>NW_024544777.1:0-1200000 GCF_018167655.1 Microtus oregoni | reverse complement strand
CCCTGAGCACCCAGCACCCTGAGTACTGAGCACTGAGCACCCAGCACCCCAAGCACTGAGCACCCAGCACCCTGAGTACTAAGCACCCAGCACCCTGAGTACTGAGCACCCAGCACCCTGAGTACTGAGCACCCAGGGTACAGAGCACCGAGCACCCCGAGCACTGAGCACCCAGCACCCTGAGTACTGAGCACCCAGCACCCCGAGCACTGAGCACCCAGCACCCTAAGTACTGAGCACCGAGCACCCTGAGTACTGAGCACCCAGCACCCTGAGTACTGAGCACCCAGCGTACTGAGCAAAGAGCACCCAGCACCATGAGTACTGAGCACCCAGCACCCTGAGCACTGAGCACCCACCACCCTGAGTACTGAGCACTGAGCACGCCGAGTATTGAGCACCGGGCACCCCGAGCACTAAGCACCCAGCACCCAGAGCACCGAGCACCCAGCAGCCTGAGCACTGAGCACCCAGCACCCTGAGCACTGAGCACCCAGCACCCTGAGCACTGAGCACCAAGCACCCTGAGCACTGAGCACCCAGCACCCTGAGTACTGAGCACCCAACGTACTGAGCACCGAGTACCCTGAGCACTGAGCACCCAGAACCCCGAGTACTGAGCACCGGTCACCCCGAGCACTAAGCACCCAGCACCCCGAGCACCGAGCACCCAGCACCTTGAGCACTGAGCACCCAGCACCCCGAGCACTGAGCACCAATCACCCCGAGCACTGAGCACCCAGCACCCCGAGCACTGAGCACCAAGCACCCCGAGCACTGAGCACCCAGCACCCCGAGCACTGAGCACCCAGCACCCTGAGCACTGAGCACCCAGAACCCCGAGAACTGAGCACCCAGCACCCCGAGCACTGAGCACCCCGCACCCCGAGCACTGAGCACCCAGCACCCCGAGCAATGTGCACCCAGCACCCTGAGTACTGAGCACCCAGCACCCTGAGTACTTAGCACCCAACACCCTGAGCACTGAGCACCCAGCACCCTGAGTACTCAGCACCCAGCACCACAAGCACAGAGCACCCTGAGTACTGAGCACCCTGCACCCCAAGCACTGTGCACCCTGAGTACTGAGCACCCATCACCCTGATTAATGAGCACCCAGCACCCCGAGTACTGAGCACCGAGCACCCTGAGTACTGAGCACCCAACGTACTGAGCACCGAGCACCCTGAGCACTGAGCACCCAGCACCCTGAGTACTGAGCACCCAGCACCCTGAGCAATGAGCACCCTGAGTACTGAGCACCCAGCACCTTGAGCACTGAGCACCGAGCACCCCGAGCACTGAGCACCCAGCACCCGGAGTACTGAGCACCCAGCAGTCTGAGTACTAAGCACCGAGCACCCTGAGTACTGAGCACCCAGCACACTGAGCACTGAACACACAGCACCCTGAGTACTGAGCACCTCGAGCACTGAGCACCCAGCACCCTGAGTACTGAGCACCGAGCACCCTGAGCACTGAGCACCCAGCACCGCGAGCACTGAGCACCCAGCACCCCGAGCACAGAGCACCCAGCACCCTGAGTACTGAGCACCCAGCACCCTGAGTACTGAGCACCCAGCACCCTGAGCACTGAGTACCAAGCACCCTGAGCACTGAGCACACAGCACCCTGAGCACTGAGCACAGAGCACCCTGAGTACTGAGCACTGAGCACCCAGCACCCCGAGCACTGAGCACCCAGCACCCTGAGTACTGAGCACCCAGCAACCCGAGCACTAAGCACCCAGAACCCCGAGCACCAAGCACCCAGCACCCTGAGCACTGAGCACCCATCACCCTGAGCACTGAGCACCCAGCACCCTGAGTACTGAGCACTGAGCACCCAGCACCCTGAGTACTGAGCACATAGCAACCAGAGCACTAAGCACTCAGCACCCCGAGCACCGAGCACCCAGCACCCTGAGCACTGAGCACCGAGCACCCTGAGTACTGAGCACCCAGCACCCTGAGTACTGAGCACCCAGCGTACTAAGCACCGAGCACCCAGCACCCTGAGTACTGAGCAATCAGCACCCTGAGCACTGAGCACCCAGCACCCTGAGCACTGAGCACCTAGCACCCTGAGCACTGAGCACCCAGAACCCCGAGTACTGAGCACCGGGCACCCCGAGCACTAAGCACCCAGCAACCTGAGCACTGAGCACCGAGCACCCCAAGCACTGAGCACCCAGCACCCGGAGTACTGAGCACCCAGCACCCTGAGTACTAAGCACCGAGCACCCTGAGTACTGAGCACCCAGCACCCTGAGCACTGAACACACAGCACCCTGAGTACTGAGCACCTAGAGGACTGAGCACCCAGCACCCTGAGTACTGAGCACGCAGCACCCTGAGTACTGAGCACCCAGCACCCCGAGCACTGAGCACCCAGCACCCTGAGCACTGAGCACCCAGCACCCGAGTACTGAGCACCCAGCACCCTGAGTACTGAGCACCCAGCACCCTGAGTACTGAGCACCCAGCACCCCGAGTACTGAGCACCAAGCACCCTGAGTACTGAACACCCAGCACCCTGAGCACTGAGCACTGAGCACCCTGAGCACTGAGTACTGAGCACCGAGCACCCCGAGCACTGAGCACCGAGCATCCTGAGTACTGAGCACCCAGCACACTGAGCACTGAACACACAGCACCCTGAGTACTGAGCACCTCGAGCACTGAGCACCCAGCACCCTGAGTACTGAGCACCGAGCACCCCGAGCACTCAGCACCCAGCACGCCGAGCACTGAGCACCCAGCACCCCGAGCACTGAGCACCCAGCACCCTGAGTACTGAGCACCCAGCACCCTGAGTACTGAGCACCCAGCACCCTGAGCACTGAGTACCCAGCACCCTGAGCACTGAGCACCCAGCACCCTGAATACTGAGCACCCAGCACCCTGAGCACTGAGTACCCAGCACCCTGAGCACTGAGCACCCAGCACCCTGAATACTGAGCACCCAGCACCCCGAGCCCTGAGCTCCCAGCACCCTGAGTCCTGAGCATCAAGCACCCTGAGCACTGAGCACCCAGCACCCTGAGCACTGAGCAGCCAGAACCCTGAGCACTGAGCACCCAACGTACTGAGCAACGAGCACCCCGAGCACTGAGCACCCAGAACCCTGAGTACTGAGCGCTGAGCACCCTGAGTACTGAGCACCCAGCACCCCGAGCACTGAGCACCCAGCACCCCGAGCACTGAGCACCCAGCACCCCGAGCACTGAGCACCCAGCACCGTGAGTACTGAGCACCCAGCACCCTGAAAACTGAGCACCGAGCACCCCGAGCACTGAGCACCGGGCACCCCGAGCACTGAGCACCCAGCACCCTGAGTACTGAGCACCCAGCACCCTAAGTATTGAGCACTGACCACTGAGCTCCCTGAGCACTGAGCACCCAGCACCCTGAGCACTGAGCACCCAGCCTCCTGAGCACTGAGTACTGAGCACCCAGCACCCCAAACACTGAGCACCGAGCACCCTGAGAACTGAGCACCGAGCACCCTGAGTACTGAGCAGCCAGCACCATGAGTACTGAGCACCGAGCACCCAGAGTACTGAGCAACCTGAGTACTGAGCACCCAGCACCCTGAGAATGAGCACCCAGCACCCTGAGCACTGAGTACCCAGCACCCTGAGCACTGAGCACCCAGCACCCTGAGCACTGAGCACACAGCACCCTGAGCACTGAGCACCCAGCACCCTGAGTACTGAGCACTGAGCACCCAGCACCCCGAGCACTGAGCACCCAGCACCCTGAGTACTGAGCACTGAGCACCCAGCACCCCGAGTACTGAGCACCAAGCACCCTGAGTACTGAACACCCAGCACCCTGAGCACTGAGCACTGAGCACCCTGAGCACTGAGTACTGAGCACCGAGCACCCTGAGAACTGAGCACCCAGCACCCTGAGTACTGAGCACCGAGCACCCCGAGCACTGAGCACCCAGCACCCCGAGCACTGAGCACCCAGCACCCCGAGCACTGAGCACCCAGCACCCTGAGTACTGAGCACCCAGCACCCTGAGTACTGAGCACCCAGCACCCTGAGCACTGAGAACCCAGCACCCTGAGCACTGAGCACCCAGCACCCTGAATACTGAGCACCCAGCACCCTGAGCACTGAGTACCCAGCACCCTGGGCACTGAGCACCCAGCACCCTGAGTACTGAGCACCCAGCACCAAGAGTTCTGAGCACCGAGCATCCTGAGCACTGAGCACCGAGCACCCCGAGCACTGAGCACCCAGCACCCTGAGTAATGAGCACCCAGCACCCCGAGTACTGAGAACCCAGAACCGTGAGTACTGAGCACACAGCACCCTGAGTACTGAGCACCCAACACCCTGAGTACTGAGCACTGATCACACTGAGCACCCAGCACCCTGAGTACTGAGCACCCAGAAGCATGAGTACTGAGCACCCAGCACCCTGGGCACTGAGCACCCAGCACCCTGAGTGCTGAGCACCGAGCACCCTGAGTACTGAGCACCCAGCACCCTGAGCAATGAGCACCCAGCACCCTGAGTACTGAGCACTGATCACCCTGAGCACTGAGCACCCAGCACCCTGAGTACTGAGCACCCAGCACCCTGAGTACTGAGCACCCAGCACCCTGGGCACTGAGCACCCAGCACGCTGAGTGCTGAGCACCCAGCACCCCTAGCACTGAGCACCCAGCACACTGAGTACTGAGCACTGATCACCCTGAGCACTGAGCACCCAGCACCCTGAGTACTGAGCACCCAGCACCCTGAGTACTGAGCACCCAGCACCCTGGGCACTGAGCACCCAGCACGCTGAGTGCTGAGCACCCAGCACCCCGAGCACTGGGCATCCAGCACCCTGAGTACTGAGCACCATGAGTACTGAGCACTGAGCACCCAGCAGCCTGAGTACTGAGCACCCTGAGGACTGAGCACCCATCACCCTGAGCACTGAGAACCCAGCACCCTGAGTACTGAGCACTGATCACCCTGAGCACTGAGCACCCAGCACCCTGAGTACTGAGCACCCAGCACCCTGAGTACTGAGCACCCAGCACCCTGGGCACTGAGCACCCAGCACCCTGAGTGCTGAGCACCGAGCACCCTGAGTACTGAGCACCATGAGGACTGAGCACCCAGCACCCTGAGCACTGAGCACTGATCACCCTGAGCACTGAGCACCCAGAACCCTGAGTACTGAGCACCCAGCACCCCGAGCACTGAGCACCCAGCACCCCGAGCACTGAGCACTGATCACCCTAAGTACTGAGCACCCTGAGTACTAAGCACCCAGCACCCTGAGTACTGAGCACCCAGCACCCTGAGCACTGAGCACCCAGCACCCTGAGTACTGAGCACCCAGCACCCCGAGTACTGAGCACCCAGCACCCTGAGTACTGACCTGAGTACTGAGCACCCAGCACCCTGAGTACTGAGCACCCAGCACCCTGAGTACTGAGCACTCAGCACCCTGAGTACTGAGCACCGAGCACCCCGAGCACTGAGCACCCAGCACCTTGAGCACTGAGCACCCTGAGGACTGAGCACACAGCACGCTGAGCACTGAGCACCGATCACCCTGAGCACTGAGCACCCAGCACCCTGAGCACTGAGCACCTAGCACCCTGAGCACTGAGCACCCAGAACCCCGAGTACTGAGCACCGGGCACCCCGAGCACTAAGCACCCAGCAACCTGAGCACTGAGCACCGAGCACCCCAAGCACTGAGCACCCAGCACCCGGAGTACTGAGCACCCAGCACCCTGAGTACTAAGCACCGAGCACCCTGAGTACTGAGCACCCAGCACCCTGAGCACTGAACACACAGCACCCTGAGTACTGAGCACCTAGAGGACTGAGCACCCAGCACCCTGAGTACTGAGCACGCAGCACCCTGAGTACTGAGCACCCAGCACCCCGAGCACTGAGCACCCAGCACCCTGAGCACTGAGCACCCAGCACCCGAGTACTGAGCACCCAGCACCCTGAGTACTGAGCACCCAGCACCCTGAGTACTGAGCACCCAGCACCCCGAGTACTGAGCACCAAGCACCCTGAGTACTGAACACCCAGCACCCTGAGCACTGAGCACTGAGCACCCTGAGCACTGAGTACTGAGCACCGAGCACCCCGAGCACTGAGCACCGAGCATCCTGAGTACTGAGCACCCAGCACACTGAGCACTGAACACACAGCACCCTGAGTACTGAGCACCTCGAGCACTGAGCACCCAGCACCCTGAGTACTGAGCACCGAGCACCCCGAGCACTCAGCACCCAGCACGCCGAGCACTGAGCACCCAGCACCCCGAGCACTGAGCACCCAGCACCCTGAGTACTGAGCACCCAGCACCCTGAGTACTGAGCACCCAGCACCCTGAGCACTGAGTACCCAGCACCCTGAGCACTGAGCACCCAGCACCCTGAATACTGAGCACCCAGCACCCTGAGCACTGAGTACCCAGCACCCTGAGCACTGAGCACCCAGCACCCTGAATACTGAGCACCCAGCACCCCGAGCCCTGAGCTCCCAGCACCCTGAGTCCTGAGCATCAAGCACCCTGAGCACTGAGCACCCAGCACCCTGAGCACTGAGCAGCCAGAACCCTGAGCACTGAGCACCCAACGTACTGAGCAACGAGCACCCCGAGCACTGAGCACCCAGAACCCTGAGTACTGAGCGCTGAGCACCCTGAGTACTGAGCACCCAGCACCCCGAGCACTGAGCACCCAGCACCCCGAGCACTGAGCACCCAGCACCCCGAGCACTGAGCACCCAGCACCGTGAGTACTGAGCACCCAGCACCCTGAAAACTGAGCACCGAGCACCCCGAGCACTGAGCACCGGGCACCCCGAGCACTGAGCACCCAGCACCCTGAGTACTGAGCACCCAGCACCCTAAGTATTGAGCACTGACCACTGAGCTCCCTGAGCACTGAGCACCCAGCACCCTGAGCACTGAGCACCCAGCCTCCTGAGCACTGAGTACTGAGCACCCAGCACCCCAAACACTGAGCACCGAGCACCCTGAGAACTGAGCACCGAGCACCCTGAGTACTGAGCAGCCAGCACCATGAGTACTGAGCACCGAGCACCCAGAGTACTGAGCAACCTGAGTACTGAGCACCCAGCACCCTGAGAATGAGCACCCAGCACCCTGAGCACTGAGTACCCAGCACCCTGAGCACTGAGCACCCAGCACCCTGAGCACTGAGCACACAGCACCCTGAGCACTGAGCACCCAGCACCCTGAGTACTGAGCACTGAGCACCCAGCACCCCGAGCACTGAGCACCCAGCACCCTGAGTACTGAGCACTGAGCACCCAGCACCCCGAGTACTGAGCACCAAGCACCCTGAGTACTGAACACCCAGCACCCTGAGCACTGAGCACTGAGCACCCTGAGCACTGAGTACTGAGCACCGAGCACCCCGAGCACTGAGCACCGAGCATCCTGAGTACTGAGCACCCAGCACACTGAGCACTGAACACACAGCACCCTGAGTACTGAGCACCCAGCACCCCGAGTACTGAGCACCAAGCACCCTGAGTACTGAACACCCAGCACCCTGAGCACTGAGCACTGAGCACCCTGAGCACTGAGTACTGAGCACCGAGCACCCCGAGCACTGAGCACCGAGCATCCTGAGTACTGAGCACCCAGCACACTGAGCACTGAACACACAGCACCCTGAGTACTGAGCACCTCGAGCACTGAGCACCCAGCACCCTGAGTACTGAGCACCGAGCACCCCGAGCACTCAGCACCCAGCACGCCGAGCACTGAGCACCCAGCACCCCGAGCACTGAGCACCCAGCACCCTGAGTACTGAGCACCCAGCACCCTGAGTACTGAGCACCCAGCACCCTGAGCACTGAGTACCCAGCACCCTGAGCACTGAGCACCCAGCACCCTGAATACTGAGCACCCAGCACCCTGAGCACTGAGTACCCAGCACCCTGAGCACTGAGCACCCAGCACCCTGAATACTGAGCACCCAGCACCCCGAGCCCTGAGCTCCCAGCACCCTGAGTCCTGAGCATCAAGCACCCTGAGCACTGAGCACCCAGCACCCTGAGCACTGAGCAGCCAGAACCCTGAGCACTGAGCACCCAACGTACTGAGCAACGAGCACCCCGAGCACTGAGCACCCAGAACCCTGAGTACTGAGCGCTGAGCACCCTGAGTACTGAGCACCCAGCACCCCGAGCACTGAGCACCCAGCACCCCGAGCACTGAGCACCCAGCACCCCGAGCACTGAGCACCCAGCACCGTGAGTACTGAGCACCCAGCACCCTGAAAACTGAGCACCGAGCACCCCGAGCACTGAGCACCGGGCACCCCGAGCACTGAGCACCCAGCACCCTGAGTACTGAGCACCCAGCACCCTAAGTATTGAGCACTGACCACTGAGCTCCCTGAGCACTGAGCACCCAGCACCCTGAGCACTGAGCACCCAGCCTCCTGAGCACTGAGTACTGAGCACCCAGCACCCCAAACACTGAGCACCGAGCACCCTGAGAACTGAGCACCGAGCACCCTGAGTACTGAGCAGCCAGCACCATGAGTACTGAGCACCGAGCACCCAGAGTACTGAGCAACCTGAGTACTGAGCACCCAGCACCCTGAGAATGAGCACCCAGCACCCTGAGCACTGAGTACCCAGCACCCTGAGCACTGAGCACCCAGCACCCTGAGCACTGAGCACACAGCACCCTGAGCACTGAGCACCCAGCACCCTGAGTACTGAGCACTGAGCACCCAGCACCCCGAGCACTGAGCACCCAGCACCCTGAGTACTGAGCACTGAGCACCCAGCACCCCGAGTACTGAGCACCAAGCACCCTGAGTACTGAACACCCAGCACCCTGAGCACTGAGCACTGAGCACCCTGAGCACTGAGTACTGAGCACCGAGCACCCTGAGAACTGAGCACCCAGCACCCTGAGTACTGAGCACCGAGCACCCCGAGCACTGAGCACCCAGCACCCCGAGCACTGAGCACCCAGCACCCCGAGCACTGAGCACCCAGCACCCTGAGTACTGAGCACCCAGCACCCTGAGTACTGAGCACCCAGCACCCTGAGCACTGAGAACCCAGCACCCTGAGCACTGAGCACCCAGCACCCTGAATACTGAGCACCCAGCACCCTGAGCACTGAGTACCCAGCACCCTGGGCACTGAGCACCCAGCACCCTGAGTACTGAGCACCCAGCACCAAGAGTTCTGAGCACCGAGCATCCTGAGCACTGAGCACCGAGCACCCCGAGCACTGAGCACCCAGCACCCTGAGTAATGAGCACCCAGCACCCCGAGTACTGAGAACCCAGAACCGTGAGTACTGAGCACACAGCACCCTGAGTACTGAGCACCCAACACCCTGAGTACTGAGCACTGATCACACTGAGCACCCAGCACCCTGAGTACTGAGCACCCAGAAGCATGAGTACTGAGCACCCAGCACCCTGGGCACTGAGCACCCAGCACCCTGAGTGCTGAGCACCGAGCACCCTGAGTACTGAGCACCCAGCACCCTGAGCAATGAGCACCCAGCACCCTGAGTACTGAGCACTGATCACCCTGAGCACTGAGCACCCAGCACCCTGAGTACTGAGCACCCAGCACCCTGAGTACTGAGCACCCAGCACCCTGGGCACTGAGCACCCAGCACGCTGAGTGCTGAGCACCCAGCACCCCTAGCACTGAGCACCCAGCACACTGAGTACTGAGCACTGATCACCCTGAGCACTGAGCACCCAGCACCCTGAGTACTGAGCACCCAGCACCCTGAGTACTGAGCACCCAGCACCCTGGGCACTGAGCACCCAGCACGCTGAGTGCTGAGCACCCAGCACCCCGAGCACTGGGCATCCAGCACCCTGAGTACTGAGCACCATGAGTACTGAGCACTGAGCACCCAGCAGCCTGAGTACTGAGCACCCTGAGGACTGAGCACCCATCACCCTGAGCACTGAGAACCCAGCACCCTGAGTACTGAGCACTGATCACCCTGAGCACTGAGCACCCAGCACCCTGAGTACTGAGCACCCAGCACCCTGAGTACTGAGCACCCAGCACCCTGGGCACTGAGCACCCAGCACCCTGAGTGCTGAGCACCGAGCACCCTGAGTACTGAGCACCATGAGGACTGAGCACCCAGCACCCTGAGCACTGAGCACTGATCACCCTGAGCACTGAGCACCCAGAACCCTGAGTACTGAGCACCCAGCACCCCGAGCACTGAGCACCCAGCACCCCGAGCACTGAGCACTGATCACCCTAAGTACTGAGCACCCTGAGTACTAAGCACCCAGCACCCTGAGTACTGAGCACCCAGCACCCTGAGCACTGAGCACCCAGCACCCTGAGTACTGAGCACCCAGCACCCCGAGTACTGAGCACCCAGCACCCTGAGTACTGACCTGAGTACTGAGCACCCAGCACCCTGAGTACTGAGCACCCAGCACCCTGAGTACTGAGCACTCAGCACCCTGAGTACTGAGCACCGAGCACCCCGAGCACTGAGCACCCAGCACCTTGAGCACTGAGCACCCTGAGGACTGAGCACACAGCACGCTGAGCACTGAGCACCGATCACCCTGAGCACTGAGCACCCAGCACCCTGAGCACTGAGCACCTAGCACCCTGAGCACTGAGCACCCAGAACCCCGAGTACTGAGCACCGGGCACCCCGAGCACTAAGCACCCAGCAACCTGAGCACTGAGCACCGAGCACCCCAAGCACTGAGCACCCAGCACCCGGAGTACTGAGCACCCAGCACCCAGAGTACTAAGCACCGAGCACCCTGAGTACTGAGCACCCAGCACCCTGAGCACTGAACACACAGCACCCTGAGTACTGAGCACCTAGAGGACTGAGCACCCAGCACCCTGAGTACTGAGCACGCAGCACCCTGAGTACTGAGCACCCAGCACCCCGAGCACTGAGCACCCAGCACCCTGAGCACTGAGCACCCAGCACCCGAGTACTGAGCACCCAGCACCCTGAGTACTGAGCACCCAGCACCCTGAGTACTGAGCACCCAGCACCCCGAGTACTGAGCACCAAGCACCCTGAGTACTGAACACCCAGCACCCTGAGCACTGAGCACTGAGCACCCTGAGCACTGAGTACTGAGCACCGAGCACCCCGAGCACTGAGCACCGAGCATCCTGAGTACTGAGCACCCAGCACACTGAGCACTGAACACACAGCACCCTGAGTACTGAGCACCTCGAGCACTGAGCACCCAGCACCCTGAGTACTGAGCACCGAGCACCCCGAGCACTCAGCACCCAGCACGCCGAGCACTGAGCACCCAGCACCCCGAGCACTGAGCACCCAGCACCCTGAGTACTGAGCACCCAGCACCCTGAGTACTGAGCACCCAGCACCCTGAGCACTGAGTACCCAGCACCCTGAGCACTGAGCACCCAGCACCCTGAATACTGAGCACCCAGCACCCTGAGCACTGAGTACCCAGCACCCTGAGCACTGAGCACCCAGCACCCTGAATACTGAGCACCCAGCACCCCGAGCCCTGAGCTCCCAGCACCCTGAGTCCTGAGCATCAAGCACCCTGAGCACTGAGCACCCAGCACCCTGAGCATTGAGCAGCCAGAACCCTGAGCACTGAGCACCCAACGTACTGAGCAACGAGCACCCCGAGCACTGAGCACCCAGAACCCTGAGTACTGAGCGCTGAGCACCCTGAGTACTGAGCACCCAGCACCCCGAGCACTGAGCACCCAGCACCCCGAGCACTGAGCACCCAGCACCCCGAGCACTGAGCACCCAGCACCGTGAGTACTGAGCACCCAGCACCCTGAAAACTGAGCACCGAGCACCCCGAGCACTGAGCACCGGGCACCCCGAGCACTGAGCACCCAGCACCCTGAGTACTGAGCACCCAGCACCCTAAGTATTGAGCACTGACCACTGAGCTCCCTGAGCACTGAGCACCCAGCACCCTGAGCACTGAGCACCCAGCCTCCTGAGCACTGAGTACTGAGCACCCAGCACCCCAAACACTGAGCACCGAGCACCCTGAGAACTGAGCACCGAGCACCCTGAGTACTGAGCAGCCAGCACCATGAGTACTGAGCACCGAGCACCCAGAGTACTGAGCAACCTGAGTACTGAGCACCCAGCACCCTGAGAATGAGCACCCAGCACCCTGAGCACTGAGTACCCAGCACCCTGAGCACTGAGCACCCAGCACCCTGAGCACTGAGCACACAGCACCCTGAGCACTGAGCACCCAGCACCCTGAGTACTGAGCACTGAGCACCCAGCACCCCGAGCACTGAGCACCCAGCACCCTGAGTACTGAGCACTGAGCACCCAGCACCCCGAGTACTGAGCACCAAGCACCCTGAGTACTGAACACCCAGCACCCTGAGCACTGAGCACTGAGCACCCTGAGCACTGAGTACTGAGCACCGAGCACCCTGAGAACTGAGCACCCAGCACCCTGAGTACTGAGCACCGAGCACCCCGAGCACTGAGCACCCAGCACCCCGAGCACTGAGCACCCAGCACCCCGAGCACTGAGCACCCAGCACCCTGAGTACTGAGCACCCAGCACCCTGAGTACTGAGCACCCAGCACCCTGAGCACTGAGAACCCAGCACCCTGAGCACTGAGCACCCAGCACCCTGAATACTGAGCACCCAGCACCCTGAGCACTGAGTACCCAGCACCCTGGGCACTGAGCACCCAGCACCCTGAGTACTGAGCACCCAGCACCAAGAGTTCTGAGCACCGAGCATCCTGAGCACTGAGCACCGAGCACCCCGAGCACTGAGCACCCAGCACCCTGAGTAATGAGCACCCAGCACCCCGAGTACTGAGAACCCAGAACCGTGAGTACTGAGCACACAGCACCCTGAGTACTGAGTACCCAACACCCTGAGTACTGAGCACTGATCACACTGAGCACCCAGCACCCTGAGTACTGAGCACCCAGAAGCATGAGTACTGAGCACCCAGCACCCTGGGCACTGAGCACCCAGCACCCTGAGTGCTGAGCACCGAGCACCCTGAGTACTGAGCACCCAGCACCCTGAGCAATGAGCACCCAGCACCCTGAGTACTGAGCACTGATCACCCTGAGCACTGAGCACCCAGCACCCTGAGTACTGAGCACCCAGCACCCTGAGTACTGAGCACCCAGCACCCTGGGCACTGAGCACCCAGCACGCTGAGTGCTGAGCACCCAGCACCCCTAGCACTGAGCACCCAGCACACTGAGTACTGAGCACTGATCACCCTGAGCACTGAGCACCCAGCACCCTGAGTACTGAGCACCCAGCACCCTGAGTACTGAGCACCCAGCACCCTGGGCACTGAGCACCCAGCACGCTGAGTGCTGAGCACCCAGCACCCCGAGCACTGGGCATCCAGCACCCTGAGTACTGAGCACCATGAGTACTGAGCACTGAGCACCCAGCAGCCTGAGTACTGAGCACCCTGAGGACTGAGCACCCATCACCCTGAGCACTGAGAACCCAGCACCCTGAGTACTGAGCACTGATCACCCTGAGCACTGAGCACCCAGCACCCTGAGTACTGAGCACCCAGCACCCTGAGTACTGAGCACCCAGCACCCTGGGCACTGAGCACCCAGCACCCTGAGTGCTGAGCACCGAGCACCCTGAGTACTGAGCACCATGAGGACTGAGCACCCAGCACCCTGAGCACTGAGCACTGATCACCCTGAGCACTGAGCACCCAGAACCCTGAGTACTGAGCACCCAGCACCCCGAGCACTGAGCACCCAGCACCCCGAGCACTGAGCACTGATCACCCTAAGTACTGAGCACCCTGAGTACTAAGCACCCAGCACCCTGAGTACTGAGCACCCAGCACCCTGAGCACTGAGCACCCAGCACCCTGAGTACTGAGCACCCAGCACCCCGAGTACTGAGCACCCAGCACCCTGAGTACTGACCTGAGTACTGAGCACCCAGCACCCTGAGTACTGAGCACCCAGCACCCTGAGTACTGAGCACTCAGCACCCTGAGTACTGAGCACCGAGCACCCCGAGCACTGAGCACCCAGCACCTTGAGCACTGAGCACCCTGAGGACTGAGCACACAGCACGCTGAGCACTGAGCACCGATCACCCTGAGCACTGAGCACCCAGCACCAAAAGCACTGAGCACCCAGCACCCTGAGTACTGAGCACCCAGCACCCCGAGTACTGAGCACCCAGCACCCTGAGTACTGAGCACCCAGCACCCCGAGCACTGAGCACCAAGCACCCTGAGTACTGAACACCCTGAGTACTGAGCACTGAGCACTGAGCACCCTGAGTACTGAGTACCCTGAGGACTGAGCACCCAGCACCCTGAGCACTGAGCACCCAGCACCCTGAGTACTGAGCACTGATCACCCTGAGCACTGAGCACCCAGCACCCCGAGCACTGAGCACCCAGCACCCTGAGTACTGAGGACCCAGCACCCTGAGCACTGAGCACCCAGCACCTTGAGTACTGAGCACCCAGCACCCTGAGTACTGAGCACCCAGCACCCTGGGCACTGAGCACCCAGCACCCTGAGTACTGAACACCGAGAACCCTGAGTACTGAGCACCCAGCACCCTGAGTACTGAGCCCCCAGCACCCTGAGCACTGAGCAACCAGCACTCTGAGCACTGAGCACCAAGCACCCTGAGTACTGAGCAACCAGCACCCTGAGTACTGAACACCCAGCCCCCTGAGCACTGAGCACTGAGCACACAGCACCCTGAGCACTGAGCACTGAGCACCCAGCACCCTGAGCACTGAGCACCCAGCACCCCGAGCACTGAGCACCCAGCACCCTGAGCACCCAGCACCCTGAGCACTGAGCACCCTGAGCACTGAGCACTGAGCACCCAGCACCCTGAGTACTGAGCACCCAACACTCTGAGCACTGAGCACCCAGCACGCTGAGTACTGAGCACTGAGCACACAGCACCCTGAGTACTGAGCACCCAGAACTCCGAGCACTGAGCAACCAGCTCCCCGAGCACTGAGCACCCAGCACCCCGAGTGCTGAGCACTGAGCACCCTGAGTACTGAGCACCCAGCACTCCAAGTACTGAGCACTGAGCACCCTGAGAACTGAGCACCTGCACCCTGAGCACTGAGCACTGAGAACCCTGAGTACTGAGCACCGAGCACCCTGAGTACTGAGCACCCAGCACCCTGAGCACTGAGCACGGAGCACCCCGAGAACTGAGCACCCAGCACCCTGAGCACTGAGCACCCAGCACCTTGAGTACTGAGCACCGAGCACCCCGAGCACTGAGCACCCAGCACCCTGAATACTGAGCACCCAGCACCATGAGCACTGAGCACACAGCACCCTGAGCACTGAGCACCCAGCACCCCGAGCACTGAGCACCCAGCACCCTGAGTACTGAGCACCCAACACCCAGAGTACTGAGCACCCAGCACCCTGAGCACTGAGCACCCAGGACCCTGAGTACTGAGCACCCAGCACCCTGAGTACTGAGCACCCAGCACCCTGAGCACTGAGCACTGAGCACCCAACACCGTGAGCACTGAGCACCCAGCACCCCGAGCACTGAGCACCCAGCACCCTGAGCACTGAGCACCCAGCACGCTGAGCACTGAGCACCCAGCCCCCTGAGTACTGAGCACCCAGCACCATGAGTACTGAGCACCCAGCACCCTGAGTACTGAGCACACAGCACCCTGAGTACTGAGCACCGAGCACCCCGAGCACTGAGCACCCAGCACCCCGAGCAACGAGCACCCTGAGTACTAAGCACCGAGCACCCTGAGCACTGAGCACTCAGCACCCTGAGCACTGAGGACCCAGCACCCTGAGCACCGAGCAAACAGCACCATGAGTACTGAGCACAAAGCACCCTGAGCACTGAGCACCCAGCACCCTGAGTACTGAGCACAGAGCACCCCGAGTACTGAGCACCCAGCACCCCGAGCACTGAGCACCCAGCACCCCGAGCACTGAGCACCCAGCACCCTGAGCACTGAGCACTGAGCACCCTGAGTACTGAGCACCCAGCACCCTGAGCACTGAGAACCCAGCACCCTGAGTACTGAGCACTGAGCACCCAGCACCCCGAGCACTGAGCACCCAGCACCCTGAGTACTGAGCACTGAGCACCCAGCACCCGAGTACTGATCACCCAGCACCCCGAGCACTGAGCACCCAGCACCCTGAGCACTGAGCACCCAGCACCCGAGTACTGATCACCCAGCACCCTGAGTACTGAGCACTCAGCACCCTGAGTACTGAGCACCCAGCACCCTGAGTACTGAGCACCCAGCACCCTGAGCACTGAGCACCCAGCACCCTGAGCACTGAGCACCCAGCACCCCGAGCACTGCGCACCCAGCACCCTGAGTACTGAGCACCCAGCACCCTGAGCACTGAGCACCCAGCACCCTGAGCACTGAGCACCCAGCACCCTGAGTACTGAGCACCCAGCACCCTGAGTAGTGAGCACCCAACGTACTGAGCACCGAGCACCCCGAGCACTGAGTACCCAGCACCCTGCGTACTGAGCACTGAGCACCCCGAGCACTGAGCACCCAGCACCCTGAGTACTGGGCTCAGAGCACCCCGAGCACTGAGCACCCAGCGCCCCGAGCACTGAGCACCCAGCGCCCCGAGCACTGAGCACCCAGAACCCCGAGCACTGAGCACCCAGTGCCCCGAGCACTGAGCACCCAGCAACCCCGAGCACTGAGCACCCAGCAACCCCGAGCACTGAGCACCCAGCACCCCGAGCACTGAGCACCCAGCACAATGAGTACTGAGAACCCAGCACCCTGAGTACTGAGCACCCAGCACCCTGAGCATTGAGCACCCAGCACACTGAGTACTGAGCACTCAACACCCCAAGCAATGAGCACCCTGAGCACTGAGCACCCAGCACCCTGAGTACTGAGCACCGAGCACCCCGAGTACTGAGCACCCAGCACCCCGAGCACTGAGCACCCAGCACCCCGAGCACTGAGCACCCAGCACACCTAGCAACGACCACTCTGGGTACTAAGCACCGAGCACCCTGAGCACTGAGCACCCAGCACCCTGCGCACTGAGCTCCCAGCACCCTGAGCACTGAACACCCAGCACCCTGAGGACTGATCACCCAGCACCCCGAGCACTGAGCACCCAGCAACCTGAGCACTGAGCACCCTGAGTACTGAGCACTGAGCACCCTGAGTACTGAGCACTGAGCACCCTGCCTACTGAGCACCCAGCACACTGAATACTGAGCACCCAGCACCCTGAGCACTGAGCACCGAGCTCCCTGAGCACTGAGCACCCAGCACCCTGAGCACTGAGCACCCAGCACCCCGAGCAGTGAGCACCCAGCACCCTGAGCCCTGAGCACCCTGAGTACTGAGCACTGAGCACCCTGAGTACTGAGCACCCAGCACCCTGAGTACTGAGCACCCAGCACCCTGAGTACTTAGCACCCAGCACCCTGAGTACTGAGCACCCAGCACCCTGAGCAATGAGCATCCTGAGTACTGAGCACCCAGCACCCTGAGCACTGAGCACCGAACATCCCGAGTTCTGAGCACCCAGCACCCAGAGTAATGAGCACCCAGCAACCTGAGTACTGAGCACACAGCACCCTGAGCAATGAGCACCCCGAGCACTGAGCACCCAGCACCCTGAGCACTGAGGACAAAGCACCCTGAGTACTGAGAACCCAGCACCCTGAGTACTGAGCATCCAGCACCCCGAGCACTGAGCACCCAGCACCCTGAGTACTGAGCACTGAGTACCCAGCACCCTGTGTACTGAGCACGGAGTACCCAGCACCCCGAGCACTGAGCACCCAGCACCCTGAGCACTGAGCACCCTGAGTACTGAGCACCCAGCACCCTGAGCACTGAGCACCCAGCACCCTGAGCACTGAGTACCCAGCACCCTGAGCACTGACTGCCCAGCACCCTGAGCACTGAGCACCCAGCACCCTGAGCACTGAGCACCCTGAGTACTGAGCACTGAGCACCCTGAGTACTGAGCACCCAGCACCCTGAGTACTGAGCACCCAGCACCCCGAGCACTGAGTACCCAGCACCCTGAGCACTGACTGCCCAGCACCCTGAGCACTGAGCACCCAGCACCCTGAGCATTGAGCACCCAGCACCCCGAGCACTGAGCACCCAGCACCCTGAGCACTGAGCACCCAGCACCCTGAGTACTGAGCACTGATCACCCTGAGCACTGAGCACCCAGCACCCTGAGTACTGAGCACTGAGCACCCTGAGTACTGAGCACCCAGCACCCTGAGCACTGTGCACCCAGCACCCTGAGTACTGAGCACTGAGCACCCCGCACCCCGAGCAAGGGTGCTCAGTGCTCAGTACTCAGCGTGCTGGGTGCTCAGTGCTCAGGTGCTCGGTGATCAGTACTCAGGGTGCTCAGTGCTCAGTACTCAGCGTGCTGGGTGCTCAGTGCTCAGGGTGCTGGGTGCTCAGTACTCAGCGTGCTGGGTGCTTAGTACTCAGGGTGCTCGGTCCTCAGTGATCAGGGTGCTTGGTGCTCAGTACTCAGGGTGCTGGGTGCTCAGTTCTCAGGGTGCTCAGTGCTCACTACTCAGGGTGCTCGGTGCTCAGTGCTCAGGGTGCTCAGTGCTCAGTACTCAGGGTGCTCAGTGCTCAGTGCTCTGGGTGCTGGGTGCTCAGTGCTCGGGGTGCTGGGTGCTCAATGCTCAGGGTGCTGGGTGCTCAGTACTCAGGGTGCTTAGTGCTCAGGGTGCTGGGTGCTCAGTGCTCGGGGTGCTGGGTACTCAGTGCTCAGTACACAGGGTGCTGAGTGCTCAGTGCTCGGGGTGCTGGGTGCTCAGTGCACAGTACACAGGGTGCTGAGTGCTCAGTACTCGGGGTGCTGGATGCTCAGTACTCAGGGTGCTGGGTGCTCAGTGCTCAGGGTGCTGGGTGCTCAGTACTCAGGGTGCTGGGTGCTCAGTGCTCAGGGTGCTGGGTGCTCAGTACTCAGGGTGCTGGGTCCTCAGTGCTCAGGGTGCTGGGTGCTCAGTACTCAGGGTGCTGGGTGCTCAGTGCTCAGGGTGCTGGGTGCTCAGTACTCAGGGTGCTGGGTCCTCAGTGCTCAGGGTGCTGGGTGCTCAGTGCTCGGGGTGCTCGGTGCTCAGTGCTCAGGGTGCTGGGTGCTCAGTACTCAGGGTGCTCATTGCTCAGGGTGCTGGGTGCTCAGTACTCAGGGTGCTGGGTGCTCAGTACTCAGGGTGCTCAGTGCTCAGTACTCAGGGTGCTCAGTGCTCAGAACTCAGGGTGCTCAGTGCTCAGGGTGCTGGGTGCTTAGTACTCAGGGTGCTCAGTGCTTGGGGTGCTGGGTGCTCAGTACTCATGGTGCTCAGTGCTTGGGGTGCTGGGTGCTCAGTACTCAGGGTGCTGGTTGCTCAGTGCTCAGGGTGCTGTGTGCTGAGTACTCAGGGTGCTGGGTGCTCAGTACTCAGGGTGCTGAGTGCTCAGTGCTCGGGGTGCTGGGTGCTCAGTGCTCGGGGTGCTGGGTGCTCAGTGCTCGGGGTGCTGGTTGCTCAGTGCTCGGGGTGCTCGGTGCTCAGTGCTCGGGGTGCTGGGTGCTCAGTACTCGGGGTGCTCAGTGCTCAGTACTCAGGGTGCTGGGTGCTCGGTGCTCGGTGTGCTTGGTGCTCAGTACGTTGGGTGCTCAGTACTCAGGGTGCTGGGTGCTCAGTGCTCAGGGTGATCGGTGCTCAGTACTCAGTGTGCTGGGTGCTCAGTGCTCAAGGTGCTGGGTGCTCAGTACTCAGTGTGCTGGGTGCTCAGTGCTCAAGGTGCTGGGTGCACAGTACTCAGGGTGCTGGGTGCTCAGTACTCAGGGTGCTCGCTGCTCAGTACTCAGTGTGCTGGGTGCTCAGTGCTCAAGGTGGTGGGTGCTCAGTACTCAGGGTGCTGGGTGCTCAGTGCTCGGTGTGCTGGGTGCTCAGTGCTCAGGGTGCCGGGTGCTCAGTATTCAGGGTGCTGGGTGCTCAGTACTCAGGGTGCTCAGTGCTCGGGGAGCTCGTTGCTCAGTACTCAGGGTGCTGGGTGCTCAGTACTCAGTGCTCGGGGTCCTGGGTGCTCAGCGCTCTGGGTGCTTAGTGCACAGTACTCATGGTGCTGGGTGCTCAGTATTCAGGGTGCTGGGTGCTCATTCTCGGGGTGCTGGGTGCTCAGTGCTCGGGGTGCTGCGTGCTCAGTACTCAGGGTGCTGGGTGCTCAGTACTCAGGGTGCTGGGTGGTCATTCTCGGGGTGCTGGGTGCTCAGTGCTCGGGGTGCTGGGTGCTCAGTACTCGGGGTGCTGGGTGCTCAGTGCTCAGCGTGCTGGGTGCTCAGTACTCAGGGTGCTCGGTTCTCAGTACTCAGGGTGCTGGGTGCTCATTCTCGGGGTGCTGGGTGCTCAGTGCTCGGGGTGCTGGGTGCTCAGTACTCGGGGTGCTGGTTGCTCAGTGCTCAGCGTGCTGGGTGCTCAGTACTCCGGGTGCTCGGTTCTCAGTACTCAGGGTGCTGGGTGCTCATTCTCGGGGTGCTGGGTGCTCAGTGCTCAGGGTCCTCGGTGCTCAGTACTCAGGGTGCTCAGTAATCAGCGTGCTTTGTGCTCAGTGCTCAGGGTGCTGGGTGCTCAGTACTCACGGTGCTGGGTGCTCAGTACTCGGGGTGCTGGGTGCTCATTACTCAGGGTGCTGGGTGCTCAGTGCTAGGGGTGCTCGCTGCTCAGTACTCTTGGTGCTGGGTGCTCAGTACTCAGGGTGCTGGGTGCTCAGTGCTCGGGGTGCTCGGTGCTCAGTACTCAGGGTGCTGGGTGCTCAGTGCTCAGGGTGCTGGGTGCTCAGTACTCAGGGTGCTCAGTACTCAGTACTCAGGGTGCTGGGTGCTCAGTGCTTGGGGTGCTAGGTGCTCAGTGCTCAGGGTGGTGGCTGCTCAGTGCTCGGGGTGCTGGGTGCTCAGTACTCAGGGCGCTGGGTGCTCAGTACTCAGGGTGCTCAGTACTCAGTACTCAGGGTGCTGGGTGCTCAGTGCTTGGGGTACTGGGTGCTCAGTGCTCAGGGTGTTCGGTGCTCAGTACTCAGGGTGCTGGGTGCTCAGTACTCAGGGTGCTGGGTGCTCAGTTCTCAGGGTGCTGGGTGCTCAGTACTCAGGGTGCTGGGTGCTCAGTACTCAGGGTGCTGGGTGCTCAGTGCTCAGGGTGCTGGGTGCTCAGTGCTCGGGGTGCTCGGTGCTCAGTACTCAGGGTGCTGGGTGCTCAGTGCTCGGGGTGCTGGGTGCTCAGTGCTCAGGGTGCTGGGTGCTCAGTACTCGGGGTGCTCGGTGCTCAGTACTCAGGGTGCTGGGTGCTCAGTGCTCAGGGTCCTCGGTGCTCAGTACTCAGGGTGCTCAGTGATCAGTACTCAGCGTGCTGGGTGCTCCGTGCTCAGGGTGCTCGGTGCTCAGTACTCAGGGTGCTCAGTGCTCAGTACTCAGCGTGCTGTGTGCTCAGTGCACAGGGTGCTGGGTGCTCAGTACTCAGGGTGCTGGGTGCTTAGTACTCAGGGTGCTCGGTCCTCAGTGCTCAGGGTGCTGGGTGCTCAGTGCTCAGGGTGCTCAGTGCTCAGTACTCAGGGTGCTCGGTGCTCAGTGCTCAGGGTGCTCAGTGCTCAGTACTCAGGGTGCTCAGTGCTCTGGGTGCTGGGTGCTCAGTGCTCGGGGTGCTGGGTGCTCAGTGCTCAGGGTGCTGGGTGCTCAGTACTCAGGGTGCTCAGTGCTCAGGGTGCTGGGTGCTCAGTGCTCGGGTTGCTGGGTACTCAGTGCTCAGTACTCAGGGTGCTCAGTGCTCAGTGCTCTGGGTGCTGGGTGCTCAGTGCTCGGGGTGCTGGGTGCTCAGTGCTCAGGGTGCTGGGTGCTCAGTACTCAGGGTGCTCAGATCTCAGGGTGCTGGGTGCTCTGTACTCAATGTGCTGGATGCTCAGTGCTCGGGGTGCTGGGTGCTCAGTACTCAGTGTGCTGGGTCCTCAGTGCTCAGGGTGCTGAGTGCTCAGTGCTCGGGGTGCTCAGTACTCAGGGTGCTGTGTGTTCAGTGCTCAGGGTACTGGGTGCTCAGTACTCAGGGTGCTCGGTGCTTAGTACTCAGGGTGCTGGGTGCTCAGTAATCCGGGTGCTGGGTGCTCAGTGCTCGGGGTGCTCGGTGCTCAGTGCTCAGGGTGCTGGGTGCTCAGTACTCAGGGTGCTCATTGCTCAGCGTGCTGGGTGCTAAGTACTCAGGGTGCTGGGTGCTCAGTACTCAGGGTGCTCAGTGCTCAGTACTCAGGGTGCTCAGTGCTCAGGGTGCTGGGTGCTCAGTGCTCAGGGTGCTCGGTGCTCAGGTCTCAGGTTGCTGGGTGCTCAGTACTCAGGGTGCTGGGTGCTCAGTACTCAGGGTGCTGGGTGCTCAGTAATCAGGGTGCTGGGTGATTAGTACTCAGGGTGCTGGGTGCTCAGTGCTCGGGGTGCTGGGTGTTCAGTGCTCGGGGTGCTCGGTGCTCAGTGCTCGGGGTGCTGGGTGCTCAGTACTCAGGGTGCTGGGTACTCAGTACTCGGTGTGCTGGGTGCTCAGTACTCAGGGTGCTCGGTGCTCAGTGCTCGGGGTGCTGGGTGCTCCGTACTCAGCGTGCTCGGTGCTCAGTTCTCAGGGTGCTCAGTGCTCAGTACGCAGCGTGCTCAGTGCTCAGTGCTCGGGGTGCTGGGTGCTCAGTGCTCGGGGTGCTGGGTGCTCAGTGATCGGGGTGCTGGGTGCTCAGTGCTCAGGGTGCTGGGTGCTCAGTGCTCAGAGTGCTGGGTGCTCAGTACTCAGGGTGCTCGGTGCTCAGTACTCAGGGTGCTCAGTGCTCAGTACTCAGCGTGCTGGTTGCTCAGTGCTCAGGGTGCTCGGTGCTCAGTACTCAGGGTGCTCAGTGCTCAGTACTCAGCGTGCTGGGTGCTCTGTGCTCAGGGTGCTGGGTGCTCAGTGCTCAGGGTGCTGGGTGCTCAGTACTCAGGGTGCTGGGTGCTCAGTGCTCGGGGTGCTGGGTGCTCAGTGCTCAGGGTGCTCGGTGCTTAGTACTCATGGTGCTCGGTGCTCGGGGTGCTGGGTGCTGAGTGCTCGGTGTGATGGGTGCTCAGTGCTCGGGCTGCTGTGTGCTCAGTGCTCGGGGTGCTGGGTGCTCAGTACTCGGGGTGCTCGGTGCTCTGTACTCAGGGTGCTGGGTGCTCAGTGCTCAGGGTGCTGGGTGCTCAGTACTCAGGGTGCTGGGTGCTCGGTGCTCAGTACGCTGGGTGCTCAGTACTCAGGGTGCTGGGTGCTCAGTACTCAGGGTGCTGGGTGCTCAGTGCTCGGGGTGCTGGGTGCTCATTAATCAGGGTGCTGGGTGTTCAGTACTCAGGGTGCTCAGTACTCAGGGTGCTGGGTGCTCAGGGATCGGGGTGCTGGGAGCTCAGTACTCAGGGTGCTGGGTGCTCAGTGCTCGGGGTGCTGGGTGCTGAGTGCTCAGGGTGCTGGGTGCTCAGTACTTGGGGTGCTCGGTGCTCAGTACTCAGGGTGCTGTGTGCTCAGTACTCAGGGTGCTGGGTGCTCAGTGCTCGGTGTGCTCGGTGCTCAGTACTCAGGGTGCTGGGTGCTCAGTGCTCAGGGTGCTGGGTGCTCAGTACTCAGGGTGCTGGGAGCTCAGTGCTCAGGGTGATCGGGGCTCAGTCCTCAGGGTGCTCAGTACTCAGGGAGCTGGGTGCTCAGTGCTCGGGTTGCTCAGTACTCAGGGTGCTGGGTGCTCAGTACTCAGGGTGCTGGGTGCTCAGTACTCAGGGTGCTGGGTGCTCAGGGAGCTCGGTGCTGAGTACTCAGGGTGGTGGGTTCTCAGTACTCAGTGCTCGGGGTCCTGGGTGCTCAGCGCTCTGGGTGCTTAGTGCACAGTACTCAGGGTGCTGGGTGCTCAGTATTCAGGGTGCTCAGTGCTCGGGGTGCTGGGTGCTCAGTACACAGGGTGCTGGGTGCTCAGTACTCAGGGTGCTGGGTGCTCATTCTCGGGGTCCTGGGTGCTCAGTGTTCGGGGTGCTGGGTGCTCAGTACTCGGGGTGCTGGGTGCTCAGTGCTCAGCGTGCTGGGTGCTCAGTACTCAGGGTGCTCGGTTCTCAGTACTCAGGGTGCTGGGTGCTCATTCTCGGGGTGCTGGGTGCTCAGTGCTCGGGGTGCTGGGTGCTCAGTGCTCAGGGTCCTCGGTGCTCAGTACTCAGGGTGCTCAGTACTCAGCGTGCTTTGTGCTCAGTGCTCAGGGTGCTGGGTGCTCAGTACTCAGGGTGCTGGGTGCTCAGTACTCACGTTCTGGGTGCTCAGTACTCGGGGTGCTTGGTGCTCATTACTCAGGGTGCTGGGTGCTCAGTGCTCGGGGTGCTTGCTGCTCAGTACTCTTGGTGCTGCATACTCAGTACTCAGGGTGCTGGGTGCTCAGTGCTCGGGGTGCTCGGTGCTCAGTGCTCAGGATGCTCGGTGCTCATTACTTTTGGTGCTGGGTGCTCAGTACTCAGGTTGCTGGGTGCTCAGTGCTCGGGATGCTCGGTGATCAGTACTCAGGGTGCTGGGTGCTCAGTGCTCAGGGTGCTGGGTGCTCAGTACTCAGGGTGCTCAGTACTCAGTACTCAGGGTGCTGGGTTCTCAGTGCTTGGGGTGCTGGGTGCTCAGTGCTCAGGGTGCTGGGTGCTCAGTGCTCGGGGTGCTGGGTGCTCAGTACTCGGGGTGCTCGGTGCTCAGTACTCAGGGTGCTGGGTGCTCAGTACTCAGGGTGCTCAGTGCTCAGGGTGCTGGGTGCTCAGTGCTCGGGGTGCTGGGTACTCAGTGCTCAGTACACAGGGTGCTGATTGCTCAGTGCTCGGGGTGCTGCGTGCTCAGTGCTCAGTACTCAGGGTGCTGGGTGCTCAGTGCTCGGGGTGCTCTATGCTCAGTACTCAGGGTGCTGGGTGCTCAGTGCTCAGGGTGCTGGGTGCTCAGTACTCAGGGTGCTGGGTGCTCAGTGCTAAGGGTGCTGGGTGCTCAGTACTCAGGTTGCTGGGTCCTCAGTGCTCAGGGTGCTGGGTGCTCAGTGCTCGGGGTGCTCAGTACTCAGGGTGCTGTGTGTTCAGGGCTCAGGGTACTGGGTGCTCATTACTCAGGGTGCTCGGTGCTTAGTACTCAGGGTGCTGGGTGCTCAGTACTCCGGGTGCTGGGTGCTCAGTGCTCGGGGTGCTCGGTGCTCAGTGCTCAGGGTGCTGGGTGCTCAGTACACAGGGTGCTCATTGCTCAGGGTGCTGGGTGTTCATTAATCAGGGTGCTGGGTGCTCAGTACTCAGGGTGCTGTGTGCTCAGTACTCAGGGTGATCAGTACTCAGGGTGCTGGGTGCTCAGTGCTCAGGGTGCTGGGTGCTTAGTGCTCAGGGTGCTGGGTGCTCAGTGCTCAGGGTGCTCGGTGCTCAGTGCTCAGGTTGATGGGTGCTGAGTACTCAGGGTGCTGGGTGCTCAGTACTCAGGGTGCTCAGTGCTCAGTACTCAGGGTGCTGGGTGCTCAGTACTCAGGGTGCTCAGTGCTCAGTGTGCTGGGTGCTCCGTGCTCGGGGTGCTGGGTACTCAGTCCACAGGGTGCAGTGTGCTCAGTGCTCAGGGTGCTCGGTGCTCAGTGCTCAGGGTGCTGGGTGTTCAGTGCTCGGGGTGCTGGGTGCTCATTAATCAGGGTGCTGGGTGCTCAGTACTCAGGGTGCTCAGTGCTTGGGGTGCTGGGTGCTCAGTACTCAGGGTTCTCAGTGCTTGGGGTGCAGGGTGCTCAGTACTCAGGGTGCTGGTTCCTCAGTGCTCAGGGTGCTGGGTGCTGAGTACTCAGGGTGCTGGGTGCTCAGTGCTCGGGGTGCTGGGTGCTCAGTGCTCAGGGTGCTGGGTGCTCAGTGCTCAGGGTTCTGGGTGCTCAGTACTCGGGGTGCTGGGTGCTCAGTGCTCGCGGTGCTCGGTGCTCAGTGCTCGGGGTGCTGGGTGCTCAGTACTCGGGGTGTTCAGTGCTCAGTACTCAGGGTGCTGGGTGCTCAGTGCTCAGGGTGCTGGGTGCTCAGTGCTCGGGGTGCTGGGTGCTCGGTGCTCAGGTTTCTGGGTGCTCAGGACTCGGGGTGCTGTGTGCTCAGTACTCAGGCTGCTGGGTGCTCATTGCTCGGGGTGCTGGGTGCTCAGTGCTACGGGTGCTGGGTGCTCAGTGCTCAGTGTGCTGGGTGCTCAGTGCTCTAGGCGCTGGGCGCTCAGTGCTCGGGGTGCTCGGTGCTCAGTACTCAGGGTGCTGGGTGCTCAGTGCTCAGGGTGCTCGTTGCTCAGTACTCAGGGTGCTGGGTGCTCAGTGCTCGGTGTGCTCGGTGCTCAGTACGTTGCTTGCTCAGTACTCAGGGTGCTGGGTGCTCAGTGCTCAGGGTGATCGGTGCTCAGTACTCAGGGTGCTCAGTACTCAGGGTGCTGGGTGCTCAGGGCTCGGGGTGCTGGGAGCTCAGTACTCAGGGTGCTGGGTGCTCAGTGCTCGGGGTGCTGGGTGCTGAGTGCTCAGGGTGCTGGGTGCTCTGTACTCGGGGTGCTCGGTGCTCAGTACTCAGGGTGCTGGGTGCTCAGTAATCAGGGTGCTCAGTGCTCGGGGAGCTCGGTGCTCAGTACTCAGGTTGCTGGGTGCTCATTACTCAGTGCTCGGGGTCCTGGGTGCTCAGCGCTCTGGGTGCTTAGTGCACAGTACTCAGGGTGCTGGGTGCTCAGTATTCAGGGTGCTCAGTGCTCGGGGTGCTGGGTGCTCAGTACACAGGGTGCTGGGTGCTCAGTACTCAGGGTGCTGGGTGCTCAGTACTCGGGGTGCTGGTTGCTCAGTGCTCGGGGTGCTGGGTGCTCAGTACTCGGGGTGCTGGGTGCTCAGTGCTCAGCGTGCTGTGTGCTATGTACTCAGGGTGCTCGGTTCTCAGTACTCAGGGTGCTGGGTGCTCATTCTCGGGTGCTGTGTGCTCAGTGCTTAGGGTGCTGGGTGCTAAGTGCTCACGGTGCTGGGTCCTCAGTACTCGGGGTGCTCGGTGCTCAGTACTCGGTGTGCTGGGTGCTCAGTACTCAGGGTGCTGGGTGCTCAGTACTCAGGGTGCTCGGTGCTCAGTACTCAGGGTGCTGGGTGCTCAGTGCTCAGGTGCTGGGTGCTAAGTACTCAGGGTGCTGGGTGCTCAGTACTCAGGGTGCTGGGTGCTCAGCACTCAGGGTGCTCAGTACTCAGTGTGCTGGGTGCTCAGTGCTCGGGGTGCTGGGTGCTCAGTACTCAGGGTGCTCAGTACTCGGGTTGCTGGGTGCTCAGTGCTCGGGGTGCAGGATGCTCAGTGCTCAGGGTGATCTGTGCTCAGTACTCAGGATGCTGGGTGCTCAGTACTCAGGGTGCTGGGTGCTCAGTACTCAGGGTGCTGGGTGCTCAGTCCTCAGGGTGCTCAGTGCTCAGGGTGCTGGGTGCTCAGTGCTCGGGGTGCTCGGTGCTCAGTACTCAGGGTGCTGAGTGCTCAGTACTCAGGGTGATGGGTGCTCAGTACTCAGGGTGCTGGGTGCTCAGTGCTCGGGGTGTTGGGTGCTCCGTGCTCAGGGTGCTCAGTGCTCAGTACTCAGGGTTCTGGGTGCTCAGTACTCAGGGTGCTGGGTGCTCAGTGCTCGGGGTGCTGGGTGCTCAGTACTCAGTGTGCTGGGTGCTCAGTGCTCGGGGTGCTCGGTGCTCAGTACTCAAGGTGCTGCGTGCTCAGTGCTCGGGGTGCTGGGTGCTCAGTGCTCAGGGTGCTGGGTGCTCAGTACTCGTCGTGCTCGGTGCTCAGTACTCAGGGTACTGGGTGCTCAGGGTCCTCGGTGCTCAGTACTCAGGGTGCTCAGTACTCAGCTTGCTTTGTGCTCAGTGCTCAGAGTGCTCGGTGCTCAGTACTCAGGGTGCTCTGTGCTCAGTACTCAGGGTGCTCAGTGCTCAGTGCTCTGGGTGCTCAGTACTCAGGGTGCTCAGTGCTCAGGGTGCTGGGTGCTCAGTGCTCGGGGTGCTGGGTACTCAGTGCTCAGTGCTCGGGGTGCTGGGTGCTCAGTCCTCAGTACACAGGGTGCTGGGTGCTCAGTGCTCGGGGTGCTGGATGCTCAGTACTCAGGGTGCTGTGTCCTCAGTGCTCAGGTTGCTGGGTGGTCAGTGCTCGGGGTGCTCAGTACTCAGGGTGCTGTGTGTTCAGTGCTCAGGGTACTGGGTGCTCAGTACTCCGGGTGCTCGGTGCTGAGTACTCAGGGTGCTGGGTGCTCAGTACTCCGGGTGCTGGGTGCTCAGTGCTCGGGGTGCTCGGTGCTCAGTGCTCAGGGTGCTGGGTGCTCAGTACTCAGGGTGCTCATTGCTCAGGGTGCTGGGTGCTCAGTACTCAGGTTGCTGGGTGCTCAGTACTCAGGGTGCTCAGTGCTCAGTACTCAGGGTGCTCAGTGCTCAGTACTCAGGGTGCTCAGTGCTCAGGGTGCTGGGTGCTCAGTGCTCGGGGTGCTGGGTGCTCAGTGCACAGGGTGCTGTGTGCTCAGTACTCAGGGTGCACAGTACTCAGTGTGCTGGGTGCTCAGTGCTCAGGGTACTGGGTGCTCAGTGCTCTCGGTGCTGGGTGCTCAGTGCTCAGGGTGCTCGGTGCTCAGTGCTCAGGTTGCTGGGTGCTCAGTACTCAGGGTGCTGGGTGCTCAGTACTCAGGGTGCTCAGTGCTCAGTACTCAGGGTGCTCCGTGCTCAGTACTCAGGGTGCTCAGTGCTCAAGGTGCTGGGTGTTCAGTGCTCGGGGTGCTGGGTACACAGTCCTCAGGGTGCTGGGTGCTCAGTACTCAGGGTGCTGGGTGCTCAGTGCTCGGGGTGCTGGGTGCTCAGTACTCAGGGTGCTGGGTGCTCAGTGCTCAGGGTGCTGGGTGCTCAGTGCTCAGGGTGCTCGGTGCTTAGTACTCATGGTGCTCGGTGCTCGGGGTGCTGGTTGCTCAGTGCTCGGTGTGCTGGGTGCTCAGTGCTCGGGGTGCTGGGTGCTGAGTGCTCAGTGTGCCGGGTGCTCAGTGCTCGGGGTGCTGGGTGCTCAGTACTCGGGGTGCTCGGTGCTCAGTACTCAGGGTGCTCGGTGCTCAGTACTCAGGGTGCTGGGTGCTCATTAATCAGGGTGCTGGGTGCTCAGTACGCTGGGTGCTCAGTACTCAGGGTGCTGGGTGTTCAGTGCTCGGGGTGCTGGGTGCTCATTAATCAGGGTGCTGGGTGCTCAGTACGCTGGGTGCTCAGTACTCAGGGTGCTGGGTGCTCAGTACTCAGGGTGCTCGGTGCTCAGTACTCAGGGTGCTGGGTGCTCAGTGCTCGGGGTGCTGGGTGCTCATTAATCAGGGTGCTGGGTGCTCAGTACTCAGGGTGCTCAGTGCTTGGGGTGCTGGGTGCTCAGTACTCAGGGTGCTCAGTGCTCAGGGTTCTGGGTGCTCAGTACTCGGGGTGCTGGGTGCTCAGTGCTCGCGGTGCTCGGTGCTCAGTGCTCGGGGTGCTGGGTGCTCAGTGCTCAGGGTGCTGGGTGCTCAGTCCTCGGGGTGCTCAGTGCTCAGTACTCAGGGTACTGGGTGCTCAGGGTCCTCGGTGCTCAGTACTCAGGGTGCTCAGTACTCAGCTTGCTTTGTGCTCAGTGCTCAGAGTGCTGGGTGCTCAGTACTCAGGGTGCTCGGTGCTCAGTACTCAGGGTGCTCAGTGCTCAGTGCTCTGGGTGCTCAGTACTCAGGGTGCTCAGTGCTCAGGGTGCTGGGTGCTCAGTGCTCGGGGTGCTGGGTACTCAGTGCTCAGTGCTCGGGGTGCTGGGTGCTCAGTCCTCAGTACACAGGGTGCTGGGTGCTCAGTGCTCGGGGTGCTGGATGCTCAGTACTCAGGGTCCTGGGTGCTCAGTGCTCAGGGTGCTGGGTGCTCAGTACTCAGGGTGCTGGGTGCTCAGTGCTCAGGGTGCTGGGTGCTCAGTACTCAGGGTGCTGGGTCCTCAGTGCTCAGGGTGCTGGGTGGTCAGTGCTCGGGGTGCTCAGTACTCAGGGTGCTGTGTGTTCAGTGCTCAGGGTACTGGGTGCTCAGTACTCAGGGTGCTCGGTGCTGAGTACTCAGGGTGCTGGGTGCTCAGTACTCCGGGTGCTGGGTGCTCAGTGCTCGGGGTGCTCGGTGCTCAGTGCTCAGGGTGCTGGGTGCTCAGTACTCAGGGTGCTCATTGCTCAGGGTGCTGGGTGCTCAGTACTCAGGTTGCTGGGTGCTCAGTACTCAGGGTGCTCAGTGCTCAGTACTCAGGGTGCTCAGTGCTCAGTACTCAGGGTGCTCAGTGCTCAGGGTGCTGGGTGCTCAGTGCTCAGGGTGCTGGGTGCTCAGTGCTCAGGGTGCTCGGTGCTCAGTGCTCAGGTTGCTGGGTGCTCAGTACTCAGGGTGCTGGGTGCTCAGTACAAAGGGTGCTCAGTGCTCAGTACTCAGGGTGCTCAGTGCTCAGTACTCAGGGTGCTCAGTGCTCAAGGTGCTGGGTGTTCAGTGCTCGGGGTGCTGGGTACTCAGTCCTCAGGGTGCTGGGTGCTCAGTGCTCACGGTACTCGGTGCTCAGTGCTCAGGGTGCTGGGTGCTCAGTACTCAGGGTGCTGGGTGCTCAGTGCTCGGGGTGCTGGGTGCTCAGTACTCAGGGTGCTGGGTGCTCAGTGCTCAGGGTGCTGGGTGCTCAGTGCTCAGGGTGCTCGGTGCTTAGTACTCATGGTGCTCGGTGCTCGGGATGCTGGGTGCTCAGTGCTCGGTGTGCTGGGTGCTCAGTGCTCGGGGTGCTGGGTGCTGAGTGCTCAGTGTGCTGGGTGCTCAGTGCTCGGGGTGCTGGGTGCTCAGTGCTCGGGGTGCTGGGTGCTCAGTACTCGGGGTGCTCGGTGCTCAGTACTCAGGGTGCTGGGTGCTCAGTGCTCAGGGTGCTGGGTGCTCAGTACTCAGGGTGCTGGGTGCTCAGTGCTCGGGGTGCTGGGTGCTCATTAATCAGGGTGCTGGGTGCTCAGTACTCAGGGTGCTCAGTGCTTGGGGTGCTGGGTGCTCAGTACTCAGGGTGCTCAGTGCTTGGGGTGCAGGGTGCTCAGTACTCAGGGTGCTGGTTGCTCAGTGCTCAGGTTGCTGGGTGCTGAGTACTCAGGGTGCTGGGTGCTCAGTGCTCGGGGTGCTGGGTGCTCAGTTCTCGGGGTGCTGGGTGCTCAGTGCTCAGGGTTCTGGGTGCTCAGTACTCGGGGTGCTGGGTGCTCAGTGCTCGCGGTGCTCGGTGCTCAGTGCTCGGGGTGCTGGGTGCTCAGTACTCGGGGTGTTCAGTGCTCAGTACTCAGGGTGCTGGGTGCTCAGTGCTCAGGGTGCTGGGTGCTCAGTGCTCGGGGTGCTGGGTGCTCGGTGCTCAGGTTTCTGGGTGCTCAGGACTCGGGGTGCTGTGTGCTCAGTACTCAGGGTGCTGGGTGCTCATTGCTCGGGGTGCTGGGTGCTCAGTGCTACGGGTGCTGGGTGCTCAGTGCTCGGTGTGCTGGGTGCTCAGTGCTCTGGGCGCTGGGTGCTCAGTGCTCGGGGTGCTCGGTGCTCAGTACTCTGGGTGCTGGGTGCTCAGTGCTCAGGGTGCTCGGTGCTCAGTACTCAGGGTGCTGGGTGCTCAGTGCTCGGTGTGCTCGGTGCTCAGTACGTTGGGTGCTCAGTACTCAGGGTGCTGGGTGCTCAGTGCTCAGGGTGATCGGTGCTCAGTACTCAGGGTGCTCAGTACTCAGGGTGCTGGGTGCTCAGGGCTCGGGGTGCTGGGAGCTCAGTACTCAGGGTGCTGGGTGCTCAGTGCTCGGGGTGCTGGGTGCTGAGTGCTCAGGGTGCTGGGTGCTCTGTACTCGGGGTGCTCGGTGCTCAGTACTCAGGGTGCTGGGTGCTCAGTACTCAGGGTGCTGGGTGCTCAGTAATCAGGGTGCTCAGCGCTCTGGGTGCTTAGTGCACAGTACTCAGGGTGCTGGGTGCTCAGTATTCAGGGTGCTCAGTTCTCGGGGTGCTGGGTGCTCAGTACACAGGGTGCTGGGTGCTCAGTACTCAGGGTGCTGGGTGCTCATTCTCGGGGTGCTGGGTGCTCAGTGCTCGGGGTGTTGGGTGCTCAGTACTCGGGGTGCTGGGTGCTCAGTGCTCAGCGTGCTGTGTGCTATGTACTCAGGGTGCTCGGTTCTCAGTACTCAGGGTGCTGGGTGCTCATTCTCGGGTGCTGGGTGCTCAGTGCTCAGGGTGCTGGGTGCTAAGTGCTCAGGGTCCTCGGTGCTCAGTACTCAGGGTGCTCAGTACTCAGCGTGCTTTGTGCTCAGTGCTCAGGGTGCTGGGTGCTCAGTACTCAGGGTGCTGGGTGCTCAGTACTCACGGTGCTGGGTGCTCAGTACTCGGGGTGCTGGGTGCTCATTACTCAGGGTGCTGGGTGCTCAGTGCTCGGGGTGCTCGCTGCTCAGTACTCTTGGTGCTGGGTGCTCAGTACTCAGGGTGCTGGGTGCTCAGTGCTCGGGGTGCTCGGTGCTCAGTGCTCAGGATGCTTGGTGCTCAGTACTTTTGGTGCTGGGTGCTCAGTACTCAGGGTGCTGGGTGCTCAGTGCTCGGGGTGCACGGTTCTCAGTACTCAGGTTGCTGGGTGCTCAGTACTCAGGGTGCTGGGTGCTCAGTACTCAGGGTGCTGGGTGCTCAGTACTCAGGGTGCTGGGTGCTCAGTGCTCAGGGTGCTGTGTGCTCAGTACTCAGGGTGCTGGGTGCTCAGTGCTCAGGGTGCTGGGTGCTCAGTGCTCGGGGTGCTCGGTGCTCAGTACTCAGGGTGCTGGGTGCTCAGTGCTCGGGGTGCTGGGTGCTCAGTGCTCAGGGTGCTGGGTGCTCAGTACTCGGGGTGCTCGGTGCTCAGTACTCGGGGTGCTGGGTGCTCAGTACTCAGGGTGCTGGGTGCTCAGTACTCAGGGTGCTCGGTGCTCAGTACTCAGGGTGCTGGGTGCTCAGTGCTCAGTTGCTGGGTGCTAAGTACTCAGGGTGCTGGGTGCTCAGTACTCAGGGTGCTGGGTGCTCAGCACTCAGGGTGCTCAGTACTCAGGGTGCTGGGTGCTCAGTGCACGGGGTGCTGGGTGCTCAGTACTCAGGGTGCTCAGTACTCGGGGTGCTGGGTGCTCAGTGCTCGGGGTGCTGGATGCTCAGTGCTCAGGGTGATCTGTGCTCAGTACTCAGGATGCTGGGTGCTCAGTACTCAGGGTGCTGGGTGCTCAGTACTCAGGGTGCTGGGTGCTCAGTCCTCAGGGTGCTCAGTGCTCAGGGTGCTGGGTGCTCAGTGCTCGGGGTGCTCGGTGCTCAGTACTCAGGGTGCTGAGTGCTCAGTACTCAGGGTGCTGGGTGCTCAGTACTCAGGGTGCTGGGTGCTCAGTGCTCGGGGTGTTGGGTGCTCCGTGCTCAGGCTGCTCAGTGCTCAGTACTCAGGGTTCTGGGTGCTCAGTACTCAGGGTTCTGGGTGCTCAGTGCTTGGGGTGCTGGGTGCTCAGTACTCAGGGTGCTGGGTGCTCAGTGCTCGGGGTGCTCGGTGCTCAGTACTCAAGGTGCTGGGTGCTCAGTGCTCGGGGTGCTGGGTGCTCAGTGCTCAGGGTGCTGGGTGCTCAGTACTCGGGGTGCTCGGTGCTCAGTACTCAGGGTACTGGGTGCTCAGGGTCCTCGGTGCTCAGTACTCAGGGTGCTCAGTACTCAGCTTGCTTTGTGCTCAGTGCTCAGAGTGCTGGGTGCTCAGTACTCAGGGTGCTCGGTGCTCAGTACTCAGGGTGCTCAGTGCTCAGTGCTCTGGGTGCTCAGTACTCAGGGTGCTCAGTGCTCAGGGTGCTGGGTGCTCAGTGCTCGGGGTGCTGGGTACTCAGTGCTCAGTGCTCGGGGTGCTGGGTGCTCAGTCTTCAGTACTCAGGGTGCTGGGTGCTCAGTACTCGGGGTGCTGGATGCTCAGTACTCAGGGTCCTGGGTGCTCAGTGCTCAGGGTGCTGGGTGCTCAGTACTCAGGGTGCTGGGTAATCAGTGCTCAGGGTGCTGGGTGCTCAGTACTCAGGGTGCTGTGCCCTCAGTGCTCAGGGTACTGGGTGGTCAGTGCTCGGGGTGCTCAGTACTCAGGGTGCTGTGTGTTCAGTGCTCAGGGTACTGGGTGCTCAGTACTCAGGGTGCTCGGTGCTGAGTACTCAGGGTGCTCGGTGCTCAGTACTCCGGGTGCTGGGTGCTCAGTACTCAGGGTGCTCATTGCTCAGGGTGCTGGGTGCTCAGTACTCAGGGTGCTGGGTGCTCAGTACTCAGGGTGCTCAGTGCTCAGTACTCAGGGTGCTCAGTGCTCAGTACTCAGGCTGCTCAGTGCTCAGGGTGCTGGGTGCTCAGTGCTCGGGGTGCTGGGGGCTCAGTGCACAGGGTGCTGTGTGCTCAGTACTCAGGGTGCTCAGTACTCAGGGTGCTGGGTGCTCAGTGCTCAGGGTGCTGGGTGCTCAGTGCTCAGGGTGCTGGGTGCTCAGTGCTCAGGGTGCTCGGTGCTCAGTGCTCAGGTTGCTGGGTGCTCAGTACTCAGGGTGCTGTGTGCTCAGTACTCAGGGTGCTCAGTGCTCAGTACTCAGGGTGCTCAGTGCTCAGTACTCAGGGTGCTCAGTGCTCAGGGTGCTGGGTGCTCAGTGCTCGGGGTGCTGGGTACTCAGTCCTCAGGGTGCTGGGTGCTCAGTGCTCAGGGTACTCGGTGCTCAGTGCTCAGGGTGCTGGGTGCTCAGTACTCAGTGTGCTGGGTGCTCAGTGCTCGGGGTGCTGGGGGCTCAGTACTCAGGGTGCTGGGTGCTCAGTGCTCAGGGTGCTGGGTGCTCAGTGCTCAGGGTGCTCGGTGCTTAGTACTCATGGTGCTCGGTGCTCGGGGTGCTGGGTGCTCAGTGCTCGGTGTGCTGGGTGCTCAGTGCTCGGGGTGCTGGGTGCTGAGTGCTCGGTGTGCTGGGTGCTCAGTGCTCGGGGTGCTGGGTGCTCAGTGCTCGGGGTGCTGGGTGCTCAGTACTCGGGGTGCTCGGTGCTCAGTACTCAGGGTGCTGGGTGCTCAGTGCTCAGGGTGCTGGGTGCTCAGTACTCAGGGTGCTCGGTGCTCAGTACTCAGGGTGCTGGGTGTTCAGTGCTCGGGGTGCTGGGTGCTCAATTATCAGGGTGCTGGGTGCTCAGTACGCTGGGTGCTCAGTACTCAGGGTGCTGGGTGCTCAGTACTCAGGGTGCTCGGTGCTCAGTACTCAGGGTGCTGGGTGCTCAGTGCTCGGGGTGCTGGGTGCTCATTAATCAGGGTTGTGGGTGCTCAGTACTCAGGGTGCTCAGTGCTTGGGGTGCTGGGTGCTCAGTACTCAAAGTGCTCAGTGCTTGGGGTGCAGGGTGCTCAGTACTCAGGGTGCTGGTTGCTCAGTGCTCAGGGTGCTGGGTGCTGAGTACTCAGGGTGCTGGGTGCTCAGTGCTCAGGGTGCTGGGTGCTCAGTGCTCGGGGTGCTGGGTGCTCAGCGCTCCGGGTGCTGGGTGCTGAGTGCTCGGGGTGCTGGGTGCTCAGTGCTCAGTGTTCTGGGTGCTCAGTGCTCGGGGTGCTGGGTGCTCAGTGCTCGCGGTGCTCGGTGCTCACTGCTCGGGGTGCTGGGTGCTCAGTACTCGGGGTGCTCAGTGCTCAGTACTCAGGGTGCTGGGTGCTCAGTGCTCAGGGTGCTGGGTGCTCAGTGCTCGGGGTGCTGGGTGCTCGGTGCTCAGGTTTCTGGGTGCACAGGACTCGGGGTGCTGGGTGCTCAGTACTCAGGGTGCTGGGTGCTCATTGCTCGGGGTGCTGGGTGCTCAGTGCTACGGATGCTGGGTGCTCAGTGCTCGGTGTGCTGGGTGCTCAGTGCTCTGGGCGCTGGGTGCTCAGTGCTCGGGGTTCTCGGTGCTCAGTACTCTGGGTGCTGGGTGCTCAGTGCTCAGGGTGCTCGGTGCTCAGTACTCAGGGTGCTGGGTGCTCAGTGCTCGGTGTGCTCGGTGCTCAGTACGTTGGGTGCTCAGTACTCAGGGTGCTGGGTGCTCAGTGCTCAGGGTGATCGGTGCTCAGTACTCAGGGTGCTCAGTACTCAGGGTGCTGGGTGCTCAGGGCTCGGGGTGCTGGGAGCTCAGTACTCAGGGTGCTGGGTGCTCAGTGCTCGGGGTGCTGGGTGCTGAGTGCTCAGGGTGCTGGGTGCTCTGTACTCGGGGTGCTCGGTGCTCAGTACTCAGGGTGCTGGGTGCTCAGTACTCAGGGTGCTGGGTGCTCAGTAATCAGGGTGCTCAGCGCTCTGGGTGCTTAGTGCACAGTACTCAGGGTGCTGGGTGCTCAGTATTCAGGGTGCTCAGTTCTCGGGGTGCTGGGTGCTCAGTACACAGGGTGCTGGGTGCTCAGTACTCAGGGTGCTGGGTGCTCATTCTCGGGGTGCTGGGTGCTCAGTGCTCGGGGTGCTGGGTGCTCAGTACTCGGGGTGCTGGGTGCTCAGTGCTCAGCGTGCTGTGTGCTATGTACTCAGGGTGCTCGGTTCTCAGTACTCAGGGTGCTGGGTGCTCATTCTCGTGTGCTGGGTGCTCAGTGCTCAGGGTGCTGGGTGCTAAGTGCTCAGGGTCCTCGGTGCTCAGTACTCAGGGTGCTCAGTACTCAGCGTGCTTTGTGCTCAGTGCTCAGGGTGATGGGTGCTCAGTACTCAGGGTGCTGGGTGCTCAGTACTCACGGTGCTGGGTGCTCAGTACTCGGGGTGCTGGGTGCTCAGTACTCAGGGTGCTGGGTGTTCAGTGCTCGGGGTGCTGGGTGCTCAATTATCAGGGTGCTGGGTGCTCAGTACGCTGGGTGCTCAGTACTCAGGGTGCTGGGTGCTCAGTACTCAGGGTGCTCGGTGCTCAGTACTCAGGGTGCTGGGTGCTCAGTGCTCGGGGTGCTGGGTGCTCATTAATCAGGGTTGTGGGTGCTCAGTACTCAGGGTGCTCAGTGCTTGGGGTGCTGGGTGCTCAGTACTCAAAGTGCTCAGTGCTTGGGGTGCAGGCTGCTCAGTACTCAGGGTGCTGGTTGCTCAGTGCTCAGGGTGCTGGGTGCTGAGTACTCAGGGTGCTGGGTGCTCAGTGCTCAGGGTGCTGGGTGCTCAGTGCTCGGGGTGCTGGGTGCTCAGTGCTCCGGGTGCTGGGTGCTGAGTGCTCGGGGTGCTGGGTGCTCAGTGCTCAGTGTTCTGGGTGCTCAGTGCTCGGGGTGCTGGGTGCTCAGTGCTCGCGGTGCTCGGTGCTCACTGCTCGGGGTGCTGGGTGCTCAGTACTCGGGGTGCTCAGTGCTCAGTACTCAGGGTGCTGGGTGCTCAGTGCTCAGGGTGCTGGGTGCTCAGTGCTCGGGGTGCTGGGTGCTCGGTGCTCAGGTTTCTGGGTGCACAGGACTCGGGGTGCTGGGTGCTCAGTACTCAGGGTGCTGGGTGCTCATTGCTCGGGGTGCTGGGTGCTCAGTGCTACGGATGCTGGGTGCTCAGTGCTCGGTGTGCTGGGTGCTCAGTGCTCTGGGCGCTGGGTGCTCAGTGCTCGGGGTGCTCGGTGCTCAGTACTCTGGGTGCTGGGTGCTCAGTGCTCAGGGTGCTCGGTGCTCAGTACTCAGGGTGCTGGGTGCTCAGTGCTCGGTGTGCTCGGTGCTCAGTACGTTGGGTGCTCAGTACTCAGGGTGCTGGGTGCTCAGTGCTCAGGGTGATCGGTGCTCAGTACTCAGGGTGCTCAGTACTCAGGGTGCTGGGTGCTCAGGGCTCGGGGTGCTGGGAGCTCAGTACTCAGGGTGCTGGGTGCTCAGTGCTCGGGGTGCTGGGTGCTGAGTGCTCAGGGTGCTGGGTGCTCTGTACTCGGGGTGCTCGGTGCTCAGTACTCAGGGTGCTGGGTGCTCAGTACTCAGGGTGCTGGGTGCTCAGTAATCAGGGTGCTCAGCGCTCTGGGTGCTTAGTGCACAGTACTCAGGGTGCTGGGTGCTCAGTATTCAGGGTGCTCAGTTCTCGGGGTGCTGGGTGCTCAGTACACAGGGTGCTGGGTGCTCAGTACTCAGGGTGCTGGGTGCTCATTCTCGGGGTGCTGGGTGCTCAGTGCTCGGGGTGCTGGGTGCTCAGTACTCGGGGTGCTGGGTGCTCAGTGCTCAGCGTGCTGTGTGCTATGTACTCAGGGTGCTCGGTTCTCAGTACTCAGGGTGCTGGGTGCTCATTCTCGGGTGCTGGGTGCTCAGTGCTCAGGGTGCTGGGTGCTAAGTGCTCAGGGTCCTCGGTGCTCAGTACTCAGGGTGCTCAGTACTCAGCGTGCTTTGTGCTCAGTGCTCAGGGTGATGGGTGCTCAGTACTCAGGGTGCTGGGTGCTCAGTACTCACGGTGCTGGGTGCTCAGTACTCGGGGTGCTGGGTGCTCATTACTCAGGGTGCTGGGTGCTCAGTGCTCGGGGTGCTCGCTGCTCAGTACTCTTGGTGCTGGGTGCTCAGTACTCAGGGTGCTGGGTGCACAGTGCTCGGGGTGCTCGGTGCTCAGTGCTCAGGATGCTTGGTGCTCAGTACTTTTGGTGCTGGGTGCTCAGTACTCAGGGTGCTGGGTGCTCAGTGCTCGGGGTGCTCGGTTCTCAGTACTCAGGGTGCTGGGTGCTCAGTACTCAGGGTGCTGGGTGCTCAGTACTCAGGGTGCTGGGTGCTCAGGACTCAGGGTGCTGGGTGCTCAGTACTCAGGGTGCTGGGTGCTCAGTGCTCAGGGTGCTGTGTGCTCAGTACTCAGGGTGCTGGGTGCTCAGTGCTCAGGGTGCTGGGTGCTCAGTGCTCGGGGTGCTCGGTGCTCAGTACTCAGGGTGCTGGGTGCTCAGTGCTCGGGGTGCTGGGTGCTCAGTGCTCAGGGTGCTGGGTGCTCAGTACTCGGGGTGCTCGGTGCTCAGTACTCGGGGTGCTGGGTGCTCAGTACTCAGGGTGCTCGGTGCTCAGTACTCAGGGTGCTGGGTTCTCAGTGCTCAGTTGCTGGGTGCTAAGTACTCAGGGTGCTGGGTGCTCAGTACTCAGGGTGCTGGGTGCTCAGCACTCAGGGTGCTCAGTACTCAGGGTGCTGGTTGCTCAGTGCTCGGGGTGCTGGGTGCTCAGTACTCAATGTGCTCAGTACTCGGGGTGCTGGGTGCTCAGTGCTCGGGGTGCTGGATGCTCAGTGCTCAGGGTGATCTGTGCTCAGTACTCAGGATGCTGGGTGCTCAGTACTCAGGGTGCTGGGTGCTCAGTACTCAGGGTGCTGGGTGCTCAGTCCTCAGGGTGCTCAGTGCTCAGGGTGCTGGGTGCTCAGTGCTCGGGGTGCTCGGTGCTCAGTACTCAGGGTGCTGAGTGCTCAGTACTCAGGGTGCTGGGTGCTCAGTACTCAGGGTGCTGGGTGCTCAGTGCTCTGGGTGTTGGGTGCTCCGTGCTCAGGCTGCTCAGTGCTCAGTACTCAGGGTTCTGGGTGCTCAGTACTCAGGGTGCTGGGTGCTCAGTGCTTGGGGTGCTGGGTGCTCAGTACTCAGGGTGCTGGGTGCTCAGTGCTCGGGGTGCTCGGTGCTCAGTACTCAAGGTGCTGGGTGCTCAGTGCTCGGGGTGCTGGGTGCTCAGCGCTCAGGGTGCTGGGTGCTCAGTACTCGGGGTGCTCGGTGCTCAGTACTCAGGGTACTGGGTGCTCAGGGTCCTCGGTGCTCAGTACTCAGGGTGCTCAGTACTCAGCTTGCTTTGTGCTCAGTGCTCAGAGTGCTGGGTGCTCAGTACTCAGGGTGCTCGGTGCTCAGTACTCAGGGTGCTCAGTGCTCAATGCTCTGGGTGCTCAGTACTCAGGGTGCTCAGTGCTCAGGGTGCTGGGTGCTCAGTGCTCGGGGTGCTGGGTACTCAGTGCTCAGTGCTCGGGGTGCTGGGTGCTCAGTCTTCAGTACTCAGGGTGCTGGGTGCTCAGTGCTCGGGGTGCTGGATGCTCAGTACTCAGGGTCCTGGGTGCTCAGTGCTCAGTGTGCTGGGTGCTCAGTACTCAGGGTGCTGGGTAATCTGTGCTCAGGGTGCTGGGTGCTCAGTACTCAGGGTGCTGGGCCCTCAGTGCTCAGGGTACTGGGTGGTCAGTGCTCGGGGTGCTCAGTACTCAGGGTGCTGTGTGTTCAGTGCTCAGGGTACTGGGTGCTCAGTACTCAGGGTGCTCGGTGCTGAGTACTCAGGGTGCTCGGTGCTCAGTACTCCGGGTGCTGGGTGCTCAGTACTCAGGGTGCTCATTGCTCAGGGTGCTGGGTGCTCAGTACTCAGGGTGCTGGGTGCTCAGTACTCAGGGTGCTCAGTGCTCAGTACTCAGGGTGCTCAGTGCTCAGTACTCAGGCTGCTCAGTGCTCAGGGTGCTGGGTGCTCAGTGCTCGGGGTGCTGGGGGCTCAGTGCACAGGGTGCTGTGTGCTCAGTACTCAGGGTGCTCAGTACTCAGGGTGCTGGGTGCTCAGTGCTCAGGGTGCTGGGTGCTCAGTGCTCAGGGTGCTGGGTGCTCAGTGCTCAGGGTGCTCGGTGCTCAGTGCTCAGGTTGCTGGGTGCTCAGTACTCAGGGTGCTGTGTGCTCAGTACTCAGGGTGCTCAGTGCTCAGTACTCAGGGTGCTCAGTGCTCAGTACTCAGGGTGCTCAGTGCTCAGGGTGCTGGGTGCTCAGTGCTCGGGGTGCTGGGTACTCAGTCCTCAGGGTGCTGGGTGCTCAGTGCTCAGGGTACTCGGTGCTCAGTGCTCAGGGTGCTGGGTGCTCAGTACTCAGAGTGCTGGGTGCTCAGTGCTCGGGGTGCTGGGGGCTCAGTACTCAGGGTGCTGGGTGCTCAGTGCTCAGGGTGCTGGGTGCTCAGTGCTCAGGGTGCTCGGTGCTCAGTACTCATGGTGCTCGGTGCTCGGGGTGCTGGGTGCTCAGTGCTCGGTGTGCTGGGTGCTCAGTGCTCGGGGTGCTGGGTGCTGAGTGCTCGGTGTGCTGGGTGCTCAGTGCTCGGGGTGCTGGGTGCTCAGTGCTCGGGGTGCTGGGTGCTCAGTACTCGGGGTGCTCGGTGCTCAGTACTCAGGGTGCTGGGTGCTCAGTGCTCAGGGTGCTGGGTGCTCAGTACTCAGGGTGCTCGGTGCTCAGTACTCAGGGTGCTGGTTGTTCAGTGCTCGGGGTGCTGGGTGCTCAATTATCAGGGTGCTGGGTGCTCAGTACGCTGGGTGCTCAGTACTCAGGGTGCTGGGTGCTCAGTACTCAGGGTGCTCGGTGCTCAGTACTCAGGGTGCTGGGTGCTCAGTGCTCGGGGTGCTGGGTGCTCATTAATCAGGGTTGTGGGTGCTCAGTACTCAGGGTGCTCAGTGCTTGGGGTGCTGGGTGCTCAGTACTCAAAGTGCTCAGTGCTTGGGGTGCAGGGTGCTCAGTACTCAGGGTGCTGGTTGCTCAGTGCTCAGGGTGCTGGGTGCTGAGTACTCAGGGTGCTGGGTGCTCAGTGCTCAGGGTGCTGGGTGCTCAGTGCTCGGGGTGCTGGGTGCTCAGTGCTCCGGGTGCTGGGTGCTGAGTGCTCGGGGTGCTGGGTGCTCAGTGCTCAGTGTTCTGGGTGCTCAGTGCTCGGGGTGCTGGGTGCTCAGTGCTCGCGGTGCTCGGTGCTCACTGCTCGGGGTGCTGGGTGCTCAGTACTCGGGGTGCTCAGTGCTCAGTACTCAGGGTGCTGGGTGCTCAGTGCTCAGGGTGCTGGGTGCTCAGTGCTCGGGGTGCTGGGTGCTCGGTGCTCAGGTTTCTGGGTGCACAGGACTCGGGGTGCTGGGTGCTCAGTACTCAGGGTGCTGGGTGCTCATTGCTCGGGGTGCTGGGTGCTCAGTGCTACGGATGCTGGGTGCTCAGTGCTCGGTGTGCTGGGTGCTCAGTGCTCTGGGCGCTGGGTGCTCAGTGCTCGGGGTGCTCGGTGCTCAGTACTCAGGGTGCTGGGTGCTCAGTGCTCAGGGTGTTCGGTGCTCAGTACTCAGGGTGCTGGGTGCTCAGTGCTCAGTGTGCTCGGTGCTCAGTACGTTGGGTGCTCAGTACTCAGGGTGCTGGGTGCTCAGTGCTCAGGGTGATCGGTGCTCAGTACTCAGGGTGCTCAGTACTCAGGGTGCTGGGTGCTCAGGGCTCGGGGTGCTGGGAGCTCAGTACTCAGGGTGCTGGGTGCTCAGTGCTCGGGGTGCTGGGTGCTGAGTGCTCAGGGTGCTGGGTGCTCTGTACTCGGGGTGCTCGGTGCTCAGTACTCAGGGTGCTGGGTGCTCAGTGCTCAGGGTGCTGGGTGCTCAGTACTCAGGGTGCTGGGTACTCAGTGCTCAGGGTGATCGGTGCTCAGTCCTCAGGGTGCTCAGTACTCAGGGTGCTGGGTGCTCAGTGCTCAGGTTGCTCAGTACTATGGGTGCTGAGTGCTCAGTACTCAGGGTGCTGGGTGCTCAGTGCTCGGGTGCTGGGTGCTCAGTACTCAGGGTGCTGGGTGCTAAGTGCTCAGGGTGCTGGGTGCTCAGTACTCAGGGTGCTGGGTGCTCAGTACTCAGGGTGCTCAGTGCTCGGGGAGCTCGGTGCTCAGTATTCAGGGTGCTGGGTGCTCAGTAGTCAGTGCTCGGGGTCCTGGGTGCTCAGCGCTCTGGGTGCTTAGTGCACAGTACTCAGGGTGCTGGGTGCTCAGTATTCAGGGTTCTCAGTGCTCGGGGTGCTGGGTGCTCAGTACTCAGGGTGCTGGGTGTTCAGTACTCAGGGTGCTGGGTGCTCATTCTCGGGGTGCTGGGTGCTCAGTGCTCAGGATGCTCGGTGCTCAGTACTTTTGGTGCTGGGTGCTCAGTACTCGGGGTGCTGGGTGCTCATTACTCAATGTGCTGGGTGCTCAGTGCTCGGGGTGCTCGCTGCTCAGTACTCTTGGTGCTGGGTGCTCAGTACTCAGGGTGCTGGGTGCTCAGTGCTAGGGTTCTCGGTGCTCAGTGCTCAGGATGCTCGGTGCTCAGTACTTTTGGTGCTGGGTGCTCAGTACTCAGGGTGCTGGGTGCTCAGTGCCTGGGGTGCTCGGTGCTCAGTACTCAGGGTGCTGGGTGCTCAGTGCTCAGGATGCTGGGTGCTCAGTACTCAGGGTGCTCAGTACTCAGGACTCAGGGTGCTGGGTGCTCAGTGCTCAGGGTGCTGGGTGCTCAGTGCTCGGGGTGCTTGGTGCTCAGTACTCAGGGTGCTGGGTGCTCAGTACTCAGGGTGCTGGGTGCTCAGTACTCAGGGTGCTGGGTGCTCAGTACTCAGGGTGCTGGGTGCTCAGTGCTCAGGGTGCTGTGTGCTCAGTACTCAGGGTGCTGGATGCTCAGTACTCAGGGTTCTGGGTGCTCAGTGCTCAGGGTGCTGGGTGCTCAGTGCTCGGGGTGCTCGGTGCTCAGTACTCAGGGTGCTGGGTGCTCAGTGCTCGGGGTGCTGGGTGCTCAGTTCTCAGGGTGCTGGGTGCTCAGTACTCGGGGTGCTCGGTGCTCAGTACTCAGGGTGCTGGGTGCTCAGTACTCAGGGTGCTCGGTGCTCAGTACTCAGGGTGCTGGGTGCTCAGTGCTCATTTGCTGGGTGCTAAGTTCTCAGGGTGCTGGGTGCTCAGTACTCAGGGTGCTGGTTGCTCAGTGCTCAGGGTGCTGGCTGCTCAGTACTCAGGGTGCTGGATGCTCAGCACTCAGGGTGCTCAGTACTCAGGGTGCTCAGTGCTAGGGGTGCTGGGTGCTCAGTACTCAGGGTGCTCAGTACTCAGGGTGCTGTGTGCTCAGTGCTCGGGGTGCTGGATGCTCAGTGCTCAGGGTGATCGGTGCTCAGTACTCAGGATGATGGGTGCTCAGTACTCAGGGTGCTGGGTGCTCAGTCCTCAGGGTGCTCAGTGCTCAGTCAGGGTGCTCGATGCTCAGTACTAAGGGTGCTCAGTGCTCAGTACTCAGGTTGCTCAGTGCTCAGTGCTCGGGGTGCTGGGTGCTCAGTACTCAGGGTGCTGGGTGCTCAGTACTCAGGGTGCTGGGTGCTCAGTGCTCAGTACTCAGCGTGCTGGGTGCTCAGTGCTCGGGGTGCTGGGTCCTCAGTGCTCAGGGTGCTGGGTGCTCAGTACTCAGTGTGCTGGGTGCTCAGTGCTCGGGGTGCTGGGTCCTCAGTGCTCAGGGTGCTCAATGCTCAGTGCTCGGGGTGCTGGGTGCTCAGTGCTCGGGGTGCTGGGTGCTCAGTGCTCAGGGTGCTGGTTGCTCAGTACTCAGTGTGCTCAGTGCTCAGGGTGCTGGGTGCTCAGAACTCAGGGTGCTGAGTGCTCAGTACTCAGGGTGCTGGGTGCTCAGTACTCAGGGTGCTTGGTGCTCAGTACTCAGGGTGCTGGGTGCTCAGTGCTCAGGGTGCTCGGTGCTCAGTACTCATGGTGCTGGGTGATCATTCTCGGGGTGCTGGGTGCTCAGTACTCAGGTTGCTCAGTACTCTGGGTGCACGGGGCTCAGTACTCATGGTGCTGGGCGCTCAGTACTCAGGGTGCTCGGTGCTCAGTTCTCAGGGTGCTCGGTGCTCAGTGTTTGGGGTGCTGGGTGCTCAGTACTCAGGGTGCTGGGTGCTCAGTGCTCAGGGTGCTGGCTGCTCAGTGCTCAGGGTGCTGGGTGCTCAGTACTCAGTGCTCAGGATGCTGGATGCTCATTGCTCAGGGTGCTGGGTGCTCAGTGCTCAGGGTGCTCAGGGCTCAGTGCTCAGTACACAGGGTGCTGGGTGCTCAGTACTCAGGGTGCTGGGTGCTCAATGCTCGGGGTACCCGGTGCTCAGTGCTCGGGGTGCTAGGTGCTCAGTACTCAGGGTGCTGAGTGCTCAGTGCTCAGGGTGCTGGGTGCTCAGTGCTCAGGGTGCTGGGTGCTCAGTGCTCGGGGAGCTCGGTGCTCAGAACTCAGGGTGCTGTGTGCTCAGTACTCAGGGTGCTCAGTACTCAGTACTCAGGGTGCTGGGTGCTCAGTGCTTGGGGTGCTGGGTGCTCAGTGCTCAGGGAGCTGGGTGCTCAGTGCTCGGGGTGCTGGGTGCTCAGTACTCGGGGTGCTCGGTGCTCAGTACTCAGGGTGCTGGGTGCTCAGTACTCAGGGTGCTGGGTGTTCAGTACTCAGGGTGCTGGGTGCTCAGTACTCAGGGTGCTGGGTGCTCAGTACTCCGGGTGCTGGGTGCTCAGTACTCAGGGTGCTGTGTGCTCAGTATTCAGGGTGCTTGGTGCTCATTACTCAGGGTGCTGGGTGCTCAGTGCTCAGGATGCTGGGTGCTCAGTGCTCGGGGTGCTCGGTGCTCAGTACTCAGGGTGCTGGGTGCTCAGTGCTCGGGGTGCTGGGTGCTCAGTGCTCAGGGTGCTGGCTGCTCACGACTCACGGTGCTGGGTGCTCAGTACTCGGGGTGCTGGGTGCTCAGTACTCAGGGTGCTGGGTGCTCAGTACTCAGGGTGCTGGGTGCTCAGTACTCGGGTGCTGGGTGCTCATTCTCGGGTGCTGGGTGCTCAGTGCTCAGGGTGCTGGGTGCTAAGTGCTCAGGGTCCTCGGTGCTCAGTACTCAGGGTGCTCAGTACTCAGCGTGCTTTGTGCTCAGTGCTCAGGGTGCTGGGTGCTCAGTACTCAGGGTGCTGGGTGCTCAGTACTCACGGTGCTGGGTGCTCAGTACTCGGGGTGCTGGGTGCTCATTACTCAGGGTGCTGGGTGCTCAGTGCTCGGGGTGCTCGCTGCTCAGTACTCTTGGTGCTGGGTGCTCAGTACTCAGGGTGCTGGGTGCTCAGTGCTCGGGGTCCTCGGTGCTCAGTGCTCAGGATGCTTGGTGCTCAGTACTTTTGGTGCTGGGTGCTCAGTACTCAGGGTGCTGGGTGCTCAGTGCTCGGGGTGCTCGGTTCTCAGTACTCAGGGTGCTGGGTGCTCAGTACTCAGGGTGCTGGGTGCTCAGTACTCAGGGTGCTGGGTGCTCAGGACTCAGGGTGCTGGGTGCTCAGTACTCAGGGTGCTGCGTGCTCAGTGCTCAGGGTGCTGTGTGCTCAGTACTCAGGGTGCTGGGTGCTCAGTGCTCAGGGTGCTGGGTGCTCAGTGCTCGGGGTGCTCGGTGCTCAGTACTCAGGGTGCTGGGTGCTCAGTGCTCGGGGTGCTGGGTGCTCAGTGCTCAGGGTGCTGGGTGCTCAGTACTCGGGGTGCTCGGTGCTCAGTACTCGGGGTGCTGGGTGCTCAGTACTCAGGGTGCTGGGTGCTCAGTACTCAGGGTGCTCGGTGCTCAGTACTCAGGGTGCTGGGTGCTCAGTGCTAAGTTGCTGGGTGCTAAGTACTCAGGGTGCTGGGTGCTCAGTACTCAGGGTGCTGGGTGCTCAGCACTCAGGGTGCTCAGTACTCAGGGTGCTGGGTGCTCAGTGCTCGGGGTGCTGGGTGCTCAGTACTCAGGGTGCTCAGTACTCGGGGTGCTGGGTGCTCAGTGCTCGGGGTGCTGGATGCTCAGTGCTCAGGGTGATCTGTGCTCAGTACTCAGGATGCTGTGTGCTCAGTACTCAGGGTGCTGGGTGCTCAGTACTCAGGGTGCTGGGTGCTCAGTCCTCAGGGTGCTCAGTGCTCAGGGTGCTTGGTGCTCAGTGCTCGGGGTGCTCGTTGCTCAGTACTCAGGGTGCTGAGTGCTCAGTACTCAGGGCGCTGGGTGCTCAGTACTCAGGGTGCTGGGTGCTCAGTGCTCGGGGTGTTGGGTGCTCCGTGCTCAGGCTGCTCAGTGCTCAGTACTCAGGGTTCTGGGTGCTCAGTACTCAGGGTGCTGGGTGCTCAGTGCTCGGGGTGCAGTGTGCTCAGTACTCAGGGTGCTGGGTGCTCAGTGCTCGGGGTGCTCGGTGCTCAGTACTCAAGGTGCTGGGTGCTCAGTGCTCGGGGTGCTGGGTGCTCAGTGCTCAGGGTGCTGGGTGCTCAGTTCTCGGGGTGCTCGGTGCTCAGTACTCAGGGTACTGGGTGCTCAGGGTCCTCGGTGCTCAGTACTCAGGGTGCTCAGTACTCAGCTTGCTTTGTGCTCAGTGCTCAGAGTGCTGGGTGCTCAGTACTCAGGGTGCTCGGTGCTCAGTACTCAGGGTGCTCAGTGCTCAGTGCTCTGGGTGCTCAGTACTCAGGGTGCTCAGTGCTCAGGGTGCTGGGTGCTCAGTGCTCGGGGTGCTGGGTACTCAGTGCTCAGTGCTCGGGGTGCTGGCTGCTCAGTGCTCAGGGTGCTGGGTGCTCAGTACTCAGTGCTCAGGATGCTGGATGCTCATTGCTCAGGGTGCTGGGTGCTCAGTGCTCAGGGTGCTCAGTGCTCAGTGCTCAGTACACAGGGTGCTGGGTGCTCAGTACTCAGGGTGCTGGGTGCTCAATGCTCGGGGTACCCGGTGCTCAGTGCTCGGGGTGCTAGGTGCTCAGTACTCAGGGTGCTGAGTGCTCAGTGCTCAGGGTGCTGGGTGCTCAGTGCTCAGGGTGCTGGGTGCTCAGTGCTCGGGGAGCTCGGTGCTCAGAACTCAGCGTGCTGTGTGCTCAGTACTCAGGGTGCTCAGTACTCAGTACTCAGGGTGCTGGGTGCTCAGTGCTTGGGGTGCTGGGTGCTCAGTGCTCAGGGAGCTGGGTGCTCAGTGCTCGGGGTGCTGGGTGCTCAGTACTCGGGGTGCTGGGTGCTCAGTGCTCGGGGTGCTGGGTGCTCAGTGCTCAGGGTGCTGGCTGCTCAGTACTCACGGTGCTGGGTGCTCAGTACTCGGGGTGCTGGGTGCTCAGTACTCAGGGTGCTGGGTGCTCAGTACTCAGGGTGCTGGGTGCTCAGTACTCGGGTGCTGGGTGCTCATTCTCGGGTGCTGGGTGCTCAGTGCTCAGGGTGCTGGGTGCTAAGTGCTCAGGGTCCTCGGTGCTCAGTACTCAGGGTGCTCAGTACTCAGCGTGCTTTGTGCTCAGTGCTCAGGGTGCTGGGTGCTCAGTACTCAGGGTGCTGGGTGCTCAGTACTCACGGTGCTGGGTGCTCAGTACTCGGGGTGCTGGGTGCTCATTACTCAGGGTGCTGGGTGCTCAGTCCTCGGGGTGCTCGCTGCTCAGTACTCTTGGTGCTGGGTGCTCAGTACTCAGGGTGCTGGGTGCTCAGTGCTCGGGGTGCTCGGTGCTCAGTGCTCAGGATGCTTGGTGCTCAGTACTTTTGGTGCTGGGTGCTCAGTACTCAGGGTGCTGGGTGCTCAGTGCTCGGGGTGCTCGGTTCTCAGTACTCAGGGTGCTGGGTGCTCAGTACTCAGGGTGCTGGGTGCTCAGTACTCAGGGTGCTGGGTGCTCAGGACTCAGGGTGCTGGGTGCTCAGTACTCAGGGTGCTGGGTGCTCAGTGCTCAGGGTGTTGTGTGCTCAGTACTCAGGGTGCTGGGTGCTCAGTGCTCAGGGTGCTGGGTGCTCAGTGCTCGGGGTGCTCGGTGCTCAGTACTCAGGGTGCTGGGTGCTCAGTGCTCGGGGTGCTGGGTGCTCAGTGCTCAGGGTGCTGGGTGCTCAGTACTCGGGGTGCTCGGTGCTCAGTACTCGGGGTGCTGGGTGCTCAGTACTCAGGGTGCTGGGTGCTCAGTACTCAGGGTGCTCGGTGCTCAGTACTCAGGGTGCTGGGTGCTCAGTGCTCAGTTGCTGGGTGCTAAGTACTCAGGGTGCTGGGTGCTCAGTACTCAGGGTGCTGGGTGCTCAGCACTCAGGGTGCTCAGTACTCAGGGTGCTGGGTGCTCAGTGCTCGGGGTGCTGGGTGCTCAGTACTCAGGGTGCTCAGTACTCGGGGTGCTGGGTGCTCAGTGCTCGGGGTGCTGGATGCTCAGTGCTCAGGGTGATCTGTGCTCAGTACTCAGGATGCTGTGTGCTCAGTACTCAGGGTGCTGGGTGCTCAGTACTCAGGGTGCTGGGTGCTCAGTCCTCAGGGTGCTCAGTGCTCAGGGTGCTGGGTGCTCAGTGCTCGGGGTGCTCGGTGCTCAGTACTCAGGGTGCTGAGTGCTCAGTACTCAGGGTGCTGGGTGCTCAGTACTCAGGGTGCTGGGTGCTCAGTGCTCGGGGTGTTGGGTGCTCCGTGCTCAGGCTGCTCAGTGCTCAGTACTCAGGGTTCTGGGTGCTCAGTACTCAGGGTGCTGGGTGCTCAGTGCTCGGGGTGCAGGGTGCTCAGTACTCAGGGTGCTGGGTGCTCAGTGCTCGGGGTGCTCGGTGCTCAGTACTCAAGGTGCTGGGTGCTCAGTGCTCGGGGTGCTCGGTGCTCAGTGCTCAGGGTGCTGGGTGCTCAGTACTCGGGGTGCTCGGTGCTCAGTACTCAGGGTACTGGGTGCTCAGGGTCCTCGGTGCTCAGTACTCATGGTCCTCAGTACTCAGCTTGCTTTGTGCTCAGTGCTCAGAGTGCTGGGTGCTCAGTACTCAGGGTGCTCGGTGCTCAGTACTCAGGGTGCTCAGTGCTCAGTGCTCTGGGTGCTCAGTACTCAGGGTGCTCAGTGCTCAGGGTGCTGGGTGCTCAGTGCTCGGGGTGCTGGGTACTCAGTGCTCAGTGCTCGGGGTGCTGGGTGCTCAGTCTTCAGTACTCAGGGTGCTGGGTGCTCAGTGCTCGGGGTGCTGGATGCTCAGTACTCAGGGTCCTGGGTGCTCAGTGCTCAGGGTGCTGGGTGCTCAGTACTCAGGGTGCTGGGTAATCAGTGCTCAGGGTGCTGGGTGCTCAGTACTCAGGGTGCTGGGCCCTCAGTGCTCAGGGTGCTGGGTGGTCAGTGCTCGGGGTGCTCAGTACTCAGGGTGCTGTGTGTTCAGTGCTCAGGGTACTGGGTGCTCAGTACTCAGGGTGCTCGGTGCTGAGTACTCAGGGTGCTCGGTGCTCAGTACTCCGGGTGCTGGGTGCTCAGTACTCAGGGTGCTCATTGCTCAGGGTGCTGGGTGCTCAGTACTCAGGGTGCTGGGTGCTCAGTACTCAGGGTGCTCAGTGCTCAGTACTCAGGGTGCTCAGTGCTCAGTACTCAGGGTGCTCAGTGCTCAGGGTGCTGGGTGCTCAGTGCTCGGGGTGCTGGGTGCTCAGTGCACAGGGTGCTGTGTGCTCAGTACTCAGGGTGCTCAGTACTCAGGGTGCTGGGTGCTCAGTGCTCAGGGTGCTGGGTGCTCAGTGCTCAGGGTGCTGGGTGCTCAGTGCTCAGGGTGCTCGGTGCTCAGTGCTCAGGTTGCTGGGTGCTCAGTACTCAGGGTGCTGTGTGCTCAGTACTCAGGGTGCTCAGTGCTCAGTACTCAGGGTGCTCAGTGCTCAGTACTCAGGGTGCTCAGTGCTCAGGGTGCTGGGTGCTCAGTGCTCGGGGTGCTGGGTACTCAGTCCTCAGGGTGCTGGGTGCTCAGTGCTCAGGGTACTCGGTGCTCAGTGCTCAGGGTGCTGGGTGCTCAGTACTCAGTGTGCTGGGTGCTCAGTACTCAGGGTGCTGGGTGCTCAGTGCTCAGGGTGCTGGGTGCTCAGTGCTCAGGGTGCTCGGTGCTTAGTACTCATGGTGCTCGGTGCTCGGGGTGCTGGGTGCTCAGTGCTCGGTGTGCTGGGTGCTCAGTGCTCGGGGTGCTGGGTGCTGAGTGCTCGGTGTGCTGGGTGCTCAGTGCTCGGGGTGCTGGGTGCTCAGTGCTCGGGGTGCTGGGTGCTCAGTACTCGGGGTGCTCGGTGCTCAGTACTCAGGGTGCTGGGTGCTCAGTGCTCAGGGTGCTGGGTGCTCAGTACTCAGGGTGCTCGGAGCTCAGTACTCAGGGTGCTGTGTGTTCAGTGCTCGGGGTGCTGGGTGCTCAATTATCAGGGTGCTGGGTGCTCAGTACGCTGGGTGCTCAGTACTCAGGGTGCTGGGTGCTCAGTACTCAGGGTGCTCGGTGCTCAGTACTCAGGGTGCTGGGTGCTCAGTGCTCGGGGTGCTGGGTGCTCATTAATCAGGGTGATGGGTGCTCAGTACTCAGGGTGCTCAGTGCTTGGGGTGCTGGGTGCTCAGTACTCAAAGTGCTCAGTGCTTGGGGTGCAGGGTGCACAGTACTCAGGGTGCTGGTTGCTCAGTGCTCAGGGTGCTGGGTGCTGAGTACTCAGGGTGCTGGGTGCTCAGTGCTCAGGGTGCTGGGTGCTCAGTGCTCGGGGTGCTGGGTGCTCAGTGCTCCGGGTGCTGGGTGCTCAGTGCTCCGGGTGCTGGGTGCTCAGTGCTCAGTGTTCTGGGTGCTCAGTGCTCGGGGTGCTGGGTGCTCAGTGCTCGCGGTGCTCGGTGCTCACTGCTCGGGGTGGTGGGTGCTCTGTACTCGGGGTGCTCGGTGCTCAGTACTCAGGGTGCTGGGTGCTCAGTACTCAGGGTGCTGGGTGCTCAGTACTCAGGGTGCTCGCTGCTCAGTATCAGGGTGCTGGGTGCTCAGTGCTCAGGGTGCTGTGTGCTCAGTACTCAGGGTGCTGGGTACTCATTGCTCAGGGTGATCGGTGCTCAGTCCTCAGGGTGCTCAGTACTCAGGGTGCTGGGTGCTCAGTGCTCAGGTTGCTCAGTACTAAGGGTGCTGAGTGCTCAGTACTCAGGGTGCTGGGTGCTCAGTGCTCGGGTGCTGGGTGCTCAGTACTCAGGGTGCTGGGTGCTCAGTGCTCAGGGTGCTGGGTGCTCAGTACTCAGGGTGCTGGGTGCTCAGTACTCAGGGTGCTCAGTGCTCGGGGAGCTCGGTGCTCAGTACTCAGGGTGCTGGGTGCTCAGTAGTCAGTGCTCGGGGTCCTGGGTGCTCAGCGCTCTGGGTGCTTAGTGCACAGTACTCAGGGTGCTGGGTGCTCAGTATTCAGGGTTCTCAGTGCTCGGGGTGCTGGGTGCTCAGTACTCAGGGTGCTGGGTGCTCAGTACTTTTGGTGCTGGGTGCTCAGTACTCAGGGTGCTGGGTGCTCAGTGCCTGGGGTGCTCGGTGCTCAGTACTCAGGGTGCTGGGTGCTCAGTGCTCAGGATGCTGGGTGCTCAGTACTCAGGGTGTTGGGTGCTCATTCTCGGGGTGCTGGGTGCTCAGTGCTCAGGATGCTCGGTGCTCAGTACTTTTGGTGCTGGGTGCTCAGTACTCGGGGTGCTGGGTGCTCATTACTCAATGTGCTGGGTGCTCAGTGCTCGGGGTGCTCGCTGCTCAGTACTCTTGGTGCTGGGTGCTCAGTACTCAGGGTGCTGGGTGCTCAGTGCTCGGGGTTCTCGGTGCTCAGTGCTCAGGATGCTCGGTGCTCAGTACTTTTGGTGCTGGGTGCTCAGTACTCAGGGTGCTGGGTGCTCAGTGCCTGGGGTGCTCGGTGCTCAGTACTCAGGGTGCTGGGTGCTCAGTGCTCAGGATGCTGGGTGCTCAGTACTCAGGGTGCTCAGTACTCAGGACTCAGGGTGCTGGGTGCTCAGTGCTCAGGGTGCTGGGTGCTCAGTGCTCGGGGTGCTGGGTGCTCAGTACTCGGGGTGCTCGGTGCTCAGTACTCAGGGTGCTTGGTGCTCAGTACTCAGGGTGCTGGGTGCTCAGTACACAGGGTGCTGGGTGCTCAGTACTCAGGGTGCTGGGTGCTCAGTACTCAGGGTGCTGGGTGCTCAGTGCTCAGGGTGCTGTGTGCTCAGTACTCAGGGTGCTGGATGCTCAGTACTCAGGGTGCTGGGTGCTCAGTGCTCAGGGTGCTGGGTGCTCAGTGCTTGGGGTGCTCGGTGCTCAGTACTCAGGGTGCTGGGTGCTCAGTGCTCGGGGTGCTGGGTGCTCAGTTCTCAGGGTGCTGGGTGCTCAGTACTCGGGGTGCTCGGTGCTCAGTACTCAGGGTGCTGGGTGCTCAGTACTCAGGGTGCTCAGTGCTCAGGGTGCTGGGTGCTCAGTGCTCGGGGTGCTGGGTACTCAGTGCTCAGTGCTCGGGGTGCTGGGTGCTCAGTCTTCAGTACTCAGGGTGCTGGGTGCTCAGTGCTCGGAGTGCTGGATGCTCAGTACTCAGGGTCCTGGGTGCTCAGTGCTCAGGGTGCTGGGTGCTCAGTACTCAGGGTGCTGGGTAATCAGTGCTCAGGGTGCTGGGTGCTCAGTACTCAGGGTGCTGGGCCCTCAGTGTTCAGGGTGCTGGGTGGTCAGTGCTCGGGGTGCTCAGTACTCAGGGTGCTGTGTGTTCAGTGCTCAGGGTACTGGGTGCTCAGTACTCAGGGTGCTCGGTGCTGAGTACTCAGGGTGCTCGGTGCTCAGTACTCCGGGTGCTGGGTGCTCAGTACTCAGGGTGCTCATTGCTCAGGGTGCTGGGTGCTCAGTACTCAGGGTGCTGGGTGCTCAGTACTCAGGGTGCTCAGTGCTCAGTACTCAGGGTGCTCAGTCCTCAGTACTCAGGGTGCTCAGTGCTCAGGGTGCTGGGTGCTCAGTGCTCGGGGTGCTGGGTGCTCAGTGCACAGGGTGCTGTGTGCTCAGTACTCAGGGTGCTCAGTACTCAGGGTGCTGGGTGCTCAGTGCTCAGGGTGCTGGGTGCTCAGTGCTCAGGGTGCTGGGTGCTCAGTGCTCAGGGTGCTCGGTGCTCAGTGCTCAGTGCTCAGGTTGCTGGGTGCTCAGTACTCAGAGTGCTGTGTGCTCAGTACTCAGGGTGCTCAGTGCTCAGTACTCAGGGTGCTCAGTGCTCAGGGTGCTGGGTGCTCAGTGCTCGGGGTGCTGGGTACTCAGTCCTCAGGGTGCTGGGTGCTCAGTGCTCAGGGTACTCGGTGCTCAGTGCTCAGGGTGCTGGGTGCTCAGTACTCAGTGTGCTGGGTGCTCAGTGCTCGGGGTGCTGGGTGCTCAGTACTCAGGGTGCTGGGTGCTCAGTGCTCAGGGTGCTGGGTGCTCAGTGCTCAGGGTGCTCGGTGCTTAGTACTCATGGTGCTCGGTGCTCGGGGTGCTGGGTGCTCAGTGCTCGGTGTGCTGGGTGCTCAGTGCTCGGGGTGCTGGGTGCTGAGTGCTCGGTGTGCTGGGTGCTCAGTGCTCGGGGTGCTGGGTGCTCAGTGCTCGGGGTGCTGGGTGCTCAGTACTCGGGGTGCTCGGTGCTCAGTACTCAGGGTGCTGGGTGCTCAGTGCTCAGGGTTCTGGGTGCTCAGTACTCAGGGTGCTCGGTGCTCAGTACTCAGGGTGCTGGGTGTTCAGTGCTCGGGGTGCTGGGTGCTCAGTGCTCAGGGTGCTGGGTGCCCATTGCTCGGGGTGCTGGGTACTCAGTCCTCAGGGTGCTGGGTGCTCAGTGCTCAGGGTACTCGGTGCTCAGTACTCAGGGTGCTCAGTGCTCGGGGAGCTCGGTGCTCAGTACTCAGGGTGCTGGGTGCTCAGTAGTCAGTGCTCGGGGTCCTGGGTGCTCAGCGCTCTGGGTGCTTAGTGCACAGTACTCAGGGTGCTGGGTGCTCAGTATTCAGGGTTCTCAGTGCTCGGGGTGCTGGGTGCTCAGTACTCAGGGTGCTGGGTGCTCAGTACTCAGGGTGCTGGGTGCTCATTCTCGGGGTGCTGGGTGCTCAGTGCTCAGGATGCTCGGTGCTCAGTACTTTTGGTGCTGGGTGCTCAGTACTCGGGGTGCTGGGTGCTCATTACTCAATGTGCTGGGTGCTCAGTGCTCGGGGTGCTCGCTGCTCAGTACTCTTGGTGCTGGGTGCTCAGTACTCAGGGTGCTGGGTGCTCAGTGCTCGGGGTTCTCGGTGCTCAGTGCTCAGGATGCTCGGTGCTCAGTACTTTTGGTGCTGGGTGCTCAGTACTCAGGGTGCTGGGTGCTCAGTGCCTGGGGTGCTCGGTGCTCAGTACTCAGGGTGCTGGGTGCTCAGTGCTCAGGATGCTGGGTGCTCAGTACTCAGGGTGCTCAGTACTCAGGACTCAGGGTGCTGGGTGCTCAGTGCTCAGGGTGCTGGGTGCTCAGTGCTCGGGGTGCTGGGTGCTCAGTACTCGGGGTGCTCGGTGCTCAGTACTCAGGGTGCTGGGTGCTCAGTACTCAGGGTGCTGGGTGCTCAGTGCTCAGGGTGCTGTGTGCTCAGTACTCAGGGTGCTGGATGCTCAGTACTCAGGGTGCTGGGTGCTCAGTGCTCAGGGTGCTGGGTGCTCAGTGCTCGGGGTGCTCGGTGCTCAGTACTCAGGGTGCTGGGTGCTCAGTGCTCGGGGTGCTGGGTGCTCAGTTCTCAGGGTGCTGGGTGCTCAGTACTCGGGGTGCTCGGTGCTCAGTACTCAGGGTGCTGGGTGCTCAGTACTCAGGGTGCTCGGTGCTCAGTACTCAGGGTGCTGGGTGCTCAGTGCTCATTTGCTGGGTGCTAAGTTCTCAGGGTGCTGGGTGCTCAGTACTCAGGGTGCTGCGTCCTCAGTGCTCAGGGTGCTGGCTGCTCAGTACTCAGGGTGCTGGGTGCTCAGTGCTCAGGGTGCTCGGTGCTCAGTACTCATGGTGCTGGGTGATCATTCTCGGGGTGCTGGGTGCTCAGTACTCAGGTTGCTCAGTACTCTGGGTGCACGGGGCTCAGTACTCATGGTGCTGGGTGCTCAGTACTCAGGGTGCTGGGTGCTCAATGCTCGGGGTACCCGGTGCTCAGTGCTCGGGGTGCTAGGTGCTCAGTACTCAGGGTGCTGAGTGCTCAGTGCTCAGGGTGCTGGGTGCTCAGGGCTCAGGGTGCTGGGTGCTCAGTGCTCGGGGAGCTCGGTGCTCAGAACTCAGGGTGCTGGGTGCTCAGTACTCAGGGTGCTCAGTACTCAGTACTCAGGGTGCTGGGTGCTCAGTGCTTGGGGTGCTGGGTGCTCAGTGCTCAGGGAGCTGGGTGCTCAGTGCTCGGGGTGCTGGGTGCTCAGTACTCGGGGTGCTCGGTGCTCAGTACTCAGGGTGCTGGGTGCTCAGTACTCAGGGTGCTGGGTGTTCAGTACTCAGGGTGCTGGGTGCTCAGTACTCAGGGTGCTGGGTGCTCAGTACTCCGGGTGCTGGGTGCTCAGTACTCAGGGTGCTGTGTGCTCAGTACTCAGGGTGCTTGGTGCTCATTACTCAGGGTGCTGGGTGCTCAGTGCTCAGGATGCTGGGTGCTCAGTGCTCGGGGTGCTCGGTGCTCAGTACTCAGGGTGCTGGGTGCTCAGTGCTCGGGGTGCTGGGTGCTCAGTGCTCAGGGTGCTGGCTGCTCAGTACTCTGGGTGCTCGGTGCTCAGTACTCAGGGTGCTGGGTGCTCAGTACTCAGGGTGCTGGGTGCTCAGTACTCAGGGTGCTCGGTGCTCTGTAATCAGTGTGCTGGGTGCTCAGTGCTCAGGTGCTGGGTGCTAAGTACTCAGGGTGCTGGGTGCTCAGTACTCCGGGTGCTGGGTGCTCAGTGCTCAGGGTTCTGGGTGCTCAGTACTCAGGGTGCTGGGTGCTCAGCACTCAGGGTGCTCAGTACTCCGGGTGCTGTGTGCTCAGTGCTCGGGGTCCTGGATGCTCAGTGCTCAGGGTGATCGGTGCTCAGTACTCAGGATGCTGGGTGCTCAGTACTCAGGGTGCTGGGTGCTCAGTACTCAGGGTGCTGGGTGCTCAGTCCTCAGGGTGCTCAGTGCTCAGGGTGCTGGGTGCTCAGTACTCGGGGTGCTGGGTGCTCATTACTCAATGTGCTGGGTGCTCAGTGCTCGGGGTGCTCGCTGCTCAGTACTCTTGGTGCTGGGTGCTCAGTACTCAGGGTGCTGGGTGCTCAGTGCTCGGGGTTCTCGGTGCTCAGTGCTCAGGATGCTCGGTGCTCAGTACTTTTGGTGCTGGGTGCTCAGTACTCAGGGTGCTGGGTGCTCAGTGCCTGGGGTGCTCGGTGCTCAGTACTCAGGGTGCTGGGTGCTCAGTGCTCAGGATGCTGGGTGCTCAGTACTCAGGGTGCTCAGTACTCAGGACTCAGGGTGCTGGGTGCTCAGTGCTCAGGGTGCTGGGTGCTCAGTGCTCGGGGTGCTGGGTGCTCAGTACTCGGGGTGCTCGGTGCTCAGTACTCAGGGTGCTTGATGCTTAGTACTCAGGGTGCTGGGTGCTCAGTACACAGGGTGCTGGGTGCTCAGTACTCAGGGTGCTGGGTGCTCAGTACTCAGGGTGCTGGGTGCTCAGTGCTCAGGGTGCTGTGTGCTCAGTACTCAGGGTGCTGGATGCTCAGTACTCAGGGTGCTGGGTGCTCAGTGCTCAGGGTGCTGGGTGCTCAGTGCTCGGGGTGCTCGGTGCTCAGTACTCAGGGTGCTGGGTGCTCAGTGCTCGGGGTGCTGGGTGCTCAGTTCTCAGGGTGCTGGGTGCTCAGTACTCGGGGTGCTCGGTGCTCAGTACTCAGGGTGCTGGGTGCTCAGTACTCAGGGTGCTCGGTGCTCAGTACTCAGGGTGCTGGGTGCTCAGTGCTCATTTGCTGGGTGCTAAGTTCTCAGGGTGCTGGGTGCTCAGTACTCAGGGTGCTGCGTCCTCAGTGCTCAGGGTGCTGGCTGCTCAGTACTCAGGGTGCTGGGTGCTCAGCACTCAGGGTGCTCAGTACTCAGGGTGCTGGGTGCTCAGTGCTAGGGGTGCTGGGTGCTCAGTACTCAGGGTGCTCAGTACTCAGGGTGCTGTGTGCTCAGTGCTCGGGGTGCTGGATGCTCAGTGCTCAGGGTGATCGGTGCTCAGTACTCAGGATGCTGGGTGCTCAGTACTCAGGGTGCTGGGTGCTCAGTCCTCAGGGTGCTCAGTGCTCAGTCAGGGTGCTCGATGCTCAGTACTAAGGGTGCTCAGTGCTCAGTACTCAGGTTGCTCAGTGCTCAGTGCTCGGGGTGCTGGGTGCTCAGTACTCAGGGTGCTGGGTGCTCAGTACTCAGGGTGCTGGGTGCTCAGTGCTCAGTACTCAGCGTGCTTGGTGCTCAGTGCTCGGGGTGCTGGGTCCTCAGTGCTCAGGGTGCTGGGTGCTCAGTACTCAGTGTGCTGGGTGCTCAGTGCTCGGGGTGCTGGGTCCTCAGTGCTCAGGGTGCTCAATGCTCAGTGCTCGGGGTGCTGGGTGCTCAGTGCTCGGGGTGCTGGGTGCTCAGTGCTCAGGGTGCTGGTTGCTCAGTACTCAGTGTGCTCAGTGCTCAGGGTGCTGGGTGCTCAGAACTCAGGGTGCTGGGTGCTCAGTACTCAGGGTGCTGGGTGCTCAGTACTCAGGGTGCTTGGTGCTCAGTACTCAGGGTGCTGGGTGCTCAGTGCTCAGGGTGCTCGGTGCTCAGTACTCATGGTGCTGGGTGATCATTCTCGGGGTGCTGGGTGCTCAGTACTCAGGTTGCTCAGTACTCTGGGTGCACGGGGCTCAGTACTCATGGTGCTGGGTGCTCAGTACTCAGGGTGCTGGGTGCTCAATGCTCGGGGTACCCGGTGCTCAGTGCTTGGGGTGCTAGGTGCTCAGTACTCAGGGTGCTGAGTGCTCAGTGCTCAGGGTGCTGGGTGCTCAGTGCTCAGGGTGCTGGGTGCTCAGTGCTCGGGGAGCTCGGTGCTCAGAACTCAGGGTGCTGGGTGCTCAGTACTCAGGGTGCTCAGTACTCAGTACTCAGGGTGCTGGGTGCTCAGTGCTTGGGGTGCTGGGTGCTCAGTGCTCAGGGAGCTGGGTGCTCAGTGCTCGGGGTGCTGGGTGCTCAGTGCTCGGGGTGCTCGGTGCTCAGTACTCAGGGTGCTGGGTGCTCAGTACTCAGGGTGCTGGGTGTTCAGTACTCAGGGTGCTGGGTGCTCAGTACTCAGGGTGCTGGGTGCTCAGTACTCCGGGTGCTGGGTGCTCAGTACTCAGGGTGCTGTGTGCTCAGTACTCAGGGTGCTTGGTGCTCATTACTCAGGGTGCTGGGTGCTCAGTGCTCAGGATGCTGGGTGCTCAGTGCTCGGGGTGCTCGGTGCTCAGTACTCAGGGTGCTGGGTGCTCAGTGCTCGGGGTGCTGGGTGCTCAGTGCTCAGGGTGCTGGCTGCTCAGTACTCTGGGTGCTCGGTGCTCAGTACTCAGGGTGCTGGGTGCTCAGTACTCAGGGTGCTGGGTGCTCAGTACTCAGGGTGCTCGGTGCTCTGTAATCAGTGTGCTGGGTGCTCAGTGCTCAGGTGCTGGGTGCTAAGTACTCAGGGTGCTGGGTGCTCAGTACTCCGGGTGCTGGGTGCTCAGTGCTCAGGGTTCTGGGTGCTCAGTACTCAGGGTGCTGGGTGCTCAGCACTCAGGGTGCTCAGTACTCCGGGTGCTGTGTGCTCAGTGCTCGGGGTCCTGGATGCTCAGTGCTCAGGGTGATCGGTGCTCAGTACTCAGGATGCTGGGTGCTCAGTACTCAGGGTGCTGGGTGCTCAGTACTCAGGGTGCTGGGTGCTCAGTCCTCAGGGTGCTCAGTGCTCAGGGTGCTGGGTGCTCAGTGCTCGGGGTGCTGAGTGCTCAGTACTCAGGGTGCTGGGTGCTCAGTACTCAGGCTGCTGGGTGCTCAGTGCTCAGGGTGTTTGGTGCTCAGTGCTCAGCGTGCTCAGTGCTCAGAACTAAGGGTGCTGGGTGCTCAGTACTCAGGGTGCTGGGTGCTCAGTGCTCGGGGTGCTGGGTGCTCAGTACTCAGGGTGCTGGGTGCTCAGTGCTCGGGGTGCTCAGTGCTCAGTACTCAAGGTGCTGCGTGCTCAGTGCTCACGGTGCTGGGTGCTCAGTCCTCGGGGTGTTCCGTGCTCAGTGCTCAGGGTGCTGGGTGCTCAGTACTCAGGGTGCTCGGTGCTCAGTACTAAGGGTGCTCAGTGCTCAGTACTCAGGATGCTCAGTGCTCAGTGCTCGGGGTGCTCAGTGCTCAGTTCTCAGGGTGCTGGGTGCTCAGTACTCAGGGTGCTGGGTGCTCAGTGCTCAGTACTCAGCGTGCTGGGTGCTCAGTGCTCGGGGTGCTGGGTCCTCAGTGCTCAGGGTGCTCAGTGCTCAGTGCTCGGGGTGCTGGGTGCTCAGTGCTCGGGGTGCAGGGTGCTCCTTGCTCAGGGTGCTGGTTGCTCAGTACTCAGTGTGCTCAGTGCTCAGGGTGCTGGGTGCTCAGAACTCAGGGTGCTGGGTGCTCAGTACTCAGGGTGCTGGGTGCTCAGTACTCAGGGTGCTTGGTGCTCAGTACTCAGGGTGCTGGGTGCTCAGTGCTCAGGGTGCTCGGTGCTCAGTACTCATGGTGCTGGGTGCTCATTCTCGGGGTGCTGGGTGCTCAGTACTCAGGTTGCTCAGTACTCTGGGTACCCGGGGCTCAGTACTCATGGTGCTGGGTGCTCAGTACTCAGGGTGCTTGGTGCTCAGTTCTCAGGGTGCTCGGTGCTCAGTGTATGGGGTGCTGGGTGCTCAGTACTCAGGGTGCTGTGTGCTCAGTGCTCATGGTGCTGGCTGCTCAGTTCTCAGGATGCTGGGTGCTCAGTACTCAGTGCTCAGGATGCTGGGTGCTCATTGCTCAGGGTGCTGGGTGCTCAGTGCTCAGGGTGTTCAGTGCTCAGTGCTCAGTACTCAGGGTGCTGGGTGCTCAGTACTCAGTGTGCTGGGTGCTCAGTGCTCGGGGTACCCGGTGCTCAGTGCTCGGGGTGCTCGGTGCTCAGTACTCAGGGTGCTGAGTGCTCATTGCTCAGGGTGCTGGGTGCTCAGTGCTCAGGGTGCTAGGTGCTCAGTGCTCAGCGTGCTTGATGCTCAGTACTCAGGGTGCTGGGTGCTCAGTGCTCAGGGTGCTGGGTGCTCAGTGCTCAAAGTGCTGGGTGCTCAGTACTCAGGGTGCTGGGTGCTCAGTACTCAGGGTGCTTGGTGCTCAGTACTCGGGGTGCTGGGTGCTCAGTGCTCAGCGTGCTGGGTGCTCAGTACTCAGGGTGCTCGGTGCTCAGTGCTTGGGGTGCTGGGTCCTCAGTACTCAGGGTGCTGGGTGCTCAGTGCTCAGGGTTCTGGGTGCTAGGTGCTCAGGGTGCTGGGAGCTCAGTACTCAGTGCTCAGTTTGCTGGGTGCTCAGTGCTCGGGCTGCAGGGTGCTCAGTGCTCAGGGTGCTGGGTGCTCAGTACTCAGGGTGCTGGGTGCTCAGTACTCAGGGTTCTGGGTGCACAGTGCTAGGGGTGCTGGGTGCTCAGTGCTCGGGGTCTGGGTGCTCAGTACTCAGGGTGCTGGGTGCTCAGTACTCAGGGTGCTGGGTGCTCAGTGCTCAGGGGTGCTGGGTGCTCAGTGCTCAGGGTCTGGGTGCTCAGTTCTCTGGGTGCTGGGTGCTCAGTGCTCAGGGTGCTGGGTGCTCAGTGCTCGGGGTGCTCGGTGCTCAGTGCTCAGGGTCCTGGGTGCTCAGTACTCAGGGTGCTGGGTGCTTAGTACTCAGGGTGCTCAGTGCTCAGTACACAGGGTGCTGGGTGCTCAGTGCTCGGGGTGCTGGGTGCTCAGTGCTCAGTACTCAGGGTGTTGGGTGCTCAGTGCTCAGGGTGCTGGGTGCTCAGTACTCAGCGTGCTGGGTGCTCAGTACTCAGGGTGCTGGGTGCTCAGTGCTCAGGGTGCTGGGTGCTCAGTGCTCAGGGTGCTGGGTGCTCAGTGCTCAGGTGCTGGGTGCTAAGTACTCAGGGTGCTGGGTGCTCAGTACTCAGGGTGCTGGGTGCTCAGCACTAAGGGTGCTCAGTACTCAGGGTGCTGGGTGCTCAGTGCTCGGGGTGCTGGGTGCTCAGTACTCAGGGTGCTCAGTACTCGGGGTGCTGGGTGCTCAGTGCTCGGGGTGCTGGATGCTCAGTGCTCAGGGTGATCAGTGCTCAGTACTCAGGATGCTGGGTGCTCAGTACTCAGGGTGCTGGGTGCTCAGTACTCAGGGTGCTGGGTGCTCAGTCCTCAGGGTGCTCAGTGCTCAGGGTGCTGGGTGCTCAGTGCTCGGGGTGCTCGGTGCTCAGTACTCAGGGTGCTGAGTGCTCAGTACTCAGGGTGCTGGGTGCTCAGTACTCAGGGTGCTGGGTGCTCAGTGCTCGGTGTGTTGGGTGCTCCGTGCTCAGGGTGCTCAGTGCTCAGTACTCAGGGTTCTGGGTGCTCAGTACTCAGGGTGCTGGGTGCTCAGTGCTCGGGGTGCTGGGTGCTCAGTACTCAGGGTGCTGGGTGCTCAGTGCTCGGGGTGCTCGGTGCTCAGTACTCAAGGTGCTGGGTGCTCAGTGCTCGGGGTGCTGGGTGCTCAGTGCTCGGGGTGCTGGGTGCTCAGTACTCGGGGTGCTCGGTGCTCAGTACTCAGGGTACTGGGTGCTCAGGGTCCTCGGTGCTCAGCACTCAGGGTGCTCAGTACTCAGCTTGCTTTGTGCTCAGTGCTCAGAGTGCTGGGTGCTCAGTACTCAGGTTGCTCGGTGCTCAGTACTCAGGGTGCTCAGTGCTCAGTGCTCTGGGTGCTCAGTACTCAGGGTGCTCAGTGCTCAGGGTGCTGGGTGCTCAGTGCTCGGGGTGCTGGGTACTCAGTGCTCAGTGCTCGGGGTGCTGGGTGCTCAGTCCTCAGTACACAGGGTGCTGGGTGCTCAGTGCTCAGGGTGCTGGATGCTCAGTACTCAGGGTCCTGGGTGCTCAGTGCTCAGGGTGCTGGGTGCTCAGTACTCAGGGTGCTGGGTGCTCAGTGCTCAGGGTGCTGGGTGCTCAGTACTCAGGGTGCTGGGTCCTCAGTGCTCAGGGTGCTGGGTGGTCAGTGCTCGGGGTGCTCAGTACTCAGGGTGCTGTGTGTTCAGTGCTCAGGGTACTGGGTGCTCAGTACTCAGGGTGCTCGGTGCTGAGTACTCAGGGTGCTGGGTGCTCAGTACTCAGGGTGCTGGGTGCTCAGTACTCAGGGTGCTCAGTGCTCAGTACTCAGGGTGCTCAGTGCTCAGTACTCAGGGTGCTCAGTGCTCAGGGTGCTGGGTGCTCAGTGCTCGGGGTGCTGGGTGCTCAGTGCACAGGGTGCTGTGTGCTCAGTACTCAGGGTGCTCAGTACTCAGGGTGCTGGGTGCTCAGTGCTCAGGGTGCTGGGTGCTCAGTGCTCAGGGTGCTGGGTGCTCAGTGCTCAGGGTGCTCGTTGCTCAGTGCTCAGGTTGCTGGGTGCTCAGTACTCAGGGTGCTGGGTGCTCAGTACTCAGGGTGCTCAGTGCTCAGTACTCAGGGTGCTCAGTGCTCAGTACTCAGGGTGCTCAGTGCTCAAGGTGCTGGGTGCTCAGTGCTCCGGGTGCTGGGTACCCAGTCCTCAGGGTGCTGGGTGCTCAGTGCTCACGGTACTCGGTGCTCAGTGCTCAGGGTTGTTGAAGTACGGAGCGGCGGGCTGTGTCCCGCCACCCGGCTAGCTTTACCCGAAATAATTACACGGAAACTGTATTCTTTTAAACACTGCCTGACCCATTAGTTTCAGTTTCTTATTGGCTAGCTTTTACATATTGATCTAACCCATTTCTATTAATCTGTGTAGCCCACGAGCTGGCTTACCAGGAATGATCTTAACCTGCGTCTGTCTGGAGTGGGAGAATCATGGCGACTCCCTGACTCAGCTTCTTTCTCCCAGCATTTCATTCCGTTTACTCCGCCTACCTAAGGGTTGGCCTATCAAATGGGTCTAGGCAGTTTCTTTATTAATAAGAAATCACTCCCACATCATTTCCCCTTTTTCTGTTTAAACAAAAAAGAAAGGCTTTAACTTTAACATAGTAAAATTACATATAGCAAAACAGTAATCAAGCAAGAATTACAGTTACAATATTTATATCTATTTTATCTTTTATCATAACTAAGGAAAACTATAACTATCTATTCATTCTTCAACTCCATCAAAGACTCCAGAAGGATATAATACTACCTAAGTAAACAAGAAATAAGAAAACTCTAGAAATGACAGAGACATCTCGCTGCCTGGACAGTCACCCAAAGTTCTTTTGTACCGTTGGGGCATCCATCTTCAGCCTTCAGGCCCATAGTATCCAGCAGACATTTTTATGAAGCAGGAAATTCCAAAGACAGTTCAGTCACTTTCTGCTGTGTCCTGCAGAATGTCTCGCAGACTCTTTCATGAGTCATGAACCCCGAAAGACCATCTCACCTTTAGGCAAGTTCAGCAGTCCTCTCTCTGCGGGTTCTCTGTGTCCATTTTATGCAACAGTCCAGGCAAGAGCAGTTTCTTGCCCAAATGGCTATCCAACTCCATAAGGATCCTCTTCGATGCCCATCTTCCTCTCGAAGTAGATTGGTGCTGCCAGGAGCAGACGTGTCTCATTGTCATGAAAAGTTCTAAGTTATTAAAATATTTTAAATGCCATATTCTGTAGCCTTTGAGAGATATGAAGAATGCCTATCTGAAATATATCTATATATATCTAGAAAATCTAAGTAACATGACTACAAACTTGACTATTATTTATGATTATCCATCAACAACCTATATTTCCTAATTATACATTACATTTTAAAAATGAACTACACAATCACACCTTATTCAAGATCAAAAATACATATACATATAACAAAATTGACCTTAAAATCCATACCAATGCAAATTATTCATACCTATATCATATCCCCCTTTAAATGTAAAAGAACATTTATAAACAATATTTTGGGAACATGGGCGCAGTTTTTCTCTCCAAACTGCTTCCTGCTGAATGGGGGCGCTGTTAATCAGATCGTTTAGGGTGTAACCTGTGTGTCAGGTTCATCTCAGTTGGCAGTTGAGTAAAGTAATTTTTTGATGGTGTTCACAGGAACTTTTCAGGAGGTCGTGGTCTATCATACCAAATTGGGATAGAAGAAATCCACAGGGTTTGGTCCTCTGTGAAAACAAAAGAAGACCCTTTCCAAAGTATCATATCCTTAGACCCAAATTTTGAAATCGTAATACCTTTATATCCATTCTGGTTTAGCTTGGCAGCCCATGTAATGAAATGTCTGTCTGTACTTAGCTCCTTTACAGTCAAAAATTTTAAAGAAAACACAATGTACATAATCCAGACTCTCTGTGAATTTTCCATTTTTACGTGGCTTATTTTTCTTTATTTCTTTTAATCTCTTAACTATCTGTACTCTGTCTCTTTAAAGACTTTACCTTTTTTTTTTAAAAACCATTAACTTTATTCTCTATATTCTTTTCTTCTCTCTCTCAAGCCTACGTACACTCATCCAACACTGTGGTCTTTTATGTCTGAATCTGTTTTATTGTGAATCTGTAACATTTTTTTTACTATCCAGGAGCATTTTTTAAAATGTTAAGCAGTTCTTAAAAACTTAAGTTGCACCATGTACAGGTAATACGGTACCACCTGTGTCCTGCCCAGTCTAAACCTTAACTGTGCTGTTATTATGGTAATTACGGTAGTTCCTGCCTGAGACCAGCACAGTTCAGCATGGCAGAGCTGAGCCAAGCCGCTCCTGCCTCAGAGCCATTTGGTGCCTCTGAGCCACACACAGTTCCAGGCACACAGCAGTCCACATTGCCATGAAGCAAGCCGTAGAGCTTTACTCCAAATGTTCCATTTAAAAGCTCTGTCTCCCACAGGAGCCAGACAGAGATCGCAATGGCGGCACAGACCAGAAAGCCGGCATTTTAAAACAGCCAGTTTTTTCCTGCTGTTGAGTCAGGACAATTTTTTTGCGGCACGCAACCCACAAACAGCAAAAAGCTGTCTTAAATTCTCTCTCTCTCCTTTTTAAGCCCTCTCAGGTTTTACGTGGAGTTTATTAGCACGTTGGGAGCCACTCTGTTGAAGTACGGATCGGCGGGCTGTGTCCCGCCACCCGGCTAGCTTTTCCCGAAATAATTATACAGAAATTGTATTCTTTTAAACACTGCCTGACCCATTAGTTTCAGTTTCTTATTGGCTAGCTTTTACATATTGATCTAACCCATTTCTATTAATCTGTGTAGCCCACGAGCTGGCTTACCAGGAATGATCTTAACCTGCATCTGTCTGGAGTGGGAGAATCATGGCGACTCCCTGACTCAGCTTCTTTCTCCCAGCATTTCATTCCGTTTACTCCGCCTACCTAAGGGTTGGCCTATCAAATGGGTCTAGGCAGTTTCTTTATTAATAAGAAATCACTCCCACATCACAGGGTGCTGGGTGCTCAGTACTCAGGGTGCTGGGTGCTCAGTGCTCGGGGTGCTGGGTGCTCAGTACTCAGGGTGCTGGGTGCTCAGTGCTCAGTGTGCTGGGTGCTCAGTGCTCAGGGTGCTCGGTGCTTAGTACTCATGGTGCTCGGTGCTCGGGGTGCTGGGTGCTCAGTGCTCGGTGTGCTGGGTGCTCAGTGCTCGGGGTGCTGGGTGCTGAGTGCTCAGTGTGCTGGGTGCTCAGTGCTCGGGGTGCTGGGTGCTCAGTGCTCGGGGTGCTGGGTGCTCAGTACTCGGGGTGCTCGGTGCTCAGTACTCAGGGTGCTGGGTGCTCAGTGCTCAGGGTGCTGGGTGCTCATTACTCAGGGTGCTCGGTGCTCATTACTCAGGGTGCTGGGTGTTCAGTGCTCGGGGTGCTGGGTGCTCATTAATCAGGTTGCTGGGTGCTCAGTACGCTGGGTGCTCAGTACTCAGGGTGCTGGGTGCTCAGTACTCAGGGTGCTCGGTGCTCAGTACTCAGGGTGCTGGGTGCTCAGTGCTCGGGGTGCTGGGTGCTCATTAATCAGGGTGCTGGGTGCTCAGTACTCAGGGTGCTCAGTGCTTGGGGTGCTGGGTGCTCAGTACTCAGGGTGCTCAGTGCTTGGGGTGCAGGGTGCTCAGTACTCAGGGTGCTGGTTCCTCAGTGCTCAGGGTGCTGGGTGCTGAGTACTCAGGGTGCTGGGTGCTCAGTGCTCGGGGTGCTGGGTGCTCAGTGCTCGGGGTGCTGGGTGCTCAGTGCTCAGGGTTCTGGGTGCTCAGTACTCGGGGTGCTGGGTGCTCAGTGCTCGCGGTGCTCGGTGCTCAGTGCTCGGGGTGCTGGGTGCTCAGTACTCGGGGTGTTCAGTGCTCAGTACTCAGGGTGCTGGGTGCTCAGTGCTCAGGGTGCTGGGTGCTCAGTGCTCGGGGTGCTGGGTGCTCGGTGCTCAGGTTTCTGGGTGCTCAGGACTCGGGGTGCTGGGTGCTCAGTACTCAGGGAGCTGGGTGCTCATTGCTCGGGCTGCTGGGTGCTCAGTGCTACGGGTGCTGGGTGCTCAGTGCTCGGTGTGCTGGGTGCTCAGTGCTCTGGGCGCTGGGTGCTCAGTGCTCGGGGTGCTCGGTGCTCAGTACTCAGGGTGCTCGGTGCTCAGTGCTCAGGGTGCTCGGTGCTCAGTACTCAGGGTGCTGGGTGCTCAGTGCTCGGTGTGCTCGGTGCTCAGTACGTTGGGTGCTCAGTACTCAGGGTGCTGGGTGCTCAGTGCTCAGGGTGATCGGTGCTCAGTACTCAGGGTGCTCAGTACTCAGGGTGCTGGGTGCTCACGGCTCGGGGTGCTGGGAGCTCAGTACTCAGGGTGCTGGGTGCTCAGTGCTCGGGGTGCTGGGTGCTGAGTGCTCAGGGTGCTGGGTGCTCTGTACTCGGGGTGCTTGGTGCTCAGTACTCAGGGTGCTGGGTGCTCAGTACTCAGGGTGCTGGGTGCTCAGTAATCAGGGTGCTCAGTGCTCGGGGAGCTCGGTGCTCAGTACTCAGGGTGCTGGGTGCTCAGTACTCAGTGCTCGGGGTCCTGGGTGCTCAGCGCTCTGGGTGCTTAGTGCACAGTACTCAGGGTGCTGGGTGCTCAGTATTCAGGGTGCTCAGTGCTCGGGGTGCTGGGTGCTCAGTACACAGGGTGCTGGGTGCTCAGTACTCAGGGTGCTGGGTGCTCATTCTCGGGGTGCTGGGTGCTCAGTGCTCGGGGTGCTGGGTGCTCAGTACTCGGGGTGCTGGGTGCTCAGTGCTCAGCGTGCTGTGTGCTATGTACTCAGGGTGCTCAGTTCTCAGTACTCAGGGTGCTGGGTGCTCATTCTCGGGTGCTGGGTGCCCAGTGCTCAGGGTGCTGGGTGCTAAGTGCTCAGGGTGCTGGGTCCTCAGTACTCGGGGTGCTCGGTGCTCAGTACTCGGGGTGCTGGGTGCTCAGTACTCAGGGTGCTGGGTGCTCAGTACTCCGGGTGCTCGGTGCTCAGTACTCAGGGTGCTGGGTGCTCAGTGCTCAGGTGCTGGGTGCTAAGTACTCAGGGTGCTGGGTGCTCAGTACTCAGGGTGCTGGGTGCTCAGCACTCAGGGTGCTCAGTATTCAGGGTGCTGGGTGCTCAGTGCTCGGGGTGTTGGGTGCTCAGTACTCAGGGTGCTCAGTACTCGGGGTGCTGGGTGCTCAGTGCTCGGGGTGCTGGATGCTCAGTGCTCAGGGTGATCTGTGCTCAGTACTCAGGATGCTGGGTGCTCAGTACTCAGGGTGCTGGGTGCTCAGTACTCAGGGTGCTCGGTGCTCAGTACTCAGGGTGCTCAGTGCTCAGTGCTCTGGGTGCTCAGTACTCAGGGTGCTCAGGGCTCAGGGTGCTGGGTGCTCTGTGCTCGGGGTGCTGGGTACTCAGTGCTCAGTGCTCGGGGTGCTGGGTGCTCAGTCCTCAGTACACAGTGTGCTGGGTGCGCAGTGCTCGGGGTGCTGGATGCTCAGTACTCAGGGTCCTGGGTGCTCAGTGCTCAGGGTGCTGGGTGCTCAGTACTCAGGGTGCTGGGTGCTCAGTACTCAGGGTGCTCGGTGCTGAGTACTCAGGGTGCTGGGTGCTCAGTACTCCGGGTGCTGGGTGCTCAGTGCTCGGGGTGATCGGTGCTCAGTGCTCAGGGTGCTCAGTACTCAGGGTGCTCAGTGCTCAGGGTGCTGGGTGCTCAGTGCTCGGGGTGCTCGGTACTCAGTGCTCAGTGCTCGGGGTGCTGGGTGCTCAGTGCTCGGGGTGCTGGGTACTCAGTGCTCAGTGCTCGGGGTGCTGGGTGCTCAGTCCTCAGTACACAGGGTGCTGGGTGCTCAGTGCTCGGGGTGCTGGATGCTCAGTACTCAGGGTCCTGGGTGCTCAGTGCTCAGGGTGCTGGGTGGTCAGTGCTCGGGGTGCTCAGTACTCAGGGTGCTGTGTGTTCAGTGCTCAGGGTACTGGGTGCTCAGTACTCAGGGTGCTCGGTGCTGAGTACTCAGGGTGCTGGGTGCTCAGTACTCCGGGTGCTGGGTGCTCAGTGCTCGGGGTGCTCGGTGCTCAGTGCTCAGGGTGCTGGGTGCTCAGTACTCAGGGTGCTCATTGCTCAGGGTGCTGGGTGCTCAGTACTCAGGGTGCTGGGTGCTCAGTACTCAGGGTGCTCAGTGCTCAGTACTCAGGGTGCTCAGTGCTCAGTACTCAGGGTGCTCAGTGCTCAGGGTGCTGGGTGCTCAGTGCTCGGGGTGCTGGGTGCTCAGTGCACAGGGTGCTGTGTGCTCAGTACTCAGGGTGCTCAGTACTCAGGGTGCTGGGTGCTCAGTGCTCAGGTTGCTGGGTGCTCAGTGCTCAGGGTGCTGGGTGCTCAGTGCTCAGGGTGCTCGGTGCTCAGTGCTCAGGTTGCTGGGTGCTCAGTACTCAGGGTGCTGGGTGCTCAGTACTCAGGGTGCTCAGTGCTCAGTACTCAGGGTGCTCAGTGCTCAGTACTCAGGGTGCTCAGTGCTCAAGGTGCTGGGTGCTCAGTGCTCCGGGTGCTGGGTACTCAGTCCTCAGGGTGCTGGGTGCTCAGTGCTCACGGTACTCGGTGCTCAGTGCTCAGGGTGCTGGGTGCTCAGTACTCAGGGTGCTGGGTGCTCAGTGCTCGGGGTGCTGGGTGCTCAGTACTCAGGGTGCTGGGTGCTCAGTGCTCAGTGTGCTGGGTGCTCAGTGCTCAGGGTGCTCGGTGCTTAGTACTCATGGTGCTCGGTGCTCGGGGTGCTGGGTGCTCAGTGCTCGGTGTGCTGGGTGCTCAGTGCTCGGATTGCTGGGTGCTGAGTGCTCAGTGTGCTGGGTGCTCAGTGCTCGGGGTGCTGGGTGCTCAGTGCTCGGGGTGCTGGGTGCTCAGTACTCGGGGTGCTCGGTGCTCAGTACTCAGGGTGCTGGGTGCTCAGTGCTCAGGGTGCTGGGTGCTCATTACTCAGGGTGCTCGGTGCTCAGTACTCAGGGTGCTGGGTGTTCAGTGCTCGGGGTGCTGGGTGCTCATTAATCAGGTTGCTGGGTGCTCAGTACGCTGGGTGCTCAGTACTCAGGGTGCTTTGTGCTCAGTACTCAGGGTGCTCGGTGCTCAGTACTCAGGGTGCTGGGTGCTCAGTGCTCGGGGTGCTGGGTGCTCATTAATCAGGGTGCTGGGTGCTCAGTACTCAGGGTGCTCAGTGCTTGGGGTGCTGGGTGCTCAGTACTCAGGGTGCTCAGTGCTTGGGGTGCAGGGTGCTCAGTACTCAGGGTGCTGGTTCCTCAGTGCTCAGGGTGCTGTGTGCTGAGTACTCAGGGTGCTGGGTGCTCAGTGCTCGGGGTGCTGGGTGCTCAGTGCTCGGGGTGCTGGGTGCTCAGTGCTCAGGGTTCTGGGTGCTCAGTACTCGGGGTGCTGGGTGCTCAGTGATCGCGGTGCTCGGTGCTCAGTGCTCGGGGTGCTGGGTGCTCAGTACTCGGGGTGTTCAGTGCTCAGTACTCAGGGTGCTGGGTGCTCAGTGCTCAGGGTGCTGGGTGCTCAGTGCTCGGGGTGCTGGGTGCTCGGTGCTCAGGTTTCTGGGTGCTCAGGACTCGGGGTGCTGGGTGCTCAGTACTCAGGGAGCTGGGTGCTCATTGCTCGGGGTGCTGGGTGCTCAGTGCTACGGGTGTTGGGTGCTCAGTGCTCGGTGTGCTGGGTGCTCAGTGCTCTGGGCGCTGGGTGCTCAGTGCTCGGGGTGCTCGGTGCTCAGTACTCAGGGTGCTGGGTGCTCAGTTCTCAGGGTGCTCGGTGCTCAGTACTCAGGGTGCTGGGTGCTCAGTGCTCGGTGTGCTCGGTGCTCAGTACGTTGGGTGCTCAGTACTCAGGGTGCTGGGTGCTCAGTGCTCAGGGTGATCGGTGCTCAGTACTCAGGGTGCTCAGTACTCAGGGTGCTGGGTGCTCAGGGCTCGGGGTGCTGGGAGCTCAGTACTCAGGGTGCTGGGTGCTCAGTGCTCGGGGTGCTGGGTGCTGAGTGCTCAGGGTGCTGGGTGCTCTGTACTCGGGGTGCTCGGTGCTCAGTACTCAGGGTGCTGGGTGCTCAGTACTCAGGGTGCTGGGTGCTCAGTAATCAGGGTGCTCAGTGCTCGGGGAGCTCGGTGCTCAGTACTCAGGGTGCTGGGTGCTCAGTACTCAGTGCTCGGGGTCCTGGGTGCTCAGCGCTCTGGGTGCTTAGTGCACAGTACTCAGGGTGCTGGGTGCTCAGTATTCAGGGTGCTCAGTGCTCGGGGTGCTGGGTGCTCAGTACACAGGGTGCTGGGTGCTCAGTACTCAGGGTGCTGGGTGCTCATTCTCGGGGTGCTGGGTGCTCAGTGCTCGGGTGCTGGGTGCTCAGTACTCGGGGTGCTGGGTGCTCAGTGCTCAGCGTGCTGTGTGCTATGTACTCAGGGTGCTCAGTTCTCAGTACTCAGGGTGCTGGGTGCTCATTCTCGGGTGCTGGGTGCCCAGTGCTCAGGGTGTTGGGTGCTAAGTGCTCAGGGTGCTGGGTCCTCAGTACTCGGGGTGCTCGGTGCTCAGTACTCGGGGTGCTGGGTGCTCAGTACTCAGGGTGCTGGGTGCTCAGTACTCAGGGTGCTCTGTGCTCAGTACTCAGGGTGCTGGGTGCTCAGTGCTCAGGTGCTGGGTGCTAAGTACTCAGGGTGCTGGGTGCTCAGTACTCAGGGTGCTGGGTGCTCAGCACTCAGGGTGCTCAGTACTCAGGGTGCTGGGTGCTCAGTGCTCGGGGTGTTGGGTGCTCAGTACTCAGGGTGCTCAGTACTCGGGGTGCTGGGTGCTCAGTGCTCGGGGTGCTGGATGCTCAGTGCTCAGGGTGATCTGTGCTCAGTACTCAGGATGCTGGGTGCTCAGTACTCAGGGTGCTGGGTGCTCAGTACTCAGGGTGCTCGGTGCTCAGTACTCAGGGTGCTCAGTGCTCAGTGCTCTGGGTGCTCAGTACTCAGGGTGCTCAGTGCTCAGGGTGCTGGGTGCTCTGTGCTCGGGGTGCTGGGTACTCAGTGCTCAGTGCTCGGGGTGCTGGGTGCTCAGTCCTCAGTACACAGGGTGCTGGGTGCTCAGTGCTCGGGGTGCTGGATGCTCAGTACTCAGGGTCCTGGGTGCTCAGTGCTCAGGGTGCTGGGTGCTCAGACTCAGGGTGCTGGGTGCTCAGTACTCAGGGTGCTCGGTGCTGAGTACTCAGGGTGCTGGGTGCTCAGTACTCAGGGTGCTGGGTGCTCAGTGCTCGGGGTGCTCGGTGCTCAGTGCTCAGGGTGCTCAGTACTCAGGGTGCTCAGTGCTCAGGGTGCTGGGTGCTCAGTGCTCGGGGTGCTGGGTACTCAGTGCTCAGTGCTCGGGGTGCTGGGTGCTCAGTGCTCGGGGTGCTGGGTACTCAGTGCTCAGTGCTCGGGGTGCTGGGTGCTCAGTCCTCAGTACACAGGGTGCTGGGTGCTCAGTGCTCGGGGTGCTGGATGCTCAGTACTCAGGGTCCTGGGTGCTCAGTGCTCAGGGTGCTGGGTGCTCAGTACTCAGTGTGCTGGGTGCTCAGTGCTCAGGGTGCTGGGTGCTCAGAACTCAGGGTGCTGGGTCCTCAGTGCTCAGGGTGCTGGGTGGTCAGTGCTCGGGGTGCTCAGTACTCAGGGTGCTGTGTGTTCAGTGCTCAGGGTACTGGGTGCTCAGTACTCAGGGTGCTCGGTGCTGAGTATTCAGGGTGCTGGGTGCTCAGTACTCCGGGTGCTGGGTGCTCAGTGCTCGGGGTGCTCGGTGCTCAGTGCTCAGGGTGCTGGGTGCTCAGTACTCAGCGTGCTCATTGCTCAGGGTGCTGGGTGCTCAGTACTCAGGGTGCTGGGTGCTCAGTACTCAGGGTGCTCAGTGCTCAGTACTCAGGGTGCTCAGTGCTCAGTACTCAGGGTGCTCAGTGCTCAGGGTGCTGGGTGCTCAGTGCTCGGGGTGCTGGGTGCTCAGTGCACAGGGTGCTGTGTGCTCAGTACTCAGGGTGCTCAGTACTCAGGGTGCTGGGTGCTCAGTGCTCAGGGTGCTGGGTGCTCAGTGCTCAGGGTGCTGTGTGCTCAGTGCTCAGGGTGCTCGGTGCTCAGTGCTCAGGTTGCTGGGTGCTCAGTACTCAGGGTGCTGGGTGCTCAGTACTCAGGGTGCTCAGTGCTCAGTACTCAGGGTGCTCAGTGCTCAGTACTCAGGGTGCTCAGTGCTCAAGGTGCTGGGTGCTCAGTGCTCCGGGTGCTGGGTACTCAGTCCTCAGGGTGCTGGGTGCTCAGTGCTCACGGTACTCGGTGCTCAGTGCTCAGGGTGCTGGGTGCTCAGTACTCAGGGTGCTGGGTGCTCAGTGCTCGGGGTGCTGGGTGCTCAGTACTCAGGGTGCTGGGTGCTCAGTGCTCAGTGTGCTGGGTGCTCAGTGCTCAGGGTGCTCGGTGCTTAGTACTCATGGTGCTCGGTGCTCGGGGTGCTGGGTGCTCAGTGCTCGGTGTGCTGGGTGCTCAGTGCTCGGGGTGCTGGGTGCTGAGTGCTCAGTGTGCTGGGTGCTCAGTGCTCGGGCTGCTGGGTGCTCAGTGCTCGGGGTGCTGGGTGCTCAGTACTCGGGGTGCTCGGTGCTCAGTACTCAGGGTGCTGGGTGCTCAGTGCTCAGGGTGCTGGGTGCTCATTACTCAGGGTGCTCGGTGCTCAGTACTCAGGGTGCTGGGTGTTCAGTGCTCGGGGTGCTGGGTGCTCATTAATCAGGTTGCTGGGTGCTCAGTACGCTGGGTGCTCAGTACTCAGGGTGCTGGGTGCTCAGTACTCAGGGTGCTCGGTGCTCAGTACTCAGGGTGCTGGGTGCTCAGTGCTCGGGGTGCTGGGTGCTCATTAATCAGGGTGCTGGGTGCTCAGTTCTCAGGGTGCTCAGTGCTTGGGGTGCTGGGTGCTCAGTACTCAGGGTGCTCAGTGCTTGGGGTGCAGGGTGCTCAGTACTCAGGGTGCTGGTTCCTCAGTGCTCAGGGTGCTGGGTGCTGAGTACTCAGGGTGCTGGGTGCTCAGTGCTCGGGGTGCTGGGTGCTCAGTGCTCGGGGTGCTGGGTGCTCAGTGCTCAGGGTTCTGGGTGCTCAGTACTCGGGGTGCTGGGTGCTCAGTGCTCGCGGTGCTCGGTGCTCAGTGCTCGGGGTGCTGGGTGCTCAGTACTCGGGGTGTTCAGTGCTCAGTACTCAGGGTGCTGGGTGCTCAGTGCTCAGGGTGCTGGGTGCTCAGTGCTCGGGGTGCTGGTTGCTCGGTGCTCAGGTTTCTGGGTGCTCAGGACTCGGGGTGCTGGGTGCTCAGTATTCAGGGAGCTGGGTGCTCATTGCTCGGGGTGCTGGGTGCTCAGTGCTACGGATGCTGGGTGCTCAGTGCTCGGTGTGCTGGGTGCTCAGTGCTCTGGGCGCTGGGTGCTCAGTGCTCGTTGTGCTCGGTGCTCAGTACTCAGGGTGCTGGGTGCTCAGTGCTCAGGGTGCTCGGTGCTCAGTACTCAGGGTGCTGGGTGCTCAGTGCTCGGTGTGCTCGTGGCTCAGTACGTTGGGTGCTCAGTACTCAGGGTGCTGGGTGCTCAGTGCTCAGGGTGATCGGTGCTCAGTACTCAGGGTGCTCAGTACTCAGGGTGCTGGGTGCTCAGGGCTCGGGGTGCTGGGAGCTCAGTACTCAGGGTGCTGGGTGCTCAGTGCTCGGGGTGCTGGGTGCTGAGTGCTCAGGGTGCTGGGTGCTCTGTACTCGGGGTGCTCGGTGCTCAGTACTCAGTGTGCTGGGTGCTCAGTACTCAGGGTGCTGGGTGCTCAGTAATCAGGGTGCTCAGTGCTCGGGGAGCTCGGTGCTCAGTACTCAGGGTGCTGGGTGCTCAGTACTCAGTGCTCGGGGTCCTGGGTGCTCAGCGCTCTGGGTGCTTAGTGCACAGTACTCAGGGTGCTGGGTGCTCAGTATTCAGGGTGCTCAGTGCTCGGGGTGCTGGGTGCTCAGTACACAGGGTGCTGGGTGCTCAGTACTCAGGGTGCTGGGTGCTCATTCTCGGGGTGCTGGGTGCTCAGTGCTCGGGGTGCTGGGTGCTCAGTACTCGGGGTGCTGGGTGCTCAGTGCTCAGCGTGCTGTGTGCTATGTACTCAGGGTGCTCAGTTCTCAGTACTCAGGGTGCTGGGTGCTCATTCTCGGGTGCTGGGTGCCCAGTGCTCAGGGTGCTGGGTGCTAAGTGCTCAGGGTGCTGGGTCCTCAGTACTCGGGGTGCTCGGTGCTCAGTACTCGGGGTGCTGGGTGCTCAGTACTCAGGATGCTGGGTGCTCAGTACTCAGGGTGCTCGGTGCTCAGTACTCAGGGTGGTGGGTGCTCAGTGCTCAGGTGCTGGGTGCTAAGTACTCAGGGTGCTGGGTGCTCAGTACTCAGGGTGCTGGGTGCTCAGCACTCAGGGTGCTCAGTACTCAGGGTGCTGGGTGCTCAGTGCTCGGGTTGTTGGGTGCTCAGTACTCAGGGTGCTCAGTACTCGGGGTGCTGGGTGCTCAGTGCTCGGGGTGCTGGATGCTCAGTGCTCAGGGTGATCTGTGCTCAGTACTCAGGATGCTGGGTGCTCAGTACTCAGGGTGCTGGGTGCTCAGTACTCAGGGTGCTCGGTGCTGAGTACTCAGGGTGCTGGGTGCTCAGTACTCCGGGTGCTGGGTGCTCAGTGCTCGGGGTGCTCGGTGCTCAGTTCTCAGGGTGCTGGGTGCTCAGTACTCAGGGTGCTCATTGCTCAGGGTGCTGGGTGCTCAGTACTCAGGTTGCTGGGTGCTCAGTACTCAGGGTGCTCAGTGCTCAGTACTCAGGGTGCTCAGTGCTCAGTACTCAGGGTGCTCAGTGCTCAGGGTGCTGGGTGCTCAGTGCTCGGGGTGCTGGGTGCTCAGTGCACAGGGTGCTGTGTGCTCAGTACTCAGGGTGCTCAGTACTCAGGGTGCTGGGTGCTCAGTGCTCAGGGTGCTCGGTGCTCAGTACTCAGGGTGCTGGGTGCTCAGTGCTCGGTGGGCTCGGTGCTCAGTACGTTGGGTGCTCAGTACTCAGGGTGCTGGGTGCTCAGTGCTCAGGGTGATCGGTGCTCAGTACTCAGGGTGCTCAGTACTCAGGGTGCTGGGTGCTCAGGGCTCGGGGTGCTGGGAGCTCAGTACTCAGGGTGCTGGGTGCTCAGTGCTCGGGGTGCTGGGTGCTGAGTGCTCAGGGTTCTGGGTGCTCTGTACTCGGGGTGCTCGGTGCTCAGTACTCAGGGTGCTGGGTGCTCAGTACTCAGGGTGCTGGGTGCTCAGTAATCAGGGTGCTCAGTGCTCGGGGAGCTCGGTGCTCAGTACTCAGGGTGCTGGGTGCTCAGTACTCAGTGCTCGGGGTCCTGGGTGCTCAGCGCTCTGGGTGCTTAGTGCACAGTACTCAGGGTGCTGGGTGCTCAGTATTCAGGGTGCTCAGTTCTCAGGGTGCTGGGTGCTCAGTACACAGGGTGCTGGGTGCTCAGTACTCAGGGTGCTGGGTGCTCATTCTCGGGGTGCTGGGTGCTCAGTGCTCAGGGTGCTGGGTGCTCAGTACTCGGGGTGCTGGGTGCTCAGTGCTCAGCGTGCTGTGTTCTATGTACTCAGGGTGCTCGGTTCTCAGTACTCAGGGTGCTGGGTGCTCATTCTCGGGTGCTGGGTGCTCAGTGCTCAGGGTGCTGGGTGCTAAGTGCTCAGGGTGCTGGGTCCTCAGTACTCGGGGTGCTGGGTGCTCAGTACTCAGGGTGATGGGTGCTCAGTACTCAGGGTGCTCGGTGCTCAGTACTCAGGGTGCTGGGTGCTCAGTGATCAGGTGCTGGGTGCTAAGTACTCAGGGTGCTGGGTGCTCAGTACTCAGGGTGCTGGGTGCTCAGCACTCAGGGTGCTCAGTACTCAGGGTGCTGGGTGCTCAGTGCTCGGGGTGCTGGGTGCTCAGTACTCAGGGTGCTCAGTACTCGGGGTGCTGGGTGCTCAGTGCTCGGGGTGTTGGATGCTCAGTGCTCAGGGTGATCTGTGCTCAGTACTCAGGATGCTGGGTGCTCAGTACTCAGGGTGCTGGGTGCTCAGTCCTCAGGGTGCTCAGTGCTCAGGGTGCTGGGTGCTCAGTGCTCGGGGTGCTCAGTGCTCAGTACTCAGGGTGCTGAGTGCTCAGTACTCAGTGTGCTGGGTGCTCAGTACTCAGGGTGCTGGGTGCTCAGTGCTCGGGGTGTTGGGTGCTCCGTGCTCAGGGTGCTCAGTGCTCAGTACTCAGGGTTCTGGGTGCTCAGTACTCAGGGTGCTGGGTGCTCAGTGCTCGGGGTGCTGGGTGCTCAGTACTCAGGGTGCTGGGTGCTCAGTGCTCGGGGTTCTCGGTGCTCAGTACTCAAGGTGCTGGGTGCTCAGTGCTCGGGGTGCTGGGTGCTCAGTGCTCAGGGTGCTTTGTGCTCAGTACTCGGGGTGCTCGGTGCTCAGTACTCAGGGTACTGGGTGCTCAGGGTCCTCGGTGCTCAGTACTCAGGGTGCTCAGTACTCAGCTTGCTTTGTGCTTAGTGCTCAGAGTGCTGGGTGCACAGTACTCAGGGTGCTCGGTGCTCAGTACTCAGGGTGCTCAGTGCTCAGTGCTCTGGGTGCTCAGTACTCAGGGTGCTCAGTGCTCAGGGTGCTGGGTGCTCAGTGCTTGGGGTGCTGGGTACTCAGTGCTCAGTGCTCGGGGTGCTCTGTGCTCAGTCCTCAGTACACAGGGTGCTGGGTGCTCAGTGCTCGGGGTTCTGGATGCTCAATACTCAGGGTCCTGGGTGCTCAGTGCTCAGGGTGCTGGGTGCTCAGTACTCAGGGTGCTGGGTGCTCAGTGCTCAGGGTGCTGGGTGCTCAGTACTAAGGGTGCTGGGTCCTCAGTGCTCAGGGTGCTGGGTGGTCAGTGCTCGGGGTGCTCAGTACTCAGGGTGCTGTGTGTTCAGTGCTCAGGGTACTGGGTGCTCAGTACTCAGGGTGCTCGGTGCTGAGTACTCAGGGTGCTGGGTGCTCAGTACTCCGGGTGCTGGGTGCTCAGTGCTCGGGGTGCTCGGTGCTCAGTGCTCAGGGTGCTGGGTGCTCAGTACTCAGGGTGCTCATTGCTCAGGGTGCTGGGTGCTCAGTACTCAGGTTGCTGGGTGCTCAGTACTCAGGGTGCTCAGTGCTCAGTACTCAGGGTGCTCAGTGCTCAGTACTCAGGGTGCTCAGTGCTCAGGGTGCTGGGTGCTCAGTGCTCGGGGTGCTGGGTGCTCTGTGCACAGGGGGCTGTGTGCTCAGTACTCAGGGTGCTCAGTACTCAGGGTGCTGGGTGCTCAGTGCTCAGGGTGCTGGGTGCTCAGTGCTCAGGGTGCTGGGTGCTCAGTGTTCAGGGTGCTCGGTGCTCAGTGCTCAGGTTGCTGGGTGCTCAGTACTCAGGGTGCTGGGTGCTCAGTACTCAGGGTGCTCAGTGCTCAGTACTCAGGGTGCTCCGTGCTCAGTACTCAGGGTGCTCAGTGCTCAAGGTGCTGGGTGTTCAGTGCTCGGGTGCTGGGTACTCAGTCCTCAGGGTGCTGGGTGCTCAGTGCTCACGGTACTCGGTGCTCAGTGCTCAGGGTGCTGGGTGCTCAGTACTCAGGGTGCTGGGTGCTCAGTGCTCGGGGTGCTGGGTGCTCAGTACTCAGGGTGCTGGGTGCTCAGTGCTCAGTGTGCTGGGTGCTCAGTGCTCAGGGTGCTCGGTGCTTAGTACTCATGGTGCTCGGTGCTCGGGGTGCTGGGTGCTCAGTGCTCGGTGTGCTGGGTGCTCAGTGCTCGGGGTGCTGGGTGCTGAGTGCTCAGTGTGCTGGGTGCTCAGTGCTCGGGGTGCTGGGTGCTCAGTGCTCGGGGTGCTGGGTGCTCAGTACTCGGGGTGCTCGGTGCTCAGTACTCAGGGTGCTGGGTGCTCAGTGCTCAGGGTGCTGGGTGCTCAGTACTCATGGTGCTCGGTGCTCAGTACTCAGGGTGCTGGGTGTTCAGTGCTCAGGTGCTGGGTGCTAAGTACTCAGGGTGCTGGGTGCTCAGTACGCTGGGTGCTCAGTACTCAGGGTGCTGGGTGCTCAGTACTCAGGGTGCTCGGTGCTCAGTACTCAGGGTGCTGGGTGCTCAGTGCTCGGGGTGCTGGGTGCTCATTAATCAGGGTGCTGGGTGCTCAGTACTCAGGGTGCTCAGTGCTTGGGGTGCTGGGTGCTCAGTACTCAGGGTGCTCAGTGCTTGGGGTGCAGGGTGCTCAGTACTCAGGGTGCTGGTTCCTCAGTGCTCAGGGTGCTGGGTGCTGAGTACTCAGGGTGCTGGGTGCTCAGTTCTCGGGGTGCTGGGTGCTCAGTGCTCGGGGTGCTGGGTGCTCAGTGCTCAGGGTGCTGGGTGCTCAGTACTCGGGGTGCTCGGTGCTCAGTGCTCGGGGTGCTGGGTGCTCAGTACTCGGGGTGTTCAGTGCTCAGTACTCAGGGTGCTGGGTGCTCAGTGCTCAGGGTGCTGGGTGCTCAGTGCTCGGGGTGCTGGGTGCTCGGTGCTCAGGTTTCTGGGTGCTCAGGACTCGGGGTGCTGGGTGCTCAGTACTCAGGGAGCTGGGTGCTCATTGCTCGGGGTGCTGGGTGCTCAGTGCTACGGGTGCTGGGTGCTCAGTGCTCGGTGTGCTGGGTGCTCAGTGCTCTGGGCGCTGGGTGCTCAGTGCTCGGGGTGCTCGGTGCTCAGTACTCAGGGTGCTGGGTGCTCAGTGCTCAGGGTGCTCGGTGCTCAGTACTCAGGGTGCTGGGTGCTCAGTGCTCGGTGTGCTCGGTGCTCAGTACGTTGGGTGCTCAGTACTCAGGGTGCTGGGTGCTCAGTGCTCAGGGTGATCGGTGCTCAGTACTCAGGGTGCTCAGTACTCAGGGTGCTGGGTGCTCAGGGCTCGGGGTGCTGGGAGCTCAGTACTCAGGGTGCTGGGTGCTCAGTGCTCGGGGTGCTGGGTGCTGAGTGCTCAGGGTGCTGGGTGCTCTGTACTCGGGGTGCTCGGTGCTCAGTACTCAGGGTGCTGGGTGCTCAGTACTCAGGGTGCTGGGTGGTCAGTAATCAGGGTGCTCAGTGCTCGGGGAGCTCGGTGCTCAGTACTCAGGGTGCTGGGTGCTCAGTACTCAGTGCTCGGGGTCCTGGGTGCTCAGCGCTCTGGGTGCTTAGTGCACAGTACTCAGGGTGCTGGGTGCTCAGTATTCAGGGTGCTCAGTGCTCGGGGTGCTGGGTGCTCAGTACACAGGGTGCTGGGTGCTCAGTACTCAGGGTGCTGGGTGCTCATTCTCGGGGTGCTGGGTGCTCAGTGCTCGGGGTGCTGGGTGCTCAGTACTCGGGGTGCTGGGTGCTCAGTGCTCAGCGTGCTGTGTGCTATGTACTCAGGGTGCTCAGTTCTCAGTACTCAGGGTGCTGGGTGCTCATTCTCGGGTGCTGGGTGCCCAGTGCTCAGGGTGCTGGGTGCTAAGTGCTCAGGGTGCTGGGTCCTCAGTACTCGGGGTGCTCGGTGCTCAGTACTCGGGGTGCTGGGTGCTCAGTACTCAGGGTGCTGGGTGCTCAGTACTCAGGGTGCTCGGTGCTCAGTACTCAGGGTGCTGGGTGCTCAGTGATCAGGTGCTGGGTGCTAAGTACTCAGGGTGCTGGGTTCTCAGTACTCAGGGTGCTGGGTGCTCAGCACTCAGGGTGCTCAGTACTCAGGGTGCTGGGTGCTCAGTGCTCGGGGTGCTGGGTGCTCAGTACTCAGGGTGCTCAGTACTCGGGGTGCTGGGTGCTCAGTGCTCGGGGTGCTGGATGCTCAGTGCTCAGGGTGATCTGTGCTCAGTACTCAGGATGCTGGGTGCTCAGTACTCAGGGTGCTGGGTGCTCAGTCCTCAGGGTGCTCAGTGCTCAGGGTGCTGGGTGCTCAGTGCTCGGGGTGCTCAGTGCTCAGTACTCAGGGTGCTGAGTGCTCAGTACTCAGGGTGCTGGGTGCTCAGTACTCAGGGTGCTGGGTGCTCAGTGCTCGGGGTGTTGGGTGCTCCGTGCTCAGGGTGCACAGTGCTCAGTACTCAGGGTTCTGGGTGCTCAGTACTCAGGGTGCTGGGTGCTCAGTGCTCGGGGTGCTGGGTGCTCAGTACTCAGGGTGCTGGGTGCTCAGTGCTCGGGGTTCTCGGTGCTCAGTACTCAAGGTGCTGGGTGCTCAGTGCTCGGGGTGCTGGGTGCTCAGTGCTCAGGGTGCTTTGTGCTCAGTACTCGGGGTGCTCGGTGCTCAGTACTCAGGGTACTGGGTGCTCAGGGTCCTCGGTGCTCAGTACTCAGGGTGCTCAGTACTCAGCTTGCTTTGTGCTTAGTGCTCAGAGTGCTGGGTGCACAGTACTCAGGGTGCTCGGTGCTCAGTACTCAGGGTGCTCAGTGCTCAGTGCTCTTGGTGCTCAGTACTCAGGGTGCTCAGTGCTCAGGGTGCTGGGTGCTCAGTGCTTGGGGTGCTGGGTACTCAGTGCTCAGTGCTCGGGGTGCTCTGTGCTCAGTCCTCAGTACACAGGGTGCTGGGTGCTCAGTGCTCGGGGTTCTGGATGCTCAATACTCAGGGTCCTGGGTGCTCAGTGCTCAGGGTGCTGGGTGCTCAGTACTCAGGGTGCTGGGTGCTCAGTGCTCAGGGTGCTGGGTGCTCAGTACTAAGGGTGCTGGGTCCTCAGTGCTCAGGGTGCTGGGTGGTCAGTGCTCGGGGTGCTCAGTACTCAGGGTGCTGTGTGTTCAGTGCTCAGGGTACTGGGTGCTCAGTACTCCGGGTGCTGGGTGCTCAGTGCTCGGGGTGCTCGGTGCTCAGTGCTCAGGGTGCTGGGTGCTCAGTACTCAGGGTGCTCATTGCTCAGGGTGCTGGGTGCTCAGTACTCAGGTTGCTGGGTGCTCAGTACTCAGGGTGCTCAGTGCTCAGTACTCAGGGTGCTCAGTGCTCAGTACTCAGGGTGCTCAGTGCTTGGGGTGCAGGGTGCTCAGTACTCAGGGTGCTGGTTCCTCAGTGCTCAGGGTGCTGGGTGCTGAGTACTCAGGGTGCTGGGTGCTCAGTGCTCGGGGTGCTGGGTGCTCAGTGCTCGGGGTGCTGGGTGCTCAGTGCTCAGGGTTCTGGGTGCTCAGTACTCGGGGTGCTGGGTGCTCAGTGCTCGCGGTGCTCGGTGCTCAGTGCTCGGGGTGCTGGGTGCTCAGTACTCGGGGTGTTCAGTGCTCAGTACTCAGGGTGCTGGGTGCTCAGTGCTCAGGGTGCTGGGTGCTCAGTGCTCGGGGTGCTGGGTGCTCGGTGCTCAGGTTTCTGGGTGCTCAGGACTCGGGGTGCTGGGTGCTCAGTACTCAGGGAGCTGGGTGCTCATTGCTCGGGGTGCTGGGTGCTCAGTGCTCTGGGCGCTGGGTGCTCAGTGCTCGGGGTGCTCGGTGCTCAGTACTCAGGGTGCTGGGTGCTCAGTGCTCAGGGTGCTCGGTGCTCAGTACTCAGGGTGCTGGGTGCTCAGTGCTCGGTGTGCTCGGTGCTCAGTACGTTGGGTGCTCAGTACTCAGGGTGCTGGGTGCTCAGTGCTCAGGGTGATCGGTGCTCAGTACTCAGGGTGCTCAGTACTCAGGGTGCTGGGTGCTCAGGGCTCGGGGTGCTGGGAGCTCAGTACTCAGGGTGCTGGGTGCTCAGTGCTCGGGGTGCTGGGTGCTGAGTGCTCAGGGTGCTGGGTGCTCTGTACTCGGGGTGCTCGGTGCTCAGTACTCAGGGTGCTGGGTGCTCAGTACTCAGGGTGCTGGGTGCTCAGTAATCAGGGTGCTCAGTGCTCGGGGAGCTCGGTGCTCAGTACTCAGGGTGCTGGGTGCTCAGTACTCAGTGCTCGGGGTCCTGGGTGCTCAGCGCTCTGGGTGCTTAGTGCACAGTACTCAGGGTGCTGGGTGCTCAGTATTCAGGGTGCTCAGTGCTCGGGGTGCTGGGTGCTCAGTACACAGGGTGCTGGGTGCTCAGTACTCAGGGTGCTGGGTGCTCATTCTCGGGGTGCTGGGTGCTCAGTGCTCGGGGTGCTGGGTGCTCAGTACTCGGGGTGCTGGGTGCTCAGTGCTCAGCGTGCTGTGTGCTATGTACTCAGGGTGCTCAGTTCTCAGTACTCAGGGAGCTGGGTGCTCATTCTCGGGTGCTGGGTGCCCAGTGCTCAGGGTGCTTGGTGCTAAGTGCTCAGCGTGCTGGGTCCTCAGTACTCGGGGTGCTCGGTGCTCAGTACTCGGGGTGCTGGGTGCTCAGTACTCAGGGTGCTGGGTGCTCAGTACTCAGGGTGCTCGGTGCTCAGTACTCAGTGTGCTGGGTGCTCAGTGCTCAGGTGCTGGGTGCTAAGTACTCAGGGTGCTGGGTGCTCAGTACTCAGGGTGCTGGGTGCTCAGCACTCAGGGTGCTCAGTACTCAGGGTGCTGGGTGCTCAGTGCTCGGGGTGTTGGGTGCTCAGTACTCAGGGTGCTCAGTACTCGGGGTGCTGGGTGCTCAGTGCTCGGGGTGCTGGATGCTCAGTGCTCAGAGTGATCTGTGCTCAGTACTCAGGATGCTGGGTGCTCAGTACTCAGGGTGCTGGGTGCTCAGTACTCAGGGTGCTCGGTGCTGAGTACTCAGGGTGCTGGGTGCTCAGTATTCCGGGTGCTGGGTGCTCAGTGCTCGGGGTGCTCGGTGCTCAGTGCTCAGGGTGCTGGGTGCTCAGTACTCAGGGTGTTCATTGCTCAGGGTGCTGGATGCTCAGTACTCAGGTTGCTGGGTGCTCAGTACTGAGGGTGCTCAGTGCTCAGTACTCAGGGTGCTCAGTGCTCAGTACTCAGGGTGCTCAGTGCTCAGGGTGCTGGGTGCTCAGTGCTCGGGGTGCTGGGTGCTCAGTGCACAGGGTGCTGTGTGCTCAGTACTCAGGGTGCTCAGTACTCAGGGTGCTGGGTCCTCAGTGCTCAGGGTGCTCGGTGCTCAGTACTCAGGGTGCTGGGTGCTCAGTGCTCGGTGGGCTCGGTGCTCAGTACGTTGGGTGCTCAGTACTCAGGGTGCTGGGTGCTCAGTGCTCAGGGTGATCGGTGCTCAGTACTCAGGGTGCTCAGTACTCAGGGTGCTGGGTGCTCAGGGCTCGGGGTGCTGGGAGCTCAGTACTCAGGGTGCTGGGTGCTCAGTGCTCGGGGTGCTGGGTGCTGAGTGCTCAGGGTGCTGGGTGCTCTGTACTCGGGGTGCTCGGTGCTCAGTACTCAGGGTGCTGGGTGCTCAGTACTCAGGGTGCTGGGTGCACAGTACTCAGGGTGCTGGGTGCTCAGTATTCCGGGTGCTCAGTTCTCGGGGTGCTGGGTGCTCAGTACACAGGGTGCTGGGTGCTCAGTACTCAGGGTGCTGGGTGCTCATTCTCGGGGTGCTGGGTGCTCAGTGCTCGGGGTGCTGGGTGCTCAGTACTCGGGGTGCTGGGTGCTCAGTGCTCAGCGTGCTGTGTGCTATGTACTCAGGGTGCTCGGTTCTCAGTACTCAGGGTGCTGGGTGCTCATTCTCGGGTGCTGGGTGCTCAGTGCTCAGGGTGCTGGGTGCTAAGTGCTCAGGGTGCTGGGTCCTCAGTACTCGGGGTGCTGGGTGCTCAGTACTCAGGGTGCTGGGTGCTCAGTACTCAGGGTGCTCGGTGCTCAGTACTCAGGGTGCTGGGTGCTCAGTGATCAGGTGCTGGGTGCTAAGTACTCAGGGTGCTGGGTGCTCAGTACTCAGGGTGCTGGGTGCTCAGCACTCAGGGTGCTCAGTACTCAGGGTGCTGGGTGCTCAGTGCTCGGGGTGCTGGGTGCTCAGTACTCAGGGTGCTCAGTACTCGGGGTGCTGGGTGCTCAGTGCTCGGGGTGCTGGATGCTCAGTGCTCAGGGTGATCTGTGCTCAGTACTCAGGATGCTGGGTGCTCAGTACTCAGGGTGCTGGGTGCTCAGTCCTCAGGGTGCTCAGTGCTCAGGGTGCTGGGTGCTCAGTGCTCGGGGTGCTCAGTGCTCAGTACTCAGGGTGCTGAGTGCTCAGTACTCAGGGTGCTGGGTGCTCAGTACTCAGGGTGCTGAGTGCTCAGTGCTCGGGGTGTTGGGTGCTCCGTGCTCAGGGTGCTCAGTGCTCAGTACTCAGGGTTCTGGGTGCTCAGTACTCAGGGTGCTGGGTGCTCAGTGCTCGGGGTACTGGGTGCTCAGTACTCAGGGTGCTGGGTGCTCAGTGCTCGGGGTTCTCGGTGCTCAGTACTCAAGGTGCTGGGTGCTCAGTGCTCGGGGTGCTGGGTGCTCAGTGCTCAGGGTGCTTTTTGCTCAGTACTCGGGGTGCTCGGTGCTCAGTACTCAGGGTACTGGGTGCTCAGGGTCCTCGGTGCTCAGTACTCAGGGTGCTCAGTACTCAGCTTGCTTTGTGCTCAGTGCTCAGAGTGCTGGGTGCACAGTACTCAGGGTGCTCATTGCTCAGTACTCAGGGTGCTCAGTGCTCAGTGCTCTGGGTGCTCAGTACTCAGGGTGCTCAGTGCTCAGGGTGCTGGGTGCTCAGTGCTTGGGGTGCTGGGTACTCAGTACTCAGTGCTCGGGGTGCTGGGTGCTCAGTCCTCAGTACACAGGGTGCTGGGTGCTCAGTGCTCAGGGTTCTGGATGCTCAATACTCAGGGTCCTGGGTGCTCAGTGCTCAGGGTGCTGGGTGCTCAGTACTCAGGGTGCTGGGTGCTCAGTGCTCAGGGTGCTGGGTGCTCAGTACTAAGGGTGCTGGGTCCTCAGTGCTCAGGGTGCTGGGTGTTCAGTGCTCGGGGTGCTCAGTACTCAGGGTGCTGTGTGTTCAGTGCTCAGGGTACTGGGTGCTCAGTACTCAGGGTGCTCGGTGCTGAGTACTCAGGGTGCTGGGTGCTCAGTACTCCGGGTGCTGGGTGCTCAGTGCTCGGGGTGCTCGGTGCTCAGTGCTCAGGGTGCTGGGTGCTCAGTACTCAGGGTGCTCATTGCTCAGGGTGCTGGGTGCTCAGTACTCAGGTTGCTGGGTGCTCAGTACTCAGGGTGCTCAGTGCTCAGTACTCAGGGTGCTCAGTGCTCAGTACTCAGGGTGCTCAGTGCTCAGGGTGCTGGGTGCTCAGTGCTCGGGGTGCTGGGTGCTCAGTGCACAGGGGGCTGTGTGCTCAGTACTCAGGGTGCTCAGTACTCAGGGTGCTGGGTGCTCAGTGCTCAGGGTGCTGGGTGCTCAGTGCTCAGGGTGCTGGGTGCTCAGTGCTCAGGGTGCTCGGTGCTCAGTGCTCAGGTTGCTGGGTGCTCAGTACTCAGGGTGCTGGGTGCTCAGTACTCAGGGTGCTCAGTGCTCAGTACTCAGGGTGCTCCGTGCTCAGTACTTAGGGTGCTCAGTGCTCAAGGTGCTGGGTGTTCAGTGCTCGGGTGCTTGGTACTCAGTCCTCAGGGTGCTGGGTGCTCAGTGCTCACGGTACTCGGTGCTCAGTGCTCAGGGTGCTGGGTGCTCAGTACTCAGGGTGCTGGGTGCTCAGTGCTCGGGGTGCTGGGTGCTCAGTACTCAGGGTGCTGGGTGCTCAGTGCTCAGGGTGCTGGGTGCTCAGTGCTCAGGGTGCTCGGTGCTTAGTACTCATGGTGCTCTGTGCTCGGGGTGCTGGGTGCTCAGTGCTCGGTGTGCTGGGTGCTCAGTGCTCGGGGTGCTGGGTGCTGAGTGCTCAGTGTGCTGGGTGCTCAGTGCTCGGGGTGCTGGGTGCTCAGTGCTCGGGGTGCTGGGTGCTCAGTACTCGGGGTGCTCGGTGCTCAGTACTCAGGGTGCTGGGTGCTCAGTGCTCAGGGTGCTGGGTGCTCAGTACTCAGGGTGCTCGGTGCTCAGTACTCAGGGTGCTGGGTGTTCAGTGCTCGGGGTGCTGGGTGCTCATTAATCAGGGTGCTGGGTGCTCAGTACGCTTGGTGCTCAGTACTCAGGGTGCTGGGTGCTCAGTACTCAGGGTGCTCGGTGCTCAGTACTCAGGGTGCTGGGTGCTCAGTGCTCGGGGTGCTGGGTGCTCATTAATCAGGGTGCTGGGTGCTCAGTACTCAGGGTGCTCAGTGCTTGGGGTGCTGGGTGCTCAGTACTCAGGGTGCTCAGTGCTTGGGGTGCAGGGTGCTCAGTACTCAGGGTGCTGGTTGCTCAGTGCTCAGGGTGCTGGGCGCTGAGTACTCAGGGTGCTGGGTGCTCAGTGCTCGGGGTGCTGGGTGCTCAGTGCTCGGGGTGCTGGGTGCTCAGTGCTCAGGGTTCTGGGTGCTCAGTACTCAGGGTGCTGGGTGCTCAGTGCTCGCGATGCTCGGTGCTCAGTGCTCGGGGTGCTGGGTGCTCAGTGCTCAGGGTACTGGGTGCTCAGTACTCGGGGTGCTCGGTGCTAAGTACTCAGGGTACTGGGTGCTCAGGGTCCTCGGTGCTCAGTACTCAGGGTGCTCAGTACTCAGCTTGCTTTGTGCTCAGTGCTCAGAGTGCTGGGTGCTCAGTACTCAGGCTGCTCGGTGCTCAGTACTCAGGGTGCTCAGTGCTCAGTGCTCTGGGTGCTCAGTACTCAGGGTGCTCAGTGCTCAGGGTGCTGGGTGCTCAGTGCTCGGGGTGCTGGGTACTCAGTGCTCAGTGCTCAGGGTGCTGGGTGCTCAGTCCTCAGTACACAGGGTGCTGGGTGCTCAGTGCTCGGGGTGCTGGATGCTCAGTACTCAGGGTCCTGGGTGCTCAGTGCTCAGGGTGCTGGGTGCTCAGTACTCAGGGTGTTGGGTGCTCAGGGCTCAGGGTGCTGGGTGCTCAGTACTCAGGGTGCTGGGTCCTCAGTGCTCAGGGTGCTGGGTGGTCAGTGCTCGGGGTGCTCAGTACTCAGGGTGCTCAGTGCTCAGGGTGCTGGGTGCTCAGTGCTCCGGGTGCTGGGTGCTCAGTGCACAGGGGGCTGTGTGCTCAGTACTCAGGGTGCTCAGTACTCAGGGTGCTGGGTGCTCAGTGCTCAGGGTGCTGGGTGCTCAGTGCTCAGGGTGCTGGGTGCTCAGTGCTCAGGGTGCTCGGTGCTCAGTGCTCAGGTTGCTGGGTGCTCAGTACTCAGGGTGCTGGGTGCTCAGTACTCAGGGTGCTCAGTGCTCAGTACTCAGGGTGCTCCGTGCTCAGTACTCAGGGTGCTCAGTGCTCAAGGTGCTGGGTGTTCAGTGCTCGGGTGCTGGGTACTCAGTCCTCAGGGTGCTGGGTGCTCAGTGCTCACGGTACTCGGTGCTCAGTGCTCAGGGTGCTGGGTGCTCAGTACTCAGGGTGCTGGGTGCTCAGTGCTCGGGGTGCTGGGTGCTCAGTACTCAGGGTGCTGGGTGCTCAGTGCTCGGGGTGCTGGGTGCTCAGTACTCAGGGTGCTCAGTACTCGGGGTGCTGGGTGCTCAGTGCTCGGGGTGCTGGATGCTCAGTGCTCAGGGTGATCTGTGCTCAGTACTCAGGATGCTGGGTGCTCAGTACTCAGGGTGCTGGGTGCTCAGTCCTCAGGGTGCTCAGTGCTCAGGGTGCTGGGTGCTCAGTGCTCGGGGTGCTCAGTGCTCAGTACTCAGGGTGCTGAGTGCTCAGTACTCAGGGTGCTGGGTGCTCAGTACTCAGGGTGCTGGGTGCTCAGTGCTCGGGGTGTTGGGTGCTCCGTGCTCAGGGTGCTCAGTGCTCAGTACTCAGGGTTCTGGGTGCTCAGTACTCAGGGTGCTGGGTGCTCAGTGCTCGGGGTACTGGGTGCTCAGTACTCAGGGTGCTGGGTGCTCAGTGCTCGGGGTTCTCGGTGCTCAGTACTCAAGGTGCTGGGTGCTCAGTGCTCGGGGTGCTGGGTGCTCAGTGCTCAGGGTGCTTTTTGCTCAGTACTCGGGGTGCTCGGTGCTCAGTACTCAGGGTACTGGGTGCTCAGGGTCCTCGGTGCTCAGTACTCAGGGTGCTCAGTACTCAGCTTGCTTTGTGCTCAGTGCTCAGAGTGCTGGGTGCACAGTACTCAGGGTGCTCGGTGCTCAGTACTCAGGGTGCTCAGTGCTCAGTGCTCTGGGTGCTCAGTACTCAGGGTGCTCAGTGCTCAGGGTGCTGGGTGCTCAGTGCTTGGGGTGCTGGGTACTCAGTGCTCAGTGCTCGGGGTGCTGGGTGCTCAGTCCTCAGTACACAGGGTGCTGGGTGCTCAGTGCTCGGGGTTCTGGATGCTCAATACTCAGGGTCCTGGGTGCTCAGTGCTCAGGGTGCTGGGTGCTCAGTACTCAGGGTGCTGGGTGCTCAGTGCTCAGGGTGCTGGGTGCTCAGTACTAAGGGTGCTGGGTCCTCAGTGCTCAGGGTGCTGGGTGGTCAGTGCTCGGGGTGCTCAGTACTCAGGGTGCTGTGTGTTCAGTGCTCAGGGTACTGGGTGCTCAGTACTCAGGGTGCTCGGTGCTGAGTACTCAGGGAGCTGGGTGCTCAGTACTCCGGGTGCTGGGTGCTCAGTGCTCGGGGTGCTCGGTGCTCAGTGCTCAGGGTGCTGGGTGCTCAGTACTCAGGGTGCTCATTGCTCAGGGTGCTGGGTGCTCAGTACTCAGGTTGCTGGGTGCTCAGTACTCAGGGTGCTCAGTGCTCAGTACTCAGGGTGCTCAGTGCTCATTACTCAGGGTGCTCAGTGCTCAGGGTGCTGGGTGCTCAGTGCTCGGGGTGCTGGGTGCTCAGTGCACAGGGGGCTGTGTGCTCAGTACTCAGGTTGCTCAGTACTCAGGGTGCTGGGTGCTCAGTGCTCAGGGTGCTGGGTGCTCAGTGCTCAGGGTGCTGGGTGCTCAGTGCTCAGGGTGCTCGGTGCTCAGTGCTCAGGTTGCTGGGTGCTCAGTACTCAGGGTGCTGGGTGCTCAGTACTCAGGGTGCTCAGTGCTCAGTACTCAGGGTGCTCCGTGCTCAGTACTTAGGGTGCTCAGTGCTCAAGGTGCTGGGTGTTCAGTGCTCGGGTGCTTGGTACTCAGTCCTCAGGGTGCTGGGTGCTCAGTGCTCACGGTACTCGGTGCTCAGTGCTCAGGGTGCTGGGTGCTCAGTACTCAGGGTGCTGGGTGCTCAGTGCTCGGGGTGCTGGGTGCTCAGTACTCAGGGTGCTGGGTGCTCAGTGCTCAGGGTGCTGGGTGCTCAGTGCTCAGGGTGCTCGGTGCTTAGTACTCATGGTGCTCGGTGCTCGGGGTGCTGGGTGCTCAGTGCTCGGTGTGCTGGGTGCTCAGTGCTCGGGGTGCTGGGTTCTGAGTGCTCAGTGTGCTGGGTGCTCAGTGCTCGGGGTGCTGGGTGCTCAGTGCTCGGGGTGCTGGGTGCTCAGTACTCGGGGTGCTCGGTGCTCAGTACTCAGGGTGCTGGGTGCTCAGTGCTCAGGGTGCTGGGTGCTCAGTACTCAGGGTGCTCGGTGCTCAGTACTCAGGGTGCTGGGTGTTCAGTGCTCGGGGTGCTGGGTGCTCATTAATCAGGGTGCTGGGTGCTCAGTACGCTTGGTGCTCAGTACTCAGGGTGCTGGGTGCTCAGTACTCAGGGTGCTCGGTGCTCAGTACTCAGGGTGCTGGGTGCTCAGTGCTCGGGGTGCTGGGTGCTCATTAATCAGGGTGCTGGGTGCTCAGTACTCAGGGTGCTCAGTGCTTGGGGTGCTGGGTGCTCAGTACTCAGGGTGCTCAGTGCTTGGGGTGCAGGGTGCTCAGTACTCAGGGTGCTGGTTGCTCAGTGCTCAGGGTGCTGGGCGCTGAGTACTCAGGGTGCTGGGTGCTCAGTGCTCGGGGTGCTGGGTGCTCAGTGCTCGGGGTGCTGGGTGCTCAGTGCTCAGGGTTCTGGGTGCTCAGTACTCAGGGTGCTGGGTGCTCAGTGCTCGCGATGCTCGGTGCTCAGTGCTCGGGGTGCTGGGTGCTCAGTGCTCAGGGTACTGGGTGCTCAGTACTCGGGGTGCTCGGTGCTAAGTACTCAGGGTACTGGGTGCTCAGGGTCCTCGGTGCTCAGTACTCAGGGTGCTCAGTACTCAGCTTGCTTTGTGCTCAGTGCTCAGAGTGCTGGGTGCTCAGTACTCAGGCTGCTCGGTGCTCAGTACTCAGGGTGCTCAGTGCTCAGTGCTCTGGGTGCTCAGTACTCAGGGTGCTCAGTGCTCAGGGTGCTGGGTGCTCAGTGCTCGGGGTGCTGGGTACTCAGTGCTCAGTGCTCAGGGTGCTGGGTGCTCAGTCCTCAGTACACAGGGTGCTGGGTGCTCAGTGCTCGGGGTGCTGGATGCTCAGTACTCAGGGTCCTGGGTGCTCAGTGCTCAGGGTGCTGGGTGCTCAGTACTCAGGGTGTTGCGTGCTCAGGGCTCAGGGTGCTGGGTGCTCAGTACTCAGGGTGCTGGGTCCTCAGTGCTCAGGGTGCTGGGTGGTCAGTGCTCGGGGTGCTCAGTACTCAGGGTGCTCAGTGCTCAGGGTGCTGGGTGCTCAGTGCTCGGGGTGCTGGGTGCTCAGTGCACAGGGGGCTGTGTGCTCAGTACTCAGGGTGCTCAGTACTCAGGGTGCTGGGTGCTCAGTGCTCAGGGTGCTGGGTGCTCAGTGCTCAGGGTGCTGGGTGCTCAGTGCTCAGGGTGCTCGGTGCTCAGTGCTCAGGTTGCTGGGTGCTCAGTACTCAGGGTGCTGGGTGCTCAGTACTCAGGGTGCTCAGTGCTCAGTACTCAGGGTGCTCCGTGCTCAGTACTCAGGGTGCTCAGTGCTCAAGGTGCTGGGTGTTCAGTGCTCGGGTGCTGGGTACTCAGTCCTCAGGGTGCTGGGTGCTCAGTGCTCACGGTACTCGGTGCTCAGTGCTCAGGGTGCTGGGTGCTCAGTACTCAGGGTGCTGGGTGCTCAGTGCTCGGGGTGCTGGGTGCTCAGTACTCAGGGTGCTGGGTGCTCAGTGCTCGGGGTGCTGGGTGCTCAGTACTCAGGGTGCTCAGTACTCGGGGTGCTGGGTGCTCAGTGCTCGGGGTGCTGGATGCTCAGTGCTCAGGGTGATCTGTGCTCAGTACTCAGGATGCTGGGTGCTCAGTACTCAGGGTGCTGGGTGCTCAGTCCTCTGGGTGCTCAGTGCTCAGGGTGCTGGGTGCTCAGTGCTCGGGGTGCTCAGTGCTCAGTACTCAGGTTGCTGAGTGCTCAGTACTCAGGGTGCTGGGTGCTCAGTACTCAGGGTGCTGGGTGCTCAGTGCTCGGGGTGTTGGGTGCTCCGTGCTCAGGGTGCTCAGTGCTCAGTACTCAGGGTTCTGGGTGCTCAGTACTCAGGGTGCTGGGTGCTCAGTGCTCGGGGTGCTGGGTGCTCAGTACTCAGGGTGCTGGGTGCTCAGTGCTCGGGGTTCTCGGTGCTCAGTACTCAAGGTGCTGGGTGCTCAGTGCTCGGGGTGCTGGGTGCTCAGTGCTCAGGGTGCTTTTTGCTCAGTACTCGGGGTGCTCGGTGCTCAGTACTCAGGGTACTGGGTGCTCAGGGTCCTCGGTGCTCAGTACTCAGGGTGCTCAGTACTCAGCTTGCTTTGTGCTCAGTGCTCAGAGTGCTGGGTGCACAGTACTCAGGGTGCTCGGTGCTCAGTACTCAGGGTGCTCAGTGCTCAGTGCTCTGGGTGCTCAGTACTCAGGGTGCTCAGTGCTCAGGGTGCTGGGTGCTCAGTGCTTGGGGTGCTGGGTACTCAGTGCTCAGTGCTCGGGGTGCTGGGTGCTCAGTCCTCAGTACACAGGGTGCTGGGTGCTCAGTGCTCGGGGTTCTGGATGCTCAATACTCAGGGTCCTGGGTGCTCAGTGCTCAGGGTGCTGGGTGCTCAGTACTCAGGGTGCTGGGTGCTCAGTGCTCAGGGTGCTGGGTGCTCAGTACTAAGGGTGCTGGGTCCTCAGTGCTCAGGGTGCTGGGTGGTCAGTGCTCGGGGTGCTCAGTACTCAGGGTGCTGTGTGTTCAGTGCTCAGGGTACTGGGTGCTCAGTACTCAGGGTGCTCGGTGCTGAGTACTCAGGGTGCTGGGTGCTCAGTACTCCGGGTGCTGGGTGCTCAGTGCTCGGGGTGCTCGGTGCTCAGTGCTCAGGGTGCTGGGTGCTCAGTACTCAGGGTGCTCATTGCTCAGTGTGCTGGGTGCTCAGTACTCAGGTTGCTGGGTGCTCAGTACTCAGGGTGCTCAGTGCTCAGTACTCAGGGTGCTCAGTGCTCAGTACTCAGGGTGCTCAGTGCTCAGGGTGCTGGGTGCTCAGTGCTCGGGGTGCTGGGTGCTCAGTGCACAGGGGGCTGTGTGCTCAGTACTCAGGGTGCTCAGTACTCAGGGTGCTGGGTGCTCAGTGCTCAGGGTGCTGGGTGCTCAGTACTCAGGGTGCTGGGTGCTCAGTGCTCAGGGTGCTCGGTGCTCAGTGCTCAGGTTGCTGGGTGCTCAGTACTCAGGGTGCTGGGTGCTCAGTACTCAGGGTGCTCAGTGCTCAGTACTCAGGGTGCTCCGTGCTCAGTACTTAGGGTGCTCAGTGCTCAAGGTGCTGGGTGTTCAGTGCTCGGGTGCTTGGTACTCAGTCCTCAGGGTGCTGGGTGCTCAGTGCTCACGGTACTCGGTGCTCAGTGCTCAGGGTGCTGGGTGCTCAGTACTCAGGGTGCTGGGTGCTCAGTGCTCGGGGTGCTGGGTGCTCAGTACTCAGGGTGCTGGGTGCTCAGTGCTCAGGGTGCTGGGTGCTCAGTGCTCAGGGTGCTCGGTGCTTAGTACTCATGGTGCTCGGTGCTCGGGGTGCTGGGTGCTCAGTGCTCGGTGTGCTGGGTGCTCAGTGCTCGGGGTGCTGGGTGCTGAGTGCTCAGTGTGCTGGGTGCTCAGTGCTCGGGGTGCTGGGTGCTCAGTGCTCGGGGTGCTGGGTGCTCAGTACTCGGGGTGCTCGGTGCTCAGTACTCAGGGTGCTGGGTGCTCAGTGCTCAGGGTGCTGGGTGCTCAGTACTCAGGGTGCTCGCTGCTCAGTACTCAGGGTGCTGGGTGTTCAGTGCTCGGGGTGCTGGGTGCTCATTAATCAGGGTGCTGGGTGCTCAGTACGCTTGGTGCTCAGTACTCAGGGTGCTGGGTGCTCAGTACTCAGGGTGCTCGGTGCTCAGTACTCAGGGTGCTGGGTGCTCAGTGCTCGGGGTGCTGGGTGCTCATTAATCAGGGTGCTGGGTGCTCAGTACTCAGGGTGCTCAGTGCTTGGGGTGCTGGGTGCTCAGTACTCAGGGTGCTCAGTGCTTGGGGTGCAGGGTGCTCAGTACTCAGGGTGCTGGTTGCTCAGTGCTCAGGGTGCTGGGCGCTGAGTACTCAGGGTGCTGGGTGCTCAGTGCTCGGGGTGCTGGGTGCTCAGTGCTCGGGGTGCTGGGTGCTCAGTGCTCAGGGTTCTGGGTGCTCAGTACTCAGGGTGCTGGGTGCTCAGTGCTCGCGGTGCTCGGTGCTCAGTGCTCGGGGTGCTGGGTGCTGAGTGCTCAGGGTACTGGGTGCTCAGTACTCGGGGTGCTCGGTGCTAAGTACTCAGGGTACTGGGTGCTCAGGGTCCTCGGTGCTCAGTACTCAGGGTGCTCAGTACTCAGCTTGCTTTGTGCTCAGTGCTCAGAGTGCTGGGTGCTCAGTACTCAGGCTGCTCGGTGCTCAGTACTCAGGGCGCTCAGTGCTCAGTGCTCTGGGTGCTCAGTACTCAGGGTGCTCATTGCTCAGGGTGCTGTGTGCTCAGTGCTCGGGGTGCTGGGTACTCAGTGCTCAGTGCTCGGGGTGCTGGGTGCTCAGTCCTCAGTACACAGGGTGCTGGGTGCTCAGTGCTCGGGGTGCTGGATGCTCAGTACTCAGGGTCCTGGGTGCTCAGTGCTCAGGGTGCTGGGTGCTCAGTACTCAGGGTGTTGGGTGCTCAGGGCTCAGGGTGCTGGGTGCTCAGTACTCAGGGTGCTGGGTCCTCAGTGCTCAGGGTGCTGGGTGGTCAGTGCTCGGGGTGCTCAGTACTCAGGGTGCTCAGTGCTCAGGGTGCTGGGTGCTCAGTGCTCAGGGTGCTCGGTGCTCAGTGCTCAGGTTGCTGGGTGCTCAGTACTCAGGGTGCTGGGTGCTCAGTACTCAGGGTGCTCAGTGCTCAGTACTCAGGGTGCTCCGTGCTCAGTACTCAGGGTGCTCAGTGCTCAAGGTGCTGGGTGTTCAGTGCTCGGGTGCTGGGTACTCAGTCCTCAGGGTGCTGGGTGCTCAGTGCTCACGGTACTCGGTGCTCAGTGCTCAGGGTGCTGGGTGCTCAGTACTCAGGGTGCTGGGTGCTCAGTGCTCGGGGTGCTGGGTGCTCAGTACTCAGGGTGCTGGGTGCTCAGTGCTCGGGGTGCTGGGTGCTCAGTACTCAGGGTGCTCAGTACTCGGGGTGCTGGGTGCTCAGTGCTCGGGGTGCTGGATGCTCAGTGCTCAGGGTGATCTGTGCTCAGTACTCAGGATGCTGGGTGCTCAGTACTCAGGGTGCTGGGTGCTCAGTCCTCTGGGTGCTCAGTGCTCAGGGTGCTGGGTGCTCAGTGCTCGGGGTGCTCAGTGCTCAGTACTCAGGGTGCTGAGTGCTCAGTACTCAGGGTGCTGGGTGCTCAGTACTCAGGGTGCTGGGTGCTCAGTGCTCGGGGTGTTGGGTGCTCCGTGCTCAGGGTGCTCAGTGCTCAGTACTCAGGGTTCTGGGTGCTCAGTACTCAGGGTGCTGGGTGCTCAGTGCTCGGGGTGCTGGGTGCTCAGTACTCAGGGTGCTGGGTGCTCAGTGCTCGGGGTTCTCGGTGCTCAGTACTCAAGGTGCTGGGTGCTCAGTGCTCGGGGTGCTGGGTGCTCAGTGCTCAGGGTGCTTTTTGCTCAGTACTCGGGGTGCTCGATGCTCAGTACTCAGGGTACTGGGTGCTCAGGGTCCTCGGTGCTCAGTACTCAGGGTGCTCAGTACTCAGCTTGCTTTGTGCTCAGTGCTCAGAGTGCTGGGTGCACAGTACTCAGGGTGCTCGGTGCTCAGTACTCAGGGTGCTCAGTGCTCAGTGCTCTGGGTGCTCAGTACTCAGGGTGCTCAGTGCTCAGGGTGCTGGGTGCTCAGTGCTTGGGGTGCTGGGTACTCAGTGCTCAGTGCTCGGGGTGCTGGGTCCTCAGTCCTCAGTACACAGGGTGCTGGGTGCTCAGTGCTCGGGGTTCTGGATGCTCAATACTCAGGGTCCTGGGTGCTCAGTGCTCAGGGTGCTGGGTGCTCAGTACTCAGGGTGCTGGGTGCTCAGTGCTCAGGGTGCTGGGTGCTCAGTACTAAGGGTGCTGGGTCCTCAGTGCTCAGGGTGCTGGGTGGTCAGTGCTCGGGGTGCTCAGTACTCAGGGTGCTGTGTGTTCAGTGCTCAGGGTACTGGGTGCTCAGTACTCAGGGTGCTCGGTGCTGAGTACTCAGGGTGCTGGGTGCTCAGTACTCCGGGTGCTGGGTGCTCAGTGCTCGGGGTGCTCGGTGCTCAGTGCTCAGGGTGCTGGGTGCTCAGTACTCAGGGTGCTCATTGCTCAGTGTGCTGGGTGCTCAGTACTCAGGTTGCTGGGTGCTCAGTACTCAGGGTGCTCAGTGCTCAGTACTCAGGGTGCTCAGTGCTCAGTACTCAGGGTGCTCAGTGCTCAGGGTGCTGGGTGCTCAGTGCTCGGGGTGCTGGGTGCTCAGTGCACAGGGGGCTGTGTGCTCAGTACTCAGGGTGCTCAGTACTCAGGGTGCTGGGTGCTCAGTGCTCAGGGTGCTGGGTGCTCAGTACTCAGGGTGCTGGGTGCTCAGTGCTCAGGGTGCTCGGTGCTCAGTGCTCAGGTTGCTGGGTGCTCAGTACTCAGGGTGCTGGGTGCTCAGTACTCAGGGTGCTCAGTGCTCAGTACTCAGGGTGCTCCGTGCTCAGTACTTAGGGTGCTCAGTGCTCAAGGTGCTGGGTGTTCAGTGCTCGGGTGCTTGGTACTCAGTCCTCAGGGTGCTGGGTGCTCAGTGCTCACGGTACTCGGTGCTCAGTGCTCAGGGTGCTGGGTGCTCAGTACTCAGGGTGCTGGGTGCTCAGTGCTCGGGGTGCTGGGTGCTCAGTACTCAGGGTGCTGGGTGCTCAGTGCTCAGGGTGCTGGGTGCTCAGTGCTCAGGGTGCTCGGTGCTTAGTACTCATGGTGCTCGGTGCTCGGGGTGCTGGGTGCTCAGTGCTCGGTGTGCTGGGTGCTCAGTGCTCGGGGTGCTGGGTGCTGAGTGCTCAGTGTGCTGGGTGCTCAGTGCTCGGGGTGCTGGGTGCTCAGTGCTCGGGGTGCTGGGTGCTCAGTACTCGGGGTGCTCGGTGCTCAGTACTCAGGGTGCTGGGTGCTCAGTGCTCAGGGTGCTGGGTGCTCAGTACTCAGGGTGCTCGCTGCTCAGTACTCAGGGTGCTGGGTGTTCAGTGCTCGGGGTGCTGGGTGCTCATTAATCAGGGTGCTGGGTGCTCAGTACGCTTGGTGCTCAGTACTCAGGGTGCTGGGTGCTCAGTACTCAGGGTGCTCGGTGCTCAGTACTCAGGGTGCTGGGTGCTCAGTGCTCGGGGTGCTGGGTGCTCATTAATCAGGGTGCTGGGTGCTCAGTACTCAGGGTGCTCAGTGCTTGGGGTGCTGGGTGCTCAGTACTCAGGGTGCTCAGTGCTTGGGGTGCAGGGTGCTCAGTACTCAGGGTGCTGGTTGCTCAGTGCTCAGGGTGCTGGGCGCTGAGTACTCAGGGTGCTGGGTGCTCAGTGCTCGGGGTGCTGGGTGCTCAGTGCTCGGGGTGCTGGGTGCTCAGTGCTCAGGGTTCTGGGTGCTCAGTACTCAGGGTGCTGGGTGCTCAGTGCTCGGGGTGCTGGGTGCTCAGTACTCAGGGTGCTGGGTGCTCAGTGCTCGGGGTGCTGGGTGCTCAGTACTCAGGGTGCTCAGTACTCGGGGTGCTGGGTGCTCAGTGCTCGGGGTGCTGGATGCTCAGTGCTCAGGGTGATCTGTGCTCAGTACTCAGGATGCTGGGTGCTCAGTACTCAGGGTGCTGGGTGCTCAGTCCTCAGGGTGCTCAGTGCTCAGGGTGCTGGGTGCTCAGTGCTCGGGGTGCTCAGTGCTCAGTACTCAGGGTGCTGAGTGCTCAGTACTCAGGGTGCTGGGTGCACAGTACTCAGGGTACTGGGTGCTCAGGGTCCTCGGTGCTCAGTACTCAGGGTGCTCAGTACTCAGCTTGCTTTGTGCTCAGTGCTCAGAGTGCTGGGTGCTCAGTACTCAGGCTGCTCGGTGCTCAGTACTCAGGGCGCTCAGTGCTCAGTGCTCTGGGTGCTCAGTACTCAGGGTGCTCATTGCTCAGGGTGCTGTGTGCTCAGTGCTCGGGGTGCTGGGTACTCAGTGCTCAGTGCTCGGGGTGCTGGGTGCTCAGTCCTCAGTACACAGGGTGCTGGGTGCTCAGTGCTCGGGGTGCTGGATGCTCAGTACTCAGGGTCCTGGGTGCTCAGTGCTCAGGGTGCTGGGTGCTCAGTACTCAGGGTGTTGGGTGCTCAGGGCTCAGGGTGCTGGGTGCTCAGTACTCAGGGTGCTGGGTCCTCAGTGCTCAGGGTGCTGGGTGGTCAGTGCTCGGGGTGCTCAGTACTCAGGGTGCTCAGTGCTCAGGGTGCTGGGTGCTCAGTGCTCGGGGTGCTGGGTGCTCAGTGCACAGGGGGCTGTGTGCTCAGTACTCAGGGTGCTCAGTACTCAGGGTGCTGGGTGCTCAGTGCTCAGGGTGCTGGGTGCTCAGTGCTCAGGTTGCTGGGTGCTCAGTGCTCAGGGTGCTCGGTGCTCAGTGCTCAGGTTGCTGGGTGCTCAGTTCTCAGGGTGCTGGGTGCTCAGTACTCAGGGTGCTCAGTGCTCAGTACTCAGGGTGCTCCGTGCTCAGTACTCAGGGTGCTCAGTGCTCAAGGTGCTGGGTGTTCAGTGCTCGGGTGCTGGGTACTCAGTCCTCAGGGTGCTGGGTGCTCAGTGCTCACGGTACTCGGTGCTCAGTGCTCAGGGTGCTGGGTGCTCAGTACTCAGGGTGCTGGGTGCTCAGTGCTCGGGGTGCTGGGTGCTCAGTACTCAGGGTGCTCAGTGCTCGGGGTGCTGGGTGCTCAGTGCTCGGGGTGCTGGGTGCTCAGTGCTCAGGGTGATCTGTGCTCAGTACTCAGGATGCTGGGTGCTCAGTACTCAGGGTGCTGGGTGCTCAGTCCTCAGGGTGCTCAGTGCTCAGGGTGCTGGGTGCTCAGTGCTCGGGGTGCTCAGTGCTCAGTACTCAGGGTGCTGAGTGCTCAGTACTCAGGGTGCTGGGTGCTCGGTGCTCGGGGTGCTGGGTGCTCAGTGCTCGGTGTGCTGGGTGATCAGTGCTCGGGGTGCTGGGTGCTGAGTGCTCAGTGTGCTGGGTGCTCAGTGCTCGGGGTGCTGGGTGCTCAGTGCTCGGGGTGCTGGGTGCTCAGTACTCGGGGTGCTCGGTGCTCAGTACTCAGGGTGCTGGGTGCTCAGTGCTCAGGGTGCTGGGTGCTCAGTACTCAGGGTGCTCGCTGCTCAGTACTCAGGGTGCTGGGTGTTCAGTGCTCGGGGTGCTGGGTGCTCATTAATCAGGGTGCTGGGTGCTCAGTACGCTTGGTGCTCAGTACTCAGGGTCCTGGGTGCTCAGTACTCAGGGTGCTCGGTGCTCAGTACTCAGGGTGCTGGGTGCTCAGTGCTCGGGGTGCTGGGTGCTCATTAATCAGGGTGCTGGGTGCTCAGTACTCAGGGTGCTCAGTGCTTGGGGTGCTGGGTGCTCAGTACTCAGGGTGCTCAGTGCTTGGGGTGCAGGGTGCTCAGTACTCAGGGTGCTGGTTGCTCAGTGCTCAGGGTGCTGGGCGCTGAGTACTCAGGGTGCTGGGTGCTCAGTGCTCGGGGTGCTGGGTGCTCAGTGCTCGGGGTGCTGGGTGCTCAGTGCTCAGGGTTCTGGGTGCTCAGTACTCAGGGTGCTGGGTGCTCAGTGCTCGCGGTGCTCGGTGCTCAGTGCTCGGGGTGCTGGGTGCTCAGTGCTCAGGGTACTGGGTGCTCAGTACTCGGGGTGCTCGGTGCTAAGTACTCAGGGTACTGGGTGCTCAGGGTCCTCGGTGCTCAGTACTCAGGGTGCTCAGTACTCAGCTTGCTTTGTGCTCAGTGCTCAGAGTGCTGGGTGCTCAGTACTCAGGCTGCTCGGTGCTCAGTACTCAGGGCGCTCAGTGCTCAGTGCTCTGGGTGCTCAGTACTCAGGGTGCTCATTGCTCAGGGTGCTGTGTGCTCAGTGCTCGGGGTGCTGGGTACTCAGTGCTCAGTGCTCGGGGTGCTGGGTGCTCAGTCCTCAGTACACAGGGTGCTGGGTGCTCAGTGCTCGGGGTGCTGGATGCTCAGTACTCAGGGTCCTGGGTGCTCAGTGCTCAGGGTGCTGGGTGCTCAGTACTCAGGGTGTTGGGTGCTCAGGGCTCAGGGTGCTGGGTGCTCAGTACTCAGGGTGCTGGGTCCTCAGTGCTCAGGGTGCTGGGTGGTCAGTGCTCGGGGTGCTCAGTACTCAGGGTGCTCAGTGCTCAGGGTGCTGGGTGCTCAGTGCTCGGGGTGCTGGGTGCTCAGTGCACAGGGGGCTGTGTGCTCAGTACTCAGGGTGCTCAGTACTCAGGGTGCTGGGTGCTCAGTGCTCAGGGTGCTGGGTGCTCAGTGCTCAGGGTGCTGGGTGCTCAGTGCTCAGGGTGCTCGGTGCTCAGTGCTCAGGTTGCTGGGTGCTCAGTTCTCAGGGTGCTGGGGGCTCAGTACTCAGGGTGCTCAGTGCTCAGTACTCAGGGTGCTCCGTGCTCAGTACTCAGGGTGCTCAGTGCTCAAGGTGCTGGGTGTTCAGTGCTCGGGTGCTGGGTACTCAGTCCTCAGGGTGCTGGGTGCTCAGTGCTCACGGTACTCGGTGCTCAGTGCTCAGGGTGCTGGGTGCTCAGTACTCAGGGTGCTGGGTGCTCAGTGCTCGGGGTGCTGGGTGCTCAGTACTCAGGGTGCTGGGTGCTCAGTGCTCGGGGTGCTGGGTGCTCAGTACTCAGGGTGCTCAGTACTCGGGGTGCTGGGTGCTCAGTGCTCGGGGTGCTGGATGCTCAGTGCTCAGGGTGATCTGTGCTCAGTACTCAGGATGCTGGGTGCTCAGTACTCAGGGTGCTGGGTGCTCAGTCCTCAGGGTGCTCAGTGCTCAGGGTGCTGGGTGCTCAGTGCTCGGGGTGCTCAGTGCTCAGTACTCAGGGTGCTGAGTGCTCAGTACTCAGGGTGCTGGGTGCACAGTACTCAGGGTGCTGGGTGCTCAGTGCTCGGGGTGTTGGGTGCTCCGTGCTCAGGGTGCTCAGTGCTCAGTACTCAGGTTTCTGGGTGCTCAGTACTCAGGGTGCTGGGTGCTCAGTGCTCGGGGTGCTGGGTGCTCAGTACTCAGGGTGCTGGGTGCTCAGTGCTCGGGGTTCTCGGTGCTCAGTACTCAAGGTGCTGGGTGCTCAGTGCTCGGGGTGCTGGGTGCTCAGTGCTCAGGGTGCTTTTTGCTCAGTACTCGGGGTGCTCGGTGCTCAGTACTCAGGGTACTGGGTGCTCAGGGTCCTCGGTGCTCAGTACTCAGGGTGCTCAGTACTCAGCTTGCTTTGTGCACAGTGCTCAGAGTGCTGGGTGCACAGTACTCAGGGTGCTCGGTGCTCAGTACTCAGGGTGCTCAGTGCTCAGTGCTCTGGGTGCTCAGTACTCAGGGTGCTCAGTGCTCAGGGTGCTGGGTGCTCAGTGCTTGGGGTGCTGGGTACTCAGTGCTCAGTGCTCGGGGTGCTGGGTGCTCAGTCCTCAGTACACAGGGTGCTGGGTGCTCAGTGCTCGGGGTTCTGGATGCTCAATACTCAGGGTCCTGGGTGCTCAGTGCTCAGGGTGCTGGGTGCTCAGTACTCAGGGTGCTGGGTGCTCAGTGCTCAGGGTGCTGGGTGCTCAGTACTAAGGGTGCTGGGTCCTCAGTGCTCAGGGTGCTGGGTGGTCAGTGCTCGGGGTGCTCAGTACTCAGGGTGCTGTGTGTTCAGTGCTCAGGGTACTGGGTGCTCAGTACTCAGGGTGCTCGGTGCTGAGTACTCAGGGTGCTGGGTGCTCAGTACTCCGGGTGCTGGGTGCTCAGTCCTCGGGGTGCTCGGTGCTCAGTGCTCAGGGTGCTGGGTGCTCAGTACTCAGGGTGCTCATTGCTCAGGGTGCTGGGTGCTCAGTACTCAGGTTGCTGGGTGCTCAGTACTCAGGGTGCTCAGTGCTCAGTACTCAGGGTGCTCAGTGCTCAGTACTCAGGGTGCTCAGTGCTCAGGGTGCTGGGTGCTCAGTGCTCGGGGTGCTGGGTGCTCAGTGCACAGGGTTCTGTGTGCTCAGTACTCAGGGTGCTCAGTACTCAGGGTGCTGGGTGCTCAGTGCTCAGGGTGCTGGGTGCTCAGTGCTCAGGGTGCTGGGTGCTCAGTGCTCAGGGTGCTCGGTGCTCAGTGCTCAGGTTGCTGGGTGCTAAGTACTCAGGGTGCCGGGTGCTCAGTACTCAGGGTGCTCAGTGCTCAGTACTCGGGGTGCTCGGTGCTAAGTACTCAGGGTACTGGGTGCTCAGGGTCCTCGGTGCTCAGTACTCAGGGTGCTCAGTACTCAGCTTGCTTTGTGCTCAGTGCTCAGAGTGCTGGGTGCTCAGTACTCAGGCTGCTCGGTGCTCAGTACTCAGGGTGCTCAGTGCTCAGTGCTCTGGGTGCTCAGTACTCAGGGTGCTCAGTGCTCAGGGAGCTGGGTGCTCAGTGCTCGGGGTGCTGGGTACTCAGTGCTCAGTGCTCGGGGTGATGGGTGCTCAGTCCTCAGTACACAGGGTGCTGGGTGCTCAGTGCTCGGGGTGCTGGATGCTCAGTACTCAGGGTCCTGGCTGCTCAGTGCTCAGGGTGCTGGGTGCTCAGTACTCAGGGTGTTGGGTGCTCAGGGCTCAGGGTGCTGGGTGCTCAGTACTCAGGGTGCTGGGTCCTCAGTGCTCAGGGTGCTGGGTGGTCAGTGCTCGGGGTGCTCAGTACACAGGGTGCTCAGTGCTCAGGGTGCTGGGTGCTCAGTGCTCGGGGTGCTGGGTGCTCAGTGCACAGGGGGCTGTGTGCTCAGTACTCAGGGTGCTCAGTACTCAGGGTGCTGGGTGCTCAGTGCTCAGGGTGCTGGGTGCTCAGTGCTCAGGGTGCTGGGTGCTCAGTGCTCAGGGTGCTCGGTGCTCAGTGCTCAGGTTGCTGGGTGCTCAGTACTCAGGGTGCTGGGTGCTCAGTACTCAGGGTGCTCAGTGCTCAGTACTCAGGGTGCTCAGTGCTCAAGGTGCTGGGTGTTCAGTGCTCGGGTGCTGGGTACTCAGTACTCAGGGTGCTGGGTGCACAGTGCTAGGGGTGCTGGGTGCTCAGTGCTCGGGGTCTGGGTGCTCAGTACTCAGGGTGCTGGGTGCTCAGTACTCAGGGTGCTGGGTGCTCAGTGCTCAGTGTGCTGGGTGCTCAGTTCTCTGGGTGCTGGGTGCTCAGTTCTCAGGGTGCTGGGTGCTCAGTGCTCTGGGTGCTGGGTGCTCAGTGATCGGGGTGATGGGTTCTGAGTGCTCAGGGTGCTGGGTGCTCAGTGCTCGGGGTGCTCGGTGCTCAGTGCTCAGGGTCCTGGGTGCTCAGGGCTCGGGGTGCTGGGTGCTCAGTGCTCAGTACTCAGGGTGTTGGGTGCTCAGTGCTCAGGGTGCTGGGTGCTCAGTACTCAGCGTGGTGGGTGCTCAGTACTCAGGGTGCTGGGTGCTCAGTGCTCAGGGTGCTGGGTGCTCAGTGCTCAGGGTGCTGGGTGCTCAGTGCTCGGGGAGCTCGGTGCTCAGTACTCAGGGTGCTGGGTGCTCAGTACTCAGTGCTCGGGGTCCTGGGTGCTCGGTGCTCAGGGTGCTGGGTGCTCAGTACTCAGGGTGCTGGGTGCTCATTCTCGGGGTGCTGGGTGCTCAGTGCTCGGGGTGCTTTGTGCTCAGTGCTCGGGGTGCTGGGGGCTCAGTACTCAGGGTGCTCGGTTCTCAGTACTCAGGGTGCTGGGTGCTCAGTGCTCAGGGTGCTGGGTGCTCAGTACTCAGTGCTCGGGGTGCTGGGTGCTCAGTGCTCGGGGATCTCGGTGCTCAGTACTCAGGGTGCTGGGTGCTCAGTACTCAGTGCTCGGGGTGCTGGGTGCTCAGTGCTCGGGGTGCTGGGTGGTCAGTGCTCAGTGCTCAGGGTGCTGGGTGCTCAGTGCTCAGTGCTCAGGGTGCTGGGTGTTCAGTACTCAGGGTGCTGGGTGCTCAGTACTCATTGTGATCTGTTCTCAGTACTCAGGGTGCTGGGTGCTCAGTGCTCGGGGTGCTGGGTGCTCAGTACTCGGGGTGCTCAGTACTCAGGGTGCTGGGTGCTCAGTACTCAGGGTGCTGGGTGCTCAGTGGTCGGGGTGGTCGGTGCTCAGTACTCGGGGTGCTGGGTGCTCAGTACTCGGGGTGCTGGGTGCTCAGTGCTCAGGGTGATCTGTTCTCAGTAGTCAGGGTGCTGGGTGCTCAGTGCTCGGGGTGCTGGGTGCTCAGTACTCGGGGTGCTCAGTACTCAGGGTGCTGGGTGCTCAGTACTCAGGGTGCTGGTTGCTCAGTGGTCGGGGTGCTGGGTGCTCAGTGCTCGGGGTGCTGGGTGCTCAGTACTCGGGGTGCTCAGTACTCAGGGTGCTGGGTGCTCAGTACTCGGGGTGCTGGGTGCTCAGTACTCGGGGTGCTGGGTGCTCAGTGCTCGGGGTGCTGGGTGCTCAGTGCTCAGGGTGCTGGCTGCTCAGTGCTCAGGGTGCTGGGTGCTCAATACTCAGGGTGCTAGGTGCTCAGTACTCAGGGTGCTCAGTGCTCAGTACTCAGCGTGCTGGGTGCTCAGTGCTCAGTGTGCTGGGTGCTCAGTTCTCTGGGTGCTGGGTGCTCAGTTCTCAGGGTGCTGGGTGCTCAGTGCTCTGGGTGCTGGGTGCTCAGTGATCGGGGTGATGGGTGCTGAGTGCTCAGGGTGCTGGGTGCTCAGTGCTCGGGGTGCTCGGTGCTCAGTGCTCAGGGTCCTGGGTGCTCAGGGCTCGGGGTGCTGGGTGCTCAGTGCTCAGTACTCAGGGTGTTGGGTGCTCAGTGCTCAGGGTGCTGGGTGCTCAGTACTCAGCGTGGTGGGTGCTCAGTACTCAGGGTGCTGGGTGCTCAGTGCTCAGGGTGCTGGGTGCTCAGTGCTCAGGGTGCTGGGTGCTCAGTGCTCGGGGAGCTCGGTGCTCAGTACTCAGGGTGCTGGGTGCTCAGTACTCAGTGCTCGGGGTCCTGGGTGCTCGGTGCTCAGGGTGCTGGGTACTCAGTACTCAGGGTGCTGGGTGCTCATTCTCGGGGTGCTGGGTGCTCAGTGCTCGGGGTGCTTTGTGCTCAGTGCTCGGGGTGCTGGGGGCTCAGTACTCAGGGTGCTCGGTTCTCAGTACTCAGGGTGCTGGGTGCTCAGTGCTCAGGGTGCTGGGTGCTCAGTGCTCAGGGTGCTGGGTGCTCAGTGCTCGGGGATCTCGTTGCTCAGTACTCAGGGTGCTGGGTGCTCAGTACTCAGTGCTCGGGGTGCTGGGTGCTCAGTGCTCGGGGTGCTGGGTGGTCAGTGCTCAGTGCTCAGGGTGCTGGGTGCTCAGTGCTCAGTGCTCAGGGTGCTGGGTGTTCAGTACTCAGGGTGCTGGGTGCTCAGTACTCAGGGTGATCTGTTCTCAGTACTCAGGGTGCTGGGTGCTCAGTGCTCGGGGTGCTGGGTGCTCAGTACTCGGGGTGCTCAGTACTCAGGGTGCTGGGTGCTCAGTACTCAGGGTGCTGGGTGCTCAGTGGTCGGGGTGGTCGGTGCTCAGTACTCGGGGTGCTGGGTGCTCAGTACTCGGGGTGCTGGGTGCTCAGTGCTCAGGGTGATCTGTTCTCAGTACTCAGGGTGCTGGGTGCTCAGTGCTCGGGGTGCTGGGTGCTCAGTACTCGGGGTGCTCAGTACTCAGGGTGCTGGGTGCTCAGTACTCAGGGTGCTGGGTGCTCAGTGGTCGGGGTGCTGGGTGCTCAGTGCTCAGGGTGCTGGGTGCTCAATACTCAGGGTGCTAGGTGCTCAGTACTCAGGGTGCTCAGTGCTCAGTACTCAGCGTGCTGGGTGCTCAGTGCTCAGGGTGCTGGGTGCTCAGTGCTCAGGGTGCTGGTTACTCAGTACTCAGGGTGCTGGGTGCTCAGTGCTCAGGGTGCTGGGTGCTCAGTGCTCAGGGTGCTGGGTGCTCAGTGCTCAGGGTGCTGGGTGCTCAGTACTCAGGGTGCTGGGTGGTCAGTGCTCAGGGTGATCGGTGCTCAGTACTCAGGGTGCTCAGTGCTCAGGGTGCTGTGTGATCAGTGCTCAGGGTGCTGGGTGCTCAGTACTCAGGGTGCTGGGTGCTCAGTGCTCGGGGTGCTGGGTGCTCAGTGCTCAGGGTGATCGGTGCTCAGTACTCAGGGTGCTGGGTGCTCAGTGCTCAGAGTGCTGGGTGCTCAGTCCTCAGGGTGCTCAGCGCTCAGGGTGCTGGGTGCTCAGTGCTCGGGTTGCTCGGTGCTCAGTACTCAGGGTGCTGACTGCTCAGTACTCAGGGTGCTGGGTGCTCAGTACTCATGGTGCTGGGTGCTCAGTACTCAGGGGGCTGGGTGCTCAGTACTCATGGTGCTGGGTGCTCAGTGCTCAGGGCGCTGGGTGCTCAGTGCTCGGGGTGCTGGGTGCTCAGTGCTCGGGGTGCTGGGTGGTCAGTGCTCAGTGCTCAGGGTGCTGGGTGCTCCGTGCTCAGTGCTCAGGGTGCTCCCTGCTCAGTACTCAGGGTGCTGGGTGCTCAGTACTCAGGGTGCTGGGTGCTCAGTTCTCAGGGTGCTGGGTGCTCAGTACTCTGGGTGTTGGGTGCTCAGTACTCAGGGTGCTGGGTGCTCAGTGCTCGGGGTGCTGGGTGCTCAGTGCTCAGGGTGCTGGGTGCTCAGTGCTCAGGTTGCTGGGTGCTCAGTACTCAGGCTTCTGGGTGCTCAGTGCTCGGGGTGCTCGGTGCTCAGTACTCAAGGTGCTGGGTGCTCAGTGCTCAGGGTGCTGGGTGCTCAGTGCTCAGTACTCAGGTTGCTCAGTGCTCAGTGCTCGGGGTGCTGGGTGCTCAGTACTCAGGGTGCTGGGTGCTCAGTACTCAGGGTGCTGGGTGCTCAGTGCTCAGTACTCAGCGTGCTGGGTGCTCAGTGCTCGGGGTGCTGGGTCCTCAGTGCTCAGGGTGCTGGGTGCTCAGTACTCAGGGTGCTGGGTGCTCAGTGCTCGGGGTGCTGGGTCCTCAGTGCTCAGGGTGCTCAATGCTCAGTGCTCGGGGTGCTGGGTGCTCAGTGCTCGGGGTGCTGGGTGCTCAGTGCTCAGGGTGCTGGTTGCTCAGTACTCAGTGTGCTCAGTGCTCAGGGTGCTGGGTGCTCAGAACTCAGGGTGCTGGGTGCTCAGTACTCAGGGTGCTGGGTGCTCAGTACTCAGGGTGCTTGGTGCTCAGTACTCAGGGTGCTGGGTGCTCAGTGCTCAGGGTGCTCGGTGCTCAGTACTCATGGTGCTGGGTGCTCATTCTCGGGGTGCTGGGTGCTCAGTACTCAGGTTGCTCAGTACTCTGGGTGCACGGGGCTCAGTACTCATGGTGCTGAGTGCTCAGTACTCTGGGTGCTCGGTGCTCAGTTCTCAGGGTGCTCGGTGCTCAGTGTTTGGGGTGCTGGGTGCTCAGTACTCAGGGTGCTGGGTGCTCAGTGCTCAGGGTGCTGGGTGCTCAGTACTCAGTGCTCAGGATGCTGGATGCTCATTGCTCAGGGTGCTGGGTGCTCAGTGCTCAGGGTGCTCAGTGCTCGGTGCTCAGTACTCAGGGTGCTGGGTGCTCAGTACTCAGGGTGCTGGGTGCTCAATGCTCGGGGTACCCGGTGCTCAGTGCTCGGGGTGCTCGGTGCTCAGTACTCAGGGTGCTGAGTGCTCAGTGCTCAGGGTGCTGGGTGCTCAGTGCTCAGGGTGCTGGGTGCTCAGTGCTCGGGGAGCTCGGTGCTCAGTACTCAGGGTGCTGGGTGCTCAGTACTCAGTGCTCAGTTTGCTGGGTGCTCAGTGCTCGGGCTGCAGGGTGCTCAGTGCTCAGGGTGCTGGGTGGTCAGTACTCAGGGTGCTGGGTGCACAGTGCTAGGGGTGCTGGGTGCTCAGTGCTCGGGGTCTGGGTGCTCAGTACTCAGGGTGCTGGGTGCTCAGTTCTCAGGGTGCTGGGTGCTCAGTGCTCTGGGTGCTGGGTGCTCAGTGATCGGGGTGATGGGTGCTGAGTGCTCAGGGTGCTGGGTGCTCAGTGCTCGGGGTGCTCGGTGCTCAGTGCTCAGGGTCCTGGGTGCTCAGGGCTCGGGGTGCTGGGTGCTCAGTGCTCAGTACTCAGGGTGTTGGGTGCTCAGTGCTCAGGGTGCTGGGTGCTCAGTACTCAGCGTGGTGGGTGCTCAGTACTCAGGGTGCTGGGTGCTCAGTGCTCAGGGTGCTGGGTGCTCAGTGCTCAGGGTGCTGGGTGTTCAGTGCTCGGGGAGCTCGGTGCTCAGTACTCAGGGTGCTGGGTGCTCAGTACTCAGTGCTCGGGGTCCTGGGTGCTCGGTGCTCAGGGTGCTGGGTGCTCAGTACTCAGGGTGCTGGGTGCTCATTCTCGGGGTGCTGGGTGCTCAGTGCTCGGGGTGCTTTGTGCTCAGTGCTCGGGGTGCTGGGGGCTCAGTACTCAGGGTGCTCGGTTCTCAGTACTCAGGGTGCTGGGTGCTCAGTGCTCAGGGTGCTGGGTGCTCAGTACTCAGTGCTCGGGGTGCTGGGTGCTCAGTGCTCGGGGATCTCGGTGCTCAGTACTCAGGGTGCTGGGTGCTCAGTACTCAGTGCTCGGGGTGCTGGGTGCTCAGTGCTCGGGGTGCTGGGTGGTCAGTGCTCAGTGCTCAGGGTGCTGGGTGCTCAGTGCTCAGTGCTCAGGGTGCTGGGTGTTCAGTACTCAGGGTGCTGGGTGCTCAGTACTCATTGTGATCTGTTCTCAGTACTCAGGGTGCTGGGTGCTCAGTGCTCGGGGTGCTGGGTGCTCAGTACTCGGGGTGCTCAGTACTCAGGGTGCTGGGTGCTCAGTGCTCAGGGTGCTGGGTGCTCAGTGCTCAGTGCACAGGGTTCTGTGTGCTCAGTACTCAGGGTGCTCAGTACTCAGGGTGCTGGGTGCTCAGTGCTCAGGGTGCTGGGTGCTCAGTGCTCAGGGTGCTGGGTGCTCAGTGCTCAGGGTGCTCGGTGCTCAGTGCTCAGGTTGCTGGGTGCTAAGTACTCAGGGTGCCGGGTGCTCAGTACTCAGGGTGCTCAGTGCTCAGTACTCGGGGTGCTCGGTGCTAAGTACTCAGGGTACTGGGTGCTCAGGGTCCTCGGTGCTCAGTACTCAGGGTGCTCAGTACTCAGCTTGCTTTGTGCTCAGTGCTCAGAGTGCTGGGTGCTCAGTACTCAGGCTGCTCGGTGCTCAGTACTCAGGGTGCTCAGTGCTCAGTGCTCTGGGTGCTCAGTACTCAGGGTGCTCAGTGCTCAGGGAGCTGGGTGCTCAGTGCTCGGGGTGCTGGGTACTCAGTGCTCAGTGCTCGGGGTGATGGGTGCTCAGTCCTCAGTACACAGGGTGCTGGGTGCTCAGTGCTCGGGGTGCTGGATGCTCAGTACTCAGGGTCCTGGCTGCTCAGTGCTCAGGGTGCTGGGTGCTCAGTACTCAGGGTGTTGGGTGCTCAGGGCTCAGGGTGCTGGGTGCTCAGTACTCAGGGTGCTGGGTCCTCAGTGCTCAGGGTGCTGGGTGGTCAGTGCTCGGGGTGCTCAGTACACAGGGTGCTCAGTGCTCAGGGTGCTGGGTGCTCAGTGCTCGGGGTGCTGGGTGCTCAGTGCACAGGGGGCTGTGTGCTCAGTACTCAGGGTGCTCAGTACTCAGGGTGCTGGGTGCTCAGTGCTCAGGGTGCTGGGTGCTCAGTGCTCAGGGTGCTGGGTGCTCAGTGCTCAGGGTGCTCGGTGCTCAGTGCTCAGGTTGCTGGGTGCTCAGTACTCAGGGTGCTGGGTGCTCAGTACTCAGGGTGCTCAGTGCTCAGTACTCAGGGTGCTCAGTGCTCAAGGTGCTGGGTGTTCAGTGCTCGGGTGCTGGGTACTCAGTACTCAGGGTGCTGGGTGCACAGTGCTAGGGGTGCTGGGTGCTCAGTGCTCGGGGTCTGGGTGCTCAGTACTCAGGGTGCTGGGTGCTCAGTACTCAGGGTGCTGGGTGCTCAGTGCTCAGTGTGCTGGGTGCTCAGTTCTCTGGGTGCTGGGTGCTCAGTTCTCAGGGTGCTGGGTGCTCAGTGCTCTGGGTGCTGGGTGCTCAGTGATCGGGGTGATGGGTTCTGAGTGCTCAGGGTGCTGGGTGCTCAGTGCTCGGGGTGCTCGGTGCTCAGTGCTCAGGGTCCTGGGTGCTCAGGGCTCGGGGTGCTGGGTGCTCAGTGCTCAGTACTCAGGGTGTTGGGTGCTCAGTGCTCAGGGTGCTGGGTGCTCAGTACTCAGCGTGGTGGGTGCTCAGTACTCAGGGTGCTGGGTGCTCAGTGCTCAGGGTGCTGGGTGCTCAGTGCTCAGGGTGCTGGGTGCTCAGTGCTCGGGGAGCTCGGTGCTCAGTACTCAGGGTGCTGGGTGCTCAGTACTCAGTGCTCGGGGTCCTGGGTGCTCGGTGCTCAGGGTGCTGGGTGCTCAGTACTCAGGGTGCTGGGTGCTCATTCTCGGGGTGCTGGGTGCTCAGTGCTCGGGGTGCTTTGTGCTCAGTGCTCGGGGTGCTGGGGGCTCAGTACTCAGGGTGCTCGGTTCTCAGTACTCAGGGTGCTGGGTGCTCAGTGCTCAGGGTGCTGGGTGCTCAGTACTCAGTGCTCGGGGTGCTGGGTGCTCAGTGCTCGGGGATCTCGGTGCTCAGTACTCAGGGTGCTGGGTGCTCAGTACTCAGTGCTCGGGGTGCTGGGTGCTCAGTGCTCGGGGTGCTGGGTGGTCAGTGCTCAGTGCTCAGGGTGCTGGGTGCTCAGTGCTCAGTGCTCAGGGTGCTGGGTGTTCAGTACTCAGGGTGCTGGGTGCTCAGTACTCATTGTGATCTGTTCTCAGTACTCAGGGTGCTGGGTGCTCAGTGCTCGGGGTGCTGGGTGCTCAGTACTCGGGGTGCTCAGTACTCAGGGTGCTGGGTGCTCAGTACTCAGGGTGCTGGGTGCTCAGTGGTCGGGGTGGTCGGTGCTCAGTACTCGGGGTGCTGGGTGCTCAGTACTCGGGGTGCTGGGTGCTCAGTGCTCAGGGTGATCTGTTCTCAGTAGTCAGGGTGCTGGGTGCTCAGTGCTCGGGGTGCTGGGTGCTCAGTACTCGGGGTGCTCAGTACTCAGGGTGCTGGGTGCTCAGTACTCAGGGTGCTGGTTGCTCAGTGGTCGGGGTGCTGGGTGCTCAGTGCTCGGGGTGCTGGGTGCTCAGTACTCGGGGTGCTCAGTACTCAGGGTGCTGGGTGCTCAGTACTCGGGGTGCTGGGTGCTCAGTACTCGGGGTGCTGGGTGCTCAGTGCTCGGGGTGCTGGGTGCTCAGTGCTCAGGGTGCTGGCTGCTCAGTGCTCAGGGTGCTGGGTGCTCAATACTCAGGGTGCTAGGTGCTCAGTACTCAGGGTGCTCAGTGCTCAGTACTCAGCGTGCTGGGTGCTCAGTGCTCAGTGTGCTGGGTGCTCAGTTCTCTGGGTGCTGGGTGCTCAGTTCTCAGGGTGCTGGGTGCTCAGTGCTCTGGGTGCTGGGTGCTCAGTGATCGGGGTGATGGGTGCTGAGTGCTCAGGGTGCTGGGTGCTCAGTGCTCGGGGTGCTCGGTGCTCAGTGCTCAGGGTCCTGGGTGCTCAGGGCTCGGGGTGCTGGGTGCTCAGTGCTCAGTACTCAGGGTGTTGGGTGCTCAGTGCTCAGGGTGCTGGGTGCTCAGTACTCAGCGTGGTGGGTGCTCAGTACTCAGGGTGCTGGGTGCTCAGTGCTCAGGGTGCTGGGTGCTCAGTGCTCAGGGTGCTGGGTGCTCAGTGCTCGGGGAGCTCGGTGCTCAGTACTCAGGGTGCTGGGTGCTCAGTACTCAGTGCTCGGGGTCCTGGGTGCTCGGTGCTCAGGGTGCTGGGTACTCAGTACTCAGGGTGCTGGGTGCTCATTCTCGGGGTGCTGGGTGCTCAGTGCTCGGGGTGCTTTGTGCTCAGTGCTCGGGGTGCTGGGGGCTCAGTACTCAGGGTGCTCGGTTCTCAGTACTCAGGGTGCTGGGTGCTCAGTGCTCAGGGTGCTGGGTGCTCAGTGCTCAGGGTGCTGGGTGCTCAGTGCTCGGGGATCTCGTTGCTCAGTACTCAGGGTGCTGGGTGCTCAGTACTCAGTGCTCGGGGTGCTGGGTGCTCAGTGCTCGGGGTGCTGGGTGGTCAGTGCTCAGTGCTCAGGGTGCTGGGTGCTCAGTGCTCAGTGCTCAGGGTGCTGGGTGTTCAGTACTCAGGGTGCTGGGTGCTCAGTACTCAGGGTGATCTGTTCTCAGTACTCAGGGTGCTGGGTGCTCAGTGCTCGGGGTGCTGGGTGCTCAGTACTCGGGGTGCTCAGTACTCAGGGTGCTGGGTGCTCAGTACTCAGGGTGCTGGGTGCTCAGTGGTCGGGGTGGTCGGTGCTCAGTACTCGGGGTGCTGGGTGCTCAGTACTCGGGGTGCTGGGTGCTCAGTGCTCAGGGTGATCTGTTCTCAGTACTCAGGGTGCTGGGTGCTCAGTGCTCGGGGTGCTGGGTGCTCAGTACTCGGGGTGCTCAGTACTCAGGGTGCTGGGTGCTCAGTACTCAGGGTGCTGGGTGCTCAGTGGTCGGGGTGCTGGGTGCTCAGTGCTCAGGGTGCTGGGTGCTCAATACTCAGGGTGCTAGGTGCTCAGTACTCAGGGTGCTCAGTGCTCAGTACTCAGCGTGCTGGGTGCTCAGTGCTCAGGGTGCTGGGTGCTCAGTGCTCAGGGTGCTGGTTACTCAGTACTCAGGGTGCTGGGTGCTCAGTGCTCAGGGTGCTGGGTGCTCAGTGCTCAGGGTGCTGGGTGCTCAGTGCTCAGGGTGCTGGGTGCTCAGTACTCAGGGTGCTGGGTGGTCAGTGCTCAGGGTGATCGGTGCTCAGTACTCAGGGTGCTCAGTGCTCAGGGTGCTGTGTGCTCAGTGCTCAGGGTGCTGGGTGCTCAGTACTCAGGGTGCTGGGTGCTCAGTGCTCGGGGTGCTGGGTGCTCAGTGCTCAGGGTGATCGGTGCTCAGTACTCAGGGTGCTGGGTGCTCAGTGCTCAGAGTGCTGGGTGCTCAGTCCTCAGGGTGCTCAGCGCTCAGGGTGCTGGGTGCTCAGTGCTCGGGTTGCTCGGTGCTCAGTACTCAGGGTGCTGACTGCTCAGTACTCAGGGTGCTGGGTGCTCAGTACTCATGGTGCTGGGTGCTCAGTACTCAGGGGGCTGGGTGCTCAGTACTCATGGTGCTGGGTGCTCAGTGCTCAGGGCGCTGGGTGCTCAGTGCTCGGGGTGCTGGGTGCTCAGTGCTCGGGGTGCTGGGTGGTCAGTGCTCAGTGCTCAGGGTGCTGGGTGCTCCGTGCTCAGTGCTCAGGGTGCTCCCTGCTCAGTACTCAGGGTGCTGGGTGCTCAGTACTCAGGGTGCTGGGTGCTCAGTTCTCAGGGTGCTGGGTGCTCAGTACTCTGGGTGTTGGGTGCTCAGTACTCAGGGTGCTGGGTGCTCAGTGCTCGGGGTGCTGGGTGCTCAGTGCTCAGGGTGCTGGGTGCTCAGTGCTCAGGTTGCTGGGTGCTCAGTACTCAGGCTTCTGGGTGCTCAGTGCTCGGGGTGCTCGGTGCTCAGTACTCAAGGTGCTGGGTGCTCAGTGCTCAGGGTGCTGGGTGCTCAGTGCTCAGTACTCAGGTTGCTCAGTGCTCAGTGCTCGGGGTGCTGGGTGCTCAGTACTCAGGGTGCTGGGTGCTCAGTACTCAGGGTGCTGGGTGCTCAGTGCTCAGTACTCAGCGTGCTGGGTGCTCAGTGCTCGGGGTGCTGGGTCCTCAGTGCTCAGGGTGCTGGGTGCTCAGTACTCAGGGTGCTGGGTGCTCAGTGCTCGGGGTGCTGGGTCCTCAGTGCTCAGGGTGCTCAATGCTCAGTGCTCGGGGTGCTGGGTGCTCAGTGCTCGGGGTGCTGGGTGCTCAGTGCTCAGGGTGCTGGTTGCTCAGTACTCAGTGTGCTCAGTGCTCAGGGTGCTGGGTGCTCAGAACTCAGGGTGCTGGGTGCTCAGTACTCAGGGTGCTGGGTGCTCAGTACTCAGGGTGCTTGGTGCTCAGTACTCAGGGTGCTGGGTGCTCAGTGCTCAGGGTGCTCGGTGCTCAGTACTCATGGTGCTGGGTGCTCATTCTCGGGGTGCTGGGTGCTCAGTACTCAGGTTGCTCAGTACTCTGGGTGCACGGGGCTCAGTACTCATGGTGCTGAGTGCTCAGTACTCTGGGTGCTCGGTGCTCAGTTCTCAGGGTGCTCGGTGCTCAGTGTTTGGGGTGCTGGGTGCTCAGTACTCAGGGTGCTGGGTGCTCAGTGCTCAGGGTGCTGGGTGCTCAGTACTCAGTGCTCAGGATGCTGGATGCTCATTGCTCAGGGTGCTGGGTGCTCAGTGCTCAGGGTGCTCAGTGCTCGGTGCTCAGTACTCAGGGTGCTGGGTGCTCAGTACTCAGGGTGCTGGGTGCTCAATGCTCGGGGTACCCGGTGCTCAGTGCTCGGGGTGCTCGGTGCTCAGTACTCAGGGTGCTGAGTGCTCAGTGCTCAGGGTGCTGGGTGCTCAGTGCTCAGGGTGCTGGGTGCTCAGTGCTCGGGGAGCTCGGTGCTCAGTACTCAGGGTGCTGGGTGCTCAGTACTCAGTGCTCAGTTTGCTGGGTGCTCAGTGCTCGGGCTGCAGGGTGCTCAGTGCTCAGGGTGCTGGGTGGTCAGTACTCAGGGTGCTGGGTGCACAGTGCTAGGGGTGCTGGGTGCTCAGTGCTCGGGGTCTGGGTGCTCAGTACTCAGGGTGCTGGGTGCTCAGTTCTCAGGGTGCTGGGTGCTCAGTGCTCTGGGTGCTGGGTGCTCAGTGATCGGGGTGATGGGTGCTGAGTGCTCAGGGTGCTGGGTGCTCAGTGCTCGGGGTGCTCGGTGCTCAGTGCTCAGGGTCCTGGGTGCTCAGGGCTCGGGGTGCTGGGTGCTCAGTGCTCAGTACTCAGGGTGTTGGGTGCTCAGTGCTCAGGGTGCTGGGTGCTCAGTACTCAGCGTGGTGGGTGCTCAGTACTCAGGGTGCTGGGTGCTCAGTGCTCAGGGTGCTGGGTGCTCAGTGCTCAGGGTGCTGGGTGCTCAGTGCTCGGGGAGCTCGGTGCTCAGTACTCAGGGTGCTGGGTGCTCAGTACTCAGTGCTCGGGGTCCTGGGTGCTCGGTGCTCAGGGTGCTGGGTGCTCAGTACTCAGGGTGCTGGGTGCTCATTCTCGGGGTGCTGGGTGCTCAGTGCTCGGGGTGCTTTGTGCTCAGTGCTCGGGGTGCTGGGGGCTCAGTACTCAGGGTGCTCGGTTCTCAGTACTCAGGGTGCTGGGTGCTCAGTGCTCAGGGTGCTGGGTGCTCAGTACTCAGTGCTCGGGGTGCTGGGTGCTCAGTGCTCGGGGATCTCGGTGCTCAGTACACAGGGTGCTGGGTGCTCAGTACTCAGTGCTCTGGGTGCTGGGTGCTCAGTGCTCGGGGTGCTGGGTGGTCAGTGCTCAGTGCTCAGGGTGCTGGGTGCTCAGTGCTCAGTGCTCAGGGTGCTGGGTGTTCAGTACTCAGGGTGCTGGGTGCTCAGTACTCATTGTGATCTGTTCTCAGTACTCAGGGTGCTGGGTGCTCAGTGCTCGGGGTGCTGGGTGCTCAGTACTCGGGGTGCTCAGTACTCAGGGTGCTGGGTGCTCAGTACTCAGGGTGCTGGGTGCTCAGTGGTCGGGGTGGTCGGTGCTCAGTACTCGGGGTGCTGGGTGCTCAGTACTCGGGGTGCTGGGTGCTCAGTGCTCAGGGTGATCTGTTCTCAGTAGTCAGGGTGCTGGGTGCTCAGTGCTCGGGGTGCTGGGTGCTCAGTACTCGGGGTGCTCAGTACTCAGGGTGCTGGGTGCTCAGTACTCAGGGTGCTGGTTGCTCAGTGGTCGGGGTGCTGGGTGCTCAGTGCTCGGGGTGCTGGGTGCTCAGTACTCGGGGTGCTCAGTACTCAGGGTGCTGGGTGCTCAGTACTCGGGGTGCTGGGTGCTCAGTACTCGGGGTGCTGGGTGCTCAGTGCTCGGGGTGCTGGGTGCTCAGTGCTCAGGGTGCTGGCTGCTCAGTGCTCAGGGTGCTGGGTGCTCAATACTCAGGGTGCTAGGTGCTCAGTACTCAGGGTGCTCAGTGCTCAGTACTCAGCGTGCTGGGTGCTCAGTGCTCAGTGTGCTGGGTGCTCAGTTCTCTGGGTGCTGGGTGCTCAGTTCTCAGGGTGCTGGGTGCTCAGTGCTCTGGGTGCTGGGTGCTCAGTGATCGGGGTGATGGGTGCTGAGTGCTCAGGGTGCTGGGTGCTCAGTGCTCGGGGTGCTCGGTGCTCAGTGCTCAGGGTCCTGGGTGCTCAGGGCTCGGGGTGCTGGGTGCTCAGTGCTCAGTACTCAGGGTGTTGGGTGCTCAGTGCTCAGGGTGCTGGGTGCTCAGTACTCAGCGTGGTGGGTGCTCAGTACTCAGGGTGCTGGGTGCTCAGTGCTCAGGGTGCTGGGTGCTCAGTGCTCAGGGTGCTGGGTGCTCAGTGCTCGGGGAGCTCGGTGCTCAGTACTCAGGGTGCTGGGTGCTCAGTACTCAGCGTGCTGGGTGCTCAGTGCTCAGTGTGCTGGGTGCTCAGTTCTCTGGGTGCTGGGTGCTCAGTTCTCAGGGTGCTGGGTGCTCAGTGCTCTGGGTGCTGGGTGCTCAGTGATCGGGGTGATGGGTGCTGAGTGCTCAGGGTGCTGGGTGCTCAGTGCTCGGGGTGCTCGGTGCTCAGTGCTCAGGGTCCTGGGTGCTCAGGGCTCGGGGTGCTGGGTGCTCAGTGCTCAGTACTCAGGGTGTTGGGTGCTCAGTGCTCAGGGTGCTGGGTGCTCAGTACTCAGCGTGGTGGGTGCTCAGTACTCAGGGTGCTGGGTGCTCAGTGCTCAGGGTGCTGGGTGCTCAGTGCTCAGGGTGCTGGGTGCTCAGTGCTCGGGGAGCTCGGTGCTCAGTACTCAGGGTGCTGGGTGCTCAGTACTCAGTGCTCGGGGTCCTGGGTGCTCGGTGCTCAGGGTGCTGGGTACTCAGTACTCAGGGTGCTGGGTGCTCATTCTCGGGGTGCTGGGTGCTCAGTGCTCAGGGTGCTTTGTGCTCAGTGCTCGGGGTGCTGGGGGCTCAGTACTCAGGGTGCTCGGTTCTCAGTACTCAGGGTGCTGGGTGCTCAGTGCTCAGGGTGCTGGGTGCTCAGTGCTCAGGGTGCTGGGTGCTCAGTGCTCGGGGATCTCGTTGCTCAGTACTCAGGGTGCTGGGTGCTCAGTACTCAGTGCTCGGGGTGCTGGGTGCTCAGTGCTCGGGGTGCTGGGTGGTCAGTGCTCAGTGCTCAGGGTGCTGGGTGCTCAGTGCTCAGTGCTCAGGGTGCTCGGTGTTCAGTACTCAGGGTGCTGGGTGCTCAGTACTCAGGGTGATCTGTTCTCAGTACTCAGGGTGCTGGGTGCTCAGTGCTCGGGGTGCTGGGTGCTCAGTACTCGGGGTGCTCAGTACTCAGGGTGCTGGGTGCTCAGTACTCAGGGTGCTGGGTGCTCAGTGGTCGGGGTGGTCGGTGCTCAGTACTCGGGGTGCTGGGTGCTCAGTACTCGGGGTGCTGGGTGCTCAGTGCTCAGGGTGATCTGTTCTCAGTACTCAGGGTGCTGGGTGCTCAGTGCTCGGGGTGCTGGGTGCTCAGTACTCGGGGTGCTCAGTACTCAGGGTGCTGGGTGCTCAGTACTCAGGGTGCTGGGTGCTCAGTGGTCGGGGTGCTGGGTGCTCAGTGCTCAGGGTGCTGGGTGCTCAATACTCAGGGTGCTAGGTGCTCAGTACTCAGGGTGCTCAGTGCTCAGTACTCAGCGTGCTGGGTGCTCAGTGCTCAGGGTGCTGGGTGCTCAGTGCTCAGGGTGCTGGTTACTCAGTACTCAGGGTGCTGGGTGCTCAGTGCTCAGGGTGCTGGGTGCTCAGTGCTCAGGGTGCTGGGTGCTCAGTGCTCAGGGTGCTGGGTGCTCAGTACTCAGGGTGCTGGGTGGTCAGTGCTCAGGGTGATCGGTGCTCAGTACTCAGGGTGCTCAGTGCTCAGGGTGCTGTGTGCTCAGTGCTCAGGGTGCTGGGTGCTCAGTACTCAGGGTGCTGGGTGCTCAGTGCTCGGGGTGCTGGGTGCTCAGTGCTCAGGGTGATCGGTGCTCAGTACTCAGGGTGCTGGGTGCTCAGTGCTCAGAGTGCTGGGTGCTCAGTCCTCAGGGTGCTCAGCGCTCAGGGTGCTGGGTGCTCAGTGCTCGGGTTGCTCGGTGCTCAGTACTCAGGGTGCTGACTGCTCAGTACTCAGGGTGCTGGGTGCTCAGTACTCATGGTGCTGGGTGCTCAGTACTCAGGGGGCTGGGTGCTCAGTACTCATGGTGCTGGGTGCTCAGTGCTCAGGGCGCTGGGTGCTCAGTGCTCGGGGTGCTGGGTGCTCAGTGCTCGGGGTGCTGGGTGGTCAGTGCTCAGTGCTCAGGGTGCTGGGTGCTCCGTGCTCAGTGCTCAGGGTGCTCCCTGCTCAGTACTCAGGGTGCTGGGTGCTCAGTACTCAGGGTGCTGGGTGCTCAGTTCTCAGGGTGCTGGGTGCTCAGTACTCTGGGTGTTGGGTGCTCAGTACTCAGGGTGCTGGGTGCTCAGTGCTCGGGGTGCTGGGTGCTCAGTGCTCAGGGTGCTGGGTGCTCAGTGCTCAGGTTGCTGGGTGCTCAGTACTCAGGCTTCTGGGTGCTCAGTGCTCGGGGTGCTCGGTGCTCAGTACTCAAGGTGCTGGGTGCTCAGTGCTCAGGGTGCTGGGTGCTCAGTGCTCAGTACTCAGGTTGCTCAGTGCTCAGTGCTCGGGGTGCTGGGTGCTCAGTACTCAGGGTGCTGGGTGCGCAGTACTCAGGGTGCTGGGTGCTCAGTGCTCAGTACTCAGCGTGCTGGGTGCTCAGTGCTCGGGGTGCTGGGTCCTCAGTGCTCAGGGTGCTGGGTGCTCAGTACTCAGGGTGCTGGGTGCTCAGTGCTCGGGGTGCTGGGTCCTCAGTGCTCAGGGTGCTCAATGCTCAGTGCTCGGGGTGCTGGGTGCTCAGTGCTCGGGGTGCTGGGTGCTCAGTGCTCAGGGTGCTGGTTGCTCAGTACTCAGTGTGCTCAGTGCTCAGGGTGCTGGGTGCTCAGAACTCAGGGTGCTGGGTGCTCAGTACTCAGGGTGCTGGGTGCTCAGTACTCAGGGTGCTTGGTGCTCAGTACTCAGGGTGCTGGGTGCTCAGTGCTCAGGGTGCTCGGTGCTCAGTACTCATGGTGCTGGGTGCTCATTCTCGGGGTGCTGGGTGCTCAGTACTCAGGTTGCTCAGTACTCTGGGTGCACGGGGCTCAGTACTCATGGTGCTGAGTGCTCAGTACTCTGGGTGCTCGGTGCTCAGTTCTCAGGGTGCTCGGTGCTCAGTGTTTGGGGTGCTGGGTGCTCAGTACTCAGGGTGCTGGGTGCTCAGTGCTCAGGGTGCTGGGTGCTCAGTACTCAGTGCTCAGGATGCTGGATGCTCATTGCTCAGGGTGCTGGGTGCTCAGTGCTCAGGGTGCTCAGTGCTCGGTGCTCAGTACTCAGGGTGCTGGGTGCTCAGTACTCAGGGTGCTGGGTGCTCAATGCTCGGGGTACCCGGTGCTCAGTGCTCGGGGTGCTCGGTGCTCAGTACTCAGGGTGCTGAGTGCTCAGTGCTCAGGGTGCTGGGTGCTCAGTGCTCAGGGTGCTGGGTGCTCAGTGCTCGGGGAGCTCGGTGCTCAGTACTCAGGGTGCTGGGTGCTCAGTACTCAGTGCTCAGTTTGCTGGGTGCTCAGTGCTCGGGCTGCAGGGTGCTCAGTGCTCAGGGTGCTGGGTGGTCAGTACTCAGGGTGCTGGGTGCACAGTGCTAGGGGTGCTGGGTGCTCAGTGCTCGGGGTCTGGGTGCTCAGTACTCAGGGTGCTGGGTGCTCAGTACTCAGGGTGCTGGGTGCTCAGTGCTCAGTGTGCTGGGTGCTCAGTTCTCTGGGTGCTGGGTGCTCAGTTCTCAGGGTGCTGGGTGCTCAGTGCTCTGGGTGCTGGGTGCTCAGTGATCGGGGTGATGGGTGCTGAGTGCTCAGGGTGCTGGGTGCTCAGTGCTCGGGGTGCTCGGTGCTCAGTGCTCAGGGTCCTGGGTGCTCAGGGCTCGGGGTGCTGGGTGCTCAGTGCTCAGTACTCAGGGTGTTGGGTGCTCAGTGCTCAGGGTGCTGGGTGCTCAGTACTCAGCGTGGTGGGTGCTCAGTACTCAGGGTGCTGGGTGCTCAGTGCTCAGGGTGCTGGGTGCTCAGTGCTCAGGGTGCTGGGTGCTCAGTGCTCGGGGAGCTCGGTGCTCAGTACTCAGGGTGCTGGGTGCTCAGTACTCAGTGCTCGGGGTCCTGGGTGCTCGGTGCTCAGGGTGCTGGGTACTCAGTACTCAGGGTGCTGGGTGCTCATTCTCGGGGTGCTGGGTGCTCAGTGCTCGGGGTGCTTTGTGCTCAGTGCTCGGGGTGCTGGGGGCTCAGTACTCAGGGTGCTCGGTTCTCAGTACTCAGGGTGCTGGGTGCTCATTGCTCAGGGTGCTGGGTGCTCAGTGCTCAGGGTGCTGGGTGCTCAGTGCTCGGGGATCTCGTTGCTCAGTACTCAGGGTGCTGGGTGCTCAGTACTCAGTGCTCGGGGTGCTGGGTGCTCAGTGCTCGGGGTGCTGGGTGGTCAGTGCTCAGTGCTCAGGGTGCTGGGTGCTCAGTGCTCAGTGCTCAGGGTGCTGGGTGTTCAGTACTCAGGGTGCTGGGTGCTCAGTACTCAGGGTGATCTGTTCTCAGTACTCAGGGTGCTGGGTGCTCAGTGCTCGGGGTGCTGGGTGCTCAGTACTCGGGGTGCTCAGTACTCAGGGTGCTGGGTGCTCAGTACTCAGGGTGCTGGGTGCTCAGTGGTCGGGGTGGTCGGTGCTCAGTACTCGGGGTGCTGGGTGCTCAGTACTCGGGGTGCTGGGTGCTCAGTGCTCAGGGTGATCTGTTCTCAGTACTCAGGGTGCTGGGTGCTCAGTGCTCGGGGTGCTGGGTGCTCAGTACTCGGGGTGCTCAGTACTCAGGGTGCTGGGTGCTCAGTACTCAGGGTGCTGGGTGCTCAGTGGTCGGGGTGCTGGGTGCTCAGTGCTCAGGGTGCTGGGTGCTCAATACTCAGGGTGCTAGGTGCTCAGTACTCAGGGTGCTCAGTGCTCAGTACTCAGCCTGCTGGGTGCTCAGTGCTCAGGGTGCTGGGTGCTCAGTGCTCAGGGTGCTGGTTACTCAGTACTCAGGGTGCTGGGTGCTCAGTGCTCAGGGTGCTGGGTGCTCAGTGCTCAGGGTGCTGGGTGCTCAGTGCTCAGGGTGCTGGGTGCTCAGTACTCAGGGTGCTGGGTGGTCAGTGCTCAGGGTGATCGGTGCTCAGTACTCAGGGTGCTCAGTGCTCAGGGTGCTGTGTGCTCAGTGCTCAGGGTGCTGGGTGCTCAGTACTCAGGGTGCTGGGTGCTCAGTGCTCGGGGTGCTGGGTGCTCAGTGCTCAGGGTGATCGGTGCTCAGTACTCAGGGTGCTGGGTGCTCAGTTCTCAGAGTGCTGGGTGCTCAGTCCTCAGGGTGCTCAGCGCTCAGGGTGCTGGGTGCTCAGTGCTCGGGTTGCTCGGTGCTCAGTACTCAGGGTGCTGACTGCTCAGTACTCAGGGTGCTGGGTGCTCAGTACTCATGGTGCTGGGTGCTCAGTACTCAGGGGGCTGGGTGCTCAGTACTCATGGTGCTGGGTGCTCAGTGCTCAGGGCGCTGGGTGCTCAGTGCTCGGGGTGCTGGGTGCTCAGTGCTCGGGGTGCTGGGTGGTCAGTGCTCAGTGCTCAGGGTGCTGGGTGCTCCGTGCTCAGTGCTCAGGGTGCTGGCTGCTCAGTACTCAGGGTGCTGGGTGCTCAGTACTCAGGGTGCTGGGTGCTCAGTTCTCAGGGTGCTGGGTGCTCAGTACTCTGGGTGTTGGGTGCTCAGTACTCAGGGTGCTGGGTGCTCAGTGCTCGGGGTGCTGGGTGCTCAGTGCTCAGGGTGCTGGGTGCTCAGTGCTCAGGTTGCTGGGTGCTCAGTAATCAGGCTTCTGGGTGCTCAGTGCTCGGGGTGCTCGGTGCTCAGTACTCAAGGTGCTGGGTGCTCAGTGCTCAGGGTGCTGGGTGCTCAGTGCTCAGTACTCAGGTTGCTCAGTGCTCAGTGCTCGGGGTGCTGGGTGCTCAGTACTCAGGGTGCTGGGTGCTCAGTACTCAGGGTGCTGGGTGCTCAGTGCTCAGTACTCAGCGTGCTGGGTGCTCAGTGCTCGGGGTGCTGGGTCCTCAGTGCTCAGGGTGCTGGGTGCTCAGTACTCAGGGTGCTGGGTGCTCAGTGCTCGGGGTGCTGGGTCCTCAGTGCTCAGGGTGCTCAATGCTCAGTGCTCGGGGTGCTGGGTGCTCAGTGCTCGGGGTGCTGGGTGCTCAGTGCTCAGGGTGCTGGTTGCTCAGTACTCAGTGTGCTCAGTGCTCAGGGTGCTGGGTGCTCAGAACTCAGGGTGCTGGGTGCTCAGTACTCAGGGTGCTGGGTGCTCAGTACTCAGGGTGCTTGGTGCTCAGTACTCAGGGTGCTGGGTGCTCAGTGCTCAGGGTGCTCGGTGCTCAGTACTCATGGTGCTGGGTGCTCATTCTCGGGGTGCTGGGTGCTCAGTACTCAGGTTGCTCAGTACTCTGGGTGCACGGGGCTCAGTACTCATGGTGCTGAGTGCTCAGTACTCAGGGTGCTCGGTGCTCAGTTCTCAGGGTGCTCGGTGCTCAGTGTTTGGGGTGCTGGGTGCTCAGTACTCAGGGTGCTGGGTGCTCAGTGCTCAGGGTGCTGGGTGCTCAGTACTCAGTGCTCAGGATGCTGGATGCTCATTGCTCAGGGTGCTGGGTGCTCAGTGCTCAGGGTGCTCAGTGCTCGGTGCTCAGTACTCAGGGTGCTGGGTGCTCAGTACTCAGGGTGCTGGGTGCTCAATGCTCGGGGTACCCGGTGCTCAGTGCTCGGGGTGCTCGGTGCTCAGTACTCAGGGTGCTGAGTGCTCAGTGCTCAGGGTGCTGGGTGCTCAGTGCTCAGGGTGCTGGGTGCTCAGTGCTCGGGGAGCTCGGTGCTCAGTACTCAGGGTGCTGGGTGCTCAGTACTCAGGGTGCTCAGTACTCAGTACTCAGGGTGCTGGGTGCTCAGTGCTTGGGGTGCTGGGTGCTCAGTGCTCAGTACTCAGGGTGTTGGGTGCTCAGTGCTCAGGGTGCTGGGTGCTCAGTACTCAGCGTGCTGGGTGCTCAGTACTCAGGGTGCTGGGTGCTCAGTACTCAGTATGCTGGGTGCTCAGTGCTCGGGGTACCCGGTGCTCAGTGCTCGGGGTGCTCGGTGCTCAGTACTCAGGGTGCTGAGTGCTCAATGCTCAGGGTGCTGGGTGCTCAATGCTCAGGGTGCTAGGTGCTCAGTGCTCAGCGTGCTTGATGCTCAGTACTCAGGGTGCTGGGTGCTCAGTGCTCAGGGTGCTGGGTGCTCAGTGCTCAAAGTGCTGGGTGCTCAGTACTCAGGGTGCTGGGTGCTCAGTACTCAGGGTGCTGGGTGCTCAGTACTCGGGGTGCTGGATGCTCAGTGCTCAGGGTGCTGGGTGCTCAGTGCTCAGCGTGCTTGATGCTCAGTACTCAGGGTGCTGGGTGCTCAGTGCTTGGGGTGCTGGGTGCTCAGTACTCAGGGTGCTGCGTGCTCAGTGCTCAGGGTTCTGGGTGCTCAGTGCTCAGGGTGCTGGGAGCTCAGTACTCAGTGCTCAGTTTGCTGGGTGCTCAGTGCTCGGGCTGCAGGGTGCTCAGTGCTCAGGGTGGGGTACTCAGGGTGCTGGGTGCACAGTGCTAGGGGTGCTGGGTGCTCAGTGCTCGGGGTCTGGGTGCTCAGTACTCAGGGTGCTGGGTGCTCAGTACTCAGGGTGCTGGGTGCTCAGTGCTCAGTGTGCTGGGTGCTCAGTTCTCTGGGTGCTGGGTGCTCAGTTCTCAGGGTGCTGGGTGCTCAGTGCTCTGGGTGCTGGGTGCTCAGTGATCGGGGTGATGGGTGCTGAGTGCTCAGGGTGCTGGGTGCTCAGTGCTCGGGGTGCTCGGTGCTCAGTGCTCAGGGTCCTGGGTGCTCAGGGCTCGGGGTGCTGGGTGCTCAGTGCTCAGTACTCAGGGTGTTGGGTGCTCAGTGCTCAGGGTGCTGGGTGCTCAGTACTCAGCGTGGTGGGTGCTCAGTACTCAGGGTGCTGGGTGCTCAGTGCTCAGGGTGCTGGGTGCTCAGTGCTCAGGGTGCTGGGTGCTCAGTGCTCGGGGAGCTCGGTGCTCAGTACTCAGGGTGCTGGGTGCTCAGTACTCAGTGCTCGGGGTCCTGGGTGCTCGGTGCTCAGGGTGCTGGCTACTCAGTACTCAGGGTGCTGGGTGCTCATTCTCGGGGTGCTGGGTGCTCAGTGCTCGGGGTGCTTTGTGCTCAGTGCTCGGGGTGCTGGGGGCTCAGTACTCAGGGTGCTCGGTTCTCAGTACTCAGGGTGCTGGGTGCTCAGTGCTCAGGGTGCTGGGTGCTCAGTGCTCAGGGTGCTGGGTGCTCAGTGCTCGGGGATCTCGGTGCTCAGTACTCAGGGTGCTGGGTGCTCAGTACTCAGTGCTCGGGGTGCTGGGTGCTCAGTGCTCGGGGTGCTGGGTGGTCAGTGCTCAGTGCTCAGGGTGCTGGGTGCTCAGTGCTCAGTGCTCAGGGTGCTGGGTGTTCAGTACTCAGGGTGCTGGGTGCTCAGTACTCAGGGTGATCTGTTCTCAGTACTCAGGGTGCTGGGTGCTCAGTGCTCGGGGTGCTGGGTGCTCAGTACTCGGGGTGCTCAGTACTCAGGGTGCTGGGTGCTCAGTACTCAGGGTGCTGGGTGCTCAGTGGTCGGGGTGGTCGGTGCTCAGTACTCGGGGTGCTGGGTGCTCAGTACTCGGGGTGCTGGGTGCTCAGTGCTCAGGGTGATCTGTTCTCAGTACTCAGGGTGCTGGGTGCTCAGTGCTCGGGGTGCTGGGTGCTCAGTACTCGGGGTGCTCAGTACTCAGGGTGCTGGGTGCTCAGTACTCAGGGTGCTGGGTGCTCAGTGGTCGGGGTGCTGGGTGCTCAGTGCTCAGGGTGCTGGGTGCTCAATACTCAGGGTGCTAGGTGCTCAGTACTCAGGGTGCTCAGTGCTCAGTACTCAGCGTGCTGGGTGCTCAGTGCTCAGGGTCCTCGGTGCTCAGTACTCAGGGTGCTCAGTGCTCAGTACTCAGCGTGCTTTGTGCTCAGTGCTCAGGGTGCTGGGTGCTCAGTACTCAGGGTTGCTGGGTGCTTAGTACTCAGGGTGCTGGGTGCTCAGTACTCAGGGTGCTGGGTGCTCAGTGCTCGGGTGCTCGGTGATCAGTACTCAGGGTGCTGGGTGCTCAGTGCTCAGGGTGCTGGTTACTCAGTACTCAGGGTGCTGGGTGCTCAGTGCTCAGGGTGCTGGGTGCTCAGTGCTCAGGGTGCTGGGTGCTCAGTGCTCAGGGTGCTGGGTGCTCAGTACTCAGGGTGCTGGGTGGTCAGTGCTCAGGGTGATCGGTGCTCAGTACTCAGGGTGCTCAGTGCTCAGGGTGCTGTGTGCTCAGTGCTCAGGGTGCTGGGTGCTCAGTACTCAGGGTGCTGGGTGCTCAGTGCTCGGGGTGCTGGGTGCTCAGTGCTCAGGGTGATCGGTGCTCAGTACTCAGGGTGCTGGGTGCTCAGTGCTCAGAGTGCTGGGTGCTCAGTCCTCAGGGTGCTCAGCGCTCAGGGTGCTGGGTGCTCAGTGCTCGGGTTGCTCGGTGCTCAGTACTCAGGGTGCTGACTGCTCAGTACTCAGGGTGCTGGGTGCTCAGTACTCAGGGTGCTGGGTGCTCAGTACTCAGGGTGCTGGGTGCTCAGTTCTCAGGGTGCTGGGTGCTCAGTGCTCAGGGCGCTGGGTGCTCAGTGCTCGGGGTGCTGGGTGCTCAGTGCTCGGGGTGCTGGGTGGTCAGTGCTCAGTGCTCAGGGTGCTGGGTGCTCCGTGCTCAGTGCTCAGGGTGCTGGCTGCTCAGTACTCAGGGTGCTGGGTGCTCAGTACTCAGGGTGCTGGGTGCTCAGTTCTCAGGGTGCTGGGTGCTCAGTACTCTGGGTGTTGGGTGCTCAGTACTCAGGGTGCTGGGTGCTCAGTGCTCGGGGTGCTGGGTGCTCAGTGCTCAGGGTGCTGGGTGCTCAGTGCTCAGGTTGCTGGGTGCTCAGTACTCAGGCTTCTGGGTGCTCAGTGCTCGGGGTGCTCGGTGCTCAGTACTCAAGGTGCTGGGTGCTCAGTGCTCAGGGTGCTGGGTGCTCAGTGCTCAGTACTCAGGTTGCTCAGTGCTCAGTGCTCGGGGTGCTGGGTGCTCAGTACTCAGGGTGCTGGGTGCTCAGTACTCAGGGTGCTGGGTGCTCAGTGCTCAGTACTCAGCGTGCTGGGTGCTCAGTGCTCGGGGTGCTGGGTCCTCAGTGCTCAGGGTGCTGGGTGCTCAGTACTCAGGGTGCTGGGTGCTCAGTGCTCGGGGTGCTGGGTCCTCAGTGCTCAGGGTGCTCAATGCTCAGTGCTCGGGGTGCTGGGTGCTCAGTGCTCGGGGTGCTGGGTGCTCAGTGCTCAGGGTGCTGGTTGCTCAGTACTCAGTGTGCTCAGTGCTCAGGGTGCTGGGTGCTCAGAACTCAGGGTGCTGGGTGCTCAGTACTCAGGGTGCTGGGTGCTCAGTACTCAGGGTGCTTGGTGCTCAGTACTCAGGGTGCTGGGTGCTCAGTGCTCAGGGTGCTCGGTGCTCAGTACTCATGGTGCTGGGTGCTCATTCTCGGGGTCCTGGGTGCTCAGTACTCAGGTTGCTCAGTACTCTGGGTGCACGGGGCTCAGTACTCATGGTGCTGAGTGCTCAGTACTCAGGGTGCTCGGTGCTCAGTTCTCAGGGTGCTCGGTGCTCAGTGTTTGGGGTGCTGGGTGCTCAGTACTCAGGGTGCTGGGTGCTCAGTGCTCAGGGTGCTGGGTGCTCAGTACTCAGTGCTCAGGATGCTGGATGCTCATTGCTCAGGGTGCTGGGTGCTCAGTGCTCAGGGTGCTCAGTGCTCAGTGCTCAGTACTCAGGGTGCTGAGTGCTCAGTACTCAGGGTGCTGGGTGCTCAATGCTCGGGGTACCCGGTGCTCAGTGCTCGGGGTGCTCGGTGCTCAGTACTCAGGGTGCTGAGTGCTCAGTGCTCAGGGTGCTGGGTGCTCAGTGCTCAGGGTGCTGGGTGCTCAGTGCTCGGGGAGCTCGGTGCTCAGTACTCAGGGTGCTGGGTGCTCAGTACTCAGGGTTCTCAGTACTCAGTACTCAGGGTGCTGGGTGCTCAGTGCTTGGGGTGCTGGGTGCTCAGTGCTCAGTACTCAGGGTGTTGGGTGCTCAGTGCTCAGGGTGCTGGGTGCTCAGTACTCAGCGTGCTGGGTGCTCAGTACTCAGGGTGCTGGGTGCTCAGTGCTCAGGGTACCCGGTGCTCAGTGCTCGGGGTGCTCGGTGCTCAGTACTCAGGGTGCTGAGTGCTCAATGCTCAGGGTGCTGGGTGCTCAATGCTCAGGGTGCTAGGTGCTCAGTGCTCAGCGTGCTTGATGCTCAGTACTCAGGGTGCTGGGTGCTCAGTGCTCAGGGTGCTGGGTGCTCAGTGCTCAAAGTGCTGGGTACTCAGTACTCAGGGTGCTGGGTGCTCATTCTCGGGGTGCTGGGTGCTCAGTGCTCGGGGTGCTTTGTGCTCAGTGCTCGGGGTGCTGGGGGCTCAGTACTCAGGGTGCTCGGTTCTCAGTACTCAGGGTGCTGGGTGCTCAGTGCTCAGGGTGCTGGGTGCTCAGTGCTCAGGGTGCTGGGTGCTCAGTGCTCGGGGATCTCGGTGCTCAGTACTCAGGGTGCTGGGTGCTCAGTACTCAGTGCTCGGGGTGCTGGGTGCTCAGTGCTCGGGGTGCTGGGTGGTCAGTGCTCAGTGCTCAGGGTGCTGGGTGCTCAGTGCTCAGTGCTCAGGGTGCTGGGTGTTCAGTACTCAGGGTGCTGGGTGCTCAGTACTCAGGGTGATCTGTTCTCAGTACTCAGGGTGCTGCGTGCTCAGTGCTCGGGGTGCTGGGTGCTCAGTACTCGGGGTGCTCAGTACTCAGGGTGCTGGGTGCTCAGTACTCAGGGTGCTGGGTGCTCAGTGCTTGGGGTGCTGGGTGCTCAGTGCTCAGTACTCAGGGTGTTGGGTGCTCAGTGCTCAGGGTGCTGGGTGCTCAGTACTCAGCGTGCTGGGTGCTCAGTACTCAGGGTGCTGGGTGCTCAGTACTCAGTATGCTGGGTGCTCAGTGCTCGGGGTACCCGGTGCTCAGTGCTCGGGGTGCTCGGTGCTCAGTACTCAGGGTGCTGAGTGCTCAATGCTCAGGGTGCTGGGTGCTCAATGCTCAGGGTGCTAGGTGCTCAGTGCTCAGCGTGCTTGATGCTCAGTACTCAGGGTGCTGGGTGCTCAGTGCTCAGGGTGCTGGGTGCTCAGTGCTCAAAGTGCTGGGTGCTCAGTACTCAGGGTGCTGGGTGCTCAGTACTCAGGGTGCTGGGTGCTCAGTACTCGGGGTGCTGGATGCTCAGTGCTCAGGGTGCTGGGTGCTCAGTGCTCAGCGTGCTTGATGCTCAGTACTCAGGGTGCTGGGTGCTCAGTGCTTGGGGTGCTGGGTGCTCAGTACTCAGGGTGCTGCGTGCTCAGTGCTCAGGGTTCTGGGTGCTCAGTGCTCAGGGTGCTGGGAGCTCAGTACTCAGTGCTCAGTTTGCTGGGTGCTCAGTGCTCGGGCTGCAGGGTGCTCAGTGCTCAGGGTGGGGTACTCAGGGTGCTGGGTGCACAGTGCTAGGGGTGCTGGGTGCTCAGTGCTCGGGGTCTGGGTGCTCAGTACTCAGGGTGCTGGGTGCTCAGTACTCAGGGTGCTGGGTGCTCAGTGCTCAGTGTGCTGGGTGCTCAGTTCTCTGGGTGCTGGGTGCTCAGTTCTCAGGGTGCTGGGTGCTCAGTGCTCTGGGTGCTGGGTGCTCAGTGATCGGGGTGATGGGTGCTGAGTGCTCAGGGTGCTGGGTGCTCAGTGCTCGGGGTGCTCGGTGCTCAGTGCTCAGGGTCCTGGGTGCTCAGGGCTCGGGGTGCTGGGTGCTCAGTGCTCAGTACTCAGGGTGTTGGGTGCTCAGTGCTCAGGGTGCTGGGTGCTCAGTACTCAGCGTGGTGGGTGCTCAGTACTCAGGGTGCTGGGTGCTCAGTGCTCAGGGTGCTGGGTGCTCAGTGCTCAGGGTGCTGGGTGCTCAGTGCTCGGGGAGCTCGGTGCTCAGTACTCAGGGTGCTGGGTGCTCAGTACTCAGTGCTCGGGGTCCTGGGTGCTCGGTGCTCAGGGTGCTGGGTACTCAGTACTCAGGGTGCTGGGTGCTCATTCTCGGGGTGCTGGGTGCTCAGTGCTCGGGGTGCTTTGTGCTCAGTGCTCGGGGTGCTGGGGGCTCAGTACTCAGGGTGCTCGGTTCTCAGTACTCAGGGTGCTGGGTGCTCAGTGCTCAGGGTGCTGGGTGCTCAGTGCTCAGGGTGCTGGGTGCTCAGTGCTCGGGGATCTCGGTGCTCAGTACTCAGGGTGCTGGGTGCTCAGTACTCAGTGCTCGGGGTGCTGGGTGCTCAGTGCTCGGGGTGCTGGGTGGTCAGTGCTCAGTGCTCAGGGTGCTGGGTGCTCAGTGCTCAGTGCTCAGGGTGCTGGGTGTTCAGTACTCAGGGTGCTGGGTGCTCAGTACTCAGGGTGATCTGTTCTCAGTACTCAGGGTGCTGGGTGCTCAGTGCTCGGGGTGCTGGGTGCTCAGTACTCGGGGTGCTCAGTACTCAGGGTGCTGGGTGCTCAGTACTCAGGGTGCTGGGTGCTCAGTGGTCGGGGTGGTCGGTGCTCAGTACTCGGGGTGCTGGGTGCTCAGTACTCGGGGTGCTGGGTGCTCAGTGCTCAGGGTGATCTGTTCTCAGTACTCAGGGTGCTGGGTGCTCAGTGCTCGGGGTGCTGGGTGCTCAGTACTCGGGGTGCTCAGTACTCAGGGTGCTGGGTGCTCAGTACTCAGGGTGCTGGGTGCTCAGTGGTCGGGGTGCTGGGTGCTCAGTGCTCAGGGTGCTGGGTGCTCAATACTCAGGGTGCTAGGTGCTCAGTACTCAGGATGCTCAGTGCTCAGTACTCAGCGTGCTGGGTGCTCAGTGCTCAGGGTCCTCGGTGCTCAGTACTCAGGGTGCTCAGTGCTCAGTACTCAGCGTGCTTTGTGCTCAGTGCTCAGGGTGCTGGGTGCTCAGTACTCAGGGTTGCTGGGTGCTCAGTACTCAGGGTGCTGGGTGCTCAGTACTCAGGGTGCTGGGTGCTCAGTGCTCGGGGTGCTCGGTGATCAGTACTCCGGGTGCTGGGTGCTCAGTGCTCAGGGTGCTGGTTACTCAGTACTCAGGGTGCTGGGTGCTCAGTGCTCAGGGTGCTGGGTGCTCAGTGCTCAGGGTGCTGGGTGCTCAGTGCTCAGGGTGCTGGGTGCTCAGTACTCAGGGTGCTGGGTGGTCAGTGCTCAGGGTGATCGGTGCTCAGTACTCAGGGTGCTCAGTGCTCAGGGTGCTGTGTGCTCAGTGCTCAGGGTGCTGGGTGCTCAGTACTCAGGGTGCTGGGTGCTCAGTGCTCGGGGTGCTGGGTGCTCAGTGCTCAGGGTGATCGGTGCTCAGTACTCAGGGTGCTGGGTGCTCAGTGCTCAGAGTGCTGGGTGCTCAGTCCTCAGGGTGCTCAGCGCTCAGGGTGCTGGGTGCTCAGTTCTCGGGTTGCTCGGTGCTCAGTACTCAGGGTGCTGACTGCTCAGTACTCAGGGTGCTGGGTGCTCAGTACTCATGGTGCTGGGTGCTCAGTACTCAGGGGGCTGGGTGCTCAGTACTCATGGTGCTGGGTGCTCAGTGCTCAGGGCGCTGGGTGCTCAGTGCTCGGGGTGCTGGGTGCTCAGCGCTCGGGGTGCTGGGTGGTCAGTGCTCAGTGCTCAGGGTGCTGGGTGCTCCGTGCTCAGTGCTCAGGGTGCTGGCTGCTCAGTACTCAGGGTGCTGGGTGCTCAGTACTCAGGGTGCTGGGTGCTCAGTTCTCAGGGTGCTGGGTGCTCAGTACTCTGGGTGTTGGGTGCTCAGTACTCAGGGTGCTGGGTGCTCAGTGCTCGGGGTGCTGGGTGCTCAGTGCTCAGGGTGCTGGGTGCTCAGTGCTCAGGTTGCTGGGTGCTCAGTACTCAGGCTTCTGGGTGCTCAGTGCTCGGGGTGCTCGGTGCTCAGTACTCAAGGTGCTGGGTGCTCAGTGCTCAGGGTGCTGGGTGCTCAGTGCTCAGTACTCAGGTTGCTCAGTGCTCAGTGCTCGGGGTGCTGGGTGCTCAGTACTCAGGGTGCTGGGTGCTCAGTACTCAGGGTGCTGGGTGCTCAGTGCTCAGTACTCAGCGTGCTGGGTGCTCAGTGCTCGGGGTGCTGGGTCCTCAGTGCTCAGGGTGCTGGGTGCTCAGTACTCAGGGTGCTGGGTGCTCAGTGCTCGGGGTGCTGGGTCCTCAGTGCTCAGGGTGCTCAATGCTCAGTGCTCGGGGTGCTGGGTGCTCAGTGCTCGGGGTGCTGGGTGCTCAGTGCTCAGGGTGCTGGTTGCTCAGTACTCAGTGTGCTCAGTGCTCAGGGTGCTGGGTGCTCAGAACTCAGGGTGCTGGGTGCTCAGTACTCAGGGTGCTGGGTGCTCAGTACTCAGGGTGCTTGGTGCTCAGTACTCAGGGTGCTGGGTGCTCAGTGCTCAGGGTGCTCGGTGCTCAGTACTCATGGTGCTGGGTGCTCATTCTCGGGGTCCTGGGTGCTCAGTACTCAGGTTGCTCAGTACTCTGGGTGCACGGGGCTCAGTACTCATGGTGCTGAGTGCTCAGTACTCAGGGTGCTCGGTGCTCAGTTCTCAGGGTGCTCGGTGCTCAGTGTTTGGGGTGCTGGGTGCTCAGTACTCAGGGTGCTGGGTGCTCAGTGCTCAGGGTGCTGGGTGCTCAGTACTCAGTGCTCAGGATGCTGGATGCTCATTGCTCAGGGTGCTGGGTGCTCAGTGCTCAGGGTGCTCAGTGCTCAGTGCTCAGTACTCAGGGTGCTGGGTGCTCAGTACTCAGGGTGCTGGGTGCTCAATGCTCGGGGTACCCGGTGCTCAGTGCTCGGGGTGCTCGGTGCTCAGTACTCAGGGTGCTGAGTGCTCAGTGCTCAGGGTGCTGGGTGCTCAGTGCTCAGGGTGCTGGGTGCTCAGTGCTCGGGGAGCTCGGTGCTCAGTACTCAGGGTGCTGGGTGCTCAGTACTCAGGGTTCTCAGTACTCAGTACTCAGGGTGCTGGGTGCTCAGTGCTTGGGGTGCTGGGTGCTCAGTGCTCAGTACTCAGGGTGTTGGGTGCTCAGTGCTCAGGGTGCTGGGTGCTCAGTACTCAGCGTGCTGGGTGCTCAGTACTCAGGGTGCTGGGTGCTCAGTACTCAGTATGCTGGGTGCTCAGTGCTCAGGGTACCCGGTGCTCAGTGCTCGGGGTGCTCGGTGCTCAGTACTCAGGGTGCTGAGTGCTCAATGCTCAGGGTGCTGGGTGCTCAATGCTCAGGGTGCTAGGTGCTCAGTGCTCAGCGTGCTTGATGCTCAGTACTCAGGGTGCTGGGTGCTCAGTGCTCAGGGTGCTGGGTGCTCAGTGCTCAAAGTGCTGGGTACTCAGTACTCAGGGTGCTGGGTGCTCATTCTCGGGGTGCTGGGTGCTCAGTGCTCGGGGTGCTTTGTGCTCAGTGCTCGGGGTGCTGGGGGCTCAGTACTCAGGGTGCTCGGTTCTCAGTACTCAGGGTGCTGGGTGCTCAGTGCTCAGGGTGCTGGGTGCTCAGTGCTCAGGGTGCTGGGTGCTCAGTGCTCGGGGATCTCGGTGCTCAGTACTCAGGGTGCTGGGTGCTCAGTACTCAGTGCTCGGGGTGCTGGGTGCTCAGTGCTCGGGGTGCTGGGTGGTCAGTGCTCAGTGCTCAGGGTGCTGGGTGCTCAGTGCTCAGTGCTCAGGGTGCTGGGTGTTCAGTACTCAGGGTGCTGGGTGCTCAGTACTCAGGGTGATCTGTTCTCAGTACTCAGGGTGCTGCGTGCTCAGTGCTCGGGGTGCTGGGTGCTCAGTACTCGGGGTGCTCAGTACTCAGGGTGCTGGGTGCTCAGTACTCAGGGTGCTGGGTGCTCAGTGGTCGGGGTGGTCGGTGCTCAGTACTCGGGGTGCTGGGTGCTCAGTACTCGGGGTGCTGGGTGCTCAGTGCTCAGGGTGATCTGTTCTCAGTACTCAGGGTGCTGGGTGCTCAGTGCTCGGGGTGCTGGGTGCTCAGTACTCGGGGTGCTCAGTACTCAGGGTGCTGGGTGCTCAGTACTCAGGGTGCTGGGTGCTCAGTGGTCGGGGTGCTGGGTGCTCAGTGCTCAGGGTGCTGGGTGCTCAATACTCAGGGTGCTAGGTGCTCAGTACTCAGGGTGCTCAGTGCTCAGTACTCAGCGTGCTGGGTGCTCAGTGCTCAGGGTCCTCGGTGCTCAGTACTCAGGGTGCTCAGTGCTCAGTACTCAGCGTGCTTTGTGCTCAGTGCTCAGGGTGCTGGGTGCTCAGTACTCAGGGTTGCTGGGTGCTCAGTACTCAGGGTGCTGGGTGCTCAGTACTCAGGGTGCTGGGTGCTCAGTGCTCGGGGTGCTCGGTGATCAGTACTCAGGGTGCTGGGTGCTCAGTGCTCAGGGTGCTGGTTACTCAGTACTCAGGGTGCTGGGTGCTCAGTGCTCAGGGTGCTGGGTGCTCAGTGCTCAGGGTGCTGGGTGCTCAGTGCTCAGGGTGCTGGGTGCTCAGTACTCAGGGTGCTGGGTGGTCAGTGCTCAGGGTGATCGGTGCTCAGTACTCAGGGTGCTCAGTGCTCAGGGTGCTGTGTGCTCAGTGCTCAGGGTGCTGGGTGCTCAGTACTCAGGGTGCTGGGTGCTCAGTGCTCGGGGTGCTGGGTGCTCAGTGCTCAGGGTGATCGGTGCTCAGTACTCAGGGTGCTGGGTGCTCAGTGCTCAGAGTGCTGGGTGCTCAGTCCTCAGGGTGCTCAGCGCTCAGGGTGCTGGGTGCTCAGTGCTCGGGTTGCTCGGTGCTCAGTACTCAGGGTGCTGACTGCTCAGTACTCAGGGTGCTGGGTGCTCAGTACTCATGGTGCTGGGTGCTCAGTACTCAGGGGGCTGGGTGCTCAGCACTCATGGTGCTGGGTGCTCAGTGCTCAGGGCGCTGGGTGCTCAGTGCTCGGGGTGCTGGGTGCTCAGTGCTCGGGGTGCTGGGTGGTCAGTGCTCAGTGCTCAGGGTGCTGGGTGCTCCGTGCTCAGTGCTCAGGGTGCTGGCTGCTCAGTACTCAGGGTGCTGGGTGCTCAGTACTCAGGGTGCTGGGTGCTCAGTTCTCAGGGTGCTGGGTGCTCAGTACTCTGGGTGTTGGGTGCTCAGTACTCAGGGTGCTGGGTGCTCAGTGCTCGGGGTGCTGGGTGCTCAGTGCTCAGGGTGCTGGGTGCTCAGTGCTCAGGTTGCTGGGTGCTCAGTAATCAGGCTTCTGGGTGCTCAGTGCTCGGGGTGCTCGGTGCTCAGTACTCAAGGTGCTGGGTGCTCAGTGCTCAGGGTGCTGGGTGCTCAGTGCTCAGTACTCAGGTTGCTCAGTGCTCAGTGCTCGGGGTGCTGGGTGCTCAGTACTCAGGGTGCTGGGTGCTCAGTACTCAGGGTGCTGGGTGCTCAGTGCTCAGTACTCAGCGTGCTGGGTGCTCAGTGCTCGGGGTGCTGGGTCCTCAGTGCTCAGGGTGCTGGGTGCTCTGTACTCAGGGTGCTGGGTGCTCAGTGCTCGGGGTGCTGGGTCCTCAGTGCTCAGGGTGCTCAATGCTCAGTGCTCGGGGTGCTGGGTGCTCAGTGCTCGGGGTGCTGGGTGCTCAGTGCTCAGGGTGCTGGTTGCTCAGTACTCAGTGTGCTCAGTGCTCAGGGTGCTGGGTGCTCAGAACTCAGGGTGCTGGGTGCTCAGTACTCAGGGTGCTGGGTGCTCAGTACTCAGGGTGCTTAGTGCTCAGTACTCAGGGTGCTGGGTGCTCAGTGCTCAGGGTGCTCGGTGCTCAGTACTCATGGTGCTGGGTGCTCATTCTCGGGGTGCTGGGTGCTCAGTACTCAGGTTGCTCAGTACTCTGGGTGCACGGGGCTCAGTACTCATGGTGCTGAGTGCTCAGTACTCAGGGTGCTCGGTGCTCAGTTCTCAGGGTGCTCGGTGCTCAGTGTTTGGGGTGCTGGGTGCTCAGTACTCAGGGTGCTGGGTGCTCAGTGCTCAGGGTGCTGGGTGCTCAGTACTCAGTGCTCAGGATGCTGGATGCTCATTGCTCAGGGTGCTGGGTGCTCAGTGCTCAGGGTGCTCAGTGCTCAGTGCTCAGTACTCAGGGTGCTGGGTGCTCAGTACTCAGGGTGCTGGGTGCTCAATGCTCGGGGTACCCGGTGCTCAGTGCTCGGGGTGCTCGGTGCTCAGTACTCAGGGTGCTGAGTGCTCAGTGCTCAGGGTGCTGGGTGCTCAGTGCTCAGGGTGCTGGGTGCTCAGTGCTCGGGGAGCTCGGTGCTCAGTACTCAGGGTGCTGGGTGCTCAGTACTCAGGGTGCTCAGTACTCAGTACTCAGGGTGCTGGGTGCTCAGTGCTTGGGGTGCTGGGTGCTCAGTGCTCAGTACTCAGGGTGTTGGGTGCTCAGTGCTCATGGTGCTGGGTGCTCAGTACTCAGCGTGCTGGGTGCTCAGTACTCAGGGTGCTGGGTGCTCAGTACTCAGTATGCTGGGTGCTCAGTGCTCGGGGTACCCGGTGCTCAGTGCTCGGGGTGTTCGGTGCTCAGTACTCAGGGTGCTGAGTGCTCAATGCTCAGGGTGCTGGGTGCTCAATGCTCAGGGTGCTAGGTGCTCAGTGCTCAGCGTGCTTGATGCTCAGTACTCAGGGTGCTGGGTGCTCAGTGCTCAGGGTGCTGGGTGCTCAGTGCTCAAAGTGCTGGATGCTCAGTACTCAGGGTGCTGGGTGCTCAGTACTCAGGGTGCTGGGTGCTCAGTACTCGGGGTGCTGGATGCTCAGTGCTCAGGGTGCTGGGTGCTCAGTGCTCAGCGTGCTTGATGCTCAGTACTCAGGGTGCTGGGTGCTCAGTGCTTGGGGTGCTGGGTGCTCAGTACTCAGGGTGCTGGGTGCTCAGTGCTCAGGGTTCTGGGTGCTCAGTGCTCAGGGTGCTGGGAGCTCAGTACTCAGTGCTCAGTTTGCTGGGTGCTCAGTGCTCGGGCTGCAGGGTGCTCAGTGCTCAGGGTGCTGGGTGGTCAGTACTCAGGGTGCTGGGTGCACAGTGCTAGGGGTGCTGGGTGCTCAGTGCTCGGAGTCTGGGTGCTCAGTACTCAGGGTGCTGGGTGCTCAGTACTCAGGGTGCTGGGTGCTCAGTGCTCAGTGTGCTGGGTGCTCAGTTCTCTGGGTGCTGGGTGCTCAGTTCTCAGGGTGCTGGGTGCTCAGTGCTCTGGGTGCTGGGTGCTCAGTGATCGGGGTGATGGGTGCTGAGTGCTCAGGGTGCTGGGTGCTCAGTGCTCGGGGTGCTCGGTGCTCAGTGCTCAGGGTCCTGGGTGCTCAGGGCTCGGGGTGCTGGGTGCTCAGTGCTCAGTACTCAGGGTGTTGGGTGCTCAGTGCTCAGGGTGCTGGGTGCTCAGTACTCAGCGTGGTGGGTGCTCAGTACTCAGGGTGCTGGGTGCTCAGTGCTCAGGGTGCTGGGTGCTCAGTGCTCAGGGTGCTGGGTGCTCAGTGCTCGGGGAGCTCGGTGCTCAGTACTCAGGGTGCTGGGTGCTCAGTACTCAGTGCTCGGGGTCCTGGGTGCTCGGTGCTCAGGGTGCTGGGTACTCAGTACTCAGGGTGCTGGGTGCTCATTCTCGGGGTGCTGGGTGCTCAGTGCTCGGGGTGCTTTGTGCTCAGTGCTCGGGGTGCTGGGGGCTCAGTACTCAGGGTGCTCGGTTCTCAGTACTCAGGGTGCTGGGTGCTCAGTGCTCAGGGTGCTGGGTGCTCAGTGCTCAGGGTGCTGGGTGCTCAGTGCTCGGGGATCTCGGTGCTCAGTACTCAGGGTGCTGGGTGCTCAGTACTCAGTGCTCGGGGTGCTGGGTGCTCAGTGCTCGGGGTGCTGGGTGGTCAGTGCTCAGTGCTCAGGGTGCTGGGTGCTCAGTGCTCAGTGCTCAGGGTGCTGGGTGTTCAGTACTCAGGGTGCTGGGTGCTCAGTACTCAGGGTGATCTGTTCTCAGTACTCAGGGTGCTGGGTGCTCAGTGCTCGGGGTGCTGGGTGCTCAGTACTCGGGGTGCTCAGTACTCAGGGTGCTGGGTGCTCAGTACTCAGGGTGCTGGGTGCTCAGTGGTCGGGGTGGTCGGTGCTCAGTACTCGGGGTGCTGGGTGCTCAGTACTCGGGGTGCTGGGTGCTCAGTGCTCAGGGTGATCTGTTCTCAGTACTCAGGGTGCTGGGTGCTCAGTGCTCGGGGTGCTGGGTGCTCAGTACTCGGGGTGCTCAGTACTCAGGGTGCTGGGTGCTCAGTACTCAGGGTGCTGGGTGCTCAGTGGTCGGGGTGCTGGGTGCTCAGTGCTCAGGGTGCTGGGTGCTCAATACTCAGGGTGCTAGGTGCTCAGTACTCAGGGTGCTCAGTGCTCAGTACTCAGCGTGCTGGGTGCTCAGTGCTCAGGGTCCTCGGTGCTCAGTACTCAGGGTGCTCAGTGCTCAGTACTCAGCGTGCTTTGTGCTCAGTGCTCAGGGTGCTGGGTGCTCAGTACTCAGGGTTGCTGGGTGCTCAGTACTCAGGGTGCTGGGTGCTCAGTACTCAGGGTGCTGGGTGCTCAGTGCTCGGGGTGCTCGGTGATCAGTACTCAGGGTGCTGGGTGCTCAGTGCTCAGGGTGCTGGTTACTCAGTACTCAGGGTGCTGGGTGCTCAGTGCTCAGGGTGCTGGGTGCTCAGTGCTCAGGGTGCTGGGTGCTCAGTGCTCAGGGTTCTGGGTGCTCAGTACTCAGGGTGCTGGGTGGTCAGTGCTCAGGGTGATCGGTGCTCAGTACTCAGGGTGCTCAGTGCTCAGGGTGCTGTGTGCTCAGTGCTCAGGGTGCTGGGTGCTCAGTACTCAGGGTGCTGGGTGCTCAGTGCTCGGGGTGCTGGGTGCTCAGTGCTCAGGGTGATCGGTGCTCAGTACTCAGGGTGCTGGGTGCTCAGTGCTCAGAGTGCTGGGTGCTCAGTACTCAGGGTGCTCAGCGCTCAGGGTGCTGGGTGCTCAGTGCTCGGGTTGCTCGGTGCTCAGTACTCAGGGTGCTGACTGCTCAGTACTCAGGGTGCTGGGTGCTCAGTACTCATGGTGCTGGGTGCTCAGTACTCAGGGGGCTGGGTGCTCAGTACTCATGGTGCTGGGTGCTCAGTGCTCAGGGCGCTGGGTGCTCAGTGCTCGGGGTGCTGGGTGGTCAGTGCTCAGTGCTCAGGGTGCTGGGTGCTCCGTGCTCAGTGCTCAGGGTGCTGGCTGCTCAGTACTCAGGGTGCTGGGTGCTCAGTACTCAGGGTGCTGGGTGCTCAGTTCTCAGGGTGCTGGGTGCTCAGTTGATGGAGGAAGGTCATTGGCTAATAAAGGAACTGCCCTGGCCCATTTTATTGGTTAGAGGATAGGTGGGAGGAGAAAACAGGACAGAACACTGGGAGGAAGAGGAAGTGAGCTCAGAGACTCCACAGCTCTCTCGGGGGCAGATGCCTGAGAGAGAGACGCCATGCCCTGCTCCCGGGATGAAGCTCCGACCCAGGATGGACATAGGCTAGAATCTCCCCGGTAAGCGCACCTTGGGGTGCTACACACAGATGATTAGGAATGGGCTAAATTAATATGTGAGAATTAGCCTAGAAGAGAATGGGCCAAGCAGTGATTAAAAGAATACAGTTTGTGTGTTGTTATTTCGGGGCATAAGCTAGCCGGGCAGGCGGCTGGGGGTGCTGAGAACGCAGCCCCGCCGCCCTTATTACTTCATATGGCGCCCACGTGGACAACTGCTTCCACATAAAGCCTGAGACAGCTTGGGAAGTAATTCTAGAACAAAATGAAAGCATTGTGCCTGGTTTCTTGGTAGCAGCAATTTCTCAGTTCTACTCTGCTTGCTAGAGGCAAGCAAGCGCCTCATCTAAGAGAGGCTTCCTGACTCAGCTTTAGCTGCAAAGCCTGCAGATCATTAAGAGGTCCTGCCACGAAACACTTAAATGGTGTTGACAAAAAGCTGAACGCATGCTTTTCGGTTTTCAGCCGTAGCAGGAAAAAAGCTGCGCCGTTTAAAAATGCCGGCTTTCTGGGCCATCCTGCCAGGGCAAACTCTGACTGTTTGAGGCAGGAGGGCCGGCTACCGAGAGAGGACTTGAGTGTTGTCTGTTGTAGCTCACTTGCTGGCAGGGATCTTGAAATGCCATACAGTTGTTGCAGTAAACATAGCTACAGCCTGTATATCCGCCATGAGGCTGGAAAGCTAAGAAATGGACTGGATCTAGCTGGCAAAGCCACGCCTTTAATCCTACTGATATTGCTTGGTAAATTAAAGACTCATGTGGTCAGAAAAAGAGAGATATAGAGTAAAGAGAGATTCAAAGACAAAGAAAATTTCTAAATGGTTTACAGTGTGTTAAAAATATATGCAGACTAAAAGTTGAAGTTCTTAAAGTAAAAAACAAAAAAAGGAAGAGAGTTGTTGTGTGTGGTAGCACACGCCTTTAATCCCAGTGCCTAGAAGGCAGAGACAAACAGTTCTCTGTGAGTTCAAGGTGTCTTAGCATACACCTTTAATCCCAATGCCTGGGAGGCAGAGACAGGCGGATCTCTGAGAGTTCAAAGACAGCCTGGTCTACAGAGTTACTTCAGGTCAAAGACACAGAGAACCTGTCTCAAAAAGCAAAAAGTTAAAAGTAAAAATAAACGAAATAGAGGTTAAAACAAAGCTGCACAAAGATGGAAAATAAACAGAGAATTTTGATACTGTATGCTATTATGCTCTCTTTGAATTATTTGAATGCTGAGGAAGGAGCAACAGCTGCTAAAAGATATTTATTTATAAATGCTGCTGAACTAATCCAACATAGATATTTTGACTTTGGATCTAAGGATATGATACTTTGGAAAGGAGTTTCTTATTTTGTTTTCACAGAGGATGAGACGCTGTTCATTTCTTCTATTCCGATTTGGTATGATGGACCACGCCCTCCTGAAGGGTTGGTGTGAACGCCTTCAAAAAATTGCTTCACTCAACTGCCAACTGAGATGAAACTAGCACACAGTTTATACCATAAAAGACCTAATTAACGACGCCCCCATTCAGCAGGAAGCAGTTTGGAGAGAAAAAACTGCGCCCATGTTCCCAAATATGGTTTACAAACGTTCTTTTTCATTTTAAGGGGGATATGATATAGATATGAATAATTTGCATTAGTATAGATTTTGCTTTACTGATAGAGATTTAAGGTCAATTTTGTTATATGTATAAGTGTTTCTGATTTTGATTAAGGTATTGTGATTGTGTAGTTCATTTAAATATGTACTGTATAATTAAGAAATATAGGTTGTTAATGGATAATCATCGATAATAGTAAAGCTTGTAGTCATGTTAGTTAGATTTTCTAGATATATAGAGATATATTTTAGATAGACATTCTTCATGTCTTTCAAAGATTACAGAATAGGACATTTAATGTTTTAATAACTGAGGACTTTTCATGACAATGAGACACTCTGCTCCTGGCAGCACCAATCTACTTCAAGAGGAAGATGGGCATCGAAGAGGATCCTTATGGAGTTTGATAGCCATTTGGGCAAGAAACTGCTCTTGCCTGGACTATTGCATAAACTGGACACAGAGAACCCGCAGAGAGAGGACTACTGAACTTGCCTAAGGTGAGATGATCTTTCGGGGTTCCTGATTCATGAAAGAGTCTGCAAGACATTCTGCAGGACACAACAGATAGTGACTGAACTGACTTTGAATTTTCCTGCTTTATGGAAATGTCTGCTGGATACCATGGGCCTGAAGGCTGAAGATGGATGCCCCAACGGTACAGAGGAACTTTGGGTGACTGTCCAGGCAGCGAGATGTCTCTGTCATTTCTAGAGTTTTAAAAGTTGCTTTTTTCTTGTTTGCTTAGGTAGTAGTGTATCTTTCTGGAGTCTTTGATGGAGTTAAGAATAGTTAGTTATAGTTATAGTTTTCCTTAGTTATGATAAAGATTATTGTAACTTTTACTTGATAACTGTTTTTTTATATGTAATTTTGCTATGTTAAAGTTAAAGCCTTTTTTTTTTTTGTTTAAACCGAAAAAGGGGAAATGATGGAGGAAGGTCATTGGCTAATAAAGGAACTGCCCTGGCCCATTTTATTGGTTAGAGGATAGGTGGGAGGAGAAAACAGGACAGAACACTGGGAGGAAGAGGAAGTGAGCTCAGAGACTCCACAGCTCTCTCGGGGGCAGATGCCTGAGAGAGAGACGCCATGCCCTGCTCCCGGGATGAAGCTCCGACCCAGGATGGACATAGGCTAGAATCTCCCCGGTAAGCGCACCTTGGGGTGCTACACACAGATGATTAGGAATGGGCTAAATTAATATGTGAGAATTAGCCTAGAAGAGAATGGGCCAAGCAGTGATTAAAAGAATACAGTTTGTGTGTTGTTATTTCGGGGCATAAGCTAGCCGGGCAGGCGGCTGGGGGTGCTGAGAACGCAGCCCCGCCGCCCTTATTACTTCACTCAGTACTCTGGGTGTTGGGTGCTCAGTACTCAGGGTGCTGGGTGCTCAGTGCTCGGGGTGCTGGGTGCTCAGTGCTCAGGGTGCTGGGTGCTCAGTGCTCAGGTTGCTGGGTGCTCAGTACTCAGGCTTCTGGGTGCTCAGTGCTCGGGGTGCTCGGTGCTCAGTACTCAAGGTGCTGGGTGCTCAGTGCTCAGGGTGCTGGGTGCTCAGTGCTCAGTACTCAGGTTGCTCAGTGCTCAGTGCTCGGGGTGCTGGGTGCTCAGTACTCAGGGTGCTGGGTGCTCAGTACTCAGGGTGCTGGGTGCTCAGTGCTCAGTACTCAGCGTGCTGGGTGCTCAGTGCTCGGGGTGCTGGGTCCTCAGTGCTCAGGGTGCTGGGTGCTCAGTACTCAGGGTGCTGGGTGCTCAGTGCTCGGGGTGCTGGGTCCTCAGTGCTCAGGGTGCTCAATGCTCAGTGCTCGGGGTGCTGGGTGCTCAGTGCTCGTGGTGCTGGGTGCTCAGTGCTCAGGGTGCTGGTTGCTCAGTACTCAGTGTGCTCAGTGCTCAGGGTGCTGGGTGCTCAGAACTCAGGGTGCTGGGTGCTCAGTACTCAGGGTGCTGGGTGCTCAGTACTCAGGGTGCTTGGTGCTCAGTACTCAGGGTGCTGGGTGCTCAGTGCTAAGGGTGCTCGGTGCTCAGTACTCATGGTGCTGGGTGCTCATTCTCGGGGTGCTGGGTGCTCAGTACTCAGGTTGCTCAGTACTCTGGGTGCACGGGGCTCAGTACTCATGGTGCTGAGTGCTCAGTACTCAGGGTGCTCGGTGCTCAGTTCTCAGGGTGCTCGGTGCTCAGTGTTTGGGGTGCTGGGTGCTCAGTACTCAGGGTGCTGGGTGCTCAGTGCTCAGGGTGCTGGGTGCTCAGTACTCAGTGCTCAGGATGCTGGATGCTCATTGCTCAGGGTGCTGGGTGCTCAGTGCTCAGGGTGCTCAGTGCTCAGTGCTCAGTACTCAGGGTGCTGGGTGCTCAGTACTCAGGGTGCTGGGTGCTCAATGCTCGGGGTACCCGGTGCTCAGTGCTCGGGGTGCTCGGTGCTCAGTACTCAGGGTGCTGAGTGCTCAGTGCTCAGGGTGCTGGGTGCTCAGTGCTCAGGGTGCTGGGTGCTCAGTGCTCGGGGAGCTCGGTGCTCAGTACTCAGGGTGCTGGGTGCTCAGTACTCAGGGTTCTCAGTACTCAGTACTCAGGGTGCTGGGTGCTCAGTGCTTGGGGTGCTGGGTGCTCAGTGCTCAGTACTCAGGGTGTTGGGTGCTCAGTGCTCAGGGTGCTGGGTGCTCAGTACTCAGCGTGCTGGGTGCTCAGTACTCAGGGTGCTGGGTGCTCAGTACTCAGTATGCTGGGTGCTCAGTGCTCGGGGTACCCGGTGCTCAGTGCTCGGGGTGCTCGGTGCTCAGTACTCAGGGTGCTGAGTGCTCAATGCTCAGGGTGCTGGGTGCTCAATGCTCAGGGTGCTAGGTGCTCAGTGCTCAGCGTGCTTGATGCTCAGTACTCAGGGTGCTGGGTGCTCAGTGCTCAGGGTGCTGGGTGCTCAGTGCTCAAAGTGCTGGGTGCTCAGTACTCAGGGTGCTGGGTGCTCAGTACTCAGGGTGCTGGGTGCTCAGTACTCGGGGTGCTGGATGCTCAGTGCTCAGGGTGCTGGGTGCTCAGTGCTCAGCGTGCTTGATGCTCAGTACTCAGGGTGCTGGGTGCTCAGTGCTTGGGGTGCTGGGTGCTCAGTACTCAGGGTGCTGGGTGCTCAGTGCTCAGGGTTCTGGGTGCTCAGTGCTCAGGGTGCTGGGAGCTCAGTACTCAGTGCTCAGTTTGCTGGGTGCTCAGTGCTCGGGCTGCAGGGTGCTCAGTGCTCAGGGTGCTGGGTGGTCAGTACTCAGGGTGCTGGGTGCACAGTGCTAGGGGTGCTGGGTGCTCAGTGCTCGGGGTCTGGGTGCTCAGTACTCAGGGTGCTGGGTGCTCAGTACTCAGGGTGCTGGGTGCTCAGTGCTCAGTGTGCTGGGTGCTCAGTTCTCTGGGTGCTGGGTGCTCAGTTCTCAGGGTGCTGGGTGCTCAGTGCTCTGGGTGCTGGGTGCTCAGTGATCGGGGTGATGGGTGCTGAGTGCTCAGGGTGCTGGGTGCTCAGTGCTCGGGGTGCTCGGTGCTCAGTGCTCAGGGTCCTGGGTGCTCAGGGCTCGGGGTGCTGGGTGCTCAGTGCTCAGTACTCAGGGTGTTGGGTGCTCAGTGCTCAGGGTGCTGGGTGCTCAGTACTCAGCGTGGTGGGTGCTCAGTACTCAGGGTGCTGGGTGCTCAGTGCTCAGGGTGCTGGGTGCTCAGTGCTCAGGGTGCTGGGTGCTCAGTGCTCGGGGAGCTCGGTGCTCAGTACTCAGGGTGCTGGGTGCTCAGTACTCAGTGCTCGGGGTCCTGGGTGCTCGGTGCTCAGGGTGCTGGGTACTCAGTACTCAGGGTGCTGGGTGCTCATTCTCGGGGTGCTGGGTGCTCAGTGCTCGGGGTGCTTTGTGCTCAGTGCTCAGGGTGCTGGGTGCTCAGTGCTCGGGGATCTCGGTGCTCAGTGCTCAGGGTGCTGGGTGCTCAGTACTCAGGGTGCTCGGTTCTCAGTACTCAGGGTGCTGGGTGCTCAGTGCTCAGGGTGCTGGGTGCTCAGTGCTCAGGGTGCTGGGTGCTCAGTGCTCGGGTATCTCGGTGCTCAGTACTCAGGGTGCTGGGTGCTCAGTACTCAGTGCTCGGGGTGCTGGGTGCTCAGTGCTCGGGGTGCTGGGTGGTCAGTGCTCAGTGCTCAGGGTGCTGGGTGCTCAGTGCTCAGTGCTCAGGGTGCTGGGTGTTCAGTACTCAGGGTGCTGGGTGCTCAGTACTCAGGGTGATCTGTTCTCAGTACTCAGGGTGCTGGGTGCTCAGTGCTCGGGGTGCTGGGTGCTCAGTACTCGGGGTGGTCAGTACTCAGGGTGCTGGGTGCTCAGTACTCAGGGTGCTGGGTGCTCAGTGGTCGGGGTGGTCGGTGCTCAGTACTCGGGGTGCTGGGTGCTCAGTACTCGGGGTGCTGGGAGCTCAGTGCTCAGGGTGATCTGTTCTCAGTACTCAGGGTGCTGGGTGCTCAGTGCTCGGGGTGCTGGGTGCTCAGTACTCGGGGTGCTCAGTACTCAGGGTGCTGGGTGCTCAGTACTCAGGGTGCTGGGTGCTCAGTGGTCGGGGTGCTGGGTGCTCAGTGCTCGGGGTGCTGGGTGCTCAGTACTCGGGGTGCTCAGTACTCAGGGTGCTGGGTGCTCAGTACTCGGGGTGCTGGGTGCTCAGTACTCGGGGTGCTGGGTGCTCAGTGCTCGGGGTGCTGGGTGCTCAGTGCTCAGGGTGCTGGCTGCTCAGTGCTCAGGGTGCTGGGTGCTCAATACTCAGGGTGCTAGGTGCTCAGTACTCAGGGTGCTCAGTGCTCAGTACTCAGCGTGCTGGGTGCTCAGTGCTCAGGGTCCTCAGTGCTCAGTACTCAGGGTGCTCAGTGCTCAGTACTCAGCGTGCTTTGTGCTCAGTGCTCAGGGTGCTGGGTGCTCAGTACTCAGGGTTGCTGGGTGCTCAGTACTCAGGGTGCTGGGTGCTCAGTACTCAGGGTGCTGGGTGCTCAGTGCTCGGGGTGCTCGGTGATCAGTACTCAGGGTGCTGGGTGCTCAGTGCTCAGGGTGCTGGTTACTCAGTACTCAGGGTGCTGGGTGCTCAGTGCTCAGGGTGCTGGGTGCTCAGTGCTCAGGGTGCTGGGTGCTCAGTGCTCAGGGTGCTGGGTGCTCAGTACTCAGGGTGCTGGGTGGTCAGTGCTCAGGTTGATCGGTGCTCAGTACTCAGGGTGCTCAGTGCTCAGGGTGCTGTGTGCTCAGTGCTCAGGGTGCTGGGTGCTCAGTACTCAGGGTGCTGGGTGCTCAGTGCTCGGGGTGCTGGGTGCTCAGTGCTCAGGGTGATCGGTGCTCAGTACTCAGGGTGCTGGGTGCTCAGTGCTCAGAGTGCTGGGTGCTCAGTCCTCAGGGTGCTCAGCGCTCAGGGTGCAGGGTGCTCAGTGCTCGGGTTGCTCGGTGCTCAGTACTCAGGGTGCTGACTGCTCAGTACTCAGGGTGCTGGGTGCTCAGTACTCATGGTGCTGGGTGCTCAGTACTCAGGGGGCTGGGTGCTCAGTACTCATGGTCCTGGGTGCTCAGTGCTCAGGGCGCTGGGTGCTCAGTGCTCGGGGTGCTGGGTGCTCAGTGCTCGGGGTGCTGGGTGGTCAGTGCTCAGTGCTCAGGGTGCTGGGTGCTCCGTGCTCAGTGCTCAGGGTGCTGGCTGCTCAGTACTCAGGGTGCTGGGTGCTCAGTACTCAGGGTGCTGGGTGCTCAGTTCTCAGGGTGCTGGGTGCTCAGTACTCTGGGTGTTGGGTGCTCAGTACTCAGGGTGCTGGGTGCTCAGTGCTCGGGGTGCTGGGTGCTCAGTGCTCAGGGTGCTGGGTGCTCAGTGCTCAGGTTGCTGGGTGCTCAGTACTCAGGCTTCTGGGTGCTCAGTGCTCGGGGTGCTCGGTGCTCAGTACTCAAGGTGCTGGGTGCTCAGTGCTCAGGGTGCTGGGTGCCCAGTCCTCGGGGTGCTCCGTGCTCAGTGCTCAGGGTGCTGGGTGCTCAGTACTCAGGGTGCTCGGTGCTCAGTACTCACGGTTCTCAGTGCTCAGGGTGCTGGGTGCTCAGTACTCAGGGTGCTCAGTGCTCAGTACTCGGGGTGCTGGGTGCTCAGTACCCAGGGTGCTCAGTGCTCAGTACTCGGGGTGCTGGGTGCTCAGTGCTCAGTGTGCTCAGTGCTCAGTGCTCGGGGTGCTGGGTGCGCAGTGCTCTTGGCGCTGGGTGCTCAGTGCTCGGGGTGCTGGGTGCTCAGTACTCAGGGTGCTGTGTGCTCAGTGCTCAGTACTCAGCGTGCTGGGTGCTCAGTGCTCAGAGTGTTGGGTGCTCAGTACTCAGGGTGCTGGGTGCTCAGTGCTCAGTGCTCAGGGTGCTCAGTGCTCAGGGTGCTCAGTGCTCAGGGTGCTGGGTGCTCAGGGTGCTGGGTGCTCAGTGCTCGGGGTGCTGGGTGCTCAGTGCTCAGTGCTCAGTGTGCTGGGTGCTCAGTGCTCAGTGCTCAGGGTGCTGGGTGTTCAGTACTCAGGGTGCTCTGTGCTCAGTGCTCAGGGTGCTGGGTGCTCAGTACTCAGGGTGCTGGGTGCTCAGTACTCAGGGTGCTCAGTGCTCAGTGCTCAGGGTGCTGGGTGCTCAGTGCTCAGTGCTCAGGGTGCTGGGTGTTCAGTACTCAGGGTGCTCGGTGCTCAGTGCTCAGGGTGCTGGGTGCTCAGTACTCAGGGTGCTGGGTGCTCAGTACACAGGGTGCTGGGTGCTCAGTGCTCAGGGTGCTGGGTGCTCAGTGCTCAGGGTGCTGGGTGCTCAGTGCTCAGGGTGCTGGTTACTCAGTACTCAGGGTGCTGGGTGCTCAGTGCTCAGGGTGCTGGGTGCTCAGTGCTCAGGGTGCTGGGTGCTCAGTGCTCGGGGTGCTGGGTGCTCAGTGCTCGGGGTGCTGGGTGCTCAGTGCTCAGGGTGCTGGGTGCTCAGTTCTCAGGGTGCTGGGTGCTCAGTACTCTAGTGCTGGGTGCTCAGTACTCAGGGTGCTGGGTGCTCAGTGCTCAGGTTGCTGGGTGCTCAGTCCTCAGGGTGCTGGGTGCTCAGTACTCAGGGTGTTTGGTGCTCAGTACTCAGGGTGCTCAGTGCTCAGGGTGCTGGGTGCTCAGGGTGCTGGGTGCTCAGTGCTCGGGGTGCTGGGTGCTCAGTGCTCAGTGCTCAGGGTGCTGGGTGCTCAGTGCTCAGTGCTCAGGGTGCTGGGTGTTCAGTACTCAGGGTGCTCGGTGCTCAGTGCTCAGGGTGCTGGGTGCTCAGTACTCAGGGTGCTGGGTGCTCAGTGCTTGGTGTGCTGGGTGCTCAGTGCTCAGGGTGATCAGTGCTCAGTACTCAGGGTGCTGGGTGCTCAGTACTCAGGGTGCTGGGTGCTCAGTCCTCAGGGTGCTCAGTTCTCAGGGTGCTCGGTGCTCAGTGCTCAGTACTCAGGGTGCTCAGTAATCAGGGTGCTGGGTGCTCAGTGCTCGGGGTGCTGGGTGCTCAGTACTCAGGGTGCTGGGTGCTCAGTACTCTAGTGCTGGGTGCTCAGTACTCAGGGTGCTGGGTGCTCAGTGCTCAGGGTGCTGGGTGCTCAGTCCTCAGGGTGCTGGGTGCTCAGTACTCAGGGTGTTTGGTGCTCAGTACTCAGGGTGCTCAGTGCTCAGTACTCAGGGTGCTGGTTGCTCAGTGCTCGGGGTGCTCGGTGCTCAGTACTCAGGGTGCTTGGTGCTCAGTACTCAGGGTGCTGGGTGCTCAGTACTCAGGGTGCTGGGTTTTCATTATTGGGGTGCTGGGTGCTCAGTACTCAGGGTGCTGGGTGCTCAGTGCTCAGGGTGCTGGGTGCTCAGTACTCAGGGTGCTGGGTGCTCAGTACTCAGGGTGCTCGGTGCTCAGTACTCAGGGTGCTGGGTGCTCAGTGTCCAGGGTGCTGGGTACTCAGTACTCAGGGTGCTGGGAGCTCAGTACTCAGGGTGCTGGGTGCTCAGTGCTCAGGGTGCTGGGTGCTCAGTGCTCAGGGTGCTGGGTGCTCAGTACTCAGGGTGCTGGGTGCTCAGTGCTCAGTGTGATCGGTGCTCAGTACTCAGGGTGCTGGGTGCTCAGTGCTCAGGGTGCTGGGTGCTCAGTACTCAGGGGGCTGGGTGCTCAGTCCTCAGGGTGCTCAGTGCTCAGGGTGCTGGGTGCTCAGTGCTCGGGGTGCACGGTGCTCAGTACTCAGTGTGCTGAGTGCTCAGTACTCAGGGTGCTGGGTGCTCAGTACTCATGGTGCTGGGTGCTCAGTACTCAGGGGGCTGGGTGCTCAGTGCTCAGGGTGCTGGGTGCTCAGTGCTCAGGGTGCTGGGTGCTCAGTGCTCGGGGTGCTGGGTGCTCCGTGCTCGGGGTGCTGGGTGGTCAGTGCTCAGTGCTCAGGGTGCTGGGTGCTCAGTACTCAGGGTGCTGGGTGCTCAGTACTCAGGGTGCTGGGTGCTCAGTTCTCAGGGTGCTGGGTGCTCAGTACTCTGGGTGTTGGGTGCTCAGTACTCAGGGTGCTGGGTGCTCAGTGCTTGGGGTGCTGGGTGCTCAGTGCTCAGGGTGCTGGGTGCTCAGTGCTCAGGGTGCTGGGTGCTCAGTACTCAGGGTGCTGGGTGCTCAGTACTCAGGGTGCTGGGTGCACAGTTCTCAGGGTGCTGGGTGCTCAGTACTCTGGGTGTTGGGTGCTCAGTACTCAGGGTGCTGGGTGCTCAGTGCTCGGGGTGCTGAGTGCTCAGTGCTCAGGGTGCTGTGTGCTCAGTGCTCAGGGTGCTGGGTGCTCAGTACTCAGGGTGCTGGGTGCTCAGTCCTCGGGGTGCTCCGTGCTCAGTGCTCAGGGTGCTGGGTGCTCAGTACTCAGGGTGCTGGGTGCTCAGTACTCAGCGTGCTGGGTGCTCAGTTCTCAGGGTGCTGGGTGCTCAGTACTCTGGGTGTTGGGTGCTCAGTACTCAGGGTGCTGGGTGCTCAGTGCTCGGGGTGCTGAGTGCTCAGTGCTCAGGGTGCTGTGTGCTCAGTGCTCAGGGTGCTGGGTGGTCAGTACTCAGGGTGCTCGGTGCTCAGTACTCAAGGTGCTGGATGCTCAGTGCTCAGGGTGCTGGGTGCTCAGTCCTCGGGGTGCTCCGTGCTCAGTGCTCAGGGGGCTGGGTGCTCAGTACTCAGGGTGCTCGGTGCTCAGTACTCACGGTTCTCAGTGCTCAGGGTGCTGGGTGCTCAGTACTCAGGGTGCTCAGTGCTCAGTACTCGGGGTGCTGGCTGCTCAGTACTCAGGGTGCTCAGTGCTCAGTACTCGGGGTGCTGGGTGCTCAGTGCTCAGTGTGCTCAGTGCTCAGTGCTCGGGGTGCTGGGTGCTCAGTGCTCGGGGCGCTGGGTGCTCAGTGCTCGGGGTGCTGGGTGCTTAGTAGTCAGGGTGCTGTGTGCTCAGTGCTCAGTACTCAGCGTGCTGGGTGCTCAGTGCTCAGTGCTCAGGGTGCTCAGTGCTCAGGGTGCTCAGTGCTCAGGGTGCTGGGTGCTCAGGGTGCTGGGTGCTCAGTGCTGGGGGTGCTGGGTGCTCAGTGTTCAGTGCTCAGGGTGCTGGGTGCTCAGTGCTCAGTGCTCAGGGTGCTGGGTGTTCAGTACTCAGGGTGCTCGGTGCTCAGTGCTCAGGGTGCTGGGTGCTCAGTACTCAGGGTGCTGGGTGCTCAGTGCTCGGTGTGCTGGTTGCTCAGTGCTCAGGGTGATCAGTGCTCAGTACTCAGGGTGCTGGGTGCTCAGTCCTCAGGGTGCTCAGTTCTCAGGGTGCTCGGTGCTCAGTGCTCAGTACTCAGGGTGCTCAGTACTCAGGGTGCTGGGTGCTCAGTGCTCGGGGTGCTGGGTGCTCAGTACTCAGGGTGCTGGGTGCTCAGTACTCTAGTGCTGGGTGCTCAGTACTCAGGGTGCTGGGTGCTCAGTGCTCAGGGTGCTGGGTGCTCAGTCCTCAGGGTGCTGGGTGCTCAGTACTCAGGGTGTTTGGTGCTCAGTACTCAGGGTGCTCAGTGTTCAGTACTCAGGGTGCTGGATGCTCAGTGCTCGGGGTGCTCGGTGCTCAGTACTCAGGGTGCTTGGTGCTCAGTACTCAGGGTGCTGGGTGCTCAGTACTCAGGGTGCTGGGTTCTCATTATTGGGGTGCTGGGTGCTCAGTACTCAGGGTGCTGGTTGCTCAGTGCTCAGGGTGCTGGGTGCTCAGTACTCAGGGTGCTGGGTGCTCAGTACTCAGGGTGCTCGGTGCTCAGTACTCAGGGTGCTGGGTGCTCAGTGCTCAGGGTGCTGGGTACTCAGTACTCAGGGTGCTGGGTGCTCAGTACTCAGGGTGCTGGGTGCTCAGTGCTCAGGGTGCTGGGTGCTCAGTGCTCAAGGTGCTGGGTGCTCAGTACTCAGGGTGCTGGGTGCTCAGTGCTCAGGGTGATCGGTGCTCAGTACTCAGGGTGCTGGGTGCTCAGTGCTCAGGGTGCTGGGTGCTCAGTGCTCAGGGTGCTTTGTGCTCAGTACTCAGGGTGCTGGGTGCTCAGTGCTCGGGGTGCTGGGTGCTCAGTGCTCAGGGTGATCTGTGCTCAGTACTCAGGGTGCTGGGTGCTCAGTGCTCAGGGTGCTGGGTGCTCAGTCCTCAGGGTGCTCAGTGCTCAGGGTGCTGGGTGCTCAGTGCTCGGGATGCACGGTGCTCAGTACTCAGTGTGCTGAGTGCTCAGTACTCAGGGTGCTGGGTGCTCAGTACTCATGGTGCTGGGTGCTCAGTACTCAGGGGGCTGGGTGCTCAGTGCTCAGGGTGCTGGGTGCTCAGTGCTCAGGGTGCTGGGTGCTCAGTGCTCGGGGTGCTGGGTGCTCAGTGCTCGGGGTGCTGGGTATTCAGTGCTCAGTGCTCAGGGTGCTGGGTGCTCAGTACTCAGGGTTCTGGGTGCTCAGTACTCAGGGTGCTGGGTGCTCAGTTCTCAGGGTCCTGGGTGCTCAGTACTCTGGGTGTTGGGTGCTCAGTACTCAGGGTGCTGGGTGCTCAGTGCTCAGGGTGCTGGGTGCTCAGTGCTCAGGGTGCTGGGTGCACAGTGCTCAGTGCTCAGGGTGCTGGGTGCTCAGTACTCAGGGTGCTGGGTGCTCAGTACTCAGGGTGCTGGGTGTTCAGTTCTCAGGGTGCTGGGTGCTCAGTACTCTGGGTGTTGGGTGCTCAGTACTCAGGGTGCTGGGTGCTCAGTGCTCGGGGTGCTGAGTGCTCAGTGCTCAGGGTGCTGTGTGCTCAGTGCTCAGGGTGCTGGGTGCTCAGTACTCAGGGTGCTCGGTGCTCAGTACTCAAGGTGCTGGATGCTCAGTGCTCAGGGTGCTGGGTGCTCAGTCCCGGGGTGCTCCGTGCTCAGTGCTCAGGGTGCTGGGTGCTCAGTACTCAGGGTGCTGGGTGCTCAGTACTCACGGTTCTCAGTGCTCAGGGTGCTAGGTGCTCAGTACTCAGGGTGCTCAGTGCTCAGTACTCGGGGTGCTGGGTGCTCAGTACTCAGGGTGCTCAGTGCTCAGTACTCGGGGTGCTGGGTGCTCAGTGCTCAGTGTGCTCAGTGCTCAGTGCTCGGGATGCTGGGTGCTCAGTGCTCGGGGCGCTGGGTGCTCAGTGCTCGGGGTGCTGGGTGCTCAGTACTCAGGGTGCTGTGTGCTCAGTGCTCAGTACTCAGCGTGCTGGGTGCTCAGTGCTCAGTGCTCAGGGTGCTCAGTGCTCAGGGTGCTCAATGCTCAGGGTGCTGGGTGCTCAGGGTGCTGGGTGCTCAGAGCTCGGGGTGCTGGGTGTTCAGTGCTCAGTGCTCAGGGTGCTGGGTGCTCAGTGCTCAGTGCTCAGGGTGCTGGGTGTTCAGTACTCAGGGTGCTCGGTGCTCAGTGCTCAGGGTGCTGGGTGCTCAGTACTCAGGGTGCTGGGTGCTCAGTGCTCGGTTTGCTGTGTGCTCAGTGCTCAGGGTGATCAGTGCTCAGTACTCAGGGTGCTGGGTGCTCAGTACTCAGGGTGCTGGGTGCTCAGTCCTCAGGGTGCTCAGTTCTCAGGGTGCTCGGTGCTCAGTGCTCAGTACTCAGGGTGCTCAGTACTCAGGGTGCTGGGTGCTCAGTGCTCGGGGTGCTGGGTGCTCAGTACTCAGGGTGCTGGGTGCTCAGTACTCGGGGTGCTGGGTGCTCAGTACTCAGGGTGCTGGGTGCTCAGTGCTCAGGGTGATCGGTGCTCAGTACTCAGGGTGCTGGGTGCTCAGTGCTCAGGGTGGTGGGTGCTCAGTGCTCAGGGTGCTGGGTGCTCAGTACTCAGGGTGCTAGGTGCTCAGTGCTCGGGGTGCTGGGTGCTCAGTGCTCAGGGTGATTGGTGCTCAGTACTCAGGGTGCTGGGTGCTCAGTGCTCAGGGTGCTGGGTGCTCAGTCCTCAGGGTGCTCAGTACTCAGGGTGCTGGGTGCTCAGTGCTCGGGTTGCACGGTGCTCAGAACTCAGTGTGCTGAGTGCTCAGTAGTCAGGGTGCTGGGTGCTCAGTACTCATGGTGCTGGGTGCTCAGTACTCAGGGGGCTGGGTGCTCAGTGCTCAGGGTGCTGGGTGCTCAGTGCTCAGGGTGCTGGGTGCTCAGTGCTCGGGGTGCTGGGTGCTCAGTGCTCGGGGTGCTGGGTGGTCAGTGCTCAGTGCTCAGTGTGCTGGGTGCTCAGTACTCAGGGTGCTGGGTGCTCAGTACTCAGGGTGCTGGGTGCTCAGTTCTCAGGGTGCTGGGTGCTCAGTACTCTGGGTGTTGGGTGCTCAGTACTCAGGGTGCTGGGTGCTCAGTGCTTGGGGTGCTGGGTGCTCAGTGCTCAGGGTGCTGGGTGCTCAGTGCTCAGTGCTCAGGGTGCTGGGTGCTCAGTACTCAGGGTGCTGGGTGCTCAGTACTCAGGGTTCTGGGTGCTCAGTTCTCAGGGTGCTGGGTGCTCAGTACTCTGGGTGTTGGGTGCTCAGTACTCAGGGTGCTGGGTGCTCAATGCTCGGGGTGCTGAGTGCTCAATGCTCAGGGTGCTGTGTGCTCAGTGCTCAGGGTGCTGGGTGGTCAGTACTCAGGGTGCTCGGTGCTCAGTACTCAAGGTGCTGGATGCTCAGTGCTCAGGGTGCTGGGTGCTCAGTCCTCGGGGTGCTCCGTGCTCAGTGCTCAGGGTGCTGGGTGCTCAGTACTCAGGGTGCTCGGTGCTCAGTACTCACGGTTCTCAGTGCTCAGGGTGCTGGGTGCTCAGTACTCAGGGTGCTCAGTGCTCAGTACTCGGGGTGCTGGGTGCTCAGTACTCAGGGTGCTCAGTGCTCAGTACTCGGGGTGCTGGGTGCTCAGTGCTCAGTGTGCTCAGTGCTCAGTGCTCGGGGTGCTGGGTGCTCAGTGCTCGGGGCGCTGGGTGCTCAGTGCTCGGGGTGCTGGGTGCTCAGTACTCAGGGTGCTGTGTGCTCAGTGCTCAGTACTCAGCGTGCTGGGTGCTCAGTGCTCAGTGCTCAGGGTGCTCAGTGCTCAGGGTGCTCAGTGCTCAGGGTGCTGGGTGCTCAGGGTGCTGGGTGCTCAGTGCTCGGGGTGCTGGGTGCTCAGTGTTCAGTGCTCAGGGTGCTGGGTGCTCAGTGCTCAGTGCTCAGGGTGCTGGGTGTTCAGTACTCAGGGTGCACGGTGCTCAGTGCTCAGGGTGCTGGGTGCTCAGTACTCAGGGTGCTGGGTGCTCAGTGCTCGGTGTGCTGGTTGCTCAGTGCTCAGGGTGATCAGTGCTCAGTACTCAGGGTGCTGGGTGCTCAGTCCTCAGGGTGCTCAGTTCTCAGGGTGCTCGGTGCTCAGTGCTCAGTACTCAGGGTGCTCAGTACTCAGGGTGCTGGGTGCTCAGTGCTCGGGGTGCTGGGTGCTCAGTACTCAGGGTGCTGGGTGCTCAGTACTCTAGTGCTGGGTGCTCAGTACTCAGGGTGCTGGGTGCTCAATGCTCAGGGTGCTGGGTGCTCAGTCCTCAGGGTGCTGGGTGCTCAGTACTCAGGGTGTTTGGTGCTCAGTACTCAGGGTGCTCAGTGCTCAGTACTCAGGGTGCTGGTTGCTCAGTGCTCGGGGTGCTCGGTGCTCAGTACTCAGGGTGCTTGGTGCTCAGTACTCAGGGTGCTGGGTGCTCAGTACTCAGGGTGCTGGGTTCTCATTATTGGGGTGCTGGGTGCTCAGTACTCAGGGTGCTGGGTGCTCAGTGCTCAGGGTGCTGGGTGCTCAGTACTCAGGGTGCTGGGTGCTCAGTACTCAGGGTGCTCGGTGCTCAGTACTCAGGGTGCTGGGTGCTCAGTGCTCAGGGTGCTGGGTACTCAGTACTCAGGGTGCTGGGTGCTCAGTACTCAGGGTGCTGGGTGCTCAGTGCTCAGGGTGCTGGGTGCTCAGTGCTCAGGGTGCTGGGTGCTCAGTACTCAGGGTGCTGGGTGCTCAGTGCTCAGGGTGATCGGTGCTCAGTACTCAAGGTGCTGGATGCTCAGTGCTCAGGGTGCTGGGTGCTCAGTCCCGGGGTGCTCCGTGCTCAGTGCTCAGGGTGCTGGGAGCTCAGTACTCAGGGTGCTGGGTGCTCAGTACTCACGGTTCTCAGTGCTCAGGGTGCTCGGTGCTCAGTACTCACGGTTCTCAGTGCTCAGGGTGCTGGGTGCTCAGTACTCAGGGTGCTCAGTGCTCAGTACTCGGGGTGCTGGGTGCTCAGTACTCAGGGTGCTCAGTGCTCAGTGCTCGGGGTGCTGGGTGCTCAGTGCTCGGGGCGCTGGGTGCTCAGTGCTCGGGGTGCTGGGTGCTCAGTAGTCAGGGTGCTGTGTGCTCAGTGCTCAGTACTCAGCGTGCTGGGTGCTCAGTGCTCATTGCTCAGGGTGCTCAGTGCTCAGGGTGCTCAGTGCTCAGGGTGCTGGGTGCTCAGGGTGCTGGGTGCTCAGTGCTCGGGGTGCTGGGTGCTCAGTGTTCAGTGCTCAGTGTGCTGGGTGCTCAGTGCTCAGTGCTCAGGGTGCTGGGTGTTCAGTACTCAGGGTGCTCGGTGCTCAGTGCTCAGGGTGCTGGGTGCTCAGTACTCAGGGTGCTGGGTGCTCAGTGCTCGGTGTGCTGGTTGCTCAGTGCTCAGGGTGATCAGTGCTCAGTACTCAGGGTGCTGGGTGCTCAGTCCTCAGGGTGCTCAGTTCTCAGGGTGCTCGGTGCTCAGTGCTCAGTACTCAGGGTGCTCAGTACTCAGGGTGCTGGGTGCTCAGTGCTCGGGGTGCTTGGTGCTCAGTACTCAGGGTGCTGGGTGCTCAGTACTCAGGGTGTTTGGTGCTCAGTACTCAGGGTGCTCAGTGCTCAGTACTCAGGGTGCTGGATGCTCAGTGCTCGGGGTGCTCGGTGCTCAGTACTCAGGGTGCTTGGTGCTCAGTACTCAGGGTGCTGGGTGCTCAGTACTCAGGGTGCTGGGTTCTCATTATTGGGGTGCTGGGTGCTCAGTACTCAGGGTGCTGGGTGCTCAGTGCTCAGGGTGCTGGGTGCTCAGTACTCAGGGTGCTGGGTGCTCAGTACTCAGGGTGCTCGGTGCTCAGTACTCAGGGTGCTGGGTGCTCAGTACTCAGGGTGCTGGGTGCTCAGTACTCAGGGTGCTGGGTGCTCAGTGCTCAGGGTGATCGGTGCTCAGTACTCAGGGTGCTGGGTGCTCAGTGCTCAGGGTGCTGGGTGCTCAGTGCTCAGGGTGCTTTGTGCTCAGTACTCAGGGTGCTGGGTGCTCAGTGCTCGGGGTGCTGGGTGCTCAGTGCTCAGGGTGATCTGTGCTCAGTACTCAGGGTGCTGGGTGCTCAGTGCTCAGGGTGCTGGGTGCTCAGTCCTCAGGGTGCTCAGTGCTCAGGGTGCTGGGTGCTCAGTGCTCGGGATGCACGGTGCTCAGTACTCAGTGTGCTGAGTGCTCAGTACTCAGGGTGCTGGGTGCTCAGTACTCATGGTGCTGGGTGCTCAGTACTCAGGGGGCTGGGTGCTCAGTGCTCAGGGTGCTGGGTGCTCAGTGCTCAGGGTGCTGGGTGCTCAGTGCTCGGGGTGCTGGGTGCTCAGTGCTCGGGGTGCTGGGTATTCAGTGCTCAGTGCTCAGGGTGCTGGGTGCTCAGTACTCAGGGTTCTGGGTGCTCAGTACTCAGGGTGCTGGGTGCTCAGTTCTCAGGGTCCTGGGTGCTCAGTACTCTGGGTGTTGGGTGCTCAGTACTCAGGGTGCTGGGTGCTCAGTGCTCAGGGTGCTGGGTGCTCAGTGCTCAGGGTGCTGGGTGCACAGTGCTCAGTGCTCAGGGTGCTGGGTGCTCAGTACTCAGGGTGCTGGGTGCTCAGTACTCAGGGTGCTGGGTGTTCAGTTCTCAGGGTGCTGGGTGCTCAGTACTCTGGGTGTTGGGTGCTCAGTACTCAGGGTGCTGGGTGCTCAGTGCTCGGGGTGCTGAGTGCTCAGTGCTCAGGGTGCTGTGTGCTCAGTGCTCAGGGTGCTGGGTGCTCAGTACTCAGGGTGCTCGGTGCTCAGTACTCAAGGTGCTGGATGCTCAGTGCTCAGGGTGCTGGGTGCTCAGTCCCGGGGTGCTCCGTGCTCAGTGCTCAGGGTGCTGGGTGCTCAGTACTCAGGGTGCTGGGTGCTCAGTACTCACGGTTCTCAGTGCTCAGGGTGCTAGGTGCTCAGTACTCAGGGTGCTCAGTGCTCAGTACTCGGGGTGCTGGGTGCTCAGTACTCAGGGTGCTCAGTGCTCAGTACTCGGGGTGCTGGGTGCTCAGTGCTCAGTGTGCTCAGTGCTCAGTGCTCGGGATGCTGGGTGCTCAGTGCTCGGGGCGCTGGGTGCTCAGTGCTCGGGGTGCTGGGTGCTCAGTACTCAGGGTGCTGTGTGCTCAGTGCTCAGTACTCAGCGTGCTGGGTGCTCAGTGCTCAGTGCTCAGGGTGCTCAGTGCTCAGGGTGCTCAATGCTCAGGGTGCTGGGTGCTCAGGGTGCTGGGTGCTCAGAGCTCGGGGTGCTGGGTGTTCAGTGCTCAGTGCTCAGGGTGCTGGGTGCTCAGTGCTCAGTGCTCAGGGTGCTGGGTGTTCAGTACTCAGGGTGCTCGGTGCTCAGTGCTCAGGGTGCTGGGTGCTCAGTACTCAGGGTGCTGGGTGCTCAGTGCTCGGTTTGCTGTGTGCTCAGTGCTCAGGGTGATCAGTGCTCAGTACTCAGGGTGCTGGGTGCTCAGTACTCAGGGTGCTGGGTGCTCAGTCCTCAGGGTGCTCAGTTCTCAGGGTGCTCGGTGCTCAGTGCTCAGTACTCAGGGTGCTCAGTACTCAGGGTGCTGGGTGCTCAGTGCTCGGGGTGCTGGGTGCTCAGTACTCAGGGTGCTGGGTGCTCAGTACTCGGGGTGCTGGGTGCTCAGTACTCAGGGTGCTGGGTGCTCAGTGCTCAGGGTGATCGGTGCTCAGTACTCAGGGTGCTGGGTGCTCAGTGCTCAGGGTGGTGGGTGCTCAGTGCTCAGGGTGCTGGGTGCTCAGTACTCAGGGTGCTAGGTGCTCAGTGCTCGGGGTGCTGGGTGCTCAGTGCTCAGGGTGATTGGTGCTCAGTACTCAGGGTGCTGGGTGCTCAGTGCTCAGGGTGCTGGGTGCTCAGTCCTCAGGGTGCTCAGTACTCAGGGTGCTGGGTGCTCAGTGCTCGGGTTGCACGGTGCTCAGAACTCAGTGTGCTGAGTGCTCAGTAGTCAGGGTGCTGGGTGCTCAGTACTCATGGTGCTGGGTGCTCAGTACTCAGGGGGCTGGGTGCTCAGTGCTCAGGGTGCTGGGTGCTCAGTGCTCAGGGTGCTGGGTGCTCAGTGCTCGGGGTGCTGGGTGCTCAGTGCTCGGGGTGCTGGGTGGTCAGTGCTCAGTGCTCAGTGTGCTGGGTGCTCAGTACTCAGGGTGCTGGGTGCTCAGTACTCAGGGTGCTGGGTGCTCAGTTCTCAGGGTGCTGGGTGCTCAGTACTCTGGGTGTTGGGTGCTCAGTACTCAGGGTGCTGGGTGCTCAGTGCTTGGGGTGCTGGGTGCTCAGTGCTCAGGGTGCTGGGTGCTCAGTGCTCAGTGCTCAGGGTGCTGGGTGCTCAGTACTCAGGGTGCTGGGTGCTCAGTACTCAGGGTTCTGGGTGCTCAGTTCTCAGGGTGCTGGGTGCTCAGTACTCTGGGTGTTGGGTGCTCAGTACTCAGGGTGCTGGGTGCTCAATGCTCGGGGTGCTGAGTGCTCAATGCTCAGGGTGCTGTGTGCTCAGTGCTCAGGGTGCTGGGTGGTCAGTACTCAGGGTGCTCGGTGCTCAGTACTCAAGGTGCTGGATGCTCAGTGCTCAGGGTGCTGGGTGCTCAGTCCTCGGGGTGCTCCGTGCTCAGTGCTCAGGGTGCTGGGTGCTCAGTACTCAGGGTGCTCGGTGCTCAGTACTCACGGTTCTCAGTGCTCAGGGTGCTGGGTGCTCAGTACTCAGGGTGCTCAGTGCTCAGTACTCGGGGTGCTGGGTGCTCAGTACTCAGGGTGCTCAGTGCTCAGTACTCGGGGTGCTGGGTGCTCAGTGCTCAGTGTGCTCAGTGCTCAGTGCTCGGGGTGCTGGGTGCTCAGTGCTCGGGGCGCTGGGTGCTCAGTGCTCGGGGTGCTGGGTGCTCAGTACTCAGGGTGCTGTGTGCTCAGTGCTCAGTACTCAGCGTGCTGGGTGCTCAGTGCTCAGTGCTCAGGGTGCTCAGTGCTCAGGGTGCTCAGTGCTCAGGGTGCTGGGTGCTCAGGGTGCTGGGTGCTCAGTGCTCGGGGTGCTGGGTGCTCAGTGTTCAGTGCTCAGGGTGCTGGGTGCTCAGTGCTCAGTGCTCAGGGTGCTGGGTGTTCAGTACTCAGGGTGCACGGTGCTCAGTGCTCAGGGTGCTGGGTGCTCAGTACTCAGGGTGCTGGGTGCTCAGTGCTCGGTGTGCTGGTTGCTCAGTGCTCAGGGTGATCAGTGCTCAGTACTCAGGGTGCTGGGTGCTCAGTCCTCAGGGTGCTCAGTTCTCAGGGTGCTCGGTGCTCAGTGCTCAGTACTCAGGGTGCTCAGTACTCAGGGTGCTGGGTGCTCAGTGCTCGGGGTGCTGGGTGCTCAGTACTCAGGGTGCTGGGTGCTCAGTACTCTAGTGCTGGGTGCTCAGTACTCAGGGTGCTGGGTGCTCAATGCTCAGGGTGCTGGGTGCTCAGTCCTCAGGGTGCTGGGTGCTCAGTACTCAGGGTGTTTGGTGCTCAGTACTCAGGGTGCTCAGTGCTCAGTACTCAGGGTGCTGGTTGCTCAGTGCTCGGGGTGCTCGGTGCTCAGTACTCAGGGTGCTTGGTGCTCAGTACTCAGGGTGCTGGGTGCTCAGTACTCAGGGTGCTGGGTTCTCATTATTGGGGTGCTGGGTGCTCAGTACTCAGGGTGCTGGGTGCTCAGTGCTCAGGGTGCTGGGTGCTCAGTACTCAGGGTGCTGGGTGCTCAGTACTCAGGGTGCTCGGTGCTCAGTACTCAGGGTGCTGGGTGCTCAGTGCTCAGGGTGCTGGGTACTCAGTACTCAGGGTGCTGGGTGCTCAGTACTCAGGGTGCTGGGTGCTCAGTGCTCAGGGTGCTGGGTGCTCAGTGCTCAGGGTGCTGGGTGCTCAGTACTCAGGGTGCTGGGTGCTCAGTGCTCAGGGTGATCGGTGCTCAGTACTCAAGGTGCTGGATGCTCAGTGCTCAGGGTGCTGGGTGCTCAGTCCCGGGGTGCTCCGTGCTCAGTGCTCAGGGTGCTGGGAGCTCAGTACTCAGGGTGCTGGGTGCTCAGTACTCACGGTTCTCAGTGCTCAGGGTGCTCGGTGCTCAGTACTCACGGTTCTCAGTGCTCAGGGTGCTGGGTGCTCAGTACTCAGGGTGCTCAGTGCTCAGTACTCGGGGTGCTGGGTGCTCAGTACTCAGGGTGCTCAGTGCTCAGTGCTCGGGGTGCTGGGTGCTCAGTGCTCGGGGCGCTGGGTGCTCAGTGCTCGGGGTGCTGGGTGCTCAGTAGTCAGGGTGCTGTGTGCTCAGTGCTCAGTACTCAGCGTGCTGGGTGCTCAGTGCTCATTGCTCAGGGTGCTCAGTGCTCAGGGTGCTCAGTGCTCAGGGTGCTGGGTGCTCAGGGTGCTGGGTGCTCAGTGCTCGGGGTGCTGGGTGCTCAGTGTTCAGTGCTCAGGGTGCTGGGTGCTCAGTGCTCAGTGCTCAGGGTGCTGGGTGTTCAGTACTCAGGGTGCTCGGTGCTCAGTGCTCAGGGTGCTGGGTGCTCAGTACTCAGGGTGCTGGGTGCTCAGTGCTCGGTGTGCTGGTTGCTCAGTGCTCAGGGTGATCAGTGCTCAGTACTCAGGGTGCTGGGTGCTCAGTCCTCAGGGTGCTCAGTTCTCAGGGTGCTCGGTGCTCAGTGCTCAGTACTCAGGGTGCTCAGTACTCAGGGTGCTGGGTGCTCAGTGCTCGGGGTGCTTGGTGCTCAGTACTCAGGGTGCTGGGTGCTCAGTACTCAGGGTGTTTGGTGCTCAGTACTCAGGGTGCTCAGTGCTCAGTACTCAGGGTGCTGGATGCTCAGTGCTCGGGGTGCTCGGTGCTCAGTACTCAGGGTGCTTGGTGCTCAGTACTCAGGGTGCTGGGTGCTCAGTACTCAGGGTGCTGGGTTCTCATTATTGGGGTGCTGGGTGCTCAGTACTCAGGGTGCTGGGTGCTCAGTGCTCAGGGTGCTGGGTGCTCAGTACTCAGGGTGCTGGGTGCTCAGTACTCAGGGTGCTCGGTGCTCAGTACTCAGGGTGCTGGGTGCTCAGTGCTCAGGGTGCTGGGTACTCAGTACTCAGGGTGCTGGGTGCTCAGTACTCAGGGTGCTGGGTGCTCAGTGCTCAGGGTGCTGGGTGCTCAGTGCTCAGGGTGCTGGGTGCTCAGTACTCAGGGTGCTGGGTGCTCAGTGCTCAGGGTGATCGGTGCTCAGTACTCAGGGTGCTGGGTGCTCAGTGCTCAGGGTGCTGGGTGCTCAGTGCTCAGGGTGCTGGGTGCTCAGTACTCAGGGTGCTGGGTGCTCAGTGCTCGGGGTGCTGGGTGCTCAGTGCTCAGGGTGATCGGTGCTCAGTACTCAGGGTGCTGGGTGCTCAGTGCTCAGGGTGCTGGGTGCTCAGTCCTCAGGGTGCTCAGTGCTCAGGGTGCTGGGTGCTCAGTGCTCGGGATGCACGGTGCTCAGTACTCAGGGTGCTGAGTGCTCAGTACTCAGGGTGCTGGGTGCTCAGTACTCATGGTGCTGGGTGCTCAGTACTCAGGGGGCTGGGTGCTCAGTGCTCAGGGTGCTGGGTGCTCAGTGCTCAGGGTGCTGGGTGCTCAGTGCTCGGGGTGCTGGGTGCTCAGTGCTCGGGGTGCTGGGTATTCAGTGCTCAGTGCTCAGGGTGCTGGGTGCTCAGTACTCAGGGTTCTGGGTGCTCAGTACTCAGGGTGCTGGGTGCTCAGTTCTCAGGGTCCTGGGTGCTCAGTACTCTGGGTGTTGGGTGCTCAGTACTCAGGGTGCTGGGTGCTCAGTGCTCAGGGTGCTGGGTTCTCAGTGCTCAGGGTGCTGGGTGCTCAGTGCTCAGTGCTCAGGGTGCTGGGTGCTCAGTACTCAGGGTGCTGGGTGCTCAGTACTCAGGGTGCTGGGTGTTCAGTACTCAGGGTGCTGGGTGCTCAGTACTCTGGGTGTTGGGTGCTCAGTACTCAGGGTGCTGGGTGCTCAGTGCTCGGGGTGCTGAGTGCTCAGTGCTCAGGGTGCTGTGTGCTCAGTGCTCAGGGTGCTGGGTGCTCAGTACTCAGGGTGCTCGGTGCACAGTACTCAAGGTGCTGGATGCTCAGTGCTCAGGGTGCTGGGTGCTCAGAACTCACGGTTCTCAGTGCTCAGGGTGCTAGGTGCTCAGTACTCAGGGTGCTCAGTGCTCAGTACTCGGGGTGCTGGGTGCTCAGTACTCAGGGTGCTCAGTGCTCAGTGCTCGGGGCGCTGGGTGCTCAGTGCTCGGGGTGCTGGGTGCTCAGTACTCAGGGTGCTGTGTGCTCAGTGCTCAGTACTCAGCGTGCTGGGTGCTCAGTGCTCAGTGCTCAGGGTGCTCAGTGCTCAGGGTGCTCAGTGCTCAGGGTGCTGGGTGCTCAGGGTGCTGGGTGCTCAGTGCTCGGGGTGCTGGGTGCTCAGTGTTCAGTGCTCAGGGTGCTGGGTGCTCAGTGCTCAGTGCTCAGGGTGCTGGGTGTTCAGTACTCAGGGTGCACGGTGCTCAGTGCTCAGGGTGCTGGGTGCTCAGTACTCAGGGTGCTGGGTGCTCAGTGCTCGGTGTGCTGGTTGCTCAGTGCTCAGGGTGATCAGTGCTCAGTACTCAGGGTGCTGGGTGCTCAGTCCTCAGGGTGCTCAGTTCTCAGGGTGCTCGGTGCTCAGTGCTCAGTACTCAGGGTGCTCAGTACTCAGGGTGCTGGGTGCTCAGTGCTCGGGGTGCTGGGTGCTCAGTACTCAGGGTGCTGGGTGCTCAGTACTCTAGTGCTGGGTGCTCAGTACTCAGGGTGCTGGGTGCTCAATGCTCAGGGTGCTGGGTGCTCAGTCCTCAGGGTGCTGGGTGCTCAGTACTCAGGGTGTTTGGTGCTCAGTACTCAGGGTGCTCAGTGCTCAGTACTCAGGGTGCTGGTTGCTCAGTGCTCGGGGTGCTCGGTGCTCAGTACTCAGGGTGCTTGGTGCTCAGTACTCAGGGTGCTGGGTGCTCAGTACTCAGGGTGCTGGGTTCTCATTATTGGGGTGCTGGGTGCTCAGTACTCAGGGTGCTGGGTGCTCAGTGCTCAGGGTGCTGGGTGCTCAGTACTCAGGGTGCTGGGTGCTCAGTACTCAGGGTGCTCGGTGCTCAGTACTCAGGGTGCTGGGTGCTCAGTGCTCAGGGTGCTGGGTACTCAGTACTCAGGGTGCTGGGTGCTCAGTACTCAGGGTGCTGGGTGCTCAGTGCTCAGGGTGCTGGGTGCTCAGTGCTCAGGGTGCTGGGTGCTCAGTACTCAGGGTGCTGGGTGCTCAGTGCTCAGGGTGATCGGTGCTCAGTACTCAAGGTGCTGGATGCTCAGTGCTCAGGGTGCTGGGTGCTCAGTCCCGGGGTGCTCCGTGCTCAGTGCTCAGGGTGCTGGGAGCTCAGTACTCAGGGTGCTGGGTGCTCAGTACTCACGGTTCTCAGTGCTCAGGGTGCTCGGTGCTCAGTACTCACGGTTCTCAGTGCTCAGGGTGCTGGGTGCTCAGTACTCAGGGTGCTCAGTGCTCAGTACTCGGGGTGCTGGGTGCTCAGTACTCAGGGTGCTCAGTGCTCAGTGCTCGGGGTGCTGGGTGCTCAGTGCTCGGGGCGCTGGGTGCTCAGTGCTCGGGGTGCTGGGTGCTCAGTAGTCAGGGTGCTGTGTGCTCAGTGCTCAGTACTCAGCGTGCTGGGTGCTCAGTGCTCATTGCTCAGGGTGCTCAGTGCTCAGGGTGCTCAGTGCTCAGGGTGCTGGGTGCTCAGGGTGCTGGGTGCTCAGTGCTCGGGGTGCTGGGTGCTCAGTGTTCAGTGCTCAGGGTGCTGGGTGCTCAGTGCTCAGTGCTCAGGGTGCTGGGTGTTCAGTACTCAGGGTGCTCGGTGCTCAGTGCTCAGGGTGCTGGGTGCTCAGTACTCAGGGTGCTGGGTGCTCAGTGCTCGGTGTGCTGGTTGCTCAGTGCTCAGGGTGATCAGTGCTCAGTACTCAGGGTGCTGGGTGCTCAGTCCTCAGGGTGCTCAGTTCTCAGGGTGCTCGGTGCTCAGTGCTCAGTACTCAGGGTGCTCAGTACTCAGGGTGCTGGGTGCTCAGTGCTCGGGGTGCTTGGTGCTCAGTACTCAGGGTGCTGGGTGCTCAGTACTCAGGGTGTTTGGTGCTCAGTACTCAGGGTGCTCAGTGCTCAGTACTCAGGGTGCTGGATGCTCAGTGCTCGGGGTGCTCGGTGCTCAGTACTCAGGGTGCTTGGTGCTCAGTACTCAGGGTGCTGGGTGCTCAGTACTCAGGGTGCTGGGTTCTCATTATTGGGGTGCTGGGTGCTCAGTACTCAGGGTGCTGGGTGCTCAGTGCTCAGGGTGCTGGGTGCTCAGTACTCAGGGTGCTGGGTGCTCAGTACTCAGGGTGCTCGGTGCTCAGTACTCAGGGTGCTGGGTGCTCAGTGCTCAGGGTGCTGGGTACTCAGTACTCAGGGTGCTGGGTGCTCAGTACTCAGGGTGCTGGGTGCTCAGTGCTCAGGGTGCTGGGTGCTCAGTGCTCAGGGTGCTGGGTGCTCAGTACTCAGGGTGCTGGGTGCTCAGTGCTCAGGGTGATCGGTGCTCAGTACTCAGGGTGCTGGGTGCTCAGTGCTCAGGGTGCTGGGTGCTCAGTGCTCAGGGTGCTGGGTGCTCAGTACTCAGGGTGCTGGGTGCTCAGTGCTCGGGGTGCTGGGTGCTCAGTGCTCAGGGTGATCGGTGCTCAGTACTCAGGGTGCTGGGTGCTCAGTGCTCAGGGTGCTGGGTGCTCAGTCCTCAGGGTGCTCAGTGCTCAGGGTGCTGGGTGCTCAGTGCTCGGGATGCACGGTGCTCAGTACTCAGGGTGCTGAGTGCTCAGTACTCAGGGTGCTGGGTGCTCAGTACTCATGGTGCTGGGTGCTCAGTACTCAGGGGGCTGGGTGCTCAGTGCTCAGGGTGCTGGGTGCTCAGTGCTCAGGGTGCTGGGTGCTCAGTGCTCGGGGTGCTGGGTGCTCAGTGCTCGGGGTGCTGGGTATTCAGTGCTCAGTGCTCAGGGTGCTGGGTGCTCAGTACTCAGGGTTCTGGGTGCTCAGTACTCAGGGTGCTGGGTGCTCAGTTCTCAGGGTCCTGGGTGCTCAGTACTCTGGGTGTTGGGTGCTCAGTACTCAGGGTGCTGGGTGCTCAGTGCTCAGGGTGCTGGGTTCTCAGTGCTCAGGGTGCTGGGTGCTCAGTGCTCAGTGCTCAGGGTGCTGGGTGCTCAGTACTCAGGGTGCTGGGTGCTCAGTACTCAGGGTGCTGGGTGTTCAGTACTCAGGGTGCTGGGTGCTCAGTACTCTGGGTGTTGGGTGCTCAGTACTCAGGGTGCTGGGTGCTCAGTGCTCGGGGTGCTGAGTGCTCAGTGCTCAGGGTGCTGTGTGCTCAGTGCTCAGGGTGCTGGGTGCTCAGTACTCAGGGTGCTCGGTGCTCAGTACTCAAGGTGCTGGATGCTCAGTGCTCAGGGTGCTGGGTGCTCAGAACTCACGGTTCTCAGTGCTCAGGGTGCTAGGTGCTCAGTACTCAGGGTGCTCAGTGCTCAGTACTCGGGGTGCTGGGTGCTCAGTACTCAGGGTGCTCAGTGCTCAGTGCTCGGGGCGCTGGGTGCTCAGTGCTCGGGGTGCTGGGTGCTCAGTACTCAGGGTGCTGTATGCTCAGTGCTCAGTACTCAGCGTGCTGGGTGCTCAGTGCTCAGTGCTCAGGGTGCTCAGTGCTCAGGGTGCTCAATGCTCAGGGTGCTGGGTGCTCAGGGTGCTGGGTGCTCAGAGCTCGGGGTGCTGGGTGCTCAGTGCTCAGTGCTCAGGGTGCTGGGTGCTCAGTGCTCAGTGCTCAGGGTGCTGGGTGTTCAGTACTCAGGGTGCTCGGTGCTCAGTGCTCAGGGTGCTGGGTGCTCAGTACTCAGGGTGCTGGGTGCTCAGTGCTCGGTTTGCTGGGTGCTCAGTGCTCAGGGTGATCAGTGCTCAGTACTCAGGGTGCTGGGTGCTCAGTACTCAGGGTGCTGGGTGCTCAGTCCTCAGGGTGCTCAGTTCTCAGGGTGCTCGGTGCTCAGTGCTCAGTACTCAGGGTGCTCAGTACTCAGGGTGCTGGGTGCTCAGTACTCGGGGTGCTGGGTGCTCAGTACTCAGGGTGCTGGGTGCTCAGTACTCAGGGTGCTGGGTGCTCAGTGCTCAGGGTGCTGGGTGCTCAGTCCTCAGGGTGCTCAGTGCTCAGGGTGCTGGGTGCTCAGTGCTCGGTTTGCTGGGTGCTCAGTGCTCAGGGTGATCAGTGCTCAGTACTCAGGGTGCTGGGTGCTCAGTACTCAGGGTGCTGGGTGCTCAGTCCTCAGGGTGCTCAGTTCTCAGGGTGCTCGGTGCTCAGTGCTCAGTACTCAGGGTGCTCAGTACTCAGGGTGCTGGGTGCTCAGTACTCAGGGTGCTGGGTGCTCAGTACTCGGGGTGCTGGGTGCTCAGTACTCAGGGTGCTGGGTGCTCAGTGCTCAGGGTGATCGGTGCTCAGTACTCAGGGTGCTGGGTGCTCAGTGCTCAGGGTGGTGGGTGCTCAGTGCTCAGGGTGCTGGGTGCTCAGTACTCAGGGTGCTAGGTGCTCAGTGCTCGGGGTGCTGGGTGCTCAGTGCTCAGGGTGATTGGTGCTCAGTACTCAGGGTGCTGGGTGCTCAGTGCTCAGGGTGCTGGGTGCTCAGTCCTCAGGGTGCTCAGTGCTCAGGGTGCTGGGTGCTCAGTGCTCGGGTTGCACGGTGCTCAGTACTCAGTGTGCTGAGTGCTCAGTAGTCAGGGTGCTGGGTGCTCAGTACTCATGGTGCTGGGTGCTCAGTACTCAGGGGGCTGGGTGCTCAGTGCTCAGGGTGCTGGGTGCTCAGTGCTCAGGGTGCTGGGTGCTCAGTGCTCGGGGTGCTGGGTGCTCAGTGCTCGGGGTGCTGGGTGGTCAGTGCTCAGTGCTCAGTGTGCTGGGTGCTCAGTACTCAGGGTGCTGGGTGCTCAGTACTCAGGGTGCTGGGTGCTCAGTTCTCAGGGTGCTGGGTGCTCAGTACTCTGGGTGTTGGGTGCTCAGTACTCAGGGTGCTGGGTGCTCAGTGCTTGGGGTGCTGGGTGCTCAGTGCTCAGGGTGCTGGGTGCTCAGTGCTCAGTGCTCAGGGTGCTGGGTGCTCAGTACTCAGGGTGCTGGGTGCTCAGTACTCAGGGTTCTGGGTGCTCAGTTCTCAGGGTGCTGGGTGCTCAGTACTCTGGGTGTTGGGTGCTCAGTACTCAGGGTGCTGTGTGCTCAGTGCTCGGGGTGCTGAGTGCTCAATGCTCAGGGTGCTGTGTGCTCAGTGCTCAGGGTGCTGGGTGGTCAGTACTCAGGGTGCTCGGTGCTCAGTACTCAAGGTGCTGGATGCTCAGTGCTCAGGGTGCTGGGTGCTCAGTCCTCGGGGTGCTCCGTGCTCAGTGCTCAAGTTGCTGGATGCTCAGTGCTCAGGGTGCTGGGTTCTCATTATTGGGGTGCTGGGTGCTCAGTATTCAGGGTGCTGGGTGCTCAGTGCTCAGGGTGCTGGGTGCTCAGTACTCAGGGTGCTGGGTGCTCAGTACTCAGGGTGCTCGGTGCTCAGTACTCAGGGTTCTGGGTGCTCAGTTCTCAGGGTGCTGGGTGCTCAGTACTCTGGGTGTTGGGTGCTCAGTACTCAGGGTGCTGTGTGCTCAGTGCTCGGGGTGCTGAGTGCTCAATGCTCAGGGTGCTGTGTGCTCAGTGCTCAGGGTGCTGGGTGGTCAGTACTCAGGGTGCTCGGTGCTCAGTACTCAAGGTGCTGGATGCTCAGTACTCAGGGTGCTCGGTGCTCAGTACTCACGGTTCTCAGTGCTCAGGGTGCTGGGTGCTCAGTACTCAGGGTGCTCAGTGCTCAGTACTCGGGGTGCTGGGTGCTCAGTACTCAGGGTGCTCAGTGCTCAGTACTCGGGGTGCTGGGTGCTCAGTGCTCAGTGTGCTCAGTGCTCAGTGCTCGGGGTGCTGGGTGCTCAGTGCTCGGGGCGCTGGGTGCTCAGTGCTCGGGGTGCTGGGTGCTCAGTACTCAGGGTGCTGTGTGCTCAGTGCTCAGTACTCAGCGTGCTGGGTGCTCAGTGCTCAGTGCTCAGGGTGCTCAGTGCTCAGGGTGCTCAGTGCTCAGGGTGCTGGGTGCTCAGGGTGCTGGGTGCTCAGTGCTCGGGGTGCTGGGTGCTCAGTGTTCAGTGCTCAGGGTGCTGGGTGCTCAGTGCTCAGTGCTCAGGGTGCTGGGTGTTCAGTACTCAGGGTGCACGGTGCTCAGTGCTCAGGGTGCTGGGTGCTCAGTACTCAGGGTGCTGGGTGCTCAGTGCTCGGTGTGCTGGTTGCTCAGTGCTCAGGGTTTTCAGTGCTCAGTACTCAGGGTGCTGGGTGCTCAGTCCTCAGGGTGCTCAGTTCTCAGGGTGCTCGGTGCTCAGTGCTCAGTACTCAGGGTGCTCAGTACTCAGGGTGCTGGGTGCTCAGTGCTCGGGGTGCTGGGTGCTCAGTACTCAGGGTGCTGGGTGCTCAGTACTCTAGTGCTGGGTGCTCAGTACTCAGGGTGCTGGGTGCTCAGTGCTCAGGGTGCTGGGTGCTCAGTCCTCAGGGTGCTGGGTGCTCAGTACTCAGGGTGTTTGGTGCTCAGTACTCAGGGTGCTCAGTGCTCAGTACTCAGGGTGCTGGTTGCTCAGTGCTCGGGGTGCTCGGTGCTCAGTACTCAGGGTGCTTGGTGCTCAGTACTCAGGGTGCTGGGTGCTCAGTACTCAGGGTGCTGGGTTCTCATTATTGGGGTGCTGGGTGCTCAGTATTCAGGGTGCTGGGTGCTCAGTGCTCAGGGTGCTGGGTGCTCAGTACTCAGGGTGCTGGGTGCTCAGTACTCAGGGTGCTCGGTGCTCAGTACTCAGGGTGCTGGGTGCTCAGTGCTCAGGGTGCTGGGTACTCAGTACTCAGGGTGCTGGGTGCTCAGTACTCAGGGTGCTGGGTGCTCAGTGCTCAGGGTGCTGGGTGCTCAGTGCTCAGGGTGCTGGGTGCTCAGTACTCAGGGTGCTGGGTGCTCAGTGCTCAGGGTGATCGGTGCTCAGTACTCAGGGTGCTGGGTGCTCAGTGCTCAGGGTGCTGGGTGCTCAGTGCTCAGGGTGCTGGGTGCTCAGTACTCAGGGTGCTGGGTGCTCAATGCTCAGGGTGCTGGGTGCTCAGTCCTCAGGGTGCTGGGTGCTCAGTACTCAGGGTGTTTGGTGCTCAGTACTCAGGGTGCTCAGTGCTCAGTACTCAGGGTGCTGGTTGCTCAGTGCTCGGGGTGCTCGGTGCTCAGTACTCAGGGTGCTTGGTGCTCAGTACTCAGGGTGCTGGGTGCTCAGTACTCAGGGTGCTGGGTTCTCATTATTGGGGTGCTGGGTGCTCAGTACTCAGGGTGCTGGGTGCTCAGTGCTCAGGGTGCTGGGTGCTCAGTACTCAGGGTGCTGGGTGCTCAGTACTCAGGGTGCTCGGTGCTCAGTACTCAGGGTGCTGGGTGCTCAGTGCTCAGGGTGCTGGGTACTCAGTACTCAGGGTGCTGGGTGCTCAGTACTCAGGGTGCTGGGTGCTCAGTGCTCAGGGTGCTGGGTGCTCAGTGCTCAGGGTGCTGGGTGCTCAGTACTCAGGGTGCTGGGTGCTCAGTGCTCAGGGTGATCGGTGCTCAGTACTCAAGGTGCTGGATGCTCAGTGCTCAGGGTGCTGGGTGCTCAGTCCCGGGGTGCTCCGTGCTCAGTGCTCAGGGTGCTGGGAGCTCAGTACTCAGGGTGCTGGGTGCTCAGTACTCACGGTTCTCAGTGCTCAGGGTGCTCGGTGCTCAGTACTCACGGTTCTCAGTGCTCAGGGTGCTGGGTGCTCAGTACTCAGGGTGCTCAGTGCTCAGTACTCGGGGTGCTGGGTGCTCAGTACTCAGGGTGCTCAGTGCTCAGTACTCGGGGTGCTGGGTGCTCAGTGCTCAGTGTGCTCAGTGCTCAGTGCTCGGGGTGCTGGGTGCTCAGTGCTCGGGGCGCTGGGTGCTCAGTGCTCGGGGTGCTGGGTGCTCAGTAGTCAGGGTGCTGTGTGCTCAGTGCTCAGTACTCAGCGTGCTGGGTGCTCAGTGCTCAGTGCTCAGGGTGCTCAGTGCTCAGGGTGCTCAGTGCTCAGGGTGCTGGGTGCTCAGGGTGCTGGGTGCTCAGTGCTCGGGGTGCTGGGTGCTCAGTGTTCAGTGCTCAGGGTGCTGGGTGCTCAGTGCTCAGTGCTCAGGGTGCTGGGTGTTCAGTACTCAGGGTGCTCGGTGCTCAGTGCTCAGGGTGCTGGGTGCTCAGTACTCAGGGTGCTGGGTGCTCAGTGCTCGGTGTGCTGGTTGCTCAGTGCTCAGGGTGATCAGTGCTCAGTACTCAGGGTGCTGGGTGCTCAGTCCTCAGGGTGCTCAGTTCTCAGGGTGCTCGGTGCTCAGTGCTCAGTACTCAGGGTGCTCAGTACTCAGGGTGCTGGGTGCTCAGTGCTCGGGGTGCTGGGTGCTCAGTACTCAGGGTGCTGGGTGCTCAGTACTCAGGGTGTTTGGTGCTCAGTACTCAGGGTGCTCAGTGCTCAGTACTCAGGGTGCTGGATGCTCAGTGCTCGGGGTGCTCGGTGCTCAGTACTCAGGGTGCTTGGTGCTCAGTACTCAGGGTGCTGGGTGCTCAGTACTCAGGGTGCTGGGTTCTCATTATTGGGGTGCTGGGTGCTCAGTACTCAGGGTGCTGGGTGCTCAGTGCTCAGGGTGCTGGGTGCTCAGTACTCAGGGTGCTGGGTGCTCAGTACTCAGGGTGCTCGGTGCTCAGTACTCAGGGTGCTGGGTGCTCAGTGCTCAGGGTGCTGGGTACTCAGTACTCAGGGTGCTGGGTGCTCAGTACTCAGGGTGCTGGGTGCTCAGTGCTCAGGGTGCTGGGTGCTCAGTGCTCAGGGTGCTGGGTGCTCAGTACTCAGGGTGCTGGGTGCTCAGTGCTCAGGGTGATCGGTGCTCAGTACTCAGGGTGCTGGGTGCTCAGTGCTCAGGGTGCTGGGTGCTCAGTGCTCAGGGTGCTGGGTGCTCAGTACTCAGGGTGCTGGGTGCTCAGTGCTCGGGGTGCTGGGTGCTCAGTGCTCAGGGTGATCGGTGCTCAGTACTCAGGGTGCTGGGTGCTCAGTGCTCAGGGTGCTGGGTGCTCAGTCCTCAGGGTGCTCAGTGCTCAGGGTGCTGGGTGCTCAGTGCTCGGGATGCACGGTGCTCAGTACTCAGGGTGCTGAGTGCTCAGTACTCAGGGTGCTGGGTGCTCAGTACTCATGGTGCTGGGTGCTCAGTACTCAGGGGGCTGGGTGCTCAGTGCTCAGGGTGCTGGGTGCTCAGTGCTCAGGGTGCTGGGTGCTCAGTGCTCGGGGTGCTGGGTGCTCAGTGCTCGGGGTGCTGGGTATTCAGTGCTCAGTGCTCAGGGTGCTGGGTGCTCAGTACTCAGGGTTCTGGGTGCTCAGTACTCAGGGTGCTGGGTGCTCAGTTCTCAGGGTCCTGGGTGCTCAGTACTCTGGGTGTTGGGTGCTCAGTACTCAGGGTGCTGGGTGCTCAGTGCTCAGGGTGCTGGGTTCTCAGTGCTCAGGGTGCTGGGTGCTCAGTGCTCAGTGCTCAGGGTGCTGGGTGCTCAGTACTCAGGGTGCTGGGTGCTCAGTACTCAGGGTGCTGGGTGTTCAGTACTCAGGGTGCTGGGTGCTCAGTACTCTGGGTGTTGGGTGCTCAGTACTCAGGGTGCTGGGTGCTCAGTGCTCGGGGTGCTGAGTGCTCAGTGCTCAGGGTGCTGTGTGCTCAGTGCTCAGGGTGCTGGGTGCTCAGTACTCAGGGTGCTCGGTGCTCAGTACTCAAGGTGCTGGATGCTCAGTGCTCAGGGTGCTGGGTGCTCAGAACTCACGGTTCTCAGTGCTCAGGGTGCTAGGTGCTCAGTACTCAGGGTGCTCAGTGCTCAGTACTCGGGGTGCTGGGTGCTCAGTACTCAGGGTGCTCAGTGCTCAGTGCTCGGGGCGCTGGGTGCTCAGTGCTCGGGGTGCTGGGTGCTCAGTACTCAGGGTGCTGTGTGCTCAGTGCTCAGTACTCAGCGTGCTGGGTGCTCAGTGCTCAGTGCTCAGGGTGCTCAGTGCTCAGGGTGCTCAATGCTCAGGGTGCTGGGTGCTCAGGGTGCTGGGTGCTCAGAGCTCGGGGTGCTGGGTGCTCAGTGCTCAGTGCTCAGGGTGCTGGGTGCTCAGTGCTCAGTGCTCAGGGTGCTGGGTGTTCAGTACTCAGGGTGCTCGGTGCTCAGTGCTCAGGGTGCTGGGTGCTCAGTACTCAGGGTGCTGGGTGCTCAGTGCTCGGTTTGCTGGGTGCTCAGTGCTCAGGGTGATCAGTGCTCAGTACTCAGGGTGCTGGGTGCTCAGTACTCAGGGTGCTGGGTGCTCAGTCCTCAGGGTGCTCAGTTCTCAGGGTGCTCGGTGCTCAGTGCTCAGTACTCAGGGTGCTCAGTACTCAGGGTGCTGGGTGCTCAGTGCTCGGGGTGCTGGGTGCTCAGTACTCAGGGTGCTGGGTGCTCAGTACTCGGGGTGCTGGGTGCTCAGTACTCAGGGTGCTGGGTGCTCAGTGCTCAGGGTGATCGGTGCTCAGTACTCAGGGTGCTGGGTGCTCAGTGCTCAGGGTGGTGGGTGCTCAGTGCTCAGGGTGCTGGGTGCTCAGTACTCAGGGTGCTAGGTGCTCAGTGCTCGGGGTGCTGGGTGCTCAGTGCTCAGGGTGATTGGTGCTCAGTACTCAGGGTGCTGGGTGCTCAGTGCTCAGGGTGCTGGGTGCTCAGTCCTCAGGGTGCTCAGTGCTCAGGGTGCTGGGTGCTCAGTGCTCGGGTTGCACGGTGCTCAGTACTCAGTGTGCTGAGTGCTCAGTAGTCAGGGTGCTGGGTGCTCAGTACTCATGGTGCTGGGTGCTCAGTACTCAGGGGGCTGGGTGCTCAGTGCTCAGGGTGCTGGGTGCTCAGTGCTCAGGGTGCTGGGTGCTCAGTGCTCGGGGTGCTGGGTGCTCAGTGCTCGGGGTGCTGGGTGGTCAGTGCTCAGTGCTCAGTGTGCTGGGTGCTCAGTACTCAGGGTGCTGGGTGCTCAGTACTCAGGGTGCTGGGTGCTCAGTTCTCAGGGTGCTGGGTGCTCAGTACTCTGGGTGTTGGGTGCTCAGTACTCAGGGTGCTGGGTGCTCAGTGCTTGGGGTGCTGGGTGCTCAGTGCTCAGGGTGCTGGGTGCTCAGTGCTCAGTGCTCAGGGTGCTGGGTGCTCAGTACTCAGGGTGCTGGGTGCTCAGTACTCAGGGTTCTGGGTGCTCAGTTCTCAGGGTGCTGGGTGCTCAGTACTCTGGGTGTTGGGTGCTCAGTACTCAGGGTGCTGTGTGCTCAGTGCTCGGGGTGCTGAGTGCTCAATGCTCAGGGTGCTGTGTGCTCAGTGCTCAGGGTGCTGGGTGGTCAGTACTCAGGGTGCTCGGTGCTCAGTACTCAAGGTGCTGGATGCTCAGTGCTCAGGGTGCTGGGTGCTCAGTCCTCGGGGTGCTCCGTGCTCAGTGCTCAGGGTGCTGGGTGCTCAGTACTCAGGGTGCTCGGTGCTCAGTACTCACGGTTCTCAGTGCTCAGGGTGCTGGGTGCTCAGTACTCAGGGTGCTCAGTGCTCAGTACTCGGGGTGCTGGGTGCTCAGTACTCAGGGTGCTCAGTGCTCAGTACTCGGGGTGCTGGGTGCTCAGTGCTCAGTGTGCTCAGTGCTCAGTGCTCGGGGTGCTGGGTGCTCAGTGCTCGGGGCGCTGGGTGCTCAGTGCTCGGGGTGCTGGGTGCTCAGTACTCAGGGTGCTGTGTGCTCAGTGCTCAGTACTCAGCGTGCTGGGTGCTCAGTGCTCAGTGCTCAGGGTGCTCAGTGCTCAGGGTGCTCAGTGCTCAGGGTGCTGGGTGCTCAGGGTGCTGGGTGCTCAGTGCTCGGGGTGCTGGGTGCTCAGTGTTCAGTGCTCAGGGTGCTGGGTGCTCAGTGCTCAGTGCTCAGGGTGCTGGGTGTTCAGTACTCAGGGTGCACGGTGCTCAGTGCTCAGGGTGCTGGGTGCTCAGTACTCAGGGTGCTGGGTGCTCAGTGCTCGGTGTGCTGGTTGCTCAGTGCTCAGGGTGATCAGTGCTCAGTACTCAGGGTGCTGGGTGCTCAGTCCTCAGGGTGCTCAGTTCTCAGGGTGCTCGGTGCTCAGTGCTCAGTACTCAGGGTGCTCAGTACTCAGGGTGCTGGGTGCTCAGTGCTCGGGGTGCTGGGTGCTCAGTACTCAGGGTGCTGGGTGCTCAGTACTCTAGTGCTGGGTGCTCAGTACTCAGGGTGCTGGGTGCTCAGTGCTCAGGGTGCTGGGTGCTCAGTCCTCAGGGTGCTGGGTGCTCAGTACTCAGGGTGTTTGGTGCTCAGTACTCAGGGTGCTCAGTGCTCAGTACTCAGGGTGCTGGTTGCTCAGTGCTCGGGGTGCTCGGTGCTCAGTACTCAGGGTGCTTGGTGCTCAGTACTCAGGGTGCTGGGTGCTCAGTACTCAGGGTGCTGGGTTCTCATTATTGGGGTGCTGGGTGCTCAGTATTCAGGGTGCTGGGTGCTCAGTGCTCAGGGTGCTGGGTGCTCAGTACTCAGGGTGCTGGGTGCTCAGTACTCAGGGTGCTCGGTGCTCAGTACTCAGGGTGCTGGGTGCTCAGTGCTCAGGGTGCTGGGTACTCAGTACTAAGGGTGCTGGGTGCTCAGTACTCAGGGTGCTGGGTGCTCAGTGCTCAGGGTGCTGGGTGCTCAGTGCTCAGGGTGCTGGGTGCTCAGTACTCAGGGTGCTGGGTGCTCAGTGCTCAGGGTGATCGGTGCTCAGTACTCAGGGTGCTGGGTGCTCAGTGCTCAGGGTGCTGGGTGCTCAGTGCTCAGGGTGCTGGGTGCTCAGTACTCAGGGTGCTGGGTTCTCAGTGCTCAGGGTGCTCTGTGCTCAGTACTCAGGGTGCTGGGTGCTCAGTGCTCTGGGTGCTGCGTGCTCAGTGCTCAGGGTGCTGGGTGCTCAGTGCTCAGGGTGCTGGGTGCTCAGTACTCAGGGTGCTGGGTGCTCAGTGCTCGGGGCGCTCGGTGCTCAGTACTCAAGGTGCTGGGTGCTCAGTGCTCAGGGTGCTGGGTACTCAGTCCTCGGGGTGCTCCGTGCTCAGTGATCAGGGTGCTGGGTGCTCAGTACTCAGGGTGCTCGGTGCTCAGTACTCAGGGTTCTCAGTGCTCAGTACTAACGGTGCTGGTTGCTCAGTGCTCAGGGTGCTGGGTGCTCAGTGCTCAGGGTGCTGGGTGCTCAGTACTCAGGGTGCTGGGTGCTCAGTGCTCAGGGTGATCGGTGCTCAGTACTCAGGGTGCTCAGGTCTCAGGGTGCTGGGTGCTCAGTGCTCAGGGTGCTGGGTGCTCAGTACTCAGGGTGCTGGGTGCTCAGTGCTCGGGGTGCTGGGTGCTCAGTGCTCAGGGTGATCGGTGCTCAGTACTCAGGGTGCTGGGTGCTCAGTGCTCAGGGTGCTGGGTGCTCAGTCCTCAGGGTGCTCAGTGCTCAGGGTGCTGGGTGCTCAGTGCTCGGGGTGCACGGTGCTCAGTACTCAGTGTGCTGAGTGCTCAGTACTCAGGGTGCTGGGTGCTCAGTACTCATGGTGCTGGGTGCTCAGTACTCAGGGGGCTGGGTGCACAGTGCTCAGGGTGCTGGGTGCTCAGTGCTCAGGGTGCTGGGTGCTCAGTGCTCGGGGTGCTGGGTCCTCAGTGCTCGGGGTGCTGGGTGGTCAGTGCTCATTGCTCAGGGTGCTGGGTGCTCAGTACTCAGGGTGCTGGGTGCTAAGTACTCAGGGTGCTGGGTGCTCAGTTCTCAGGGTGCTGGGTGCTCAGTACTCTGGCTGTTGGGTGCTCAGTACTCAGGGTGCTGGGTGCTCAGTGCTTGGGGTGCTGGGTGCTCAGTGCTCAGGGTGCTGGGTGCTCAGTGCTCAGTGCTCAGGGTGCTGGGTCCTCAGTACTCAGGGTGCTGGGTGCTCAGTACTCAGGGTGCTGGGTGCTCAGTGCTCAGGGTGCTGGGTGCTCAGTACTCTGAGTGTTGGGTGCTCAGTACTCAGGGTGCTGGGTGCTCAGTGCTCGGGGTGCTGGGTGCTCAGTGCTCAGGGTGCTGTGTGCTCAGTGCTCAGGGTGCTGGGTGCTCAGTACTCAGGGTGCTGGGTGCTCAGTCCTCGGGGTGCTCCGTGCTCAGTGCTCAGGGTGCTGGGTGCTCAGTACTCAGGGTGCTCGGTGCTCAGTACTCAAGGTGCTGGGTGCTCAGTGCTCAGGGTGCTGGGTGCTCAGTCCTCGGGGTGCTCCGTGCTGAGTGCTCAGGGTGCTGGGTGCTCAGTACTCAGGGTGCTCGTTGCTCAGTACTCACGGTTCTCAGTGCTCAGGGTGCTGGGTGCTCAGTACTCAGGGTGCTCAGTGCTCAGTACTCGGGGTGCTGGGTGCTCAGTACTCAGGGTGCTCAGTGCTCAGTACTCGGGGTGCTGGGTGCTCAGTGCTCAGTGTGCTCAGTGCTCAGTGCTCGGGGTGCTGGGTGCTCAGTGCTCGGGGCGCTGGGTGCTCAGTGCTCGGGGTGCTGGGTGCTCAGTACTCAGGGTGCTGTGTGCTCAGTGTTCAGTACTCAGCGTGCTGGGTGCTCAGTGCTCAGAGTGTTGGGTGCTCAGTACTCAGGGTGCTGGGTGCTCAGTGCTCAGTGCTCAGGGTGCTCAGTGCTCAGGGTGCTCAGTGCTCAGGGTGCGGGGTGCTCAGGGTGCTGGGTGCTCAGTGCTCGGGGTGCTGGGTGCTCAGTGTACAGTGCTCAGGGTGCTGGGTGCTCAGTGCTCGGGGTGCTGGTTGCTCAGTACTCAGGGTGCTGGGTGCTCAGTACTCGGGGTGCTGGGTGCTCAGTACTCAGGGTTCTGGGTGCTCAGTGCTCGGGGTGCTGGGTGCTCAGTGCTCAGGGTGATAGGTGCTCAGTGCTCAGGGTGCTGGGTGCTCAGTCCTCCGGGTGCTTAGTGCTCAGGGTGCTGGGTGCTCAGTGCTCGGGGTGCTCGGGGCTCAGTACTCAGGGTGCTGAGTGCTCAGTACTCAGGGTGCTGGGTGCTCAGTACTCAGGGTGCTGGGTGCTCAGTACTCAGGGTGCTGGGTGCTCAGTGTTCAGGGTGCTGGGTGCTCAGTGCTCAGGGTGCTGGGTGCTCAGTGCTCGGGGTGCTGGGTGCTCAGGGCTGTGGTGCTGGGTGCTCAGTGCTCAGTGCTCAGGGTGCTGGGTGCTCAGTGTTCAGTGCTCAGGGTGCTGGTTGCTCAGTACTCAGGGTGCTGGGTGCTCAGTACTCAGGGTGCTGGGTTCTCAGTGCTCAGGGTGCTCTGTGCTCAGTACTCAGGGTGCTGGGTGCTCAGTGCTCAGGGTGCTGCGTGCTCAGTGCTCAGGGTGCTGGGTGCTCAGTGCTCAGGGTGATGGGTGCTCAGTACTCAGGGTGCTGGGTGCTCAGTGCTCGGGGCGCTCGGTGCTCAGTACTCAAGGTGCTGGGTGCTCAGTGCTCAGGGTGCTGGGTGCTCAGTGCTCAGGGTGATGGGTGCTCAGTCCTCAGTCTGCTGGGTGCTCAGTACTCATGGTGCTGGGTGCTCAGTACTCAGGGGGCTGGGTGCTCAGTGCTCAGGGTGCTGGGTGCTCAGTGCTCAGGGTGCTGGGTGCTCAGTGCTCGGGGTGCTGCGTGCTCAGTGCTCGGGGTGCTGGGTGGTCAGTGCTCAGTGCTCATGGTGCTGGGTGCTCAGTACTCAGGGTGCTGGGTGCTCAGTACTCAGGGTGCTGGGTGCTCAGTTCTCAGGGTGCTGGGTGCTCAGTACTCTGGGTGTTGGGTGCTCAGTACTCAGGGTGCTGGGTGCTCAGTGCTTGGGGTGCTGGGTGCTCAGTGCTCAGGGTGCTGGGTGCTCAGTGCTCAGGGTGCTGGGTGCTCAGTACTCAGGGTGCTGGGTGCTCAGTACTCAGGGTGCTGGGTGCTCAGTTCTCAGGGTGCTGGGTGCTCAGTACTCTGGGTGTTGGGTGCTCAGTACTCAGTGTGCTGGGTGCTCAGTGCTCGGGGTGCTGAGTGCTCAGTGCTCAGGGTGCTGTGTGCTCAGTGCTCAGGGTGCTGGGTGCTCAGTACTCAGGGTGCTGGGTGCTCAGTCCTCGGGGTGCTCCGTGCTCAGTGCTCACGGTGCTGGGTGCTCAGTACTCAGGGTGCTCGGTGCTCAGTACTCAAGGTGCTGGATGCTCAGTGCTCAGGGTGCTCGGTGCTCAGTACTCACGGTTCTCAGTGCTCAGGGTGCTGGGTGCTCAGTACTCAGGGTGCTCAGTGCTCAGTACTCGGGGTGCTGGGTGCTCAGTACTCAGGGTGCTCAGTGCTCAGTACTCGGGGTGCTGGGTGCTCAGTGCTCAGTGTGCTCAGTGCTCAGTGCTCGGGGTGCTGGGTGCGCAGTGCTCGGGGCGCTGGGTGCTCAGTGCTCGGGGTGCTGGGTGCTCAGTACTCAGGGTGCTGTGTGCTCAGTGCTCAGTACTCAGCGTGCTGGGTGCTCAGTGCTCAGAGTGTTGGGTGCTCAGTACTCAGGGTGCTGGGTGCTCAGTGCTCAGTGCTCAGGGTGCTCAGTGCTCAGGGTGCTCAGTGCTCAGGGTGCTGGGTGCTCAGGGTGCTGGGTGCTCAGTGCTCGGGGTGCTGGGTGCTCAGTGCTCAGTGCTCAGGGTGCTGGGTGCTCAGTGCTCAGTGCTCAGGGTGCTGGGTGTTCAGTACTCAGGGTGCTCTGTGCTCAGTGCTCAGGGTGCTGGGTGCTCAGTACTCAGGGTGCTGGGTGCTCAGTACTCAGGTTGCTCAGTGCTCAGTGCTCAGGGTGCTGGGTGCTCAGTGCTCAGTGCTCAGGGTGCTGGGTGTTCAGTACTCAGGGTGCTCGGTGCTCAGTGCTCAGGGTGCTGGGTGCTCAGTACTCAGGGTGCTGGGTGCTCAGTACTCAGGGTGCTGGGTGCTCAGTGCTCAGAGTGCTGGGTGCTCAGTGCTCAGGGTGCTGGGTGCTCAGTGCTCAGGGTGCTGGTTACTCAGTACTCAGGGTGCTGTGTGCTCAGTGCTCAGGGTGCTGGGTGCTCAGTGCTCAGGGTGCTGGGTGCTCAGTGCTCGGGGTGCTGGGTGCTCAGTGCTCGGGGTGCTGGGTGCTCAGTGCTCAGGGTGCTGGGTGCTCAGTTCTCAGGGTGCTGGGTGCTCAGTACTCTAGTGCTGGGTGCTCAGTACTCAGGGTGCTGGGTGCTCAGTGCTCAGGGTGCTGGGTGCTCAGTCCTCAGGGTGCTGGGTGCTCAGTACTCAGGGTGTTTGGTGCTCAGTACTCAGGGTGCTCAGTGCTCAGTACTCAGGGTGCTGGTTGCTCAGTGCTCGGGGTGCTCGGTTCTCAGTACTCAGGGTGCTTGGTGCTCAGTACTCAGGGTGCTGGGTGCTCAGTACTCAGGGTGCTGGGTTCTCATTATTGGGGTGCTGGGTGCTCAGTACTCAGGGTGCTGGGTGCTCAGTGCTCAGGGTGCTGGGTGCTCAGTACTCAGGGTGCTGGGTGCTCAGTACTCAGGGTGCTCGGTGCTCAGTACTCAGGGTGCTTCGTGCTCAGTGCTCAGGGTGCTTGGTACTCAGTACTCAGGGTGCTGGGTGCTCAGTACTCAGGGTGCTGGGTGCTCAGTGCTCAGGGTGCTGGGTGCTCAGTGCTCAGGGTGCTGGGTGCTCAGTACTCAGGGTGCTGGGTGCTCAGTGCTCAGGGTGATCGGTGCTCAGTACTCAGGGTGCTGGGTGCTCAGTGCTCAGGGTGCTGGGTGCTCAGTGCTCAGGGTGCTGGGTGCTCAGTACTCAGGGTGCTAGGTGCTCAGTGCTCGGGGTGCTGGGTGCTCAGTGCTCAGGGTGATCGGTGCTCAGTACTCAGGGTGCTGGGTGCTCAGTGCTCAGGGTGCTGGGTGCTCAGTCCTCAGGGTGCTCAGTGCTCAGGGTGCTGGGTGCTCAGTGCTCGGGTTGCACGGTGCTCAGTACTCAGTGTGCTGAGTGCTCAGTAGTCAGGGTGCTGGGTGCTCAGTACTCATGGTGCTGGGTGCTCAGTACTCAGGGGGCTGGGTGCTCAGTGCTCAGGGTGCTGGGTGCTCAGTGCTCAGGGTGCTGGGTGCTCAGTGCTCGGGGTGCTGGGTGCTCAGTGCTCGGGGTGCTGGGTGGTCAGTGCTCAGTGCTCAGTGTGCTGGGTGCTCAGTACTCAGGGTGCTGGGTGCTCAGTACTCAGGGTGCTGGGTGCTCAGTTCTCAGGGTGCTGGGTGCTCAGTACTCTGGGTGTTGGGTGCTCAGTACTCAGGGTGCTGGGTGCTCAGTGCTTGGGGTGCTGGGTGCTCAGTACTCAGGGTGCTGGGTGCTCAGTGCTCAGTGCTCAGGGTGCTGGGTGCTCAGTACTCAGGGTGCTGGGTGCTCAGTACTCAGGGTTCTGGGTGCTCAGTTCTCAGGGTGCTGGGTGCTCAGTACTCTGGGTGTTGGGTGCTCAGTACTCAGGGTGCTGGGTGCTCAGTGCTCGGGGTGCTGAGTGCTCAGTGCTCAGGGTGCTGTGTGCTCAGTGCTCAGGGTGCTGGGTGCTCAGTACTCAGGGTGCTCGGTGCTCAGTACTCAAGGTGCTGGATGCTCAGTGCTCAGGGTGCTGGGTGCTCAGTCCTCGGGGTGCTCCGTGCGCAGTGCTCAGGGTGCTGGGTGCTCAGTGCTCAGGGTGCTGGGTGCTCAGTCCCGGGGTGCTCCGTGCTCAGTGCTCAGGGTGCTGGGTGCTCAGTACTCAGGTTGCTGGGTGCTCAGTACTCACGGTTCTCAGTGCTCAGGGTGCTAGGTGCTCAGTACTCAGGGTGCTCAGTGCTCAGTACTCGGGGTGCTGGGTGCTCAGTTCTCAGGGTGCTCAGTGCTCAGTACTCGGGGTGCTGGGTGCTCAGTGCTCAGTGTGCTCAGTGCTCAGTGCTCGGGATGCTGGGTGCTCAGTGCTCGGGGCGCTGGGTGCTCAGTGCTCGGGGTGCTGGGTGCTCAGTCCCGGGGTGCTCCGTGCTCAGTGCTCATGGTGCTGGGTGCTCAGTACTCAGGGTGCTGGGTGCTCAGTACTCACGGTTCTCAGTGCTCAGGGTGCTAGGTGCTCAGTACTCAGGGTGCTCAGTGCTCAGTACTCGGGGTGCTGGGTGCTCAGTTCTCAGGGTGCTCAGTGCTCAGTACTCGGGGTGCTGGGTGCTCAGTGCTCAGTGTGCTCAGTGCTCAGTGCTCGGGATGCTGGGTGCTCAGTGCTCGGGGCGCTGGGTGCTCAGTGCTCGGGGTGCTGGGTGCTCAGTACTCAGGGTGCTGTGTGCTCAGTGCTCAGTACTCAGCCTGCTGGGTGCTCAGTGCTCAGTGCTCAGGGTGCTCAGTGCTCAGGGTGCTCAGTGCTCAGGGTGCTGGGTGCTCAGGGTGCTGGGTGCTCAGTGCTCGGGGTGCTGGGTGCTCAGTGCTCAGTGCTCAGGGTGCTGGGTGCTCAGTGCTCAGTGCTCAGGGTGCTGGGTGTTCAGTACTCAGGGTGCTCGGTGCTCAGTGCTCAGGGTGCTGGGTGCTCAGTACTCAGGGTGCTGGGTGCTCAGTGCTCGGTTTGCTGGGTGCTCAGTGCTCAGGGTGATCAGTGCTCAGTACTCAGGGTGCTGGGTGCTCAGTACTCAGGGTGCTGGGTGCTCAGTCCTCAGGGTGCTCAGTTCTCAGGGTGCTCGGTGCTCAGTGCTCAGTACTCAGGGTGCTCAGTACTCAGGGTGCTGGGTGCTCAGTGCTCGGGGTGCTGGGTGCTCAGTACTCAGGGTGCTGGGTGCTCAGTACTCGGGGTGCTGGGTGCTCAGTATTCAGGGTGCTGGGTGCTCAGTGCTCGGGGTGCTAGGTGCTCAGTGCTCAGGGTGAACGGTGCTCAGTGCTCAGGGTGCTGGGTGCACAGTCCTCCGGGTGCTCAGTGCTCAGGGTGCTGGGTGCTCAGTGCTCGGGGTGCTCGGCGCTCAGTACTCAGGGTGCTGAGTGCTCAGTACTCAGGGTGCTGGGTGCTCAGTACTCAGGGTGCTGGGTGCTCAGTACTCAGGGTGCTGGGTGCTCAGTGTTCAGGGTGCTGGGTGCTCAGTGCTCAGCGTGCTGGGTGCTCAGTGCTCGGGGTGCTGGGTGCTCAGGGCTGTGGTGCTGGGTGCTCAGTGCTCAGTGCTCAGGGTGCTGGGTGCTCAGTGCTCAGTGCTCAGGGTGCTGGTTGCTCAGTACTCAGGGTGCTGGGTGCTCAGTACTCAGGGTGCTGGGTTCTCAGTGCTCAGGGTGCTCTGTGCTCAGTACTCAGGGTGCTGGGTGCTCAGTGCTCTGGGTGCTGCGTGCTCAGTGCTCAGGGTGCTGGGTGCTCAGTGCTCAGGGTGCTGGGTGCTCAGTACTCAGTGTGCTGGGTGCTCAGTGCTCGGGGCGCTCGGTGCTCAGTACTCAGTGTGCTGGGTGCTCAGTGCTCTGGGTGCTGGGTGCTCAGTGCTCAGGGTGCTGGGTGCTCAGTCCTCAGGGTGCTCAGTGCTCAGGGTGCTGGGTACTCAGTCCTCGGGGTGCTCCGTGCTCAGTGATCAGGGTGCTGGGTGCTAAGTACTCAGGGTGCTCAGTGCTCAGTACTCAGGGTTCTCAGTGCTCAGTACTAACGGTGCTGTTTGCTCAGTGCTCAGGGTGCTGGGTGCTCAGTGCTCAGGGTGCTGGGTGCTCAGTACTCAGGGTGCTGGGTGCTCAGTGCTCAGGGTGATCGGTGCTCAGTACTCAGGGTGCTCAGTGCTCAGGGTGCTGGGTGCTCAGTGCTCAGGGTGCTGGGTGCTCAGTACTCAGGGTGCTGGGTGCTCAGTGCTCGGGGTGCTGGGTGCTCAGTGCTCAGGGTGATCGGTGCTCAGTACTCAGGGTGCTGGGTGCTCAGTGCTCAGGGTGCTGGGTGCTCAGTCCTCAGGGTGCTCAGTGCTCAGGGTGCTGGGTGCTCAGTGCTCGGGGTGCACGGTGCTCAGTACTCAGTGTGCTGAGTGCTCAGTACTCAGGGTGCTGGGTGCTCAGTACTCATGGTTCTGGGTGCTCAGTACTCAGGGGGCTGGGTGCACAGTGCTCAGGGTGCTGGGTGCTCAGTGCTCAGGGTGCTGGGTGCTCAGTGCTCGGGGTGCTGGGTGCTCAGTGCTCGGGGTGCTGGGTGGTCAGTGCTCAGTGCTCAGTGTGCTGGGTGCTCAGTACTCAGGGTGCTGGGTGCTCAGTACTCAGGGTGCTGGGTGCTAAGTTCTCAGGGTGCTGGGTGCTCAGTACTCTTAGTGTTGGGTGCTCAGTACTCAGGGTGCTGGGTGCTCAGTGCTTGGGGTGCTGGGTGCTCAGTGCTCAGGGTGCTGGGTGCTCAGTGCTCAGTGCTCAGGGTGCTGGGTGCTCAGTACTCAGGGTGCTGGGTGCTCAGTACTCAGGGTTCTCGGTGCTCAGTTCTCAGGGTGCTGGGTGCTCAGTACTCTGGGTGTTGGGTGCTCAGTACTCAGGGTGCTGGGTGCTCAGTGCTCGGGGTGCTGAGTGCTCAGTGCTCAGGGTGCTGTGTGCTCAGTGCTCAGGGTGCTGGGTGCTCAGTACTCAGGGTGCTGGGTGCTCAGTCCTCGGGGTGCTCCGTGCTCAGTGCTCAGGGTGCTGGGTGCTCAGTACTCAGGGTGCTCGGTGCTCAGTACTCAAGTTGCTGGATGCTCAGTGCTCAGGGTGCTGGGTGCTCAGTCCTCGGTGTGCTCCGTGCTCAGTGCTCAGGGTGCTGGGTGCTCAGTACTCAGGGTGCTCGGTGCTCAGTACTCACGGTTCTCAGTGCTCAGGGTGCTGCGTGCTCAGTACTCAGGGTGCTCAGTGCTCAGTACTCGGGGTGCTGGGTGCTCAGTACTCAGGGTGCTCAGTGCTCAGTACTCGGGGTGCTGGGTGCTCAGTGCTCAGTGTGCTCAGTGCTCAGTGCTCGGGGTGCTGGGTGCTCAGTGCTCGGGGCGCTGGGTGCTCAGTGCTCGGGGTGCTGGGTGCTCAGTACTCAGGGTGCTGTGTGCTCAGTGCTCAGTACTCAGCGTGCTGGGTGCTCAGTGCTCAGTGCTCAGGGTGCTCAGTGCTCAGGGTGCTCAGTGCTCAGGGTGCTGGGTGCTCAGGGTGCTGGGTGCTCAGTGCTCTGGGTGCTGGGTGCTCAGTGTTCAGTGCTCAGGGTGCTGGGTGCTCAGTGCTCAGTGCTCAGGGTGCTGGGTGTTCAGTACTCAGGGTGCTCGGTGCTCAGTGCTCAGGGTGCTGGGTGCTCAGTACTCAGGGTGCTGGGTGCTCAGTGCTCGGTGTGCTGGGTGCTCAGTGCTCAGGGTGATCAGTGCTCAGTACTCAGGGTGCTGGGTGATCAGTACTCAGGGTGCTGGGTGCTCAGTCCTCAGGGTGCTCAGTTCTCAGGGTGCTCGGTGCTCAGTGCTCAGTACTCAGGGTGCTCAGTACTCAGGGTGCTGGGTGCTCAGTGCTCGGGGTGCTGGGTGCTCAGTACTCAGGGTGCTGGGTGCTCAGTACTCTAGTGCTGGGTGCTCAGTACTCAGGGTGCTGGGTGCTCAGTGCTCAGGGTGTTGGGTGCTCAGTCCTCAGGGTGCTGGGTGCTCAGTACTCAGGGTGTTTGGTGCTCAGTACTCAGGGTGCTCAGTGCTCAGTACTCAGGGTGCTGGTTGCTCAGTGCTCGGGGTGCTCGGTGCTCAGTACTCAGGGTGCTTGGTGCTCAGTACTCAGGGTGCTGGGTGCTCAGTACTCAGGGTGCTGGGTTCTCATTATTGGGGTGCTGGGTGTTCAGTACTCAGGGTGCTGTGTGCTCAGTGCTCAGGGTGCTGGGTGCTCAGTACTCAGGGTGCTGGGTGCTCAGTGCTCAGGGTGCTGGGTACTCAGTACTCAGGGTGCTGGGTGCTCAGTACTCAGGGTGCTGGGTGCTCAGTGCTCAGGGTGCTGGGTGCTCAGTGCTCAGGGTGCTGGGTGCTCAGTACTCAGGGTGCTGGGTGCTCAGTGCTCAGGGTGATCGGTGCTCAGTACTCAGGGTGCTGGGTGCTCAGTGCTCAGGGTGCTGGGTGCTCAGTGCTCAGGGTGCTGGGTGCTCAGTACTCAGGGTGCTGGGTGCTCAGTGCTCGGGGTGCTGGGTGCTCAGTGCTCAGGGTGATCGGTGCTCAGTACTCAGGGTGCTGGGTGCTCAGTGCTCAGGGTGCTGGGTGCTCAGTCCTCAGGGTGCTCAGTGCTCAGGGTGCTGGGTGCTCAGTGCTCGGGGTGCACGGTGCTCAGTACTCAGTGTGCTGAGTGCTCAGTACTCAGGGTGCTGGGTGCTCAGTAATCATGGTGCTGGGTGCTCAGTACTCAGGGGGCTGGGTGCTCAGTGCTCAGGGTGCTGGGTGCTCAGTGCTCAGGGTGCTGGGTGCTCAGTGCTCGGGGTGCTGGGTGCTCAGTGCTCGGGGTGCTGGGTGGTCAGTGCTCAGTGCTCAGGGTGCTGGGTGCTCAGTACTCAGGGTGCTGGGTGCTCAGTACTCAGGGTGCTGGGTGCTCAGTTCTCAGGGTCCTGGGTGCTCAGTACTCTGGGTGTTGGGTGCTCAGTACTCAGGGTGCTGGGTGCTCAGTGCTTGGGGTGCTGGGTGCTCAGTGCTCAGGGTGCTGGGTGCTCAGTGCTCAGTGCTCAGGGTGCTGGGTGCTCAGTACTCAGGGTGCTGGGTGCTCAGTACTCAGGGTGCTGGGTGCTCAGTTCTCAGGGTGCTGGGTGCTCAGTACTCTGGGTGTTGGGTACTCAGTACTCAGGGTGCTGGGTGCTCAGTGCTCGGGGTGCTGAGTGCTCAGTGCTCAGGGTGCTGTGTGCTCAGTGCTCAGGGTGCTGGGTGCACAGTACTCAGGGTGCTAGGTGCTCAGTCCTCGGGGTGCTCCGTGCTCAGTGCTCAGGGTGCTGGGTGCTCAGTACTCAGGGTGCTCGGTGCTCAGTACTCAAGGTGCTGGATGCTCAGTGCTCAGGGTGCTGGGTGCTCAGTCCCCGGGGTGCTCCGTGCTCAGTGCTCAGGGTGCTGGGTGCTCAGTACTCAGGGTGCTGGGTGCTCAGTACTCACGGTTCTCAGTGCTCAGGGTGCTAGGTGCTCAGTACTCAGGGTGCTCATTGCTCAGTACTCGGGGTGCTGGGTGCTCAGTACTCAGGGTGCTCAGTGCTCAGTACTCGGGGTGCTGGGTGCTCAGTGCTCAGTGTGCTCAGTGCTCAGTGCTCGGGATGCTGGGTGCTCAGTGCTCGGGGCGCTGGGTGCTCAGTGCTCGGGGTGCTGGGTGCTCAGTACTCAGGGTGCTATGTGCTCAGTGCTCAGTACTCAGCGTGCTGGGTGCTCAGTGCTCAGTGCTCAGGGTGCTCAGTGCTCAGGGTGCTCAGTGCTCAGGGTGCTGGGTGCTCAGGGTGCTGGGTGCTCAGTGCTCGGGGTGCTGGGTGCTCAGTGCTCAGTGCTCAGGGTGCTGGGTGCTCAGTGCTCAGTGCTCAGGGTGCTGGGTGTTCAGTACTCAGGGTGCTCGGTGCTCAGTGCTCAGGGTGCTGGGTGCTCAGTACTCAGGGTGCTGGGTGCTCAGTGCTCTTTTTGCTGGGTGCTCAGTGCTCAGGGTGATCAGTGCTCAGTACTCAGGGTGCTGGGTGCTCAGTACTCAGGGTGCTGGGTGCTCAGTCCTCAGGGTGCTCAGTTCTCAGGGTGCTCGGTGCTCAGTGCTCAGTACTCAGGGTGTTCAGTACTCAGGGTGCTGGGTGCTCAGTGCTCGGGGTGCTGGGTGCTCAGTACTCAGGGTGCTCGGTGCTCAGTACTCAGGGTGCTGGGTGCTCAGAGCTCAGGGTGCTGGGTACTCAGTACTCAGGGTGCTGGGTGCTCAGTACTCAGGGTGCTGTGTGCTCAGTGCTCAGGGTGCTGGGTGCTCAGTGCTCAGGGTGCTGGGTGCTCAGTACTCAGGGTGCTGGGTGCTCAGTGCTCAGGGTGATCGGTGCTCAGTACTCAGGGTGCTGGGTGCTCAGTGCTCAGGGTGCTGGGTGCTCAGTGCTCAGGGTGCTGGGTGCTCAGTACTCAGGGTGCTGGGTGCTCAGTGCTCGGGGTGCTGGGTGCTCAGTGCTCAGGGTGATCGGTGCTCAGTACTCAGGGTGCTGGGTGCTCAGTGCTCAGGGTGCTGGGTGCTCAGTCCTCAGGGTGCTCAGTGCTCAGGGTGCTGGGTGCTCAGTGCTCGGGGTGCACGGTGCTCAGTACTCAGTGTGCTGAGTGCTCAGTACTCAGGGTGCTGGGTGCTCAGTAATCATGGTGCTGGGTGCTCAGTACTCAGGGGGCTGGGTGCTCAGTGCTCAGGGTGCTGGGTGCTCAGTGCTCAGGGTGCTGGGTGCTCAGTGCTCGGGGTGCTGGGTGCTCAGTGCTCGGGGTGCTGGGTGGTCAGTGCTCAGTGCTCAGGGTGCTGGGTGCTCAGTACTCAGGGTGCTGGGTGCTCAGTACTCAGGGTGCTGGGTGCTCAGTTCTCAGGGTCCTGGGTGCTCAGTACTCTGGGTGTTGGGTGCTCAGTACTCAGGGTGCTGGGTGCTCAGTGCTTGGGGTGCTGGGTGCTCAGTGCTCAGGGTGCTGGGTGCTCAGTGCTCAGTGCTCAGGGTGCTGGGTGCTCAGTACTCAGGGTGCTGGGTGCTCAGTACTCAGGGTGCTGGGTGCTCAGTTCTCAGGGTGCTGGGTGCTCAGTACTCTGGGTGTTGGGTACTCAGTACTCAGGGTGCTGGGTGCTCAGTGCTCGGGGTGCTGAGTGCTCAGTGCTCAGGGTGCTGTGTGCTCAGTGCTCAGGGTGCTGGGTGCACAGTACTCAGGGTGCTAGGTGCTCAGTCCTCGGGGTGCTCCGTGCTCAGTGCTCAGGGTGCTGGGTGCTCAGTACTCAGGGTGCTCGGTGCTCAGTACTCAAGGTGCTGGATGCTCAGTGCTCAGGGTGCTGGGTGCTCAGTCCCCGGGGTGCTCCGTGCTCAGTGCTCAGGGTGCTGGGTGCTCAGTACTCAGGGTGCTGGGTGCTCAGTACTCACGGTTCTCAGTGCTCAGGGTGCTAGGTGCTCAGTACTCAGGGTGCTCATTGCTCAGTACTCGGGGTGCTGGGTGCTCAGTACTCAGGGTGCTCAGTGCTCAGTACTCGGGGTGCTGGGTGCTCAGTGCTCAGTGTGCTCAGTGCTCAGTGCTCGGGATGCTGGGTGCTCAGTGCTCGGGGCGCTGGGTGCTCAGTGCTCGGGGTGCTGGGTGCTCAGTACTCAGGGTGCTATGTGCTCAGTGCTCAGTACTCAGCGTGCTGGGTGCTCAGTGCTCAGTGCTCAGGGTGCTCAGTGCTCAGGGTGCTCAGTGCTCAGGGTGCTGGGTGCTCAGGGTGCTGGGTGCTCAGTGCTCGGGGTGCTGGGTGCTCAGTGCTCAGTGCTCAGGGTGCTGGGTGCTCAGTGCTCAGTGCTCAGGGTGCTGGGTGTTCAGTACTCAGGGTGCTCGGTGCTCAGTGCTCAGGGTGCTGGGTGCTCAGTACTCAGGGTGCTGGGTGCTCAGTGCTCTTTTTGCTGGGTGCTCAGTGCTCAGGGTGATCAGTGCTCAGTACTCAGGGTGCTGGGTGCTCAGTACTCAGGGTGCTGGGTGCTCAGTCCTCAGGGTGCTCAGTTCTCAGGGTGCTCGGTGCTCAGTGCTCAGTACTCAGGGTGTTCAGTACTCAGGGTGCTGGGTGCTCAGTGCTCGGGGTGCTGGGTGCTCAGTACTCAGGGTGCTCGGTGCTCAGTACTCAGGGTGCTGGGTGCTCAGTGCTCAGGGTGCTGGGTACTCAGTACTCAGGGTGCTGGGTGCTCAGTACTCAGGGTGCTGGGTGCTCAGTGCTCAGGGTGCTGGGTGCTCAGTGCTCAGGGTGCTGGGTGCTCAGTACTCAGGGTGCTGGGTGCTCAGTGCTCAGGGTGATCGGTGCTCAGTACTCAGGGTGCTGGGTGCTCAGTGCTCAGGGTGCTGGGTGCTCAGTGCTCAGGGTGCTGGGTGCTCAGTACTCAGGGTGCTGGGTGCTCAGTGCTCGGGGTGCTGGGTGCTCAGTGCTCAGGGTGATCGGTGCTCAGTACTCAGGGTGCTGGGTGCTCAGTGCTCAGGGTGCTGGGTGCTCAGTCCTCAGGGTGCTCAGTGCTCAGGGTGCTGGGTGCTCAGTGCTCGGGGTGCACGGTGCTCAGTACTCAGTGTGCTGAGTGCTCAGTACTCAGGGTGCTGGGTGCTCAGTAATCATGGTGCTGGGTGCTCAGTACTCAGGGGGCTGGGTGCTCAGTGCTCAGGGTGCTGGGTGCTCAGTGCTCAGGGTGCTGGGTGCTCAGTGCTCGGGGTGCTGGGTGCTCAGTGCTCGGGGTGCTGGGTGGTCAGTGCTCAGTGCTCAGGGTGCTGGGTGCTCAGTACTCAGGGTGCTGGGTGCTCAGTACTCAGGGTGCTGGGTGCTCAGTTCTCAGGGTCCTGGGTGCTCAGTACTCTGGGTGTTGGGTGCTCAGTACTCAGGGTGCTGGGTGCTCAGTGCTTGGGGTGCTGGGTGCTCAGTGCTCAGGGTGCTGGGTGCTCAGTGCTCAGTGCTCAGGGTGCTGGGTGCTCAGTACTCAGGGTGCTGGGTGCTCAGTACTCAGGGTGCTGGGTGCTCAGTTCTCAGGGTGCTGGGTGCTCAGTACTCTGGGTGTTGGGTGCTCAGTACTCAGGGTGCTGGGTGCTCAGTGCTCGGGGTGCTGAGTGCTCAGTGCTCAGGGTGCTGTGTGCTCAGTGCTCAGGGTGCTGGGTGCTCAGTACTCAGGGTGCTAGGTGCTCAGTCCTCGGGGTGCTCCGTGCTCAGTGCTCAGGGTGCTGGGTGCTCAGTACTCAGGGTGCTCGGTGCTCAGTACTAAAGGTGCTGGATCCTCAGTGCTCAGGGTGCTGGGTGCTCAGTCCCCGGGGTGCTCCGTGCTCAGTGCTCAGGGTGCTGGGTGCTCAGTACTCAGGGTGCTGGGTGCTCAGTACTCACGGTTCTCAGTGCTCAGGGTGCTAGGTGCTCAGTACTCAGGGTGCTCAGTGCTCAGTACTCGGGGTGCTGGGTGCTCAGTACTCAGGGTGCTCAGTGCTCAGTACTCGGGGTGCTGGGTGCTCAGTGCTCAGTGTGCTCAGTGCTCAGTGCTCGGGATGCTGGGTGCTCAGTGCTCGGGGCGCTGGGTGCTCAGTGCTCGGGGTGCTGGGTGCTCAGTACTCAGGGTGCTATGTGCTCAGTGCTCAGTACTCAGCGTGCTGGGTGCTCAGTGCTCAGTGCTCAGGGTGCTCAGTGCTCAGGGTGCTCAGTGCTCAGGGTGCTGGGTGCTCAGGGTGCTGGGTGCTCAGTGCTCGGGGTGCTGGGTGCTCAGTGCTCAGTGCTCAGGGTGCTGGGTGCTCAGTGCTCAGTGCTCAGGGTGCTGGGTGTTCAGTACTCAGGGTGCTCGGTGCTCAGTGCTCAGGGTGCTGGGTGCTCAGTACTCAGGGTGCTGGGTGCTCAGTGCTCTTTTTGCTGGGTGCTCAGTGCTCAGGGTGATCAGTGCTCAGTACTCAGGGTGCTGGTTGCTCAGTACTCAGGGTGCTGGGTGCTCAGTCCTCAGGGTGCTCAGTTCTCAGGGTGCTCGGTGCTCAGTGCTCAGTACTCAGGGTGTTCAGTACTCAGGGTGCTGGGTGCTCAGTGCTCGGGGTGCTGGGTGCTCAGTACTCAGGGTGCTGGGTGCTCAGTACTCGGGGTGCTGGGTGCTCAGTCCTCAGGGTGCTCAGTTCTCAGGGTGCTCGGTGCTCAGTGCTCAGTACTCAGGGTGTTCAGTACTCAGGGTGCTGGTTGCTCAGTGCTCGGGGTGCTGGGTGCTCAGTACTCAGGGTGCTCGGTGCTCAGTACTCAGGGTGCTGGGTGCTCAGTGCTCAGGGTGCTGGGTACTCAGTACTCAGGGTGCTGGGTGCTCAGTGCTTGGGGTGCTGGGTGCTCAGTGCTCAGGGTGCTGGGTGCTCAGTGCTCAGTACTCAGGGTGCTCAGTGCTCAGTACTCGGGGTGCTGGGTGCTCAGTACTCAGGGTGCTCAGTGCTCAGTACTCGGGGTGCTGGGTGCTCAGTGCTCAGTGTGCTCAGTGCTCAGTGCTCGGGGTGCTGGGTGCTCAGTGCTCGGGGCGCTGGGTGCTCAGTGCTCGGGGTGCTGGGTGCTCAGTACTCAGGGTGCTGTGTGCTCAGTGCTCAGTACTCAGCGTGCTGGGTGCTCAGTGCTCAGTGCTCAGGGTGCTCAGTGCTCAGGGTGCTCAGTGCTCAGGGTGCTGGGTGCTCAGGGTGCTGGGTGCTCAGTGCTCGGGGTGCTGGGTGCTCAGTGTTCAGTGCTCAGGGTGCTGGGTGCTCAGTGCTCAGTGCTCAGGGTGCTGGGTGTTCAGTACTCAGGGTGCACGGTGCTCAGTGCTCAGGGTGCTGGGTGCTCAGTGCTCAGGGTGCTGGGTGCTCAGTACTCAGGGTGCTGGGTGCTCAGTGCTCAGGGTGATCGGTGCTCAGTACTCAGGGTGCTGGGTGCTCAGTGCTCAGGGTGCTGGGTGCTCAGTGCTCAGGGTGCTGGGTGCTCAGTACTCAGGGTGCTGGGTGCTCAGTGCTCGGGGTGCTGGGTGCTCAGTGCTCAGGGTGATCGGTGCTCAGTACTCAGGGTGCTGGGTGCTCAGTGCTCAGGGTGCTGGGTGCTCAGTCCTCAGGGTGCTCAGTGCTCAGGGTGCTGGGTGCTCAGTGCTCGGGGTGCACGGTGCTCAGTACTCAGTGTGCTGAGTGCTCAGTACTCAGGGTGCTGGGTGCTCAGTAATCATGGTGCTGGGTGCTCAGTACTCAGGGGGCTGGGTGCTCAGTGCTCAGGGTGCTGGGTGCTCAGTGCTCAGGGTGCTGGGTGCTCAGTGCTCGGGGTGCTGGGTGCTCAGTGCTCGGGGTGCTGGGTGGTCAGTGCTCAGTGCTCAGGGTGCTGGGTGCTCAGTACTCAGGGTGCTGGGTGCTCAGTACTCAGGGTGCTGGGTGCTCAGTTCTCAGGGTCCTGGGTGCTCAGTACTCTGGGTGTTGGGTGCTCAGTACTCAGGGTGCTGGGTGCTCAGTGCTTGGGGTGCTGGGTGCTCAGTGCTCAGGGTGCTGGGTGCTCAGTGCTCAGTGCTCAGGGTGCTGGGTGCTCAGTACTCAGGGTGCTGGGTGCTCAGTACTCAGGGTGCTGGGTGCTCAGTTCTCAGGGTGCTGGGTGCTCAGTACTCTGGGTGTTGGGTGCTCAGTACTCAGGGTGCTGGGTGCTCAGTGCTCGGGGTGCTGAGTGCTCAGTGCTCAGGGTGCTGTGTGCTCAGTGCTCAGGGTGCTGGGTGCTCAGTACTCAGGGTGCTAGGTGCTCAGTCCTCGGGGTGCTCCGTGCTCAGTGCTCAGGGTGCTGGGTGCTCAGTACTCAGGGTGCTCGGTGCTCAGTACTAAAGGTGCTGGATCCTCAGTGCTCAGGGTGCTGGGTGCTCAGTCCCCGGGGTGCTCCGTGCTCAGTGCTCAGGGTGCTGGGTGCTCAGTACTCAGGGTGCTGGGTGCTCAGTACTCACGGTTCTCAGTGCTCAGGGTGCTAGGTGCTCAGTACTCAGGGTGCTCAGTGCTCAGTACTCGGGGTGCTGGGTGCTCAGTACTCAGGGTGCTCAGTGCTCAGTACTCGGGGTGCTGGGTGCTCAGTGCTCAGTGTGCTCAGTGCTCAGTGCTCGGGATGCTGGGTGCTCAGTGCTCGGGGCGCTGGGTGCTCAGTGCTCGGGGTGCTGGGTGCTCAGTACTCAGGGTGCTATGTGCTCAGTGCTCAGTACTCAGCGTGCTGGGTGCTCAGTGCTCAGTGCTCAGGGTGCTCAGTGCTCAGGGTGCTCAGTGCTCAGGGTGCTGGGTGCTCAGGGTGCTGGGTGCTCAGTGCTCGGGGTGCTGGGTGCTCAGTGCTCAGTGCTCAGTGTGCTGGGTGCTCAGTGCTCAGTGCTCAGGGTGCTGGGTGTTCAGTACTCAGGGTGCTCGGTGCTCAGTGCTCAGGGTGCTGGGTGCTCAGTACTCAGGGTGCTGGGTGCTCAGTGCTCTTTTTGCTGGGTGCTCAGTGCTCAGGGTGATCAGTGCTCAGTACTCAGGGTGCTGGTTGCTCAGTACTCAGGGTGCTGGGTGCTCAGTCCTCAGGGTGCTCAGTTCTCAGGGTGCTCGGTGCTCAGTGCTCAGTACTCAGGGTGTTCAGTACTCAGGGTGCTGGGTGCTCAGTGCTCGGGGTGCTGGGTGCTCAGTACTCAGGGTGCTGGGTGCTCAGTACTCGGGGTGCTGGGTGCTCAGTCCTCAGGGTGCTCAGTTCTCAGGGTGCTCGGTGCTCAGTGCTCAGTACTCAGGGTGTTCAGTACTCAGGGTGCTGGGTGCTCAGTGCTCGGGGTGCTGGGTGCTCAGTACTCAGGGTGCTCGGTGCTCAGTACTCAGGGTGCTGGGTGCTCAGTGCTCAGGGTGCTGGGTACTCAGTACTCAGGGTGCTGGGTGCTCAGTGCTTGGGGTGCTGGGTGCTCAGTGCTCAGGGTGCTGGGTGCTCAGTGCTCAGTACTCAGGGTGCTCAGTGCTCAGTACTCGGGGTGCTGGGTGCTCAGTACTCAGGGTGCTCAGTGCTCAGTACTCGGGGTGCTGGGTGCTCAGTGCTCAGTGTGCTCAGTGCTCAGTGCTCGGGGTGCTGGGTGCTCAGTGCTCGGGGCGCTGGGTGCTCAGTGCTCGGGGTGCTGGGTGCTCAGTACTCAGGGTGCTGTGTGCTCAGTGCTCAGTACTCAGCGTGCTGGGTGCTCAGTGCTCAGTGCTCAGGGTGCTCAGTGCTCAGGGTGCTCAGTGCTCAGGGTGCTGGGTGCTCAGGGTGCTGGGTGCTCAGTGCTCGGGGTGCTGGGTGCTCAGTGTTCAGTGCTCAGGGTGCTGGGTGCTCAGTGCTCAGTGCTCAGGGTGCTGGGTGTTCAGTACTCAGGGTGCACGGTGCTCAGTGCTCAGGGTGCTGGGTGCTCAGTACTCAGGGTGCTGGGTGCTCCTTGCTCGGTGTGCTGGTTGCTCAGTGCTCAGGGTGATCAGTGCTCAGTACTCAGGGTGCTGGGTGCTCAGTCCTCAGGGTGCTCAGTTCTCAGGGTGCTCGGTGCTCAGTGCTCAGTACTCAGGGTGCTCAGTACTCAGGGTGCTGGGTGCTCAGTGCTCGGGGTGCTGGGTGCTCAGTACTCAGGGTGCTGGGTGCTCAGTACTCTAGTGCTGGGTGCTCAGTACTCAGGGTGCTGGGTGCTCAGTGCTCAGGGTGCTGGGTGCTCAGTCCTCAGGGTGCTGGGTGCTCAGTACTCAGGGTGTTTGGTGCTCAGTACTCAGGGTGCTCAGTGCTCAGTACTCAGGGTGCTGGTTGCTCAGTGCTCGGGGTGCTCGGTGCTCAGTACTCAGGGTGCTTGGTGCTCAGTACTCAGGGTGCTGGGTGCTCAGTACTCAGGGTGCTGGGTTCTCATTATTGGGGTGCTGGGTGCTCAGTATTCAGGGTGCTGGGTGCTCAGTGCTCAGGGTGCTGGGTGCTCAGTACTCAGGGTGCTGGGTGCTCAGTACTCAGGGTGCTCGGTGCTCAGTACTCAGGGTGCTGGGTGCTCAGTGCTCAGGGTGCTGGGTACTCAGTACTCAGGGTGCTGGGTGCTCAGTACTCAGGGTTTTGGGTGCTCAGTGCTCAGGGTGCTGGGTGCTCAGTGCTCAGGGTGCTGGGTGCTCAGTACTCAGGGTGCTGGGTGCTCAGTGCTCAGGGTGATCGGTGCTCAGTACTCAGGGTGCTGGGTGCTCAGTGCTCAGGGTGCTGGGTGCTCAGTGCTCAGGGTGCTGGGTGCTCAGTACTCAGGGTGCTGGGTGCTCAATGCTCAGGGTGCTGGGTGCTCAGTCCTCAGGGTGCTGGGTGCTCAGTACTCAGGGTGTTTGGTGCTCAGTACTCAGGGTGCTCAGTGCTCAGTACTCAGGGTGCTGGTTGCTCAGTGCTCGGGGTGCTCGGTGCTCAGTACTCAGGGTGCTTGGTGCTCAGTACTCAGGGTGCTGGGTGCTCAGTACTCAGGGTGCTGGGTTCTCATTATTGGGGTGCTGGGTGCTCAGTACTCAGGGTGCTGGGTGTTCAGTGCTCAGGGTGCTGGGTGCTCAGTACTCAGGGTGCTGGGTGCTCAGTACTCAGGGTGCTCGGTGCTCAGTACTCAGGGTGCTGGGTGCTCAGTGCTCAGGGTGCTGGGTACTCAGTACTCAGGGTGCTGGGTGCTCAGTACTCAGGGTGCTGGGTGCTCAGTGCTCAGGGTGCTGGGTGCTCAGTGCTCAGGGTGCTGGGTGCTCAGTACTCAGGGTGCTGGGTGCTCAGTGCTCAGGGTGATCGGTGCTCAGTACTCAAGGTGCTGGATGCTCAGTGCTCAGGGTGCTGGGTGCTCAGTCCCGGGGTGCTCCGTGCTCAGTGCTCAGGGTGCTGGGAGCTCAGTACTCAGGGTGCTGGTTGCTCAGTGCTCGGGGTGCTCGGTGCTCAGTACTCAGGGTGCTTGGTGCTCAGTACTCAGGGTGCTGGGTGCTCAGTACTCAGGGTGCTGGGTTCTCATTATTGGGGTGCTGGGTGCTCAGTATTCAGGGTGCTGGGTGCTCAGTGCTCAGGGTGCTGGGTGCTCAGTACTCAGGGTGCTGGGTGCTCAGTACTCAGGGTGCTCGGTGCTCAGTACTCAGGGTGCTGGGTGCTCAGTGCTCAGGGTGCTGGGTACTCAGTACTCAGGGTGCTGGGTGCTCAGTACTCAGGGTGCTGGGTGCTCAGTGCTCAGGGTGCTGGGTGCTCAGTGCTCAGGGTGCTGGGTGCTCAGTACTCAGGGTGCTGGGTGCTCAGTGCTCAGGGTGATCGGTGCTCAGTACTCAGGGTGCTGGGTGCTCAGTGCTCAGGGTGCTGGGTGCTCAGTGCTCAGGGTGCTGGGTGCTCAGTACTCAGGGTGCTGGGTGCTCAATGCTCAGGGTGCTGGGTGCTCAGTCCTCAGGGTGCTGGGTGCTCAGTACTCAGGGTGTTTGGTGCTCAGTACTCAGGGTGCTCAGTGCTCAGTACTCAGGGTGCTGGTTGCTCAGTGCTCGGGGTGCTCGGTGCTCAGTACTCAGGGTGCTTGGTGCTCAGTACTCAGGGTGCTGGGTGCTCAGTACTCAGGGTGCTGGGTTCTCATTATTGGGGTGCTGGGTGCTCAGTATTCAGGGTGCTGGGTGCTCAGTGCTCAGGGTGCTGGGTGCTCAGTACTCAGGGTGCTGGGTGCTCAGTACTCAGGGTGCTCGGTGCTCAGTACTCAGGGTGCTGGGTGCTCAGTGCTCAGGGTGCTGGGTACTCAGTACTCAGGGTGCTGGGTGCTCAGTACTCAGGGTGCTGGGTGCTCAGTGCTCAGGGTGCTGGGTGCTCAGTGCTCAGGGTGCTGGGTGCTCAGTACTCAGGGTGCTGGGTGCTCAGTGCTCAGGGTGATCGGTGCTCAGTACTCAGGGTGCTGGGTGCTCAGTGCTCAGGGTGCTGGGTGCTCAGTGCTCAGGGTGCTGGGTGCTCAGTACTCAGGGTGCTGGGTGCTCAGTGCTCAGGGTGATCGGTGCTCAGTACTCAGGGTGCTCGGTGCTCAGTACTCAAGGTGCTGGATGCTCAGTGCTCAGGGTGCTGGGTGCTCAGTCCTCGGGGTGCTCCGTGCTCAGTGCTCAGGGTGCTGGGTGCTCAGTACTCAGGGTGCTCGGTGCTCAGTACTCACGGTTCTCAGTGCTCAGGGTGCTGGGTGCTCAGTACTCAGGGTGCTCAGTGCTCAGTACTCGGGGTGCTGGGTGCTCAGTACTCAGGGTGCTCAGTGCTCAGTACTCGGGGTGCTGGGTGCTCAGTGCTCAGTGTGCTCAGTGCTCAGTGCTCGGGGTGCTGGGTGCTCAGTGCTCGGGGCGCTGGGTGCTCAGTGCTCGGGGTGCTGGGTGCTCAGTACTCAGGGTGCTGTGTGCTCAGTGCTCAGTACTCAGCGTGCTGGGTGCTCAGTGCTCAGTGCTCAGGGTGCTCAGTGCTCAGGGTGCTCAGTGCTCAGGGTGCTGGGTGCTCAGGGTGCTGGGTGCTCAGTGCTCGGGGTGCTGGGTGCTCAGTGTTCAGTGCTCAGGGTGCTGGGTGCTCAGTGCTCAGTGCTCAGGGTGCTGGGTGTTCAGTACTCAGGGTGCACGGTGCTCAGTGCTCAGGGTGCTGGGTGCTCAGTACTCAGGGTGCTGGGTGCTCAGTGCTCGGTGTGCTGGTTGCTCAGTGCTCAGGGTGATCAGTGCTCAGTACTCAGGGTGCTGGGTGCTCAGTCCTCAGGGTGCTCAGTTCTCAGGGTGCTCGGTGCTCAGTGCTCAGTACTCAGGGTGCTCAGTACTCAGGGTGCTGGGTGCTCAGTGCTCGGGGTGCTGGGTGCTCAGTACTCAGGGTGCTGGGTGCTCAGTACTCTAGTGCTGGGTGCTCAGTACTCAGGGTGCTGGGTGCTCAGTGCTCAGGGTGCTGGGTGCTCAGTCCTCAGGGTGCTGGGTGCTCAGTACTCAGGGTGTTTGGTGCTCAGTACTCAGGGTGCTCAGTGCTCAGTACTCAGGGTGCTGGTTGCTCAGTGCTCGGGGTGCTCGGTGCTCAGTACTCAGGGTGCTTGGTGCTCAGTACTCAGGGTGCTGGGTGCTCAGTACTCAGGGTGCTGGGTTCTCATTATTGGGGTGCTGGGTGCTCAGTATTCAGGGTGCTGGGTGCTCAGTGCTCAGGGTGCTGGGTGCTCAGTACTCAGGGTGCTGGGTGCTCAGTACTCAGGGTGCTCGGTGCTCAGTACTCAGGGTGCTGGGTGCTCAGTGCTCAGGGTGCTGGGTACTCAGTACTCAGGGTGCTGGGTGCTCAGTACTCAGGGTGCTGGGTGCTCAGTGCTCAGGGTGCTGGGTGCTCAGTGCTCAGGGTGCTGGGTGCTCAGTACTCAGGGTGCTGGGTGCTCAGTGCTCAGGGTGATCGGTGCTCAGTACTCAGGGTGCTGGGTGCTCAGTGCTCAGGGTGCTGGGTGCTCAGTGCTCAGGGTGCTGGGTGCTCAGTACTCAGGGTGCTGGGTGCTCAATGCTCAGGGTGCTGGGTGCTCAGTCCTCAGGGTGCTGGGTGCTCAGTACTCAGGGTGTTTGGTGCTCAGTACTCAGGGTGCTCAGTGCTCAGTACTCAGGGTGCTGGTTGCTCAGTGCTCGGGGTGCTCGGTGCTCAGTACTCAGGGTGCTTGGTGCTCAGTACTCAGGGTGCTGGGTGCTCAGTACTCAGGGTGCTGGGTTCTCATTATTGGGGTGCTGGGTGCTCAGTACTCAGGGTGCTGGGTGCTCAGTGCTCAGGGTGCTGGGTGCTCAGTACTCAGGGTGCTGGGTGCTCAGTACTCAGGGTGCTCGGTGCTCAGTACTCAGGGTGCTGGGTGCTCAGTGCTCAGGGTGCTGGGTACTCAGTACTCAGGGTGCTGGGTGCTCAGTACTCAGGGTGCTGGGTGCTCAGTGCTCAGGGTGCTGGGTGCTCAGTGCTCAGGGTGCTGGGTGCTCAGTACTCAGGGTGCTGGGTGCTCAGTGCTCAGGGTGATCGGTGCTCAGTACTCAAGGTGCTGGATGCTCAGTGCTCAGGGTGCTGGGTGCTCAGTCCCGGGGTGCTCCGTGCTCAGTGCTCAGGGTGCTGGGAGCTCAGTACTCAGGGTGCTGGTTGCTCAGTGCTCGGGGTGCTCGGTGCTCAGTACTCAGGGTGCTTGGTGCTCAGTACTCAGGGTGCTGGGTGCTCAGTACTCAGGGTGCTGGGTTCTCATTATTGGGGTGCTGGGTGCTCAGTATTCAGGGTGCTGGGTGCTCAGTGCTCAGGGTGCTGGGTGCTCAGTACTCAGGGTGCTGGGTGCTCAGTACTCAGGGTGCTCGGTGCTCAGTACTCAGGGTGCTGGGTGCTCAGTGCTCAGGGTGCTGGGTACTCAGTACTCAGGGTGCTGGGTGCTCAGTACTCAGGGTGCTGGGTGCTCAGTGCTCAGGGTGCTGGGTGCTCAGTGCTCAGGGTGCTGGGTGCTCAGTACTCAGGGTGCTGGGTGCTCAGTGCTCAGGGTGATCGGTGCTCAGTACTCAGGGTGCTGGGTGCTCAGTGCTCAGGGTGCTGGGTGCTCAGTGCTCAGGGTGCTGGGTGCTCAGTACTCAGGGTGCTGGGTGCTCAATGCTCAGGGTGCTGGGTGCTCAGTCCTCAGGGTGCTGGGTGCTCAGTACTCAGGGTGTTTGGTGCTCAGTACTCAGGGTGCTCAGTGCTCAGTACTCAGGGTGCTGGTTGCTCAGTGCTCGGGGTGCTCGGTGCTCAGTACTCAGGGTGCTTGGTGCTCAGTACTCAGGGTGCTGGGTGCTCAGTACTCAGGGTGCTGGGTTCTCATTATTGGGGTGCTGGGTGCTCAGTATTCAGGGTGCTGGGTGCTCAGTGCTCAGGGTGCTGGGTGCTCAGTACTCAGGGTGCTGGGTGCTCAGTACTCAGTGTGCTCGGTGCTCAGTACTCAGGGTGCTGGGTGCTCAGTGCTCAGGGTGCTGGGTACTCAGTACTCAGGGTGCTGGGTGCTCAGTACTCAGGGTGCTGGGTGCTCAGTGCTCAGGGTGCTGGGTGCTCAGTGCTCAGGGTGCTGGGTGCTCAGTACTCAGGGTGCTGGGTGCTCAGTGCTCAGGGTGATCGGTGCTCAGTACTCAGGGTGCTGGGTGCTCAGTGCTCAGGGTGCTGGGTGCTCAGTGCTCAGGGTGCTGGGTGCTCAGTACTCAGGGTGCTGGGTGCTCAGTGCTCAGGGTGATCGGTGCTCAGTACTCAGGGTGCTCGGTGCTCAGTACTCAAGGTGCTGGATGCTCAGTGCTCAGGGTGCTGGGTGCTCCGTCCTCGGGGTGCTCCGTGCTCAGTGCTCAGGGTGCTGGGTGCTCAGTACTCAGGGTGCTCGGTGCTCAGTACTCACGGTTCTCAGTGCTCAGGGTGCTGGGTGCTCAGTACTCAGGGTGCTCAGTGCTCAGTACTCGGGGTGCTGGGTGCTCAGTACTCAGGGTGCTCAGTGCTCAGTACTCGGGGTGCTGGGTGCTCAGTGCTCAGTGTGCTCAGTGCTCAGTGCTCGGGGTGCTGGGTGCTCAGTGCTCGGGGCGCTGGGTGCTCAGTGCTCGGGGTGCTGGGTGCTCAGTACTCAGGGTGCTGTGTGCTCAGTGCTCAGTACTCAGCGTGCTGGGTGCTCAGTGCTCAGTGCTCAGGGTGCTCAGTGCTCAGGGTGCTCAGTGCTCAGGGTGCTGGGTGCTCAGGGTGCTGGGTGCTCAGTGCTCGGGGTGCTGGGTGCTCAGTGTTCAGTGCTCAGGGTGCTGGGTGCTCAGTGCTCAGTGCTCAGGGTGCTGGGTGTTCAGTACTCAGGGTGCACGGTGCTCAGTGCTCAGGGTGCTGGGTGCTCAGTACTCAGGGTGCTGGGTGCTCAGTGCTCGGTGTGCTGGTTGCTCAGTGCTCAGGGTGATCAGTGCTCAGTACTCAGGGTGCTGGGTGCTCAGTCCTCAGGGTGCTCAGTTCTCAGGGTGCTCGGTGCTCAGTGCTCAGTACTCAGGGTGCTCAGTACTCAGGGTGCTGGGTGCTCAGTGCTCGGGGTGCTGGGTGCTCAGTACTCAGGGTGCTGGGTGCTCAGTACTCTAGTGCTGGGTGCTCAGTACTCAGGGTGCTGGTTGCTCAGTGCTCAGGGTGCTGGGTGCTCAGTCCTCAGGGTGCTGGGTGCTCAGTACTCAGGGTGTTTGGTGCTCAGTACTCAGGGTGCTCAGTGCTCAGTACTCAGGGTGCTGGTTGCTCAGTGCTCGGGGTGCTCGGTGCTCAGTACTCAGGGTGCTTGGTGCTCAGTACTCAGGGTGCTGGGTGCTCAGTACTCAGGGTGCTGGGTTCTCATTATTGGGGTGCTGGGTGCTCAGTATTCAGGGTGCTGGGTGCTCAGTGCTCAGGGTGCTGGGTGCTCAGTACTCAGGGTGCTCGGTGCTCAGTACTCAGGGTGCTGGGTGCTCAGTGCTCAGGGTGCTGGGTACTCAGTACTCAGGGTGCTGGGTGCTCAGTACTCAGGGTGCTGGGTGCTCAGTGCTCAGGGTGCTGGGTGCTCAGTACTCAAGGTGCTGGGTGCTCAGTGCTCAGGGTGCTGGGTACTCAGTCCTCGGGGTGCTCCGTGCTCAGTGATCAGGGTGCTGGGTGCTCAGTACTCAGGGTGCTCGGTGCTCAGTGCTCAGTACTCAGGGTGTTCAGTACTCAGGGTGCTGGGTGCTCAGTGCTCGGGGTGCTGGGTGCTCAGTACTCAGGGTGCTGGGTGCTCAGTACTCGGGGTGCTGGGTGCTCAGTCCTCAGGGTGCTCAGTTCTCAGGGTGCTCGGTGCTCAGTGCTCAGTACTCAGGGTGTTCAGTACTCAGGGTGCTGGGTGCTCAGTGCTCGGGGTGCTGGGTGCTCAGTACTCAGGGTGCTCGGTGCTCAGTACTCAGGGTGCTGGGTGCTCAGTGCTCAGGGTGCTGGGTACTCAGTACTCAGGGTGCTGGGTGCTCAGTACTCAGGGTGCTGGGTGCTCAGTGCTCAGGGTGCTGGGTGCTCAGTGCTCAGGGTGCTGGGTGCTCAGTACTCAGGGTGCTGGGTGCTCAGTGCTCAGGGTGATCGGTGCTCAGTACTCAGGGTGCTGGGTGCTCAGTGCTCAGGGTGCTGGGTGCTCAGTGCTCAGGGTGCTGGGTGCTCAGTACTCAGGGTGCTGGGTGCTCAGTGCTCGGGGTGCTGGGTGCTCAGTGCTCAGGGTGATCGGTGCTCAGTACTCAGGGTGCTGGGTGCTCAGTGCTCAGGGTGCTGGGTGCTCAGTCCTCAGGGTGCTCAGTGCTCAGGGTGCTGGGTGCTCAGTGCTCGGGGTGCACGGTGCTCAGTACTCAGTGTGCTGAGTGCTCAGTACTCAGGGTGCTGGGTGCTCAGTAATCATGGTGCTGGGTGCTCAGTACTCAGGGGGCTGGGTGCTCAGTGCTCAGGGTGCTGGGTGCTCAGTGCTCAGGGTGCTGGGTGCTCAGTGCTCGGGGTGCTGGGTGCTCAGTGCTCGGGGTGCTGGGTGGTCAGTGCTCAGTGCTCAGGGTGCTGGGTGCTCAGTACTCAGGGTGCTGGGTGCTCAGTACTCAGGGTGCTGGGTGCTCAGTTCTCAGGGTCCTGGGTGCTCAGTACTCTGGGTGTTGGGTGCTCAGTACTCAGGGTGCTGGGTGCTCAGTGCTTGGGGTGCTGGGTGCTCAGTGCTCAGGGTGCTGGGTGCTCAGTGCTCAGTGCTCAGGGTGCTGGGTGCTCAGTACTCAGGGTGCTGGGTGCTCAGTACTCAGGGTGCTGGGTGCTCAGTTCTCAGGGTGCTGGGTGCTCAGTACTCTGGGTGTTGGGTGCTCAGTACTCAGGGTGCTGGGTGCTCAGTGCTCGGGGTGCTGAGTGCTCAGTGCTCAGGGTGCTGTGTGCTCAGTGCTCAGGGTGCTGGGTGCTCAGTACTCAGGGTGCTAGGTGCTCAGTCCTCGGGGTGCTCCGTGCTCAGTGCTCAGGGTGCTGGGTGCTCAGTACTCAGGGTGCTCGGTGCTCAGTACTAAAGGTGCTGGATGCTCAGTGCTCAGGGTGCTGGGTGCTCAGTCCCCGGGGTGCTCCGTGCTCAGTGCTCAGGGTGCTGGGTGCTCAGTACTCAGGGTGCTGGGTGCTCAGTACTCACGGTTCTCAGTGCTCAGGGTGCTAGGTGCTCAGTACTCAGGGTGCTCAGTGCTCAGTACTCGGGGTGCTGGGTGCTCAGTACTCAGGGTGCTCAGTGCTCAGTACTCGGGGTGCTGGGTGCTCAGTGCTCAGTGTGCTCAGTGCTCAGTGCTCGGGATGCTGGGTGCTCAGTGCTCGGGGCGCTGGGTGCTCAGTGCTCGGGGTGCTGGGTGCTCAGTACTCAGGGTGCTATGTGCTCAGTGCTCAGTACTCAGCGTGCTGGGTGCTCAGTGCTCAGTGCTCAGGGTGCTCAGTGCTCAGGGTGCTCAGTGCTCAGGGTGCTGGGTGCTCAGGGTGCTGGGTGCTCAGTGCTCGGGGTGCTGGGTGCTCAGTGCTCAGTGCTCAGGGTGCTGGGTGCTCAGTGCTCAGTGCTCAGGGTGCTGGGTGTTCAGTACTCAGGGTGCTCGGTGCTCAGTGCTCAGGGTGCTGGGTGCTCAGTACTCAGGGTGCTGGGTGCTCAGTGCTCTTTTTGCTGGGTGCTCAGTGCTCAGGGTGATCAGTGCTCAGTACTCAGGGTGCTGGTTGCTCAGTACTCAGGGTGCTGGGTGCTCAGTCCTCAGGGTGCTCAGTTCTCAGGGTGCTCGGTGCTCAGTGCTCAGTACTCAGGGTGTTCAGTACTCAGGGTGCTGGGTGCTCAGTGCTCGGGGTGCTGGGTGCTCAGTACTCAGGGTGCTGGGTGCTCAGTACTCGGGGTGCTGGGTGCTCAGTACTCAGGGTGCTGGGTGCTCAGTGCTCGGGGTGCTAGGTGCTCAGTGCTCAGGGTGATCGGTGCTCAGTGCTCAGGGTGCTGGGTGCTCAGTCCTCCGGGTGCTCAGTGCTCAGGGTGCTGGGTGCTCAGTGCTCGGGGTGCTCGGTGCTCAGTACTCAGGGTGCTGAGTGCTCAGTACTCAGGGTGCTGGGTGCTCAGTACTCAGGGTGCTAGGTGCTCAGTACTCAGGGTGCTGGGTGCTCAGTGTTCAGGGTGCTGGGTGCTCAGTGCTCAGCGTCCTGGGTGCTCAGTGCTCGGGGTGCTGGGTGCTCAGGGCTGTGGTGCTGGGTGCTCAGTGCTCAGTGCTCAGGGTGCTGGGTGCTCAGTGCTCAGTGCTCAGGGTGCTGGTTGCTCAGTACTCAGGGTGCTGGGTGCTCAGTACTCAGGGTGCTTTGTTCTCAGTGCTCAGGGTGCTCTGTGCTCAGTACTCAGGGTGCTGGGTGCTCAGTGCTCTGGGTGCTGCATGCTCAGTGCTCAGGGTGCTGGGTGCTCAGTGCTCAGGGTGCTGGGTGCTCAGTGCTCGGGGTGATCGGTGCTCAGTACTCAGGGTGCTCAGGTCTCAGGGTGCTGGGTGCTCAGTGCTCAGGGTGCTGGGTGCTCAGTACTCAGGGTGCTGGGTGCTCAGTGCTCGGGGTGCTGGGTGCTCAGTGCTCAGGGTGATCGGTGCTCAGTACTCAGGGTGCTGGGTGCTCAGTGCTCAGGGTGCTGGGTGCTCAGTCCTCAGGGTGCTCAGTGCTCAGGGTGCTGGGTGCTCAGTGCTCGGGGTGCACGGTGCTCAGTACTCAGTGTGCTGAGTGCTCAGTACTCAGGGTGCTGGGTGCTCAGTACTCATGGTGCTGGGTGCTCAGTACTCAGGGGGCTGGGTGCACAGTGCTCAGGGTGCTGGGTGCTCAGTGCTCAGAGTGCTGGGTGCTCAGTGCTCGGGGTGCTGGGTCCTCAGTGCTCGGGGTGCTGGGTGGTCAGTGCTCATTGCTCAGGGTGCTGGGTGCTCAGTACTCAGGGTGCTGGGTGCTAAGTACTCAGGGTGCTGGGTGCTCAGTTCTCAGGGTGCTGGGTGCTCAGTACTCTGGCTGTTGGGTGCTCAGTACTCAGGGTGCTGGGTGCTCAGTGCTTGGGGTGCTGGGTGCTCAGTGCTCAGGGTGCTGGGTGCTCAGTGCTCAGTGCTCAGGGTGCTGGGTCCTCAGTACTCAGGGTGCTGGGTGCTCAGTACTCAGGGTGCTGGGTGCTCAGTACTCAGGGTGCTGGGTGCTCAGTACTCTGGGTGTTGGGTGCTCAGTACTCAGGGTGCTGGGTGCTCAGTGCTCGGGGTGCTGGGTGATCAGTGCTCAGGGTGCTGTGTGCTCAGTGCTCAGGGTGCTGGGTGCTCAGTACTCAGGGTGCTGGGTGCTCAGTCCTCGGGGTGCTCCGTGCTCTGTGCTCAGGGTGCTGGGTGCTCAGTACTCAGGGTGCTCGGTGCTCAGTACTCAAGGTGCTGGGTGCTCAGTGCTCAGGGTGCTGGGTGCTCAGTCCTCGGGGTGCTCCGTGCTCAGTGCTCAGGGTGCTGGGTGCTCAGTACTCAGGGTGCTCGTTGCTCAGTACTCACGGTTCTCAGTGCTCAGGGTGCTGGGTGCTCAGTACTCAGGGTGCTCAGTGCTCAGTACTCGGGGTTCTGGGTGCTCAGTACTCAGGGTGCTCAGTGCTCAGTACTCGGGGTGCTGGGTGCTCAGTGCTCAGTGTGCTCAGTGCTCAGTGCTCGGGTTGCTGGGTGCTCAGTGCTCGGGGCGCTGGGTGCTCAGTGCTCGGGGTCCTGGGTGCTCAGTACTCAGGGTGCTGTGTGCTCAGTGCTCAGTACTCAGCGTGCTGGGTGCTCAGTGCTCAGAGTGTTGGGTGCTCAGTACTCAGGGTGCTGGGTGCTCAGTGCTCAGTGCTCAGGGTGCTCAGTGCTCAGGGTGCTCAGTGCTCAGGGTGCGGGGTGCTCAGGGTGATGGGTGCTCAGTGCTCGGGGTGCTGGGTGCTCAGTGTTCAGTGCTCAGGGTGCTGGGTGCTCAGTGCTCAGTGCTCAGTGTGCTGGGTGTTCAGTACTCAGGGTGCTCGGTGCTCAGTGCTCAGGGTGCTGGGTGCTCAGTACTCAGGGTGCTGGGTGCTCAGTGCTCGGGGTGCTGGGTGCTCAGTGCTCAGGGTGATCAGTGCTCAGTACTCAGGGTGCTGGGTGCTCAGTGCTCAGTGTGCTGGGTGCTCAGTCCTCATGGTGCTCAGTTCTCAGGGTGCTCGGTGCTCAGTGCTCAGTACTCAGGGTGCTCAGTACTCAGGGTGCTGGGTGCTCAGTGCTCGGGGTGCTGGTTGCTCAGTACTCAGGGTGCTGGGTGCTCAGTGCTCGGGGTGCTGGGTGCTCAGTGCTCAGGGTGATCGGTGCTCAGTGCTCAGGGTGCTGGGTGCTCAGTCCTCCGGGTGCTTAGTGCTCAGGGTGCTGGGTGCTCAGTGCTCGGGGTGCTCGGGGCTCAGTACTCAGGGTGCTGAGTGCTCAGTACTCAGGGTGCTGGGTGCTCAGTACTCAGGGTGCTGGGTGCTCAGTACTCAGGGTGCTGGGTGCTCAGTGTTCAGGGTGCTGGGTGCTCAGTGCTCAGGGTGCTGGGTGCTCAGTGCTCGGGGTGCTGGGTGCTCAGGGCTGTGGTGCTGGGTGCTCAGTGCTCAGTGCTCAGGGTGCTGGGTGCTCAGTGTTCAGTGCTCAGGGTGCTGGTTGCTCAGTACTCAGGGTGCTGGGTGCTCAGTACTCAGGGTGCTGGGTTCTCAGTGCTCAGGGTGCTCTGTGCTCAGTACTCAGGGTGCTGGGTGCTCAGTGCTCAGGGTGCTGCGTGCTCAGTGCTCAGGGTGCTGGGTGCTCAGTGCTCAGGGTGATGGGTGCTCAGTACTCAGGGTGCTGGGTGCTCAGTGCTCGGGGCGCTCGGTGCTCAGTACTCAAGGTGCTGGGTGCTCAGTGCTCAGGGTGCAGGGTACTCAGTCCTCGGGGTGCTCCGTGCTCAGTGATCAGGGTGCTGGGTGCTCAGTACTCAGGGTGCTCGGTGCTCAGTACTCAGGGTTCTCAGTGCTCAGTACTCAGGGTGCTGGGTGCTCAGTGCTCAGGGTGCTGGGTGCTCAGTATTCAGGGTGCTGAGTGCTCAGTACTCGGGTTGCTTGGTGCTCAGTACTCAGGGTGCTCAGTGCTCAGTACTCGGGGTGCTGGGTGCTCAGTGCTCAGGGTGCTCAGTGCTCAGTGCTCGGGGTGCTGGGTGCTCAGTGCTCGGGGCGCTGGGTGCTCAGTGCTCGGGGTGCTGAGTGCTCAGTACTCGGGGTGCTGGGTGCTCAGTGCTCAGGGTGCTCAGTGCTCAGTACTCAGTGCTCAGGGTGCTCAGTGCTCAGTGCTCAGGGTGCTGGGTGTTCAGTACTCAGGGTGCTGGGTGCTCAGTACTCAGGGTGCTGGGTGCTCAGTGCTCAGGGTGCGGGGTGCTCAGTACTCTGGGTGTTGGGTGCTCAGTATTCAGGGTGCTATGTGCTCCGTGCTCGGGGTGCTGGGTGCTCATTGCTCAGGGTGCTGGGTGCTCAGTGCTCAGGGTGCTGGGTTCTCAGTACTCAGGGTGCTGGGTGCTTAGTGCTCGAGGTGCTCGGTGCTCAGTACTCAAGGTGCTGGGTGCTCAGTCCTCAGGGTTCTGGGTGCTCAGTGCTCAGTGTGCTCAGTGCTCAGTGCTCGGTGTGCTGGGTGCTCAGTGCTCGGGGCGCTGGGCGCTCAGTGCTCGGGGTGCTGGGTGCTCAGTACTCAGGGTGCTGTGTGCTTAGTGCTCAGTACTCAGCGTGCTGGGAGCTCAGTGCTCAGAGTGTTGGGTGCTCAGTACTCAGGGTGCTGGGTGCTCAGTGCTCAGTGCTCAGGGTGCTCAGTGCTCAGGGTGCTCAGTGCTCAGGGTGCTGGGTGCTCAGGGTGCTGGGTGCTCAGTGCTCGGGGTGCTGGGTGCTCAGTGCTCAGTGCTCAGGGTGCTGGGTGCTCAGTGCACAGTGCTCAGGGTGCTGGGTGTTCAGTACTCAGGGTGCTCGGTGCTCAGTGCTCTGTACTCAGTGTGCTCAGTACACAGGGTGCTGGTTGCTCAGTGCTCGGTGTGCTGGGTGCTCAGTACTCAGGGTGCTGGGTGCTCAGTACTCGGGGTGCTGGGTGCTCAGTCCTCAGGGTGCTGTGTGCTCAGTGCTCGGGGTGCTGGGTGCTCAGTGCTCAGGGTGATCGGTGCTCAGTGCTCAGGGTGCTGGGTGCTCAGTCCTCCGGGTGCTCAGGCCTCAGGGTGCTGGGTGCTCAGTGCTCGGGTGCTCGGTGCTCAGTACTCAGGGTGATCGGTGCTCAGTGCTCAGGGTGCTGGGTGCTCAGTGCTCAGTGCTCAGGGTGCTGGTGGCTCAGTACTCAGGGTGCTGGGTGCTCAGTGCTCGAGGTCCTGTGTGCTCAGTACTCAGGTTGCTGTGTGCTCAGTGCTCAGTACTCAGCGTGCTGGGTGCTCAGTGCTCAGAGTGTTGGGTGCTCAGTACTCAGGGTGCTGGGTGCTCAGTGCTCAGTGCTCAGGGTGCTCAGTGCTCAGGGTGCTCAGTGCTCAGGGTGCGGGGTGCTCAGGGTGATGGGTGCTCAGTGCTCGGGGTGCTGGGTGCTCAGTGTTCAGTGCTCAGGGTGCTGGGTGCTCAGTGCTCAGTGCTCAGGGTGCTGGGTGTTCAGTACTCAGGGTGTTCGGTGCTCAGTGCTCAGGGTGCTGGGTGCTCAGTACTCAGGGTGCTGGGTGCTCAGTGCTCGGGGTGCTGGGTGCTCAGTGCTCAGGGTGATCAGTGCTCAGTACTCAGTGTGCTGGGTGCTCAGTGCTCAGTGTGCTGGGTGCTCAGTCCTCATGGTGCTCAGTTCTCAGGGTGCTCGGTGCTCAGTGCTCAGTACTCAGGGTGCTCAGTACTCAGGGTGCTGGGTGCTCAGTGCTCGGGGTGCTGGTTGCTCAGTACTCAGGGTGCTGGGTGCTCAGTGCTCGGTGTGCTGGGTGCTCAGTGCTCAGGGTGATCGGTGCTCAGTGCTCAGGGTGCTGGGTGCTCAGTCCTCCGGGTGCTTAGTGCTCAGGGTGCTGGGTGCTCAGTGCTCGTGGTGCTCGGGGCTCAGTACTCAGGGTGCTGAGTGCTCAGTACTCAGGGTGCTGGGTGCTCAGTACTCAGGGTGCTGGGTGCTCAGTACTCAGGGTGCTGGGTGCTCAGTGTTCAGGGTGCTGGGTGCTCAGTGCTCAGGGTGCTGGGTGCTCAGTGCTCGGGGTGCTGGGTGCTCAGGGCTGTGGTGCTGGGTGCTCAGTGCTCAGTGCTCAGGGTGCTGGGTGCTCAGTGTTCAGTGCTCAGGGTGCTGGTTGCTCAGTACTCAGGGTGCTGGGTGCTCAGTACTCAGGGTGCTGGGTTCTCAGTGCTCAGGGTGCTCTGTGCTCAGTACTCAGGGTGCTGGGTGCTCAGTGCTCGGGTGCTCGGTGCTCAGTACTCAGGGTGATCGGTGCTCAGTGCTCAGGGTGCTGGGTGCTCAGTGCTCAGTGCTAGGGTGCTGGTTGCTCAGTACTCAGGGTGCTGGGTGCTCAGTACTCAGCGTGCTGGGTGCTCAGTGCTCAGAGTGTTGGGTGCTCAGTACTCAGGGTGCTGGGTGCTCAGTGCTCAGTGCTCAGGGTGCTCAGTGCTCAGGGTGCTCAGTGCTCAGGGTGCTGGGTGCTCAGGGTGCTGGTTGCTCAGTGCTCGGGGTGCTGGGTGCTCAGTGCTCAGTGCTCAGGGTGCTGGGTGCTCAGTGCTCAGTGCTCAGGGTGCTGGGTGTTCAGTACTTAGGGTGCTCGGTGCTCAGTGATCAGGGTGCTGGGTGCTCAGTACTCAGGGTGCTGGGTGCTCAGTGCTCGGGGTGCTGGGTGCTCAGTGCTCAGGGTGATCAGTGCTCAGTACTCAGGGTGCTGGGTGCTCAGTGCTCAGGGTGCTGGGTGCTCAGTCCTCAGGGTGCTCAGTTCTCAGGGTGCTCGGTGCTCAGTGCTCAGTACTCAGGGTGCTCAGTACTCAGGGTGCTGGGTGCTCAGTGCTCGGGGTGCTGGGTGCTCAGTACTCAGGGTGCTGGGTGCTCAGTACTCGGGGTGCTGGGTGCTCAGTACTCAGGGTGCTGGGTGCTCAGTGCTCGGGGTGCTTGGTGCTCAGTGCTCAGGGTGATCGGTGCTCAGTGCTCAGGGTGCTGGGTGCTCAGTCCTCCGGGTGCTCAGTGCTCAGGGTGCTGGGTGCTCAGTGCTCGGGGTGCTCGGTGCTCAGTACTCAGGGTGCTGAGTTCTCAGTACTCAGGGTGCTGGGGGCTCAGTACTCAGGGTGCTGTGTGCTCAGTACTCAGGGTGATCTGTTCTCAGTACTCAGGTTGCTGGGTGCTGAGTGCTCGGAGTGCTGGGTGCTCAGTACTCGGGGTGCTCAGTGCTCAGTACTCAGGGTGCTGGGTGCTCAGTACTCAGGGTGCTGGGTGCTCAGTGCTCGGGGTGCTCGGTGCTCAGTACTCGGGGTGCTGGGTGCTCAGTACTCGGGGTGCTGGGTGCTCAGTGCTCAGGGTGCTGGGTGCTCAGTGCTCGGGGTGCTGGGTTCTCAGTGCTGAGGGTGGTGCTGGGTGCTCAGTACTCAGGGTGCTGGGTGCTCAGTGCTCAGGGTGCTGGATGCTCAGTACTAAGGGTGCTGGGTGCTCAGTACTCAGGGTGCTGAGTGCTCAGTACTAAGGGTGCTGGGTGCTCAGTGATCAGGGTGATCGGTGCTCAGTACTCAGGGTGCTAGGTGCTCAGTGCTCATGGTGCTGGGTGCTCAGTCCTCAGGGTGCTCAATGCTCAGGGTGCTGGGTGCTCAGTCCTCGGGGTGCTCGGTGCTCAGTACTCATGGTGCTGCGTGCTCAGTACTCAGGGGGCTTGGTGCTCAGTGCTCAGGGTGCTGGGTGCTCAGTGCTCAGGGTGCTGGGTGCTAAGTGCTCGGGGTGCTGGGTGCTCAGTGCTCAGGGTGCTGGGTGCTCAGAACTCAGGGTGCTCGGTGCTCAGTACTCAGAGTTCTCAGTGCTCAGTGTTCAGGGTGCTGGGTGCTCAGTTCTCAGGGTGCTCAGTGCTCAGTACTCGGGGTGCTGGGTGCTCAGTACTCAGGGTGCTCAGTGCTCAGGACTCGGGGTGCTGGGTGCTCAGTGCTCAGGGTGCTCGGTGCTCAGTGCTCGGGGTGCTGGGTGCTCAGTGCTCGGGGAGCTGGGTGCTCAGTGCTCGGAGTTCTGGGTGCTCAGTACTCAGGGTGCTTTGTGCTCAGTGCTCAGTACTCAGCGTGCTGGGTGCTCAGTGCTCAGAGTGTTGGGTGCTCAGTACTCAGGGTGCAGGGTGCTCAGTGCTCAGTGCTCAGGGTGCTCTGTGCTCAGGGTGCTGGGTGCTCAGGGTGCTGGGTGCTCAGTGCTCGGGGTGCTGGGGGCTCAGTACTCAGGGTGCTGGGTGCTCAGTACTCAGGGTGATCTGTTCTCAGTACTCAGGTTGCTGGGTGCTCAGTGCTCGCGTGCTGGGTGCTCAGTACTCGGGGTGCTCAGTGCTCAGTACTCAGGGTGCTGGGTGCTCAGTACTCAGGGTCCTGGGTGCTCAGTGCTCGGGGTGCTCGGTGCTCAGTACTCGGGGTGCTGGGTGCTCAGTACTCGGGGTGCTGGGTGCTCAGTGCTCAGGGTGCTGGGTGCTCAGTGCTCGGGGTGCTGGGTGCTCAGTGCTGAGGGTGGTGCTGGGTGATCAGTACTCAGGGTGCTGGGTGCTCAGTGCTCAGGGTGCTGGGTGCTCAGTACTAAGGGTGCTGGGTGCTGAATACTCAGGGTGCTGAGTGCTCAGTACTCAGGGTGCTGGGTGCTCAGTGCTCAGGGTGCTGGGTACTCAGTACTCAGGGTGCTGGGTGCTCAGTACTCAGGGTGCTGGGTGCTCAGAGCTCAGGGTGCTGGGTGCTCAGTGCTCAGGGTGCTGGGTGCTCAGTACTCAGGGTGCTGGGTGCTCAGTGCTCAGGGTGATCGGTGCTCAGTACTCAGGGTGCTCAGTACTCAGGGTGCTGGGTGCTCAGTGTTCGGGGTGCTGGGTGCTCAGTACTCGGGTTGCTGGGTGCTCTGTACTCAGGGTGCTGGGTGCTCAGTGCTCGGGGTCCTGGGTGCTCAGTGCTCAGGGTTCTCAGTGCTCAGTACTCAGGGTGCTGGGTGCTCAGTGCTCAGGGTGCTGGGTGCTCAGTACTCAGGGTGCTCATTGCTCAGTACTCGGGGTGCTTGGTGCTCAGTACTCAGGGTGCTCAGTGCTCAGTACTCGGGGTGCTGGGTGCTCAGTTCTCAGGGTGCTCAGTGCTCAGTGCTCGGGGTGCTGGGTGCTCAGTGCTCTGGTCGCTGGGTGCTCATTGCTCGGGGTGCTGGGTGCTCAGTACTCGGGGTGCTGGGTGCTCAGTGCTCAGGGTGCTCAGTGCTCAGTACTCAGTGCTCAGGGTGCTCAGTGCTCAGTGCTCAGGGTGCTGGGTGTTCAGTACTCAGGGTGCTGGGTGCTCAGTCCTCAGGGTGCTGGGTGCTCAGTGCTCAGGGTGCTGGGTGCTCAGTACTCTGGGTGTTGGGTGCTCAGTACTCAGGGTGCTGGGTGCTCCGTGCCCGGGGTGCTGGGTGCTCAGTGCTCAGGGTGCTGGGTGCTCAGTGCTCAGGGTGCTGGGTGCTCAGTACTCAGGGTGCTGGGTGCTTAGTGCTCGAGGTGCTCGGTGCTCAGTACTCAAGGTGCTGGGTTCTAAGAGCTCAGGGTCCTGGGTGATCAGTCCTCGGGGTGCTCCGTGCTCAGGGTGCTGGGTGCTGAGTGCTCAGGGTGCTGGGTGCTTAGTACTCAGGGTGCTCAGTGCTCAGTACACAGGGTGCTGGGTGCTCAGTGCTCGGGGTGCTGGGTGCTCAGTGCTCAGTACTCAGGGTGCTGGGTGCTCAGTGCTCGGGGTGCTGGGTGCTCAGTACTCTGCGTGCTGTGTGCTCAGTGCTCAGGGTGCTGGGTGCTCAGTGCTCAGGGTGCTGGGTGCTCAGTGCTCAGGGTGCTGGGTGCTCAGTGAACGGGGTGCTGGGTGCTCAGTACTCAGGGTGCTCAGTGTTCGGGGAGCTCGGTGCTCAGTACTCAGGGTGCTGGGTGCTCAGTACTCAGTACTCGGGGTGCTGGGTGCTCAGTACTCAGGGTGCTGGGTGCTCAGTACTCAGGGTGCTGGGTGCTCAGTGCTCAGGGTGCTGGGTGCTCAGTACTAAGGGTGCTGGGTGCTGAATACTCAGGGTGCTGAGTGCTCAGTACTCAGGGTGCTGGGTGCTCAGTGCTCAGGGTGCTGGGTACTCAGTACTCAGGGTGCTGGGTGCTCAGTACTCAGGGTGCTGGGTGCTCAGAGCTCAGGGTGCTGGGTGCTCAGTGCTCAGGGTGCTGGGTGCTCAGTGCTCGGGGTGCTGGGTGCTCAGTACTCAGGGTGCTGGGGGCTCAGTACTCAGGGTGCTGGGTGCTCAGTACTCAGGGTGCTCGGTTCTCAGTACTCAGGGTGCTGGGTGCTCATTCTCGGGGTGCTGGGTGTTCAGTGCTCATGGTGCTGGGTGCTCAGTAATCAGGGTGCTGGGGGCTCAGTACTCAGGGTGCTGTGTGCTCAGTACTCAGGGTGATCTGTTCTCAGTACTCAGGTTGCTGGGTGCTGAGTGCTCGGGGTGCTGGGTGCTCAGTACTCGGGGTGCTCAGTGCTCAGTACTCAGGGTGCTGGGTGCTCAGTACTCAGGTTGCTGGGTGCTCAGTGCTCGGGGTGCTCGGTGCTCAGTACTCGGGGTGCTGGGTGCTCAGTACTCGGGGTGCTGGGTGCTCAGTGCTCAGGGTGCTGGGTGCTCAGTGCTCGGGGTGCTGGGTGCTCAGTGCTGAGGGTGGTGCTGGGTGCTCAGTACTCAGGGTGCTGGATGCTCAGTACTAAGGGTGCTGGGTGCTCAGTACTCAGGGTGCTGGGTGCTCAGTGCTCAGGGTGCTGGGTACTCAGTACTCAGGGTGCTGGGTGCTCAGTGCTCGTGGTCCTGGGTGCTCAGTGATCAGGGTGATCGGTGCTCAGTACTCAGGGTGCTGGGTGCTCAGTACTCAGGGTGCTGGGTGCTCAGTGCTCAGGGTGATCGGTGCTCAGTACTCAGGGTGCTGGGTGCTCAGTGCTCAGGGTGCTGGGTGCTCAGTGCTCAGGGTGCTGGGTGCTCAGTACTCAGGGTGCTGGGTGCTCAGTGCTCGGGATGCTGGGTGCTCAGTGCTCAGGGTGATCGGTGCTCAGTACTCAGGGTGCTGGGTGCTCAGTGCTCAGGGTGCTGGGTGCTCAGTCCTCAGGGTGCTCAGTGCTCAGGGTGCTGGGTGCTCAGTGCTCGGGTTGCACGGTGCTCAGTACTCAGTGTGCTGAGTGCTCAGTACTCAGGGTGCTGGGTGCTCAGTACTCATGGTGCTGGGTGCTCAGTACTCAGGGGGCTGGGTGCTCAGTGCTCAGGGTGCTGGGTGCTCAGTGCTCAGGGTGCTGGGTGCTCAGAGCTCGGGGTGCTGGGTGCTCAGTGCTCGGGGTGCTGGGTGGTCAGTGCTCAGTGCTCAGTGTGCTGGGTGCTCAGTACTCAGGGTGCTGGGTGCTCAGTACTCAGGGTGCTGGGTGCTCAGTTCTCAGGGTGCTGGGTGCTCAGTACTCTGGGTGTTGGGTGCTCAGTATTCAGGGTGCTGGGTGCTCAGTGCTTGGGGTGCTGGGTGCTCAGTGCTCAGGGTGCTGGCTGCTCAGTGCTCAGTGCTCAGGGTGCTGGGTGCTCAGTACTCAGGGTGCTGGGTGCTCAGTACTCAGGGTGCTGGGTGCTCAGTTCTCATTGTGCTGGGTGCTCAGTACTCTGGGTGTTGGGTGCTCATTACTCAGGGTGCTGGGTGCTCAGTGCTCGGGGTGCTGAGTGCTCAGTGCTCAGGGTGCTGTGTGCTCAGTGCTCAGGGTGCTGGGTGCTCAGTACTCAGGGTGCTGGGTGCTCAGTCCTCGGGGTGCTCCGTGCTCAGTGCTCAGGGTGCTGGGTGCTCAGTACTCAGTGTGCTCGGTGCTCAGTACTCAAGGTGCTGGATGCTCAGTGCTCAGGGTGCTGGGTGCTCAGTCCTCAGGGTGCTCCGTGCTCAGTACTCGGGGTGCTGGGTGCTCAGTACTCAGGGTGCTCAGTGCTCAGTACTCGGGGTGCTGGGTGCTCATTGCTCAGTGTGCTCAGTGCTCAGTGCTCGGGGTGCTGGGTGCTCAGTGCTCGGGGCGCTGGGTGCTCAGTGCTCGGGGTGCTGGGTGCTCAGTACTCAGGGTGCTGTGTGCTCAGTGCTCAGTACTCAGCGTGCTGGGTGCTCAGTGCTCAGTGCTCAGGGTGCTCAGTGCTCAGGGTGCTCAGTGCTCAGGGTGCTGGGTGCTCAGGGTGCTGTGTGCTCAGTGCTCGGGGTGTTGGGTGCTCAGTGTTCAGTGCTCAGGGTGCTGGGTGCTCAGTGCTCAGTGCTCAGGGTGCTGGGTGTTCAGTACTCAGGGTGCTCGGTGCTCAGTGCTCAGGGTGCTGGGTGCTCAGTACTCAGGGTGCTGGGTGCTCAGTGCTCGGTGTGCTGGGTGCTCAGTGCTCAGGGTGATCAGTGCTCAGTACTCAGGGTGCTGGGTGCTCAGTACTCAGGGTGCTGGGTGCTCAGTCCTCAGGGTGCTCAGTTCTCAGGGTGCTCGGTGCTCAGTGCTCAGTACTCAGGGTGCTCAGTACTCAGGGTGCTGGGTGCTCAGTGCTCGGGGTGCTGGGTGCTCAGTACTCAGGGTGCTGGGTGCTCAGTGCTCGGGATGCTGGGTGCTCAGTGCTCAGGGTGATCGGTGCTCAGTACTCAGGGTGCTGGGTGCTCAGTGCTCAGGGTGCTGGGTGCTCAGTCCTCAGGGTGCTCAGTGCTCAGGGTGCTGGGTGCTCAGTGCTCGGGTTGCACGGTGCTCAGTACTCAGTGTGCTGAGTGCTCAGTACTCAGGGTGCTGGGTGCTCAGTACTCATGGTGCTGGGTGCTCAGTCCTCAGGGGGCTGGGTGCTCAGTGCTCAGGGTGCTGGGTGCTCAGTGCTCAGGGTGCTGGGTGCTCAGAGCTCGGGTGCTGGGTGCTCAGTGCTCGGGGTGCTGGGTGGTCAGTGCTCAGTGCTCAGTGTGCTGGGTGCTCAGTACTCAGGGTGCTGGGTGCTCAGTACTCAGGGTGCTGGGTGCTCAGTTCTCAGGGTGCTGGGTGCTCAGTACTCTGGGTGTTGGGTGCTCAGTATTCAGGGTGCTGGGTGCTCAGTGCTTGGGGTGCTGGGTGCTCAGTGCTCAGGGTGCTGGCTGCTCAGTGCTCAGTGCTCAGGGTGCTGGGTGCTCAGTACTCAGGGTGCTGGGTGCTCAGTACTCAGGGTGCTGGGTGCTCAGTTCTCAGGGTGCTGGGTGCTCAGTACTCTGGGTGTTGGGTGCTCAGTACTCAGGGTGCTGGGTGCTCAGTGCTCGGGGTGCTGAGTGCTCAGTGCTCAGGGTGCTGTGTGCTCAGTGCTCAGGGTGCTGGGTGCTCAGTACTCAGGGTGCTGGGTGCTCAGTCCTCGGGGTGCTCCGTGCTCAGTGCTCAGGGTGCTGGGTGCTCAGTACTCAGTGTGCTCGGTGCTCAGTACTCAAGGTGCTGGATGCTCAGTGCTCAGGGTGCTGGGTGCTCAGTCCTCAGGGTGCTCCGTGCTCAGTACTCGGGGTGCTGGGTGCTCAGTACTCAGGGTGCTCAGTGCTCAGTACTCGGGGTGCTGGGTGCTCATTGCTCAGTGTGCTCAGTGCTCAGTGCTCGGGGTGCTGGGTGCTCAGTGCTCGGGGCGCTGGGTGCTCAGTGCTCGGGGTGCTGGGTGCTCAGTACTCAGGGTGCTGTGTGCTCAGTGCTCAGTACTCAGCGTGCTGGGTGCTCAGTGCTCAGTGCTCAGGGTGCTCAGTGCTCAGGGTGCTCAGTGCTCAGGGTGCTGGGTGCTCAGGGTGCTGGGTGCTCAGTGCTCGGGGTGTTGGGTGCTCAGTGTTCAGTGCTCAGGGTGCTGGGTGCTCAGTGCTCAGTGCTCAGGGTGCTGGGTGTTCAGTACTCAGGGTGCTCGGTGCTCAGTGCTCAGGGTGCTGGGTGCTCAGTACTCAGGGTGCTGGGTGCTCAGTGCTCGGTGTGCTGGGTGCTCAGTGCTCAGGGTGATCAGTGCTCAGTACTCAGGGTGCTGGGTGCTCAGTACTCAGTGTGCTGGGTGCTCAGTCCTCAGGGTGCTCAGTTCTCAGGGTGCTCGGTGCTCAGTGCTCAGTACTCAGGGTGCTCAGTACTCAGGGTGCTGGGTGCTCAGTGCTCGGGGTGCTGGGTGCTCAGTACTCAGGGTGCTGGGTGCTCAGTACTCTAGTGCTGGGTGCTCAGTACTCAGGGTGCTGGGTGCTCAGTGCTCAGGGTGCTGGGTGCTCAGTCCTCAGGGTGCTGGGTGCTCAGTACTCAGGGTGTTTGGTGCTCAGTACTCAGGGTGCTCAGTGCTCAGTACTCAGGGTGCTGGTTGCTCAGTGCTCGGGGTGCTTGGTGCTCAGTACTCAGGGTGCTTGGTGCTCAGTACTCAGGGTGCTGGGTGCTCAGTACTCAGGGTGCTGGGTTCTCATTATTGGGGTGCTGGGTGCTCAGTACTCAGGGTGCTGGGTGCTCAGTGCTCAGGGTGCTGGGTGCTCAGTACTCAGGGTGCTGGGTGCTCAGTACTCAGGGTGCTCGGTGCTCAGTACTCAGGGTGCTGGGTGCTCAGTGCTCAGGGTGCTGGGTACTCAGTACTCAGGGTGCTGGGTGCTCAGTGCTCAGGGTGCTGGGTGCTCAGTGCTCAGGGTGCTGGGTGCTCAGTACTCAGGGTGCTGGGTGCTCAGTGCTCAGGGTGATCGGTGCTCAGTACTCAGGGTGCTGGGTGCTCAGTGCTCAGGGTGCTGGGTGCTCAGTGCTCAGGGTGCTGGGTGCTCAGTACTCAGGGTGCTGGGTGCTCAGTGCTCGGGGTGCTGGGTGCTCAGTGCTCAGGGTGATCGGTGCTCAGTACTCAGGGTGCTGGGTGCTCAGTGCTCAGGGTGCTGGGTGCTCAGTCCTCAGGGTGCTCAGTGCTCAGGGTGCTGGGTGCTCAGTGCTCGGGGTGCACGGTGCTCAGTACTCAGTGTGCTGAGTGCTCAGTACTCAGGGTGCTGGGTGCTCAGTACTCATGTTGCTGGGTGCTCAGTACTCAGGGGGCTGGGTGCTCAGTGCTCAGGGTGCTGGGAGCTCAGTGCTCACGGTGCTGGGTGCTCAGTGCTCAGGGTGCTGGGTGCTCAGTGCTCGGGGTGCTGGGTGGTCAGTGCTCAGTGCTCAGGGTGCTGGGTGCTCAGTACCCTGGGTGCTGGGTGCTCAGTACTCAGGGTGCTTGGTGCTCAGTTCTCAGGGTTCTGGGTGCTCAGTACTCTGGGTGTTGGGTGCTCAGTACTCAGGGTGCTGGGTGCTCAGTGCTTGGGGTGCTGGGTGCTCAGTGCTCAGGGTGCTGGGTGCTCAGTGCTCAGTGCTCAGGGTGCTGGGTGCTCAGTACTCAGGGTGCTGGGTGCTCAGTACTCAGGGTGCTGGGTTCTCAGTTCTCAGGGTGCTGGGTGCTCAGTACTCTGGGTGTTGGGTGCTCAGTACTCAGGGTGCTGGGTGCTCAGTGCTCGGGGTGCTGTGTGCTCAGTGCTCAGGGTGCTGAGTGCTCAGTACTCAGGGTGCTGGGTGCTCAGTCCTCGGGGTGCTCCGTGCTCAGTGCTCAGGGTGCTGGGTGCTCAGTACTCAGGGTGCTCGGTGCTCAGTACTCAAGGTGCTGGATGCTCAGTGCTCAGGGTGCTGGGTGCTCAGTCCCCGGGGTGCTCCGTGCTCAGTGCTCAGGGTGCTGGGTGCTCAGTACTCAGGGTGCTGGGTGCTCAGTACTCACGGTTCTCAGTGCTCAGGGTGCTGGGTGCTCAGTACTCAGGGTGCTCAGTGCTCAGTACTCGGGGTGCTGGGTGCTCAGTACTCAGGGTGCTCAGTGCTCAGTACTCGGGGTGCTGGGTGCTCAGTGCTCAGTGTGCTCAGTGCTCAGTGCTCGGGGTGCTGGGTGCTCAGTGCTCGGGGCGCTGGGTGCTCAGTGCTCAGGGTGCTGGGTGCTCAGTACTCAGGGTGCTGTGTGCTCAGTGCTCAGTACTCAGCGTGCTGGGTGCTCAGTGCTCAGTGCTCAGGGTGCTCAGTGCTCAGGGTGCTCAGTGCTCAGGGTGCTGGGTGCTCAGGGTGCTGGGTGCTCAGTGCTCGGGGTGCTGGGTGCTCAGTGCTCAGTGCTCAGGGTGCTGGGTGCTCAGTGCTCAGTGCTCAGGGTGCTGGGTGTTCAGTACTCAGGGTGCTCGGTGCTCAGTGCTCAGGGTGCTGGGTGCTCAGTACTCAGGGTGCTGGGTGCTCAGTGCTCGGTGTGCTGGGTGCTCAGTGCTCAGGGTGATCAGTGCTCAGTACTCAGGGTGCTGGGTGCTCAGTACTCAGGGTGCTGGGTGATCAGTCCTCAGGGTGCTCAGTTCTCAGGGTGCTCGGTGCTCAGTGCTCAGTACTCAGGGTGCTCAGTACTCAGGGTGCTGGGTGCTCAGTGCTCGGGGTGCTGGGTGCTCAGTACTCAGGGTGCTGGGTGCTCAGTACTCGGGGTGCTGGGTGCTCAGTACTCAGGGTGCTGGGTGCTCAGTGCTTGGGATGCTGGGTGCTCAGTGCTCAGGGTGATCGGTGCTCAGTGCTCAGGGTGCTGGGTGCTCAGTCCTCCGGGTGCTCAGTGCTCAGGGTGTTGGGTGCTCAGTGCTCAGCGTGCTGGGTGCTCAGTGCTCGGGGTGCTGGGTGCTCAGGGCTGTGGTGCTGGGTGCTCAGTGCTCAGTGCTCAGGGTGCTGGGTGCTCAGTGCTCAGTGCTCAGTGCTCAGGGTGCTGGTTGCTCAGTACTCAGGGTGATGGGTGCTCAGTACTCAGGGTGCTGGGTTCTCAGTGCTCAGGGTGCTCTGTGCTCAGTACTCAGGGTGCTGGGTGCTCAGTGCTCTGGGTGCTGCGTGCTCAGTGCTCAGGGTGCTGGGTGCTCAGTGCTCAGGGTGCTGGGTGCTCAGTACTCAGGGTGCTGGGTGCTCAGTGCTCGGGGCGCTCGGTGCTCAGTACTCAAGGTGCTGGGTGCTCAGTGCTCAGGGTGCTGGGTTCTCAGTTCTCGTTGTGCTCCGTGCTCAGTGATCAGGGTGCTGGGTGCTCAGTACTCAGGGTGCTCGGTGCTCAGTACTCAGGGTTCTCAGTGCTCAGTACTAACGGTGCTGGGTGCTCAGTGCTCAGGGTGCTGGGTGCTCAGTGCTCAGGGTGCTGGGTGCTCATTACTCAGGGTGCTGGGTGCTCAGTGCTCAGGGTGATCGGTGCTCTGTACTCAGGGTGCTCAGTGCTCAGGGTGCTGGGTGCTCAGTGCTCAGGGTGCTGGGTGCTCAGTACTCAGGGTGCTGGGTGCTCAGTGCTCGGGGTGCTGGGTGCTCAGTGCTCAGGGTGATCGGTGCTCAGTACTCAGGGTGCTGGGTGCTCAGTGCTCAGGGTGCTGGGTGCTCAGTCCTCAGGGTGCTCAGTGCCCAGGGTGCTGGGTGCTCAGTGCTCGGGGTGCACGGTGCTCAGTACTCAGTGTGCTGAGTGCTCAGTACTCAGGGTGCTGGGTGCTCAGTACTCATGGTGCTGGGTGCTCAGTACTCAGGGGGCTGGGTGCACAGTACTCAGGGTGCTGGGTGCTCAGTGCTCAGGGTGCTGGGTGCTCAGTGCTCGCGGTGCTGGGTGCTCAGTGCTCGGGGTGCTGGGTGCTCAGTTCTCAGGGTGCTGGGTGCTCAGTACTCTGGGTGTTGGGTGCTCAGTACTCAGGGTGCTGGGTTCTCAGTGCTTGGGGTGCTGGGTGGTCAGTGCTCAGGGTGCTGGGTGCTCAGTGCTCAGTGCTCAGGGTGCTGGGTCCTCAGTACTCAGGGTGCTGGGTGCTCAGTACTCAGGGTGCTGGGTGCTCAGTGCTCAGGGTGCTGGGTGCTCAGTACTCTGGGTTTTGGGTGCTCAGTACTCAGGGTGCTGGGTGCTCAGTGCTCGGGGTGCTGGGTGCTCAGTGCTCAGGGAGCTGTGTGCTCAGTGCTCAGGGTGCTGGGTGCTCAGTACTCAGGGTGCTGGGTGCTCAGTCCTCGGGGTGCTCCGTGCTCAGTGCTCAGGGTGCTGGGTGCTCAGTACTCAGGGTGCTCGGTGCTCAGTACTCAAGGTGCTGGGTGCTCAGTGCTCAGGGTGCTGGGTGCTCAGTCCTCGGGGTGCTCCGTGCTCAGTGCTCAGGGTGCTGGGTGCTCAGTACTCAGGGTGCTCGGTGCTCAGTACTCACGGTTCTCAGTGCTCAGGGTGCTGGGTGCTCAGTACTCAGGGTGCTCAGTGCTCAGTACTCGGGGTGCTGGGTGCTCAGTACTCAGGGTGCTCAGTGCTCAGTACTCGGGGTGCTGGGTGCTCAGTGCTCAGTGTGCTCAGTGCTCAGTGCTCGGGTGCTGGGTGCTCAGTGCTCGGGGCGCTGGGTGCTCAGTGCTCGGGGTGCTGGGTGCTCAGTACTCAGGGTGCTGTGTGCTCAGTGCTCAGAACTCAGCGTGCTGGGTGCTCAGTGCTCAGAGTGTTGGGTGCTCAGTACTCAGGGTGCTGGGTGCTCAGTGCTCAGTGCTCAGGGTGCTCAGTGCTCAGGGTGCTCAGTGCTCAGGGTGCGGGGTGCTCAGGGTGCTGGGTGCTCAGTGCTCGGGGTGCTGGGTGCTCAGTGCTCAGTGCTCAGGGTGCTGGGTGCTCAGTGCTCAGTGCTCAGGGTGCTGGGTGTTCAGTACTCAGGGTGCTTGGTGCTCAGTGCTCAGGGTGCTGGGTGCTCAGTACTCAGGGTGCTGGGTGCTCAGTGCTCGGGGTGCTGGGTGCTCAGTGCTCAGGGTGATCAGTGCTCAGTACTCAGGGTGCTGGGTGCTCAGTGCTCAGGGTGCTGGGTGCTCAGTCCTCATGGTGCTCAGTTCTCAGGGTGCTCGGTGCTCAGTGCTCAGTACTCAGGGTGCTCAGTACTCAGGGTGCTGGGTGCTCAGTGCTCGGGGTGCTGGGTGCTCAGTACTCAGGGTGCTTGGTGCTCAGTACTCGGGGTGCTGGGTGCTCAGTACTCAGGGTGCTGGGTGCTCAGTGCTCGGGGTGCTGGGTGCTCAGTGCTCAGGGTGATCGGTGCTCAGTGCTCATGGTGCTGGGTGCTCAGTCCTCCGGGTACTCAGTGCTCAGGGTGCTGGGTGCTCAGTGCTTGGGGTGCTCGGTGCTCAGTACTCAGGGTGCTGAGTGCTCAGTACTCAGGGTGCTGGGTGCTCAGTACTCAGGGTGCTGGGTGCTCAGTACTCAGGGTGCTGGGTGCTCAGTGTTCAGGGTGCTGGGTGCTCAGTGCTCAGGGTGCTGGGTGCTCAGTGCTCGGGGTGCTGCATGCTCAGGGCTGTGGTGCTGGGTGCTCAGTGCTCAGTGCTCAGGGTGCTGGGTGCTCAGTGCTCAGGGTGCTGGTTGCTCAGTACTCAGGGTGCTGGGTGCTCAGTGCTCAGTGCTCAGGGTGCTCAGTTCTCAGGGTGCTCAGTGCTCAGGGTGCTGGGTGCTCAGGGTGCTGGGTGCTCAGTGCTCGGGGTGCTGGGTGCTCAGTGCTCAGTGCTCAGGGTGCTGGGTGTTCAGTACTCAGGGTGCTCGGTGCTCAGTGCTCAGAGTGTTGGGTGCTCAGTACTCAGGGTGCTCGGTGCTCAGTGCTCTGTACTCAGGGTGCTCAGTACACAGGGTGCTGGGTGCTCAGTGCTCGGTGTGCTGGGTGCTCAGTACTCAGGGTGCTGGGTGCTCAGTACTCGGGGTGCTGGGTGCTCAGTACTCAGGGTGCTGTGTGCTCAGTGCTCGGGGTGCTGGTTGCTCAGTTCTCAGGGTGATCGGTGCTCAGTGCTCAGGGTGCTGGGTGCTCAGTCCTCCGGGTGCTCAGTGCTCAGGGTGCTGGGTGCTCAGTGCTCGGGTGCTCGGTGCTCAGTACTCAGGGTGATCGGTGAACAGTGCTCAGGGTGCTGGGAGCTCAGTGCTCAGTGCTCAGGGTGCTGGTTGCTCAGTACTCAGGGTGCTGGGAGCTCAGTGCTCAGTACTCAGGGTGCTGGGTGCTCAGTACTCAGGGTGCTCAGTGCTCAGTACTCGGGGTGCTGGGTGCTCAGTACTCAGGGTGCTCAGTGCTCAGTACTCGGGGTGCTATGTGCTCAGTGCTCAGTGTGCTCAGTGCTCAGTGCTCGGGGTGCTGGGTGCTCAGTGCTTGGGGCGCTGGGTGCTCAGTGCTCGGGTGCTGGGTGCTCAGTACTCAGGGTGCTGTGTGCTCAGTGCTCAGAGTGTTATGTGCTCAGTACTCAGGGTGCTGTGTGCTCAGTGCTCAGTACTCAGGGTGCTCAGTGCTCAGGGTGCTCAGTGCTCAGGGTGCTGGGTGCTCAGGGTGCTGGGTGCTCAGTGCTCGGGGTGCTGGGTGCTCAGTGCTCAGTGCTTAGGGTGCTGGGTGCTAAGTGCTCAGAGCTCAGGGTGCTGGGTGTTCAGTACTCAGGGTGCTCGGTGCTCAGTGCTCAGGGTGCTGGGTGTTCAGTACTCAGGGTGCTGGGTGCTCAGTGCTCGGGGTGCTGGGTGCTCAGTGCTCAGGGTGATCAGTGCTCAGTACTCAGGGTGCTGGGTGCTCAGTGCTCAGGGTGCTGGGTGCTCAGTCCTCAGGGTGCTCAGTTCTCAGTGTGCTCGGTGCTCAGTGCTCAGTACTCAGGGTGCTCAGTACTCTGGGTGCTGGGTGCTCAGTGCTCGGGGTGCTGGGCGCTCAGTACTCAGGGTGCTGGGTGCCCAGTACTCGGGGTGCTGGGTGCTCAGTACTCAGGGTGCTGGGTGCTCAGTCCTCCGGGTGCTCAGTGCTCAGGGTGCTGGGTGCTCAGTGCTCGGGGTGCTCGGTGCTCAGTACTCAGGGTGCTGAGTGCTCAGTACTCAGGGTGCTGGGTGCTCAGTACTCAGGGTGCTGGGTGCTCAGTACTCAGGGTGCTGGGTGCTCAGTGTTCAGGGTGCTGGGTGCTCAGTGCTCAGGGTGCTGGGTGCTCAGTGCTCGGGGTGCTGGGTGCTCAGGGCTGTGGTGCTGGGTGCTCAGTGCTCAGTGCTCAGGGTGCTGGGTGCTCAGTGCTCAGTGCTCAGGGAGCTGGTTGCTCAGTACTCAGGGTGCTGGGTGCTCAGTACTCAGGGTGCTGGGTTCTCAGTACTCAGGGTGCTCTGTGCTCAGTACTCAGGGTGCTGGGTGCTCAGTGCTCAGGGTGCTGCGTGCTCAGTGCTCAGGGTGCTGGGTGCTCAGTGCTCAGGGTGCTGGGTGCTCAGTACTCAGGGTGCTGGGTGCTCAGTGCTCGGGGCGCTCGGTTCTCAGTACTCAAGGTGCTGGGTGCTCAGTGCTCAGGGTGCAGGGTACTCAGTCCTCGGGGTGCTCCGTACTCAGTGATCAGGGTGCTGGGTGCTCAGTACTCTGGGTGCTCGGTGCTCAGTACTCAGGTTTCTCAGTGCTCAGTACTCAGGGTGCTGGGTGCTCAGTGCTCAGGGTGCTGGGTGCTCAGTACTCTGGGTGCTGAGTGCTCAGTACTCGGGGTGCTTGGTGCTCAGTACTCAGGGTGCTCAGTGCTCAGTACTCGGGGTGCTGGGTGCTCAGTGCTCAGGGTGCTCAGTGCTCAGTGCTCGGGGTGCTGGGTGCTCAGTGCTCGGGGCGCTGGGTGCTCAGTGCTCGGGGTGCTGGGTGCTCAGTACTCGGGGTGCTGGGTGCTCAGTGCTCAGGGTGCTCAGTGCTCAGTACTCAGTGCTCAGGGTGCTCAGTGCTCAGTGCTCAGGGTGCTGGGTGTTCAGTACTCAGGGTGCTGGGTGCTCAGTACTCAGGGTGCTGGGTGCTCAGTGCTCAGGGTGCTGGGTGCTCAGTACTCTGGGTGTTGGGTGCTCAGTATTCAGGGTGCTATGTGCTCCGTGCTCGGGGTGCTTGGTGCTCAGTGCTCAGGGTGCTGGGTGCTCAGTGCTCAGGGTGCTGGGTTCTCAGTACTCAGGGTGCTGGGTGCTTAGTGCTCGAGGTGCTCGGTGCTCAGTACTCAAGGTGCTGGGTGCTCAGTCCTCAGGGTGCTGGGTGCTCAGTGCTCAGTGTGCTCAGTGCTCAGTGCTCGGGGTGCTGGGTGCTCAGTGCTCGGGGCGCTGGGTGCTCAGTGCTCGGGGTGCTGGGTGCTCAGTACTAAGGGTGCTGTGTGCTTAGTGCTCAGTACTCAGCGTGCTGGGTGCTCAGTGCTCAGAGTGTTGGGTGCTCAGTACTCAGGGTGCTGGGTGCTCAGTGCTCAGTGCTCAGGGTGCTCAGTGCTCAGGGTGCTCAGTGCTCAGGGTGCTGGGTGCTCAGGGTGCTGGGTGCTCAGTGCTCGGGGTGCTGGGTGCTCAGTGCTCAGTGCTCAGGGTGCTGGGTGCTCAGTGCTCAGTGCTCAGGGTGCTGGGTGTTCAGTACTCAGGGTGCTCGGTGCTCAGTGCTCAGAGTGTTGGGTGCTCAGTACTCAGGGTGCTGGGTGCTCAGTGCTCGGTGTGCTGGGTGCTCAGTACTCGGGGTGCTGGGTGCTCAGTACTCGGGGTGCTGGGTGCTCAGTACTCAGGGTGCTGTGTGCTCAGTGCTCGGGGTGCTGGGTGCTCAGTACTCTGGGTGTTGGGTGCTCAGTACTCAGGGTGCTGGGTGCTCCGTGCTCGGGGTGCTGGGTGCTCAGTGCTCAGGGTGCTGGGTGCTCAGTGCTCAGGGTGCTGGGTGCTCAGTACTCAGGGTGCTGGGTGCTTAGTGCTCGAGGTGCTCGGTGCTCAGTACTCAAGGTGCTGGGTTCTAAGTGCTCAGGGTGCTGGGTGATCAGTCCTCGGGGTGCTCCGTGCTCAGGGTGCTGGGTGCTGAGTGCTCAGGGTGCTGGGTGCTCAGTGCTCGGGGTGCTCGGTGCTCAGTGCTCAGGGTCCTGGGTGCTCAGTACTCAGGGTCCTGGGTGCTTAGTACTCAGGGTGCTCAGTGCTCAGTACACAGGGTGCTGGGTGCTCAGTGCTCGGGGTGCTGGGTGCTCAGTGCTCAGTACTCAGGGTGCTGGGTGCTCAGTGCTCGGGGTGCTGGGTGCTCAGTACTCTGCGTGCTGGGTGCTCAGTACTCAGGGTGCTGGGTGCTCAGTGCTCAGGGTGCTGGGTGCTCAGTGCTCAGGGTGCTGGGTGCTCAGTGAACGGGGTGCTGGGTGCTCAGTACTCAGGGTGCTCAGTGTTCGGGGAGCTCGGTGCTCAGTACTCAGGGTGCTGGGTGCTCAGTACTCAGTACTCGGGGTGCTGGGTGCTCAGTAATCAGGGTGCTGGGTGCTCAGTAGTCAGGGTGCTGGGTGCGCATTCTCGGGGTGCTGGGTGCTCAGTGCTCGGGGTGCTGGGTGCTCAGTACTCAGGGTGCTGGGGGCTCAGTACTCAGGGTGCTGGGTGCTCAGTACTCAGGGTGCTCGGTTCTCAGTACTCAGGGTGCTGGGTGCTCATTCTCGGGGTGCTGGGTGTTCAATGCTCATGGTGCTGGGTGCTCAGTAATCAGGGTGCTGGGGGCTCAGTACTCAGGGTGCTGTGTGCTCAGTACTCAGGGTGATCTGTTCTCAGTACTCAGGTTGCTGGGTGCTGAGTGCTCGGGGTGCTGGGTGCTCAGTACTCGGGGTGCTCAGTGCTCAGTACTCAGGGTGCTGGGTGCTCAGTACTCAGGGTGCTGGGTGCTCACTGCTCGGGGTGCTCGGTGCTCAGTACTCGGGGTGCTGGGTGCTCAGTACTCGGGGTGCTGGGTGCTCAGTGCTCAGGGTGCTGGGTGCTCAGTGCTCGGGGTGCTGGGTTCTCAGTGCTGAGGGTGGTGCTGGGTGCTCAGTACTCAGGGTGCTGGGTGCTCAGTGCTCAGGTTGCTGGATGCTCAGTACTAAGGGTGCTGGGTGCTCAGTACTCAGGGTGCTGAGTGCTCAGTACTAAGGGGGCTGGGTGCTCAGTGATCAGGGTGATCGGTGCTCAGTACTCAGGGTGCTAGGTGCTCAGTGCTCAGGGTGCTGGGTGCTCAGTCCTCAGGGTGCTCAATGCTCAGGGTGCTGGGTGCTCAGTCCTCGGGGTGCTCAGTGCTCAGTGCTCGGGGTGCTGGGTGCTCAGTGCTCAGGGTGCTGGGTGCTCAGTATTCAGGGTGCTGGGTGCTCAGTGCTCGGGGTGCTCGGTGCTCAGTACTCAAGGTGCTGGGTGCTCAGTGCTCAGGGTGCTGGGTGCTCAGTCCTCGGGGTGCTCCGTGCTCAGTGCTCAGGGTGCTGGGTGCTCAGTACTCAGGGTGCTCGGTGCTCAGTACTCAGAGTTCTCAGTGCTCAGTGCTCAGGGTGCTGGGTGCTCAGTTCTCAGGGTGCTCAGTGCTCAGTACTCGGGATGCTGGGTGCTCAGTACTCAGGGTGCTCAGTGCTCAGCACTCGGGGTGCTGGGTGCTCAGTGCTCAGGGTGCTCGGTGCTCAGTGCTCGGGGTGCTGGGTGCTCAGTGCTCGGGGAGCTGGGTGCTCAGTGCTCGGAGTTCTGGGTGCTCAGTACTCAGGGTGCTTTGTGCTCAGTGCTCAGTACTCAGCGTGCTGGGTGCTCAGTGCTCAGAGTGTTGGGCGCTCAGTACTCAGGGTGCTGGGTGCTCAGTGCTCAGTGCTCAGGGTGCTCAGTGCTCAGGGTGCTGGGTGCTCAGGGTGCTGGGTGCTCAGTGCTCGGGGTGCTGGGGGCTCAGTACTCAGGGTGCTGGGTGCTCAGTACTCAGGGTGATCTGTTCTCAGTACTCAGGTTGCTGGGTGCTCAGTGCTCGGGGTGCTGGGTGCTCAGTACTCGGGGTGCTCAGTGCTCAGTACTCAGGGTGCTGGGTGCTCAGTACTCAGGGTGCTGGGTGCTCAGTGCTCGGGGTGCTCGGTGCTCAGTACTCGGGGTGCTGGGTGCTCAGTACTCGGGGTGCTGGGTGCTCAGTGCTCAGGGTGCTGGGTGCTCAGTGCTCGGGGTGCTGGGTGCTCAGTGCTGAGGGTGGTGCTGGGTGCTCAGTAGTCAGGGTGCTGGGTGCTCAGTGCTCAGGGTGCTGGGTGCTCAGTACTAAGGGTGCTGGGTGCTGAATACTCAGGGTGCTGAGTGCTCAGTACTCAGGGTGCTGGGTGCTCAGTGCTCAGGGTGCTGGGTACTCAGTACTCAGGGTGCTGGGTGCTCAGTACTCAGGGTGCTGGGTGCTCAGAGCTCAGGGTGCTGGGTGCTCAGTGCTCAGGGTGCTGGGTGCTCAGTACTCAGAGTGCTGGGTGCACAGTGCTCAGGGTGATCGATGCTCAGTATTCAGGGTGCTCAGTACTCAGGGTGCTGTGTGCTCAGTGCTCGGGGTGCTGGGTGCTCAGTACTCGGGGTGCTGGGTGCTCTGTACTCAGGGTGCTGGGTGCTCAGTGCTCGAGGTCCTGGGTGCTCAGTGCTCAGGGTTCTCAGTGCTCAGTACTCAGGGTGCTGGGTGCTCAGTGCTAAGGGTGCTGGGTGCCCAGTACTCAGGGTGCTCATTGCTCAGTACTCGGGGTGCTTGGTGCTCAGTACTCAGGGTGCTCAGTGCTCAGTACTCGGGGTGCTGGGTGCTCAGTTCTCAGGGTGCTCAGTGCTCAGTGCTCGGGGCGCTGGGTGCTCAGTGCTCGGGGTGCTGGGTGCTCAGTACTCGGGGTGCTGGGTGCTCAGTGCTCAGGGTGCTCAGTGCTCAGTACTAGGTGCTCAGGGTGTTCAGTGCTCAGTGCTCAGGGTGCTGGGTGTTCAGTACTCAGGGTGCTGGGTGCTCAGTCCTCAGGGTGCTGGGTGCTCAGTGCTCAGGGTGCTGGGTGCTCAGTACTCTGGGTGTTGGGTGCTCAGTACTCAGGGTGCTGGGTGCTCCGTGCTCGGGGTGCTGGGTGCTCAGTGCTCAGGGTGTTGGGTGCTCAGTACTCAGGGTGCTGGGTGCTTAGTGCTCGAGGTGCTCGGTCCTCAGTACTCAAGGTGCTGGGTGCTGAGTGCTCAGGGTGCTGGGTGCTCAGTGCTCTGGGTGCTCGGTGCTCAGTGCTCAGGGTCCTGGGTGCTCAGTACTCAGGGTCCTGGGTGCTTAGTACTCAGAGTGCTCAGTGCTCAGTACACAGGGTGCTGGGTGCTCAGTGCTCGGGGTGCTGGGTGCTCAGTACTCTGCGTGCTGGGTGCTCAGTGCTCAGGGTGCTGGGTGCTCAGTGCTCAGGGTGCAGGGTGCTCAGTGCTCAGGGTGCTGGGTGCTCAGTGAACGGGGGGCTGGGTGCTCAGTACTCAGGGTGCTCAGTGTTCGGGGAGCTCGGTGCTCAGAACTCAGGGTGCTGGGTGCTCAGTACTCAGTACTCGGGGTGCTGGGTGCTCAGTACTCAGGGTGCTGGGTGCTCAGTAGTCAGGGTGCTGGGTGCTCATTCTCGGGGTGCTGGGTGCTCAGTGCTCGGGGTGCTGGGTGCTCAGTACTCAGGGTGCTGGGGGCTCAGTACTCAGGGTGCTGGGTGCTCAGTACTCAGGGTGCTCGGTTCTCAGTACTCAGGGTGCTGGGTGCTCATTCTCGGGGTGCTGGGTGTTCAGTGCTCATGGTGCTGGGTGCTCAGTAATCAGGGTGCTGGGGGCTCAGTACTCAGGGTGCTGTGTGCTCAGTACTCAGGGTGATCTGTTCTCAGTACTCAGGTTGCTGGGTAATGAGTGCTCGGGGTGCGGGGTGCTCAGTACTCGGGGTGCTCAGTGCTCAGTACTCAGGGTGCTGGGTGCTCAGTACTCAGGGTGCTGGGTGCTCAGTGCTCGGGGTGCTCGGTGCTCAGTACTCGGGGTGCTGGGTGCTCAGTACTCGGGGTGCTGGGTGCTCAGTGCTCAGGGTGCTGGGTGCTCAGTGCTCGGGGTGCTGGGTGCTCAGTGATGAGGGTGGTGCTGGGTGCTCAGTACTCATGGTGCTGCGTGCTCAGTACTCAGGGGGCTTGGTGCTCAGTGCTCAGGGTGCTGGGTGCTCAGTGCTCGGGGTTCTGGGTGCTAAGTGCTCGGGGTGCTGGGTGCTCAGTGCTCAGGGTGCTGGGTGCTCAGTATTCAGCGTGCTGGGTGCTCAGTGCTCGGGGTGCTCGGTGCTCAGTACTCAAGGTGCTGGGTGCTCAGTGCTCAGGGTGCTGGGTGCTCAGACCTCGGGGTGCTCCGTGCTCAGTGCTCAGGGTGCTGGGTGCTCAGTACTCAGGGTGCTCGGTGCTCAGTACTCAGAGTTCTCAGTGCTCAGTGCTCAGGGTGCTGGGTGCTCAGTTCTCAGGGTGCTCAGTGCTCAGTACTCGGGGTGCTGGGTGCTCAGTACTCAGGGTGCTCAGTGCTCAGCACTCGGGGTGCTGGGTGCTCAGTACTCAGGGTGCTGGGTGCTCAGTGCTCGGGGTGCTGGGTGCTCAGTGCTCAGGGTGATCGGTGCTCAGGGTGCTGGGTGCTCAGTGCTCGGGGTGCTGGGGGCTCAGTACTCAGGGTGCGGGGTGCTCAGTGCTCAGTGCTCAGGGTGCTCAGTGCTCAGGGTGCTGGGTGCTCAGGGTGCTTTGTGCTCAGTGCTCGGGGTGCTGGGGGCTCAGTACTCAGGGTGCTGGGTGCTCAGTACTCAGGGTGATCTGTTCTCAGTACTCAGGTTGCTGGGTGCTCAGTGCTCGGGGTGCTGGGTGCTCAGTACTCGGGGTGCTCAGTGCTCAGTACTCAGGGTGCTGGGTGCTCAGTACTCAGGGTGCTGGGTGCTCAGTGCTCGGGGTGCTCGGTGCTCAGTACTCGGGGTGCTGGGTGCTCAGTACTCGGGGTGCTGGGTGCTCAGTGCTCAGGGTGCTGGGTGCTCAGTGCTCGGGGTGCTCTGTGCTCAGTGCTGAGGGTGGTGCTGGGTGCTCAGTACTCAGGGTGCTGGGTGCTCAGTGCTCAGGGTGCTGGGTGCTCAGTACTAAGGGTGCTGGGTGCTGAATACTCAGGGTGCTGAGTGCTCAGTACTCAGGGTGCTGGGTGCTCAGTGCTCAGGGTGCTGGGTACTCAGTACTCAGGGTGCTGGGTGCTCAGTACTCAGGGTGCTGGGTGCTCAGAGCTCAGGGTGCTGGGTGCTCAGTGCTCAGGGTGCTGGGTGCTCAGTACTCAGGGTGCTGGGTGCTCAGTGCTCAGGGTGATCGGTGCTCAGTACTCAGGGTGCTCAGTACTCAGGGTGCTGGGTGCTCAGTGCTCGGGGTGCTGGGTGCTCAGTACTCGGGGTGCTGGGTGCTCTGTACTCAGGGTGCTGGGTGCTCAGTGCACGAGGTCCTGGGTGCTCAGTGCTCAGGGTTCTCAGTGCTCAGTACTCAGGGTGCTGGGTGCTCAGTGCTAAGGGTGCTGGGTGCCCAGTACTCAGGGTGCTCATTGCTCAGTACTCGGGGTGCTTGGTGCTCAGTACTCAGGGTGCTCAGTGCTCAGTACTCGGGGTGCTGGGTGCTCAGTTCTCAGGGTGCTCAGTGCTCAGTGCTCGGGGTGCTGGGTGCTCAGTGCCCGGGGCGCTGGGTGCTCAGTGCTCGGGGTGCTGGGTGCTCAGTACTCGGGGTGCTGGGTGCTCAGTGCTCAGGGTGCTCAGTGCTCAGTACTCAGTGCTCAGGGTGCTCAGTGCTCAGTGCTCAGGGTGCTGGGTGTTCTGTACTCAGGGTGCTGGGTGCTCAGTCCTCAGGGTGCTGGGTGCTCAGTGCTCAGGGTGCTGGGTGCTCAGTACTCTGGGTGTTGGGTGCTCAGTACTCAGGGTGCTGGGTGCTCCGTGCTCGGGGTGCTGGGTGCTCAGTGCTCAGGGTGCTGGGTGCTCAGTGCTCAGGGTGCTGGGTGCTCAGTACTCAGGGTGCTGGGTGCTTAGTGCTCGACGTGCTCGGTGCTCAGTACTCAAGGTGCTGGGTTCTAAGTGCTCAGGGTGCTGGGTGATAAGTCCTCGGGGTGCTCCGTGCTCAGGGTGCTGGGTGCTGAGTGCTCAGGGTGCTGGGTGCTCAGTGCTCGGGGTGCTCGGTGCTCAGTGCTCAGGGTCCTGGGTGCTCAGTACTCAGGGTCCTGGGAGCTTAGTACTCAGGGTGCTCAGTGCTCAGTACACAGGGTGCTGGGTGCTCAGTGCTCGGGGTGCTGGGTGCTCAGTGCTCGGGGTGCTGGGTGCTCAGTACTCTGCGTGCTGGGTGCTCAGTGCTCGGGGTGCTCGGTGCTCAGTGCTCAGGGTCCTGGGTGCTCAGTACTCAGGGTCCTGGGTGCTTAGTACTCAGGGTGCTCAGTGCTCAGTACACAGGGTGCTGGGTGCTCAGTGCTCGGGGTGCTGGGTGCTCAGTGCTCAGTACTCAGGGTGCTGGGTGCTCAGTGCTCGGGGTGCTGGGTGCTCAGTACTCTGCGTGCTGGGTGCTCAGTGCTCAGGGTGCTGGGTGCTCAGTGCTCAGGGTGCTGGGTGCTCAGTGCTCAGGGTGCTGGGTGCTCAGTGAACGGGGTGCTGGGTGCTCAGTACTCAGGGTGCTCAGTGTTCGGGGAGCTCGGTGCTCAGAACTCAGGGTGCTGGGTGCTCAGTACTCAGTACTCGGGGTGCTGGGTGCTCAGTACTCAGGGTGCTGGGTGCTCAGTAGTCAGGGTGCTGGGTGCTCATTCTCGGGGTGCTGGGTGCTCAGTGCTCGGGGTGCTGGGTGCTCAGTACTCAGGGTGCTGGGGGCTCAGTACTCAGGGTGCTGGGTGCTCAGTACTCAGGGTGCTCGGTTCTCAGTACTCAGGGTGCTGGGTGCTCATTCTCGGGGTGCTGGGTGTTCAGTGCTCATGGTGCTGGGTGCTCAGTAATCAGGGTGCTGGGGGCTCAGTACTCAGGGTGCTGTGTGCTCAGTACTCAGGGTGATCTGTTCTCAGTACTCAGGTTGCTGGGTAATGAGTGCTCGGGGTGCGGGGTGCTCAGTACTCGGGGTGCTCAGTGCTCAGTACTCAGGGTGCTGGGTGCTCAGTACTCAGGGTGCTGGGTGCTCAGTGCTCGGGGTGCTCGGTGCTCAGTACTCGGGGTGCTGGGTGCTCAGTACTCGGGGTGCTGGGTGCTCAGTGCTCAGGGTGCTGGGTGCTCAGTGCTCGGGGTGCTGGGTGCTCAGTGATGAGGGTGGTGCTGGGTGCTCAGTACTCATGGTGCTGCGTGCTCAGTACTCAGGGGGCTTGGTGCTCAGTGCTCAGGGTGCTGGGTGCTCAGTGCTCGGGGTTCTGGGTGCTAAGTGCTCGGGGTGCTGGGTGCTCAGTGCTCAGGGTGCTGGGTGCTCAGTATTCAGGGTGCTGGGTGCTCAGTGCTCGGGGTGCTCGGTGCTCAGTACTCAAGGTGCTGGGTGCTCAGTGCTCAGGGTGCTGGGTGCTCAGACCTCGGGGTGCTCCGTGCTCAGTGCTCAGGGTGCTGGGTGCTCAGTACTCAGGGTGCTCGGTGCTCAGTACTCAGAGTTCTCAGTGCTCAGTGCTCAGGGTGCTGGGTGCTCAGTTCTCAGGGTGCTCAGTGCTCAGTACTCGGGGTGCTGGGTGCTCAGTACTCAGGGTGCTCAGTGCTCAGCACTCGGGGTGCTGGGTGCTCAGTACTCAGGGTGCTGGGTGCTCAGTGCTCGGGGTGCTGGGTGCTCAGTGCTCAGGGTGATCGGTGCTCAGGGTGCTGGGTGCTCAGTGCTCGGGGTGCTGGGGGCTCAGTACTCAGGGTGCGGGGTGCTCAGTGCTCAGTGCTCAGGGTGCTCAGTGCTCAGGGTGCTGGGTGCTCAGGGTGCTTTGTGCTCAGTGCTCGGGGTGCTGGGGGCTCAGTACTCAGGGTGCTGGGTGCTCAGTACTCAGGGTGATCTGTTCTCAGTACTCAGGTTGCTGGGTGCTCAGTGCTCGGTGTGCTGGGTGCTCAGTACTCGGGGTGCTCAGTGCTCAGTACTCAGGGTGCTGGGTGCTCAGTACTCAGGGTGCTGGGTGCTCAGTGCTCGGGGTGCTCGGTGCTCAGTACTCGGGGTGCTGGGTGCTCAGTACTCGGGGTGCTGGGTGCTCAGTGCTCAGGGTGCTGGGTGCTCAGTGCTCGGGGTGCTCTGTGCTCAGTGCTGAGGGTGGTGCTGGGTGCTCAGTACTCAGGGTGCTGGGTGCTCAGTGCTCAGGGTGCTGGGTGCTCAGTACTAAGGGTGCTGGGTGCTGAATACTCAGGGTGCTGAGTGCTCAGTACTCAGGGTGCTGGGTGCTCAGTGCTCAGGGTGCTGGGTACTCAGTACTCAGGGTGCTGGGTGCTCAGTACTCAGGGTGCTGGGTGCTCAGAGCTCAGGGTGCTGGGTGCTCAGTGCTCAGGGTGCTGGGTGCTCAGTACTCAGGGTGCTGGGTGCTCAGTGCTCAGGGTGATCGGTGCTCAGTACTCAGGGTGCTCAGTACTCAGGGTGCTGGGTGCTCAGTGCTCGGGGTGCTGGGTGCTCAGTACTCGGGGTGCTGGGTGCTCTGTACTCAGGGTGCTGGGTGCTCAGTGCACGAGGTCCTGGGTGCTCAGTGCTCAGGGTTCTCAGTGCTCAGTACTCAGGGTGCTGGGTGCTCAGTGCTAAGGGTGCTGGGTGCCCAGTACTCAGGGTGCTCATTGCTCAGTACTCGGGGTGCTTGGTGCTCAGTACTCAGGGTGCTCAGTGCTCAGTACTCGGGGTGCTGGGTGCTCAGTTCTCAGGGTGCTCAGTGCTCAGTGCTCGGGGTGCTGGGTGCTCAGTGCCCGGGGCGCTGGGTGCTCAGTGCTCGGGGTGCTGGGTGCTCAGTACTCGGGGTGCTGGGTGCTCAGTGCTCAGGGTGCTCAGTGCTCAGTACTCAGTGCTCAGGGTGCTCAGTGCTCAGTGCTCAGGGTGCTGGGTGTTCTGTACTCAGGGTGCTGGGTGCTCAGTCCTCAGGGTGCTGGGTGCTCAGTGCTCAGGGTGCTGGGTGCTCAGTACTCTGGGTGTTGGGTGCTCAGTACTCAGGGTGCTGGGTGCTCCGTGCTCGGGGTGCTGGGTGCTCAGTGCTCAGGGTGCTGGGTGCTCAGTGCTCAGGGTGCTGGGTGCTCAGTACTCAGGGTGCTGGGTGCTTAGTGCTCGACGTGCTCGGTGCTCAGTACTCAAGGTGCTGGGTTCTAAGTGCTCAGGGTGCTGGGTGATAAGTCCTCGGGGTGCTCCGTGCTCAGGGTGCTGGGTGCTGAGTGCTCAGGGTGCTGGGTGCTCAGTGCTCGGGGTGCTCGGTGCTCAGTGCTCAGGGTCCTGGGTGCTCAGTACTCAGGGTCCTGCGTGCTTAGTACTCAGGGTGCTCAGTGCTCAGTACACAGGGTGCTGGGTGCTCAGTGCTCGGGGTGCTGGGTGCTCAGTGCTCGGGGTGCTGGGTGCTCAGTACTCTGCGTGCTGGGTGCTCAGTGCTCAGGGTGCTGGGTGCTCAGTGCTCAGGGTGCTGGGTGCTCAGTGTTCAGGGTGCTGGGTGCTCAGTGAACGGGGTGCTGGGTGCTCAGTACTCAGGGTGCTCAGTGTTCGGGGAGCTCGGTGCTCAGTACTCAGGGTGCTGGGTGCTCAGTACTCAGTACTCGGGGTGCTGGGTGCTCAGTACTCAGGGTGCTGGGTGCTCAGTAGTCAGGGTGCTGGGTGCTCATTCTCGGGGTGCTGGGTGCTCAGTGCTCGGGTTGCTGGGTGCTCAGTACTCAGGGTGCTGGGGGTTCAGTACTCAGGGTGCTGGGTGCTCAGTACTCAGGGTGCTCGGTTCTCAGTACTCAGGGTGCTGGGTGCTCATTCTCGGGGTGCTGGGTGTTCAGTGCTCATGGTGCTGGGTGCTCAGTAATCAGGGTGCTGGGGGCTCAGTACTCAGGGTGCTGTGTGCTCAGTACTCAGGGTGATCTGTTCTCAGTACTCAGGTTCCTGGGTAATGAGTGCTCGGGGTGCGGGGTGCTCAGTACTCGGGGTGCTCAGTACTCAGGGTGCTGGGTGCTCAGTACTCAGGGTGCTGGGTGCTCAGTGCTCGGGGTGCTCGGTGCTCAGTACTCGGGGTGCTGGGTGCTCAGTACTCGGGGTGCTCGGTGCTCAGTGCTCAGGGTGCTGGGTGCTCAGTGCTCGGGGTGCTGGGTGCTCAGTGCTGAGGGTGGTGCTGGGTGCTCAGTACTCAGGGTGCTGGGTGCTCAGTGCTCAGGGTGCTGGATGCTCAGTACTAAGGGTGCTGGGTGCTCAGTACTCAGGGTGCTGAGTGCTCAGTACTCAGGGTGCTGGGTGCTCAGTGCTCAGTGTGCTGGGTACTCAGTACTCAGGGTGCTGGGTGCTCAGTGCTCAGGGTGATCGGTGCTCAGTACTCAGGGTGCTCAGTACTCAGGGTGCTGGGTGCTCAGTGCTCGGGGTGCTGGGTGCTCAGTACTCGGGGTGCTGGGTGCTCTGTACTCAGGGTGCTGGGTGCTCAGTGCTCGGGGTCCTGGGTGCTCAGTGATCAGGGTGATCGGTGCTCAGTACTCAGGGCCCTAGGTGTTCAGTGCTCAGGGTGCTGGGTGCTCAGTCCTCAGGGTGCTCAGTGCTCAGGGTGCTGGGTGCTCAGTCCTCGGGGTGCTAGGTGCTCAGTACTCAGGGTGCTGAGTGCTCAGTACTCAGGGTGCTGGGTGCTCAGTACTCATGGTGCTGCGTGCTCAGTACTCAGGGGGTTTGGTGCTCAGTGCTCAGGGTGCTGGGTGCTCAGTGCTCGGGGTGCTTGGTGCTAAGTGCTCAGGGTGCTGGGTGCACAGTGCTCAGGGTGCTAGGTGCTCAGTATTCAGGGTGCTGGGTGCTCAGTGCTCGGGGTGCTCCGTGCTCAGTGCTCAGGGTGCTGGGTGCTCAGTACTCAGGGTGCTCGGTGCTCAGTACTCAGGGTTCTCAGTGCTCAGTGCTCAGGGTGCTGGGTGCTCAGTTCTCAGGGTGCTCAGTGCTCAGTACTCGGGGTGCTGGGTGCTCAGTACTCAGGGTGCTCACTGCTCAGCACTCGGGGTGCTGGGTGCTCAGTGCTCAGGGTGCTCGGTGCTCAGTGCTCGGGGTGCTGGGTGCTCAGTGCTCGGGGAGCTGGGTGCTCAGTGCTCGGAGTTCTGGGTGCTCAGTACTCAGGGTGCTTTGTGCTCAGTGCTCAGTACTCAGCGTGCTGGGTCCTCAGTGCTCCGAGTGTTGGGTGCTCAGTACTCAGGGTGCTGGGTGCTCAGTGCTCAGGGCTCAGGGTGCTCAGTGCTCAGGGTGCTGGGTGCTCAGGGTGCTGGGTGCTCAGTGCTCGGGGTGCTGGGGGCTCAGTACTCAGGGTGCTGGGTGCTCAGTACTCAGGGTGATCTGTTCTCAGTACTCAGGTTGCTGGGTGCTCAGTGCTCGGGGTGCTGGGTGCTCAGTACTCGGGGTGCTCAGTGCTCAGTACTCAGGGTGCTGGGTGCTCAGTACTCAGGGTGCTGGGTGCTCAGTGCTCGGGGTGCTTGGTGCTCAGTCCTCGGGGTGCTGGGTGCTCAGTACTCGGGGTGCTGGGTGCTCAGTGATCAGGGTGCTGGGTGCTCAGTGCTCGGGGTGCTGGGTGCTCAGTGCTGAGGGTGGTGCTGGGTGCTCAGTACTCAGGGTGCTGGGTGCTCAGTGCTCAGGGTGCTGGGTGCTCAGTACTAAGGGTGCTGGGTGCTGAATACTCAGGGTGCTGAGTGCTCAATACTCAGGGTGCTGGGTGCTCAGTGCTCAGGGTGCTGGGTACTCAGTACTCAGGGTGCTGGGTGCTCAGTACTCAGGGTGCTGGGTGCTCAGAGCTCAGGGTGCTGGGTGCTCAGTGCTCAGGGTGCTGGGTGCTCAGTACTCAGGGTGCTGGGTGCTCAGTGCTCAGGGTGATCGTTGCTCAGTACTCAGGGTGCACAGTACTCAGGGTGCTGGGTGCTCAGTGCTCGGGGTGCTTTGTGCTCAGTACTCGGGGTGCTGGGTGCTCTGTACTCAGGGTGCTGGGTGCTCAGTGCTCGGGGTCCTGGCTGCTCAGTGCTCAGGGTGATTGGTGCTCAGTACTCAGGGTGCTAGGTGCTCAGTGATCAGGGTGCTGGGTGCTCAGTCCTCAGGGTGCTCAGTGCTCAGGGTGCTGGGTGCTCAGTCCTAGGGGTGCTCGGTGCTCAGTACTCAGGGTGCTGAGTGCTCAGTACTCAGGGTGTTGGGTGCTCAGTACTCATGGTGCTGGGTGCTCAGTACTCAGGGGGCTTGGTGCTCAGTGCTCAGGGTGCTGGGTGCTCAGTGCTCAGGGTGCTGGGTGCTCAGTGCTCGGGGTGCTGGGTGCTCAGTGCTCGGGGTGCTGGGTGCTCAGTGCTCAGTGCTCAGGGTGTTGGGTGCTCAGTGCTCAGTGCTCAGGGTGCTGGGTGCTCAGTACTCAGGGTGCTGGGTGCTCAGTGCTCAGGGTGCTGGGTGCTCAGTACTCTGGGTGTTGGGTGCTCAGTACTCAGGGTGCTGGGTGCTCAGTGCTTGGGGTGCTGGGTACTCAGTGCTCGGGGTGCTGGGTGCTCAGTGCTCAGGGTGCTGGGTGCTCAGTATTCAGGGTGCTGGGTGCTCAGTGCTCGGGCTGCTCGGTGCTCAGTACTCAAGCTGCTGGGTGCTCAGTGCTCAGGGTGCTGGGTGCTCAGTCCTCGGGGTGCTCCGTGCTCAATGCTCAGGGTGCTGGGTGCTCAGTACTCAGGGTGCTCGGTGCTCAGTACTCAGGGTTCTCAGTGCTCAGTGCTCAGGGTGCTGGGTTCTCAGTTCTCAGGGTGCTCAGTGCTCAGTACTCGGGGTGCTGGGTGCTCAGTACTCAGGGTGCTCAGCGCTCAGCACTCGGGGTGCTGGGTGCTCAGTGCTCAGAGTGTTGGGTGCTCAGTACTCAGGGTGCTGGGTGCTCAGTGCTCAGTGCTCAGGGTGCTCAGTGCTCAGGGTGCTGGGTGCTCAGGGTGCTGGGTGCTCAGTGCTCGGGGTGCTGGGTGCTCAGTGCTCAGGGTGCTGGGTGATCAGTGCTCAGTGCTCAGGGTGCTGGGTGCTCAGTGCTCAGTGCTCAGGGTGCTGGGTGTTCAGTACTCAGGTTGCTGGGTGCTCAGTACTCAGGGTGCTTGGTGCTCAGTGCTCAGGGTGCTGGTTGCTCAGTGCTCAGGGTGCTGGGTGCTCAGCACTCAGGGTGCTGGGTGCTCAGTACTCAGGGTGCTCGGTGTTCAGTACTCAGGGTTCTGGGTGCTCAGTGCCCAGGGTGCTGGGTGCTCAGTACTCAGGGTGCTGGGTGCGCAGTACTCAGGGTGCTGGGTGCTCAGTGCTCAGGGTGCTGGGTGCTCAGTACTCAGGGTGCTGGTTGCTCAGTGCTCGGTGTGCTGGGTGCTCAGTGCTCAGGGTGATCAGTGGTCAGTACTCAGGGTGCTGGGTGCTCAGTGCTCAGGGTGCTGGGTGCTCAGTCCTCAGGGTGGTCAGTACTCAGGGTGCTCAGTGCTCAGTGCTCAGTACTCAGGGTGTTCAGTACTCCGCGTGCTGGGTGCTCAGTTCTCGGGGTGCTGGGTGCTCAGTACTCAGGGTGCTGGGTGCTCAGTGCTCGGTGTGCTGGGTGCTCAGTGCTCAGGGTGATCAGTGGTCAGTACTCAGGGTGCTGGGTGCTCAGTACTCAGGGTGCTGGGTGCTCAGTGCTCGGGGTGCTGGGTGCTCAGTGCTCAGAGTGATCGGTGCTCAGTGCTCAGGGTGCTGGGTGCTCAGTCCTCAGGGTGCTCAGTGCTCAAGTTGCTGGGTGCTCAGTGCTCGGGGTCCTCGGTGCTCAGTACTCAGGGTGCTGAGTGCTCAGTACTCAGGGTGCTGGGTGCTCAGTACTCTGGGTGCTGGGTGCTCAGTACTCAGGGTGCTGGGTGCTCAGTGCTCAGGGTGCTGGGTGCTCAGTGCTCAGGGTGCTGGGTGCTCAGTGCTCGGGGTGCTGGGTGCTCAGTGCTCGGGGTGCTGGGTGCTCAGTGCTCAGTGCTCAGGGTGCTGGGTGCTCAGTGCTCAGTGTGCTGGGTGCTCAGTATTCATGGTGCTCAGTGCTCAGTACTCGGGGTGCTTGGTGCTCAGTACTCAGGGTGCTCAGTGCTCATTACTCGGGGTGCTGGGTGCTCTATGCTCAGGGTGCTCAGTGCTCAGTGCTCGGGGTGTTGGGTGCTCAGTTCTCAGTGCTCAGGGTGCTGGGTGTTCAGTACTCAGGGTGCAGGGTGCTCAGTACTCAGGGTGCTGGGTGCTCAGTGCTCAGGGTGTTCAGTGCTCAGTACTCAGTGCTCAGGGTGCTGGGTGTGCATTGCTCAGGGTGCTGGGTGTTCAGTACTCAGTGTGCTGGGTGCTCAGTGCCCAGGGTGCTGGGTGCTCAGTACTCAGGGTGCTGGGTGCGCAGTACTCAGGGTGCTGGGTGCTCAGTGCTCAGGGTGCTGGGTGCTCAGTACTCAGGGTGCTGGTTGCTCAGTGCTCGGTGTGCTGGGTGCTCAGTGCTCAGGGTGATCAGTGGTCAGTACTCAGGGTGCTGGGTGCTCAGTGCTCAGGGTGCTGGGTGCTCAGTCCTCAGGGTGGTCAGTACTCAGGGTGCTCAGTGCTCAGTGCTCAGTACTCAGGGTGTTCAGTACTCAGCGTGCTGGGTGCTCAGTTCTCGGGGTGCTGGGTGCTCAGTACTCAGGGTGCTGGGTGCTCAGTGCTCGGTGTGCTGGGTGCTCAGTGCTCAGGGTGATCAGTGGTCAGTACTCAGGGTGCTGGGTGCTCAGTACTCAGGGTGCTGGGTGCTCAGTGCTCGGGGTGCTGGGTGCTCAGTGCTCAGGGTGATCGGTGCTCAGTGCTCAGGGTGCTGGGTGCTCAGTCCTCAGGGTGCTCAGTGCTCAAGTTGCTGGGTGCTCAGTGCTCGGGGACCTCGGTGCTCAGTACTCAGGGTGCTGAGTGCTCAGTACTCAGGGTGCTGGGTGCTCAGTACTCTGGGTGCTGGGTGCTCAGTACTCAGGGTGCTGGGTGCTCAGTGCTCAGGGTGCTGGGTGCTCAGTGCTCAGGGTGCTGGGTGCTCAGTGCTCGGGGTGCTGGGTGCTCAGTGCTCGGGGTGCTGGGTGCTCAGTGCTCAGTTCTCAGGGTGCTGGGTGCTCAGTGCTCAGTGTGCTGGGTGCTCAGTATTCATGGTGCTCAGTGCTCAGTACTCGGGGTGCTTGGTGCTCAGTACTCAGGGTGCTCAGTGCTCATTACTCGGGGTGCTGGGTGCTCTATGCTCAGGGTGCTCAGTGCTCAGTGCTCGGGGTGTTGGGTGCTCAGTTCTCAGTGCTCAGGGTGCTGGGTGTTCAGTACTCAGGGTGCAGGGTGCTCAGTACTCAGGGTGCTGGGTGCTCAGTGCTCAGGGTGTTCAGTGCTCAGTACTCAGTGCTCAGGGTGCTGGGTGTGCATTGCTCAGGGTGCTGGGTGTTCAGTACTCAGTGTGCTGGGTGCTCAGTGCTCAGGGTGCTCAGTGCTCAGTACTCAGTGCTCAGGGTGCTCAGTGCTCAGTGCTCAGGGTGCTGGGTGTTCAGTACTCAGGGTGCTGGGTGCTCAGTACTCGGGGTGCTCAGTGCTCAGTACTCAGGGTGCTGGGTGCTCAGTACTCAGGGTGCTGGGTGCTCAGTGCTCGGGGTGCTCGGTGCTCAGTCCTCGGGTTGCTGGGTGCTCAGTACTCGGGGTGCTGGGTGCTCAGTGATCAGGGTGCTGGGTGCTCAGTGCTCGGGGTGCTGGGTGCTCAGTGCTGAGGGTGGTGCTGGGTGCTCAGTACTCAGGGTGCTGGGTGCTCAGTGCTCAGGGTGCTGGGTGCTCAGTACTAAGGGTGCTGGGTGCTGAATACTCAGGGTGCTGAGTGCTCAGTACTCAGGGTGCTGGGTGCTCAGTGCTCAGGGTGCTGGGTACTCAGTACTCAATGTGCTGGGTGCTCAGTACTCAGGGTGCTGGGTGCTCAGAGCTCAGGGTGCTGGGTGCTCAGTGCTCAGGGTGCTGGGTGCTCAGTACTCAGGGTGCTGGGTGCTCAGTGCTCAGGGTGATCGGTGCTCAGTACTCAGGGTGCACAGTACTCAGGGTGCTGGGTGCTCAGTGCTCGGGGTGCTGGGTGCTCAGTACTCGGGGTGCTGTGTGCTCTGTACTCAGGGTGCTGGGTGCTCAGTGCTCGGGGTCCTGGGTGCTCAGTGCTCAGGGTGATCGGTGCTCAGTACTCAGTGTGCTAGGTGCTCAGTGCTCAGGGTGCTGGGTGCTCAGTACTCAGGGTGCTCAGTGCTCAGGGTGCTGGGTGCTCAGTCCTAGGGGTGCTCGGTGCTCAGTACTCAGGGTGCTGAGTGCTCAGTACTCAGGGTGTTGGGTGCTCAGTACTCATGGTGCTGGGTGCTCAGTACTCAGGGGGCTTGGTGCTCAGTGCTCAGGGTGCTGGGTGCTCAGTGCTCAGGGTGCTGGGTGCTCAGTGCTCGGGGTGCTGGGTGCTCAGTGCTCGGGGTGCTGGGTGCTCAGTGCTCAGTGCTCAGGGTGATGGGTGCTCAGTGCTCAGTGCTCAGGGTGCTGGGTGCTCAGTACTCATGGTGCTGGGTGCTCAGTACTCAGGGTGCTGGGTGCTCAGTGCTTGGGGTGCTGGGTACTCAGTGCTCGGGGTGCTGGGTGCTCAGTGCTCAGGGTGCTGGGTGCTCAGTATTCAGGGTGCTGGGTGCTCAGTGCTCGGGCTGCTCGGTGCTCAGTACTCAAGCTGCTGGGTGCTCAGTGCTCAGGGTGCTGGGTGCTCAGTCCTCGGGGTGCTCCGTGCTCAATGCTCAGGGTGCTGGGTGCTCAGTACTCAGGGTTCTCAGTGCTCAGTGCTCAGGGTGCTGGGTTCTCAGCTCTCAGGGTGCTCAGTGCTCAGTACTCGGGGTGCTGGGTGCTCAGTACTCAGGGTGCTCAGCGCTCAGCACTCGGGGTGCTGGGTGCTCAGTGCTCAGAGTGTTGGGTGCTCAGTACTCAGGGTGCTGGGTGCTCAGTGCTCAGTGCTCAGGGTGCTCAGTGCTCAGGGTGCTGGGTGCTCAGGGTGCTGGGTGCTCAGTGCTCGGGGTGCTGGGTGCTCAGTGCTCAGGGTGCTGGGTGATCAGTGCTCAGTGCTCAGGGTGCTGGGTGCTCAGTGCTTAGTGCTCAGGGTGCAGGGTGTTCAGTACTCAGGTTGCTGGGTGCTCAGTACTCAGGGTGCTTGGTGCTCAGTGCTCAGGGTGCTGGTTGCTCAGTGCTCAGGGTGCTGGGTGCTCAGCACTCAGGGTGCTGGGTGCTCAGTACTCAGGGTGCTCGGTGTTCAGTACTCAGGGTTCTGGGTGCTCAGTGCCCAGGGTGCTGGGTGCTCAGTACTCAGGGTGCTGGGTGCGCAGTACTCAGGGTGCTGGGTGCTCAGTGCTCAGGGTGCTGGGTGCTCAGTACTCAGGGTGCTGGGTGCTCAGTGCTCGGTGTGCTGGGTGCTCAGTGCTCAGGGTGATCAGTGGTCAGTACTTAGGGTGCTGGGTGCTCAGTGCTCAGGGTGCTGGGTGCTCAGTCCTCAGGGTGGTCAGTACTCAGGGTGCTCAGTGCTCAGTGCTCAGTACTCAGGGTGTTCAGTACTCAGGGTGCTGGGTGCTCAGTTCTCGGGGTGCTGGGTTCTCAGTACTCAGGGTGCTGGGTGCTCAGTGCTCGGTGTGCTGGGTGCTCAGTGCTCCGGGTGCTGGGTGCTCAGTGCTCAGTGCTCAGGGTGCTGGGTGCTCAGTACTCAGGGTGCTGGGTGCTCAGTGCTCGGTGTGCTGGGTGCTCAGTGCTCAGGGTGATCAGTGGTCAGTACTTAGGGTGCTGGGTGCTCAGTGCTCAGGGTGCTGGGTGCTCAGTCCTCAGGGTGGTCAGTACTCAGGGTGCTCAGTGCTCAGTGCTCAGTACTCAGGGTGTTCAGTACTCAGGGTGCTGGGTGCTCAGTTCTCGGGGTGCTGGGTGCTCAGTGCTCAGGGTGCTGGGTGCTCAGTGCTCGGGGTGCTGGGTGCTCAGTGCTCGGGGTGCTGGGTGCTCAGTCCTCGGGGTGCTGGGTGCTCAGTGCTCAGGGTGCTGGGTGCTCAGTACTCAGGGTGCTGGGTGCTCAGTCCTCAGGGTGCTGGGTGCTCAGTCCTCAGGGTGCTCAGTACTCAGGGTTCTCAGTGCTCAGTGCTCAGTACTCAGGGTGTTCAGTACTCAGGGTGCTGGGTGCTCAGTGCTCGGGGTGCTGGGTGCTCAGTACTCAGGGTGCTGGGTGCTCAGTACTCGGGGTGCTGGGTGTTCAGTACTCAGGGTGCTGGGTGCTCAGTGCTCGGGGTGCTGGGTGCTCAGTGCTCAGGGTGATCGGTGCTCAGTGCTCAGGGTGCTGGGTGCTCAGTCCTCAGGGTGCTCAGTGCTCAAGGTGCTGGGTGCTCAGTGCTCGGGGTGCTTGGTGCTCAGTACTCAGGGTGCTGAGTGCTCAGTACTCAGGGTGCTGGGTGCTCAGTACTCTGGGTGCTGGGTGCTCAGTACTCAGTGTGCTGGGTGGTCAGTGCTCAGGGTGCTGGGTGCTCAGTGCTCAGGGTGCTGGGTGCTCAGTGCTCGGGGTGCTGGGTGCTCAGTGCTCAGGGTGCTGGGTGCTCAGTGCTCAGTGCTCAGGGTGCTGGTTGCTCAGTACTCAGGGTTCTCAGTGCTCAGTACTCAGGGTGATGGGTGCTCAGTGCTCAGGGTGCTGGGTGCTCAGTATTCAGGGTGCTCAGTGCTCAGTACTCGGGGTGCTTGGTGCTCAGTACTCAGGGTGCTCAGTGCTAAGTACTCAGGGTGCTGGGTGCTCAGTGCTCGGGGTGCTCGGTGCTCAGTACTCAAGTTGCTGGGTGCTCAGGGCTCAGGGTGCTGGGTGCTCAGTCGTCGGGGTGCACCGTGCTCAGTGATCAGGGTGCTGGGTGCTCAGTACTCAGGGTGCTCGGTGCTCAGTACTCGGTGTGCTGGGTTCTCAGTGCTCAGGGTGCTCAGTGCTCAGTACTCAGTGCTCAGGGTGCTCAGTGCTCAGTGCTCAGGGTGCTGGGTGTTCAGTACTCAGGGTGCTGTGTGTTCAGTACTCGGTGTGCTGGGTGCTCAGTGCTCGGGTTGCTCGGTGCTCAGTACTCAAGTTGCTGGGTGCTCAGGGCTCAGGGTGCTGGGTGCTCAGTCGTCGGGGTGCACCGTGCTCAGTGATCAGGGTGCTGGGTGCTCAGTACTCAGGGTGCTCAGTGCTCAGTACTCGGTGTGCTGGGTTCTCAGTGCTCAGGGTGCTCAGTGCTCAGTACTCAGTGCTCAGGATGCTCAGTGCTCAGTGCTCAGGGTGCTGGGTGTTCAGTACTCAGGGTGCTGTGTGTTCAGTACTCGGTGTGCTGGGTGCTCAGTGCTCAGGGTGCTCAGTGCTCAGTACTCAGTGCTCAGGGTACTCAGTGCTCAGTGCTCTGGGTGCTGGGTGTTCAGTACTCAGGGTGCTGGGTGATCAGTACTCAGGGTGCTGGGTGCTCAGTGCTCAGGGTGCTGGGTGCTCAGTACTCTCTGTGTTGGGTGCTCAGTGCTCAGGGTGCTGGGTGCTCAGTGCTCAGGGTGCTGCGTGCTCAGTACTCAGGGTGCTGGGTGCTCAGTGCTCGAGGTGCTCGGTGCTCAGTCCTCAAGGTGCTGGGTGCTCAGTGCTCAGGGTGCTGGGTGCTCAGTCCTCGGGGTGCTCCGTGCTCAGGGTGCTGGGTGCTCAGTGCTCGGTGTGCTCGGTGCTCAGTACTCAGGGTGCTGAGTGCTCAGTACTCAGGGTGATGGGTGCTCAGTACTCAAGGTGCTGGGTGCTCAGTGCTCGGGGTGCTGGGTGCTCAGTACTCAGGGTGCTGGGGGCTCAGTACTCAGGGTGCTGGGTGCTCAGTACTCAGGTTGCTCGGTTCTCAGTACTCAGGGTGCTGGGTGCTCATTCTCGGCGTGCTGGGTGCTCAGTGCTCGGGGTGCTGGGTGCTCAGTACTCAGGGTGCTGGGGGCTCAGTACTCAGGGTGCTGGGTGCTCAGTACTCAGGGTGATCTGTTCTCAGTACTCAGGGTGCTGGGTGCTCAGTGCTCGGGATGCTGGGTGCTCAGTACTCTGGGTGCTGGGTGCTCAGTACTCAGGGTGCTGGGTGGTCAGTACTCAGGGTGCTGGGTGGTCAGTACTCAGGGTGCTGGGTGCTCAGTCCTCGGGGTGCTCCGTGCTCAGGGTGCTGGGTGCTCAGTGCTCGGTGTGCTCGGTGCTCAGTACTCAGGGTGCTGAGTGCTCAGTACTCAGGGTGATGGGTGCTCAGTACTCAAGGTGCTGGGTGCTCAGTGCTCGGGGTGCTGGGTGCTCAGTACTCAGGGTGCTGGGGGCTCAGTGCTCAGGGTGCTGGGTGCTCAGTACTCAGGTTGCTCGGTTCTCAGTACTCAGGGTGCTGGGTGCTCATTCTCGGCGTGCTGGGTGCTCAGTGCTCGGGGTGCTGGGTGCTCAGTACTCAGGGTGCTGGGGGCTCAGTACTCAGGGTGCTTTGTGCTCAGTACTCAGGGTGATCTGTTCTCAGTACTCAGGGTGCTGGGTGCTCAGTGCTCGGGGTGCTGGGTGCTCAGTCCTCGGGGTGCTGGGTGCTCAGTGCTCAGGGTGCTGGGTGCTCAGTACTCAGGGTGCTGGGTGCTCAGTCCTCAGGGTGCTGGGTGCTCAGTGCTCAGGGTGCTGGGTGCTCAGTCCTCAGGGTGCTGGGTGCTCAGTACTCAGGGTGTTTGGTTCTCAGTACTCAGGGTGCTCAGTGCTCAGTACTCAGGGTGCTGGTTGCTCAGTGCTCGGGGTGCTCGGTGCTCAGTACTCAGGGTGCTGGGTGCTCAGTACTCAGGGTGCTGGGTGCTCAGTACTCAGGGTGCTGTGTGCTCAGTGCTCAGGGTGCTGGGTGCTCAGTACTCAGGGTGCTGGGTGCACAGTGCTCAGGGTGCTGGGTGCTCAGTACTCAGGGTGCTGGGTGCTCAGTACTCAGGGAGCTCGGTGCTTAGTACTCAGGGTGCTGGGTGCTCAGTGCTCAGGGTGCTGGGTACTCAGTACACAGGGTGCTGGGTGCTCAGTACTCAGGGTGCTGGGTGCGAAGTGCTCAGGGTGATCGGTGCTCAGTACACAGGGTGCTCAGTACTCAGGGTGCTGGGTGCTCAGTGCTCAGGATGCTCAGTGCTCGGGGTGCTGGGTGCTCAGTGCTCCGGGTGCTGGGTGCTCAGTGCTCAGTGCTCAGGGTGCTGGGTGCTCAGTACTCAGGGTGCTGGGTGCTCAGTGCTCGGTGTGCTGGGTGCTCAGTGCTCAGGGTGATCAGTGGTCAGTACTTAGGGTGCTGGGTGCTCAGTGCTCAGGGTGCTGGGTGCTCAGTCCTCAGGGTGGTCAGTACTCAGGGTGCTCAGTGCTCAGTGCTCAGTACTCAGGGTGTTCAGTACTCAGGGTGCTGGGTGCTCAGTTCTCGGGGTGCTGGGTGCTCAGTACTCAGGGTGCTGGGTGCTCAGTGCTCGGTGTGCTGGGTGCTCAGTGCTCAGGGTGATCAGTGGTCAGTACTCAGGGTGCTGGGTGCTCAGTACTCAGGGTGCTGGGTGCTCAGTGCTCGGGGTGCTGGGTGCTCAGTGCTCAGGGTGATCGGTGCTCAGTGCTCAGGGTGCTGGGTGCTCAGTCCTCAGGGTGCTCAGTGCTCAAGTTGCTGGGTGCTCAGTGCTCGGGGTGCTCGGTGCTCAGTACTCAGGGTGCTGAGTGCTCAGTACTCAGGGTGCTGGGTGCTCAGTACTCTGGGTGCTGGGTGCTCAGTACTCAGGGTGCTGGGTGCTCAGTGCTCAGGGTGCTGGGTGCTCAGTGCTCAGTGTGCTGGGTGCTCAGTGCTCGGGGTGCTGGGTGCTCAGTGCTCGGGGTGCTGGGTGCTCAGTGCTCAGTGCTCAGGGTGCTGGGTGCTCAGTGCTCAGTGTGCTGGGTGCTCAGTATTCATGGTGCTCATTGCTCAGTACTCGGGGTGCTTGGTGCTCAGTACTCAGGGTGCTCAGTGCTCATTACTCGGGGTGCTGGGTGCTCTATGCTCAGGGTGCTCAGTGCTCAGTGCTCGGGGTGTTGGGTGCTCAGTTCTCAGTGCTCAGGGTGCTGGGTGTTCAGTACTCAGGGTGCAGGGTGCTCAGTACTCAGGGTGCTGGGTGCTCAGTGCTCAGGGTGTTCAGTGCTCAGTACTCAGTGCTCAGGGTGCTGGGTGTGCATTGCTCAGGGTGCTGGGTGTTCAGTACTCAGTGTGCTGGGTGCTCAGTGCTCAGGGTGCTCAGTGCTCAGTACTCAGTGCTCAGGGTGCTCAGTGCTCAGTGCTCAGGGTGCTGGGTGTTCAGTACTCAGGGTGCTGTGTGTTCAGTACTCGGTGTGCTGGGTGCTCAGTGCTCAGGGTGCTCAGTGCTCAGTACTCAGTGCTCAGGGTACTCAGTGCTCAGTGCTCAGGGTGCTGGGTGTTCAGTACTCAGGGTGCTGGGTGATCAGTACTCAGGGTGCTGGGTGCTCAGTGCTCAGGGTGCTGGGTGCTCAGTACTCTGGGTGTTGGGTGCTCAGTGCTCAGTGTGCTGGGTGCTCAGTGCTCAGGGTGCTGCGTGCTCAGAACTCAGGGTGCTGGGTGCTCAGTGCTCGAGGTGCTCGGTGCTCAGTACTCAAGGTGCTGGGTGCTCAGTGCTCAGGGTGCTGGGTGCTCAGTCCTCGGGGTGCTCCGTGCTCAGGGTGCTGGGTGCTCAGTGCTCGGTGTGCTCGGTGCTCAGTACTCAGGGTGCTGAGTGCTCAGTACTCAGGGTGATGGGTGCTCAGTACTCAGGGTGCTGGGTGCTCAGTGCTCGGGGTGCTGGGTGCTCAGTACTCAGGGTGCTGGGGGCTCAGTACTCAGGGTGCTGGGTGCTCAGTACTCAGGGTGCTCGGTTCTCAGTACTCAGGGTGCTGGGTGCTCATTCTCGGGGTGCTGGGTGCTCAGTGCTCGGGGTGCTGGGTGCTCAGTACTCAGGGTGCTGGGGGCTCAGTACTCAGGGTGCTGGGTGCTCAGTACTCAGGGTGATCTGTTCTCAGTACTCAGGGTGCTGGGTGCTCAGTGCTCAGGGTGCTGGGTGCTCAGTACTCTGGGTGTTGGGTGCTCAGTACTCAGGGTGCTGGGTGCTCAGTGCTCGGGGTGCTGTGTGCTCAGTGCTCGGGGTGCTGGGTTCTCAGTGCTCAGGGTGCTGGGTGCTCAGTATTCAGGGTGCTGGGTGCTCAGTGCTCGGGGTGCTCGGTGTTCAGTACTCAAGGTGCTGGGTGCTCAGTGCTCAGGGTGCTGGGTGCTCAGTCCTCGGGGTGCTCCGTGCTCAGTGCTCAGGGTGCTGGGTGCTCAGTACTCAGGGTGCTCGGTGCTCAGTACTCAGGGTTCTCAGTGCTCAGTGCTCAGGGTGCTGGGTGCTCAGTTCTCAGGGTGCTCAGTGCTCAGTACTCGGGGTGCTGGGTGCTCAGTGCTCAGGGTGCTCAGTGCTCAGTGCTCGGGGTGCTGGATGCTCAGTGCTCGGGGAGCTGGGTGCTCAGTGCTCGGAGTTCTGGGTGCTCAGTACTCAGGTTGCTTTGTGCTCAGTGCTCAGTACTCAGCGTGCTGGGTGCTCAGTGCTCAGAGTGTTGGGTGCTCAGTACTCAGGGTGCTGGGTGCTCAGTGCTCAGTGCTCAGGGTGCTCAGTGCTCAGGGTGCTGGGTGCTCAGGGTGCTGGCTGCTCAGTGCTCGGGGTGCTGGGTGCTCAGTGCTCAGGGTGCTGGGTGCTCAGTGCTCGGGGTGCTCAGTGATCAGTACTCAGGGTGCTGGGTGCTCAGTGCTCAGGGTGCTGGGTACTCAGTACTCAGGGTGCTGGGTGCTCAGTGCTCAGGGTGCTGGGTGCTCAGTGCTCAGGGTGCTGGGTGCTCAGTGCTCGGGGTGCTGGGTGCTCAGTGCTCGGGGTGCTGGGTGCTCAGTCCTCGGGGTGCTGGGTGCTCAGTGCTCAGGGTGCTGGGTGCTCAGTACTCAGGGTGCTGGGTGCTCAGTCCTCAGGGTGCTGGGTGCTCAGTGCTCAGGGTGCTGGGTGCTCAGTCCTCAGGGTGCTGGGTGCTCAGTACTCAGGGTGATTGGTTCTCAGTACTCAGGGTGCTCAGTGCTCAGTACTCAGGGTGCTGGTTGCTCAGTGCTCGGGGTGCTCGGTGCTCAGTACTCAGGGTGCTGGGTGCTCAGTACTCAGGGTGCTGGGTGCTCAGTACTCAGGGTGCTGTGTGCTCAGTGCTCAGGGTGCTGGGTGCTCAGTACTCAGGGTGCTGGGTGCACAGTGCTCAGGGTGCTGGGTGCTCAGTACTCAGGGTGCTGGGTGCTCAGTACTCAGGGTGCTCGGTGCTTAGTACTCAGGGTGCTGGGTGCTCAGTGCTCAGGGTGCTGGGTACTCAGTACTCAGGGTGCTGGGTGCTCAGTACTCAGGGTGCTGGGTGCGCAGTGCTCAGGGTGATCGGTGCTCAGTACACAGGGTGCTCAGTACTCAGGGTGCTGGGTGCTCAGTGCTCAGGGTGCTCAGTGCTCGGGGTGCTGGGTGCTCAGTGCTCCGGGTGCTGGGTGCTCAGTGCTCAGTGCTCAGGGTGCTGGGTGCTCAGTACTCAGGGTGCTGGGTGCTCAGTGCTCGGTGTGCTGGGTGCTCAGTGCTCAGGGTGATCAGTGGTCAGTACTCAGGGTGCTGGGTGCTCAGTGCACAGGGTGCTGGGTGCTCAGTCCTCAGGGTGCTCAGTACTCAGGGTTCTCAGTGCTCATTGCTCAGTACTCAGGGTGTTCAGTACTCAGGGTGCTGGGTGCTCAGTGCTCGGGGTGCTGGGTGCTCAGTACTCAGGGTGCTGGGTGCTCAGTACTCGGGGTGCTGGGTGTTCAGTACTCAGGGTGCTGGGTGCTCAGTGCTCGGGGTGCTGGGTGCTCAGTGCTCAGGGTGATCGGTGCTCAGTGCTCAGGGTGCTGGGTGCTCAGTCCTCAGGGTGCTCAGTGCTCAAGGTGCTGGGTGCTCAGTGCTCGGGGTGCTTGGTGCTCAGTACTCAGGGTGCTGAGTGCTCAGTACTCAGGGTGCTGGGTGCTCAGTACTCTGGGTGCTGGGTGCTCAGTACTCGGTGTGCTGGGTTCTCAGTGCTCAGGGTGCTCAGTGCTCAGTACTCAGTGCTCAGGGTGCTCAGTGCTCAGTGCTCAGGGTGCTGGGTGTTCAGTACTCAGGGTGCTGTGTGTTCAGTACTCGGTGTGCTGGGTGCTCAGTGCTCGGGGTGCTCGGTGCTCAGTACTCAAGTTGCTGGGTGCTCAGGGCTCAGGGTGCTGGGTGCTCAGTCGTCGGGGTGCACCGTGCTCAGTGATCAGGGTGCTGGGTGCTCAGTACTCAGGGTGCTCAGTGCTCAGTACTCGGTGTGCTGGGTTCTCAGTGCTCAGGGTGCTCAGTGCTCAGTACTCAGTGCTCAGGATGCTCAGTGCTCAGTGCTCAGGGTGCTGGGTGTTCAGTACTCAGGGTGCTGTGTGTTCAGTACTCGGTGTGCTGGGTGCTCAGTGCTCAGGGTGCTCAGTGCTCAGTACTCAGTGCTCAGGGTACTCAGTGCTCAGTGCTCAGGGTGCTGGGTGTTCAGTACTCAGGGTGCTGGGTGATCAGTACTCAGGGTGCTGGGTGCTCAGTGCTCAGGGTGCTGGGTGCTCAGTACTCTCTGTGTTGGGTGCTCAGTGCTCAGGGTGCTGGGTGCTCAGTGCTCAGGGTGCTGCGTGCTCAGTACTCAGGGTGCTGGGTGCTCAGTGCTCGAGGTGCTCGGTGCTCAGTCCTCAAGGTGCTGGGTGCTCAGTGCTCAGGGTGCTGGGTGCTCAGTCCTCGGGGTGCTCCGTGCTCAGGGTGCTGGGTGCTCAGTGCTCGGTGTGCTCGGTGCTCAGTACTCAGGGTGCTGAGTGCTCAGTACTCAGGGTGATGGGTGCTCAGTACTCAAGGTGCTGGGTGCTCAGTGCTCGGGGTGCTGGGTGCTCAGTACTCAGGGTGCTGGGGGCTCAGTACTCAGGGTGCTGCGTGCTCAGTACTCAGGTTGCTCGGTTCTCAGTACTCAGGGTGCTGGGTGCTCATTCTCGGCGTGCTGGGTGCTCAGTGCTCGGGGTGCTGGGTGCTCAGTACTCAGGGTGCTGGGGGCTCAGTACTCAGGGTGCTGGGTGCTCAGTACTCAGGGTGATCTGTTCTCAGTACTCAGGGTGCTGGGTGCTCAGTGCTCGGGATGCTGGGTGCTCAGTACTCTGGGTGCTGGGTGCTCAGTACTCAGGGTGCTGGGTGGTCAGTACTCAGGGTGCTGGGTGCTCAGTCCTCGGGGTGCTCCGTGCTCAGGGTGCTGGGTGCTCAGTGCTCGGTGTGCTCGGTGCTCAGTACTCAGGGTGCTGAGTGCTCAGTACTCAGGGTGATGGGTGCTCAGTACTCAAGGTGCTGGGTGCTCAGTGCTCGGGGTGCTGGGTGCTCAGTACTCAGGGTGCTGGGGGCTCAGTACTCAGGGTGCTGGGTGCTCAGTACTCAGGTTGCTCGGTTCTCAGTACTCAGGGTGCTGGGTGCTCATTCTCGGCGTGCTGGGTGCTCAGTGCTCGGGGTGCTGGGTGCTCAGTACTCAGGGTGCTGGGGGCTCAGTACTCAGGGTGCTTTGTGCTCAGTACTCAGGGTGATCTGTTCTCAGTACTCAGGGTGCTGGGTGCTCAGTGCTCGGGGTGCTGGGTGCTCAGTCCTCGGGGTGCTGGGTGCTCAGTGCTCAGGGTGCTGGGTGCTCAGTACTCAGGGTGCTGGGTGCTCAGTCCTCAGGGTGCTGGGTGCTCAGTGCTCAGGGTGCTGGGTGCTCAGTCCTCAGGGTGCTGGGTGCTCAGTACTCAGGGTGTTTGGTTCTCAGTACTCAGGGTGCTCAGTGCTCAGTACTCAGGGTGCTGGTTGCTCAGTGCTCGGGGTGCTCGGTGCTCAGTACTCAGGGTGCTGAGTGCTCAGTACTCAGGGTGCTGGGTGCTCAGTACTCAGGGTGCTGTGTGCTCAGTGCTCAGGGTGCTGGGTGCTCAGTACTCAGGGTGCTGGGTGCACAGTGCTCAGGGTGCTGGGTGCTCAGTACTCAGGGTGCTGGGTGCTCAGTACTCAGGGAGCTCGGTGCTTAGTACTCAGGGTGCTGGGTGCTCAGTGCTCAGGGTGCTGGGTACTCAGTACACAGGGTGCTGGGTGCTCAGTACTCAGGGTGCTGGGTGCGCAGTGCTCAGGGTGATCGGTGCTCAGTACACAGGGTGCTCAGTACTCAGGGTGCTGGGTGCTCAGTGCTCAGGGTGCTCAGTGCTCGGGGTGCTGGGTGCTCAGTGCTCCGGGTGCTGGGTGCTCAGTGCTCAGTGCTCAGGGTGCTGGGTGCTCAGTACTCAGGGTGCTGGGTGCTCAGTGCTCGGTGTGCTGGGTGCTCAGTGCTCAGGGTGATCAGTGGTCAGTACTCAGGGTGCTGGGTGCTCAGTGCACAGGGTGCTGGGTGCTCAGTCCTCAGGGTGCTCAGTACTCAGGGTTCTCAGTGCTCAGTGCTCAGTACTCAGGGTGTTCAGTACTCAGGGTGCTGGGTGCTCAGTGCTCGGGGTGCTGGGTGCTCAGTACTCAGGGTGCTGGGTGCTCAGTAATCGGGGTGCTGGGTGTTCAGTACTCAGGGTGCTGGGTGCTCAGTGCTCGGGGTGCTGGGTGCTCAGTGCTCAGGGTGATCGGTGCTCAGTGCTCAGGGTGCTGGGTGCTCAGTCCTCAGGGTGCTCAGTGCTCAAGGTGCTGGGTGCTCAGTGCTCGGGGTGCTTGGTGCTCAGTACTCAGGGTGCTGAGTGCTCAGTACTCAGGGTGCTGGGTGCTCAGTACTCTGGGTGCTGGGTGCTCAGTACTCAGGGTGCTGGGTGGTCAGTGCTCAGGGTGCTGGGTGCTCAGTGCTCAGGGTGCTGGGTGCTCAGTGCTCGGGGTGCTGGGTGCTCAGTGCTCGGGGTGCTGGGTGCTCAGTGCTCAGTGCTCAGGGTGCTGGTTGCTCAGTACTCAGGGTTCTCAGTGCTCAGTACTCAGGGTGATGGGTGCTCAGTGCTCAGGGTGCTGGGTGCTCAGTATTCAGGGTGCTCAGTGCTCAGTACTCGGGGTGCTTGGTGCTCAGTACTCAGGGTGCTCAGTGCTAAGTACTCAGGGTGCTGGGTGCTCAGTGCTCGGGGTGCTCGCTGCTCAGTACTCAAGTTGCTGGGTGCTCAGGGCTCAGGGTGCTGGGTGCTCAGTCGTCGGGGTGCACCGTGCTCAGTGATCAGGGTGCTGGGTGCTCAGTACTCAGGGTGCTCGGTGCTCAGTACTCGGTGTGCTGGGTTCTCAGTGCTCAGGGTGCTCAGTGCTCAGTACTCAGTGCTCAGGGTGCTCAGTGCTCAGTGCTCAGGGTGCTGTGTGTTCAGTACTCAGGGTGCTGTGTGTTCAGTACTCGGTGTGCTGGGTGCTCAGTGCTCGGGGTGCTCGGTGCTCAGTACTCAAGTTGCTGGGTGCTCAGGGCTCAGGGTGCTGGGTGCTCAGTCGTCGGGGTGCACCGTGCTCAGTGATCAGGGTGCTGGGTGCTCAGTACTCAGGGTGCTCAGTGCTCAGTACTCGGTGTGCTGGGTTCTCAGTGCTCAGGGTGCTCAGTGCTCAGTACTCAGTGCTCAGGGTGCTCAGTGCTCAGTGCTCAGGGTGCTGGGTGTTCAGTACTCAGGGTGCTGTGTGTTCAGTACTCGGTGTGCTGGGTGCTCAGTGCTCAGGGTGCTCAGTGCTCAGTACTCAGTGCTCAGGGTACTCAGTGCTCAGTGCTCAGGGTGCTGGGTGTTCAGTACTCAGGGTGCTGGGTGATCAGTACTCAGGGTGCTGGGTGCTCAGTGCTCAGGGTGCTGGGTGCTCAGTACTCTCTGTGTTGGGTGCTCAGTGCTCAGGGTGCTGGGTGCTCAGTGCTCAGGGTGCTGCGTGCTCAGTACTCAGGGTGCTGGGTGCTCAGTGCTCGAGGTGCTCGGTGCTCAGTCCTCAAGGTGCTGGGTGCTCAGTGCTCAGGGTGCTGGGTGCTCAGTCCTCGGGGTGCTCCGTGCTCAGGGTGCTGGGTGCTCAGTGCTCGGTGTGCTCGGTGCTCAGTACTCAGGGTGCTGAGTGCTCAGTACTCAGGGTGATGGGTGCTCAGTACTCAAGGTGCTGGGTGCTCAGTGCTCGGGGTGCTGGGTGCTCAGTACTCAGGGTGCTGGGGGCTCAGTACTCAGGGTGCTGGGTGCTCAGTACTCAGGTTGCTCGGTTCTCAGTACTCAGGGTGCTGGGTGCTCATTCTCGGCGTGCTGGGTGCTCAGTGCTCGGGGTGCTGGATGCTCAGTACTCAGGGTGCTGGGGGCTCAGTACTCAGGGTGCTGGGTGCTCAGTACTCAGGGTGATCTGTTCTCAGTACTCAGGGTGCTGGGTGCTCAGTGCTCGGGATGCTGGGTGCTCAGTACTCTGGGTGCTGGGTGCTCAGTACTCAGGGTGCTGGGTGGTCAGTACTCAGGGTGCTGGGTGCTCAGTCCTCGGGGTGCTCCGTGCTCAGGGTGCTGGGTGCTCAGTGCTCGGTGTGCTCGGTGCTCAGTACTCAGGGTGCTGAGTGCTCAGTACTCAGGGTGATGGGTGCTCAGTACTCAAGGTGCTGGGTGCTCAGTGCTCGGGGTGCTGGGTGCTCAGTACTCAGGGTGCTGGGGGCTCAGTACTCAGGGTGCTGGGTGCTCAGTACTCAGGTTGCTCGGTTCTCAGTACTCAGGGTGCTGGGTGCTCATTCTCGGCGTGCTGGGTGCTCAGTGCTCGGGGTGCTGGGTGCTCAGTACTCAGGGTGCTGGGGGCTCAGTACTCAGGGTGCTGGGTGCTCAGTACTCAGGGTGATCTGTTCTCAGTACTCAGGGTGCTGGGTACTCAGTGCTCGGGATGCTGGGTGCTCAGTACTCGGGGAGCTCAGTGCTCAGTACTCAGGGTGCTGGGTTCTAAGTACTCAGGGTGCGGGTTGCTTAGTGCTCGGGGTGCTCGGTGCTCAGTACTCGGGGTGCTGGGTGCTCAGTACTCGGGGTGCTGGGTGCTCAGTGCTCAGGGTGCTGGGTGCTCAGTACTCAGGGTGCTCGGTGCTCAGTACTCTGGTGCTCAGTGCTCAGTACTCAGCGTGCTGGGTGCTCAGTGCTCAGGGTCCTCGGTGCTCAGTACTCAGGATGCTCAGTGCTCAGTACTCAGCCTGCTTTGTGCTCAGTGCTCAGGGTGTTGGGTGCTCAGTACTCAGGGTGCTGGGTGCTCAGTACTCAGGGTGCTGGGTGCTCAGTACTCAGGGTGCTGGGTGCTCAGTGCTCAGGGTGCTCGGTGATCAGTACTCATGGTGCTGGGTGCTCAGTGCTCAGGGTGCTGGGTGCTCAGTGCTCGGGGTGCTGGGTGCTCAGTGCTCAGGGTGATCGGTGATCAGTGCTCAGGGTGCTGGGTGCTCAGTCCTCAGGGTGCTCAGTGCTCAAGGTGCTGGGTGCTCAGTGCTCGGGGTGCTTGGTGCTCAGTACTCAGGGTTCTGAGTGCTCAGTACTCAGGGTGCTGGGTGCTCAGTACTCTGGGTGCTGGGTGCTCAGTACTCAGGGTGCTGGGTGCTCAGTGCTCAGGGTGCTGGGTGCTCAGTGCTCAGGGTGCTGGGTGCTCAGTGCTCGGGGTGCTGGGTGCTCAGTGCTCGGGGTGCTGGGTGCTCAGTGCTCAGTGCTCAGGGTGCTGGTTGCTCAGTACTCAGGGTTCTCAGTGCTCAGTACTCAGGGTGATGGGTGCTCAGTGCTCAGGGTGCTGGGTGCTCAGTATTCAGGGTGCTCAGTGCTCAGTACTCGGGGTGCTTGGTGCTCAGTACTCAGGGTGCTCAGTGCTAAGTACTCAGGGTGCTGGGTGCTCAGTGCTCGGGGTGCTCGGTGCTCAGTACTCAAGTTGCTGGGTGCTCAGGGCTCAGGGTGCTGGGTGCTCAGTCGTCGGGGTGCACCGTGCTCAGTGATCAGGGTGCTGGGTGCTCAGTACTCAGGGTGCTAGGTGCTCAGTACTCCGGGTTCTCAGTGCTCAGTACTCAGGGTGATGGGTGCTCAGTGCTCAGGGTGCTGGGTGCTCAGTATTCAGGGTGCTCACTGCTCAGTACTCGGGGTGCTTGGTGCTCAGTACTCAGGGTGCCCAGTGCTCAGTACTCGGTGTGCTGGGTTCTCAGTGCTCAGGGTGCTCAGTGCTCAGTACTCAGTGCTCAGGGTGCTCAGTGCTCAGTGCTCAGGGTGCTGGGTGTTCAGTACTCAGGGTGCTGTGTGTTCAGTACTCGGTGTGCTGGGTGCTCAGTGCTCAGGGTGCTCAGTGCTCAGTACTCAGTGCTCAGGGTACTCAGTGCTCAGTGCTCAGGGTGCTGGGTGTTCAGTACTCAGGGTGCTGGGTGATCAGTACTCAGTGTGCTGGGTGCTCAGTGCTCAGGGTGCTGGGTGCTCAGTACTCTGTGTGTTGGGTGCTCAGTGCTCAGGGTGCTGGGTGCTCAGTGCTCAGGGTGCTGCGTGCTCAGTACTCAGGGTGCTGGGTGCTCAGTGCTCGAGGTGCTCGGTGCTCAGTACTCAAGGTGCTGGGTGCTCAGTGCTCAGGGTGCTGGGTGCTCAGTCCTCGGGGTGCTCCGTGCTCAGGGTGCTGGGTGCTCAGTGCTCGGTGTGCTCGGTGCTCAGTACTCAGGGTGCTGAGTGCTCAGTACTCAGGGTGATGGGTGCTCAGTACTCAGGGTGCTGGGTGCTCAGTGCTCAGGGTGCTGGGTGCTCAGTACTCAGTGTGCTGGGGGCGCAGTACTCAGGGTGCTGGGTGCTCAGTACTCAGGTTGCTCGGTTCTCAGAACTCAGGGGGCTGGGTGCTCATTCTCGGCGTGCTGGGTGCTCAGTGCTCAGGGTGCTGGGTGCTCAGTACTCAGGGTGCTGGGGGCTCAGTACTCAGGGTGCTGGGTGCTCAGTACTCAGGGTGATCTGTTCTCAGTACTCAGGGTGCTGGGTGCTCAGTGCTCGGGATGCTGGGTGCTCAGTACTCGGGGAGCTCAGTGCTCAGTACTCAGGGTGCTGGGTTCTAAGTACTCAGGGTGCGGGGTGCTTAGTGCTCGGGGTGCTCGGTGCTCAGTACTCGGGGTGCTGGGTGCTCAGTACTCGGGGTGCTGGGTGCTCAGTGCTCAGGGTGCTGGGTGCTCAGTACTCAGGGTGCTCGGTGCTCAGTACTCTGAGTGCTCAGTGCTCAGTACTCAGCGTGCTTGGTGCTCAGTGCTCAGGGTCCTCGGTGCTCAGTACTCAGGATGCTCAGTGCTCAGTACTCAGCGTGCTTTGTGCTCAGTGCTCAGGGTGTTGGGTGCTCAGTACTCAGGGTGCTGGGTGCTCAGTACTCAGGGTGCTGGGTGCTCAGTACTCAGGGTGCTGGGTGCTCAGTGCTCGGGGTGCTCGGTGATCAGTACTCATGGTGCTGGGTGCTCAGTGCTCAGGGTGCTGGGTACTCAGTACTCAGGGTGCTGGGTGCTCAGTGCTCAGGGTGCTGGGTGCTCAGTGCTCAGGGTGCTGGGTGATCAGTGCTCGGGGTGCTGGGTGCTCAGTGCTCGGGGTGCTGGGTGCTCAGTGCTCTGGGTGCTGGGTGCTCAGTGCTCAGGGTGCTGGGTGCTCAGTGCTCAGGGTGCTGGGTGATCAGTGCTCGGGGTGCTGGGTGCTCAGTGCTCGGGGTGCTGGGTGCTCAGTGCTCGGGGTGCTGGGTGCTCAGTGCTCAGGGTGCTGGGTGCTCAGGACACAGGGTGCTGGGTGCTCAGTACTCAGGGTCCTGGGTGCTCAGTGCTCAGGGTGCTGGGTGCTCAGTCCTCAGGGTGCTGGGTGCTCAGTACTCAGGGTGTTCGGTGCTCAGTACTCAGGGTGCTCAGAGCTCAGTACTCAGGGTGCTGGTTGCTCAGTGCTCGGTGTGCTCTGTGCTCAGTACTCAGGGTGCTGGTTGCTCAGTACTCAGGGTGCTGGGTGCTCAGTACTCAGGGTGCTGTGTGCTCAGTGCTCAGTGTGCTGGGTGCTCAGTGCTCGGGGTGCTCGGTGCTAAGTACTCAAGGTGCTGGGTGCTCAGTGCTCAGGGTGCTGGGTGCTCAGTCCTCGGGGTGCTCCGTGCTCAGTGCTCAGGGTGCTGGGTGCTCAGTACTCAGGGTGCTCGGTGCTCAGTACTCAGGGTTCTCAGTGCTCAGTGCTCAGGGTGCTGGGTGCTCAGTTCTCAGGGTGCTCAGTGCTCAGTACTCGGGGTGCTGGGTGCTCAGTACTCAGGGTGCTCAGTGCTCAGCGCTCGGGGTGCTGGATGCTCAGTGCTCGGGGAGCTGGGTGCTCAGTGCTCGGAGTTCTGGGTGCTCAGTACTCAGGGTGCTTTGTGCTCAGTGCTCAGTACTCAGCGTGCTGGGTGCTCAGTGCTCAGAGTGTTGGGTGCTCAGTACTCAGGGTGCTGGGTGCTCAGTGCTCAGTGCTCAGGGTGCTCATTGCTCAGGGTGCTGGGTGCTCAGGGTGCTGGGTGCTCAGTGCTCGGGGTGCTGGGTGCTCAGTGCTCAGGGTGCTGGGTGCTCAGTGCTCGGGGTGCTCGGTGATCAGTACTCAGGGTGCTGGGTGCTCAGTGCTCAGGGTGCTGGGTACTCAGTAATCAGGGTGCTGGGTGCTCAGTGCTCAGGGTGCTGGGTGCTCAGTGCTCAGGGTGCTGGGTGCTCAGTGCTCGGGGTGCTGGGTGCTCAGTGCTCGGGGTGCTGGGTGCTCAGTCCTCGTTGTGCTGGGTGCTCAGTGCTCAGGGTGCTGGGTGCTCAGTACTCAGGGTGCTGGGTGCTCAGTCCTCAGGGTGCTGGGTGCTCAGTGCTCAGGGTGCTGGGTGCTCAGTCCTCAGGGTGCTGGGTGCTCAGTACTCAGGGTGTTTGGTGCTCAGTACTCAGGGTGCTCAGTGCTCAGTACTCAGGGTGCTGGTTGCTCAGTGCTCGGGGTGCTCGGTGCTCAGTACTCAGGGTGCTGGGTGCTCAGTACTCAGGGTGCTGGGTGCTCAGTACTCAGGGTGCTGGGTGCTCAGTACTCAGGGTGCTCGGTGCTTAGTACTCAGGGTGCTGGGTGCTCAGTGCTCAGGGTGCTGGGTACTCAGTACTCAGGGTGCTGGGTGCTCAGTACTCAGGGTGCTGGGTGCTCAGTGCTCAGGGTGATCGGTGCTCAGTACACAGGGTGCTCAGTACTCAGGGTGCTGGGTGCTCAGTGCTCAGGGTGCTCAGTGCTCGGGGTGCTGGGTGCTCAGTGCTCAGGGTGCTGGGTGCTCAGTGCTCAGGGTGCTGGGTGCTCAGTACTCAGGGTGCTGGGTGCTCAGTGCTCGGTGTGCTGGGTGCTCAGTGCTCAGGGTGATCAGTGGTCAGTACTCAGGGTGCTGGGTGCTCAGTGCACAGGGTGCTGGGTGCTCAGTCCTCAGGGTGCTCAGTACTCAGGGTTCTCAGTGCTCAGTGCTCAGTACTCAGGGTGTTCAGTACTCAGGGTGCTGGGTGCTCAGTGCTCGGGGTGCTGGGTGCTCAGTACTCAGGGTGCTGGGTGCTCAGTACTCGGGGTGCTGTGTGTTCAGTACTCAGGGTGCTGGGTGCTCAGTGCTCGGGGTGCTGGGTGCTCAGTGCTCAGGGTGATCGGTGCTCAGTGCTCAGGGTGCTGGGTGCTCAGTCCTCAGGGTGCTCAGTGCTCAAGGTGCTGGGTGCTCAGTGCTCGGGGTGCTTGGTGCTCAGTACTCAGGGTGCTGAGTGCTCAGTACTCAGGGTGCTGGGTGCTCAGTACTCTGGGTGCTGGGTGCTCAGTACTCAGGGTGCTGGGTGGTCAGTGCTCAGGGTGCTGGGTGCTCAGTGCTCAGGGTGCTGGGTGCTCAGTGCTCGCGTGGCTGGGTGCTCAGTGCTCGGGGTGCTGGGTGCTCAGTGCTCAGTGCTCAGGGTGCTGTTTGCTCAGTACTCAGGGTTCTCAGTGCTCAGTACTCAGGGTGATGGGTGCTCAGTGCACAGGGTGCTGGGTGCTCAGTATTCAGGGTGCTCGGTGCTCAGTACTCGGGGTGCTTGGTGCTCAGTACTCAGGGTGCTCAGTGCTAAGTACTCAGGGTGCTGGGTGCTCAGTGCTCGGGGTGCTCGGTGCTCAGTACTCAAGTTGCTGGGTGCTCAGGGCTCAGGGTGCTGGGTGCTCAGTCGTCGGGGTGCACCGTGCTCAGTGATCAGGGTGCTGGGTGCTCAGTACTCAGGGTGCTCGGTGCTCAGTACTCCGGGTTCTCAGTGCTCAGTACTCAGGGTGATGGGTGCTCAGTGCTCAGGGTGCTGGGTGCTCAGTATTCAGGGTGCTCACTGCTCAGTACTCGGGGTGCTTGGTGCTCAGTACTCAGGGTGCTCAGTGCTCAGTACTCGGTGTGCTGGGTTCTCAGTGCTCAGGGTGCTCAGTGCTCAGTACTCAGTGCTCAGGGTGCTCAGTGCTCAGTGCTCAGGGTGCTGGGTGTTCAGTACTCAGGGTGCTGTGTGTTCAGTACTCGGTGTGGTGGGTGCTCAGTGCTCAGGGTGCTCAGTGCTCAGTACTCAGTGCTCAGGGTACTCAGTGCTCAGTGCTCAGGGTGCTGGGTGTTCAGTACTCAGGGTGCTGGGTGATCAGTACTCAGCGTGCTGGGTGCTCAGTGCTCAGGGTGCTGGGTGCTCAGTACTCTGTGTGTTGGGTGCTCAGTGCTCAGGGTGCTGGGTGCTCAGTGCTCAGGGTGCTGCGTGCTCAGTACTCAGGGTGCTGGGTGCTCAGTGCTCGAGGTGCTCGGTGCTCAGTACTCAAGGTGCTGGGTGCTCAGTGCTCAGGGTGCTGTGTGCTCAGTCCTCGGGGTGCTCCGTGCTCAGGGTGCTGGGTGCTCAGTGCTCGGTGTGCTCGGTGCTCAGTACTCAGGGTGCTGAGTGCTCAGTACTCAGGGTGATGGGTGCTCAGTACTCAAGGTGCTGGGTGCTCAGTGCTCGGTGTGCTGGGTGCTCAGTACTCAGGGTGCTGGGGGCTCAGTACTCAGGGTGCTGGGTGCTCAGTACTCAGGTTGCTCGGTTCTCAGTACTCAGGGTGCTGGGTGCTCATTCTCGGCGTGCTGGGTGCTCAGTGCTCGGGGTGCTGGGTGCTCAGTACTCAGGGTGCTGGGGGCTCAGTACTCAGGGTGCTGGGTGCTCAGGACTCAGGGTGATCTGTTCTCAGTACTCAGGGTGCTGGGTGCTCAGTGCTCGGGATGCTGGGTGCTCAGGACTCGGGGAGCTCAGTGCTCAGTACTCAGGGTGCTGGGTTCTAAGTACTCAGGGTGCGGGTTGCTTAGTGCTCGGGGTGCTCGGTGCTCAGTACTCGGGGTGCTGGGTGCTCAGTACTCGGGGTGCTGGGTGCTCAGTGCTCAGGGTGCTGGGTGCTCAGTACTCAGGGTGCTCGGTGCTCAGTACTCTGGGTGCTCAGTGCTCAGGGTCCTCGGTGCTCAGTACTCAGGATGCTCAGTGCTCAGTACTCAGCCTGCTTTGTGCTCAGTGCTCAGGGTGTTGGGTGCTCAGTACTCAGGGTGCTGGGTGCTCAGTACTCAGGGTGCTGGGTGCTCAGTACTCAGGGTGCTGGGTGCTCAGTGCTCGGGGTGCTCGGTGATCAGTACTCATGGTGCTGGGTGCTCAGTGCTCAGGGTGCTGGGTGCTCAGTGCTCGGGGTGCTGGGTGCTCAGTGCTCAGGGTGATCGGTGCTCAGTGCTCAGGGTGCTGGGTGCTCAGTCCTCAGGGTGCTCAGTGCTCAAGGTGCTGGGTGCTCAGTGCTCGGGGTGCTTGGTGCTCAGTACTCAGCGTGCTGAGTGCTCAGTACTCAGGGTGCTGGGTGCTCAGTACTCTGGGTGCTGGGTGCTCAGTACTCAGGGTGCTGGGTGCTCAGTGCTCAGGGTGCTGGGTGCTCAGTGCTCAGGGTGCTGGGTGCTCAGTGCTCGGGGTGCTGGGTGCTCAGTGCTCTTGGTGCTGGGTGCTCAGTGCTCAGTGCTCAGGGTGCTGGTTGCTCAGTACTCAGGGTTCTCAGTGCTCAGTACTCAGGGTGATGGGTGCTCAGTGCTCAGGGTGCTGGGTGCTCAGTATTCAGGGTGCTCAGTGCTCAGTACTCGGGGTGCTTGGTGCTCAGTACTCAGGGTGCTCAGTGCTAAGTACTCAGGGTGCTGGGTGCTCAGTGCTCGGGGTGCTCGGTGCTCAGTACTCAAGTTGCTGGGTGCACAGGGCTCAGGGTGCTGGGTGCTCAGTCGTCGGGGTGCACCGTGCTCAGTGATCAGGGTGCTGGGTGCTCAGTACTCAGGGTGCTCGGTGCTCAGTACTCCGGGTTCTCAGTGCTCAGTACTCAGGGTGATGGGTGCTCAGTGCTCAGGGTGCTGGGTGCTCAGTATTAAGGGTGCTCACTGCTCAGTACTCGGGGTGCTTGGTGCTCAGTACTCAGGGTGCTCAGTGCTCAGTACTCGGTGTGCTGGGTTCTCAGTGCTCAGGGTGCTCAGTGCTCAGTACTCAGTGCTCAGGGTGCTCAGTGCTCAGTGCTCAGGGTGCTGGGTGTTCAGTACTCGGGGTGCTGTGTGTTCAGTACTCGGTGTGCTGGGTGCTCAGTGCTCAGGGTGCTCAGTGCTCAGTACTCAGTGCTCAGGGTACTCAGTGCTCAGTGCTCAGGGTGCTGGGTGTTCAGTACTCTGGGTGCTGGGTGATCAGTACTCAGGGTGCTGGGTGCTCAGTGCTCAGGGTGCTGGGTGCTCAGTACTCTGTGTGTTGGGTGCTCAGTGCTCAGGGTGCTGGGTGCTCAGTGCTCAGGGTGCTGCGTGCTCAGTACTCAGGGTGCTGGGTGCTCAGTGCTCGAGGTGCTCGGTGCTCAGTACTCAAGGTGCTGGGTGCTCAGTGCTCAGGGTGCTGGGTGCTCAGTCCTCGGGATGCTCCGTGCTCAGGGTGCTGGGTGCTCAGTGCTCGGTGTGCTCGGTGCTCAGTACTCAGGGTGCTGAGTGCTCAGTGCTCAGGGTGTTGGGTGCTCAGTACTCAGGGTGCTGGGTGCTCAGTACTCAGGGTGCTGGGTGCTCAGTACTCAGGGTGCTGGGTGCTCAGTGCTTGGGGTGCTCGGTGATCAGTACTCATGGTGCTGGGTGCTCAGTGCTCAGGGTGCTGGGTACTCAGTACTCAGGGTGCTGGGTGCTCAGTGCTCAGGGTGCTCAGTGCTCAGTGCTCAGCGTGCTTGGTGCTCAGTGCTCAGGGTCCTCGGTGCTCAGTACTCAGGATGCTCAGTGCTCAGTACTCAGCGTGCTTTGTGCTCAGTGCTCAGGGTGTTGGGTGCTCAGTACTCAGGGTGCTGGGTGCTCAGTACTCAGGGTGCTGGGTGCTCAGTACTCAGGGTGCTGGGTGCTCAGTGCTCGGGGTGCTCGGTGATCAGTACTCATGGTGCTGGGTGCTCAGTGCTCAGGGTGCTGGGTACTCAGTACTCAGGGTGCTGGGTGCTCAGTGCTCAGGGTGCTGGGTGCTCAGTGCTCAGGGTGCTGGGTGATCAGTGCTCGGGGTGCTGGGTGCTCAGTGCTCGGGGTGCTGGGTGCTCAGTGCTCTGGGTGCTGGGTGCTCAGTGCTCAGGGTGCTGGGTGCTCAGTGCTCAGGGTGCTGGGTGATCAGTGCTCGGGGTGCTGGGTGCTCAGTGCTCGGGGTGCTGGGTGCTCAGTGCTCGGGGTGCTGGGTGCTCAGTGCTCAGGGTGCTGGGTGCTCAGTACTCAGGGTGCTGGGTGCTCAGTACTCAGGGTCCTGGGTGCTCAGTGCTCAGGGTGCTGGGTGCTCAGTCCTCAGGGTGCTGGGTGCTCAGTACTCAGGGTGTTCGGTGCTCAGTACTCAGGGTGCTCAGAGCTCAGTACTCAGGGTGCTGGTTGCTCAGTGCTCGGTGTGCTCTGTGCTCAGTACTCAGGGTGCTGGGTGCTCAGTACTCAGGGTGCTGGGTGCTCAGTACTCAGGGTGCTGTGTGCTCAGTGCTCAGGGTGCTGGGTGCTCAGTGCTCGGGGTGCTCGGTGCTCAGTACTCAAGGTGCTGGGTGCTCAGTGCTCAGGGTGCTGGGTGCTCAGTCCTCGGGGTGCTCCGTGCTCAGTGCTCAGGGTGCTGGGTGCTCAGTACTCAGGGTGCTCGGTGCTCAGTACTCAGGGTGCTGGGTGCTCAGTACTCAGGGTGCTGGGTGCTCAGTGCTCAGGGTGCTGGGTGCTCAGTACTCAGGGTGCTCGGTGCTTAGTACTCAGGGTGCTGGGTGCTCAGTGCTCAGGGTGCTGGGTACTCAGTACTCAGGGTGCTGGGTGCTCAGTACTCAGGGTGCTGGGTGCTCAGTGCTCAGGGTGATCGGTGCTCAGTACACAGGGTGCTCAGTACTCAGGGTGCTGGGTGCTCAGTGCTCAGGGTGCTCAGTGCTCGGGGTGCTGGGTGCTCAGTGCTCAGGGTGCTGGGTGCTCAGTGCTCAGGGTGCTGGGTGCTCAGTACTCAGGGTGCTGGGTGCTCAGTGCTCGGTGTGCTGGGTGCTCAGTGCTCAGGGTGATCAGTGGTCAGTACTCAGGGTGCTGGGTGCTCAGTGCACAGGGTGCTGGGTGCTCAGTCCTCAGGGTGCTCAGTACTCAGGGTTCTCAGTGCTCAGTGCTCAGTACTCAGGGTGTTCAGTACTCAGGGTGCTGCGTGCTCAGTGCTTGGGGTGCTGGGTGCTCAGTACTCAGGGTGCTGGGTGCTCAGTACTCGGGGTGCTGTGTGTTCAGTACTCAGGGTGCTGGGTGCTCAGTGCTCGGGGTGCTGGGTGCTCAGTGCTCAGGGTGATCGGTGCTCAGTGCTCAGGGTGCTGGGTGCTCAGTCCTCAGGGTGCTCAGTGCTCAAGGTGCTGGGTGCTCAGTGCTCGGGGTGCTTGGTGCTCAGTACTCAGGGTGCTGAGTGCTCAGTACTCAGGGTGCTGGGTGCTCAGTACTCTGGGTGCTGGGTGCTCAGTACTCAGGGTGCTGGGTGCTCAGTGCTCAGGGTGCTGGGTGCTCAGTGCTCAGGGTGCTGGGTGCGCAGTGCTCGCGGTGCTGGGTGCTCAGTGCTCGGGGTGCTGGGTGCTCAGTGCTCAGTGCTCAGGGTGCTGTTTGCTCAGTACTCAGGGTTCTCAGTGCTCAGTACTCAGGGTGATGGGTGCTCAGTGCACAGGGTGCTGGGTGCTCAGTATTCAGGGTGCTCAGTGCTCAGTACTCGGGGTGCTTGGTGCTCAGTACTCAGGGTGCTCAGTGCTAAGTACTCAGGGTGCTGGGTGCTCAGTGCTCGGGGTGCTCGGTGCTCAGTACTCAAGTTGCTGGGTGCTCAGGGCTCAGGGTGCTGGGTGCTCAGTCGTCGGGGTGCACCGTGCTTAGTGATCAGGGTGCTGGGTGCTCAGTACTCAGGGTGCTCGGTGCTCAGTACTCCGGGTTCTCAGTGCTCAGTACTCAGGGTGATGGGTGCTCAGTGCTCAGGGTGCTGGGTGCTCAGTATTCAGGGTGCTCACTGCTCAGTACTCGGGGTGCTTGGTGCTCAGTACTCAGGGTGCTCAGTGCTCAGTACTCGGTGTGCTGGGTTCTCAGTGCTCAGGGTGCTCAGTGCTCAGTACTCAGTGCTCAGGGTGCTCAGTGCTCAGTGCTCAGGGTGCTGTGTGTTCAGTACTCAGGGTGCTGTGTGTTCAGTACTCGGTGTGCTGGGTGCTCAGTGCTCAGGGTGCTCAGTGCTCAGTACTCAGTGCTCAGGGTACTCAGTGCTCAGTGCTCAGGGTGCTGGGTGTTCAGTACTCAGGGTGCTGGGTGATCAGTACTCAGGGTGCTGGGTGCTCAGTGCTCAGGGTGCTGCGTGCTCAGTACTCAGGGTGCTGGGTGCTCAGTGCTCGAGGTGCTCGGTGCTCAGTACTCAAGGTGCTGGGTGCTCAGTGCTCAGGGTGCTGGGTGCTCAGTGCTCGGTGTGCTCGGTGCTCAGTACTCAGGGTGCTGAGTGCTCAGTACTCAGGGTGATGGGTGCTCAGTACTCAAGGTGCTGCGTGCTCAGTGCTCGGGGTGCTGGGTGCTCAGTACTCAGGGTGCTGGGGGCTCAGTACTCAGGGTGCTGGGTGCTCAGTACTCAGGTTGCTCGGTTCTCAGTACTCAGGGTGCTGGGTGCTCATTCTCGGCGTGCTGGGTGCTCAGTGCTCGGGGTGCTGGGTGCTCAGTACTCAGCGTGCTGGGGGCTCAGTACTCAGGGTGCTGGGTGCTCAGTACTCAGGGTGATCTGTTCTCAGTACTCAGGGTGCTGGGTGCTCAGTGCTCGGGATGCTGGGTGCTCAGTACTCGGGGAGCTCAGTGCTCAGTACTCAGGGTGCTGGGTTCTAAGTACTCAGGGTGCGGGTTGCTTAGTGCTCGGGGTGCTCGGTGCTCAGTACTCGGGGTGCTGGGTGCTCAGTACTCGGGGTGCTGGGTGCTCAGTGCTCAGGGTGCTGGGTGCTCAGTACTCAGGGTGCTCGGTGCTCAGTACTCTGGGTGCTCAGTGCTCAGTACTCAGCGTGCTGGGTGCTTAGTGCTCAGGGTCCTCGGTGCTCAGTACTCAGGATGCTCAGTGCTCAGTACTCAGCCTGCTTTGTGCTCAGTGCTCAGGGTGTTGGGTGCTCAGTACTCAGGGTGCTGGGTGCTCAGTACTCAGGGTGCTGGGTGCTCAGTACTCAGGGTGCTGGGTGCTCAGTGCTCGGGGTGCTCGGTGATCAGTACTCATGGTGCTGGGTGCTCAGTGCTCAGGGTGCTGGGTGCTCAGTGCTCGGGGTGCTGGGTGCTCAGTGCTCAGGGTGATCGGTGCTCAATGCTCAGGGTGCTGGGTGCTCAGTCCTCAGGGTGCTCAGTGCTCAAGGTGCTGGGTGCTCAGTGCTCGGGGTGCTTGGTGCTCAGTACTCAGGGTGCTGAGTGCTCAGTACTCAGGGTGCTGGGTGCTCAGTACTCTGGGTGCTGGGTGCTCAGTACTCAGGGTGCTGGGTGCTCAGTGCTCAGGGTGCTGGGTGCTCAGTGCTCAGGGTGCTGGGTGCTCAGTGCTCGGGGTGCTGGGTGCTCAGTGCTCTTGGTGCTGGGTGCTCAGTGCTCAGTGCTCAGGGTGCTGGTTGCTCAGTACTCAGGGTTCTCAGTGCTCAGTACTCAGGGTGATGGGTGCTCAGTGCTCAGGGTGCTGGGTGCTCAGTATTCAGGGTGCTCAGTGCTCAGTACTCGGGGTGCTTGGTGCTCAGTAATCAGGGTGCTCAGTGCTAAGTACTCAGGGTGCTGGGTGCTCAGTGCTCGGGGTGCTCGGTGCTCAGTACTCAAGTTGCTGGGTGCACAGGGCTCAGGGTGCTGGGTGCTCAGTCGTCGGGGTGCACCGTGCTCAGTGATCAGGGTGCTGGGTGCTCAGTACTCAGGGTGCTCGGTGCTCAGTACTCCGGGTTCTCAGTGCTCAGTACTCAGGGTGATGGGTGCTCAGTGCTCAGGGTGCTGGGTGCTCAGTATTCAGGGTGCTCACTGCTCAGTACTCGGGGTGCTTGGTGCTCAGTACTCAGGGTGCTCAGTGCTCAGTACTCGGTGTGCTGGGTTCTCAGTGCTCAGGGTGCTCAGTGCTCAGTACTCAGTGCTCAGGGTGCTCAGTGCTCAGTGCTCAGGGTGCTGGGTGTTCAGTACTCAGGGTGCTGTGTGTTCAGTACTCGGTGTGCTGGGTGCTCAGTGCTCAGGGTGCTCAGTGCTCAGTACTCAGTGCTCAGGGTACTCAGTGCTCAGTGCTCAGGGTGCTGGGTGTTCAGTACTCTGGGTGCTGGGTGATCAGTATTCAGGGTGCTGGGTGCTCAGTGCTCAGGGTGCTGGGTGCTCAGTACTCTGTGTGTTGGGTGCTCAGTGCTCAGGGTGCTGGGTGCTCAGTGCTCAGGGTGCTGCGTGCTCAGTACTCAGGGTGCTGGGTGCTCAGTGCTCGAGGTGCTCGGTGCTCAGTACTCAAGGTGCTGGGTGCTCAGTGCTCAGGGTGCTGGGTGCTCAGTCCTCGGGGTGCTCCGTGCTCAGGGTGCTGGGTGCTCAGTGCTCGGTGTGCTCGGTGCTCAGTACTCAGGGTGCTGATTGCTCAGTGCTCAGGGTGTTGGGTGCTCAGTACTCAGGGTGCTGGGTGCTCAGTACTCAGGGTGCTGGGTGCTCAGTACTCAGGGTGCTGGGTGCTCAGTGCTCGGGGTGCTCGGTGATCAGTACTCATGGTGCTGGGTGCTCAGTGCTCAGGGTGCTGGGTACTCAGTACTCAGGGTGCTGGGTGCTCAGTGCTCACGGTGCTGGGTGCTCAGTGCTCAGGGTGCTGGGTGATCAGTGCTCGGGGTGCTGGGTGCTCAGTGCTCGGGGTGCTGGGTGCTCAGTGCTCTGGGTGCTGGGTGCTCAGTGCTCAGGGTGCTGGGTGCTCAGTGCTCAGGGTGCTGGGTGATCAGTGCTCAGGGTGCTGGGTGCTCAGTGCTCGGGGTGCTGGGTGCTCAGTGCTCGGGGTGCTGGGTGCTCAGTGCTCAGGGTGCTGGGTGCTCAGTACTCAGGGTGCTGGGTGCTCAGTACTCAGGGTGCTGGGTGCTCAGTGCTCAGGGTGCTGGGTGCTCAGTCCTCAGGGTGCTGGGTGCTCAGTACTCAGGGTGTTCGGTGATCAGTACTCAGGGTGCTCAGTGCTCAGTACTCAGGGTGCTGGTTGCTCAGTGCTCGGGGTGCTCTGTGCTCAGTACTCAGGGTGCTGGGTGCTCAGTACTCAGGGTGCTGGGTGCTCAGTACTCAGGGTGCTGTGTGCTCAGTGCTCAGGATGCTGGGTGCTCAGTACTCAGGGTGCTGGGTGCACAGTGCTCAGGGTGCTGGGTGCTCAGTACTCAGGGTGCTGGGTGCTCAGTACTCAGGGTGATCGGTGCTTAGTACTCAGGGTGCTGGGTGCTCAGTGCTCAGGGTGCTGGGTACTCAGTACTCAGGGTGCTGTGTGCTCAGTACTCAGGGTGCTGGGTGCTCAGTGCTCAGGGTGCTGGGTGCTCAGTGCTCAGGGTGCTGGGTGCTCAGTACTCAGGGTGCTGGGTGCTCCGTGCTCAGGGTGATCGGTGCTCAGTACACAGGGTGCTCAGTACTCAGGGTGCTGGGTGCTCAGTGCTCAGGGTGCTGGGTGCTCAGTACTCAGGGTGCTGGGTGCTCAGTGCTCGGGGTGCTGGGTGCTCAGTGCTCAGGGTGATCGGTGCTCAGTACTCAGGGCACTGGGTGCTCAGTCCTCGGGGTGCTGGGTGCTCAGTGCTCGGGGTGCTGGGTGCTCAGTGCTCAGTGCTCAGGCTGCTGGGTGCTCCGTGCTCAGTGCTCAGGGTGCTGGGTGCTCAGTACTCAGGGTGCTGGGTGCTCAGTACTCAGGGTGCTGGGTGCTCAGTTCTCAGGGTGCTGGGTGCTCAGTACTCTGTGTGTTGGGTGCTCAGTACTCAGGGTGCTGGGTGCTCAGTGCTCAGGGTGCTGGGTGCTCAGTACTCAGGGTGCTGGGTGCTCAGTGCTCGCGGTGCTCGGTGCTCAGTACTCAAGGTGCTGGGTGCTCAGTGCTCAGGGTGCAGGGTGCTCAGTCCTAGGGGTGCTCCGTGCTCAGTGATCAGGGTTCTGGGTGCTCAGTACTCAGGGTGCTCGGTGCTCAGTACTCAGGGTTTTCAGTGCTCAGGGTGCTGGGTGCTCAGTACTCAGGGTGCTCAGTGCTCAGTACTCGGGGTGCTGGGTGCTCAGTACTCAGGGTGCTCAGTGCTCAGTACTCGGGGTGCTGGGTGCTCAGTGCTCAGTGTGCTCAGTGCTCAGTGCTCGGGGTCCTGGGTGCTCAGTTCTCGGGGCGCTGGGTGCTCAGTACTCAGGGTGCTGTGTGCTCAGTGCTCAGTACTCAGCGTGCTGGGTGCTCAGTGCTCAGAGTGTTGGGTGCTCAGTACACAGGGTGCTGGGTGCTCAGTGCTCAGTGCTCAGGGTGCTCATTGCTCAGGGTGCTGGGTGCTCAGGGTGCTGGGTGCTCAGTGCTCGGGGTGCTGGGTGCTCAGTGCTCAGTGCTCAGTGCTCAGGGTGCTGGGTGCTCAGTGCTCAGTGCTCAGGGTGCTGGGTGTTCAGTACTCAGGGTGCTCGGTGCTTAGTGCTCAGGGTGCTGGGTGCTCAGTGCTCGGGGTGCTGGGTGCTCAGTGCTCAGGGTGATCAATGCTCAGTACTCAGGGTGCTGGGTGCTCAGTGCTCAGGGTGCTGGGTGCTCAGTCCTCAGGGTGCTCAGTACTCAGGGTGCTCGGTGCTCAGTGCTCAGTACTCAGGGTGCTCGGTACTCAGGGTGCTGGGTGCTCAGTGCTCAGGGTGCTGGGTGCTCAGTACTCAGGGTGCTGGGTGCTCAGTACTCGGGGTGCTGGGTGCTCAGTACTCAGGGTGCTGGGTGCTCAGTGCTCGGGGTGCTGGGTGCTCAGTGCTCAGGGTGCTGGGTGCTCAGTCCTCAGGGTGCTCAGTGCTCGGGGTGCTCGGTGCTCAGTACTCAGGGTGCTGAGTGCCCAGTACTCAGGGTTCTTGGTGCTCAGTACTCAGGGTGCTGGGTGCTCAGTACTCAGGGTGCTGGGTGCTCAGTGCTCAGGGTGCTGGGTGCTCAGTATTCAGGGTGCTCACTGCTCAGTACTCGGGGTGCTTGTTGCTCAGTACTCAGGGTGCTCAGTGCTCAGTACTCGGTGTGCTGGGTTCTCAGTGCTCAGGGTGCTCAGTGCTCAGTACTCAGGGTGCTGGGTGCTCAGTGCTCGAGGTGCTCGGTGCTCAGTACTCAAGGTGCTGGGTGTTCAGTACTCAGGGTGCTGTGTGTTCAGTACTCGGTGTGCTGGGTGCTCAGTGCTCAGGGTGCTCAGTGCTCAGTACTCAGTGCTCAGGGTACTCAGTGCTCAGTGCTCAGGGTGCTGGGTGTTCAGTACTCAGGGTGCTAGGTGCTCAGTGCTCAGGGTGCTGGGTGTTCAGTACTCAGGGTGCTGTGTGTTCAGTACTCGGTGTGCTGGGTGCTCAGTGCTCAGGGTGCTCAGTGCTCAGTACTCAGTGCTCAGGGTACTCAGTGCTCAGTGCTCAGGGTGCTGGGTGTTCAGTACTCAGGGTGCTGGGTGATCAGTACTCAGGGTGCTGGGTGCTCAGTGCTCAGGGTGCTGGGTGCTCAGTACTCTGTGTGTTGGGTGCTCAGTGCTCAGGGTGCTGGGAGCTCAGTGCTCAGGGTGCTGCGTGCTCAGTACTCAGGGTGCTGGGTGCTCAGTGCTCGAGGTGCTCGGTGCTCAGTACTCAAGGTGCTGGGTGCTCAGTGCTCAGGGTGCTGGGTGCTCAGTCCTCGGGGTGCTCCGTGCTCAGGGTGCTGGGTGCTCAGTGCTCGGTGTGCTCGGTGCTCAGTACTCAGGGTGCTGAGTGCTCAGTACTCAGGGTGATGGGTGCTCAGTACTCAGGGTGCTAGGTGCTCAGTGCTCGGGGTGCTGGGTGCTCAGTACTCAGGGTGCTGGGGGCTCAGTACTCAGGGTGCTGGGTGCTCAGTACTCAGGTTGCTCGGTTCTCAGTACTCAGGGTGCTGGGTGCTCATTCTCGGCGTGCTGGGTGCTCAGTGCTCGGGGTGCTGGGTGCTCAGTACTCAGGGTGCTGGGGGCTCAGTACTCAGGGTGCTGGGTGCTCAGTACTCAGGGTGATCTGTTCTCAGTACTCAGGGTGCTGGGTGCACAGTGCTCGGGATGCTGGGTGCTCAGTTCTCGGGGAGCTCAGTGCTCAGTACTCAGGTTGCTGGGTTCTAAGGACTCAGGGTGCGGGGTGCTTAGTGCTCGGGGTGCTCGGTGCTCAGTACTCGGGGTGCTGGGTGCTCAGTACTCGGGGTGCTGGGTGCTCAGTGCTCAGGGTGCTGGGTGCTCAGTACTCAGGGTGCTCGGTGCTCAGTACTCTGGGTGCTCAGTGCTCAGTACTCCGCGTGCTGGGTGCTCAGTGCTCAGGGTCCTCGGTGCTCAGTACTCAGGATGCTCAGTGCTCAGTACTCTGCGTGCTTTGTGCTCAGTGCTCAGGGTGTTGGGTGCTCCGTACTCAGGGTGCTGGGTGCTCAGTACTCAGGGTGCTGGGTGCTGAGTACTCAGGGTGCTGGGTGCTCAGTGCTCGGGGTGCTCGGTGATCAGTACTCATGGTGCTGGGTGCTCAGTGCTCAGGGTGCTGGGTACTCAGTACTCAGGGTGCTGGGTGCTCAGTGCTCAGGGTGCTGGGTGCTCAGTGCTCAGTGTGCTGGGTGATCAGTGCTCGGGGTGCTGGGTGCTCAGTGCTCGGGGTGCTGGGTGCTCAGTGCTCTGGGTGCTGGGTGCTCAGTTCTCAGGGTGCTGGGTGCTCAGTGCTCAGGGTGCTGGGTGATCAGTGCTCGGGGTGCTGGGTGCTCAGTGCTCGGGGTGCTGGGTGCTCAGTGCTCGGGGTGCTGGGTGCTCAGTGCTCGGGGTGCTGGGTGCTCAGTACTCAGGGTGCTGGGTGCTCAGTACTCGGGGTGCTGGGTGCTCAGTGCTCAGGGTGCTGGGTGCTCAGTCCTCAGGGTGCTGGGTGCTCAGTACTCAGGGTGTTCGGTGCTCAGTACTCAGGGTGCTCAGTGCTCAGTACTCAGGGTGCTGGTTGCTCAGTGCTCGGGGTGCTCTGTGCTCAGTACTCAGGGTGCTGGGTGCTCAGTACTCAGGGTGCTGGGTGCTCAGTACTCAGGGTGCTGTGTGCTCAGTGCTCAGGGTGCTGGGTGCTCAGTACTCAGGGTGCTGGGTGCACAGTGCTCAGGGTGCTGGGTGCTCAGTACTCAGGGTGCTGGGTGCTCAGTACTCAGGGTGATCGGTGCTTAGTACTCAGGGTGCTGGGTGCTCAGTGCTCAGGGTGCTGGGTACTCAGTACTCAGGGTGCTCGGTGCTCAGTACTCAGGGTGCTGGGTGCTCAGTGCTCAGGGTGCTGGGTGCTCAGTGCTCAGGGTGCTGGGTGCTCAGTACTCAGGGTGCTGGGTGCTCAGTGCTCAGGGTGATCGGTGCTCAGTACACAGGGTGCTCAGTACTCAGGGTGCTGGGTGCTCAGTGCTCAGGGTGCTGGGTGCTCAGTACTCAGGGTGCTGGGTGCTCAGTGCTCGGGGTGCTGGGTGCTCAGTGCTCAGGGTGATCGGTGCTCAGTACTCAGGGCACTGGGTGCTCAGTCCTCGGGTTGCTGGGTGCTCAGTGCTCGTGGTGCTATGTGCTCAGTGCTCAGTGCTCAGGCTGCTGGGTGCTCAGTGCTCAGTGCTCAGGGTGCTGGGTGCTCAGTACTCAGGGTGCTGGGTGCTCAGTACTCAGGGTGCTGGGTGCTCAGTTCTCAGGGTGCTGGGTGCTCAGTACTCTGTGTGTTGGGTGCTCAGTACTCAGGGTGCTGGGTGCTCAGTGCTCAGGGTGCTGGGTGCTCAGTACTCAGGGTGCTGGGTGCTCAGTGCTCGCGGTGCTCGGTGCTCAGTACTCAAGGTGCTGGGTGCTCAGTGCTCAGGGTGCAGGGTGCTCAGTCCTAGGGGTGCTCCGTGCTCAGTGATCAGGGTGCTGGGTGCTCAGTACTCAGGGTGCTCGGTGCTCAGTACTCAGGGTTTTCAGTGCTCAGGGTGCTGGGTGCTCAGTACTCAGGGTGCTCAGTGCTCAGTACTCGGGGTGCTGGGTGCTCAGTACTCAGGGTGCTCAGTGCTCAGTACTCGGGGTGCTGGGTGCTCAGTGCTCAGTGTGCTCAGTGCTCAGTGCTCGGGGTCCTGGGTGCTCAGTGCTCAGTGCGCTGGGTGCTCAGTGCTCGGGGTGCTGGGTGCTCAGTACTCAGGGTGCTGTGTGCTCAGTGCTCAGTACTCAGCGTGCTGGGTGCTCAGTGCTCAGAGTGTTGGGTGCTCAGTACACAGGGTGCTGGGTGCTCAGTGCTCAGGGTGCTCATTGCTCAGGGTGCTGGGTGCTCAGGGTGCTGGGTGCTCAGTGCTCGGGGTGCTGGGTGCTCAGTGCTCAGTGCTCAGGGTGCTGGGTGCTCAGTGCTCAGTGCTCAGGGTGCTGGGTGTTCACTACTCAGGGTGCTCGGTGCTTAGTGCTCAGGGTGCTGGGTGCTCAGTGCTCGGGGTGCTGGGTGCTCAGTGCTCAGGGTGATCAATGCTCAGTACTCAGGGTGCTGGGTGCTCAGTGCTCAGGGTGCTGGGTGCTCAGTACTCAGGGTGCTGGGTGCTCAGTACTCGGGGTGCTGGGTGCTCAGTACTCAGGGTGCTGGGTGCTCAGTGCTCAGGGTGCTGGGTGCTCAGTGCTCGGGGTGCTGGGTGCTCAGTGCTCAGGGTGATCGGTGCTCAGTGCTCAGGGTGCTGGGTACTCAGTACTCAGGGTGCTCGGTGCTCAGTACTCAGGGTGCTGGGTGCTCAGTGCTCAGGGTGCTGGGTGCTCAGTGCTCAGGGTGCTGGGTGCTCAGTACTCAGGGTGCTGGGTGCTCAGTGCTCAGGGTGATCGGTGCTCAGTACACAGGGTGCTCAGTACTCAGGGTGCTGGGTGCTCAGTGCTCAGGGTGCTGGGTGCTCAGTACTCAGGGTGCTGGGTGCTCAGTGCTCGGGGTGCTGGGTGCTCAGTGCTCAGGGTGATCGGTGCTCAGTACTCAGGGCACTGGGTGCTCAGTCCTCGGGGTGCTGGGTGCTCAGTGCTCGTGGTGCTATGTGCTCAGTGCTCAGTGCTCAGGCTGCTGGGTGCTCAGTGCTCAGTGCTCAGGGTGCTGGGTGCTCAGTACTCAGGGTGCTGGGTGCTCAGTACTCAGGGTGCTGGGTGCTCAGTTCTCAGGGTGCTGGGTGCTCAGTACTCTGTGTGTTGGGTGCTCAGTACTCAGGGTGCTGGGTGCTCAGTACTCAGGGTGCTGGGTGCTCAGTACTCAGGGTGCTGGGTGCTCAGTTCTCAGGGTGCTGGGTGCTCAGTACTCTGTGTGTTGGGTGCTCAGTACTCGGGGTGCTGGGTGCTCAGTACTCAGGGTGCTCAGTGCTCAGTACTCGGGGTGCTGGGTGCTCAGTGCTCAGTGTGCTCACTGCTCAGTGCTCGGGGTCCTGGGTGCTCAGTGCTCGGGGCGCTGGGTGCTCAGTGCTCGGGGTGCTGGGTGCTCAGTACTCAGGGTGCTGTGTGCTCAGTGCTCAGTACTCAGCGTGCTGGGTGCTCAGTGCTCAGAGTGTTGGGTGCTCAGTACACAGGGTGCTGGGTGCTCAGTGCTCAGGGTGCTCATTGCTCAGGGTGCTGGGTGCTCAGGGTGCTGGGTGCTCAGTGCTCGGGGTGCTGGGTGCTCAGTGCTCAGTGCTCAGGGTGCTGGGTGCTCAGTGCTCAGTGCTCAGGGTGCTGGGTGTTCACTACTCAGGGTGCTCGGTGCTTAGTGCTCAGGGTGCTGGGTGCTCAGTGCTCGGGGTGCTGGGTGCTCAGTGCTCAGGGTGATCAATGCTCAGTACTCAGGGTGCTGGGTGCTCAGTGCTCAGGGTGCTGGGTGCTCAGTCCTCAGGGTGCTCAGTACTCAGGGTGCTCGGTGCTCAGTGCTCAGTACTCAGGGTGCTCAGTACTCAGGGTGCTGGGTGCTCAGTGCTCAGGGTGCTGGGTGCTCAGTACTCAGGGTGCTGGGTGCTCAGTACTCGGGGTGCTGGGTGCTCAGTACTCAGGGTGCTGGGTGCTCAGTGCTCAGGGTGCTGGGTGCTCAGTGCTCGGGGTGCTGGGTGCTCAGTGCTCAGGGTGATCGGTGCTCAGTGCTCAGGGTGCTGGGTGCTCAGTCCTCAGGGTGCTCAGTGCTCGGGGTGCTCGGTGCTCAGTACTCAGGGGGCTGAGTGCCCAGTACTCAGGGTTCTTGGTGCTCAGTACTCAGGGTGCTTGGTGCTCAGTACTCAGGGTGCTGGGTGCTCAGTGCTCAGGGTGCTGGGTGCTCAGTGCTCAGGGTGCTGGGTGCTCAGTACTCCGGGTGCTGGGTTCTCAGGGCTGTGGTGCTGGGTGCTCAGTGCTCAGTGATCAGGGTGCTGGGTGCTCAGTGCTCTGTGCTCAGGGTGCTGGTTGCTCAGTACTCAGGGTGCTGGGTGCTCAGTACTCAGGTTACTGGGTGCTCAGTGCTCAGGGTGCTCTGTGGTCAGTACTCAGGGTGCTGGGTGCTCAGTGCTCGGGGTGCTGCGTGCTCAGTACTCAGGGTGCTGGGTGCTCAGTGCTCACGGTGCTGGGTACTCAGTGCTCAGGGTGCTGGGTGCTCAGTACTCAGGGTGCTGGGTGCTCAGTGCTCGGGGTGCTCGGTGCTCAGTACTCAAGGTGCTGGGTGCTCAGTACTCAGGGTGCTGGGTGCTCAATGCTCGGGGTGCTCGGTGCTCAGTACTCGGGGTGCTGGTTGCTCAGTACTCGGGGTGCTGGGTGCTCAGTGCTCAGGGTGCTGGGTGTTCAGTACTCAGGGTGCTGGGTGCTCAGTACTCAGGGTGCTGCTTGCTCAGTGCTCAGGGTGCTCAGTGCTCAGTACTCAGTGCTCAGGGTGCTGGGTGTTCAGTACTCAGTGTACTGGGTGTTCAGTACTCGGTGTGCTGGGTGCTTAGTGCTCAGGGTGCTCAGTGCTCAGTACTCAGTGCTCAGGGTGCTCAGTGCTCAGTGCTCAGGGTGCTGGGTGTTCAGTATTCAGGGTGCTGGGTGTTCAGTACTCGGTGTGCTGGGTGCTCAGTGCTCAGGGTGCTCAGTGCTCAGTACTCAGTGCTCAGGGTGCTCAGTGCTCAGTGCTCAGGGTGCTGGGTCTTCAGTACTCAGGGTGCTGGGTGTTCAGTACTCGGTGTGCTGTGTGCTCAGTGCTCAGGGTGCTCAGTGCTCAGTACTCAGTGCTCAGGGTACTCAGTGCTCAGTGCTCAGGGTGCTGGGTGTTCAGTACTCAGGGTGCTGGGTGCTCAGAACTCAGGGTGCTGGGTGCTCATTGCTCAGGGTGGTGGGTGCTCAGTACTCTGGGTGTTGGGTGCTCAGTGCTCAGGGTGCTGGGAGCTCAGTGCTCAGGGTGCTGCGTGCTCAGTACTCAGGGTGCTGGGTGCTCAGTGCTCGAGGTGCTCGGTGCTCAGTACTCAAGGTGCTGGGTGCTCAGTGCTCAGGGTGCCGGGTGCTCAGTCCTCGGGGTGCTCCGTGTTCAGGGTGATGGGTGCTCAGTGCTCGGGGTGCTCGGTGCTCAGTACTCAGGTTGCTGAGTGCTCAGTACTCAGGGTGATGGGTGCTCAGTACTCAGGGTGCTGGGTGCTCAGTGCTCGGGGTGCTCGGTGCTCAGTACTCAGGGTGCTGGGGGCTCATTACTCAGGGTGCTTGGTGCTCAGTACTCAGGGTGCTCGGTTCTCAGTACTCAGGGTGCTGGGTGCTCATTCTCGGGGTGCTGGGTGCTCAGTACTCAGGGTGCTGGGGGCTCAGTACTCAGTGTGCTGGGTGCTCAGTACTCAGGGTAATATGTTCTCAGTACTCAGGGTGCTGGGTGCTCAGTGCTCGGGATGCTGGGTGCTCAGTACTCGGGGTGTTCAGTGCTCAGTACTCAGGGTGCTGGGTGCTCAGTACTCAGGGTGCTGGGTGCTCAGTGCTCGGGGTGCTCGGTGCTCAGTACTCGGGGTGCTGGGTGCTCAGTACTCGGGGTGCTGGGTGCTCAGTGCTCAGGGTGCTTGGTGCTCAGTGCTCGGGGTGCTGGGTGCTCAGTGATGACTGTGCTGGCTGCTCAGTGCTCAGGGTGCTGGGTGCTCAGTACTCAGGGTGCTCGGTGCTCAGTACTCAGGGTGCTCAGTGCTCAGTACTCAGCGTGCTGGGTGCTCAGTGCTCAGGGTCCTCGGTGCTCAGTTCTCAGGGTGCTCAGTGCTCAGTACTCAGGGTGCTGGGTGCTCAGTGCTCAGGGTGCTGGGTGCTCAGTACTCAGGGTGCTCGGTGCTCAGTACTCAGGGTTTTCAGTGCTCAGGGTGCTGGGTGCTCAGTACTCAGGGTGCTCAGTGCTCAGTACTCGGGGTGCTGGGTGCTCAGTACTCAGGGTGCTCAGTGCTCAGTACTCGGGGTGCTGGGTGCTCAGTGCTCAGTGTGCTCAGTGCTCAGTGCTCGGGGTGCTGGGTGCTCAGTGCTCGGGGCGCTGGGTGCTCAGTGCTCGGGGTGCTGTGTGCTCAATACTCAGGGTCCTGTGTGCTCAGTGCTCAGTACTCAGCGTGCTGGGTGCTCAGTGCTCAGAGTGTTGGGTGCTCAGTACTCAGGGTGCTGGGTGCTCAGTGCTCAGTGCTCAGGGTGCTCATTCCTCAGGGTGCTGGGTGCTCAGGGTGCTGGGTGCTCAGTGCTCAGTGCTCAGGGTGCTGGGTGCTCAGTGCTCAGTGCTCAGGGTGCTGGGTGTTCAGTACTCAGGGTGCTGGGGGCTCAGTACTCAGTGTGCTGGGTGCTCAGTACTCAGGGTGATATGTTCTCAGTACTCAGGGTGCTGGGTGCTCAGTGCTCGGGATGCTGGGTGCTCAGTACTCGGGGTGTTCAGTGCTCAGTACTCAGGGTGCTGGGTGCTCAGTACTCAGGGTGCTGGGTGCTCAGTGCTCGGGGTGCTCGGTGCTCAGTACTCGGGGTGCTGGGTGCTCAGTACTCGGGGTGCTGGGTGCTCAGTGCTCAGGGTACTGGGTGCTCAGTGCTCGGGGTGCTGGGTGCTCAGTGCTGACTGTGCTGGCTGCTCAGTGCTCAGGGTGCTGGGTGCTCAGTACTCAGGGTGCTCGGTGCTCAGTTCTCAGGGTGCTCAGTGCTCAGTACTCAGCGTGCTGGGTGCTCAGTGCTCAGGGTCCTCGGTGCTCAGTTCTCAGGGTGCTCAGTGCTCAGTACTCAGGGTGCTGGGTGCTCAGTGCTCAGGGTGCTGGGTGCTCAGTACTCAGGGTGCTCGGTGCTCAGTACTCAGGGTTTTCAGTGCTCAGGGTGCTGGGTGCTCAGTACTCAGGGTGCTCAGTGCTCAGTACTCGGGGTGCTGGGTGCTCAGTACTCAGGGTGCTCAGTGCTCAGTACTCGGGGTGCTGGGTGCTCAGTGCTCAGTGTGCTCAGTGCTCAGTGCTCGGGGTGCTGGGTGCTCAGTGCTCGGGGCGCTGGGTGCTCAGTGCTCGGGGTGCTGGGTGCTCAATACTCAGGGTCCTGTGTGCTCAGTGCTCAGTACTCAGCGTGCTGGGTGCTCAGTGCTCAGAGTGTTGGGTGCTCAGTACTCAGGGTGCTGGGTGCTCAGTGCTCAGTGCTCAGGGTGCTCATTCCTCAGGGTGCTGGGTGCTCAGGGTGCTGGGTGCTCAGTGCTCAGTGCTCAGGGTGCTGGGTGCTCAGTGCTCAGTGCTCAGGGTGCTGGGTGTTCAGTACTCAGGGTGCTGGGTGCTCAGAACTCAGGGTGCTGGGTGCTCATTGCTCAGGGTGGTGGGTGCTCAGTGCTCAGGGTGCTGGGTGCTCAGTACTCAGGGTGCTCGGTGCTCAGTACTCAGGGTTTTCAGTGCTCAGGGTGCTGGGTGCTCAGTACTCAGGGTGCTCAGTGCTCAGTACTCGGGGTGCTGGGTGCTCAGTACTCAGGGTGCTGGGTGCTCAGTGCTCGGGGTGCTGGGTGCTCAGTGCTCAGGGTGATCAATGCTCAGTACTCAGGGTGCTGGGTGCTCAGTGCTCAGGTTGCTGGGTGCTCAGTCCTCAGGGTGCTCAGTACTCAGGGTGCTCGGTGCTCAGTGCTCAGTACTCAGGGTGCTCAGTACTCAGGGTGCTGGGTGCTCAGTGCTCAGGGTGCTGGGTGCTCAGTACTCAGGGTGCTGGGTGCTCAGTACTCGGGGTGCTGGGTGCTCAGTACTCAGGGTCCTGGGTGCTCAGTGCTCGGGGTGCTGGGTGCTCAGTGCTCAGCGTGATCGGTGCTCAGTGCTCAGGGTGCTGGGTGCTCAGTCCTCAGGGTGCTCAGTACTCAGGGTGCTGGGTGCTCAGTACTCAGGGTGCTGGGTGCTCAGTGCTCAGGGTGCTGGGTGCTCAGTGCTCAGGGTGCTGGGTGCTCAGTGCTCAGTGCTCAGGGTGCTGGTTGCTCAGTACTCAGGGTGCTGGGTGCTCAGTACTCAGGTTACTGGGTGCTCAGTGCTCAGGGTGCTCTGTGGTCAGTACTCAGGGTGCTGGATGCTCAGTGCTCGGGGTGCTGCGTGCTCAGTACTCAGGGTGCTGGGTGCTCAGTGCACACGGTGCTGGGTAATCAGTGCTCAGGGTGCTGGGTGCTCAGTACTCAGGGTGCTGGGTGCTCAGTGCTCGGCGTGCTCGGTGCTCAGTACTCAAGGTGCTGGGTGCTCAGTACTCAGGGTGCTGGGTGCTCAGTGCTCAGGGTGCTCGGTGCTCAGTACTCGGGGTGCTGGTTGCTCAGTACTCGGGGTGCTGGGTGCTCAGTGCTCAGTTTGCGGGGTGTTCAGTACTCAGGGTGCTGGGTGCTCAGTACTCAGTGTGCTGGGTGCTCAGTGCTCAGGGTGCTCAGTGCTCAGTACTCAGTGCTCAGGGTGCTGGGTGTTCAGTACTCAGGGTGCTGGGTGTTCAGTACTCTGTGTGCTGGGTGCTCAGTGCTCAGGGTGCTCAGTGCTCAGTACTCAGTGCTCAGGGTGCTCAGTGCTCAGGGTGCTGGGTGTTCAGTATTCAGGGTGCTGGGTGTTCAGTACTCGGTGTGCTGGGTGCTCAGTGCTCAGGGTACTCAGTGCTCAGTACTCAGTGCTCAGGGTGATCAGTGCTCAGTGCTCAGGGTGCTGGGTGTTCAGTACTCAGGGTGCTGGGTGTTCAGTACTCGGTGTGCTGTGTGCTCAGTGCTCAGGGTACTCAGTGCTCAGTACTCAGTGCTCAGGGTACTCAGTGCTCAGGGTGCTGGGTGTTCAGTACTCAGGGTGCTGGGTGCTCAGTACTCAGGGTGATGGGACCTCAGTGCTCAGGGTGCTGCGTGCTCAGTACTCAGGGTGCTGGGTGCTCAGTGCTCGAGGTGCTCGGTGCTCAGTACTCAAGGTGCTGGGTGCTCAGTGCTCAGGGTGCTGGGTGCTCAGTCCTCGGGGTGCTCCGTGCTCAGGGTGCTGGGTGCTCAGTGCTCGGGGTGCTCGGTGCTCAGTACTCAGGGTGCTGAGTTCTCAGTACTCAGGGTGATGGGTGCTCAGTACTCAGGGTGCTGGGTGCTCAGTGCTACGGGTGCTCGGTGCTCAGTACTCAGGGTGCTGGGGGCTCAGTACTCAGGGTGCTGGGTGCTCAGTACTCAGGGTGCTCGGTTCTCAGTACTCAGGGTGCTGGGTGCTCATTCTCGGGGTGCTGGGTGCTCAGTGCTCGGGGTGCTGGGTGCTCAGTACTCAGGGTGCTGGGGGCTCAGTACTCAGGGTGCTGGGTGCTCAGTACTCAGGGTGCTCAGTTCTCAGTACTCAGGGTGCTGGGTGCTCATTCTCGGGGTGCTGGGTACTCAGTGCTCGGGATGCTGGGTGCTCAGTACTCGGTGTGCTCAGTGCTCAGTACTCAGGGTGCTGGGTGCTCAGTACTCAGGGTGCTGGGTGCTCAGTGCTCGGGGTGCTCGGTGCTCAGTACTCGGGGTGCTGGGTGCTCAGTACTCGGGGTGCTGGGTGCTCAGTGCTCAGGGTGCTGGGTGCTCAGTGCTCGGGGTGCTGGGTGCTCAGTGCTGACTGTGCTGGCTGCTCAGTGCTCAGGGTGCTGGGTGCTCAGTACTCAGGGTGCTCGGTGCTCAGTACTCAGGGTGCTCAGTGCTCAGTACTCAGCGTGCTGGGTGCTCAGTGCTCAGGGTCCTCGGTGCTCAGAACTCAGGGTGCTCAGTGCTCATTACTCAGCGTGCTTTGTGCTCAGTTCTCAGGGTGCTGGGTGCTCAGTACTCAGGGTGCTGGGTGCTCAGTACTCAGGGTGCTGGGTGATCAGTACTCAGGGTGCTGGGTGCTCAGTGCTCGGGGTGCTCGGTGATCAGTACTCATTGTGCTGGGTGCTCAGTGCTCAGGGTGCTGGGTACTCAGTACTCAGGGTGCTGGGTGCTCAGTGCTCAGGGTGCTGGGTGCTCAGTACTCAGGGTGCTGGGTGCTCAGTACTCAGGTTGATCGGTGCTCAGTACTCAGGGTGCTGGGTGCTCAGTGCTCAGGGTGCTGGGTACTCAGTACTCAGGGTGCTGGGTGCTCAGTACTCAGGGTGCTGGGTGCTCAGTGCTCAGGGTGCTGGGTGCTCAGTGCTCAGGGTGCTGGGTGCTCAGTACTCAGGGTGCTGGGTGCTCAGTGCTCAGGGTGCTGGGTGCTCAGTACTCAGGGTGCTGGGTGCTCAGTGCTCAGGGTGCTTGGTGCTCAGTACTCAGGGTGCTGGGTGCTCAGTGCTCGGGGTGTTGGGTGCTCAATGCTCAGGGTGATCGGTGCTCAGTATTCAGGGCGCTGGGTGCTCAGTCCTCGGGGTGCTGGGTGCTCAGTGCTCGGGGTGCTGGGTGCTCAGTTCTCAGTGCTCAGGCTGCTGGGTGCTCAGTGCTCAGTGCTCAGGGTGCTGGGTGCTCAGTACTCAGGGTGCTGGGTGCTCAGTAATCAGGGTGCTGGGTGCTCAGTTCTCAGGGTGCTCGGTGCTCAGTACTCTGTGTTTTGTGCTCAGTACTCAGGGTGCTGGGTGCTCAGTGCTCAGGGTGCTGGGTGCTCAGTACTCAGGGTGCTGGGTGCTCAGTGCTCGCGGTGCTCGGTGCTCAGTCCTCAAGGTGCTGGGTGCTCAGTGCTCAGGGTGCAGGGTGCTCAGTCCTCGGGGTGCTCCATGCTCAGTGCTCAGGGTGCTGGGTGCTCAGTACTCAGGGTGCTCGGTGCTCAGTACTCAGGGTTTTCAGTGCTCAGGGTGCTGGGTGCTCAGTACTCAGGGTGCTCTGTGCTCAGTACTCGGGGTGCTGGGTGCTCAGTACTCAGGGTGCTCAGTGCTCAGTACTCGGGGTGTTGGGTGCTCAGTGCTCAGTGTGCTCAGTGCTCAGTGCTCGGGGTGCTGGGTGCTCAGTGCTCGGGGCGCTGGGTGCTCAGTGCTCGGGGTGCTGGGTGCTCAATACTCAGGGTGCTGTGTGCTCAGTGCTCAGTACTCAGTGTGCTGGGTGCTCAGTGCTCAGAGTGTTGGGTGCTCAGTACTCAGGGTGCTGGGTGCTCAGTGCTCAGGGTGCTCATTGCTCAGGGTGCTGGGTGCTCAGGGTACTGGGTGCTCAGTGATAGGGGTGCTGGGTGCTCAGTGCTCAGTGCTCAGGGTGCTGGGTGCTCAGTGCTCAGTGCTCAGGGTGCTGGGTGTTCAGTACTCAGGGTGCTCGGTGCTTAGTGCTCAGGGTGCTGGGTGCTCAGTGCTCGGGGTGCTGAGTGCTCAGTGCTCAGGGTGCTGGGTGCTCAGTACTCTGGGTGTTGGGTGCTCAGTACTCAGGGTGCTGGGTGCTCAGTGCTCGGGGTGCTGGGTGCTCAGTGCTCAGGGTGATCAATGCTCAGTAATCAGTGTGCTGGGTGCTCAGTGCTCAGGGTGCTGGGTGCTCAGTCCTCAGGGTGCTCAGTACTCAGGGTGCTCGGTGCTCAGTGCTCAGTACTCAGGGTCCTCAGTACTCAGGGTGCTGGGTGCTCAGTGCTCAGGGTGCTGGGTGCTCAGTACTCAGGGTGCTGCGTGCTCAGTACTCGGGGTGCTGGGTGCTCAGTACTCAGGGTGCTGGGTGCACAGTGCTCGGGGTGCTGGGTGCTCAGTGCTCAGGGTGATCGGTGCTCAGTGCTCAGGGTGCTGGGTGCTCAGTGCTCAGGGTGCTGGGTGCTCAGTGCTCAGGGTGCTGGGTGCTCAGTGCTCGGGGTGCTGGGTTCTAAGGGCTGTGGTGCTGGGTGCTCAGTGCTCAGTGCTCAGGGTGCTGGGTGCTCAGTGCTCAGTGCTCAGGGTTCTGGTTGCTCAGTACTCAGGGTGCTGTGTGCTCAGTACTCAGGTTACTGGATGCTCAGTGCTCAGGGTGCTCTGTGGTCAGTACTCAGGGTGCTGGGTGCTCAGTGCTCGGGCTGCTGCGTGCTCAGTACTCAGGGTGCTGGGTGCTCAGTACTCAGGGTGCTAAGTGCTCAGTACTCGGGGTGCTGGGTGCTCAGTTCTCAGGGTGCTCAGTACTCAGGGTGCTGGGTGCTCAGTGCTCAGGGTGCAGGGTGCTCAGTCCTCGGGTTGCTCCATGCTCAGTGCTCAGGGTGCTGGGTGCTCAGTACTCAGGGTGCTGGGTGCTCAGTGCTCAGGGTGCTGGGTGCTCAGTACTCAGGGTGCTGGGTGCTCATTGCTCGCGGTGCTCGGTGCTCAGTCCTCAAGGTGCTGGTTGCTCAGTGCTCAGGGTGCAGGGGGCTCAGTCCTCGGGGGGCTGGGTGCTCAGTGCTCGCGGTGCTCGGTGCTCAGTCCTCAAGGTGCTGGGTGCTCAGTGCTCAGGGTGCTGGGTGCTCAGTGCTCAGGGTGCTGGGTGCTCAGTATTCAGGGTGCTCATTGCTCAGTACTCGTGGTGCTGGGTGCTCAGTGCTCAGTGTGCTCAGTGCTCAGTACTCAGGGTGTTGGGGGCTCAGTACTCAGGGTGCTGGGTGCTCAGTACTCAGGGTGCTCGGTTCTCAGTACTCAGGGTGCTGGGTGCTCAGTACTCAGGGTGCTGGTTGCTCAGTGCTCGGGGTGCTGGGTGCTCAGTACTCGGGTTGCTCAGTGCTCAGTACTCAGGGTGCTGGGTGCTCAGTACTCAGGGTGCTGGTTGCTCAGTGCTCGGGGTGCTCGGTGCTCAGTACTCGGGGTGCTGGGTGCTCAGTACTCGGGGTGCTGGGTGCTCAGTGCTCAGGGTGCTGGCTGCTCAGTGCTCAGGGTGCTGGGTTCTCAGTGCTCGGGGTGCTGGGTGCTCAGTGCTCGGGGTGATGGGTGCTCAGTGCTCAGGGTGCTGGGTGCTCAGTGCTCAGGGTGCTGCGTGCTCAGTGCTCAGGGTGCTGGGTGCTCAGTGCTCGGGGTGCTGGGTGCTCAGTGCTCGGGGTGCTGGGTGCTCAGTGCTCGGGGTGCTGGGTTCTCAGTGCTCGGGGTGCTGGGTGCTCAGTGCTCGGGGTGCTGGGTGCTCAGTGCTCGGGGTGCTGGGTGCTCAGTGCTCGGGGTGCTGGATGCTCAGTGCTCGGGGTGCTGGGTGCTCAGTACTCAGGTTGCTGGGTGCTCAGTACTCAGGGTGCTGGGTGCTCAGTGCTCAGGGTGCTGGGTGCTCAGTCCTCAGGGTTCTGGGTGCTCAGTACTCAGGGTGTTCGGTGCTCAGTACTCAGGGTGCTCAGTACTCAGGGTGCTGGGTGCTCAGTGCTCAGGGTGCTGGGTGCTCAGTACTCAGGGTGCTGGGTGCTCAGTGCTCGGGGTGCTGGGTGCTCAGTGCTCAGGGTGATCGGTGCTCAGTACTCAGGGCGCTGGGTGCTCAGTCCTCGGGGTGCTGGGTGCTCAGTGCTCGGGGTGCTGGGTGCTCAGTGCTCAGTGCTCAGGGCGCTGGGTGCTCAGTCCTCGGGGTGCTGGGTGCTCAGTACTCAGGGTGCTCGGTGCTCAGTACTCAGGGTTTTCAGTGCTCAGGGTGCTGGGTGCTCAGTACTCAGGGTGCTCAGTGCTCAGTACTCAGGGTGCTGGGTGCTCAGTACTCAGGGTGCTCAGTGCTCAGTACTCGGGGTGCTGGGTGCTCAGTGCTCAGTGTGCTCTGTGCTCAGTGCTCGGGGTGCTGGGTGCTCAGTGCTCGGGGCGCTGGGTGCTCAGTGCTCGGGGTGCTGGGTGCTCAGTACTCAGCGTGCTGGGTGCTCAGTGCTCACAGTGTTGGGTGCTCAGTACTCAGGGTGCTGGGTGCTCAGTGCTCAGTGCTCAGGGTGCTCAGTGCTCAGGGTGCTGGGTGCTCAGGGTGCTGGGTGCTCAGTGCTCGGGGTGCTGGGTGCTCAGTGCTCAGTGCTCAGGGTGCTGGGTGCTCAGTGCTCAGTGCTCAGGCTGCTGGGTGTTCAGTACTCAGGGTGCTCGGTGCTCAGTGCTCAGGGTGCTGGGTGCTCAGTACTCAGGGTGCTGGGTGCTCAGTGCTCGGGGTGCTCGGTGCTCAGTGCTCAGGGTGATCAGTGCTCAGTACTCAGGGTGCTGGGTGCTCAGTGCTCATGGTGTTGGATGCTCAGTCCTCAGGGTGGTCAGTACTCAGGGTGCTCGGTGCTCAGTGCTCAGTACTCAGGGTGCTCAGGACTCAGGGTGCTGGTTGCTCAGTGCTCGGGGTGCTGGGTGATCAGTACTCAGGGTGCTGGGTGCTCAGTACTCGGGGTGCTGGGTGCTCAGTACTCAGGGTGCTGGGTGCTCAGTGCTGGGGTGCTGGGTGCTCAGTGCTCAGGGTGATCGGTGCTCAGTGCTCAGGGTGCTAGGTGCTCAGTGCTCGGGGTGCTCGGTGCTCAGTACTCAGGGTGCTGAGTGCCCAGTACTCAGGTTGCTGGGTGCTCAGTACTCAGGGTGCTGGGTGCTCAGTACTAAGGGTGCTGGGTGCTCAGTGCTCAGGGTGCTGGGTGCTCAGTGCTCAGGGTGCTGGGTGCTCAGTGCTCGGGGTGCTGGGTTCTCAGGGCTGTGGTGCTGGGTGCTCAGTGCTCAGTGCTCAGGGTGCTGGGTGCTCAGTGCTCAGTGCTCAGGGTGCTGGTTGCTCAGTACTCAGGGTGCTGGGTGCTCACTGCTCGGGGTGCTGGGTTCTCAGGGCTGTGGTGCTGGGTGCTCAGTGCTCAGTGCTCAGGGTGCTGGGTGCTCAGTGCTCAGTGCTCAGGGTGCTGGTTGCTCAGTACTCAGGGTGCTGGGTGCTCAGTACTCAGGTTACTGGGTGCTCACTGCTCGGGGTGCTGCGTGCTCACTACTCAGGGTGCTGGGTACTCAGTGCTCAGGGTGCTGGGTGCTCAGTACTCAGGGTGCCGGGTGCTCAGTGCTCGGGGTGCTGGGTGCTCAGTACTCAGGGTGCTGGGTGCTCAGTGCTCGGGGTGCTGGGTGCTCAGTGCTCAGGGTGATCGGTGCTCAGTGCTCAGGGTGCTGGGTGCTCAGTCCTCAGGGTGCTCAGTGCTCAGGGTGCTGGGTGCTCAGTGCTCGTGGTGCTGGGTGCTCAGTGCTCAGGGTGCTGGGTGCTCAGTGCTCGGGGTGCTGGGTGCTCAGTGCTCGGGGTGCTGGGTGCTCAGTGCTCGGGGCGCTGGGTGCTCAGTGCTCGCTGTGCTGGGTGCTCCGTACTCGGGGTGCTGTGTGCTCAGTGCTCAGTGTGCTCAGTGCTCAGTACTCAGTGCTCAGGGTGCTCAGTGCTCAGTGCTCAGGGTGCTGGGTGTTCAGTACTCAGGGTGCTGGGTGCTCAGTGCTCGGGGCGCTGGGTGCTCAGTGCTCGGGGCGCTGGGTGCTCAGTGCTCGGGGTGCTCGGAGCGCAGTACTCAGGGTGCTGGGTGCTCAGTGCTCGGGGTGATCAGTGCTCAGTACTCAGGGTGCTGGGTGCTCAGTGCTCGCTGTGCTCGGTGCTCAGTACTTTGGGTGCTCACTATTCAGGGTGCTGGGTGCTCAGTGCTCAGGGTTCTGGGTGCTCAGTGCTCAGGTTGCTGGGTGCTCAGTGCTCAGGGTGCTGGGTGATCATTACTCAGGGTGCTGGGTGCTCAGTGCTCGGGGTGCTGGGTGCTCAGTGCTTAGGGTGCTGGGTGCTCAGTACTCAGTGTGCTGGGTGCTCAGTACTCGGGGTGCTGGGTGCTCAGTACTCGGGTGCTGGGTGCTAAGTGCTCAGGGTGCTGGGTGCTCAGTGCTCGGTGTGCTGGGTGCTCAGTGCTCAGTAGTCAGGTTGCTGGGTGCTCAGTGCTCGGGGTGCTCGGTGCTCAGCACGTTGGGTGCTCACTACTCAGGGTGCTGGGTGCTCAGTGCTCAGGGTGCTGGGTGCTCAGTGCTCAGGGTGCTGGGTGCTCAGTGCTCAGGGTGCTGGGTGCTCAGTTCTCAGGTTGCTGGGTGCTCAGTGCTTGGGGTGCTGGGTGCTCAGTGCTCGTGGTGCTGGGTGCTCAGTACTCGGGGTGCTGGCTGCTCAGTACTCAGGTTGCTGGGTGATCAGTGCTCAGGGTGCTGGGTGCTCAGTGCTCAGTGCTCAGGGTGCTGGTTGCTCAGTTCTCAGGGTGCTGGGTGCTCAGTACTCAGGGTGCTAGGTGCTCAGTGCTCAGGGTGCTTGGTGCTCAGTACTCAGGGTGCTGGGTGATCAGTGCTCGGGGTGCTGGGTGGTCAGTGCTCAGGGTGCTGGGTGCTCAGTGCTCAGGGTGCTGGGTGCTCAGTACTCAGGGTGCTGGGTGCTCAGTGCTCGGGGTGCTCGGTGCTCAGTACTCAGGGTGCTGGTTGCTCAGTGCTCAGGGTGCTGGGTGCTCAGTGATCAGGGTGCTGGGTGCTCAGTACTCAGGGTGCTCGGTGCTCAGTACTCAGGGTTCTCAGTGCTCAGTACTCAGGGTGCTGGGTACTCAGTGCTCAGGGTGCTGGGTGCTCAGTACTCAGGGTGCTCAGTGCTCAGTACTGGGGGTGCTTGGTGCTCAGTACTCAGGGTGCTCAGTGCTCAGTACTCGGGGTGCTGGGTGCTCAGTGCTCAGGGTGCTCAGTGCTCAGTGCTCGGGGTGCTGGGTGCTCAGTGCTCGGGGCGCTGGGTGCTCAGTGCTCGGGGTGCTGGGTGCTCAGTACTCGGGGTTCTGGGTGCTCAGTGCTCAGGGTACTCAGTGCTCAGTACTCAGTGCTCAGGGTGCTCAGTGCTCAGTGATCAGGGTGCTGGGTGTTCAGTACTCAGGGTGCTGGGTGCTCAGTACTCAGGGTGCTGGGTGCTCAGTGCTCAGGGTGCTGGGTGCTCAGTGCTCGGGGCGCTGGGTGCTCAGTGCTCTGGGTGCTCAGAGCTCAGTACTCAGGGTGCTGGGTGCTCAGTGCTCGGGGTGATCGGTGCTCAGTACTCAGGGTGCTGGGTGCTCAGTGCTCGGGGTGCTCGGTGCTCAGTACGTTGGGTGCTCACTACTCAGGGTGCTGGGTGCTCAGTGCTCAGGGTTCTGGCTGCTCAGTGCTCAGGGTGCTGGGTGCTCAGTGCTCAGGTTGCTGGGTGCTCAGTGCTCAGGGTGCTGGGTGATCATTACTCAGGGTGCTGGGTGCTCAGTGCTCGGGGTGCTGGGTGCTCAGTGCTTAGGGTGCTGGGTGCTCAGTACTCAGTGTGCTGGGTGCTCAGTACTCGGGGTGCTGGGTGCTCAGTACTCGGGTGCTGGGTGCTCAGTGCTCAGGGTGCTGGGTGCTCAGTGCTCGGTGTGCTGGGTGCTCAGTGCTCAGTAGTCAGGTTGCTGGGTGCTCAGTGCTCGGGGTGCTCGGTGCTCAGCACGTTGGGTGCTCACTACTCAGGGTGCTGGGTGCTCAGTGCTCAGGGTGCTGGGTGCTCAGTGCTCAGGGTGCTGGGTGCTCAGTGCTCAGGGTGCTGGGTGCTCAGTTCTCAGGTTGCTGGGTGCTCAGTGCTTGGGGTGCTGGGTGCTCAGTGCTCGTGGTGCTGGGTGCTCAGTACTCGGGGTGCTGGGTGCTCAGTACTCAGGTTGCTGGGTGATCAGTGCTCAGGGTGCTGGGTGCTCAGTGCTCAGTGCTCAGGGTGCTGGTTGCTCAGTTCTCAGGGTGCTGGGTGCTCAGTACTCAGGGTGCTAGGTGCTCAGTGCTCAGGGTGCTTGGTGCTCAGTACTCAGGGTGCTGGGTGATCAGTGCTCGGGGTGCTGGGTGGTCAGTGCTCAGGGTGCTGGGTGCTCAGTGCTCAGGGTGCTGGGTGCTCAGTACTCAGGGTGCTGGGTGCTCAGTGCTCGGGGTGCTCGGTGCTCAGTACTCAGGGTGCTGGTTGCTCAGTGCTCAGGGTGCTGGGTGCTCAGTGATCAGGGTGCTGGGTGCTCAGTACTCAGGGTGCTCGGTGCTCAGTACTCAGGGTTCTCAGTGCTCAGTACTCAGGGTGCTGGGTACTCAGTGCTCAGGGTGCTGGGTGCTCAGTACTCAGGGTGCTCAGTGCTCAGTACTGGGGGTGCTTGGTGCTCAGTACTCAGGGTGCTCAGTGCTCAGTACTCGGGGTGCTGGGTGCTCAGTGCTCAGGGTGCTCAGTGCTCAGTGCTCGGGGTGCTGGGTGCTCAGTGCTCGGGGCGCTGGGTGCTCAGTGCTCGGGGTGCTGGGTGCTCAGTACTCGGGGTTCTGGGTGCTCAGTGCTCAGGGTACTCAGTGCTCAGTACTCAGTGCTCAGGGTGCTCAGTGCTCAGTGATCAGGGTGCTGGGTGTTCAGTACTCAGGGTGCTGGGTGCTCAGTACTCAGGGTGCTGGGTGCTCAGTGCTCAGGGTGCTGGGTGCTCAGTGCTCGGGGCGCTGGGTGCTCAGTGCTCGGGGTGCTCAGAGCTCAGTACTCAGGGTGCTGGGTGCTCAGTGCTCGGGGTGATCGGTGCTCAGTACTCAGGGTGCTGGGTGCTCAGTGCTCGGGGTGCTCGGTGCTCAGTACGTTGGGTGCTCACTACTCAGGGTGCTGGGTGCTCAGTGCTCAGGGTTCTGGCTGCTCAGTGCTCAGGGTGCTGGGTGCTCAGTACTCAGGCTGCTGGGTGCTCAGTGCTCGCGGTGCTGGGTGCTCAGTGCTCAGGGTGCTGGGTGCTCAGTACTCAGGGTGCTGGGTGCTCAGTACTCGGGGTGCTGGGTGCTCAGTACTCAGGGGGCTGGGTGCTCAGTACTCAGGGTGCTGGGTGCTCAGTACTCGGGTGCTGGGTGCTCAGTGCTCAGGGTGCTGGGTGCTCAGTGCTCGGTGTGCTGGGTGCTCAGTGCTCAGTACTCATGGTGCTGGGTGCTCAGTGCTCGGGGTGCTGGGTGCTCACTGCTCAGTACTCAGGGTGCTGGGTGCTCAGTGCTCAGGGTGCTGTGTGCTCAGTGCTCAGGGTGCTGGGTGCTCAGTGCTCAGGGTGCTGGGTACTCAGTGCTCAGGGTGCTGGGTGCTCAGTACTCAGGGTGCTGTGTGCTCAGTACTCAGGGTGCTGGGTGCTCAGTGCTCGGGGTGCTGGGTGCTCAGTGCTCGGGGTGCTGGGTGCTCATTGCTCGGGGTGCTCGGTGCTCAGTACTCAGGGTGCTGGGTGCTCAGTGCTGGAGGTGCTCAGTACTCAGGGTGCTGTGTGTTCAGTGCTCAGGGTGCTCGGTGCTCAGTACGTTGGGTGCTCAGTACTCATTGTGCTGGGTGCTCAGTGCTCAGGGTGCTGGGTGCTCAGTGCTCAGGTTGCTGGGTGCTCGGTGCTCGGGGTGCTGGGTGCTCAGTACTCGTGGTGCTCAGTGCTCAGTACTCAGGGTGCTGGGTGCTCAGTGCTCAGGGTGCTGGGTGCTCAGTACTCAGGGTGCTGGGTGCTCGGTGCTCAGTACGCTGGGTGCTCAGTACTCAGGGTGCTGGGTGCTCAGTGCTCAGTACTCAGGGAGCTGGGTGCTCAGTGCACGGGGTGCCAGGTGCTCAGTACTCAGGGTGCTGGGTTCTCAGTGCTCGGGGTGCTCGGTGCTCAGAACGCTGGGTGCTCAGTACTCAGGGTGCTGGGTGCTCAGTACTCAGGGTGCTGGATGCTTAGTACTCAGGGTGCTGGGTGTTCAGTGCTCGGGGTGCTGGGTGCTCAGTGTTCAGTACTCAGGGTGCTGGGTGCTCAGTGCTCAGGGTGCTGGGTGCTCAGTGCTCAGGGCGCTGGGTGCTCAGTGCTCAGGGTGCTGGGTACTCAGTGCTCAGGGTGCTGGGTGCTCAGTACTCAGGGTGCTGGGTGCTCAGTGCTCGGGGTGCTGGGTGCTCAGTGCTCGGGGTGCTGGGTGCTCAGTGCTCGAGGTGCTCGGTGCTCAGTACTCAGGGTGCTGGGTGCTCAGTGCTCGAGCTGCTCAGTACTCAGGGTGCTGGGTGCTCAGTGCTCAGGGTGCTGGGTGCTCAGTCCTCAGGGTGCTCAGTGCTCAGGGTGCTGGGTGCTCAGTGCTCGGGGTGCTCGGTGCTCAGTACTCAGGGTGCTGATTGCTCAGTACTCAGGGTGCTGGGTGCTCAGTACTCAGGGTGCTGGGTGCTCAGTGCTCAGGGTGCTGGGTGATCAGTGCTCAGTGTGCTGGGTGGTCAGTGCTCAGGGTGCTGGGTGCTCAGTGCTCAGGGTGCTGGGTGCTCAGTACTCAGGGTGCTGGGTGCTCAGTGCTCGGGGTGCTCGGTGCTCAGTACTCAGGGTGCTGGTTGCTCAGTGCTCAGGGTGCTGGGTGCTCAGTGATCAGGGTGCTGGGTGCTCAGTACTCAGGGTGCTCGGTGCTCAGTACTCAGGGTTCTCAGTGCTCAGTACTCAGGGTGCTGGGTACTCAGTGCTCAGGGTGCTGGGTGCTCAGTACTCAGGGTGCTCAGTGCTCAGTACTGGGGGTGCTTGGTGCTCAGTACTCAGGGTGCTCAGTGCTCAGTACTCGGGGTGCTGGGTGCTCAGTGCTCAGGGTGCTCAGTGCTCAGTGCTCGGGGTGCTGGGTGCTCAGTGCTCGGGGCGCTGGGTGCTCAGTGCTCGGGGTGCTGGGTGCTCAGTACTCGGGGTTCTGGGTGCTCAGTGCTCAGGGTACTCAGTGCTCAGTACTCAGTGCTCAGGGTGCTCAGTGCTCAGTGATCAGGGTGCTGGGTGTTCAGTACTCAGGGTGCTGGGTGCTCAGTACTCAGGGTGCTGGGTGCTCAGTGCTCAGGGTGCTGGGTGCTCAGTGCTCGGGGCGCTGGGTGCTCAGTGCTCGGGGTGCTCAGAGCTCAGTACTCAGGGTGCTGGGTGCTCAGTGCTCGGGGTGATCGGTGCTCAGTACTCAGGGTGCTGGGTGCTCAGTGCTCGGGGTGCTCGGTGCTCAGTACGTTGGGTGCTCACTGCTCAGGGTGCTGGGTGCTCAGTGCTCAGGGTACTGGCTGCTCAGTGCTCAGGGTGCTGGGTGCTCAGTACTCAGGCTGCTGGGTGCTCAGTGCTCGCGGTGCTGGGTGCTCAGTGCTCAGGGTGCTGGGTGCTCAGTACTCAGGGTGCTGGGTGCTCAGTACTCGGGGTGCTGGGTGCTCAGTACTCAGGGGGCTGGGTGCTCAGTACTCAGGGTGCTGGGTGCTCAGTACTCGGGTGCTGGGTGCTCAGTGCTCAGGGTGCTGGGTGCTCAGTGCTCGGTGTGCTGGGTGCTCAGTGCTCAGTACTCATGGTGCTGGGTGCTCAGTGCTCGGGGTGCTGGGTGCTCACTGCTCAGTACTCAGGGTGCTGGGTGCTCAGTGCTCAGGGTGCTGTGTGCTCAGTGCTCAGGGTGCTGGGTGCTCAGTGCTCAGGGTGCTGGGTACTCAGTGCTCAGGGTGCTGGGTGCTCAGTACTCAGGGTGCTGTGTGCTCAGTACTCAGGGTGCTGGGTGCTCAGTGCTCGGGGTGCTGGGTGCTCAGTGCTCGGGGTGCTGGGTGCTCAGTGCTCGGGGTGCTCGGTGCTCAGTACTCAGGGTGCTGGGTGCTCAGTGCTGGAGGTGCTCAGTACTCAGGGTGCTGTGTGTTCAGTGCTCAGGGTGCTCGGTGCTCAGTACGTTGGGTGCTCAGTACTCATTGTGCTGGGTGCTCAGTGCTCAGGGTGCTGGGTGCTCAGTGCTCAGGTTGCTGGGTGCTCGGTGCTCGGGGTGCTGGGTGCTCAGTACTCGTGGTGCTCAGTGCTCAGTACTCAGGGTGCTGGGTGCTCAGTGCTCAGGGTGCTGGGTGCTCAGTACTCAGGGTGCTGGGTGCTCGGTGCTCAGTACGCTGGGTGCTCAGTACTCAGGGTGCTGGGTGCTCAGTGCTCAGTACTCAGGGAGCTGGGTGCTCAGTGCACGGGGTGCCAGGTGCTCAGTACTCAGGGTGCTGGGTTCTCAGTGCTCGGGGTGCTCGGTGCTCAGAACGCTGGGTGCTCAGTACTCAGGGTGCTGGGTGCTCAGTACTCAGGGTGCTGGATGCTTAGTACTCAGGGTGCTGGGTGTTCAGTGCTCGGGGTGCTGGGTGCTCAGTGTTCAGTACTCAGGGTGCTGGGTGCTCAGTGCTCAGGGTGCTGGGTGCTCAGTGCTCAGGGCGCTGGGTGCTCAGTGCTCAGGGTGCTGGTTACTCAGTGCTCAGGGTGCTGGGTGCTCAGTACTCAGGGTGCTGGGTGCTCAGTGCTCGGGGTGCTGGGTGCTCAGTGCTCGGGGTGCTGGGTGCTCAGTGCTCGAGGTGCTCGGTGCTCAGTACTCAGGGTGCTGGGTGCTCAGTGCTCGAGGTGCTCAGTACTCAGGGTGCTGGGTGCTCAGTGCTCAGGGTGCTGGGTGCTCAGTCCTCAGGGTGCTCAGTGCTCAGGGTGCTGGGTGCTCAGTGCTCGGGGTGCTCGGTGCTCAGTACTCAGGGTGCTGATTGCTCAGTACTCAGGGTGCTGGGTGCTCAGTACTCAGGGTGCTGGGTGCTCAGTGCTCAGGGTGCTGGGTGATCAGTGCTCAGTGTGCTGGGTGCTCAGTGCTCAGGGTGCTGGGTGCTCAGCGCTCGGGGTGCTGGGTGCTCAGTACTCAGGGTGCTGGGAGCTCAGTGCTCAGGGTGCTGGGTGCTCATTGCTCGGGGCGCTGGCTGCTCAGTGCTCGGGGTGCTCGGAGCTCAGTACTCAGGGTGCTGGGTGCTCAGTGCACGGGGTGATCGGTGCTCAGTACTCAGGGTGCTGGGTGCTCAGTGCTCGGGGTGCTCGGTGCTCAGTACGTTGGGTGCTCACTACTCAGGGTGCTGGGTGCTCAGTGCTCAGGGTGTTGGGTGCTCAGTGCTCAGGGTGCTGGGTGCTCAGTGCTCAGGGTGCTGGGTGCTCAGTACTCAGGGTTCTGGGTGCTCAGTGCTCGGGGCGCTGGGTGCTCAGTTCTCAGGGTGCTGGGTGCTCCGTACTCGGGGTGCTGGGTGCTCAGTACTCAGGGTGCTGGGTGCTCAGTACTCAGGGTGCTGGGTGCTCAGTGCTCGGGGTGCTGGGTGCTCAATACTCAGGGTGCTGGGTGCTCAGTACTCGGGGTGCTGGGTGCTCAGTACTCAGGGTGCTGGGTGCTCAGTACTCAGGGTGCTGGGTGCTCAGTACTCAGGTGCTGGGTGCTCAGGGCTCAGGTTGCTGGGTGCGCATTTCTCGGGGTGCTGGGTGCTCAGTGCTCAGTACTCAGGGTGCTGGATGCATAGTACTCAGGGTGCTGGGTGCTCAGTGCTCAGTACTCAGGGTGCTGGGTCCTCAGTGCTCAGGGTGCTGGGTGCTCAGTGCTCAGGGTGCTGGGTACTCAGTGCTCAGGGTGCTGGGTACTCAGTACTCAGGGTGCTGGGTGCTCAGTGCTCGGGGTGCTGGGTGCTCAGTGCTCGGGGTCCTGGGTGCTCAGTGCTCGGGGTGCTCGGTGCTCAGTACTCAGGGTGCTGGGTGCTCAGTGCTCGAGGTGCTCAGTACTCAGGGTGCTGGGTGCTCAGTGCTCAGGGTGCTGGGTGCTCAGTCCTCAGGGTGCTCAGTGCTCAGGGTGCTGGGTGCTCAGTGCTCGGGGTGGTCGGTGCTCAGTACTCAGGGTGCTGAGTGCTCAGTACTCAGGGTTCTGGGTGCTCAGTACTCAGGGTGCTGGGTGCTCAGTGCTTAGGGTGCTGGGTGATCAGTGCTCAGTGTGCTGGGTGCTCAGTGCTCAGGGTGCTGGGTGCTCAGTGCTCGGGGTGCTGGGTGCTCAGTACTCAGGGTGCTGGGTGCTCAGTGCTCGGGGTGATCGGTGCTCAGTAGTCAGGGTGCTGGGTGCTCTGTGCTCGGGGTGCTCGGTGCTCAGTACGTTGGGTGCTCACTACTCAGGGTGCTGGGTGCTCAGTGCTCAGGGTGCTGGGTGCTCAGTGCTCAGGGTGCTGGGTGCTCAGTGCTCAGGGTGCTGGGTGCTCAGTGCTCGGGGCGCTGGGTGCTCAGTGCTCAGGGTGCTGGGTGCTCAGTACTCGGGGTGCTGGGTCCTCAGTACTCAGGGTGCTGGGTGCTCAGTACTCAGGGTGCTGGGTGCTCAGTGCTCGGGGTGCTGGGTGCTCAATACACAGGGTGCTGCGTTCTCAGTTCTCGGGGTGCTGGGTGCTCAGTACTCAGGGTGCTGGGTGCTCAGTACTCAGGGTGCTGGGTGCTCAGTACTCGGGTGCTGGGTGCTCAGGGCTCAGGGTGCTGGGTGCTCATTTCTCGGGGTGCTGGGTGCTCAGTACTCGGGTGCTGGGTGCTCAGTACTCAGGGTGCTGGGTACTCAGTACTCAGGGTGCTGGGTGCTAAGTACTCGAGTGCTGGGTGCTCAGTGCTCAGGGTGCTGGGAGCTCAGTGCTCGGTGTGCTGGGTGCTCAGTGCTCAGTACTCAGGGTGCTGGGTGCTCAGTGCTCGGGGTGCTTGGTGCTCAGTGCTCAGTACTCAGGGTGGTGGGTGCTCAGTGCTCAGGGTTCTGTGTGCTCAGTGCTCAGGGTGCTGGGTGCTCAGTGCACAGGGTACTGGGTACTCAGTTCTCAGGGTGCTGGGTGCTCAGTACTCAGGGTTCTGGGTGCTCAGTACTCAGGGTGCTGGGTGCTTAGTGCTCGGGTTTGCTGGGTGCTCAGTGCTCGCGGTGCTGGGTGCTCAGTGCTCGGGGTGCTCGGTGCTCAGTACTCAGGGTGCTGGGTGCTCAGTGCTCGAGGTGCTCAGTACTCAGGGTGCTGTGTGTTCAGTGCTCAGGGTGCTGGGTGCTCAGTACTTAGGGTGCTCGGTGCTTAGTACTCAGGGTGCTGGGTGCTCAGTGCTCGGGGTGCTGGGTGCTCAGTGCTCAGTACTCAGGGTGCTGGGTGCTCAGTGCTCGGGGTTCTGGGTGCTCAGTGCTCAGTACTCAGGGTGCTGGGTGCTCAGTGCTCAGTGTGCTTTGTGCTCAGTACTCCGGGTGCTGGGTGCTCAGTTCTCGGGGTGCTCGGTGCTCAGTACTCAGTGCTCAGGGTGCTCAGTGCTCTCTGCTCAGGGTGCTGGGTGTTCAGTACTCAGGGTGCTGGGTGCTCAGTACTCAGGGTGCTGGGTGCTCAGTGCTCAGGGTCCTGGGTGCTCAGTACTCGGGGTGCTCGGTGCTCTGTGCTCAGGGTGCTGGGTGCTCAGTACTCATGGTGCTGGGTGCTCAGTACTCAGTGTGCTGGGTGCTCAGTGCTCAGGGTGCTGGGTACTCAGTGCTCAGAGTGCTCGGTGCTCAGTACTCGGGGTGTTGGGTGCTCATTCTCGGGGTGCAGGGTGCTCAGTGCTCGGGGTGCTGGGTGCTCAGTACTCAGGTTGCTGGCTGCTCAGTGCTCAGGGTGCTGGGTGCTCAATACTCAGGGTGCTGGGTGCTCAGGGTGCTGGGTGCTCAGTACACAGGGTGCTGGGTGCTCAGTGCTCAGGGTGCTGGGTGCTCAGTACTCAGGGTGCTGGGTGCTCAGTGCTCAGTGCTCAGGGTTCTGGTTGCTCAGTACTCAGGGTGCTGTGTGCTCAGTACTCAGGTTACTGGATGCTCAGTGCTCAGGGTGCTCTGTGGTCAGTACTCAGGGTGCTGGGTGCTCAGTGCTCGGGCTGCTGCGTGCTCAGTACTCAGGGTGCTGGGTGCTCAGTACTCAGGGTGCTAAGTGCTCAGTACTCGGGGTGCTGGGTGCTCAGTTCTCAGGGTGCTCAGTACTCAGGGTGCTGGGTGCTCAGTGCTCAGGGTGCAGGGTGCTCAGTCCTCGGGGTGCTCCATGCTCAGTGCTCAGGGTGCTGGGTGCTCAGTACTCAGGGTGCTGGGTGCTCAGTGCTCAGGGTGCTGGGTGCTCAGTACTCAGGGTGCTGGGTGCTCAGTGCTCGCGGTGCTCGGTGCTCAGTCCTCAAGGTGCTGGGTGCTCAGTGCTCAGGGTGCAGGGGGCTCAGTCCTCGGGGGGCTGGGTGCTCAGTGCTCGCGGTGCTCGGTGCTCAGTCCTCAAGGTGCTGGGTGCTCAGTGCTCAGGGTGCTGGGTGCTCAGTGCTCAGGGTGCTGGGTGCTCAGTACTCAGGGTGCTGGTTGCTCAGTGCTCGGGGTGCTGGGTGCTCAGTACTCAGGGTGCTGGTGGCTCAGTACTCAGGGTGCTGGGTGCTCAGTACTCAGGGTGATCTGTTCTCAGTACTCAGGGTGCTGGGTGCTCAGTGCTCGGGATGCTGGGTGCTCAGTACTCGGGTTGCTCAGTGCTCAGTACTCAGGGTGCTGGGTGCTCAGTACTCAGGGTGCTAGTTGCTCAGTGCTCGGGGTGCTCGGTGCTCAGTACTCGGGGTGCTGGGTGCTCAGTACTCGGGGTGCTGGGTGCTCAGTGCTCAGGGTGCTGGGTGCTCAGTGCTCGGGGTGCTGGGTGCTCAGTGCTGAGGGTGCTGGCTGCTCAGTGCTCAGGGTGCTGCGTGCTCAGTACTCAGGGTGCTCGGTGCTCAGTACTCAGGGTGCTCAGTGCTCAGTACTCAGCGTGCTGGGTGCTCAGAGCTCAGGGTCCTCGGTGCTCAGTACTCAGGGTGCTCAGTGCTCAGTACTCAGCGTACTTTGTGCTCAGTGCTCAGTGTGCTGGGTGCTCAGTACTCAGGGTGCTGGGTGCTCAGTACTCAGGGTGCTGGGTGCTCAGTACTCAGGGTGCTGGGTGCTCAGTGCTCGGGGTGCTCGGTGATCAGTACTCAGGGTGCTGGATGCTCAGTGCTCAGGATGCTGGGTACTCAGTACTCAGGGTGCTGGGTGCTCAGTGCTCAGGGTGCTGGGTGCTCAGTGCTCAGGGTGCTGGGTGCTCATTTCTCGGGGTGCTGGGTGCTCAGTACTCGGGTGCTGGGTGCTCAGTACTCAGGGTGCTGGGTACTCAGTACTCAGGGTGCTGGGTGCTAAGTACTCGAGTGCTGGGTGCTCAGTGCTCAGGGTGCTGGGAGCTCAGTGCTCGGTGTGCTGGGTGCTCAGTGCTCAGTACTCAGGGTGCTGGGTGCTCAGTGCTCGGGGTGCTTGGTGCTCAGTGCTCAGTACTCAGGGTGGTGGGTGCTCAGTGCTCAGGGTTCTGTGTGCTCAGTGCTCAGGGTGCTGGGTGCTCAGTGCACAGGGTACTGGGTACTCAGTTCTCAGGGTGCTGGGTGCTCAGTACTCAGGGTTCTGGGTGCTCAGTACTCAGGGTGCTGGGTGCTTAGTGCTCGGGTTTGCTGGGTGCTCAGTGCTCGCGGTGCTGGGTGCTCAGTGCTCGGGGTGCTCGGTGCTCAGTACTCAGGGTGCTGGGTGCTCAGTGCTCGAGGTGCTCAGTACTCAGGGTGCTGTGTGTTCAGTGCTCAGGGTGCTGGGTGCTCAGTACTTAGGGTGCTCGGTGCTTAGTACTCAGGGTGCTGGGTGCTCAGTGCTCGGGGTGCTGGGTGCTCAGTGCTCAGTACTCAGGGTGCTGGGTGCTCAGTGCTCGGGGTTCTGGGTGCTCAGTGCTCAGTACTCAGGGTGCTGGGTGCTCAGTGCTCAGTGTGCTTTGTGCTCAGTACTCCGGGTGCTGGGTGCTCAGTTCTCGGGGTGCTCGGTGCTCAGTACTCAGTGCTCAGGGTGCTCAGTGCTCTCTGCTCAGGGTGCTGGGTGTTCAGTACTCAGGGTGCTGGGTGCTCAGTACTCAGGGTGCTGGGTGCTCAGTGCTCAGGGTCCTGGGTGCTCAGTACTCGGGGTGCTCGGTGCTCTGTGCTCAGGGTGCTGGGTGCTCAGTACTCATGGTGCTGGGTGCTCAGTACTCAGTGTGCTGGGTGCTCAGTGCTCAGGGTGCTGGGTACTCAGTGCTCAGAGTGCTCGGTGCTCAGTACTCGGGGTGTTGGGTGCTCATTCTCGGGGTGCAGGGTGCTCAGTGCTCGGGGTGCTGGGTGCTCAGTACTCAGGTTGCTGGCTGCTCAGTGCTCAGGGTGCTGGGTGCTCAATACTCAGGGTGCTGGGTGCTCAGGGTGCTGGGTGCTCAGTACACAGGGTGCTGGGTGCTCAGTGCTCAGGGTGCTGGGTGCTCAGTACTCAGGGTGCTGGGTGCTCAGTGCTCAGTGCTCAGGGTTCTGGTTGCTCAGTACTCAGGGTGCTGTGTGCTCAGTACTCAGGTTACTGGATGCTCAGTGCTCAGGGTGCTCTGTGGTCAGTACTCAGGGTGCTGGGTGCTCAGTGCTCGGGCTGCTGCGTGCTCAGTACTCAGGGTGCTGGGTGCTCAGTACTCAGGGTGCTAAGTGCTCAGTACTCGGGGTGCTGGGTGCTCAGTTCTCAGGGTGCTCAGTACTCAGGGTGCTGGGTGCTCAGTGCTCAGGGTGCAGGGTGCTCAGTCCTCGGGGTGCTCCATGCTCAGTGCTCAGGGTGCTGGGTGCTCAGTACTCAGGGTGCTGGGTGCTCAGTGCTCAGGGTGCTGGGTGCTCAGTACTCAGGGTGCTGGGTGCTCAGTGCTCGCGGTGCTCGGTGCTCAGTCCTCAAGGTGCTGGGTGCTCAGTGCTCAGGGTGCAGGGGGCTCAGTCCTCGGGGGGCTGGGTGCTCAGTGCTCGCGGTGCTCGGTGCTCAGTCCTCAAGGTGCTGGGTGCTCAGTGCTCAGGGTGCTGGGTGCTCAGTGCTCAGGGTGCTGGGTGCTCAGTACTCAGGGTGCTGGTTGCTCAGTGCTCGGGGTGCTGGGTGCTCAGTACTCAGGGTGCTGGTGGCTCAGTACTCAGGGTGCTGGGTGCTCAGTACTCAGGGTGATCTGTTCTCAGTACTCAGGGTGCTGGGTGCTCAGTGCTCGGGATGCTGGGTGCTCAGTACTCGGGTTGCTCAGTGCTCAGTACTCAGGGTGCTGGGTGCTCAGTACTCAGGGTGCTAGTTGCTCAGTGCTCGGGGTGCTCGGTGCTCAGTACTCGGGGTGCTGGGTGCTCAGTACTCGGGGTGCTGGGTGCTCAGTGCTCAGGGTGCTGGGTGCTCAGTGCTCGGGGTGCTGGGTGCTCAGTGCTGAGGGTGCTGGCTGCTCAGTGCTCAGGGTGCTGCGTGCTCAGTACTCAGGGTGCTCGGTGCTCAGTACTCAGGGTGCTCAGTGCTCAGTACTCAGCGTGCTGGGTGCTCAGAGCTCAGGGTCCTCGGTGCTCAGTACTCAGGGTGCTCAGTGCTCAGTACTCAGCGTACTTTGTGCTCAGTGCTCAGTGTGCTGGGTGCTCAGTACTCAGGGTGCTGGGTGCTCAGTACTCAGGGTGCTGGGTGCTCAGTACTCAGGGTGCTGGGTGCTCAGTGCTCGGGGTGCTCGGTGATCAGTACTCAGGGTGCTGGATGCTCAGTGCTCAGGATGCTGGGTACTCAGTACTCAGGGTGCTGGGTGCTCAGTGCTCAGGGTGCTGGGTGCTCAGTGCTCAGGGTGCTGGGTGCTCAGTGCTCAGGGTGCTGGGTGCTCAGTGCTAGGGGTGCTGGGTGCTCAGTGCTCGGGGTGCTGGGTGCTCAGTGCTCGGGGTGCTGGGTTCTCAGTGCTCGGGGTGCTGGGTGCTCAGTGCTCGGGGTGCTGGGTGCTCAGTGCTCGGGGTGCTGGGTGCTCAGTGCTCGGGGTGCTGGATGCTCAGTGCTCGGGGTGCTGGGTGCTCAGTACTCAGGTTGCTGGGTGCTCAGTACTCAGGGTGCTGGGTGCTCAGTGCTCAGGGTGCTGGGTGCTCAGTCCTCAGGGTGCTGGGTGCTCAGTACTCAGGGTGTTCGGTGCTCAGTACTCAGGGTGCTCAGTACTCAGGGTGCTGGGTGCTCAGTGCTCAGGGTGCTGGGTGCTCAGTACTCAGGGTGCTGGGTGCTCAGTGCTCGGGGTGCTGGGTGCTCAGGGTGATCGGTGCTCATTACTCAGGGCGCTGGGTGCTCAGTCCTCGGGGTGCTGGGTGCTCAGTGCTCGGGGTGCTGGGTGCTCAGTGCTCAGTGCTCAGGGCGCTGGGTGCTCAGTCCTCGGGGTGCTGGGTGCTCAGTACTCAGGGTGCTCGGTGCTCAGTACTCAGGGTTTTCAGTGCTCAGGGTGCTGGGTGCTCAGTACTCAGCGTGCTGGGTGCTCAGTGCTCACAGTGTTGGGTGCTCAGTACTCAGGGTGCTGGGTGCTCAGTGCTCAGTGCTCAGGGTGCTCAGTGCTCAGGGTGCTCGGTGCTCAGGGTGCTGGGTGCTCAGTGCTCGGGGTGCTGGGTGCTGAGTGCTCAGTGCTCAGGGTGCTGGGTGCTCAGTGCTCAGTGCTCAGGCTGCTGGGTGTTCAGTACTCAGGGTGCTCGGTGCTCAGTGCTCAGGGTGCTGGGTGCTCAGTACTCAGGGTGCTGGGTGCTCAGTGCTCGGGGTGCTCGGTGCTCAGTGCTCAGGGTGATCAGTGCTCAGTACTCAGGGTGCTGGGTGCTCAGTGCTCATGGTGCTGGATGCTCAGTCCTCAGGGTGGTCAGTACTCAGGCTGCTCGGTGCTCAGTGCTCAGTACTCAGGGTGCTCAGGACTCAGGGTGCTGGTTGCTCAGTTCTCGGGGTGCTGGGTGATCAGTACTCAGGGTGCTGGGTGCTCAGTACTCGGGGAGCTGGGTGCTCAGTACTCAGGGTGCTGGGTGCTCAGTGCTGGGGTGCTGGGTGCTCAGTGCTCAGGGTGATCGGTGCTCAGTGCTCAGGGTGCTTGGTGCTCAGTCCTCAGGGTGCTCAGTGCTCAGGGTGCTGGGTGCTCAGTGCTCGGGGTGCTCGGTGCTCAGTACTCAGGGTGCTGAGTGCCCTGTACTCAGGTTGCTGGGTGCTCAGTACTCAGGGTGCTGGGTGCTCAGTACTCAGGGTGCTGGGTGCTCAGTGCTGGGGTGCTGGGTGCTCAGTGCTCAGGGTGATCGGTGCTCAGTGCTCAGTGTGCTTGGTGCTCAGTCCTCAGGGTGCTCAGTGCTCAGGGTGCTGGGTGCTCAGTGCTCGGGGTGCTCGGAGCTCAGTACTCAGGGTGCTGGGTGCTCAGTGCACGGGGTGATCGGTGCTCAGTACTCAGGGTGCTGGGTGCTCAGTGCTCGGGGTGCTCGGTGCTCAGTACGTTGGGTGCTCACTACTCAGGGTGCTGGGTGCTCAGTGCTCAGGGTGTTGGGTGCTCAGTGCTCAGGGTGCTGGGTGCTCAGTGCTCAGGGTGCTGGGTGCTCAGTACTCAGGGTTCTGGGTGCTCAGTGCTCGGGGCGCTGGGTGCTCAGTTCTCAGGGTGCTGGGTGCTCCGTACTCGGGGTGCTGGGTGCTCAGTACTCAGGGTGCTGGGTGCTCAGTACTCAGGGTGCTGGGTGCTCAGTGCTCGGGGTGCTGGGTGCTCAATACTCAGGGTGCTGGGTGCTCAGTACTCGGGGTGCTGGGTGCTCAGTACTCAGGGTGCTGGGTGCTCAGTACTCAGGGTGCTGGGTGCTCAGTACTCAGGTGCTGGGTGCTCAGGGCTCAGGTTGCTGGGTGCGCATTTCTCGGGGTGCTGGGTGCTCAGTGCTCAGTACTCAGGGTGCTGGATGCATAGTACTCAGGGTGCTGGGTGCTCAGTGCTCAGTACTCAGGGTGCTGGGTCCTCAGTGCTCAGGGTGCTGGGTGCTCAGTGCTCAGGGTGCTGGGTACTCAGTGCTCAGGGTGCTGGGTACTCAGTACTCAGGGTGCTGGGTGCTCAGTGCTCGGGGTGCTGGGTGCTCAGTGCTCGGGGTGCTGGGTGCTCAGTGCTCGGGGTGCTCGGTGCTCAGTACTCAGGGTGCTGGGTGCTCAGTGCTCGAGGTGCTCAGTACTCAGGGTGCTGGGTGCTCAGTGCTCAGGGTGCTGGGTGCTCAGTACTCAGGTGCTGGGTGCTCAGGGCTCAGGTTGCTGGGTGCGCATTTCTCGGGGTGCTGGGTGCTCAGTGCTCAGTACTCAGGGTGCTGGGTGCTCAGTACTCAGGGTGCTCAGTGCTCAGTACTCGGGGTGCTGGGTGCTCAGTGCTCAGTGTGCTCAGTGCTCAGTGCTCGGGGTGCTGGGTGCTCAGTGCTCGGGGCGCTGGGTGCTCAGTGCTCGGGGTGCTGGGTGCTCAGTACTCAGCGTGCTGGGTGCTCAGTGCTCACAGTGTTGGGTGCTCAGTACTCAGGGTGCTGGGTGCTCAGTGCTCAGTGCTCAGGGTGCTCAGTGCTCAGGGTGCTCGGTGCTCAGGGTGCTGGGTGCTCAGTGCTCGGGGTGCTGGGTGCTCAGTGCTCAGTGCTCAGGGTGCTGGGTGCTCAGTGCTCAGTGCTCAGGCTGCTGGGTGTTCAGTACTCAGGGTGCTCGGTGCTCAGTGCTCAGGGTGCTGGGTGCTCAGTACTCAGGGTGCTGGGTGCTCAGTGCTCGGGGTGCTCGGTGCTCAGTGCTCAGGGTGATCAGTGCTCAGTACTCAGGGTGCTGGGTGCTCAGTGCTCATGGTGCTGGATGCTCAGTCCTCAGGGTGGTCAGTACTCAGGCTGCTCGGTGCTCAGTGCTCAGTACTCAGGGTGCTCAGGACTCAGGGTGCTGGTTGCTCAGTTCTCGGGGTGCTGGGTGATCAGTACTCAGGGTGCTGGGTGCTCAGTACTCGGGGTGCTGGGTGCTCAGTACTCAGGGTGCTGGGTGCTCAGTGCTGGGGTGCTGGGTGCTCAGTGCTCAGGGTGATCGGTGCTCAGTGCTCAGGGTGCTTGGTGCTCAGTCCTCAGGGTGCTCAGTGCTCAGGGTGCTGGGTGCTCAGTGCTCGGGGTGCTCGGTGCTCAGTACTCAGGGTGCTGAGTGCCCTGTACTCAGGTTGCTGGGTGCTCAGTACTCAGGGTGCTGGGTGCTCAGTACTCAGGGTGCTGGGTGCTCAGTGCTGGGGTGCTGGGTGCTCAGTGCTCAGGGTGATCGGTGCTCAGTGCTCAGGGTGCTTGGTGCTCAGTCCTCAGGGTGCTCAGTGCTCAGGGTGCTGGGTGCTCAGTGCTCGGGGTGCTCGGAGCTCAGTACTCAGGGTGCTGGGTGCTCAGTGCACGGGGTGATCGGTGCTCAGTACTCAGGGTGCTGGGTGCTCAGTGCTCGGGGTGCTCGGTGCTCAGTACGTTGGGTGCTCACTACTCAGGGTGCTGGGTGCTCAGTGCTCAGGGTGTTGGGTGCTCAGTGCTCAGGGTGCTGGGTGCTCAGTGCTCAGGGTGCTGGGTGCTCAGTACTCAGGGTTCTGGGTGCTCAGTGCTCGGGGCGCTGGGTGCTCAGTTCTCAGGGTGCTGGGTGCTCCGTACTCGGGGTGCTGGGTGCTCAGTACTCAGGGTGCTGGGTGCTCAGTACTCAGGGTGCTGGGTGCTCAGTGCTCGGGGTGCTGGGTGCTCAATACTCAGGGTGCTGGGTGCTCAGTACTCGGGGTGCTGGGTGCTCAGTACTCAGGGTGCTGGGTGCTCAGTACTCAGGGTGCTGGGTGCTCAGTACTCAGGTGCTGGGTGCTCAGGGCTCAGGTTGCTGGGTGCGCATTTCTCGGGGTGCTGGGTGCTCAGTGCTCAGTACTCAGGGTGCTGGATGCATAGTACTCAGGGTGCTGGGTGCTCAGTGCTCAGTACTCAGGGTGCTGGGTCCTCAGTGCTCAGGGTGCTGGGTGCTCAGTGCTCAGGGTGCTGGGTACTCAGTGCTCAGGGTGCTGGGTACTCAGTACTCAGGGTGCTGGGTGCTCAGTGCTCGGGGTGCTGGGTGCTCAGTGCTCGGGGTGCTGGGTGCTCAGTGCTCGGGGTGCTCGGTGCTCAGTACTCAGGGTGCTGGGTGCTCAGTGCTCGAGGTGCTCAGTACTCAGGGTGCTGGGTGCTCAGTGCTCAGGGTGCTGGGTGCTCAGTCCTCAGGGTGCTCAGTGCTCAGGGTGCTGGGTGCTCAGTGCTCGGGGTGCTCGGTGCTCAGTACTCAGGGTGCTGAGTGCTCAGTACTCAGGGTTCTGGGTGCTCAGTACTCAGGGTGCTGGGTGCTCAGTGCTCAGGGTGCTGGGTGATCAGTGCTCAGTGTGCTGGGTGCTCAGTGCTCAGGGTGCTGGGTGCTCAGTGCTCGGGGTGCTGGGTGCTCAGTACTCAGGGTGCTGGGTGCTCAGTGCTCGGGGTGATCGGTGCTCAGTAGTCAGGGTGCTGGGTGCTCTGTGCTCGGGGTGCTCGGTGCTCAGTACTCAGGGTGCTCACTACTCAGGGTGCTGGGTGCTCAGTGCTCAGGGTGCTGGGTGCTCAGTGCTCAGGGTGCTGGGTGCTCAGTGCTCAGGGTGCTGGGTGCTCAGTGCTCGGGGCGCTGGGTGCTCAGTGCTCAGGGTGCTGGGTGCTCAGTACTCGGGGTGCTGGGTCCTCAGTACTCAGGGTGCTGGGTGCTCAGTACTCAGGGTGCTGGGTGCTCAGTGCTCGGGGTGCTGGGTGCTCAATACACAGGGTGCTGCGTTCTCAGTTCTCGGGGTGCTGGGTGCTCAGTACTCAGGGTGCTGGGTGCTCAGTACTCAGGGTGCTGGGTGCTCAGTACTCGGGTGCTGGGTGCTCAGGGCTCAGGGTGCTGGGTGCTCATTTCTCGGGGTGCTGGGTGCTCAGTACTCGGGTGCTGGGTGCTCAGTACTCAGGGTGCTGGGTACTCAGTACTCAGGGTGCTGGGTGCTAAGTACTCGAGTGCTGGGTGCTCAGTGCTCAGGGTGCTGGGAGCTCAGTGCTCGGTGTGCTGGGTGCTCAGTGCTCAGTACTCAGGGTGCTGGGTGCTCAGTGCTCGGCGTGCTTGGTGCTCAGTGCTCAGTACTCAGGGTGGTGGGTGCTCAGTGCTCAGGGTTCTGTGTGCTCAGTGCTCAGGGTGCTGGGTGCTCAGTGCACAGGGTACTGGGTACTCAGTTCTCAGGGTGCTGGGTGCTCAGTACTCAGGGTTCTGGGTGCTCAGTACTCAGGGTGCTGGGTGCTTAGTGCTCGGGTTTGCTGGGTGCTCAGTGCTCGCGGTGCTGGGTGCTCAGTGCTCGGGGTGCTCGGTGCTCAGTACTCAGGGTGCTGGGTGCTCAGTTCTCGAGGTGCTCAGTACTCAGGGTGCTGTGTGTTCAGTGCTCAGGGTGCTGGGTGCTCAGTACTTAGGGTGCTCGGTGCTTAGTACTCAGGGTGCTGGGTGCTCAGTGCTCGGGGTGCTGGGTGCTCAGTGCTCAGTACTCAGGGTGCTGGGTGCTCAGTGCTCGGGGTTCTGGGTGCTCAGTGCTCAGTACTCAGGGTGCTGGGTGCTCAGTGCTCAGTGTGCTTTGTGCTCAGTACTCCGGGTGCTGGGTGCTCAGTTCTCGGGGTGCTCGGTGCTCAGTACTCAGTGCTCAGGGTGCTCAGTGCTCTCTGCTCAGGGTGCTGGGTGTTCAGTACTCAGGGTGCTGGGTGCTCAGTACTCAGGGTGCTGGGTGCTCAGTGCTCAGGGTCCTGGGTGCTCAGTACTCGGGGTGCTCGGTGCTCTGTGCTCAGGGTGCTGGGTGCTCAGTACTCAGGGTGCTGGGTGCTCAGTGCACGGGGTGATCGGTGCTCAGTACTCAGGGTGCTGGGTGCTCAGTGCTCGGGGTGCTCGGTGCTCAGTACGTTGGGTGCTCACTACTCAGGGTGCTGGGTGCTCAGTGCTCAGGGTGTTGGGTGCTCAGTGCTCAGGGTGCTGGGTGCTCAGTGCTCAGGGTGCTGGGTGCTCAGTACTCAGGGTTCTGGGTGCTCAGTGCTCGGGGCGCTGGGTGCTCAGTTCTCAGGGTGCTGGGTGCTCCGTACTCGGGGTGCTGGGTGCTCAGTACTCAGGGTGCTGGGTGCTCAGTACTCAGGGTGCTGGGTGCTCAGTGCTCGGGGTGCTGGGTGCTCAATACTCAGGGTGCTGGGTGCTCAGTACTCGGGGTGCTGGGTGCTCAGTACTCAGGGTGCTGGGTGCTCAGTACTCAGGGTGCTGGGTGCTCAGTACTCAGGTGCTGGGTGCTCAGGGCTCAGGTTGCTGGGTGCGCATTTCTCGGGGTGCTGGGTGCTCAGTGCTCAGTACTCAGGGTGCTGGGTCCTCAGTGCTCAGGGTGCTGGGTGCTCAGTGCTCAGGGTGCTGGGTACTCAGTGCTCAGGGTGCTGGGTACTCAGTACTCAGGGTGCTGGGTGCTCAGTGCTCGGGGTGCTGGGTGCTCAGTACTCAGGGTGCTGGGTGCTCAGTACTCAGGGTGCTGGGTGCTCAGTACTCGGGTGCTGGGTGCTCAGGGCTCAGGGTGCTGGGTGCTCATTTCTCGGGGTGCTGGGTGCTCAGTACTCGGGTGCTGGGTGCTCAGTACTCAGGGTGCTGGGTACTCAGTACTCAGGGTGCTGGGTGCTAAGTACTCGAGTGCTGGGTGCTCAGTGCTCAGGGTGCTGGGAGCTCAGTGCTCGGTGTGCTGGGTGCTCAGTGCTCAGTACTCAGGGTGCTGGGTGCTCAGTGCTCGGCGTGCTTGGTGCTCAGTGCTCAGTACTCAGGGTGGTGGGTGCTCAGTGCTCAGGGTTCTGTGTGCTCAGTGCTCAGGGTGCTGGGTGCTCAGTGCACAGGGTACTGGGTACTCAGTTCTCAGGGTGCTGGGTGCTCAGTACTCAGGGTTCTGGGTGCTCAGTACTCAGGGTGCTGGGTGCTTAGTGCTCGGGTTTGCTGGGTGCTCAGTGCTCGCGGTGCTGGGTGCTCAGTGCTCGGGGTGCTCGGTGCTCAGTACTCAGGGTGCTGGGTGCTCAGTTCTCGAGGTGCTCAGTACTCAGGGTGCTGTGTGTTCAGTGCTCAGGGTGCTGGGTGCTCAGTACTTAGGGTGCTCGGTGCTTAGTACTCAGGGTGCTGGGTGCTCAGTGCTCGGGGTGCTGGGTGCTCAGTGCTCAGTACTCAGGGTGCTGGGTGCTCAGTGCTCGGGGTTCTGGGTGCTCAGTGCTCAGTACTCAGGGTGCTGGGTGCTCAGTGCTCAGTGTGCTTTGTGCTCAGTACTCCGGGTGCTGGGTGCTCAGTTCTCGGGGTGCTCGGTGCTCAGTACTCAGTGCTCAGGGTGCTCAGTGCTCTCTGCTCAGGGTGCTGGGTGTTCAGTACTCAGGGTGCTGGGTGCTCAGTACTCAGGGTGCTGGGTGCTCAGTGCTCAGGGTCCTGGGTGCTCAGTACTCGGGGTGCTCGGTGCTCTGTGCTCAGGGTGCTGGGTGCTCAGTACTCAGGGTGCTGGGTGCTCAGTGCACGGGGTGATCGGTGCTCAGTACTCAGGGTGCTGGGTGCTCAGTGCTCGGGGTGCTCGGTGCTCAGTACGTTGGGTGCTCACTACTCAGGGTGCTGGGTGCTCAGTGCTCAGGGTGTTGGGTGCTCAGTGCTCAGGGTGCTGGGTGCTCAGTGCTCAGGGTGCTGGGTGCTCAGTACTCAGGGTTCTGGGTGCTCAGTGCTCGGGGCGCTGGGTGCTCAGTTCTCAGGGTGCTGGGTGCTCCGTACTCGGGGTGCTGGGTGCTCAGTACTCAGGGTGCTGGGTGCTCAGTACTCAGGGTGCTGGGTGCTCAGTGCTCGGGGTGCTGGGTGCTCAATACTCAGGGTGCTGGGTGCTCAGTACTCGGGGTGCTGGGTGCTCAGTACTCAGGGTGCTGGGTGCTCAGTACTCAGGGTGCTGGGTGCTCAGTACTCAGGTGCTGGGTGCTCAGGGCTCAGGTTGCTGGGTGCGCATTTCTCGGGGTGCTGGGTGCTCAGTGCTCAGTACTCAGGGTGCTGGATGCATAGTACTCAGGGTGCTGGGTGCTCAGTGCTCAGTACTCAGGGTGCTGGGTCCTCAGTGCTCAGGGTGCTGGGTGCTCAGTGCTCAGGGTGCTGGGTACTCAGTGCTCAGGGTGCTGGGTACTCAGTACTCAGGGTGCTGGGTGCTCAGTGCTCGGGGTGCTGGGTGCTCAGTGCTCGGGGTGCTGGGTGCTCAGTGCTCGGGGTGCTCGGTGCTCAGTACTCAGGGTGCTGGGTGCTCAGTGCTCGAGGTGCTCAGTACTCAGGGTGCTGGGTGCTCAGTGCTCAGGGTGCTGGGTGCTCAGTCCTCAGGGTGCTCAGTGCTCAGGGTGCTGGGTGCTCAGTGCTCAGGGTGCTCGGTGCTCAGTACTCAGGGTGCTGAGTGCTCAGTACTCAGGGTTCTGGGTGCTCAGTACTCAGGGTGCTGGGTGCTCAGTGCTCAGGGTGCTGGGTGATCAGTGCTCAGTGTGCTGGGTGCTCAGTGCTCAGGGTGCTGGGTGCTCAGTGCTCGGGGTGCTGGGTGCTCAGTACTCAGGGTGCTGGGTGCTCAGTGCTCGGGGTGATCGGTGCTCAGTAGTCAGGGTGCTGGGGCTCAGTACTCAGGGTGCTGGGGGCTCAGTGCTCGGGGTGCTGGGTGCTCAATACACAGGGTGCTGCGTTCTCAGTTCTCGGGGTGCTGGGTGCTCAGTACTCAGGGTGCTGGGTGCTCAGTACTCAGGGTGCTGGGTGCTCAGTACTCGGGTGCTGGGTGCTCAGGGCTCAGGGTGCTGGGTGCTCATTTCTCGGGGTGCTGGGTGCTCAGTACTCGGGTGCTGGGTGCTCAGTACTCAGGGTGCTGGGTACTCAGTACTCAGGGTGCTGGGTGCTAAGTACTCGAGTGCTGGGTGCTCAGTGCTCAGGGTGCTGGGAGCTCAGTGCTCGGTGTGCTGGGTGCTCAGTGCTCAGTACTCAGGGTGCTGGGTGCTCAGTGCTCGGCGTGCTTGGTGCTCAGTGCTCAGTACTCAGGGTGGTGGGTGCTCAGTGCTCAGGGTTCTGTGTGCTCAGTGCTCAGGGTGCTGGGTGCTCAGTGCACAGGGTACTGGGTACTCAGTTCTCAGGGTGCTGGGTGCTCAGTACTCAGGGTTCTGGGTGCTCAGTACTCAGGGTGCTGGGTGCTTAGTGCTCGGGTTTGCTGGGTGCTCAGTGCTCGCGGTGCTGGGTGCTCAGTGCTCGGGGTGCTCGGTGCTCAGTACTCAGGGTGCTGGGTGCTCAGTTCTCGAGGTGCTCAGTACTCAGGGTGCTGTGTGTTCCGTGCTCAGGGTGCTGGGTGCTCAGTACTTAGGGTGCTCGGTGCTTAGTACTCAGGGTGCTGGGTGCTCAGTGCTCGGGGTGCTGGGTGCTCAGTGCTCAGTACTCAGGGTGCTGGGTGCTCAGTGCTCGGGGTTCTGGGTGCTCAGTGCTCAGTACTCAGGGTGCTGGGTGCTCAGTGCTCAGTGTGCTTTGTGCTCAGTACTCCGGGTGCTGGGTGCTCAGTTCTCGGGGTGCTCGGTGCTCAGTACTCAGTGCTCAGGGTGCTCAGTGCTCTCTGCTCAGGGTGCTGGGTGTTCAGTACTCAGGGTGCTGGGTGCTCAGTACTCAGGGTGCTGGGTGCTCAGTGCTCAGGGTCCTGGGTGCTCAGTACTCGGGGTGCTCGGTGCTCTGTGCTCAGGGTGCTGGGTGCTCAGTACTCATGGTGCTGGGTGCTCAGTACTCAGTGTGCTGGGTGCTCAGTGCTCAGGGTGCTGGGTACTCAGTGCTCAGAGTGCTCGGTGCTCAGTACTCGGGGTGTTGGGTGCTCATTCTCGGGGTGCAGGGTGCTCAGTGCTCGGGGTGCTGGGTGCTCAGTACTCAGGTTGCTGGCTGCTCAGTGCTCAGGGTGCTGGGTGCTCAATACTCAGGGTGCTGGGTGCTCAGGGTGCTGGGTGCTCAGTACACAGGGTGCTGGGTGCTCAGTGCTCAGGGTGCTGGGTGCTCAGTACTCAGGGTGCTGGGTGCTCAGTGCTCAGTGCTCAGGGTTCTGGTTGCTCAGTACTCAGGGTGCTGTGTGCTCAGTACTCAGGTTACTGGATGCTCAGTGCTCAGGGTGCTCTGTGGTCAGTACTCAGGGTGCTGGGTGCTCAGTGCTCGGGCTGCTGCGTTCTCAGTACTCAGGGTGCTGGGTGCTCAGTACTCAGGGTGCTAAGTGCTCAGTACTCGGGGTGCTGGGTGCTCAGTTCTCAGGGTGCTCAGTACTCAGGGTGCTGGGTGCTCAGTGCTCAGGGTGCAGGGTGCTCAGTCCTCGGGGTGCTCCATGCTCAGTGCTCAGGGTGCTGGGTGCTCAGTACTCAGGGTGCTGGGTGCTCAGTGCTCAGGGTGCTGGGTGCTCAGTACTCAGGGTGCTGGGTGCTCAGTGCTCGCGGTGCTCGGTGCTCAGTCCTCAAGGTGCTGGGTGCTCAGTGCTCAGGGTGCAGGGGGCTCAGTCCTCGGGGGGCTGGGTGCTCAGTGCTCGCGGTGCTCTGTGCTCAGTCCTCAAGGTGCTGGGTGCTCAGTGCTCAGGGTGCTGGGTGCTCAGTGCTCAGGGTGCTGGGTGCTCAGTACTCAGGGTGCTCAGTGCTCAGTACTCGTGGTGCTGGGTGCTCAGTGCTCAGTGTGCTCAGTGCTCAGTACTCAGGGTGTTGGGGGCTCAGTACTCAGGGTGCTGGGTGCTCAGTACTCAGGGTGCTCGGTTCTCAGTACTCAGGGTGCTGGGTGCTCAGTACTCAGGGTGCTGGTTGCTCAGTGCTCGGGGTGCTGGGTGCTCAGTACTCAGGGTGCTGGTGGCTCAGTACTCAGGGTGCTGGGTGCTCAGTACTCAGGGTGATCTGTTCTCAGTACTCAGGGTGCTGGGTGCTCAGTGCTCGGGATGCTGGGTGCTCAGTACTCGGGTTGCTCAGTGCTCAGTACTCAGGGTGCTGGGTGCTCAGTACTCAGGGTGCTAGTTGCTCAGTGCTCGGGGTGCTCGGTGCTCAGTACTCGGGGTGCTGGGTGCTCAGTACTCGGGGTGCTGGGTGCTCAGTGCTCAGGGTGCTGGGTGCTCAGTGCTCGGGGTGCTGGGTGCTCAGTGCTGAGGGTGCTGGCTGCTCAGTGCTCAGGGTGCTGCGTGCTCAGTACTCAGGGTGCTCGGTGCTCAGTACTCAGGGTGCTCAGTGCTCAGTACTCAGCGTGCTGGGTGCTCAGAGCTCAGGGTCCTCGGTGCTCAGTACTCAGGGTGCTCAGTGCTCAGTACTCAGCGTACTTTGTGCTCAGTGCTCAGTGTGCTGGGTGCTCAGTACTCAGGGTGCTGGGTGCTCAGTACTCAGGGTGCTGGGTGCTCAGTACTCAGGGTGCTGGGTGCTCAGTGCTCGGGGTGCTCGGTGATCAGTACTCAGGGTGCTGGATGCTCAGTGCTCAGGATGCTGGGTACTCAGTACTCAGGGTGCTGGGTGCTCAGTGCTCAGGGTGCTGGGTGCTCAGTGCTCAGGGTGCTGGGTGCTCAGTGCTCAGGGTGCTGGGTGCTCAGTGCTAGGGGTGCTGGGTGCTCAGTGCTCGGGGTGCTGGGTGCTCAGTGCTCGGGGTGCTGGGTTCTCAGTGCTCGGGGTGCTGGGTGCTCAGTGCTCGGGGTGCTGGGTGCTCAGTGCTCGGGGTGCTGGGTGCTCAGTGCTCCGGGTGCTGGATGCTCAGTGCTCGGGGTGCTGGGTGCTCAGTACTCAGGTTGCTGGGTGCTCAGTACTCAGGGTGCTGGGTGCTCAGTGCTCAGGGTGCTGGGTGCTCAGTCCTCAGGGTGCTGGGTGCTCAGTACTCAGGGTGTTCGGTGCTCAGTACTCAGGGTGCTCAGTACTCAGGGTGCTGGGTGCTCAGTGCTCAGGGTGCTGGGTGCTCAGTACTCAGGGTGCTGGGTGCTCAGTGCTCGGGGTGCTGGGTGCTCAGTGCTCAGGGTGATCGGTGCTCATTACTCAGGGCGCTGGGTGCTCAGTCCTCGGGGTGCTGGGTGCTCAGTGCTCGGGGTGCTGGGTGCTCAGTGCTCAGTGCTCAGGGCGCTGGGTGCTCAGTCCTCGGGGTGCTGGGTGCTCAGTACTCAGGGTGCTCGGTGCTCAGTACTCAGGGTTTTCAGTGCTCAGGGTGCTGGGTGCTCAGTACTCAGGGTGCTCAGTGCTCAGTACTCAGGGTGCTGGGTGCTCAGTACTCAGGGTGCTCAGTGCTCAGTACTCGGGGTGCTGGGTGCTCAGTGCTCAGTGTGCTCAGTGCTCAGTGCTCGGGGTGCTGGGTGCTCAGTGCTCGGGGCGCTGGGTGCTCAGTGCTCGGGGTACTGGGTGCTCAGTACTCAGCGTGCTGGGTGCTCAGTGCTCACAGTGTTGGGTGCTCAGTACTCAGGGTGCTGGGTGCTCAGTGCTCAGTGCTCAGGGTGCTCAGTGCTCAGGGTGCTCGGTGCTCAGGGAGCTGGGTGCTCAGTGCTCGGGGTGCTGGGTGCTCAGTGCTCAGTGCTCAGGGTGCTGGGTGCTCAGTGCTCAGTGCTCAGGCTGCTGGGTGTTCAGTACTCAGGGTGCTCGGTGCTCAGTGCTCAGGGTGCTGGGTGCTCAGTACTCAGGGTGCTGGGTGCTCAGTGCTCGGGGTGCTCGGTGCTCAGTGCTCAGGGTGATCAGTGCTCAGTACTCAGGGTGCTGGGTGCTCAATGCTCATGGTGCTGGATGCTCAGTCCTCAGGGTGGTCAGTACTCAGGCTGCTCGGTGCTCAGTGCTCAGTACTCAGGGTGCTCAGGACTCAGGGTGCTGGTTGCTCAGTTCTCGGGGTGCTGGGTGATCAGTACTCAGGGTGCTGGGTGCTCAGTACTCGGGGTGCTGGGTGCTCAGTACTCAGGGTGCTGGGTGCTCAGTGCTGGGGTGCTGGGTGCTCAGTGCTCAGGGTGATCGGTGCTCAGTGCTCAGGGTGCTTGGTGCTCAGTCCTCAGGGTGCTCAGTGCTCAGGGTGCTGGGTGCTCAGTGCTCGGGGTGCTCGGTGCTCAGTACTCAGGGTGCTGAGTGCCCTGTACTCAGGTTGCTGGGTGCTCAGTACTCAGGGTGCTGGGTGCTCAGTACTCAGGGTGCTGGGTGCTCAGTGCTCAGGGTGCTGGGTGCTCAGTGCTCAGGGTGCTGGGTGCTCAGTGCTCGGGGTGCTGGGTTCTCAGGGCTGTGGTGCTGGGTGCTCAGTGCTCAGTGCTCAGGGTGCTGGGTGCTCAGTGCTCAGTGCTCAGGGTGCTGGTTGCTCAGTACTCAGGGTGCTGGGTGCTCAGTACTCAGGTTACTGGGTGCTCACTGCTCGGGGTGCTGCGTGCTCACTACTCAGGGTGCTGGGTACTCAGTGCTCAGGGTGCTGGGTGCTCAGTACTCAGGGTGCCGGGTGCTCAGTGCTCGGGGTGCTGGGTGCTCAGTACTCAGGGTGCTGGGTGCTCAGTGCTCGGGGTGCTGGGTGCTCAGTGCTCAGGGTGATTGGTGCTCAGTGCTCAGGGTGCTGGGTGCTCAGTCCTCAGGGTGCTCAGTGCTCAGGGTGCTGGGTGCTCAGTGCTCGGGGTGCTGGGTGCTCAGTGCTCAGGGTGCTGGGTGCTCAGTGCTCGGGGTGCTGGGTGCTCAGTGCTCGGGGTGCTGGGTGCTCAGTGCTCGGGGCGCTGGGTGCTCAGTGCTCGCTGTGCTGGGTGCTCAGTACTCGGGGTGCTGTGTGCTCAGTGCTCAGTGTGCTCAGTGCTCAGTACTCAGTGCTCAGGGTGCTCAGTGCTCAGTGCTCAGGGGGCTGGGTGTTCAGTACTCAGGGTGCTGGGTGCTCAGTACTCAGGGTGCTCAGTGCTCAGTACTCGTGGTGCTGGGTGCTCAGTGCTCAGTGTGCTCAGTGCTCAGTACTCAGGGTGTTGGGGGCTCAGTACTCAGGGTGCTGGGTGCTCAGTACTCAGGGTGCTCAGTGCTCAGTACTCGTGGTGCTGGGTGCTCAGTGCTCAGTGTGCTCAGTGCTCAGTACTCAGGGTGTTGGGGGCTCAGTACTCAGGGTGCTGGGTGCTCAGTACTCAGGGTGCTCGGTTCTCAGTACTCAGGGTGCTGGGTGCTCAGTACTCAGGGTGCTGGTTGCTCAGTGCTCGGGGTGCTGGGTGCTCAGTACTCAGGGTGCTGGTGGCTCAGTACTCAGGGTGCTGGGTGCTCAGTACTCAGGGTGATCTGTTCTCAGTACTCAGGGTGCTGGGTGCTCAGTGCTCGGGATGCTGGGTGCTCAGTACTCGGGTTGCTCAGTGCTCAGTACTCAGGGTGCTGGGTGCTCAGTACTCAGGGTGCTAGTTGCTCAGTGCTCGGGGTGCTCGGTGCTCAGTACTCGGGGTGCTGGGTGCTCAGTACTCGGGGTGCTGGGTGCTCAGTGCTCAGGGTGCTGGGTGCTCAGTGCTCGGGGTGCTGGGTGCTCAGTGCTGAGGGTGCTGGCTGCTCAGTGCTCAGGGTGCTGCGTGCTCAGTACTCAGGGTGCTCGGTGCTCAGTACTCAGGGTGCTCAGTGCTCAGTACTCAGCGTGCTGGGTGCTCAGAGCTCAGGGTCCTCGGTGCTCAGTACTCAGGGTGCTCAGTGCTCAGTACTCAGCGTACTTTGTGCTCAGTGCTCAGTGTGCTGGGTGCTCAGTACTCAGGGTGCTGGGTGCTCAGTACTCAGGGTGCTGGGTGCTCAGTACTCAGGGTGCTGGGTGCTCAGTGCTCGGGGTGCTCGGTGATCAGTACTCAGGGTGCTGGATGCTCAGTGCTCAGGATGCTGGGTACTCAGTACTCAGGGTGCTGGGTGCTCAGTGCTCAGGGTGCTGGGTGCTCAGTGCTCAGGGTGCTGGGTGCTCAGTGCTCAGGGTGCTGGGTGCTCAGTGCTAGGGGTGCTGGGTGCTCAGTGCTCGGGGTGCTGGGTGCTCAGTGCTCGGGGTGCTGGGTTCTCAGTGCTCGGGGTGCTGGGTGCTCAGTGCTCGGGGTGCTGGGTGCTCAGTGCTCGGGGTGCTGGGTGCTCAGTGCTCGGGGTGCTGGATGCTCAGTGCTCGGGGTGCTGGGTGCTCAGTACTCAGGTTGCTGGGTGCTCAGTACTCAGGGTGCTGGGTGCTCAGTGCTCAGGGTGCTGGGTGCTCAGTCCTCAGGGTGCTGGGTGCTCAGTACTCAGGGTGTTCGGTGCTCAGTACTCAGGGTGCTCAGTACTCAGGGTGCTGGGTGCTCAGTGCTCAGGGTGCTGGGTGCTCAGTACTCAGGGTGCTGGGTGCTCAGTGCTCGGGGTGCTGGGTGCTCAGTGCTCAGGGTGATCGGTGCTCATTACTCAGGGCGCTGGGTGCTCAGTCCTCGGGGTGCTGGGTGCTCAGTGCTCGGGGTGCTGGGTGCTCAGTGCTCAGTGCTCAGGGCGCTGGGTGCTCAGTCCTCGGGGTGCTGGGTGCTCAGTACTCAGGGTGCTCGGTGCTCAGTACTCAGGGTTTTCAGTGCTCAGGGTGCTGGGTGCTCAGTACTCAGGGTGCTCAGTGCTCAGTACTCAGGGTGCTGGGTGCTCAGTACTCAGGGTGCTCAGTGCTCAGTACTCGGGGTGCTGGGTGCTCAGTGCTCAGTGTGCTCAGTGCTCAGTGCTCGGGGTGCTGGGTGCTCAGTGCTCGGGGCGCTGGGTGCTCAGTGCTCGGGGTACTGGGTGCTCAGTACTCAGCGTGCTGGGTGCTCAGTGCTCACAGTGTTGGGTGCTCAGTACTCAGGGTGCTGGGTGCTCAGTGCTCAGTGCTCAGGGTGCTCAGTGCTCAGGGTGCTCGGTGCTCAGGGTGCTGGGTGCTCAGTGCTCGGGGTGCTGGGTGCTCAGTGCTCAGTGCTCAGGGTGCTGGGTGCTCAGTGCTCAGTGCTCAGGCTGCTGGGTGTTCAGTACTCAGGGTGCTCGGTGCTCAGTGCTCAGGGTGCTGGGTGCTCAGTACTCAGGGTGCTGGGTGCTCAGTGCTCGGGGTGCTCGGTGCTCAGTGCTCAGGGTGATCAGTGCTCAGTACTCAGGGTGCTGGGTGCTCAGTGCTCATGGTGCTGGATGCTCAGTCCTCAGGGTGGTCAGTACTCAGGCTGCTCGGTGCTCAGTGCTCAGTACTCAGGGTGCTCAGGACTCAGGGTGCTGGTTGCTCAGTTCTCGGGGTGCTGGGTGATCAGTACTCAGGGTGCTGGGTGCTCAGTACTCGGGGTGCTGGGTGCTCAGTACTCAGGGTGCTGGGTGCTCAGTGCTGGGGTGCTGGGTGCTCAGTGCTCAGGGTGATCGGTGCTCAGTGCTCAGGGTGCTTGGTGCTCAGTCCTCAGGGTGCTCAGTGCTCAGGGTGCTGGGTGCTCAGTGCTCGGGGTGCTCGGTGCTCAGTACTCAGGGTGCTGAGTGCCCTGTACTCAGGTTGCTGGGTGCTCAGTACTCAGGGTGCTGGGTGCTCAGTACTCAGGGTGCTGGGTGCTCAGTGCTCAGGGTGCTGGGTGCTCAGTGCTCAGGGTGCTGGGTGCTCAGTGCTCGGGGTGCTGGGTTCTCAGGGCTGTGGTGCTGGGTGCTCAGTGCTCAGTGCTCAGGGTGCTGGGTGCTCAGTGCTCAGTGCTCAGGGTGCTGGTTGCTCAGTACTCAGGGTGCTGGGTGCTCAGTACTCAGGTTACTGGGTGCTCACTGCTCGGGGTGCTGCGTGCTCACTACTCAGGGTGCTGGGTACTCAGTGCTCAGGGTGCTGGGTGCTCAGTACTCAGGGTGCCGGGTGCTCAGTGCTCGGGGTGCTGGGTGCTCAGTACTCAGGGTGCTGGGTGCTCAGTGCTCGGGGTGCTGGGTGCTCAGTGCTCAGGGTGATTGGTGCTCAGTGCTCAGGGTGCTGGGTGCTCAGTCCTCAGGGTGCTCAGTGCTCAGGGTGCTGGGTGCTCAGTGCTCGGGGTGCTGGGTGCTCAGTGCTCAGGGTGCTGGGTGCTCAGTGCTCGGGGTGCTGGGTGCTCAGTGCTCGGGGTGCTGGGTGCTCAGTGCTCGGGGCGCTGGGTGCTCAGTGCTCGCTGTGCTGGGTGCTCAGTACTCGGGGTGCTGTGTGCTCAGTGCTCAGTGTGCTCAGTGCTCAGTACTCAGTGCTCAGGGTGCTCAGTGCTCAGTGCTCAGGGGGCTGGGTGTTCAGTACTCAGGGTGCTGGGTGCTCAGTGTTCGGGGCGCTGGGTGCTCAGTGCTTGGGGCGCTGGGTGCTCAGTGCTCGGGGTGCTCGGAGCGCAGTACTCAGGGTGCTGGGTGCTCAGTGCTCGGGGTGATCAGTGCTCAGTACTCAGGGTGCTGGGTGCTCAGTGCTCGCTGTGCTCGGTGCTCAGTACTTTGGGTGCTCACTATTCAGGGTGCTGGGTGCTCAGTGCTCAGGGTTCTGGGTGCTCAGTGCTCAGGTTGCTGGGTGCTCAGTGCTCAGGGTGCTGGGTGATCATTACTCAGGGTGCTGGGTGCTCAGTGCTCGGGGTGCTGGGTGCTCAGTGCTTAGGGTGCTGGGTGCTCAGTACTCAGTGTGCTGGGTGCTCAGTACTCGGGGTGCTGGGTGCTCAGTACTCTGGTGCTGGGTGCTCAGTGCTCAGGGTGCTGGGTGCTCAGTGCTCGGTGTGCTGGGTGCTCAGTGCTCAGTAGTCAGGGTGCTGCATGCTCAGTGCTCGGGGTGCTCGGTGCTCAGTACGTTGGGTGCTCACTACTCAGGGTGCTGGGTGCTCAGTGCTCAGGGTGCTGGGTGCTCAGTGCTCAGGGTGCTGGGTGCTCAGTGCTCAGGGTGCTGGGTGCTCAGTACTCAGGTTCCTGGGTGCTCAGTGCTTGGGGTGCTGGGTGCTCAGTGCTCGTGGTGCTGGGTGCTCAGTACTCGGGGTGCTGGGTGCTCAGTACTCAGGTTGCTGGGTGATCAGTGCTCAGGGTGCTGGGTGCTCAGTGCTCAGTGCTCAGGGTGCTGGTTGCTCAGTTCTCAGGGTGCTGGGTGCTCAGTACTCAGGGTGCTAGGTGCTCAGTGCTCAGGGTGCTTGGTGCTCAGTACTCAGGGTGCTGGGTGATCAGTGCTCGGGGTGCTGGGTGGTCAGTGCTCAGGGTGCTGGGTGCTCAGTGCTCAGGGTGCTGGGTGCTCAGTACTCAGGGTGCTGGGTGCTCAGTGCTCGGGGTGCTCGGTGCTCAGTACTCAGGGTGCTGGTTGCTCAGTGCTCAGGGTGCTGGGTGCTCAGTGATCAGGGTGTTGGGTGCTCAGTACTCAGGGTGCTCGGTGCTCAGTACTCAGGGTTCTCAGTGCTCAGTACTCAGGGTGCTGGGTACTCAGTGCTCAGGGTGCTGGGTGCTCAGTACTCAGGGTGCTCAGTGCTCAGTACTGGGGGTGCTTGGTGCTCAGTACTCAGGGTGCTCAGTGCTCAGTACTCGGGGTGCTGGGTGCTCAGTGCTCAGGGTGCTCAGTGCTCAGTGCTCGGGGTGCTGGGTGCTCAGTGCTCGGGGCGCTGGGTGCTCAGTGCTCGGGGTGCTGGGTGTTCAGTACTCGGGGTTCTGGGTGCTCAGTGCTCAGGGTACTCAGTGCTCAGTACTCAGTGCTCAGGGTGCTCAGTGCTCAGTGATCAGGGTGCTGGGTGTTCAGTACTCAGGGTGCTGGGTGCTCAGTACTCAGGGTGCTGGGTGCTCAGTGCTCAGGGTGCTGGGTGCTCAGTGCTCGGGGCGCTGGGTGCTCAGTACTCAGGGTGCTGGGTGCTCAGTGCTCAGTACTCAGGGAGCTGGGTGCTCAGTGCACGGGGTGCCAGGTGCTCAGTACTCAGGGTGCTGGGTGCTCAGTGCTCGGGGTGCTCGGTGCTCAGAACGCTGGGTGCTCAGTACTCAGGGTGCTGGGTGCTCAGTACTCAGGGTGCTGGATGCTTAGTACTCAGGGTGCTGGGTGTTCAGTGCTCGGGGTGCTGGGTGCTCAGTGCTCAGTACTCAGTGCTCAGGGTGCTCAGTGCTCAGTGATCAGGGTGCTGGGTGTTCAGTACTCAGGGTGCTGGGTGCTCAGTACTCAGGGTGCCCAGAGCTCAGTACTCAGGGTGCTGGGTGCTCAGTGCTCGGGGTGATCGGTGCTCAGTACTCAGGGTGCTGGGTGCTCAGTGCTCGGGGTGCTCGGTGCTCAGTACGTTGGGTGCTCACTACTCAGGGTGCTGGGTGCTCAGTGCTCAGGGTGCTGGGTGCTCAGTGCTCAGGGTTCTGGCTGCTCAGTGCTCAGGGTGCTGGGTGCTCAGTACTCAGGCTGCTGGGTGCTCAGTGCTCGCGGTGCTGGGTGCTCAGTGCTCAGGGTGCTGGGTGCTCAGTACTCAGGGTGCTGGGTGCTCAGTACTCGGGGTGCTGGGTGCTCAGTACTCAGGGGGCTGGGTGCTCAGTACTCAGGGTGCTGGGTGCTCAGTACTCGGGTGCTGGGTGCTCAGTGCTCAGGGTGCTGGGTGCTCAGTGCTCGGTGTGCTGGGTGCTCAGTGCTCAGTACTCAGGGTGCTGGGTGCTCAGTGCTCGGGGTGCTGGGTGCTCACTGCTCAGTACTCAGGGTGCTGGGTGCTCAGTGCTCAGGGTGCTGTGTGCTCAGTGCTCAGGGTGCTGGGTGCTCAGTGCTCAGGGTGCTGGGTACTCAGTGCTCAGGGTGCTGGGTGCTCAGTACTCAGGGTGCTGTGTGCTCAGTACTCAGGGTGCTGGGTGCTCAGTGCTCGGGGTGCTGGGTGCTCAGTGCTCACGGTGCTGGGTGCTCAGTGCTCGGGGTGCTCGGTGCTCAGTACTCAGGGTGCTGGGTGCTCAGTGCTGGAGGTGCTCAGTACTCAGGGTGCTGTGTGTTCAGTGCTCAGGGTGCTCGGTGCTCAGTACGTTGGGTGCTCAGTACTCATTGTGCTGGGTGCTCAGTGCTCAGGGTGCTGGGTGCTCAATGCTCAGGGTGCTGGGTGCTCGGTGCTCGGGGTGCTGGGTGCTCAGTACTCGTGGTGCTCAGTGCTCAGTACTCAGGGTGCTGGGTGCTCAGTGCTCAGGGTGCTGGGTGCTCAGTACTCAGGGTGCTGGGTGCTCGGTGCTCAGTACGCTGGGTGCTCAGTACTCAGGGTGCTGGGTGCTCAGTGCTCAGTACTCAGGGAGCTGGGTGCTCATTGCACGGGGTGCCAGGTGCTCAGTACTCAGGGTGCTGGGTGCTCAGTGCTCGGGGTGCTCGGTGCTCAGAACACTGGGTGCTCAGTACTCAGGGTGCTGGGTGCTCAGTACTCAGGGTGCTGGATGCTTAGTACTCAGGGTGCTGGGTGTTCAGTGCTCGGGGTGCTGGGTGCTCAGTGTTCAGTACTCAGGGTGCTGGGTGCTCAGTGCTCAGGGTGCTGGGTGCTCAGTGCTCAGGGCGCTGGGTGCTCAGTGCTCAGGGTGCTGGGTACTCAGTGCTCAGGGTGCTGGGTGCTCAGTACTCAGGGTGCTGGGTGCTCAGTGCTCGGGGTGCTGGGTGCTCAGTGCTCGGGGTGCTGGGTGCTCAGTGCTCGAGGTGCTCGGTGCTCAGTACTCAGGGTGCTGGGTTCTCAGTGCTCGAGGTGCTCAGTACTCAGGGTGCTGGGTGCTCAGTGCTCAGGGTGCTGGGTGCTCAGTCCTCAGGGTGCTCAGTGCTCAGGGTGCTGGGTGCTCAGTGCTCGGGGTGCTCGGTGATCAGTACTCAGGGTGCTGATTGCTCAGTACTCAGGGTGCTGGGTGCTCAGTACTCAGGGTGCTGGGTGCTCAGTGCTCAGGGTGCTGGGTGATCAGTGCTCAGTGTGCTGGGTGCTCAGTGCTCAGGGTGCTGGGTGCTCAGCGCTCGGGGTGCTGGGTGCTCAGTACTCAGGGTGCTGGGAGCTCAGTGCTCAGGGTGCTGGGTGCTCATTGCTCGGGGCGCTGGCTGCTCAGTGCTCGGGGTGCTCGGAGCTCAGTACTCAGGGTGCTGGGTGCTCAGTGCATGGGGTGATCGGTGCTCAGTACTCAGGGTGCTGGGTGCTCAGTGCTCGGGGTGCTCGGTGCTCAGTACGTTGGGTGCTCACTACTCAGGGTGCTGGGTGCTCAGTGCTCAGGGTGTTGGGTGCTCAGTGCTCAGGGTGCTGGGTGCTCAGTGCTCAGGGTGCTGGGTGCTCAGTACTCAGGGTTCTGGGTGCTCAGTGCTCGGGGCGCTGGGTGCTCAGTGCTCAGGGTGCTGGGTGCTCAGTACTCGGGGTGCTGGGTGCTCAGTACTCAGGGTGCTGGGTGCTCAGTACTCAGGGTGCTGGGTGCTCAGTGCTCGGGGTGCTGGGTGCTCAATACTCAGGGTGCTGGGTGCTCAGTACTCGGGGTGCTGGGTGCTCAGTACTCAGGGTGCTGGGTGCTCAGTACTCAGGGTGCTGGGTGCTCAGTACTCAGGTGCTGGGTGCTCAGGGCTCAGGTTGCTGGGTGCGCATTTCTCGGGGTGCTGGGTGCTCAGTGCTCAGTACTCAGGGTGCTGGATGCATAGTACTCAGGGTGCTGGGTGCTCAGTGCTCGGGGTGCTGGGTGCTCAGTGCTCAGTACTCAGGGTGCTGGGTGGTCAGTGCTCAGGGTGCTGGGTGCTCAGTGCTCAGGGTGCTGGGTACTCAGTGCTCAGGGTGCTGGGTACTCAGTACTCAGGGTGCTGGGTGCTCAGTGCTCGGGGTGCTGGGTGCTCAGTGCTCGGGGTGCTGGGTGCTCAGTGCTCGGGGTGCTCGGTGCTCAGTACTCAGGGTGCTGGGTGCTCAGTGCTCGAGGTGCTCAGTACTCAGGGTGCTGGGTGCTCAGTGCTCAGGGTGCTGGGTGCTCAGTCCTCAGGGTGCTCAGTGCTCAGGGTGCTGGGTGCTCAGTGCTCGGGGTGCTCGGTGCTCAGTACTCAGGGTGCTGAGTGCTCAGTACTCAGGGTTCTGGGTGCTCAGTACTCAGGGTTCTGGGTGCTCAGTGCTCAGTTTGCTGTGTGCTCAGTGCTCGGGGTGCTGGGTGCTCAGTACTCAGTGTGCTTTGTGCTCAGTACTCCGGGTGCTGGGTGCTCAGTTCTCGGGGTGCTCGGTGCTCAGTACTCAGTGCTCAGGGTGCTCAGTGCTCTCTGCTCAGGGTGCTGGGTGTTCAGTACTCAGGGTGCTGGGTGCTCAGTACTCAGGGTGCTGGGTGCTCAGTGCTCAGGGTCCTGGGTGCTCAGTACTCGGGGTGCTCGGTGCTCTGTGCTCAGGGTGCTGGGTGCTCAGTACTCATGGTGCTGGGTGCTCAGTACTCAGTGTGCTGGGTGCTCAGTGCTCAGGGTGCTGGGTACTCAGTGCTCAGAGTGCTCGGTGCTCAGTACTCGGGGTGCTGGGTGCTCATTCTCGGGGTGCAGGGTGCTCAGTGCTCGGGGTGCTGGGTGCTCAGTACTCAGGGTGCTGGCTGCTCAGTGCTCAGGGTGCTGGGTGCTCAATACTCAGGGTGCTGGGTCCTCAGGGTTCTGGGTGCTCAGTACTCAGGGTGCTGGGTGCTCAGTGCTCAGGGTGCTGGGTGCTCAGTACTCAGGGTGCTGGGAGCTCAGTGCTCAGGGTGATCTTTGCTCAGTACTCAGGGTGCTCAGTACTCAGGGTGCTGGGTGCTCAGTGCTCGGGGTGCTGGGTGCTCAGTACTCAGGGTGCTGGGTGCTCAGTGCTCGGTGTTCTGGGTGCTCAGTGCTCAGGGTGATCGGTGCTCAGTACTCAGGGTGCTGGGTGCTCAGTGCTCAGGGTGCTGGGTGCTCAGTCCTCAAGGTGCTCAGTGCTCAGTGTGCTGGGCGCTCAGTGCTCGGGGTGTTCGGTGCTCAGTACTCAGGGTGCTGAGTGCTCAGTACTCAGGGTGCTGGGTGCTCAGTACTCAGGGTGCTGGGTGCTCAGTGCTCAGGGTGCTGGGTGATCAGTGCTCAGTGTGCTGGGTGCTCAGTGCTCAGGGTGCTGGGTGCTCAGTGCTCGGGGTGCTGGGTGCTCAGTACTCAGGGTGCTGGGTGCTCAGTGCACAGGGTGCTGGGTGCTCAGTGCTCGGGGCGCTGGGTGCTCAGTGCTTGGGGTGCTCGGAGCTCAGTACTCAGGGTGCTGGGTGCTCAGTGCTCGGGGTGATCGGTGCTCAGTAGTCAGGGTGCTGGGTGCTCAGTGCTCGGGGTGCTGGGTGCTCTGTGCTCAGTACGCAGTGTGCTGGGTGCTCAGTGCTCTGGGTGCTGGGTGCTCAGTGCTCAGTACTCAGGGTGCTGGGTGCTCAGTGCTCAGTTTGCTGGGTGCTCAGTGCTCGGGGTGCTGGGTGCTCAGTACTCAGTGTGCTTTGTGCTCAGTACTCCGGGTGCTGGTTGCTCAGTTCTCGGGGTGCTCGGTGCTCAGTACTCAGTGCTCATTGTGCTCAGTGCTCAGTGCTCAGGGTGCTGGGTGCTCAGTGCTCGGGGTGCTCGGAGCTCAGTACTCAGGGTGCTGGGTGCTCAGTGCTCGGGGTGATCGGTGCTCAGTAGTCAGGGTGCTGGGTGCTCAGTGCTCGGGGTGCTCGGTGCTCAGTACGTTGGGTGCTCACTACTCAGGGTGCTGGGTGCTCAGTGCTCAGGGTGCTGGGTGCTCAGTGCTCAGGGTGCTGGCTGCTCAGTGCTCAGGGTGCTGGGTGCTCAGTGCTCGGGGCGCTGGGTGCTCAGTGCTCAGGGTGCTGGGTGCTCAGTACTCGGGGTGCTGGGTGCTCAGTACTCAGGGTGCTGGGTGCTCAGTGCTCGGGGTGCTGGGTGCTCAGTGCTCAGTACTCAGGGTGCTGGGTGCTCAGTGCTCGGGGTGCTGGGTGCTCAGTGCTCAGTACTCAGGGTGCTGGGTGCTCAGTGCTCAGTTTGCTGGGTGCTCAGTGCTCGGGGTGCTGGGTGCTCAGTACTCAGTGTGCTTTGTGCTCAGTACTCCGGGTGCTGGGTGCTCAGTTCTCGGGGTGCTCGGTGCTCAGTACTCAGTGCTCAGGGTGCTCAGTGCTCAGTGCTCAGGGTGCTGGGTGTTCAGTACTCAGGTTGCTGGGTGCTCAGTACTCAGGGTGCTGGGTGCTCAGTGCTCAGGGTCCTGGGTGCTCAGTACTCAGTGTGCTGGGTGCTCAGTGTGCTGGGTACTCAGTGCTCAGAGTGCTCGGTGCTCAGTACTCGGGGTGCTGGGTGCTCATTCTCGGGGTGCTGGGTGCTCAGTGCTCGGGGTGCTGGGTGCTCAGTACTCAGGGTGCTGGGTGCTCAGTGCTCAGGGTGCTGGGTGCTCAGTACTCAGTGTGCTGGGTGCTCAGGGTGCTGGGTGCTCAGTACTCAGGGTGCTGGGTGCTCAGTGCTCAGGGTGCTGGGTGCTCAGTACTCAGGGTGCTCAGTACTCAGGGTGCTGGGTGCTCAGTGCTCGGGGTGCTGGGTGCTCAGTACTCAGGGTTCTGGGTGCTCAGTGCTCGGGGTGCTCGTTGCTCATTACGTTGGGTGCTCAGTGCTCAGGGTGCTGGCTGCTCAGTGCTCAGGGTGCTGGGTGCTCAGTGCTCAGGGTGCTTGATGCTCAGTACTCAGGGTGCTGGGTGCTCATTGCTCGGGGTGCTGGGTGCTCAGTGCTCAGGGTGTTCGGTGCTCAGTACTCAGGTTGCTGGGAGCTCAGGGCTCGGGGTGCTGGGTGCTCAGTATTCAGGGTGCTGGGTGCTCAGTGCTCAGGGTGCTGGGTACTCAGTGCTCAGGGTGCTGGGTGCTCAGTATTCAGGGTGCTGGGTGCTCAGTGCTCAGGGTGCTGGGTACTCAGTGCTCAGGGTGCTGGGTGCTCAGTACTCAGGGTGCTGGGTGCTCAGTACTCAGGGTGCTGGGTGCTCAGTGCTCGGGGTGCTGGGTGCTCAGTGCTCGGCGTGCTGGGTGCTCAGTGCTCGGGGTGCTCGGTGCTCAGTACTCAGGGTGCTGGGTGCTCAGTTCTCGAGGTGCTCAGTACTCAGGGTGCTGTGTGTTCAGTGCTCAGGGTGCTGGGTGCTCAGTACTCAGGATGCTCGGTGCTTAGTACTCAGCGTGCTGGGTGCTCAGTACTCCGGGTGCTGGGTGCTCAGTGCTCGGGGTGCTCGGTGCTCAGTACTCAGTGCTCAGGGTGCTCAGTGCTCAGTGCTCAGGGTGCTGGGTGTTCAGTACTCAGGGTGCTTGGTGCTCAGTACTCTGGGTGCTGGGTGCTCAGTACTCAGGGTGCTGGGTGCTCAGTACTGAGGGTGCTGGGTGCTCAGTACTCGGGTGCTGGGTGCTCAGTGCTCAGCGTGCTGGGTGCTCAGTGCTCGGGGTGCTGGGTGCTCAGTACTCAGGGTGCTGCGTGCTCAGTACTCAGGGTGCTGGGTGCTCTGTGCTCGGGGTGCTGGGTGCTCAGTGCTCGCGGTGCTGGGTGCTCAGTGCTCGAGGTGCTCGGTGCTCAGTACTCAGGGTGCTGGGTGCTTAGTCCTCTAGGTGCTCAGTACTCAGGGTGCTGTGTGTTCAGTGCTCAGGGTGCTGGGTGCTCAGTACTCAGGGTGCTCGGTGCTTAGTACTCAGGGTGCTGGGTGCTCAGAACTCAGGGTGCTGGGTGCTCAGTGCTCAGGGTGCTAGGTGCTCAGTGCTCAGGGTGCTGGGTGCTCAGTGCTCAGTGTGCTGGGTGCTCAGTGCTCAGGGTGCTGGGTGCTCGGTGCTCTGGGTGCTGGGTGCTTAGTGCTCGGGGTGCCCGGTGCTCAGTACTCGGGGTGCTCAGTGCTCAGTACTCAGGGTGCTGGGTGCTCAGTGCTCAGGGTGCTGGGTGCTCAGTAATCAGGGTGCTGGGTGCTCGGTGCTCAGTACGCTGGGTGCTCAGTACTCAGGGTGCTGGGTGCTCAGTACTCAGGTTGCTGGGTGCTCAGTACTCAGGGTGCTGGGTGCTCAGTGCTCAGGGTCCTGGGTGCTCAGTACTCAGTGTGCTGGGTGCTCAGTGTGCTGGGTACTCAGTGCTCAGAGTGCTCGGTGCTCAGTACTCGGGGTGCTGGGTGCTCATTCTCGGGGTGCTGGGTGCTCAGTGCTCGGGGTGCTGGGTGCTCAGTACTCAGGGTGCTGGGTGCTCAGTGATCAGGGTGCTGGGTGCTCAGTACTCAGGGTGCTGGGTGCTCAGGGTGCTGGGTGCTCAGTACTCAGGGTGCTGGGTGCTCAGTGCTCAGGGTGCTGGGTGCTCAGTACTCAGGGTGCTCAGTACTCAGGGTGCTGGGTGCTCAGTGCTCGGGGTGCTGGGTGCTCAGTACTCAGGGTTCTGGGTGCTCAGTGCTCGGGGTGCTCGTTGCTCATTACGTTGGGTGCTCAGTGCTCAGGGTGCTGGCTGCTCAGTGCTCAGGGTGCTGGGTGCTCAGTGCTCAGGTTGCTTGATGCTCAGTACTCAGGGTGCTGGGTGCTCAGTGCTCGGGGTGCTGGGTGCTCAGTGCTCAGGGTGTTCGGTGCTCAGTACTCAGGTTGCTGGGAGCTCAGGGCTCGGGGTGCTGGGTGCTCAGTATTCAGGGTGCTGGGTGCTCAGTGCTCAGGGTGCTGGGTACTCAGTGCTCAGGGTGCTGGGTGCTCAGTATTCAGGGTGCTGGGTGCTCAGTGCTCAGGGTGCTGGGTACTCAGTGCTCAGGGTGCTGGGTGCTCAGTACTCAGGGTGCTGGGTGCTCAGTACTCAGGGTGCTGGGTGCTCAGTGCTCGGGGTGCTGGGTGCTCAGTGCTCGGCGTGCTGGGTGCTCAGTGCTCGGGGTGCTCGGTGCTCAGTACTCAGGGTGCTGGGTGCTCAGTTCTCGAGGTGCTCAGTACTCAGGGTGCTGTGTGTTCAGTGCTCAGGGTGCTGGGTGCTCAGTACTCAGGATGCTCGGTGCTTAGTACTCAGCGTGCTGGGTGCTCAGTACTCCGGGTGCTGGGTGCTCAGTGCTCGGGGTGCTCGGTGCTCAGTACTCAGTGCTCAGGGTGCTCAGTGCTCAGTGCTCAGGGTGCTGGGTGTTCAGTACTCAGGGTGCTTGGTGCTCAGTACTCTGGGTGCTGGGTGCTCAGTACTCAGGGTGCTGGGTGCTCAGTACTGAGGGTGCTGGGTGCTCAGTACTCGGGTGCTGGGTGCTCAGTGCTCAGGGTGCTGGGTGCTCAGTGCTCGGGGTGCTGGGTGCTCAGTACTCAGGGTGCTGCGTGCTCAGTACTCAGGGTGCTGGGTGCTCTGTGCTCGGGGTGCTGGGTGCTCAGTGCTCGCGGTGCTGGGTGCTCAGTGCTCGAGGTGCTCGGTGCTCAGTACTCAGGGTGCTGGGTGCTTAGTCCTCTAGGTGCTCAGTACTCAGGGTGCTGTGTGTTCAGTGCTCAGGGTGCTGGGTGCTCAGTACTCAGGGTGCTCGGTGCTTAGTACTCAGGGTGCTGGGTGCTCAGAACTCAGGGTGCTGGGTGCTCAGTGCTCAGGGTGCTAGGTGCTCAGTGCTCAGGGTGCTGGGTGCTCAGTGCTCAGTGTGCTGGGTGCTCAGTGCTCAGGGTGCCCGGTGCTCAGTACTCGGGGTGCTCAGTGCTCAGTACTCAGGGTGCTGGGTGCTCGGTGCTCAGTACGCTGGGTGCTCAGTACTCAGGGTGCTGGGTGCTCAGTACTCAGGGTGCTCGGTGCTCAGTGCTCAGGGTGCTGGGTGCTCAGTGCTCAGTACTCAGGGTGCTGGGTGCTCAGTGCTCAGGGTGCTGGGTGCTCAGTGCTCAGGGTGCAGGGTGCTTGGTGCTCGGGGTGCTGGGTGCTTAGTGCTCGGGTTGCTGGGTGCTCAGTACTCAGGGTGCTGGGTGCTCAGTGCTCGGGGTGCTGGGTGCTCAGTGCTCAGTACTCAGGGTGCTCTGTGCTCAGTGCTCAGGGTGCTGTGTGCTCAGTGCTCAGGGTGCTGGCTACTCAGTGCTCAGGGTGCTGGGTGCTCAGTACTCAGGGTGCTGGGTGCTCAGTACTCAGGGTGCTGGGTGCTCTGTGCTCGGGGTGCTGGGTGCTCAGTGCTCGCGGTGCTGGGTGCTCAGTGCTCAGGGTGCTCGGTGCTCAGTACTCAGGGTGCTGGGTGCTCAGTGCTCGAGGTGCTCAGTACTCAGGGTGCTGTGTGTTCAGTGCTCAGTGTGCTGGGTGCTCAGTACTCAGGGTGCTCGGTGCTTAGTACTCAGACTGCTGGGTGCTCAGTACTCCGGGTGCTGGGTGCTCAGTGCTCGGGGTGCTCGGTGCTCAGTGCTCAAGGTGCTGAGTGCTCAGTACTCAGGGTGCTCATTGCTCAGGGTGCTGGGTGCTCAGTACTCAGGGTGCTGGGTGCTCAGTGCTCAGGGGGCTCGGTGCTCAGTACGTTGGGTGCTCAGTACTCAGGGTGCTCGGTGCTCAGTACTCGGGGTGCTGGGTGCTCATTAATCAGGGTGATGGGTGCTCAGTACTCAGGGTGCTCAGTGCTTGGGGTGCAGGGTGCTCAGTACTCAGGGTGCTCTGTGCTTGTGGTGCTGGGTGCTCAGTACTCAGGGTGCTGGGTGCTCAGTGCTCAGGGTGTTGGTTGCTAAGTACTCAGGGTGCTGGGTGCTCAGTACTCAGGGTGCTGGGTGCTCAGTGCTCGGGGTGCTGGGTGCTCAGTGCTCGGGGTGCTGGGTGCTCAGTGCTCGGGGTGCTGGGTGCTCAGTGCTCGGGGTTCTGGGTGCTCAGTGCTCAGGGTGCTGGGTGCTCAGTGCTCGGGGTGCTGGGTGCTCAGTGCTCGGGGTGCTTGGTGCTCAGTGCTCGGGGTGCTGGGTGCTCAGTGCTCGGGGTGCTTGGTGCTCAGTGCTCGGGGTGCTGGGTGCTCAGTGCTCAAGGTGCTGGGTGCTCGGTGCTCGGAGTGCTGGGTGCTTAGTGCTCGGGGTGCCCGGTGCTCAGTACGCGGGGTTCTGGGTGCTCAGTGCTCAGGGTACTCGGTGCTCAGTACGTTGGGTGCTCAGTACTCAGGGAGCTGGGTGCTCAGTGCTCAGGGTGCTGGGTGCTCAGTGCTCAGGGTGCTGGGTGCTCAGTGCTCAGGGTGCTGGGTGCTCAGTGCTCAGGGTGCTGGGTGCTCAGTGCTCAGGGTGCTGGGTGCTCGGTGCTCTGGGTGCTGGGTGCTTAGTGCTCGGGGTGCCCGGTGCTCAGTACTCGGCGTGCTCAGTGCTCAGTACTCAGGGTGGTGGGTGCTCAGTGCTCAGGGTGCTGGGTGCTCAGTACTCAGGGTGCTGGGTGCTCGGTGCTCAGTACGCTGGGTGCTCAGTACTCAGGGTGCTGGGTGCTCAGTACTCAGGGTGCTGGGTGCTTAGTACTCAGGGTGCTGGGTGCTCAGTGCTCGGGGTGCTGGGTGCTCAGTGCTCAGGTTGCTGGGTGCTCGGTGCTCAGTACGCTGGGTGCTCAGTACTCAGGGTGCTGGGTGCTCAGTACTCAGGGTGCTGGGTGCTCAGTGCTCGGGGTGCTCGGTGCTCAGTACGCTGGGTGCACAGTACTCAGGGTGCTGGTTGCTCAGTACTCAGGGTGCTGGGTGCTTAGTACTCAGGGTGCTGGGTGCTCAGTGCTCGGGGTGCTGGGTGCTCAGTGCTCAGGTTGCTGGGTGCTCGGTGCTCAGTACGCTGGGTGCTCAGTACTCAGGGTGCTGGGTGCTCAGTACTCAGGGTGCTCGGTGCTCAGTACTCAGGGTGCTGGGTGCTCAGTGCTCGGGGTGCTGGGTGCTCAGTACTCAGGGTGCTGGGTGCTCAGTGGTCGGGGTGCTCGGTGCTCAGTACGCTGGGTGCTCAGTATTCAGGGTGCTGGGTGCTCAGTACTCAGGGTGCTGGGTGCTCAGTGCTCAGGGTGCTGGGTGCTCAGTGCTCGGGGTGCTCAGTGCTAAGTACTCAGGGTCCTGGGTGCTCAGTACTCAGGGTGCTGGGTGCTCAGTACTCAGAGTGCTGGGTGCTCAGTGCTCGTAGTGCTGGGTGCTCAGTGCTCAGGGTGCTCAGTGCTCAGTACTCAGAGTGCTGGGTGCTCATTACTCAGGGTGCTGGGTGCTCAGTGCTCGGGGTGCTGGGTGCTCAGTACTCAGGGTGCTGGGTGCTCAGTGCTCAGGGTGCTCGGTGCTCAGTACTCATGGTGCTGGGTGCTCATTCTCAGGGTGCTGGGTGCTCAGTACTCAGGTTGCTCGGTGCTCAGTTCTCAGGGTGCTCGGTGCTCAGTGTTTGGTGTGCTGGCTGCTCAGTACTCAGGGTGCTCGGTGCTCAGTTCTCAGGGTGCTCGGTGCTCAGTGTTTGGTGTGCTGGGTGCTCAGTACTCAGGGTGCTGGGTGCTCAGTGCTCATGGTGCTCGGTGCTCAGTGCTCTGGGTGCTGGGTGCTCAGTACTCAGTGCTCAGGATGCTGGGTGCTCAGTGCTCAGGGTGCTGGGTGCTCAGTGCTCAGGGAGCTCAGTGCTCAGTGCTCAGTACTTAGGGTGCTGGGTGCTCAGTACTCAGGGTGCTGGGTGCTCAGTGCTCGGGGTGCCCGGTGCTCAGTGCTCGGGGTGCTCGGTGCTCAGTACTCAGGGTGCTGGGTGCTCAGTACTCACGGTGCTGGGTGCTCAGTGCTCGGGGTGCTGGGTGCTCAGTGCTCGGGGTGCTGGGTGCTCAGTGCTCGGGGTGCTGGGTGCTCAGTACTCAGGGTGCTCAACGCTCAGTACTCAGGGTGCTGGGTGCTCAGTGCTCGGGGTGCTCGTTGCTCAGTACGTTGGGTGCTCAGTGCTCAGGGTGCTGGCTGCTCAGTGCTCAGGGTGCTGGGAGCTCAGTGCTCAGGGTGCTTGATGCTCAGTACTCAGGGTGCTGGGTGCTCAGTGCTCAGGGTGCTGGGTGCTCAGTGCTCAGGGTGCTGGGTGCTCAGTGCTCAGGGTGCTGGGTGCTCAGTACTCAGGGTGCTGGGTGCTCAGTACTCGGGGTGCTGGGTGCTCAGTGCTCAGCGTGCTGGGTGCTCAGTACTCAGGGTGCTCGGTGCTCAGTGCTTGGGGTGCTGGGTGCTCAGTACTCAGGGTGCTGGGTGCTCAGTTCTCAGGGTGCTGCGTGCTCAGTGCTCAGGGTGATGGGTGCTCAGTACTCAGTGCTCAGGATGCTGGGTGCTCAGTGCTCGGGCCGCTGGGTGCTCAGTGCTCAGGGTGCTGGGTGCTCAGTACTCAGGGTGCTGGGTTCTCAGTACTCAGGGTGCTGGGTGCACAGTGCTAGGGGTGCTGGGTGCTCAGTGCTCGGGGTCTGGGTGCTCAGTACTCAGGGTGCTGGGTGCTCAGTACTCAGGGTGCTGGGTGCTCAGTGCTCAGGGTGCTGGGTGCTCAGTGCTCTGGGTGCTGGGTGCTCAGTGCTCAGGGTGCTGGGTGCTCAGTGCTCAGGGTGCTGGGTGCTCAGTGCTCGGGGTGCTGGGTGCTGAGTGCTCAGGGTGCTGCGTGCTCAGTGCTCGGGGTGCTCGGTGCTCAGTACACAGGGTGCTAGGTGCTCAGTGCTCAGGGTGCTGGGTGCTCAGTGCTCAGTACTCAGGGTGCTGGCTGCTCAGTGCTCGGGGTGCTGGGTGCTCAGTACTCAGGGTGCTGGGTGCTCAGTGCTCAGGGTGCTGGGTGCTCAGTGCTCAGGGTGCTGGGTGCTCAGTGATCGGGGTGCTGGGTGCTCAGTACTCAGGGTTCTCAGTGCTCGGGGAGCTCGGTGCTCAGTACTCAGGGTGCTGGGTGCTCAGTACTCAGTGCTCGGGGTCCTGGGTGCTCCGTGCTCGGGGTGCTGGGTGCTCAGTGCTCTGGGTGCTTAGTGCTCAGTACTCAGGGTGCTGGGTGCTCAGTACTCAGGGTGCTCAGTGCTCGGGGTGCTGGGTGCTCAGTACTCAGGGTGCTGGGTGCTCAGTACTCAGGGTGCTCCGTGCTCGGGGTGCTGGGTGCTCAGTGCTCAGGGTGATCGTTGCTCAGTACTCAGGATGCTGGGTGCTCAGTACTCAGGGTGCTGGGTGCTCAGTACTCAGGGTGCTGGTTGCTCAGTCCTCAGGGTGCTCAGTGCTCAGGGTGCTGGGTGATCAGTGCTCGGGGTGCTCGGTGCTCAGTACTCAGGGTGCTGAGTGCCCAGTACTCAGGGTGCTGGGTGCTCAGTACTCAGGGTGCTCATTGCTCAGGGTGGTGGGTGCTCAGTACTCAGGGTGCTGGGTGCTCAGTGCTCAGGGTGCTCGGTGCTCAGTACGTTGGGTGCTCAGTACTCAGGGTGCTCGGTGCTCAGTACTCGGGGTGCTGGGTGCTCATTAATCAGGGTGCTGGGTGCTCAGTACTCAGGGTGCTCAGTGCTTGGGGTGCAGGGTGCTCAGTACTCAGGGTGCTCTGTGCTTGGGGTGCTGGGTGCTCAGTACTCAGGGTGCTGTGTGCTCAGTGCTCAGGGTGCTGGGTGCTCAGTGCTCGGGGTGCTGGGTGCTCAGTGCTCGGGGTGCTGGGTGCTCAGTGCTCGGGGTGCTGGCTGCTCAGTGCTCAGGGTGCTGGGTGCTCAGTGCTCGGGGTGCGGGGTGCTCAGTGCTCGGGGTGCTTGGTGCTCAGTGCTCGGGGTGCTAGGTTCTCAGTGCTCAGTGTGCTGGGTGCTCGGTGCTCGGGGTGCTGGGTGCTTAGTGCTCGGGGTGCCCGGTGCTCAGTACTCGGGGTTCTGGGTGCTCAGTGCTCAGGGTACTCGGTGCTCAGTACGTTGGGTGCTCAGTACTCAGGGTGCTGGGTGCTCAGTGCTCAGGGTGCTAGGTGCTCAGTGCTCAGGGTGCTGGGTGCTCAGTGCTCAGGGTGCTGGGTGCTCAGTGCTCAGGGTGCTGGGTGCTCGGTGCTCTGGGTGCTGGGTGCTTAGTGCTCGGGGTGCTGGGTGCTCAGTACTCAGGGTGCTGGGTGCTCGGTGCTCAGTACGCAGTGTGCTCAGTACTCAGGGTGCTGGGTGCTCAGTGCTCAGGGTGCTGGGTGCTCGGTGCTCGGGGTGCTGGGTGCTTAGTGCTCGGGTTGCTGGGTGCTCAGTACTCAGGGTGCTGGGTGCTAAGTGCTCAGTACTCAGGGTGCTGGGTGCTCAGTGCTCAGGGTTCTGGGTGCTCAGTGCTCAGGGTGCTGGGTGCTCGGAGCTCGGGGTGCTGGGTGCTTAGTGCTCGGGTTGCTGGGTGCTCAGTACTCAGGGTGCTGGGTGCTCAGAACTCAGGGTGCTGGGTGCTCAGTGCTCAGGGTGCTGGGTGCTCGGTGCTCGGGGTGCAGGGTGCTTAGTGCTCGGGTTGCTGGGTGCTCAGTACTCAGGGTGCTGGGTGCTCAGTGCTCGGGGTGCTGGGTGCTCAGTGCTCAGTACTCAGGGTGCTGGGTGCTCAGTGCTCAGGGTGCTGTGTGTTCAGTTCTCAGGGTGCTGGGTGCTCAGTACTCAGGGTGCTGGGTGCTCAGTACTCAGGGTGCTGGGTGCTCATTGCTCAGGGAGCTGGGTGCTCGGTGCTCGGGGTGCTGGGTGTTTAGTGCTCGGGTTGCTGGGTGCTCAGTACTCAGCGTGCTGGGTGCTCAGTGCTCGGGGTGCTGGGTGCTCAGTGCTCAGTACTCAGGGTGCAGGGTGCTCAGTGCTCAGGGTGCTGTGTGCTCAGTGCTCAGGGTGCTGGGTGCTCAGTGCTCGAGGTGCTCAGTACTCAGGGTGCTGTGTGTTCAGTGCTCAGGGTGCTGGGTGCTCAGTACTCAGGGTGCTGGGTGCTCAGTACTCAGGGTGCTGGGTGCTCTGTGCTCGGGGTGCTGGGTGCTCAGTGCTCGCGGTGCTGGGTGCTCAGTGCTCAGGGTGCTCGGTGCTCAGTACTCAGGGTGCTGGGTGCTCAGTGCTCGAGGTGCTCAGTACTCAGGGTGCTGTGTGTTCAGTGCTCAGTGTGCTGGGTGCTCAGTACTCAGGGTGCTCGGTGCTTAGTACTCAGGGTTGCTGGGTGCTCAGTACTCCGGGTGCTGGGTGCTCAGTGCTCGGGGTTCTCGGTGCTCAGTGCTCAAGGTGCTGGGTGCTCAGTACTCAGCGTGCTCATTGCTCAGGGTGCTGGGTGCTCAGTACTCAGGGTGCTGGGTGCTCAGTGCTCAGGGTGCTCGGTGCTCAGTACGTTGGGTGCTCAGTACTCAGGGTGCTTGGTGCTCAGTACTAGGGGTGCTGGGTGCTCATTAATCAGGGTGATGGGTGCTCAGTAATCAGGGTGCTCAGTGCTTGGGGTTCAGGGTGCTCAGTACTCAGGGTGTTCTGTGCTTGGGGTGCTGGGTGCTCAGTACTCAGGGTGCTGGGTGCTCAGTGCTCAGGGTGTTGGGTGCTCAGTACTCAGGGTGCTGGGTGCTCAGTACTCAGGGTGCTGGGTGCTCAGTGCTCGGGGTGTTGGGTGCTCAGTGCTCGGGGTGCTGGGTGCTCAGTGCTCGGGGTGCTGGGTGCTCAGTGCTCGGGGTTCTGGGTGCTCAGTGCCCAGGGTGCTGGGTGATGAGTGCTCGGGGTGCTGGGTGCTCAGTGCTCAGGGTGCTGGGTGCTCGGTGCTCGGGGTGCTGGGTGCTTAGTGCTCGTGGTGCCCGGTGCTCAGTACTCGGGGTTCTGGGTGCTCAGTGCTCAGGGTACTCGGTGCTCAGTACGTTGGGTGCTCAGTACTCAGGGTGCTGGGTGCTCAGTGCTCAGGGTGCTGGGTGCTCAGTGCTCAGGGTGCTGGGTGCTCAGTGCTCAGGGTGCTGGGTGCTCAGTGCTCAGGGTGCTGGGTGCTCAGTGCTCAGGGTGCTGGGTGCTCGGTGCTCTGGGTGCTGGGTGCTTAGTGCTCGGGGTGCTCGGTGCTCAGTACTCGGGGTGCTCAGTGCTCAGTACTCAGGGTGGTGGGTGCTCAGTGCTCAGGGTGCTGGGTGCTCAATACTCAGGGTGCTGGGTGCTCGGTTCTCAGTACGCTGGGTTCTCAGTACTCAGGGTGCTGGGTGCTCAGTACTCAGGGTGCTCGGTGCTCAGTACTCAGGGTGCTGGGTGCTCATTGCTCGGGGTGCTGGGTGCTCAGTACTCAGGGTGCTGGGTGCTCAGTGCTCGGGGTGCTCGGTGCTCAGTACGCTGGGTGCTCAGTACTCAGGGTGCTGGGTGCTCAGTACTCAGGGTGCTGGGTGCTTAGTACTCAGGGTGCTGGGTGCTCAGTGCTCCGGGTGCTGGGTGCTCAGTGCTCAGTACTCAGGGTGCTGGGTGCTCAGTGCTCAGGTTGCTGGGTGCTCAGTGCTCAGGGTGCTTCGTGCTCGGTGCTCGGTGCTCGGGGTGCTGGGTGCTTAGTGCTCGGGGTGCTGGGTGCTCAGTACTCAGGGTGCTGGGTGGTCAGTACTCACGGTGCTGGGTGCTCAGTACTCGGGGTGCTGGGTGCTCACTACTCAGGGTGCTGGGTGCTCAGTACTCAGGGTGCTGGGTGCTCAGTGCTCGGGGTGCTCGGTGCTCAGTACTCAGGGTGCTCAATACTCAGGGTGCTCAGTACTCAGGGTGCTTTGTGCTCAGTACTCAGGGTGCTCAGTACTCAGGGTGCTGGGTGCTCAGTGCTCAGGGTGCTGGGTGCTCAGTACTCAGGGTGCTCAGTACTCAGGGTGCTGGGTGCTCAGTGCTCGGGGTGCTGGGTGCTCAGTGCTCAGGGTGATCGGTGCTCAGTACTCAGGATGCTGGGTGCTCAGTACTCAGGGTGCTGGGTGCTCAGTACACAGGGTGCTGGTTGCTCAGTCCTCAGGGTGCTCAGTGCTCAGGGTGCTGGGTGCTCAGTGCTCGGGGTGGTCGGTGCTCAGTACTCAGGGTGCTGGGTGCTCAGTACTCAGGGTGCTGGGTGCTCAGTACTCAGGGTGCTGGGTGCTCAGTGCTCGTAGTGCTGGGTGCTCAGTGCTCAGGGTGCTCAGTGCTCAGTACTCAGGGTGCTGGGTGCTCATTACTCAGGGTGCTGGGTGCTCAGTGCTCGGGGTGCTGGGTGCTCAGTACTCAGGGTGCTGGGTGCTCAGTGCTCAGGGTGCTCGGTGCTCAGTACTCATGGTGCTGGGTGCTCATTCTCAGGGTGCTGGGTGCTCAGTACTCAGGTTGCTCAGTACACTGGGTGCTCGGTGCTCAGTACTCATGGTGCTGGCTGCTCAGTACTAAGGGTGCTCGGTGCTCAGTTCTCAGGGTGCTCGGTGCTCAGTGTTTGGGGTGCTGGGTGCTCAGTACTCAGGGTGCTGTGTGCTCAGTGCTCAGGGTGCTCGGTGCTCAGTGCTCTGGGTGCTGGGTGCTCAGTACTCAGTGCTCAGGATGCTGGGTGCTCAGTGCTCAGGGTGCTGTGTGCTCAGTGCTCAGGGAGCTCAGTGCTCAGTACTTAGGGTGCTGGGTGCTCAGTACTCAGGGTGCTGGGTGCTCAGTGCTCGGGGTGCCCGGTGCTCAGGGCTCGGGGTGCTCGGTGCTCAGTACTCAGGGTGCTGGGTGCTCAGTACTCACGGTGCTGGGTGCTCAGTGCTCGGGGTGCTGGGTGCTCAGTGCTCGGGGTGCTGGGTGCTCAGTGCTCAGGGTGCTGTGTGCTCAGTATTCAGGGTGCTGGGTGCTCAGTGCTTGGGGTGCTGGGTGCTCAGTACTCAGGGTGCTGGGTGCTCAGTACTCAGGGTGCTCGGTGCTCAGTGCTTGGGGTGCTGGGTGCTCAGTACTCAGGGTGCTGGGTGCTCAGTGCTCAGGGTGCTGCGTGCTCAGTGCTCAGGGTGCTGGGTGCTCAGTACTCAGTGCTCAGGATGCTGGGTGCTCAGTGCTCGGGCTGCTGGGTGCTCAGTGCTCAGGGTGCTGGGTGCTCAGTACTCAGGGTGCTGGGTGCTCAGTGCTCTGGGTGCTGGATGCTCAGTGCTCGGGGTTCTCGGTGCTCAGTGCTCAAGGTGCTGGGTGCTCAGTACTCAGGGTGCTCATTGCTCAGGGTGCTGGGTGCTCAGTACTCAGGGTGCTGGGTGCTCAGTGCTCAGGGTGATGGGTGCTCAGTACTCAGGGTGCTGGGTGCTCAGTGCTCGGGGTGCTGGGTGCTCAGTGCTCGGGGTGCTGGGTGCTCAGTGCTCAGGGTGCTGGGTGCTCAGTGCTCGCGGTGCTGGGTGCGCAGTGCTCAGGGTGCTGGGTGCTCAGTGCTCAGGGTGCTGGGTACTCAGTGCTCAGGGTGCTGGGTGCTCAGTACTCAGGGTGCTTAGTGCTCAGTACTCGGGGTGCTGGGTGCTCAGTGCTCAGGGTGCTCAGTGCTCAGTACTCGGGGTGCTGTGTGCTCAGTGCTCAGGGTGCTCAGTGCTCAGTGCTTGGGGTGCTGGGTGCTCAGTGCTCGGGGCGCTGGGTGCTCAGTGCTCGGGGTGCTGGGTGCTCAGTACTCGGGGTGCTGGGTGCTCAGTGCTCAGGGTGCTCAGTGATCAGTACTCAGTGCTCAGGGTGCTCAGTGCTCAGTGCTCAGGGTGCTGGGTGCTCAGTACTCAGGGTGCTGGGTGCTCAGTGCTCAGGGGGCTGGGTGCTCAGTACTCAGGGTGCTCTGTGCTTGGGGTGCTGGGTGCTCAGTACTCACCGTGCTGGGTGCTCAGTACTCAGGGTGCTGGGTGCTCAGTGCTCGGGGTGCTGGGTGCTCAGTGCTCAGGGTGCTGGGTGCTCAGTGCTCAGGGTGCTGGGTGCTCAGTGCTCGGGGTGCTGGGTGCGCAGTGCTCAGGGTGCTGGGTGCTCAGTGCTCGGGGTGCTGGGTGCTCAGTGCTCAGGGTGCTGTGTGCTCAGTATTCAGGGTGCTGGGTGCTCAGTGCTTGGGGTGCTGGGTGCTCAGTACTCAGGGTGCTGGGTGCTCAGTACTCAGGGTGCTCGGTGCTCAGTGCTTGGGGTGCTGGGTGCTCAGTACTCAGGGTGCTGGGTGCTCAGTGCTCAGGGTGCTGCGTGCTCAGTGCTCAGGGTGCTGGGTGCTCAGTACTCAGTGCTCAGGATGCTGGGTGCTCAGTGCTCGGGCTGCTGGGTGCTCAGTGCTCAGGGTGCTGGGTGCTCAGTACTCAGGGTGCTGGGTGCTCAGTGCTCTGGGTGCTGGATGCTCAGTGCTCGGGGTTCTCGGTGCTCAGTGCTCAAGGTGCTGGGTGCTCAGTACTCAGGGTGCTCATTGCTCAGGGTGCTGGGTGCTCAGTACTCAGGGTGCTGGGTGCTCAGTGCTCAGGGTGATGGGTGCTCAGTACTCAGGGTGCTGGGTGCTCAGTGCTCGGGGTGCTGGGTGCTCAGTGCTCGGGGTGCTGGGTGCTCAGTGCTCAGGGTGCTGGGTGCTCAGTGCTCGCGGTGCTGGGTGCGCAGTGCTCAGGGTGCTGGGTGCTCAGTGCTCAGGGTGCTGGGTACTCAGTGCTCAGGGTGCTGGGTGCTCAGTACTCAGGGTGCTTAGTGCTCAGTACTCGGGGTGCTGGGTGCTCAGTGCTCAGGGTGCTCAGTGCTCAGTACTCGGGGTGCTGTGTGCTCAGTGCTCAGGGTGCTCAGTGCTCAGTGCTTGGGGTGCTGGGTGCTCAGTGCTCGGGGCGCTGGGTGCTCAGTGCTCGGGGTGCTGGGTGCTCAGTACTCGGGGTGCTGGGTGCTCAGTGCTCAGGGTGCTCAGTGATCAGTACTCAGTGCTCAGGGTGCTCAGTGCTCAGTGCTCAGGGTGCTGGGTGCTCAGTACTCAGGGTGCTGGGTGCTCAGTGCTCAGGGGGCTGGGTGCTCAGTACTCAGGGTGCTCTGTGCTTGGGGTGCTGGGTGCTCAGTACTCACCGTGCTGGGTGCTCAGTACTCAGGGTGCTGGGTGCTCAGTGCTCGGGGTGCTGGGTGCTCAGTGCTCAGGGTGCTGGGTGCTCAGTGCTCAGGGTGCTGGGTGCTCAGTGCTCGGGGTGCTGGGTGCGCAGTGCTCAGGGTGCTGGGTGCTCAGTGCTCAGGGTGCTGGGTACTCAGTGCTCAGGGTGCTGGGTGCTCAGTACTCAGGGTGCTTAGTGCTCAGTACTCGGGGTGCTGGGTGCTCAGTGCTCAGGGTGCTCAGTGCTCAGTACTCGGGGTGCTGTGTGCTCAGTGCTCAGGGTGCTCAGTGCTCAGTGCTTGGGGTGCTGGGTGCTCAGTGCTCGGGGCGCTGGGTGCTCAGTGCTCGGGGTGCTGGGTGCTCAGTACTCGGGGTGCTGGGTGCTCAGTGCTCAGGGTGCTCAGTGATCAGTACTCAGTGCTCAGGGTGCTCAGTGCTCAGTGCTCAGGGTGCTGGGTGCTCAGTACTCAGGGTGCTGGGTGCTCAGTGCTCAGGGGGCTGGGTGCTCAGTACTCAGGGTCCTCGGTGCTTAGTACTCAGGGTGCTGGGTGCTCAGTAATCCGGGTGCTGGGTGCTCAGTGCTCGGGGTGCTCGGAGCTCAGTACTCAGGGTGCTGTGTGCTCAGTACTCAGGGTGCTGGGTGCTCAGTGCTCGGGGAGCTGGGTGCTCAGTGCTCGCGGTGCTGGGTGCTCAGTGCTCGGGGTGCTCGGTGCCCAGTACTCAGGGTGCTGGGTGCTCAGTGCTCGAGGCGCTCAGTACTCAGGGTGCTGTGTGTTCAGTGCTCAGGGTGCTGGGTGCTCAGTACTCAGGGTGCTTGTTGCTTAGTACTCAGTGTGCTGGGTGCTCAGTACTCCGGGTGCTGGGTGCTCAGTGCTCGGGGTGCTCGGTGCTCAGTGCACAAGGTGCTGGGTGCTCAGTACTCAGGGTGCTCATTTCACAGGGTGCTGGGTGCTCAGTACTCAGGGTGCTGGGTGCTCAGTGCTCAGGGTGCTCGGTGCTCGGGGCACTGGGTGCTCAGTGCTCGGGGTGCTGGGTGCTCAGTACTCGGGGTGATCGGGGCTCAGTGCTCAAGGTGCTGGGTGCTCAGTACTCGGGGTGCTGGGTGCTCAGTACTCAGGGTGCTTGGTGCTCAGTACTCAGAGTGCTGGGTGCTGGGTGCTCAGTACTCGGGTGCTGGGTGCTCAGTGCTCATGGTGCTGGGTGCTCAGTGCTCGGGGTGCTGGGTGCTCAGTGCTCGGGGTGCTCGGTGCTCAGTGCTCAAGGTGCTGGGTGCTCAGTACTCAGGGTGCTCATTGCTCAGGGTGCTGGGTGCTCAGTACTCAGGGTGCTGGGTGCTCAGTGCTCAGGGTGCTCGGTGCTCGGGGCGCTGGGTGCTCAGTGCTCGGGGTGCTCGGAGCTAAGTACTCAGGGTGCTGGGTGCTCAGTGCTCGGGGTGCTCGGTGCTCAGTACTCAGGGTGCTGGGTGCTCAGTGCTCAGGGTGCTGGGTGCTAAGTGCTCAGTACTCAGGGTGCTGGGTGCTCAGTGCTCAGGGTGCTGTGTGCTCAGTGCTCAGGGTGCTGGGTGCTCAGTGCTCAGGGTGCTGGGTACTCAGTACTCAGGGTGCTGGGTGCTCAGTGCTCGTGGTGCTATGTGCTCAGTGCTCGCGGTGCTGGGTGCTTAGTTCTCGGGGTGCTGGGTGCTCTGTGCTCGGGGTGCTATGTGCTCAGTGCTCGCGGTGCTGGGTGCTCAGTGCTCGGGGTGCTCGGTGCTCAGTACTCAGGGTGCTGGGTGCTCAGTGCTCGAGGTGCTCAGTACTCAGGGTGCTGTGTGTTCAGTGCTCAGGGTGCTGGGTGCTTAGTACTCAGGGTGCTCGGTGCTTAGTACTCAGGGTGCTGGCTGCTCAGTACTCCGGGTGCTGGGTGCTCAGTGCTCGGGGTTCTCGGTGCTCAGTGCTCAAGGTGCTGGGTGCTCAGTACTCAGGGTGCTCATTGCTCAGGGTGCTGGGTGCTCAGTGCTCAGGGTGCTCGGGGCACTGGGTGCTCAGTGCTCGGGGTGCTCGGAGCTCAGTACTCAGGGTGCTGGGTGCTCTGTGCTCGGGGTGCTCGGTGCTCAGTACTCAGGGTGCTGGGTGCTCAGTACTCGGGTGCTGGGTGCTCAGTGCTCAGGGTGCTCAGTGCTCGGGGTGCTGGGTGCTCAGTGCTCAGTGCTCAGGGTGCTGGGTGTTCAGTACTCAGGGTGCTGGGTGCTCAGTACACAGGGTGCTGGGTGCTCAGTGCTCAGGGTTCTGGGTGCTCAGTGCTCGGGGTGCTCAGTACTCAGGGTGCTGTGTGTTCAGTGCTCAGGGTACTGGGTGCTCAGTACTCAGGGTTCTCGGTGCTTAGTACTCAGGGTGCTGGGTGCTCAATACTCCGGGTGCTGGGTGCTCAATGCTCGGGGTGCTCGGTGCTCAGTTCTCAGGGTGCTCGGTGCTCAGTGTTTGGGGTGCTGGGTGCTCAGTACTCAGGGTGCTGAGTGCTCAGTGCTCAGGGTGCTCGGTGCTCAGTGCTCTGGGTGCTGGGTGCTCAGTACTCAGTGCTCAGGATGCTGGGTGCTCAGTGATCAGGGTGCTGGGTGCTCAGTGCTCAGGGAGCTCAGTGCTCAGTACTTAGGGTGCTGGGTGCTCAGTACTCAGGGTGCTGGGTGCTCAGTGCTCGGGGTGCCCGGTGCTCAGGGCTCGGGGTGCTCGGTGCTCAGTACTCAGGGTGCTGGGTGCTCAGTACTCACGGTGCTGGGTGCTCAGTGCTCGGGGTGCTGGGTGCTCAGTGCTCGGGGTGCTGGGTGCTCAGTGCTCAGGGTGCTGTGTGCTCAGTATTCAGGGTGCTGGGTGCTCAGTGCTTGGGGTGCTGGGTGCTCAGTACTCAGGGTGCTGGGTGCTCAGTACTCAGGGTGCTCGGTGCTCAGTGCTTGGGGTGCTGGGTGCTCAGTACTCAGGGTGCTGGGTGCTCAGTGCTCAGGGTGCTGCGTGCTCAGTGCTCAGGGTGCTGGGTGCTCAGTACTCAGTGCTCAGGATGCTGGGTGCTCAGTGCTCGGGCTGCTGGGTGCTCAGTGCTCAGGGTGCTGGGTGCTCAGTACTCAGGGTGCTGGGTGCTCAGTGCTCTGGGTGCTGGATGCTCAGTGCTCGGGGTTCTCGGTGCTCAGTGCTCAAGGTGCTGGGTGCTCAGTACTCAGGGTGCTCATTGCTCAGGGTGCTGGGTGCTCAGTACTCAGGGTGCTGGGTGCTCAGTGCTCAGGGTGATGGGTGCTCAGTACTCAGGGTGCTGGGTGCTCAGTGCTCGGGGTGCTGGGTGCTCAGTGCTCGGGGTGCTGGGTGCTCAGTGCTCAGGGTGCTGGGTGCTCAGTGCTCGCGGTGCTGGGTGCGCAGTGCTCAGGGTGCTGGGTGCTCAGTGCTCAGGGTGCTGGGTACTCAGTGCTCAGGGTGCTGGGTGCTCAGTACTCAGGGTGCTTAGTGCTCAGTACTCGGGGTGCTGGGTGCTCAGTGCTCAGGGTGCTCAGTGCTCAGTACTCGGGGTGCTGTGTGCTCAGTGCTCAGGGTGCTCAGTGCTCAGTGCTTGGGGTGCTGGGTGCTCAGTGCTCGGGGCGCTGGGTGCTCAGTGCTCGGGGTGCTGGGTGCTCAGTACTCGGGGTGCTGGGTGCTCAGTGCTCAGGGTGCTCAGTGATCAGTACTCAGTGCTCAGGGTGCTCAGTGCTCAGTGCTCAGGGTGCTGGGTGCTCAGTACTCAGGGTGCTGGGTGCTCAGTGCTCAGGGGGCTGGGTGCTCAGTACTCAGGGTGCTCTGTGCTTGGGGTGCTGGGTGCTCAGTACTCAGGGTGCTGGGTGCTCAGTACTCAGGGTGCTGGGTGCTCAGTGCTCGGGGTGCTGGGTGCTCAGTGCTCGGGGTGCTGGGTGCTCAGTGCTCAGGGTGCTGGGTGCTCAGTGCTCGGGGTGCTGGGTGCTCAGTGCTCAGGGTGCTGGGTGCTCAGTGCTCAGGGTGCTGGGTACTCAGTGCTCAGGGTGCTGGGTGCTCAGTACTCAGGGTGCTTGGTGCTCAGTACTCGGGGTGCTGGGTGCTCAGTGCTCAGGGTGCTCAGTGCTCAGTACTCGGGGTGCTGTGTGCTCAGTGCTCAGGGTGCTCAGTGCTCAGTGCTTGGGGTGCTGGGTGCTCAGTGCTCGGGGCGCTGGGTGCTCAGTGCTCGGGGTGCTGGGTGCTCAGTACTCGGGGTGCTGGGTGCTCAGTGCTCGGGGTGCTGGGTGCTCAGTGCTCGGGGTGCTGGGTGCTCAGTGCTCAGGGTGCTGGGTGCTCAGTGCTCGCGGTGCTGGGTGCTCAGTACTCAGGGTGCTGGGTGCTCAGTGCTCGGGGAGCTGGGTGCTCAGTGCTCGCGGTGCTGGGTGCTCAGTGCTCGGGGTGCTCGGTGCCCAGTACTCAGGGTGCTGGGTGCTCAGTGCTCGAGGCGCTCAGTACTCAGGGTGCTGTGTGTTCAGTGCTCAGGGTGCTGGGTGCTCAGTACTCAGGGTGCTTGGTGCTTAGTACTCAGTGTGCTGGGTGCTCAGTACTCCGGGTGCTGGGTGCTCAGTGCTCGGGGTGCTCGGTGCTCAGTGCACAAGGTGCTGGGTGCTCAGTACTCAGGGTGCTCATTTCACAGGGTGCTGGGTGCTCAGTACTCAGGGTGCTGGGTGCTCAGTGCTCAGGGTGCTCGGTGCTCGGGGCACTGGGTGCTCAGTGCTCGGGGTGCTGGGTGCTCAGTGCTCGGGGTGATCGGGGCTCAGTGCTCAAGGTGCTGGGTGCTCAGTACTCGGGATGCTGGGTGCTCAGTACTCAGGGTGCTGGGTGCTCAGTACTCAGAGTGCTGGGTGCTGGGTGCTCAGTACTCGGGTGCTGGGTGCTCAGTGCTCATGGTGCTGGGTGCTCAGTGCTCGGGGTGCTGGGTGCTCAGTGCTCGGGGTGCTCGGTGCTCAGTGCTCAAGGTGCTGGGTGCTCAGTACTCAGGGTGCTCATTGCTCAGGGTGCTGGGTGCTCAGTACTCAGGGTGCTGGGTGCTCAGTGCTCAGGGTGCTCGGTGCTCGGGGCGCTGGGTGCTCAGTGCTCGGGGTGCTCGGAGCTCAGTACTCAGGGTGCTGGGTGCTCAGTGCTCGGGGTGCTCGGTGCTCAGTACTCAGGGTGCTGGGTGCTCAGTGCTCGGGGTGCTGGGTGCTAAGTGATCAGTACTCAGTACTCAGGGTGCTGGGTGCTCAGTGCTCAGGGTGCTGTGTGCTCAGTGCTCAGGGTGCTGGGTGCTCAGTGCTCAGGGTGCTGGGTACTCAGTACTCAGGGTGCTGGGTGCTCAGTGCTCGTGGTGCTATGTGCTCAGTGCTCGCGGTGCTGGGTGCTCAGTTCTCGGGGTGCTGGGTGCTCTGTGCTCGGGGTGCTATGTGCTCAGTGCTCGCGGTGCTGGGTGCTCAGTGCTCGGGGTGCTCGGTGCTCAGTACTCAGGGTGCTGGGTGCTCAGTGCTCGAGGTGCTCAGTACTCAGGGTGCTGTGTGTTCAGTGCTCAGGGTGCTGGGTGCTCAGTACTCAGGGTGCTCATTGCTCAGGGTGCTGGGTGCTCAGTGCTCGAGGTGCTCAGTGCTCGGGGTGCTCGGTGCTCAGTGCTCAAGGTGCTGGGTGCTCAGTACTCAGGGTGCTCATTGCTCAGGGTGCTGGGTGCTCAGTACTCAGGGTGCTGGGTGCTCAGTGCTCAGGGTGCTCGGTGCTCGGGGCGCTGGGTGCTCAGTGCTCGGGGTGCTCGGAGCTCAGTACTCAGGGTGCTGGGTGCTAAGTGCTCGGGGTGCTCGGTGCTCAGTACTCAGGGTGCTGGGTGCTCAGTGCTCGGGGTGCTGGGTGCTAAGTGCTCAGTACTCAGTACTCAGGGTGCTGGGTGCTCAGTGCTCAGGGTGCTGTGTGCTCAGTGCTCAGGGTGCTGGGTGCTCAGTGCTCAGGGTGCTGGGTACTCAGTACTCAGGGTGCTGGGTGCTCAGTGCTCGTGGTGCTATGTGCTCAGTGCTCGCGGTGCTGGGTGCTCAGTGCTCGGGGTGCTCGGTGCTCAGTACTCAGGGTGCTGGGTGCTCAGTGCTCGAGGTGCTCAGTACTCAGGGTGCTGTGTGTTCAGTGCTCAGGGTGCTGGGTGCTTAGTACTCAGGGTGCTCGGTGCTTAGTACTCAGGTTGCTGGCTGCTCAGTACTCCGGGTGCTGGGTGCTCAGTGCTCGGGGTTCTCGGTGCTCAGTGCTCAAGGTGCTGGGTGCTCAGTACTCAGGGTGCTCATTGCTCAGGGTGCTGGGTGCTCAGTGCTCAGGGTGCTCGGGGCACTGGGTGCTCAGTGCTCGGGGTGCTCGGAGCTCAGTACTCAGGGTGCTGGGTGCTCTGTGCTCGGGGTGCTCGGTGCTCAGTACTCAGGGTGCTGGGTGCTCAGTACTCGGGTGCTGGGTGCTCAGTGCTCAGGGTGCTCAGTGCTCGGGGTGCTGGGTGCTCAGTGCTCAGTGCTCAGGGTGCTGGGTGTTCAGTACTCAGGGTGCTGGGTGCTCAGTACACAGGGTGCTGGGTGCTCAGTGCTCAGGGTTCTGGGTGCTCAGTGCTCGGGGTGCTCAGTACTCAGGGTGCTGTGTGTTCAGTGCTCGGGGTACTGGGTGCTCAGTACTCAGGGTGCTCGGTGCTTAGTACTCAGGGTGCTGGGTGCTCAATACTCCGGGTGCTGGGTGCTCAATGCTCGGGGTGCTCGGAGCTCAGTACTTAGGGTGCTGGGTGCTCAGTGCTCGGGGTGATCGGTGCTGAGTACTCAGGGTGCTGGGTGCTCAGTGCTCGGGGTGCTCGGTGCTCAGTGCTCGGGGTGCTGGGTGCTCAGTGCTCAGGGTGCTGTGTGCTCAGTATTCAGGGTGCTGGGTGCTCAGTGCTCAGGGTGCTCGGTGCTCAGTGCTCTGGGTGCTGGGTGCTCAGTACTCAGTGCTCAGGATGCTGGGTGCTCAGTGCTCAGGGTGCTGGGTGCTCAGTGCTCAGGGAGCTCAGTGCTCAGTACTTAGGGTGCTGGGTGCTCAGTACTCAGGGTGCTGGGTGCTCAGTGCTCGGGGTGCCCGGTGCTCAGGGCTCGGGGTGCTCGGTGCTCAGTACTCAGGGTGCTGGGTGCTCAGTACTCACGGTGCTGGGTGCTCAGTGCTCGGGGTGCTGGGTGCTCAGTGCTCGGGGTGCTGGGTGCTCAGTGCTCAGGGTGCTGTGTGCTCAGTATTCAGGGTGCTGGGTGCTCAGTGCTTGGGGTGCTGGGTGCTCAGTACTCAGGGTGCTGGGTGCTCAGTACTCAGGGTGCTCGGTGCTCAGTGCTTGGGGTGCTGGGTGCTCAGTACTCAGGGTGCTGGGTGCTCAGTGCTCAGGGTGCTGCGTGCTCAGTGCTCAGGGTGCTGGGTGCTCAGTACTCAGTGCTCAGGATGCTGGGTGCTCAGTGCTCGGGCTGCTGGGTGCTCAGTGCTCAGGGTGCTGGGTGCTCAGTACTCAGGGTGCTGGGTGCTCAGTGCTCTGGGTGCTGGATGCTCAGTGCTCGGGGTTCTCGGTGCTCAGTGCTCAAGGTGCTGGGTGCTCAGTACTCAGGGTGCTCATTGCTCAGGGTGCTGGGTGCTCAGTACTCAGGGTGCTGGGTGCTCAGTGCTCGGGGTGCTGGGTGCTCAGTGCTCAGGGTGCTGGGTGCTCAGTGCTCGCGGTGCTGGGTGCGCAGTGCTCAGGGTGCTGGGTGCTCAGTGCTCAGGGTGCTGGGTACTCAGTGCTCAGGGTGCTGGGTGCTCAGTACTCAGGGTGCTTAGTGCTCAGTACTCGGGGTGCTGGGTGCTCAGTGCTCAGGGTGCTCAGTGCTCAGTACTCGGGGTGCTATGTGCTCAGTGCTCAGGGTGCTCAGTGCTCAGTGCTTGGGGTGCTGGGTGCTCAGTGCTCGGGGCGCTGGGTGCTCAGTGCTCGGGGTGCTGGGTGCTCAGTACTCGGGGTGCTGGGTGCTCAGTGCTCAGGGTGCTCAGTGATCAGTACTCAGTGCTCAGGGTGCTCAGTGCTCAGTGCTCAGGGTGCTGGGTGCTCAGTACTCAGGGTGCTGGGTGCTCAGTGCTCAGGGGGCTGGGTGCTCAGTACTCAGGGTGCTCTGTGCTTGGGGTGCTGGGTGCTCAGTACTCAGGGTGCTGGGTGCTCAGTACTCAGGGTGCTGGGTGCTCAGTGCTCGGGGTGCTGGGTGCTCAGTGCTCGGGGTGCTGGGTGCTCAGTGCTCAGGGTGCTGGGTGCTCAGTGCTCGGGGTGCTGGGTGCGCAGTGCTCAGGGTGCTGGGTGCTCAGTGCTCAGGGTGCTGGGTACTCAGTGCTCAGGGTGCTGGGTGCTCAGTACTCAGGGTGCTTAGTGCTCAGTACTCGGGGTGCTGGGTGCTCAGTGCTCAGGGTGCTCAGTGCTCAGTACTCGGGGTGCTGTGTGCTCAGTGCTCAGGGTGCTCAGTGCTCAGTGCTTGGGGTGCTGGGTGCTCAGTGCTCGGGGCGCTGGGTGCTCAGTGCTCGGGGTGCTGGGTGCTCAGTACTCGGGGTGCTGGGTGCTCAGTGCTCAGGGTGCTCAGTGATCAGTACTCAGTGCTCAGGGTGCTCAGTGCTCAGTGCTCAGGGTGCTGGGTGCTCAGTACTCAGGGTGCTGGGTGCTCAGTGCTCAGGGGGCTGGGTGCTCAGTACTCAGGGTCCTCGGTGCTTAGTACTCAGGGTGCTGGGTGCTCAGTAATCCGGGTGCTGGGTGCTCAGTGCTCGGGGTGCTCGGAGCTCAGTACTCAGGGTGCTGGGTGCTCATTACTCAGGGTGCTGGGTGCTCAGTGCTCGGGGAGCTGGGTGCTCAGTGCTCGCGGTGCTGGGTGCTCAGTGCTCGGGGTGCTCGGTGCCCAGTACTCAGGGTGCTGGGTGCTCAGTGCTCGAGGCGCTCAGTACTCAGGGTGCTGTGTGTTCAGTGCTCAGGGTGCTGGGTGCTCAGTACTCAGGGTGCTTGGTGCTTAGTACTCAGTGTGCTGGGTGCTCAGTACTCCGGGTGCTGGGTGCTCAGTGCTCGGGGTGCTCGGTGCTCAGTGCACAAGGTGCTGGGTGCTCAGTGCTCGGGGTGCTGGGTGCTCAGTGCTCGGGGTGCTCGGTGCTCAGTGCTCAAGGTGCTGGGTGCTCAGTACTCAGGGTGCTCATTGCTCAGGGTGCTGGGTGCTCAGTACTCAGAGTGCTGGGTGCTGGGTGCTCAGTACTCGGGTGCTGGGTGCTCAGTGCTCATGGTGCTGGGTGCTCAGTGCTCGGGGTGCTGGGTGCTCAGTGCTCGGGGTGCTCGGTGCTCAGTGCTCAAGGTGCTGGGTGCTCAGTACTCAGGGTGCTCATTGCTCAGGGTGCTGGGTGCTCAGTACTCAGGGTGCTGGGTGCTCAGTGCTCAGGGTGCTCGGTGCTCGGGGCGCTGGGTGCTCAGTGCTCGGGGTGCTCGGAGCTCAGTACTCAGGGTGCTGGGTGCTCAGTGCTCGGGGTGCTCGGTGCTCAGTACTCAGGGTGCTGGGTGCTCAGTGCTCGGGGTGCTGGGTGCTAAGTGCTCAGTACTCAGTACTCAGGGTGCTGGGTGCTCAGTGCTCAGGGTGCTGTGTGCTCAGTGCTCAGGGTGCTGGGTGCTCAGTGCTCAGGGTGCTGGGTACTCAGTACTCAGGGTGCTGGGTGCTCAGTGCTCGTGGTGCTATGTGCTCAGTGCTCGCGGTGCTGGGTGCTCAGTTCTCGGGGTGCTGGGTGCTCTGTGCTCGGGGTGCTATGTGCTCAGTGCTCGCGGTGCTGGGTGCTCAGTGCTCGGGGTGCTCGGTGCTCAGTACTCAGGGTGCTGGGTGCTCAGTGCTCGAGGTGCTCAGTACTCAGGGTGCTGTGTGTTCAGTGCTCAGGGTGCTGGGTGCTCAGTACTCAGGGTGCTCATTGCTCAGGGTGCTGGGTGCTCAGTGCTCGAGGTGCTCAGTGCTCGGGGTGCTCGGTGCTCAGTGCTCAAGGTGCTGGGTGCTCAGTACTCAGGGTGCTCATTGCTCAGGGTGCTGGGTGCTCAGTACTCAGGGTGCTGGGTGCTCAGTGCTCAGGGTGCTCGGTGCTCGGGGCGCTGGGTGCTCAGTGCTCGGGGTGCTCGGAGCTCAGTACTCAGGGTGCTGGGTGCTCAGTGCTCGGGGTGCTCGGTGCTCAGTACTCAGGGTGCTGGGTGCTCAGTGCTCGGGGTGCTGGGTGCTAAGTGCTCAGTACTCAGTACTCAGGGTGCTGGGTGCTCAGTGCTCAGGGTGCTGTGTGCTCAGTGCTCAGCGTGCTGGGTGCTCAGTGCTCAGGGTGCTGGGTACTCAGTACTCAGGGTGCTGGGTGCTCAGTGCTCGTGGTGCTATGTGCTCAGTGCTCGCGGTGCTGGGTGCTCAGTTCTCGGGGTGCTGGGTGCTCTGTGCTCGGGGTGCTATGTGCTCAGTGCTCGCGGTGCTGGGTGCTCAGTGCTCGGGGTGCTCGGTGCTCAGTACTCAGGGTGCTGGGTGCTCAGTGCTCGAGGTGCTCAGTACTCAGGGTGCTGTGTGTTCAGTGCTCAGGGTGCTGGGTGCTTAGTACTCAGGGTGCTCGGTGCTTAGTACTCAGGTTGCTGGCTGCTCAGTACTCCGGGTGCTGGGTGCTCAGTGCTCGGGGTTCTCGGTGCTCAGTGCTCAAGGTGCTGGGTGCTCAGTACTCAGGGTGCTCATTGCTCAGGGTGCTGGGTGCTCAGTGCTCAGGGTGCTCGGGGCACTGGGTGCTCAGTGCTCGGGGTGCTCGGAGCTCAGTACTCAGGGTGTTGGGTGCTCTGTGCTCGGGGTGCTCGGTGCTCAGTACTCAGGGTGCTGGGTGCTCAGTACTCGGGTGCTGGGTGCTCAGTGCTCAGGGTGCTCAGTGCTCGGGGTGCTGGGTGATCAGTGCTCAGTGCTCAGGGTGCTGGGTGTTCAGTACTCAGGGTGCTGGGTGCTCAGTACACAGGGTGCTGGGTGCTCAGTGCTCAGGGTTCTGGGTGCTCAGTGCTCGGGGTGCTCAGTACTCAGGGTGCTGTGTGTTCAGTGCTCAGGGTACTGGGTGCTCAGTACTCAGGGTGCTCGGTGCTTAGTACTCAGGGTGCTGGGTGCTCAATACTCCGGGTGCTGGGTGCTCAATGCTCGGGGTGCTCGGAGCTCAGTACTTAGGGTGCTGGGTGCTCAGTGCTCGGGGTGATCGGTGCTGAGTACTCAGGGTGCTGGGTGCTCAGTGCTCGGGGTGCTCGGTGCTCAGTGCTCGGGGTGCTGGGTGCTCAGTGCTCAGGGTGCTGTGTGCTCAGTATTCAGGGTGCTGGGTGCTCAGTGCTCAGGGTGCTCGGTGCTCAGTGCTCTGGGTGCTGGGTGCTCAGTACTCAGTGCTCAGGATGCTGGGTGCTCAGTGCTCAGGGTGCTGGGTGCTCAGTGCTCAGGGAGCTCAGTGCTCAGTACTTAGGGTGCTGGGTGCTCAGTACTCAGGGTGCTGGGTGCTCAGTGCTCGGGGTGCCCGGTGCTCAGGGCTCGGGGTGCTCGGTGCTCAGTACTCAGGGTGCTGGGTGCTCAGTACTCACGGTGCTGGGTGCTCAGTGCTCGGGGTGCTGGGTGCTCAGTGCTCGGGGTGCTGGGTGCTCAGTGCTCAGGGTGCTGTGTGCTCAGTATTCAGGGTGCTGGGTGCTCAGTGCTTGGGGTGCTGGGTGCTCAGTACTCATGGTGCTGGGTGCTCAGTACTCAGGGTGCTCGGTGCTCAGTGCTTGGGGTGCTGGGTGCTCAGTACTCAGGGTGCTGGGTGCTCAGTGCTCAGGGTGCTGCGTGCTCAGTGCTCAGGGTGCTGGGTGCTCAGTACTCAGTGCTCAGGATGCTGGGTGCTCAGTGCTCGGGCTGCTGGGTGCTCAGTGCTCAGGGTGCTGGGTGCTCAGTACTCAGGGTGCTGGGTGCTCAGTGCTCTGGGTGCTGGATGCTCAGTGCTCGGGGTTCTCGGTGCTCAGTGCTCAAGGTGCTGGGTGCTCAGTACTCAGGGTGCTCATTGCTCAGGGTGCTGGGTGCTCAGTACTCAGGGTGCTGGGTGCTCAGTGCTCGGGGTGCTGGGTGCTCAGTGCTCAGGGTGCTGGGTGCTCAGTGCTCGCGGTGCTGGGTGCGCAGTGCTCAGGGTGCTGGGTGCTCAGTGCTCAGGGTGCTGGGTACTCAGTGCTCAGGGTGCTGGGTGCTCAGTACTCAGGGTGCTTAGTGCTCAGTACTCGGGGTGCTGGGTGCTCAGTGCTCAGGGTGCTCAGTGCTCAGTACTCGGGGTGCTATGTGCTCAGTGCTCAGGGTGCTCAGTGCTCAGTGCTTGGGGTGCTGGGTGCTCAGTGCTCGGGGCGCTGGGTGCTCAGTGCTCGGGGTGCTGGGTGCTCAGTACTCGGGGTGCTGGGTGCTCAGTGCTCAGGGTGCTCAGTGATCAGTACTCAGTGCTCAGGGTGCTCAGTGCTCAGTGCTCAGGGTGCTGGGTGCTCAGTACTCAGGGTGCTGGGTGCTCAGTGCTCAGGGGGCTGGGTGCTCAGTACTCAGGGTCCTCGGTGCTTAGTACTCAGGGTGCTGGGTGCTCAGTAATCCGGGTGCTGGGTGCTCAGTGCTCGGGGTGCTCGGAGCTCAGTACTCAGGGTGCTGGGTGCTCATTACTCAGGGTGCTGGGTGCTCAGTGCTCGGGGAGCTGGGTGCTCAGTGCTCGCGGTGCTGGGTGCTCAGTGCTCGGGGTGCTCGGTGCCCAGTACTCAGGGTGCTGGGTGCTCAGTGCTCGAGGCGCTCAGTACTCAGGGTGCTGTGTGTTCAGTGCTCAGGGTGCTGGGTGCTCAGTACTCAGGGTGCTTGGTGCTTAGTACTCAGTGTGCTGGGTGCTCAGTACTCCGGGTGCTGGGTGCTCAGTGCTCGGGGTGCTCGGTGCTCAGTGCACAAGGTGCTGGGTGCTCAGTACTCAGGGTGCTCATTTCACAGGGTGCTGGGTGCTCAGTACTCAGGGTGCTGGGTGCTCAGTGCTCAGGGTGCTCGGTGCTCGGGGCACTGGGTGCTCAGTGCTCGGGGTGCTGGGTGCTCAGTGCTCGGGGTGATCGGGGCTCAGTGCTCAAGGTGCTGGGTGCTCAGTACTCGGGGTGCTGGGTGCTCAGTACTCAGGGTGCTGGGTGCTCAGTACTCAGAGTGCTGGGTGCTGGGTGCTCAGTACTCGGGTGCTGGGTGCTCAGTGCTCATGGTGCTGGGTGCTCAGTGCTCGGGGTGCTGGGTGCTCAGTGCTCGGGGTGCTCGGTGCTCAGTGCTCAAGGTGCTGGGTGCTCAGTACTCAGGGTGCTCATTGCTCAGGGTGCTGGGTGCTCAGTACTCAGGGTGCTGGGTGCTCAGTGCTCAGGGTGCTCGGTGCTCGGGGCGCTGGGTGCTCAGTGCTCGGGGTGCTCGGAGCTCAGTACTCAGGGTGCTGGGTGCTCAGTGCTCGGGGTGCTCGGTGCTCAGTACTCAGGGTGCTGGGTGCTCAGTGCTCGGGGTGCTGGGTGCTAAGTGCTCAGTACTCAGTACTCAGGGTGCTGGGTGCTCAGTGCTCAGGGTGCTGTGTGCTCAGTGCTCAGGGTGCTGGGTGCTCAGTGCTCAGGGTGCTGGGTACTCAGTACTCAGGGTGCTGGGTGCTCAGTGCTCGTGGTGCTATGTGCTCAGTGCTCGCGGTGCTGGGTGCTCAGTTCTCGGGGTGCTGGGTGCTCTGTGCTCGGGGTGCTATGTGCTCAGTGCTCGCGGTGCTGGGTGCTCAGTGCTCGGGGTGCTCGGTGCTCAGTACTCAGGGTGCTGGGTGCTCAGTGCTCGAGGTGCTCAGTACTCAGGGTGCTGTGTGTTCAGTGCTCAGGGTGCTGGGTGCTTAGTACTCAGGGTGCTCGGTGCTTAGTACTCAGGGTGCTGGCTGCTCAGTACTCCGGGTGCTGGGTGCTCAGTGCTCGGGGTTCTCGGTGCTCAGTGCTCAAGGTGCTGGGTGCTCAGAACTCAGGGTGCTCATTGCTCAGGGTGCTGGGTGCTCAGTGCTCAGGGTGCTCGGGGCACTGGGTGCTCAGTGCTCGGGGTGCTCGGAGCTCAGTACTCAGGGTGCTGGGTGCTCTGTGCTCGGGGTGCTCGGTGCTCAGTACTCAGGGTGCTGGGTGCTCAGTACTCGGGTGCTGGGTGCTCAGTGCTCAGGGTGCTCAGTGCTCGGGGTGCTGGGTGCTCAGTGCTCAGTGCTCAGGGTGCTGGGTGTTCAGTACTCAGGGTGCTGGGTGCTCAGTACACAGGGTGCTGGGTGCTCAGTGCTCAGGGTTCTGGGTGCTCAGTGCTCGGGGTGCTCAGTACTCAGGGTGCTGTGTGTTCAGTGCTCAGGGTACTGGGTGCTCAGTACTCAGGGTGCTCGGTGCTTAGTACTCAGGGTGCTGGGTGCTCAATACTCCGGGTGCTGGGTGCTCAATGCTCGGGGTGCTCGGAGCTCAGTACTTAGGGTGCTGGGTGCTCAGTGCTCGGGGTGATCGGTGCTGAGTACTCAGGGTGCTGGGTGCTCAGTGCTCGGGGTGCTCGGTGCTCAGTACTTTGTGTGCTCACTACCCAGGGTGCTGGTTGCTCAGTGCTCAGTGTGCTGGTTGCTCAGTGCTCAGGGTGCTGGGTGCTCAGTGTTCAGGGTGCTGGGTGCTCAGTACTCAGGGTGCTGGGTGCTCAGTGCTCGGGGTGCTGGGTGCTCAGTGCTCAGGGTGCTGGGTGCTCAGTGCTCAGGGTGCTGGGTGCTCAGTGCTCGGGGTGCTGGGTGCTCAGTGCTCAGTACTCAGGGTGCTGGGTGCCCAGTGCTCTGGGTGCTGGGTGCTCAGTGCTCAGTACTCAGGGTGCTGGGTGCTCAGTGCTCAGGGTGCTGTGTGCTCAGTGCTCAGGGTGCTGGGTGCTCAGTGCTCAGGGTGCTGGGTGCTCAGTACTCAGGGTGCTGGGTGCTCTGTGCTCGGGGTGCTGGGTGCTCAGTGCTCGCGGTGCTGGGTGCTCAGTGCTCGGGGTGCTCGGTGCTCAGTACTCAGGGTGCTGGGTGCTCAGTGCTCGAGGTGCTCAGTACACAGGGTGCTGTGTGTTCAGTGCTCAGGGTGCTGGGTGCTCAGTACTAAGGGTGCTCGGTGCTTAGTACTCAGGGTGCTGGGTGCTCAGTACTCTGGGTGCTGGGTGCTCAGTGCTCGGGGTGCTCGGTGCTCAGTGCTCAGGGTGCTGGGTGCTCAGTACTCAGGGTGCTCATTGCTCAGGGTGCTGGGTGCTCAGTACTCAGGGTGCTGGGTGCTCAGTGCTCAGGGTGCTCGGTGCTCGGGGCGCTGCGTGCTCAGTGCTCGGGGTGCTCGGAGCTCAGTACTCAGGGTGCTGGGTGCTCAGTGCTCGGGGTGCTCGGTGCTCAGTACTCGGGGTGCTGGGTGCTCAGTGCTCGGGGTGCTCGGTGCTCAGTACGTTGGGTGCTCACTACTCAGGGTGCTGGGTGCTCAGTGCTCAGTACTCAGGGTGCTGGGTGCTCAGTGCTCAGGGTGCTGGGTGCTCAGTGCTCGAGGTGCTCAGTACTCAGGGTGCTGTGTGTTCAGTGCTCAGGGTGCTGGGTGCTTAGTACTCAGGGTGCTCGGTGCTTAGTACTCAGGGTGCTGGCTGCTCAGTACTCCGGGTGCTGGGTGCTCAGTACTCGGGTGCTGGGTGCTCAGTGCTCAGGGTGCTGGGTGCTCAGTGCTCGGGGTGCTGGGTGCTCAGTGCTCAGTACTCAGGGTGCTGGGTGCCCAGTGCTCTGGGTGCTGGGTGCTCAGTGCTCAGTACTCAGGGTGCTGGGTGCTCAGTGCTCAGGGTGCTGTGTGCTCAGTGCTCAGGGTGCTGGGTGCTCAGTGCTCAGGGTGCTGGGTGCTCAGTACTCAGGGTGCTGGGTGCTCTGTGCTCGGGGTGCTGGGTGCTCAGTGCTCGCGGTGCTGGGTGCTCAGTGCTCGGGGTGCTCGGTGCTCAGTACTCAGGGTGCTGGGTGCTCAGTGCTCGAGGTGCTCAGTACTCAGGGTGCTGTGTGTTCAGTGCTCAGGGTGCTGGGTGCTCAGTACTAAGGGTGCTCGGTGCTTAGTACTCAGGGTGCTGGGTGCTCAGTACTCTGGGTGCTGGGTGCTCAGTGCTCGGGGTGCTCGGTGCTCAGTGCTCAGGGTGCTGGGTGCTCAGTACTCAGGGTGCTCATTGCTCAGGGTGCTGGGTGCTCAGTACTCAGGGTGCTGGGTGCTCAGTGCTCAGGGTGCTCGGTGCTCGGGGCGCTGCGTGCTCAGTGCTCGGGGTGCTCGGAGCTCAGTACTCAGGGTGCTGGGTGCTCAGTGCTCGGGGTGCTCGGTGCTCAGTACTCGGGGTGCTGGGTGCTCAGTGCTCGGGGTGCTCGGTGCTCAGTACGTTGGGTGCTCACTACTCAGGGTGCTGGGTGCTCAGTGCTCAGGGTGCTGGGTGCTCAGTGCTCAGGGTGCTGGGTGCTCAGTGCTCAGGGTGCTGGGTGCTCAGTGCTCAGGGTGCTGGGTGCTCAGTGCTCGGGGTGCTGGGTGCTCAGTGCTCAGGGTGCTGGGTGCTCAGTGCTCAGGGTGCTGGGTGCTCAGTGCTCAGGGTGCTGGGTGCTCAGTGCTCAGGGTGCTGGGTGCTCAGTGCTCAGGGTGCTGGGTGCTCAGTGCTCGGCGTGCTCGGTGCTCAGTACGTTGGGTGCTCACTACTCAGGGTGCTGGGTGCTTAGTGCTCAGGGTGCTGGGTGCTCAGTGCTCAGGGTGCTGGATGCTCAGTACTCAGGGTGCTCGGTGCTTAGTACTCAGGGTGCTGGGTGCTCAGTACTCCGGGTGCTGGGTGCTCAGTGCTCGGGGTGCTCGGTGCTCAGTGCTCAAGGTGCTGGGTGCTCAGTACTCAGGGTGCTCATTGCTCAGGGTGCTGGATGCTCAGTGCTCAGGGTTCTCGGTGCTCGGGGCGCTGGGTGCTCAGTGCTCGGGGTGCTCGGTGCTCAGTACTCAGGGTGCTGTGTGGTCAGTGCTCGGGGTGCTCAGTGCTCAGTACGTTGGGTGCTCACTACTCAGGGTGCTGGGTGCTCAGTGCTCAGGGTGCTGGGTGCTCAGTGCTCAGGGTGCTGGGTGCTCAGTGCTCAGGGTGCTGGGTGTTCAGTACTCATGGTGCTGGGTGCTCAGTGTTCGGGGTGCTGGGTGCTCGGTGCTCAGGGTGCTGGGTGCTCAGTACTCAGGGTGCTCGGTGCTTAGTACTCAGGGTGCTCGGTGCTCTGGGTGCTGGGTGCTCAGTGCTCAGGGTGCTGGGTGCTCAGTACTCATGGTGCTGGGTGCTCAGTGCTCAGGGTGGTGGGGGCTGAGTGCTCGGGGTGCTGGGTGCTCAGTGCTCAGTACTCAGGGAGCTGGGTGCTCAGTGCTCAGGGTGCTGGGTGCTCAGTGCTCAGGGTGCTGGGTGCTCAGTGCTCAGGGTGCTGGGTACTCAGTGCTCAGGGTGCTGGGTGCTCAGTACTCAGGGTGCTTAGTGCTCAGTACTCGGGGTGCTGGGTGCTCAGTGCTCACGGTGCTCAGTGCTCAGTACTCGGGGTGCTGTGTGCTCAGTGCTCAGGGTGCTCAGTGCTCAGTGCTTGGGGTGCTGGGTGCTCAGTGCTCGGGGCGCTGGGTGCTCAGTGCTCGGGGTGCTGGGTGCTCAGTACTCGGGGTGCTGGGTGCTCAGTGCTCAGGGTGCTCAGTGCTCAGTACTCAGTGCTCAGGGTGCTCAGTGCTCAGTGCTCAGGGTGCTGGGTGTTCAGTACTCAGGGTGCTGGGTGCTCAGTACTCAGGGTGCTGGGTGCTCAGTGCTCAGGGTGCTGGGTGCTCAGTGCTCGGGGTGCTCAGTACTCAGGGTGATGTGTGTTCAGTGCTCAGGGTACTGGGTGCTCACTACTCAGGGTGCTGGGTGCTTAGTGCTCAGGGTGCTCGGTGCTCAGTGCTCAGGGTGCTGGGTGCTCAGTACTCAGGGTGCTCATTGCTCAGGGTGCTGGGTGCTCAGTACTCAGGGTGCTGGGTGCTCAGTGCTCAGGGTGCTCGATGCTCGGGGCGCTGCGTGCTCAGTGCTCGGGGTGCTCGGAGCTCAGTACTCAGGGTGCTGTGTGCTCAGTGCTCGGGGTGCTCGGTGCTCATTACTCGGGCTGCTGGGTGCTCAGTGCTCGGGGTGCTCGGTGCTCAGTACGTTGGGTGCTCACTACTCAGGGTGCTGGGTGCTCAGTGCTCAGGGTGCTGGGTGCTCAGTGCTCAGGGTGCTGGGTGCTCAGTGCTCAGGGTGCTGGGTGCTCAGTGCTCAGGGTGCTGGGTGCTCAGTGCTCGGGGTGCTGGGTGCTCAGTGCTCAGGGTGCTGGGTGCTCAGTGCTCAGGGTGCTGGGTGCTCAGTGCTCAGGGTGCTGGGTGCTCAGTGCTCAGGGTGCTGGGTGCTCAGTGCTCAGGGTGCTGGGTGCTCAGTGCTCGGGGTGCTCGGTGCTCAGTACGTTGGGTGCTCACTACTCAGGGTGCTGGGTGCTTAGTGCTCAGGGTGCTGGGTGCTCAGTGCTCAGGGTGCTGGATGCTCAGTACTCAGGGTGCTCGGTGCTTAGTACTCAGGGTGCTGGGTGCTCAGTACTCCGGGTGCTGGGTGCTCAGTGCTCGGGGTGCTCGGTGCTCAGTGCTCAAGGTGCTGGGTGCTCAGTACTCAGGGTGCTCATTGCTCAGGGTGCTGGATGCTCAGTGCTCAGGGTTCTCGGTGCTCGGGGCGCTGGGTGCTCAGTGCTCGGGGTGCTCGGTGCTCAGTACTCAGGGTGCTGTGTGGTCAGTGCTCGGGGTGCTCAGTGCTCAGTACGTTGGGTGCTCACTACTCAGGGTGCTGGGTGCTCAGTGCTCAGGGTGCTGGGTGCTCAGTGCTCAGGGTGCTGGGTGCTCAGTGCTCAGGGTGCTGGGTGTTCAGTACTCATGGTGCTGGGTGCTCAGTGTTCGGGGTGCTGGGTGCTCGGTGCTCAGGGTGCTGGGTGCTCAGTACTCAGGGTGCTCGGTGCTTAGTACTCAGGGTGCTCGGTGCTCTGGGTGCTGGGTGCTCAGTGCTCAGGGTGCTGGGTGCTCAGTACTCATGGTGCTGGGTGCTCAGTGCTCAGGGTGGTGGGTGCTGAGTGCTCGGGGTGGTGGGTGCTCAGTGCTCAGTACTCAGGGTGCTGGGTGCTCAGTGCTCAGGGTGCTGGGTGCTCAGTGCTCGAGGTGCTCAGTACTCAGGGTGCTGTGTGTTCAGTGCTCAGGGTGCTGGGTGCTTAGTACTCAGGGTGCTCGGTGCTTAGTACTCAGGGTGCTGGCTGCTCAGTACTCCGGGTGCTGGGTGCTCAGTGCTCGGGGTTCTCGGTGCTCAGTGCTCAAGGTGCTGGGTGCTCAGTACTCAGGGTGCTCATTGCTCAGGATGCTGGGTGCTCAGTGCTCAGGGTGCTCGGGGCACTGGGTGCTCAGTGCTCGGGGTGCTCGGAGCTCAGTACTCAGGGTGCTGGGTGCTCTGTGCTCGGGGTGCTCGGTGCTCAGTACTCAGGGTGCTGGGTGCTCAGTACTCGGGTGCTGGGTGCTCAGTGCTCAGGGTGCTCAGTGCTCGGGGTGCTGGGTGCTCAGTGCTCAGTGCTCAGGGTGCTGGGTGTTCAGTGCTCAGGGTGCTGGGTGCTCAGTACACAGGGTGCTGGGTGCTCAGTGCTCAGGGTTCTGGGTGCTCAGTGCTCGGGGTGCTCAGTACTCAGGGTGCTGTGTGTTCAGTGCTCAGGGTACTGGGTGCTCAGTACTCAGGGTGCTCGGTGCTTAGTACTCAGGGTGCTGGGTGCTCAATACTCCGGGTGCTGGGTGCTCAATGCTCGGGGTGCTCGGAGCTCAGTACTTAGGGTGCTGGGTGCTCAGTGCTCGGGGTGATCGGTGCTGAGTACTCAGGGTGCTGGGTGCTCAGTGCTCGGGGTGCTCGGTGCTCAGTACTTTGGGTGCTCACTACCCAGGGTGCTGGTTGCTCAGTGCTCAGTGTGCTGGTTGCTCAGTGCTCAGGGTGCTGGGTGCTCAGTGTTCAGGGTGCTGGGTGCTCAGTACTCAGGGTGCTGGGTGCTCAGTGCTCGGGGTGCTGGGTGCTCAGTGCTCAGGGTGCTGGGTGCTCAGTACTCAGGGTGCTGGGTGCTCAGTACTCGGGGTGCTCGTTGCTCAGTACTCAGGGTGCTGGGTGCTCAGTACTCAGGGTGCTGGGTGCTCAGTACTCGGGTGCTGGGTGCTCAGTGCTCAGGGTGCTGGGTGCTCAGTGCTCGGGGTGCTGGGTGCTCAGTGCTCAGTACTCAGGGTGCTGGGTGCCCAGTGCTCTGGGTGCTGGGTGCTCAGTGCTCAGTACTCAGGGTGCTGGGTGCTCAGTGCTCAGGGTGCTGTGTGCTCAGTGCTCAGGGTGCTGGGTGCTCAGTGCTCAGGGTGCTGGGTGCTCAGTACTCAGGGTGCTGGGTGCTCTGTGCTCGGGGTGCTGGGTGCTCAGTGCTCGCGGTGCTGGGTGCTCAGTGCTCGGGGTGCTCGGTGCTCAGTACTCAGGGTGCTGGGTGCTCAGTGCTCGAGGTGCTCAGTACTCAGGGTGCTGTGTGTTCAGTGCTCAGGGTGCTGGGTGCTCAGTACTAAGGGTGCTCGGTGCTTAGTACTCAGGGTGCTGGGTGCTCAGTACTCTGGGTGCTGGGTGCTCAGTGCTCGGGGTGCTCGGTGCTCAGTGCTCAGGGTGCTGGGTGCTCAGTACTCAGGGTGCTCATTGCTCAGGGTGCTGGGTGCTCAGTACTCAGGGTGCTGGGTGCTCAGTGCTCAGGGTGCTCGGTGCTCGGGGCGCTGCGTGCTCAGTGCTCGGGGTGCTCGGAGCTCAGTACTCAGGGTGCTGGGTGCTCAGTGCTCGGGGTGCTCGGTGCTCAGTACTCGGGGTGCTGGGTGCTCAGTGCTCGGGGTGCTCGGTGCTCAGTACGTTGGGTGCTCACTACTCAGGGTGCTGGGTGCTCAGTGCTCAGGGTGCTGGGTGCTCAGTGCTCAGGGTGCTGGGTGCTCAGTGCTCAGGGTGCTGGGTGCTCAGTGCTCAGGGTGCTGGGTGCTCAGTGCTCGGGGTGCTGGGTGCTCAGTGCTCAGGGTGCTGGGTGCTCAGTGCTCAGGGTGCTGGGTGCTCAGTGCTCAGGGTGCTGGGTGCTCAGTGCTCAGGGTGCTGGGTGCTCAGTGCTCAGGGTGCTGGGTGCTCAGTGCTCGGGGTGCTCGGTGCTCAGTACGTTGGGTGCTCACTACTCAGGGTGCTGGGTGCTTAGTGCTCAGGGTGCTGGGTGCTCAGTGCTCAGGGTGCTGGATGCTCAGTACTCAGGGTGCTCGGTGCTTAGTACTCAGGGTGCTGGGTGCTCAGTACTCCGGGTGCTGGGTGCTCAGTGCTCGGGGTGCTCGGTGCTCAGTGCTCAAAGTGCTGGGTGCTCAGTACTCAGGGTGCTCATTGCTCAGGGTGCTGGATGCTCAGTGCTCAGGGTTCTCGGTGCTCGGGGCGCTGGGTGCTCAGTGCTCGGGGTGCTCGGTGCTCAGTACTCAGGGTGCTGTGTGGTCAGTGCTCGGGGTGCTCAGTGCTCAGTACGTTGGGTGCTCACTACTCAGGGTGCTGGGTGCTCAGTGCTCAGGGTGCTGGGTGCTCAGTGCTCAGGGTGCTGGGTGCTCAGTGCTCAGGGTGCTGGGTGTTCAGTACTCATGGTGCTGGGTGCTCAGTGTTCGGGGTGCTGGGTGCTCGGTGCTCAGGGTGCTGGGTGCTCAGTACTCAGGGTGCTCGGTGCTTAGTACTCAGGGTGCTCGGTGCTCTGGGTTCTGGGTGCTCAGTGCTCAGGGTGCTGGGTGCTCAGTACTCATGGTGCTGGGTGCTCAGTGCTCAGGGTGGTGGGGGCTGAGTGCTCGGGGTGCTGGGTGCTCAGTGCTCAGTACTCAGGGTGCTGGGTGCTCAGTGCTCAGGGTGCTGGGTGCTCAGTGCTCAGGGTGCTGGGTGCTCAGTGCTCAGGGTGCTGGGTACTCAGTGCTCAGGGTGCTGGGTGCTCAGTACTCAGGGTGCTTAGTGCTCAGTACTCGGGGTGCTGGGTGCTCAGTGCTCACGGTGCTCAGTGCTCAGTACTCGGGGTGCTGTGTGCTCAGTGCTCAGGGTGCTCAGTGCTCAGTGCTTGGGGTGCTGGGTGCTCAGTGCTCGGGGCGCTGGGTGCTCAGTGCTCGGGGTGCTGGGTGCTCAGTACTCGGGGTGCTGGGTGCTCAGTGCTCAGGGTGCTCAGTGCTCAGTACTCAGTGCTCAGGGTGCTCAGTGCTCAGTGCTCAGGGTGCTGGGTGTTCAGTACTCAGGGTGCTGGGTGCTCAGTACTCAGGGTGCTGGGTGCTCAGTGCTCAGGGTGCTGGGTGCTCAGTGCTCGGGGTGCTCAGTACTCAGGGTGATGTGTGTTCAGTGCTCAGGGTACTGGGTGCTCAATACTCAGGGTGCTCGGTGCTTAGTACTCAGGGTGCTGGGTGCTCAGTAATCCGGGTGCTGGGTGCTCAGTGCTCGGGGTGCTCGGAGCTCAGTACTCAGGGTGCTGGGTGCTCAGTGCTCGGGGTGATCGTTGCTCAGTACTCAGGGTGCTGGGTGCTCAGTGCTCGGGGTGCTCGGTGCTCAGTACGTTGGGTGCTCACTACTCAGGGTGCTGGGTGCTCAGTGCTCAGTGTGCTGGGTGCTCAGTGCTCAGGGTGCTGGGTGCTCAGTGCTCAGGGTGCTGGGTGCTCAGTACTCAAGGTGCTGGGTGCTCAGTGCTCGGGTTGCTGGGTGCTCAGTGCTCAGGGTGCTGGGTGTTCAGTACTCAGGGTGCTGGGTGCTCAGTACTCGGGGTGCTGGGTGCTCAGTACTCAGGGTGCTGGGTGCTCAGTGGTCGGGGTGCTGGGTGCTCAGTGCTCAGTACTCAGGGTGCTGGGTGCTCAGTGCTCAGGGTGCTGTGTGCTCAGTGCTCAGGGTGCTGGGTGCTCAGTGCTCAGGGTGCTGGGTACTCAGTGCTCAGGGTGCTGGGTGCTCAGTACTCAGGGTGCTGGGTGCTCAGTACTCAGGGTGCTGGGTGCTCAGTGCTCGGGGAGCTGGGTGCTCAGTGCTCGCGGTGCTGGGTGCTCAGTGCTCGGGGTGCTCGGTGCTCAGTACTCAGGGTGCTGGGTGCTCAGTGCTCGAGGTGCTCAGTACTCAGGGTGCTGTGTGTTCTGTGCTCAAGGTGCTGGGTGCTCAGTACTCAGGGTGCTCGGTGCTTAGTACTCAGGGTGCTGGGTGCTCAGTACTCAGGGTGCTGGGTGCTCAGTGCTCAGGGTGCTCGGTGCTCGGGGCGCTGCGTGCTCAGTGCTCGGGGTGCTCGGAGCTCAGTACTCAGGGTGATGGGTGCTCAGTGCTCGGGGTGCTCGGTGCTCAGTACTCAGGGTGCTGGGTGCTCAGTGCTCGGGGTGCTCGGTGCTCAGTACGTTGGGTGCTCACTACTCAGGGTGCTGGGTGCTCAGTGCTCAGGGTGCTGGGTGCTCAGTGCTCAGGGTGCTGGGTGCTCAGTGCTCAGTGCTCAGGGTGCTGGGTGCTCAGTGCTCAGGGTGCTGGGTGCTCAGTGCTCGGGGTGCTGGGTGCTCAGTGCTCAGGGTGCTTGGTGCTCAGTGCTCAGGGTGCTGGGTGCTCAGTGCTCAGTGTGCTGGGTGCTCAGTGCTCAGGGTGCTGGGTGCTCAGTGCTCAGGGTGCTGGGTGCTCAGTGCTCGGGGTGCTCGGTGCTCAGTAAGTTGGGTGCTCACTACTCAGGGTGCTGGGTGCTCAGTGCTCAGGGTGCTGGGTGCTCAGTGATCAGGGTGCTGGGTGCTCAGTACTCAGGGTGCTTGGTGCTTAGTACTCAGGGTGCTGGGTGCTCAGTACTCCGGGTGCTGGGTGCTCAGTGCTCGGGGTGCTCGGTGCTCAGTGCTCAAGGTGCTGGGTGCTCAGTACTCAGGGTGCTCATTGCTCAGGGTGCTGGGTGCTCAGTGCTCAGGGTTCTCGGTGCTCGGGGCGCTGGGTGCTCAGTGCTCGGGGTGCTCGGTGCTCAGTACTCAGGGTGCTGGGTGCTCAGTGCTCGGGGTGCTCAGTGCTCAGTACGTTGGGTGCTCACTACTCAGGGTGCTGGGTGCTCAGTGCTCAGGGTGCTGGGTGCTCAGTGCTCAGGGTGCTGGGTGCTCAGTGCTCAGGGTGCTGGGTGCTCAGTACTCATGGTGCTGGGTGCTCAGTGTTCGGGGTGCTGGGTGCTCGGTGCTCAGGGTGCTGGGTGCTTAGTACTCAGGGTGCTCGGTGCTCTGGGTGCTGGGTGCTCAGTGCTCAGGGTGCTGGGTGCTCAGTACTCATGGTGGTGGGTGCTCAGTGCTCAGGGTGCTGGGTGCTCAGTGCTCGGGGTGCTGGGTGCTCAGTGCTCAGTACTCAGGGTGCTGGGTGCTCAGTGCTCAGTGTGCTGGGTGCTCAGTGCTCAGGGTGCTGGGTGCTCAGTGCTCAGGGTGCTGGGTACTCAGTGCTCGGGGTGCTCAGTACTCGGGGTGCTGTGTGCTCAGTGCTCAGGGTGCTCAGTGCTCAGTGCTTGGGGTGCTGGGTGCTCAGTGCTCGGGGCGCTGGGTGCTCAGTGCTCAGGGTGCTGGGTGCTCAGTACTCGGGGTGCTGGTTGCTCAGTGCTCAGGGTGCTCAGTGCTCAGTACTCAGTGCTCAGGGTGCTCAGTGCTCAGTGCTCAGGGTGCTGGGTGTTCAGTACTCAGGGTGCTGGGTGCTCAGTACTCAGGGTGCTGGGTGCTCAGTGCTCAGGGTGCTGGGTGCTCAGTGCTCGGGGTGCTCAGTACTCAGGGTGCTGTGTGTTCAGTGCTCAGGGTACTGGGTGCTCAGTGCTCAGGGTCCTCGGTGCTTAGTACTCAGGGTGCTGGGTGCTCAGTAATCCGGGTGCTGGGTGCTCAGTGCTCGGGGTGCTCGGAGCTCAGTACTCAGGGTGCTTGGTGCTCAGTACTCAGGGTGCTGGGTGCTCAGTGCTCAGGGAGCTGGGTGCTCAGTGCTCGCGGTGCTGGGTGCTCAGTGCTCGGGGTGCTCGGTGCTCAGTACTCAGGGTGCTGGGTGTTCAGTGCTCGAGGCGCTCAGTACTCAGGGTGCTGTGTGTTCAGTGCTCAGGGTGCTGGGTGCTCAGTACTCAGGGTGCTTGGTGCTTAGTACTCAGTGTGCTGGGTGCTCAGTACTCCGGGTGCTGGGTGCTCAGTGCTCTGGGTGCTTGGTGCTCAGTGCACAAGGTGCTGGGTGCTCAGTACTCAGGGTGCTCATTTCACAGGGTGCTGGGTGCTCAGTACTCAGGGTGCTGGGTGCTCAGTGCTCAGGGTGCTCGGGGCGCTGGGTGCTCAGTGCTCGGGGTGCTGGGTGCTCAGTGCTCGGGGTGCTCGGGGCTCAGTGCTCAAGGTGCTGGGTGCTCAGTACTCGGGGTGCTGGGTGCTCAGTACTCAGGGTGCTGGGTGCTCAGTACTCAGGGTGCTGGGTGCTGGGTGCTCAGTACTCGGGTGCTGGGTGCTCAGTGCTCAGGGAGCTGGGTTCTCAGTACTCAGGGTGCTCAGTGCTCAGTACTCGGGGTGCTGGGTGCTCAGTGCTCAGGGTGCTCAGTGCTCAGTACTCGGGGTGCTGTGTGCTCAGTGCTCAGGGTGCTCAGTGCTCAGTGCTCGGGGTGCTGGGGGCTCAGTGCTCAGTGCTCAGGGTGCTGGGTGTTCAATACTCAGGGTGCTGGGTGCTCAGTACACAGGGTGCTGGGTGCTCAGTGCTCAGGGTTCTGGGTGCTCAGTGCTCGGGGTGCTCAGTACTCAGGGTGCTGTGTGTTCAGTGCTCAGGATACTAGGTTCTCAGTACTCAGGGTGCTCAGTGCTCAGTGCTCAGGGTGCTGGGTGCTCAGTACTCAGGGTGCTCGGTGCTTAGTACTCAGGGTGCTGGGTGCTCAGTACTCTGGGTGCCGGGTGCTCAGTGCTCTGGGTGCTCGGTGCTCAGTGCTCAAGGTGCTGGGTGCTCAGTACTCAGGGTGCTCATTGCTCAGGGTGCTGGGTGCTCAGTACTCAGGGTGCTGGGTGCTCAGTGCTCAGGGTGCTCGGTGCTCGGGGCGCTGCGTGCTCAGTACTCGGGGTGCTGGGCGCTCAGTACTCAGGGTGTTGGGTGCTCAGTACTCAGGGTGCTGGGTGCTCAGTACTCGGGTGCTGGGTGCTCAGTGCTCAGGGTACTGGGTGCTCAGTGCTCGGCGTGCTGGGTGCTCAGTGCTCAGTACTCAGGGTGCTGGGTGCTCAGTGCTCGGGGTGCTGGGTGCTCAGTGCTCCGTACTCAGGGTGCTGGGTGCTCAGTGCTCAGGGTGCTGTGTGCTCAGTGCTCAGGGTACTGGGTGCTCAGTGCTCAGGGTGCTGGGTGCTCAGTACTCAGGGTGCTGGGTGCTCAGTGCTCGGGGTGCTGGGTGCTCAGTGCTCGCGGTGCTGGGTGCTCAGTGCACGGGGTGCTCGGTGCTCAGTACTCAGGGTGCTGGGTGCTCAGTGCTCGAGGTGCTCAGTACTCAGGGTGCTGTGTGTTCAGTGCTCAGGGTGCTGGGTGCTCAGTACTCAGGGTGCTCGGTGCTTAGTACTCAGGGTGCTGGTTGCTCAGTACTCTGGGTGCCGGGTGCTCAGTGCTCGGGGTGCTCGGTGCTCAGTGCTCAAGGTGCTGGGTGCTCAGTACTCAGGGTGCTTAGTGCTCAGTACTCGGGGTGCTGGGTGCTCAGTGCTCACGGTGCTCAGTGCTCAGTACTCGGGGTGCTGTGTGCTCAGTGCTCAGGGTGCTCAGTGCTCAGTGCTTGGGGTGCTGGGTGCTCAGTGCTCGGGGCGCTGGGTGCTCAGTGCTCGGGGTGCTGGGTGCTCAGTGCTCAGGGTGCTCAGTGCTCAGTACTCAGTGCTCAGGGTGCTCAGTGCTCAGTGCTCAGGGTGCTGGGTGTTCAGTACTCAGGGTGCTGGGTGCTCAGTACTCAGGGTGCTGGGTGCTCAGTGCTCAGGGTGCTGGGTGCTCAGTGCTCGGGGTGCTCAGTACTCAGGGTGATGTGTGTTCAGTGCTCAGGGTACTGGGTGCTCAATACTCAGGGTGCTCGGTGCTTAGTACTCAGGGTGCTGGGTGCTCAGTAATCCGGGTGCTGGGTGCTCAGTGCTCGGGGTGCTCGGAGCTCAGTACTCAGGGTGCTGGGTGCTCAGTGCTCGGGGTGATCGGTGCTCAGTACTCAGGGTGCTGGGTGCTCAGTGCTCGGGGTGCTCGGTGCTCAGTACGTTGGGTGCTCACTACTCAGGGTGCTGGGTGCTCAGTGCTCAGTGTGCTGGGTGCTCAGTGCTCAGGGTGCTGGGTGCTCAGTGCTCAGGGTGCTGGGTGCTCAGTGCTCAGGGTGCTGGGTGCTCAGTACTCAAGGTGCTGGGTGCTCAGTGCTCGGGTTGCTGGGTGCTCAGTGCTCAGGGTGCTGGGTGTTCAGTACTCAGGGTGCTGGGTGCTCAGTACTCGGGGTGCTGGGTGCTCAGTACTCAGGGTGCTGGGTGCTCAGTGCTCGGGGTGCTGGGTGCTCAGTGCTCAGTACTCAGGGTGCTGGGTGCTCAGTGCTCAGGGTGCTGTGTGCTCAGTGCTCAGGGTGCTGGGTGCTCAGGGCTCAGGGTGCTGGGTACTCAGTGCTCAGGGTGCTGGGTGCTCAGTACTCAGGGTGCTGGGTGCTCAGTACTCAGGGTGCTGGGTGCTCAGTGCTCGGGGAGCTGGGTGCTCAGTGCTCGCGGTGCTGGGTGCTCAGTGCTCGGGGTGCTCGGTGCTCAGTACTCAGGGTGCTGGGTGCTCAGTGCTCGAGGTGCTCAGTACTCAGGGTGCTGTGTGTTCTGTGCTCAGGGTGCTGGGAGCTCAGTACTCAGGGTGCTCGGTGCTTAGTACTCAGGGTGCTGGGTGCTCAGTACTCAGGGTGCTGGGTGCTCAGTGCTCAGGGTGCTCGGTGCTCGGGGCGCTGCGTGCTCAGTGCTCGGGGTGCTCGGAGCTCAGTACTCAGGGTGCTGGGTGCTCAGTGCTCGGGGTGCTCGGTGCTCAGTACTCAGGGTGCTGGGTGCTCAGTGCTCGGGGTGCTCGGTGCTCAGTACGTTGGGTGCTCACTACTCAGGGTGCTGGGTGCTCAGTGCTCAGGGTGCTGGGTGTTCAGTGCTCAGGGTGCTGGGTGCTCAGTGCTCAGGGTGCTGGGTGCTCAGTGCTCAGGGTGCTGGGTGCTCAGTGCTCGGGGTGCTGGGTGCTCAGTGCTCAGGGTGCTTGGTGCTCAGTGCTCAGGGTGCTGGGTGCTCAGTGCTCAGTGTGCTGGGTGCTCAGTGCTCAGGGTGCTGGGTGCTCACTACTCAGGGTGCTGGGTGCTCAGTGCTCGGGGTGCTCGGTGCTCAGTACGTTGGGTGCTCACTACTCAGGGTGCTGGGTGCTCAGTGCTCAGAGTGCTGGGTGCTCAGTGATCAGGGTGCTGGGTGCTCTGTACTCAGGGTGCTTGGTGCTTAGTACTCAGGGTGCTGGGTGCTCAGTACTCCGGGTGCTGGGTGCTCAGTGCTCGGGGTGCTCGGTGCTCAGTGCTCAAGGTGCTGGGTGCTCAGTACTCAGGGTGCTCATTGCTCAGGGTGCTGGGTGCTCAGTGCTCAGGGTTCTCGGTGCTCGGGGCGCTGGGTGCTCAGTGCTCGTGGTGCTCGGTGCTCAGTACTCAGGGTGCTGGGTGCTCAGTGCTCGGGGTGCTCAGTGCTCAGTACGTTGGGTGCTCACTACTCAGGGTGCTGGGTGCTCAGTGCTCAGGGTGCTGGGTGCTCAGTGCTCAGGGTGCTGGGTGCTCAGTGCTCAGGGTGCTCGGTGCTCAGTACTCATGGTGCTGGGTGCTCAGTGTTCGGGGTGCTGGGTGCTCAGTACTCAGGGTGCTCATTGCTCAGGGTGCTGGGTGCTCAGTACTCAGGGTGCTGGGTGCTCAGTGCTCAGGGTGCTCGGTGCTCGGGGCGCTGCGTGCTCAGTACTCGGGGTGCTGGGCGCTCAGTACTCAGGGTGCTGGGTGCTCAGTACTCAGGGTGCTGGGTGCTCAGTACTCGGGTGCTGGGTGCTCAGTGCTCAGGGTACTGGGTGCTCAGTGCTCGGGGTGCTGGGTGCTCAGTGCTCAGTACTCAGGGTGCTGGGTGCTCAGTGCTCGGGGTGCTGGGTGCTCAGTGCTCCGTACTCAGGGTGCTGGGTGCTCAGTGCTCAGGGTGCTGTGTGCTCAGTGCTCAGGGTGCTGGGTGCTCAGTGCTCAGGGTGCTGGGTGCTCAGTACTCAGGGTGCTGGGTGCTCAGTGCTCGGGGTGCTGGGTGCTCAGTGCTCGCGGTGCTGGGTGCTCAGTGCTCGGGGTGCTCGGTGCTCAGTACTCAGGGTGCTGGGTGCTCAGTACTCAGGGTGCTCGGTGCTTAGTACTCAGGGTGCTGGTTGCTCAGTACTCTGGGTGCCGGGTGCTCAGTGCTCAGGGTGCTCGGTGCTCAGTGCTCAAGGTGCTGGGTGCTCAGTACTCAGGGTGCTTAGTGCTCAGTACTCGGGGTGCTGGGTGCTCAGTGCTCACGGTGCTCAGTGCTCAGTACTCGGGGTGCTGTGTGCTCAGTGCTCAGGGTGCTCAGTGCTCAGTGCTTGGGGTGCTGGGTGCTCAGTGCTCGGGGCGCTGTGTGCTCAGTGCTCGGGGTGCTGGGTGCTCAGTGCTCAGGGTGCTCAGTGCTCAGTACTCAGTGCTCAGGGTGCTCAGTGCTCAGTGCTCAGGGTGCTGGGTGTTCAGTACTCAGGGTGCTGGGTGCTCAGTACTCAGGGTGCTGGGTGCTCAGTGCTCAGGGTGCTGGGTGCTCAGTGCTCGGGGTGCTCAGTACTCAGGGTGATGTGTGTTCAGTGCTCAGGGTACTGGGTGCTCAATACTCAGGGTGCTCGGGGCTTAGTACTCAGGGTGCTGGGTGCTCAGTAATCCGGGTGCTGGGTGCTCAGTGCTCGGGGTGGTCGGAGCTCAGTACTCAGGGTGCTGGGTGCTCAGTGCTCGGGGTGATCGGTGCTCAGTACTCAGGGTGCTGGGTGCTCAGTGCTCGGGGTGCTCGGTGCTCAGTACGTTGGGTGCTCACTACTCAGGGTGCTGGGTGCTCAGTGCTCAGTGTGCTGGGTGCTCAGTGCTCAGGGTGCTGGGTGCTCAGTGTGCTGGGTGCTCAGTGCTCAGGGTGCTGGGTGCTCAGTGCTCAGGGTGCTGGGTGCTCAGTACTCAAGGTGCTGGGTGCTCAGTGCTCGGGTTGCTGGGTGCTCAGTGCTCAGGGTGCTGGGTGTTCAGTACTCAGGGTGCTGGGTGCTCAGTACTCGGGGTGCTGGGTGCTCAGTACTCAGGGTGCTGGGTGCTCAGTGCTCGGGGTGCTGGGTGCTCAGTGCTCAGTACTCAGGGTGCTGGGTGCTCAGTGCTCAGGGTGCTGTGTGCTCAGTGCTCAGGGTGCTGGGTGCTCAGTGCTCAGGGTGCTGGGTACTCAGTGCTCAGGGTGCTGGGTGCTCAGTACTCAGGGTGCTGGGTGCTCAGTACTCAGGGTGCTGGGTGCTCAGTGCTCGGGGAGCTGGGTGCTCAGTGCTCGCGGTGCTGGGTGCTCAGTGCTCGGGGTGCTCGGTGCTCAGTACTCAGGGTGCTGGGTGCTCAGTGCTCGAGGTGCTCTGTACTCAGGGTGCTGTGTGTTCTGTGCTCAGGGTGCTGGGAGCTCAGTACTCAGGGTGCTCGGTGCTTAGTACTCAGGGTGCTGGGTGCTCAGTACTCAGGGTGCTGGGTGCTCAGTGCTCAGGGTGCTCGGTGCTCGGGGCGCTGCGTGCTCAGTGCTCGGGGTGCTCGGAGCTCAGTACTCAGGGTGCTGGGTGCTCAGTGCTCGGGGTGCTCGGTGCTCAGTACTCAGGGTGCTGGGTGCTCAGTGCTCGGGGTGCTCGGTGCTCAGTACGTTGGGTGCTCACTACTCAGGGTGCTGGGTGCTCAGTGCTCAGGGTGCTGGGTGCTCAGTGCTCAGGGTGCTGGGTGCTCAGTGCTCAGGGTGCTGGGTGCTCAGTGCTCAGGGTGCTGGGTGCTCAGTGCTCGGGGTGCTGGGTGCTCAGTGCTCAGGGTGCTTGGTGCTCAGTGCTCAGGGTGCTGGGTGCTCAGTGCTCAGTGTGCTGGGTGCTCAGTACTCAGGGTGCTCATTGCTCAGGGTGCTGGGTGCTCAGTGCTCAGGGTTCTCGGTGCTCGGGGCGCTGGGTGCTCAGTGCTCGGGGTGCTCGGTGCTCAGTACGCAGGGTGCTGGGTGCTCAGTGCTCGGGGTGCTCAGTGCTCAGTACGTTGGGTGCTCACTACTCAGGGTGCTGGGTGCTCAGTGCTCAGGGTGCTGGGTGCTCAGTGCTCAGGGTGCTGGGTGCTCAGTGCTCAGGGTGCTGGGTGCTCAGTACTCATGGTGCTGGGTGCTCAGTGTTCGGGGTGCTGGGTGCTCGGTGCTCAGGGTGCTGGGTGCTTAGTACTCAGGGTGCTCGGTGCTCTGGGTGCTGGGTGCTCAGTGCTCAGGGTGCTGGGTGCTCAGTACTCATGGTGCTGGGTGCTCAGTGCTCAGGGTGCTGGGTGCTCAGTGCTCGGGGTGCTGGGTGCTCAGTGCTCAGTACTCAGGGTGCTGGGTGCTCAGTGCTCAGGGTGCTGGGTGCTCAGTGCTCAGGGTGCTGGGTGCTCAGTGCTCAGGGTGCTGGGTACTCAGTGCTCAGGGTGCTGGGTTCTCAGTACTCAGGGTGCTTAGTGCTCAGTACTCGGGGTGCTGGGTGCTCAGTGCTCAGGGTGCTCAGTGCTCAGTACTCGGGGTGCTGTGTGCTCAGTGCTCAGGGTGCTCAGTGCTCAGTGCTTGGGGTGCTGGGTGCTCAGTGCTCGGGGCGCTGGGTGCTCAGTGCTCGGGGTGCTGGGTGCTCAGTACTCGGGGTGCTGGGTGCTCAGTGCTCAGGGTGCTCAGTGCTCAGTACTCAGTGCTCAGGGTGCTCAGTGCTCAGTGCTCAGGGTGCTGGGTGTTCAGTACTCAGGGTGCTGGGTGCTCAGTACTCAGGGTGCTGGGTGCTCAGTGCTCAGGGTGCTGGGTGCTCAGTGCTCGGGGTGCTCAGTACTCAGGGTGCTGTGTGTTCAGTGCTCAGGGTACTGGGTGCTCAGTGCTCAGGGTGCTCGGTGCTTAGTACTCAGGGTGCTGGGTGCTCAGTAATCCGGGTGCTGGGTGCTCAGTGCTCGGGGTGCTCGGAGCTCAGTACTCAGGGTGCTTGGTGCTCAGTACTCAGGGTGCTGGGTGCTCAGTGCTCAGGGAGCTGGGTGCTCAGTGCTCGCGGTGCTGGGTGCTCAGTGCTCGGGGTGCTCGGTGCCCAGTACTCAGGGTGCTGGGTGCTCAGTGCTCGAGGCGCTCAGTACTCAGGTTGCTGTGTGTTCAGTGCTCAGGGTGCTGGGTGCTCAGTACTCAGGGTGCTTGGTGCTTAGTACTCAGTGTGCTGGGTGCTCAGTACTCCGGGTGCTGGGTGTTCAGTGCTCTGGGTGCTCGGTGCTCAGTGCACAAGGTGCTGGGTGCTCAGTACTCAGGGTGCTCATTTCACAGGGTGCTGGGTGCTCAGTACTCAGGGTGCTGGGTGCTCAGTGCTCAGGGTGCTCGGGGCGCTGGGTGCTCAGTGCTCCGGGTGCTGGGTGCTCAGTGCTCGGGGTGCTCGGGGCTCAGTGCTCAAGGTGCAGGGTGCTCAGTACTCGGGGTGCTGGGTGCTCAGTACTCAGGGTGCTGGGTGCTCAGTACTCAGGGTGCTGGGTGCTGTGTGCTCAGTACTCGGGTGCTGGGTGCTCAGTGCTCAGGGAGCTGGGTGCTCAGTTCTCAGTTTGCTGGGTACTCAGTGCTCAGGGTGCTGGGTTCTCAGTACTCAGGGTGCTCAGTGCTCAGTACTCGGGGTGCTGGGTGCTCAGTGCTCAGGGTGCTCAGTGCTCAGTACTCGGGGTGCTGTGTGCTCAGTGCTCAGGGTGCTCAGTGCTCAGTGCTCGGGGTGCTGGGTGCTCAGTGCTCAGTGCTCAGGGTGCTGGGTGTTCAGTACTCAGGGTGCTGGGTGCTCAGTACACAGGGTGCTGGGTGCTCAGTGCTCAGGGTTCTGGGTGCTCAGTGCTCGGGGTGCTCAGTACTCAGGGTGCTGTGTGTTCAGTGCTCAGGGTACTAGGTTCTCAGTACTCAGGGTGCTCAGTGCTCAGTACTCGGGGTGCTGGGTGCTCAGTGCTCAGGGTGCTCAGTGCTCAGTACTCGGGGTGCTGTGTGCTCAGTGCTCAGGGTGCTCAGTGCTCAGTGCTCGGGGTGCTGGGTGCTCAGTGCTCCGTACTCAGGGTGCTGGGTGCTCAGTGCTCAGGGTGCTGTGTGCTCAGTGCTCAGGGTGCAGGGTGCTCAGTGCTCAGGGTGCTGGGTGCTCAGTACTCAGGGTGCTGGGTGCTCAGTGCTCGGGGTGCTGGGTGCTCAGTGCTCGCGGTGCTGGGTGCTCAGTGCTCGGGGTGCTCGGTGCTCAGTACTCAGGGTGCTGGGTGCTCAGTGCTCGAGGTGCTCAGTACTCAGGGTGCTGTGTGTTCAGTGCTCAGGGTGCTGGGTGCTCAGTACTCAGGGTGCTCGGTGCTTAGTACTCAGGGTGCTGGGTGCTCAATACTCTGGGTGCCGGGTGCTCAGTGCTCTGGGTGCTCGGTGCTCAGTGCTCAAGGTGCTAGGTGCTCAGTACTCAGGGTGCTCATTGCTCAGGGTGCTGGGTGCTCAGTACTCAGGGTGCTGGGTGCTCAGTGCTCAGGGTGCTCGGTGCTCGGGGCGCTGCGTGCTCAGTACTCGGGGTGCTGGGCGCTCAGTACTCAGGGTGCTGGGTGCTCAGTACGCAGGGTGCTGGGTGCTCAGTACTCGGGTGCTGGGTGCTCAGTGCTCAGGGTACTGGGTGCTCAGTGCTCGGGGTGCTGGGTGCTCAGTGCTCAGTACTCAGGGTGCTGGGTGCTCAGTGCTCGGGGTGCTGGGTGCTCAGTGCTCCGTACTCAGGGTGCTGGGTGCTCAGTGCTCAGGGTGCTGTGTGCTCAGTGCTCAGGGTGCTGGGTGCTCAGTGCTCAGGGTGCTGGGTGCTCAGTACACAGGGTGCTGGGTGCTCAGTGCTCGGGGTGCTGGGTGCTCAGTGCTCGCGGTGCTGGGTGCTCAGTGCTCGGGGTGCTCGGTGCTCAGTACTCAGGGTGCTGGGTGCTCAGTGCTCAAGGTGCTCAGTACTCAGGGTGCTGTGTGTTCAGTGCTCAGGGTGCTGGGTGCTCAGTACTCAGGGTGCTCGGTGCTTAGTACTCAGGGTGCTGGGTGCTCAGTACTCTGGGTGCCGGGTGCTCAGTGCTCGGGGTGCTCGGTGCTCAGTGCTCAAGGTGCTGGGTTCTCAGTACTCAGGGTGCTCATTGCTCAGGGTGCTGGGTGCTCAGTACTCAGGGTGCTGGGTGCTCAGTGCTCAGGGTGCTCGGTGCTCGGGGCGCTGCGTGCTCAGTGCTCGGGGTGCTCGGACCTCAGTACTCACGGTGGTGGGTGCTCAGTGCTCGGGGTGCTCGGTGCTCAGTACTCAGGGTGCTGGGTGCTCAGTGCTCGGGGTGCTCGGTGCTCAGTACGTTGGGTGCTCACTACTCAGGGTGCTGGGTGCTCAGTGCTCAGGCTGCTGGGTGCTCAGTGCTCAGGGTGCTGGGTGCTCAGTGCTCGGGGTGCTGGGTGCTCAGTGCTCAGGGTGCTGTGTGCTCAGTGCTCGGGGTGCTGGGTGCTCAGTGCTCAGGGTGCTGGGTGCTCTGTGCTCAGGGTGCTGGGTGCTCAGTGCTCAGGGTGCTGGGTGCTCAGTGCTCAGGGTGCTCGGTGCTCAGTACGTTGGGTGCTCACTACTCAGGGTGCTGTGTGTTCTGTCCTCAGGGTGCTGGGTGCTCAGTGCTCAGGGTGCTGGGTGCTCAGTGCTCAGGGTGCTCAGTGCTCAGTACTCAGTGCTCAGGGTGCTCAGTGCTCAGTGCTCAGGGTGCTGGGTGTTCAGTACTCAGGGTGCTGGGTGCTCAGTACTCATGGTGCTGGGTGCTCAGTGCTCAGGGTGCTGGGTGCTCAGTGCTCGGGGTGCTCAGTACTCAGGGTGCTGTGTGTTCAGTGCTCAGGGTACTGGGTGCTCAGTGCTCAGGGTGCTCGGTGCTTAGTACTCAGGGTGCTGGGTGCTCAGTAATCCGGGTGCTGGGTGCTCAGTGCTCGGGGTGCTCGGAGCTCAGGACTCAGGGTGCTTGGTGCTCAGTACTCAGGGTGCTGGGTGCTCAGTGCTCAGGGAGCTGGGTGCTCAGTGCTCGCGGTGCTGGGTGCTCAGTGCTCGGGGTGCTCGGTGCCCAGTACTCAGGGTGCTGGGTGCTCAGTGCTCGAGGCGCTCAGTACTCAGGGTGCTGTGTGTTCAGTGCTCAGGGTGCTGGGTGCTCAGTACTCAGGGTGCTTGGTGCTTAGTACTCAGTGTGCTGGGTGCTCAGTACTCCGGGTGCGGGGTGCTCAGTGCTCTGGGTGCTCGGTGCTCAGTGCACAAGGTGCTGGGTGCTCAGTACTCAGGGTGCTCATTTCACAGGGTGCTGGGTGCTCAGTACTCAGGGTGCTGGGTGCTCAGTGCTCAGGGTGCTCGGGGCGCTGGGTGCTCAGTGCTCGGGGTGCTGGGTGCTCAGTGCTCGGGGTGCTCGGGGCTCAGTGCTCAAGGTGCAGGGTGCTCAGTACTCGGGGTGCTGGGTGCTCAGTACTCAGGGTGCTGGGTGCTCAGTACTCAGGGTGCTGGGTGCTGGGTGCTCAGTACTCGGGTGCTGGGTGCTCAGTGCTCAGGGAGCTGGGTGCTCAGTGCTCAGTTTGCTGGGTACTCAGTGCTCAGGGTGCTGGGTTCTCAGTACTCAGGGTGCTCAGTGCTCAGTACTCGGGGTGCTGGGTGCTCAGTGCTCAGGGTGCTCAGTGCTCAGTACTCGGGGTGCTGTGTGCTCAGTGCTCAGGGTGCTCAGTGCTCAGTGCTCGGGGTGCTGGGTGCTCAGTGCTCAGTGCTCAGGGTGCTGGGTGTTCAGTACTCAGGGTGCTGGGTGCTCAGTACACAGGGTGCTGGGTGCTCAGGGTTCTGGGTGCTCAGTGCTCGGGGTGCTCAGTACTCAGGGTGCTGTGTGTTCAGTGCTCAGGGTACTAGGTTCTCAGTACTCAGGGTGCTCAGTGCTCAGTACTCGGGGTGCTGGGTGCTCAGTGCTCAGGGTGCTCAGTGCTCAGTACTCGGGGTGCTGTGTGCTCAGTGCTCAGGGTGCTCAGTGCTCAGTGCTCGGGGTGCTGGGTGCTCAGTGCTCCGTACTCAGGGTGCTGGGTGCTCAGTGCTCAGGGTGCTGTGTGCTCAGTGCTCAGGGTGCAGGGTGCTCAGTGCTCAGGGTGCTGGGTGCTCAGTACTCAGGGTGCTGGGTGCTCAGTGCTCGGGGTGCTGGGTGCTCAGTGCTCGCGGTGCTGGGTGCTCAGTGCTCGGGGTGCTCGGTGCTCAGTACTCAGGGTGCTGGGTGCTCAGTGCTCGAGGTGCTCAGTACTCAGGGTGCTGTGTGTTCAGTGCTCAGGGTGCTGGGTGCTCAGTACTCAGGGTGCTCGGTGCTTAGTACTCAGGGTGCTGGGTGCTCAGTACTCTGGGTGCCGGGTGCTCAGTGCACTGGGTGCTCGGTGCTCAGTGCTCAAGGTGCTAGGTGCTCAGTACTCAGGGTGCTCATTGCTCAGGGTGCTGGGTGCTCAGTACTCAGGGTGCTGGGTGCTCAGTGCTCAGGGTGCTCGGTGCTCGGGGCGCTGCGTGCTCAGTACTCGGGGTGCTGGGCGCTCAGTACTCAGGGTGCTGGGTGCTCAGTACTCAGGGTGCTGGGTGCTCAGTACTCGGGTGCTGGGTGCTCAGTGCTCAGGGTACTGGGTGCTCAGTGCTCGGGGTGCTGGGTGCTCAGTGCTCAGTACTCAGGGTGCTGGGTGCTCAGTGCTCGGGGTGCTGGGTGCTCAGTGCTCCGTACTCAGGGTGCTGGGTGCTCAGTGCTCAGGGTGCTGTGTGCTCAGTGCTCAGGGTGCTGGGTGCTCAGTGCTCAGGGTGCTGGGTGCTCAGTACTCAGGGTGCTGGGTGCTCAGTGCTCGGGGTGCTGGGTGCTCAGTGCTCGCGGTGCTGGGTGCTCAGTGCTCGGGGTGCTCGGTGCTCAGTACTCAGGGTGCTGGGTGCTCAGTGCTCAAGGTGCTCAGTACTCAGGGTGCTGTGTGTTCAGTGCTCAGGGTGCTGGGTGCTCAGTACTCAGGGTGCTCGGTGCTTAGTACTCAGGGTGCTGGGTGCTCAGTACTCTGGGTGCCGGGTGCTCAGTGCTCGGGGTGCTCGGTGCTCAGTGCTCAAGGTGCTGGGTGCTCAGTACTCAGGGTGCTCATTGCTCAGGGTGCTGGGTGCTCAGTACTCAGGGTGCTGGGTGCTCAGTGCTCAGGGTGCTCGGTGCTCGGGGCGCTGCGTGCTCAGTGCTCGGGGTGCTCGGACCTCAGTACTCACGGTGGTGGGTGCTCAGTGCTCGGGGTGCTCGGTGCTCAGTACTCAGGGTGCTGGGTGCTCAGTGCTCGGGGTGCTCGGTGCTCAGTACGTTGGGTGCTCACTACTCAGGGTGCTGGGTGCTCAGTGCTCAGGGTGCTGGGTGCTCAGTGCTCAGGGTGCTGGGTGCTCAGTGCTCGGGGTGCTGGGTGCTCAGTGCTCAGGGTGCTGTGTGCTCAGTGCTCGGGGTGCTGGGTGCTCAGTGCTCAGGGTGCTGGGTGCTCTGTGCTCAGGGTGCTGGGTGCTCAGTGCTCAGGGTGCTGGGTGCTCAGTGCTCAGGGTGCTCGGTGCTCAGTACGTTGGGTGCTCACTACTCAGGGTGCTGTGTGTTCTGTCCTCAGGGTGCTGGGTGCTCAGTACTCAGGGTGCTCGGTGCTTAGTACTCAGGGTGCTGGGTGCTCAGTACTCAGGGTGCTGGGTGCTCAGTGCTCAGGGTGCTCGGTGCTCGGGGCGCTGCGTGCTCAGTGCTCGGGGTGCTCAGAGCTCAGTACTCAGGGTGCTGGGTGCTCAGTGCTCGGGGTGCTCGGTGCTCAGTACTCAGGGTGCTGGATGCTCAGTGCTCGGGGTGCTCGGTGCTCAGTACGTTGGGTGCTCACTACGCAGGGTGCTGGGTGCTCAGTGCTCAGGGTGCTGGGTGCTCAGTGCTCAGGGTGCTGGGTGCTCAGTGCTCAGGGTGCTGGGTGCTCAGTGCTCAGGGTGCTGGGTGCTCAGTGCTCGGGGTGCTGGGTGCTCAGTGCTCAGGGTGCTTGGTGCTCAGTGCTCAGGGTGCTGGGTGCTCAGTGCTCAGTGTGCTGGGTGCTCAGTGCTCAGGGTGCTGGGTGCTCAGTACTCAGGGTGCTCGGTGCTCAGTGCTCGGGGTGCTCGGTGCTCAGTACGTTGGGTGCTCACTACTCAGGGTGCTGGGTGCTCAGTGCTCAGGGTGCTGGGTGCTCAGTGATCAGGGTGCTGGGTGCTCAGTACTCAGGGTGCTTGGTGCTTAGTACTCAGGGTGCTGGGTTCTCAGTACTCCGGGTGCTGGGTGCTCAGTGCTCGGGGTGCTCGGTGCTCAGTGCTCAAGGTGCTGGGTGCTCAGTACTCAGGGTGCTCATTGCTCAGGGTGCTGGGTGCTCAGTGCTCAGGGTTCTCGGTGCTCGGGGCGCTGGGTGCTCAGTGCTCGGGGTGCTCGGTGCTCAGTACTCAGGGTGCTGGGTGCTCAGTGCTCGGGGTGCTCAGTGCTCAGTACCTTGGGTGCTCACTACTCAGGGTGCTGGGTGCTCAGTGCTCAGGGTGCTGGGTGCTCAGTGCTCAGGGTGCTGGGTGCTCAGTGCTCAGGGTGCTGGGTGCTCAGTACTCATGGTGCTGGGTGCTCAGTGTTCGGGGTGCTGGGTGCTCGGTGCTCAGGGTGCTGGGTGCTTAGTACTCAGGGTGCTCGGTGCTCTGGGTGCTGGGTGCTCAGTGCTCAGGGTGCTGGGTGCTCAGTACTCATGGTGCTGGGTGCTCAGTGCTCAGGGTGCTGGGTGCTCAGTGCTCGGGGTGCTGGGTGCTCAGTGCTCAGTACTCAGGGTGCTGGGTGCTCAGTGCTCAGGGTGCTGGGTGCTCAGTGCTCAGGGTGCTGGGTGCTCAGTACTCAGGGTGCTGGGTACTCAGTGCTCAGGGTGCTGGGTGCTCAGTACTCAGGGTGCTTAGTGCTCAGTACTCGGGGTGCTGGGTGCTCAGTGCTCAGGGTGCTCAGTGCTCAGTACTCGGGGTGCTGTCTGCTCAGTGCTCAGGGTGCTCAGTGCTCAGTGCTTGGGGTGCTGGGTGCTCAGTGCTCGGGGCGCTGGGTGCTCAGTGCTCGGGGTGCTGGGTGCTCAGTACTCGGGGTGCTGGGTGCTCAGTGCTCAGGGTGCTCAGTGCTCAGTACTCAGTGCTCAGGGTGCTCAGTGCTCAGTGCTCAGGGTGCTGGGTGTTCAGTACTCAGGGTGCTGGGTGCTCAGTACTCAGGGTGCTGGGTGCTCAGTGCTCAGGGTGCTGGGTGCTCAGTGCTCGGGGTGCTCAGTACTCAGGGTGCTGTGTGTTCAGAGCTCAGGGTACTGGGTGCTCAGTGCTCAGGGTGCTCGGTGCTTAATACTCAGGGTGCTGGGTGCTCAGTAATCCGGGTGCTGGGTGCTCAGTGCTCGGGGTGCTCGGAGCTCAGTACTCAGGGTGCTTGGTGCTCAGTACTCAGGGTGCTGGGTGCTCAGTGCTCAGGGAGCTGGGTGCTCAGTGCTCGCGGTGCTGGGTGCTCAGTGCTCGGGGTGCTCGGTGCCCAGTACTCAGGGTGCTGGGTGCTCAGTGCTCGAGGCGCTCAGTACTCAGGGTGCTGTGTGTTCAGTGCTCAGGGTGCTGGGTGCTCAGTACTCAGGGTGCTTGGTGCTTAGTACTCAGTGTGCTGGGTGCTCAGTACTCCGGGTGCTGGGTGCTCAGTGCTCTGGGTGCTCGGTGCTCAGTGCACAAGGTGCTGGGTGCTCAGTACTCAGGGTGCTCATTTCACAGGGTGCTGGGTGCTCAGTACTCAGGGTGCTGGGTGCTCAGTGCTCAGGGTGCTCGGGGCGCTGGGTGCTCAGTGCTCGGGGTGCTGCGTGCTCAGTGCTCGGGGTGCTCGGGGCTCAGTGCTCAAGGTGCTGGGTGCTCAGTACTCGGGGTGCTGGGTGCTCAGTACTCAGGGTGCTGGGTGCTCAGTACTCAGGGTGCTGGGTGCTGGGTGCTCAGTACTCGGGTGCTGGGTGCTCAGAGCTCAGGGAGCTGTGTGCTCAGTGCTCAGTTTGCTGGGTACTCAGTGCTCAGGGTGCTGGGTTCTCAGTACTCAGGGTGCTCAGTTCTCAGTACTCGGGGTGCTGGGTGCTCAGTGCTCAGGGTGCTCAGTGCTCAGTACTCGGGGTGCTGTGTGCTCAGTGCTCAGGGTGCTTAGTGCTCAGTGCTCGGGGTGCTGGGTGCTCAGTGCTCAGTGCTCAGGGTGCTGGGTGTTCAGTACTCAGGGTGCTGGGTGCTCAGTACACAGGGTGCTGGGTGCTCAGTGCTCAGGGTTCTGGGTGCTCAGTGCTCGGGGTGCTCAGTACTCAGGGTGCTGTGTGTTCAGTGCTCAGGGTACTAGGTTCTCAGTACTCAGGGTGCTCAGTGCTCAGTACTCGGGGTGCTGGGTGCTCAGTGCTCAGGGTGCTCAGTGCTCAGTACTCGGGGTGCTGTGTGCTCAGTGCTCAGGGTGCTCAGTGCTCGGGGTGCTGGGTGCTCAGTGCTCCGTACTCAGGGTGCTGGGTGCTCAGTGCTCAGGGTGCTGTGTGCTCAGTGCTCAGGGTGCTGGGTGCTCAGTGCTCAGGGTGCTGGGTGCTCAGTACTCAGGGTGCTGGGTGCTCAGTGCTCGGGGTGCTGGGTGCCCAGTGCTCGCGGTGCTGGGTGCTCAGTGCTCGGGGTGCTCGGTGCTCAGTACTCAGGGTGCTGGGTGGTCAGTGCTCGAGGTGCTCAGTACTCAGGGTGCTGTGTGTTCAGTGCTCAGGGTGCTGGGTGCTCAGTACTCAGGGTGCTCGGTGCTTAGTACTCAGGGTGCTGGGTGCTCAGTACTCTGGGTGCCGGGTGCTCAGTGCTCTGGGTGCTCGGTGCTCAGTGCTCAAGGTGCTGGGTGCTCAGTACTCAGGGTGCTCATTGCTCAGGGTGCTGGGTGCTCAGTACTCAGGGTGCTGGGTGCTCAGTGCTCAGGGTGCTCGGTGCTCGGGGCGCTGCGTGCTCAGTACTCGGGGTGCTGGGCGCTCAGTACTCAGGGTGCTGGGTGCTCAGTACTCAGGGTGCTGGGTGCTCAGTACTCGGGTGCTGGGTGCTCAGTGCTCAGGGTACTGGGTGCTCAGTGCTCGGGGTGCTGGGTGCTCAGTGCTCAGTACTCAGGGTGCTGGGTGCTCAGTGCTCGGGGTGCTGGGTGCTCAGTGCTCCGTACTCAGGGTGCTGGGTGCTCAGTGCTCAGGGTGCTGTGTGCTCAGTGCTCAGGGTGCTGGGTGCTCAGTGCTCAGGGTGCTGGGTGCTCAGTACTCAGGGTGCTGGGTGCTCAGTGCTCGGGGTGCTGGGTGCTCAGTGCTCGCGGTGCTGGGTGCTCAGTGCTCGGGGTGCTCGGTGCTCAGTACTCAGGGTGCTGGGTGCTCAGTGCTCGAGGTGCTCAGTACTCAGGGTGCTGTGTGTTCAGTGCTCAGGGTGCTGTGTGCTCAGTACTCAGGGTGCTCGGTGCTTAGTACTCAGGGTGCTGGGTGCTCAGTACTCTGGGTGCCGGGTGCTCAGTGCTCGGGGTGCTCGGTGCTCAGTGCTCAAGGTGCTGGGTGCTCAGTACTCAGGGTGCTCATTGCTCAGGGTGCTGGGTGCTCAGTACTCAGGGTGCTGGGTGCTCAGTGCTCAGGGTGCTCGGTCCTCGGGGCGCTGCGTGCTCAGTGCTCGGGTTGCTCGGAGCTCAGTACTCACGGTGCTGGGTGCTCAGTGCTCGGGGTGCTCGGTGCTCAGTACTCAGGGTGCTGGGTGCTCAGTGCTCGGGGTGCTCGGTGCTCAGTACGTTGGGTGCTCACTACTCAGGGTGCTGGGTGCTCAGTGCTCAGGGTGCTGGGTGCTCAGTGCTCAGGGTGCTGGGTGCTCAGTGCTCGGGGTGCTGGGTGCTCAGTGCTCAGGGTGCTGTGTGCTCAGTGCTCGGGGTGCTGGGTGCTCAGTGCTCAGGGTGCTGGGTGCTCAGTGCTCAGGGTGCTGGGTGCTCAGTGCTCAGGGTGCTGGGTGCTCAGTGCTCGGGGTGCTCGTTGCTCAGTACGTTGGGTGCTCACTACTCAGGGTGCTGGGTGCTCAGTGCTCAGGGTGCTGGGTGCTCAGTGCTCAGGGTGCTGGGTGCTCAGTACTCAGGGTGCTCGGTGCTTAGTACTCAGGGTGCTGGGTGCTCAGTACTCCGGGTGCTGGGTGCTCAGTGCTCGGGGTGCTCGGTGCTCAGTGCTCAAGGTGCTGGGTGCTCAGTACTCAGGGTGCTCATTGCTCAGGGTGCTGGGTGCTCAGTGCTCAGGGTTCTCGGTGCTCGGGGCGCTGGGTGCTCAGTGCTCGGGGTGCTCGGTGCTCAGTACTCAGGGTGCTGGGTGCTCAGTGCTCGGGGTGCTCAGTGCTCAGTACGTTGGGTGCTCACTACTCAGGTTGCTGGGTGCTCAGTGCTCAGGGTGCTTAGTGCTCAGTACTCGGGGTGCTGGGTGCTCAGTGCTCAGGGTGCTCAGTGCTCAGTACTCGGTGTGCTGTGTGCTCAGTGCTCAGGGTGCTCAGTGCTCAGTGGTTGGGGTGCTGGGTGCTCAGTGCTCGGGGCGCTGGGTGCTCAGTGCTCGGGGTGCTGGGTGCTCAGTACTCGGGGTGCTGGGTGCTCAGTGCTCAGGGTGCTCAGTGCTCAGTACTCAGTGCTCAGGGTGCTCAGTGCTCAGTGCTCAGGGTGCTGGGTGTTCAGTACTCAGGGTGCTGGGTGCTCAGTACTCAGGGTGCTGGGTGCTCAGTGCTCGGGGTGCTCGGTGCTCAGTACGTTGGATGCTCACTACTCAGGGTGCTGGGTGCTCAGTGCTCAGGGTGCTGGGTGCTCAGTGCTCAGGGTGCTGGGTGCTCAGTGCTCAGGGTGCTGGGTGCTCAGTGCTCAGGGTGCTGGGTGCTCAGTGCTCGGGGTGCTGGGTGCTCAGTGCTCAGGGTGCTTGGTGCTCAGTGCTCAGGGTGCTGGGTGCTCAGTGCTCAGTGTGCTGGGTGCTCAGTGCTCAGGGTGCTGGGTGCTCAGTGCTCAGGGTGCTGGGTGCTCAGTGCTCGGGGTGCTCGGTGCTCAGTACGTTGGGTGCTCACTACTCAGGGTGCTGGGTGCTCAGTGCTCGGGGTGCTCGGTGCTCAGTGCTCAAGGTGCTGGGTGCTCAGTACTCAGGGTGCTCATTGCTCAGGGTGCTGGGTGCTCAGTGCTCAGGGTTCTCGGTGCTCGGGGCGCTGGGTGCTCAGTGCTCGGGGTGCTCGGTGCTCAGTACGCAGGGTGCTGGGTGCTCAGTGCTCGGGGTGCTCAGGGCTCAGTACGTTGGGTGCTCACTACTCAGGGTGCTGGGTGCTCAGTGCTCAGGGTGCTGGGTGCTCAGTGCTCAGGGTGCTGGGTGCTCAGTGCTCAGGGTGCTGGGTGCTCAGTACTCATGGTGCTGGGTGCTCAGTGTTCGGGGTGCTGGGTGCTCGGTGCTCAGGGTGCTGGGTGCTTAGTACTCAGGGTGCTGGGTGCTCAGTGTTCGGGGTGCTGGGTGCTCAGTGCTCAGGGTGCTGGGTGCTCAGTACTCATGGTGCTGGGTGCTCAGTGCTCAGGGTGCTGGGTGCTCAGTGCTAGGGGTGCTGGGTGCTCAGTGCTCAGTACTCAGGGTGCTGGGTGCTCAGTGCTCAGGGTGCTGGGTGCTTAGTGCTCAGGGTGCTGGGTGCTCAGTGCTCAGGGTCCTGGGTACTCAGTGCTCAGGGTGCTGGGTGCTCAGTACTCAGGGTGCTTAGTGCTCAGTACTCGGGGTGCTGGGTGCTCAGTGCTCAGGGTGCTCAGTGCTCAGTACTCGGGGTGCTGTGTGCTCAGTGCTCAGGGTGCTCAGTGCTCAGTGCTTGGGGTGCTGGGTGCTCAGTGCTCGGGGCGCTGGGTGCTCAGTGCTCGGGGTGCTGGGTGCTCAGTACTCGGGGTGCTGGGTGCTCAGTGCTCAGGGTGCTCAGTGCTCAGTACTCAGTGCTCAGGGTGCTCAGTGCTCAGTGCTCAGGGTGCTGGGTGTTCAGTACTCAGGGTGCTGGGTGCTCAGTGCTCGGGGTGCTCAGTACTCAGGGTGCTGTGTGTTCAGTGCTCAGGGTACTAGGTGCTCAGTGCTCAGGGTGCTCGGTGCTTAGTACTCAGGGTGCTGGGTGCTCAGTAATCCGGGTGCTGGGTGCTCAGTGCTCGGGGTGCTCGGAGCTCAGTACTCAGGGTGCTTGGTGCTCAGTACTCAGGGTGCTGGGTCCTCAGTGCTCAGGGAGCTGGGTGCTCAGTGCTCGCGGTGCTGGGTGCTCAGTGCTCGGGGTGCTGGGTGCTCAGTGCTCGGGGTGCTCGGGGCTCAGTGCTCAAGGTGCTGGGTGCTCAGTACTCGGGGTGCTGGGTGCTCAGTACTCAGGGTGCTGGGGGCTCAGTACTCAGGGTGCTTGGTGCTGGGTGCTCAGTACTCGGGTGCTGGGTGCTCAGTGCTCAGGGAGCTGGGTGCTCAGTGCTCAGTTTGCTGGGTACACAGTGCTCAGGGTGCTGGGTTCTCAGTACTCAGGGTGCTCAGTGCTCAGTACTCGGGGTGCTGGGTGCTCAGTGCTCAGGGTGCTCAGTGCTCAGTACTCGGGGTGCTGTGTGCTCAGTGCTCAGGGTGCTCAGTGCTCAGTGCTCGGGGTGCTGGGTGCTCAGTGCTCAGTGCTCAGGGTGCTGGGTGCTCAGTACACAGGGTGCTGGGTGCTCAGTGCTCAGGGTTCTGGGTGCTCAGTGCTCGGGGTGCTCAGTACTCAGGGTGCTGTGTGTTCAGTGCTCAGGGTACTAGGTTCTCAGTACTCAGGGTGCTCAGTGCTCAGTACTCGGGGTGCTGGGTGCTCAGTGCTCAGGGTGCTCAGTGCTCAGTACTCGGGGTGCTGTGTGCTCAGTGCTCAGGGTGCTCAGTGCTCAGTGCTCGGGGTGCTGGGTGCTCAGTGCTCCGTACTCAGGGTGCTGGGTGCTCAGTGCTCAGGGTGCTGTGTGCTCAGTGCTCAGGGTGCTGGGTGCTCAGTGCTCAGGGTGCTGGGTGCTCAGTGCTCGGGGTGCTGGGTGCTCAGTGCTCGCGGTGCTGGGTGCTCAGTGCTCGGGGTGCTCGGTGCTCAGTACTCAGGGTGCTGGGTGCTCAGTGCTCGAGGTGCTCAGTACTCAGGGTGCTGTGTGTTCAGTGCTCAGGGTGCTGGGTGCTCAGTACTCAGGGTGCTCGGTGCTTAGTACTCAGGGTGCTGGGTGCTCAGTACTCTGGGTGCCGGGTGCTCAGTGCTCTGGGTGCTCGGTGCTCAGTGCTCAAGGTGCTGGGTGCTCAGTACTCAGGGTGCTCATTGCTCAGGGTGCTGGGTGCTCAGTACTCAGGGTGCTGGGTGCTCAGTGCTCAGGGTGCTCGGTGCTGGGGGCGCTGCGTGCTCAGTACTCGGGGTGCTGGGCGCTCAGTACTCAGGGTGCTGGGTGCTCAGTACTCAGGGTGCTGGGTGCTCAGTACTCGGGTGCTGGGTGCTCAGTGCTCAGGGTACTGGGTGCTCAGTGTTCGGGGTGCTGGGTGCTCAGTGCTCAGTACTCAGGGTGCTGGGTGCTCAGTGCTCGGGGTGCTGGGTGCTCAGTGCTCCGTACTCAGGGTGCTGGGTGCTCAGTGCTCAGGGTGCTGTGTGCTCAGTGCTCAGGGTGCTGGGTGCTCAGTGCTCAGGGTGCTGGGTGCTCAGTACTCAGGGTGCTGGGTGCTCAGTGCTCGGGGTGCTGGGTGCTCAGTGCTCGCGGTGCTGGGTGCTCAGTGCTCGGGGTGCTCGGTGCTCAGTACTCAGGGTGCTGGGTGCTCAGTGCTCGAGGTGCTCAGTACTCAGGGTGCTGTGTGTTCAGTGCTCGGGGCGCTGCGTGCTCAGTACTCGGGGTGCTGGGCGCTCAGTACTCAGGGTGCTGGGTGCTCAGTACTCAGGGTGCTGGGTGCTCAGTACTCGGGTGCTGGGTGCTCAGTGCTCAGGGTACTGGGTGCTCAGTGCTCGGGGTGCTGGGTGCTCAGTGCTCAGTACTCAGGGTGCTGGGTGCTCAGTGCTCGAGGTGCTCAGTACTCAGGGTGCTGTGTGTTCAGTGCTCAGGGTGCTGGGTGCTCAGTGCTCGGGGTGCTCGGTGCTCAGTACTCAGGGTGCTGGGTGCTCAGTGCTCGGGGTGCTCGGTGCTCAGTACGTTGGGTGCTCACTACTCAGGGTGCTGGGTGCTCAGTGCTCAGGGTGCTGGGTGCTCAGTGCTCAGGGTGCTGGGTGCTCAGTGCTCGGGGTGCTGGGTGCTCAGTGCTCAGGGTGCTGTGTGCTCAGTGCTCGGGGTGCTGGGTGCTCAGTGCTCAGGGTGCTGGGTGCTCAGTGCTCAGGGTGCTGGGTGCTCAGTGCTCAGGGTGCTGGGTGCTCAGTGCTCGGGTTGCTCGGTGCTCAGTACGTTGGGTGCTCAATACTCAGGGTGCTGGGTGCTCAGTGCTCAGGGTGCTGGGTGCTCAGTGCTCAGGGTGCTGGGTGCTCAGTACTCAGGGTGCTCGGTGCTTAGTACTCAGGGTGCTGGGTGCTCAGTACTCCGGGTGCTGGGTGCTCAGTGCTCGGGGTGCTCGGTGCTCAGTGCTCAATGTGCTGGGTGCTCAGTACTCAGGGTGCTCATTGCTCAGGGTGCTGGGTGCTCAGTGCTCAGGGTTCTCGGTGCTCGGGGCGCTGGGTGCTCAGTGCTCGGGGTGCTCGGTGCTCAGTACTCAGGGTGCTGGGTGCTCAGTGCTCGGGGTGCTCAGTGCTCAGTACGTTGGGTGCTCACTACTCAGGGTGCTGGGTGCTCAGTGCTCAGGGTGCTTAGTGCTCAGTACTCGGGGTGCTGGGTGCTCAGTGCTCAGGGTGCTCAGTGCTCAGTACTCGGTGTGCTGTGTGCTCAGTGCTCAGGGTGCTCAGTGCTCAGAGCTTGGGGTGCTGGGTGATCAGTGCTCGGGGCGCTGGGTGCTCAGTGCTCGGGGTGCTGGGTGCTCAGTACTCGGGGTGCTGGGTGCTCAGTGCTCAGGGTGCTCAGTGCTCAGTACTCAGTGCTCAGGGTGCTCAGTGCTCAGTGCTCAGGGTGCTGGGTGTGCAGTACTCAGGGTGCTGGGTGCTCAGTACTCAGGGTGCTGGGTGCTCAGTGCTCAGGGTGCTGGATGCTCAGTGCTCGGGGTGCTCAGTACTCAGGGTGCTGTTTGTTCAGTGCTCAGGGTACTGGGTGCTCAGTACTCAGGGTGCTCGGTGCTTAGTACTCAGGGTGCTGGGTGCTCAGTAATCCGGGTGCTGGGTGCTCAGTGCTCGGGGTGATCGGTGCTCAGTACTCAGGGTGTTGGGTGCTCAGTGCTCGGGGTGCTCGGTGCTCAGTACGTTGGGTGCTCACTACTCAGGGTGCTGGGTGCTCAGTGCTCAGTGTGCTGGGTGCTCTGTGCTCAGGGTGCTGGGTGCTCAGTGCTCAGGGTGCTGGGTGCTCAGTACTCAGGGTGCTGGGTCCTCAGTGCTCGGGTTGCTAGGTGCTCAGTGCTCAGGATGCTGGGTGCTCGGTACTCAGGGTGCTGGATGCTCAGTACTCGGGGTGCTGGGTGCTCAGTACTCAGGGTGCTGGGTGCTCAGTGCTCGGGGTGCTGGGTGCTCAGTGCTCAGTACTCAGGGTGCTGGGTGCTCAGTGCTCAGGGTGCTGTGTGTTCAGTACTCAGGGTGCTGGGTGCTCAGTGCTCGGGGTGCTCAGTACTCAGGGTGCTGTGTGTTCAGTGCTCAGGGTACTAGGTGCTCAGTGCTCAGGGTGCTCGGTGCTTAGTACTCAGGGTGCTGGGTGCTCAGTACTCAGGGTGCTGGGTGCTCAGTGCTCGGGGTGCTCGGTGCTCAGTACGTTGGATGCTCACTACTCAGGGTGCTGGGTGCTCAGTGCTCAGGGTGCTGGGTGCTCAGTGCTCAGGGTGCTGGGTGCTCAGTGCTCAGGGTGCTGGGTGCTCAGTGCTCAGGGTGCTGGGTGCTCAGTGCTCGGGGTGCTGGGTGCTCAGTGCTCAGGGTGCTTGGTGCTCAGTGCTCAGGGTGCTGGGTGCTCAGTGCTCAGTGTGCTGGGTGCTCAGTGCTCAGGGTGCTGGGTGCTCAGTGCTCAGGGTGCTGGGTGCTCAGTGCTCGGGGTGCTCGGTGCTCAGTACGTTGGGTGCTCACTACTCAGGGTGCTGGGTGCTCAGTGCTCGGGGTGCTCGGTGCTCAGTGCTCAAGGTGCTGGGTGCTCAGTACTCAGGGTGCTCATTGCTCAGGGTGCTGGGTGCTCAGTGCTCAGGGTTCTCGGTGCTCGGGGCGCTGGGTGCTCAGTGCTCGGGGTGCTCGGTGCTCAGTACGCAGGGTGCTGGGTGCTCAGTGCTCGGGGTGCTCAGGGCTCAGTACGTTGGGTGCTCACTACTCAGGGTGCTGGGTGCTCAGTGCTCAGGGTGCTGGGTGCTCAGTGCTCAGGGTGCTGGGTGCTCAGTGCTCAGGGTGCTGGGTGCTCAGTACTCATGGTGCTGGGTGCTCAGTGTTCGGGGTGCTGGGTGCTCGGTGCTCAGGGTGCTGGGTGCTTAGTACTCAGGGTGCTGGGTGCTCAGTGTTCGGGGTGCTGGGTGCTCAGTGCTCAGGGTGCTGGGTGCTCAGTACTCATGGTGCTGGGTGCTCAGTGCTCAGGGTGCTGGGTGCTCAGTGCTAGGGGTGCTGGGTGCTCAGTGCTCAGTACTCAGGGTGCTGGGTGCTCAGTGCTCAGGGTGCTGGGTGCTTAGTGCTCAGGGTGCTGGGTGCTCAGTGCTCAGGGTCCTGGGTACTCAGTGCTCAGGGTGCTGGGTGCTCAGTACTCAGGGTGCTTAGTGCTCAGTACTCGGGGTGCTGGGTGCTCAGTGCTCAGGGTGCTCAGTGCTCAGTACTCGGGGTGCTGTGTGCTCAGTGCTCAGGGTGCTCAGTGCTCAGTGCTTGGGGTGCTGGGTGCTCAGTGCTCGGGGCGCTGGGTGCTCAGTGCTCGGGGTGCTGGGTGCTCAGTACTCGGGGTGCTGGGTGCTCAGTGCTCAGGGTGCTCAGTGCTCAGTACTCAGTGCTCAGGGTGCTCAGTGCTCAGTGCTCAGGGTGCTGGGTGTTCAGTACTCAGGGTGCTGGGTGCTCAGTGCTCGGGGTGCTCAGTACTCAGGGTGCTGTGTGTTCAGTGCTCAGGGTACTAGGTGCTCAGTGCTCAGGGTGCTCGGTGCTTAGTACTCAGGGTGCTGGGTGCTCAGTAATCCGGGTGCTGGGTGCTCAGTGCTCGGGGTGCTCGGAGCTCAGTACTCAGGGTGCTTGGTGCTCAGTACTCAGGGTGCTGGGTCCTCAGTGCTCAGGGAGCTGGGTGCTCAGTGCTCGCGGTGCTGGGTGCTCAGTGCTCGGGGTGCTGGGTGCTCAGTGCTCGGGGTGCTCGGGGCTCAGTGCTCAAGGTGCTGGGTGCTCAGTACTCGGGGTGCTGGGTGCTCAGTACTCAGGGTGCTGGGGGCTCAGTACTCAGGGTGCTGGGTGCTGGGTGCTCAGTACTCGGGTGCTGGGTGCTCAGTGCTCAGGGAGCTGGGTGCTCAGTGCTCAGTTTGCTGGGTACACAGTGCTCAGGGTGCTGGGTTCTCAGTACTCAGGGTGCTCAGTGCTCAGTACTCGGGGTGCTGGGTGCTCAGTGCTCAGGGTGCTCAGTGCTCAGTACTCGGGGTGCTGTGTGCTCAGTGCTCAGGGTGCTCAGTGCTCAGTGCTCGGGGTGCTGGGTGCTCAGTGCTCAGTGCTCAGGGTGCTGGGTGCTCAGTACACAGGGTGCTGGGTGCTCAGTGCTCAGGGTTCTGGGTGCTCAGTGCTCGGGGTGCTCAGTACTCAGGGTGCTGTGTGTTCAGTGCTCAGGGTACTAGGTTCTCAGTACTCAGGGTGCTCAGTGCTCAGTACTCGGGGTGCTGGGTGCTCAGTGCTCAGGGTGCTCAGTGCTCAGTACTCGGGGTGCTGTGTGCTCAGTGCTCAGGGTGCTCAGTGCTCAGTGCTCGGGGTGCTGGGTGCTCAGTGCTCCGTACTCAGGGTGCTGGGTGCTCAGTGCTCAGGGTGCTGTGTGCTCAGTGCTCAGGGTGCTGGGTGCTCAGTGCTCAGGGTGCTGGGTGCTCAGTGCTCGGGGTGCTGGGTGCTCAGTGCTCGCGGTGCTGGGTGCTCAGTGCTCGGGGTGCTCGGTGCTCAGTACTCAGGGTGCTGGGTGCTCAGTGCTCGAGGTGCTCAGTACTCAGGGTGCTGTGTGTTCAGTGCTCAGGGTGCTGGGTGCTCAGTACTCAGGGTGCTCGGTGCTTAGTACTCAGGGTGCTGGGTGCTCAGTACTCTGGGTGCCGGGTGCTCAGTGCTCTGGGTGCTCGGTGCTCAGTGCTCAAGGTGCTGGGTGCTCAGTACTCAGGGTGCTCATTGCTCAGGGTGCTGGGTGCTCAGTACTCAGGGTGCTGGGTGCTCAGTGCTCAGCGTGCTCGGTGCTGGGGGCGCTGCGTGCTCAGTACTCGGGGTGCTGGGCGCTCAGTACTCAGGGTGCTGGGTGCTCAGTACTCAGGGTGCTGGGTGCTCAGTACTCGGGTGCTGGGTGCTCAGTGCTCAGGGTACTGGGTGCTCAGTGTTCGGGGTGCTGGGTGCTCAGTGCTCAGTACTCAGGGTGCTGGGTGCTCAGTGCTCGGGGTGCTGGGTGCTCAGTGCTCCGTACTCAGGGTGCTGGGTGCTCAGTGCTCAGGGTGCTGTGTGCTCAGTGCTCAGGGTGCTGGGTGCTCAGTGCTCAGGGTGCTGGGTGCTCAGTACTCAGGGTGCTGGGTGCTCAGTGCTCGGGGTGCTGGGTGCTCAGTGCTCGCGGTGCTGGGTGCTCAGTGCTCGGGGTGCTCGGTGCTCAGTACTCAGGGTGCTGGGTGCTCAGTGCTCGAGGTGCTCAGTACTCAGGGTGCTGTGTGTTCAGTGCTCGGGGCGCTGCGTGCTCAGTACTCGGGGTGCTGGGCGCTCAGTACTCAGGGTGCTGGGTGCTCAGTACTCAGGGTGCTGGGTGCTCAGTACTCGGGTGCTGGGTGCTCAGTGCTCAGGGTACTGGGTGCTCAGTGCTCGGGGTGCTGGGTGCTCAGTGCTCAGTACTCAGGGTGCTGGGTGCTCAGTGCTCGAGGTGCTCAGTACTCAGGGTGCTGTGTGTTCAGTGCTCAGGGTGCTGGGTGCTCAGTGCTCGGGGTGCTCGGTGCTCAGTACTCAGGGTGCTGGGTGCTCAGTGCTCGGGGTGCTCGGTGCTCAGTACGTTGGGTGCTCACTACTCAGGGTGCTGGGTGCTCAGTGCTCAGGGTGCTGGGTGCTCAGTGCTCAGGGTGCTGGGTGCTCAGTGCTCGGGGTGCTGGGTGCTCAGTGCTCAGGGTGCTGTGTGCTCAGTGCTCGGGGTGCTGGGTGCTCAGTGCTCAGGGTGCTGGGTGCTCAGTGCTCAGGGTGCTGGGTGCTCAGTGCTCAGGGTGCTGGGTGCTCAGTGCTCGGGGTGCTCGGTGCTCAGTACGTTGGGTGCTCACTACTCAGGGTGCTGGGTGCTCAGTGCTCAGGGTGCTGGGTGCTCAGTGCTCAGGGTGCTGGGTGCTCAGTACTCAGGGTGCTCGGTGCTTAGTACTCAGGGTGCTGGGTGCTCAGTACTCCGGGTGCTGGGTGCTCAGTGCTCGGGGTGCTCGGTGCTCAGTGCTCAATGTGCTGGGTGCTCAGTACTCAGGGTGCTCATTGCTCAGGGTGCTGGGTGCTCAGTGCTCAGGGTTCTCGGTGCTCGGGGCGCTGGGTGCTCAGTGCTCGGGGTGCTCGGTGCTCAGTACTCAGGGTGCTGGGTGCTCAGTGCTCGGGGTGCTCAGTGCTCAGTACGTTGGGTGCTCACTACTCAGGGTGCTGGGTGCTCAGTGCTCAGGGTGCTTAGTGCTCAGTACTCGGGGTGCTGGGTGCTCAGTGCTCAGGGTGCTCAGTGCTCAGTACTCGGTGTGCTGTGTGCTCAGTGCTCAGGGTGCTCAGTGCTCAGAGCTTGGGGTGCTGGGTGATCAGTGCTCGGGGCGCTGGGTGCTCAGTGCTCGGGGTGCTGGGTGCTCAGTACTCGGGGTGCTGGGTGCTCAGTGCTCAGGGTGCTCAGTGCTCAGTACTCAGTGCTCAGGGTGCTCAGTGCTCAGTGCTCAGGGTGCTGGGTGTGCAGTACTCAGGGTGCTGGGTGCTCAGTACTCAGGGTGCTGGGTGCTCAGTGCTCAGGGTGCTGGATGCTCAGTGCTCGGGGTGCTCAGTACTCAGGGTGCTGTTTGTTCAGTGCTCAGGGTACTGGGTGCTCAGTACTCAGGGTGCTCGGTGCTTAGTACTCAGGGTGCTGGGTGCTCAGTAATCCGGGTGCTGGGTGCTCAGTGCTCGGGGTGATCGGTGCTCAGTACTCAGGGTGTTGGGTGCTCAGTGCTCGGGGTGCTCGGTGCTCAGTACGTTGGGTGCTCACTACTCAGGGTGCTGGGTGCTCAGTGCTCAGTGTGCTGGGTGCTCTGTGCTCAGGGTGCTGGGTGCTCAGTGCTCAGGGTGCTGGGTGCTCAGTACTCAGGGTGCTGGGTCCTCAGTGCTCGGGTTGCTAGGTGCTCAGTGCTCAGGATGCTGGGTGCTCGGTACTCAGGGTGTTGGATGCTCAGTACTCGGGGTGCTGGGTGCTCAGTACTCAGGGTGCTGGGTGCTCAGTGCTCGGGGTGCTGGGTGCTCAGTGCTCAGTACTCAGGGTGCTGGGTGCTCAGTGCTCAGGGTGCTGTGTGCTCAGTGCTCAGGGTGCTGGGTGCTCAGTGCTCAGGGTGCTGGGTACTCAGTGCTCAGGGTGCTGGGTGCTCAGTACTCAGGGTGCTGGGTGCTCAGTACTCAGGGTGCTGGGTGCGCAGTGCTCGGGGAGCTGGGTGCTCAGTGCTCGCGGTGCTGGGTGCTCAGTGCTCGGGGTGCTCGGTGCCCAGTACTCAGGGTGCTGGGTGCTCAGTGCTCGAGGCGCTCAGTACTCAGGGTGCTGTGTGTTCAGTGCTCAGGGTGCTGGGTGCTCAGTACTCCGGGTGCTGGGTGCTCAGTGCTCGGGGTGCTCGGTGCTCAGTGCACAAGGTGCTGGGTGCTCAGTACTCAGGGTGCTCATTTCACAGGGTGCTGGGTGCTCAGTCCTCAGGGTGCTGGGGGCTCAGTGCTCAGGGTGCTCGGTGCTCGGGGCGCTGGGTGCTCAGTGCTCGGGGTGCTGGGTGCTCAGTGGTCGGGGTGCTCGGGGCTCAGTGCTCAAGGTGCTGGGTGCTCAGTACTCGGGGTGCTGGGTGCTCAGTACTCAGGGTGCTGGGTGCTCAGTACTCAGGGTGCTGGGTGCTGGGTGCTCAGTACTCGGGTGCTGGGTGCTCAGTGCTCAGGGTGCTGGGTGCTCAGTACTCGGGGTGCTGGGTGCTCAGTGCTCGGGGTGCTCGGTGCTCATTGCTCAGGGTGCTGGGTGCTCAGTACTCAGGGTGCTGGGTGCTCAGTGCTCAGGGTGCTCGGTGCTCGGGGCGCTGGGTGCTCAGTGCTCGGTCTGCTCGGAGCTCAGTACTCAGGGTGCTGGGTGCTCAGTGCTCGGGGTGCTCGGTGCTCAGTACTCAGGGTGCTGGGTGCTCAGTGCTCGGGGTGCTGGGTGCTAAGTGCTCTTTACTCAGGGTGCTGGGTGCTCAGTGCTCAGGGTGCTGTGTGCTCAGTGCTCAGGGTGCTGGGTGCTCAGTGCTCAGGGTGCTGGGTACTCAGTACTCAGGGTGCTGGGTGCTCAGTGCTCGTGGTGCTATGTGCTCAGTGCTCGCGGTGCTGGGTGCTCAGTGCTCGGTGTGCTGGGTGCTCAGTGCTCGGGGTGCTATGTGCTCAGTGCTCGCGGTGCTGGGTGCTCAGTGCTCGGGGTGCTCGGTGCTCAGTACTCTGTGTGCTGGGCGCTCAGTGCTCGAGGTGCTCAGTACTCAGGGTGCTGTGTGTTCAGTGCTCAGGGTGCTGGGTGCTTAGTACTCAGGGTGCTCGGTGCTTAGTTCTCAGGGTGCTGGCTGCTCAGTACTCCGGGTGCTGGGTGCTCAGTGCTCGGGGTTCTCGGTGCTCAGTGCTCAAGGTGCTGGGTGCTCAGTACTCGGGTGCTGGGTGCTCAGTGCTCAGGGTGCTGGGTGCTCAGTGCTCGGGGTGCTCGGTGCTCGGGGCACTGGGTGCTCAGTGCTCGGGGTGCTCGGAGCTCAGTACTCAGGGTGCTGGGTGCTCTGTGCTCGGGGTGCTCGGTGCTCAGTACTCAGGGTGCTGGGTGCTCAGTGCTCGGGGTGCTCGGTGCTCAGTACTCAGGGTGCTGGGTGCTCAGTGCTCAGGGTGCTGGGTGCTCAGTGCTCAGGATGCTGGGTGCTCAGTACTCAGGGTGCTGGGTGCTCAGTGCTCGGGGTGCAGGGTGCTCAGTTCTCAGGGTGCTGGGTGCTCAGTACTCAGGGTGCTGGGTGCTCAGTACTCGGGGTGCTGGGTGCTCAGTACTCGGGGTGCTGGGTGCTCAGTACTCGGGGTGCTGGGTGCTCAGTACTCGGGTGCTGGGTGCTCAGTGCTCAGGGTGCTGGGTGCTCAGTGCTCGGGGTGCTGGGTGCTCAGTGCTCAGTACTCAGGGTGCTGGGTGCTCAGTGCTCGTGGTGCTGGGTGCTCAGTGCTCAGTACTCAGGTTGCTGGGTGCTCAGTGCTCAGGGTGCTGGGTGCTCAGTACTCAGGGTGCTGGGTGCTCAGTGCTCGGGGTGCTGGGTGCTCAGTGCTCAGGGTGCTGGGTGCTCATTGCTCAGGGTGCTCAGTGCTCAGTTCTCGGGGTGCTGTGTGCTCAGTGCTCAGGGTGCTCAGTGCTCAGTGCTCGGGGTGCTGGGTGCTCAGTGCTCAGTGCTCAGGGTGCTGGGTGTTCAGTACTCAGGGTGCTGGGTGCTCAGTACACAGGGTGCTGGGTGCTCAGTGCTCAGGGTGCTGGGTGCTCAGTGCTCGGGGTGCTGGGTGCTCCGTGCTCGGGGTGCTGTGTGTTCAGTGCTCAGGGTACTGGGTGCTCAGTACTCAGGGTGCTCGGTGCTTAGTACTCAGGGTGCTGGGTGCTCAGTACTCCGGGTGCTGGGTGCTCAGTGCTCGGGGTGCTCGGTGCTCAGTACGTTGGGTGCTCACTACTCAGGGTGCTGGTTGCTCAGTGCTCAGTGTGCTGGGTGCTCAGTGCTCAGAGTGCTGGGTGCTCAGTGCTCAGGGTGCTGGGTGCTCAGTACTCAGGGTGCTGGGTGATCAGTGCTCGGGGTGCTGGATGCTCATTGCTCAGGGTGCTGGGTGCTCAGTACTCAGGGTGCTGGGTGCTCAGTACTCAGGGTGCTGGGCGCTCAGTACTCAGGGTGCTGGGTGCTCAGTACTCAGGGTGCTGGGTGCTCAGTACTCGGGTGCTGGGTGCTCAGTGCTCAGGGTGCTGGGTGCTCAGTGCTCGGGGTGCTTTGTGCTCAGTGCTCAGTACTCAGGGTGCTGGGTGCTCAGTGCTCGGGGTGCTGGGTGCTCAGTACTCAGGGTGCTGGGTGCTCAGTGCTCAGGGTGCTGTGTGCTCAGTGCTCAGGGTGCTGGGTGCTCAGTGCTCAGCGTGCTGGGTACTCAGTGCTGAGGGTGCTGGGTGCTCAGTACTCAGGGTGCTGGGTGCTCAGTACTCAGGGTGCTGGGTGCTCAGTGCTCGGGGTGCTGGGTGCTCAGTGCTCGCGGTGCTGGGTGCTCAGTGCTCGGGGTGCTCGGTGCTCAGTACTCAGGGTGCTGGGTGCTCAGTGCTCGAGGTTCTCAGTCCTCAGGGTGCTGTGTGTTCAGTGCTCAGGGTGCTGGGTGCTCAGTACTCAGGGTGCTCGGTGCTTAGTACTCAGGGTGCTGGGTGCTCAGTACTCCGGGTGCTGGGTGCTCAGTGCTCGGGGTGCTCGGTGCTCAGTGCTCAAGGTGCTGGGTGCTCAGTACTCAGGGTGCTCATTGCTAAGGGTGCTGGGTGCTCAGTGCTCAGGGTTCTCGGTGCTCGGGGCGCTGGGTGCTCAGTGCTCGGGGTGCTCGGTGCTCAGTACTCAGGGTGCTGGGTGCTCAGTGCTCGGGGTGCTCAGTGCTCAGTACGTTGGGTGCTCACTACTCAGGGTGCTGGGTGCTCAGTGCTCAGGGTGCTGGGTGCTCAGTGCTCAGGGTGCTGGGTGCTCAGTACTCATGGTGCTGGGTGCTCAGTGTTCGGGGTGCTGGGTGCTCAGTGCTCAGGGTGCTGGGTGCTCAGTACTCAGGGTGCTCGGTTCTTAGTACTCAGGGTGCTCGGTGCTCTGGGTGCTGGGTGCTCAGTGCTCGGGGTGCTGGGTGCTCAGTACTCAGGGTGCTGGGTGCTCAGTACTCAGTGTGCTGGGTGCTCAGTACTCGGGTGCTGGGTGCTCAGTGCTCAGGTTGCTGGGTGCTCAGTGCTCGGGGTGCTGGGTGCTCAGTGCTCAGGGTGCTGGGTGCTCAGTGCTCAGGGTGCTGGGTGCTCAGTACTCAGGGTGCTTTGTGCTCAGTGCTCAGGGTGCTGGGTGCTCAGTGCTCAGGGTGCTGGGTGCTCAGTGCTCAGGGTGCTGGGTGCTCAGTACTCAGGGTGCTTAGTGCTCAGTACTAGGGGTGCTGGGTGCTCAGTGCTCAGGGTGCTCAGTGCTCAGTACTCCGGGTGCTGTGTGCTCAGTGCTCAGGGTGCTCAGTGCTCAGTGCTTGGGGTGCTGGGTGCTCAGTGCTCGGGGTGCTGGGTGCTCAGTGCTCGGGGTGCTGGGTGCTCAGTACTCGGGGTGCTGGGTGTTCAGTACTCAGGGTGCTGGGTGCTCAGTACTCAGGGTGCTGGGTGCTCAGTGCTCAGGGTGCTGGGTGCTCAGTGCTCGGGGTGCTCAGTACTCAGGGTGCTGTGTGTTCAGTGCTCAGGGTACTGGGTGCTCAGTACTCAGGGTGCTCGGTGCTTAGTACTCAGGGTGCTGGGTGCTCAGTAATCCGGGTGCTGGGTGCTCAGTGCTCGGGGTGCTCGGAGCTCAGTACTCAGGGTGCTGGGTGCTCAGTGCTCGGGGTGATCGGTGCTCAGTACTCAGGGTGCTGGGTGCTCAGTGCTCGGGGTGCTCGGTGCTCAGTACGTTGGGTGCTCAAAACTCAGGGGGCTGGGTACTCAGTGCTCAGTGTGCTGGGTGCTCAGTGCTCAGGGTGCTGGGTGCTCAGTGCTCAGGGTGCTGGGTGCTCAGTACTCAGGGTGCTGGGTGCTCAGTGCTCAGGTTGCTGGGTGCTCAGTGCTCAGGGTGCTGGGTGCTCAGTACTCAGGGTGCTGGGTGCTCAGTGCTCGGGGTGCTCGGTGCTCAGTGCTCAAGGTGCTGGGTGCTCAGTACTCAGGGTGCTCATTGCTAAGGGTGCTGGGTGCTCAGTGCTCAGGGTTCTCGGTGCTCGGGGCGCTGGGTGCTCAGTGCTCGGGGTGCTCGGTGCTCAGTACTCAGGGTGCTGGGTGCTCAGTGCTCGGGGTGCTCGGTGCTCAGTACGTTGGGTGCTCACTACTCAGGGTGCTGGGTGCTCAGTGCTCAGGGTGCTGGGTGCTCAGTGCTCAGGGTGCTGGGTGCTCAGTGCTCAGGGTGCTGGGTGCTCAGTACTCATGGTGCTGGGTGCTCAGTGTTCGGGGTGCTGGGTGCTCAGTGCTCAGGGTGCTGGGTGCTCAGTACTCAGGGTGCTCGGTTCTTAGTACTCAGGGTGCTCGGTGCTCTGGGTGCTGGGTGCTCAGTGCTCGGGGTGCTGGGTGCTCAGTACTCAGGGTGCTGGGTGCTCAGTACTCAGTGTGCTGGGTGCTCAGTACTCGGGTGCTGGGTGCTCAGTGCTCAGGTTGCTGGGTGCTCAGTGCTCGGGGTGCTGGGTGCTCAGTGCTCAGTACTCAGGGTGCTTTGTGCTCAGTGCTCAGGGTGCTGGGTGCTCAGTGCTCAGGGTGCTGGGTGCTCAGTGCTCAGGGTGCTGGGTGCTCAGTACTCAGGGTGCTTAGTGCTCAGTACTAGGGGTGCTGGGTGCTCAGTGCTCAGGGTGCTCAGTGCTCAGTACTCGGGGTGCTGTGTGCTCAGTGCTCAGGGTGCTCAGTGCTCAGTGCTTGGGGTGCTGGGTGCTCAGTGCTCGGGGCGCTGGGTGCTCAGTGCTCGGGGTGCTGGGTGCTCAGTACTCGGGGTGCTGGGTGTTCAGTACTCAGGGTGCTGGGTGCTCAGTACTCAGGGTGCTGGGTGCTCAGTGCTCAGGGTGCTGGGTGCTCAGTGCTCGGGGTGCTCAGTACTCAGGGTGCTGTGTGTTCAGTGCTCAGGGTACTGGGTGCTCAGTAATCCGGGTGCTGGGTGCTCAGTGCTCGGGGTGCTCGGAGCTCAGTACTCAGGGTGCTGGGTGCTCAGTGCTCGGGGTGATCGGTGCTCAGTACTCAGGGTGCTGGGTGCTCAGTGCTCGGGGTGCTCGGTGCTCAGTACGTTGGATGCTCAAAACTCAGGGGGCTGGGTACTCAGTGCTCAGTGTGCTGGGTGCTCAGTGCTCAGGGTGCTGGGTGCTCAGTGCTCAGGGTGCTGGGTGCTCAGTACTCAGGGTGCTGGGTGCTCAGTGCTCAGGTTGCTGGGTGCTCAGTGCTCAGGGTGCTGGGTGCTCAGTACTCAGGGTGCTGGGTGCTCAGTACTCAGGGTGCTGGGTGCTCAGTACTCAGGGTGCTGGGTGCTCAGTGCTCGGGGTGCTGGGTGCTCAGTGCTCAGTACTCAGGGTGCTGGGTGCTCAGTGCTCAGGGTGCTGTGTGCTCAGTGCTCAGGGTGCTGGGTTCTCAGTGCTCAGGGTGCTGGGTACTCAGTGCTCAGGGTGCTGGGTGCTCAGTACTCAGGGTGCTGGGTGCTCAGTACTCAGGGTGCTGGGTGCTCAGTGCTCGGGGAGCTGGGTGCTCAGTGCTCGCGGTGCTGGGTGCTCAGTGCTCGGGGTGCTCGGTGCCCAGTACTCAGGGTGCTGGGTGCTCAGTGCTCAGGGTGATCGGTGCTCAGTACTCAGGGTGCTCAGTACTCAGGGTGCTGGTTGCTCAGGGCTCGGGGTGCTGGGAGCTCAGTACTCAGGGTGCTGGGTGCTCTGTGCTCGGGGTGCTGGGTGCTGATTCCTCAGGGTGCTGGGTGCTCAGTACTCGGGGTGCTCGGTGCTCAGTACTCAGGGTGCTGGGTGCTCAGTACTCAGGGTGCTGGGTGCTCAGTACTCAGGGTGCTCGCTGCTCAGTACTCAGGGTGCTGGGTGCTCAGTGCTCAGGGTGCTGGGTGCTCAGTACTCAGGGTGCTGGGTGCTCAGTGCTCAGGGTGATCGGTGCTCAGTCCTCAGGGTGCTCAGTACTCAGGGTGCTGGGTGCTCAGTGCTCAGGTTGCTCACTACTCATGGTGCTGGGTGCTCAGTACTCAGGGTGCTGGGTGCTCAGTGCTCGGGGTGCTGGGTGCTCAGTACTCAGGGTGCTGGGTGCTCAGTGCTCGGGGTGCTGGGTGCTCAGTACTCAGGGTGCTGGGTGCTCAGTACTCAGGGTGCTCAGTGCTCGGGGAGCTCGGTGCTCAGTACTCAGGGTGCTGGGTGCTCAGTACTCAATGCTCGGGGTCCTGGGTGCTCAGCGCTCTGGGTGCTTAGTGCATAGTACTAAGGGTGCTGGGTGCTCAGTATTCAGGGTACTCAGTACTCAGGGTGCTGGGTGCTCAGTACTCAGGGTGCTGGGTGCTCAGTGCTCTGGGTGCTTGGTGCTCAGTTCTCGGGGTGCTGGGTGCTCAGTGCTCGGGGTGCTCGCTGCTCAGTACTCAGGGTGCTGGGTGCTCAGTGCTCCGGGTGCTCAGTACTCAGGGTGCTGTGTGCTCAGTACTACGGGTGCTGGGTGCTCAGTGCTCGGGGTGCTCGGTGCTCAGTGCTCAAGGTGCTGGGTGCTCAATACTCAGGGTGCTCATTGCTCAGGGTGCTGGGTGCTCAGTACTCAGGGTGCTGGGTGCACAGTGCTCAGGGTGCTCGGTGCTCAGTACGTTGGGTGCTCAGTACTCAGGGTGCTGGTTGCTCAGTGCTCAGGGTGCTGGGTGCTCAGTGCTCAGGGTACTCAGTGTTCAGGGTGCTGGGTGCTCGTTGCTCAGTACTCAGGGTGCTCAGTGCTCCGTACTCAGGGTACTGGGTGCTCAGTGCTCAGGGTGCTGGCTGCTCAGTACTCAGGGTGCTGGGTGCTCGGTGCTCAGTATGCTGGGTGCTCAGTACTCAGGGTGCTGGGTGCTCAGTACTCAGGGTGCTCGGTGCTCAGTACTCAGGGTGCTGGGTGCTCAGTGCTCGGGGTGCTGGGTGCTCAGTACTCAGGGTGCTGGGTGCTCAGTGCTCAGGGTGCTGGGTGCTCAGTGCTCAGGGTGCTGGGTGCTCGGTGCTCGGGGTGCTGGGTGCTCAGTGCTCGGGGTGCTCGGTGCTCAGTACTCAGGGTGCTCAGTGCTCATTACTCAGGGTGCAGGGTGCTCAGTGCTCAGGGTGCTGGGTGCTTAGTACTCAGGGTGCTGGATGATCGGTGCTCAGTACGCTGGGTGCTCAGTACTCAGGGTGCTGGGTGCTCAGTACTCAGGGTGCTCGGTGCTCAGTACTCAGGGTGCTGGGTGCTCAGTGTTCGGGGTGCTGGCTGCTCAGTACTCAGGGTGCTCAGTGCTCAGTACTCAGGGTGCACAGTGCTCAGTGCTCTGGGTGCTGGGTGCTCAGTGCTCGGGGTGCTGGGTGCTCAGTGCTCAGGGTGCTGGGTGCTCAGTACTCAGGTTGCTCAGTGCTCAGGGTGCTGGGTGCTCAGTGCTCGGGTTGCTGGGTGCTCACTGCTCAGGGTGCTGGGTGCTCAGTACTCAGGTTGCTCAGTGCTCGGGGTGCTCGGTGCTCAGTGCTCAGGGTGCTGGGTGCTCAGTACTCAGGGTGCTGGGTGCTCTGTACTCGGTGTGCTGGGTGCTCAGTACTCAGGGTGCTCGGTGCTCAGTGCTCGGGGTGCTGGGGGCTCAGTACTCAGGGTGCTCGGTGCTCAGTACTCAGGGTGCTCAGTGCTCAGTACGCAGGGTGCTCAGTGCTCAGTGCTCGGGGTGATGGGTGCTCAGTGCTCGGGGTGCTGGGTGCTCAGTACTCAGGGTGCTGGGTGCTTAGTACTCAGGGTGCTCGGTCCTCAGTGCTCAGGGTGCTGGGTGCTCAGTACTCAGGGTGCTGGGTGCTCAGTGCTCAGGGTGCTCAGTGCTCAGTACTCAGGGTGCTCAGTGCTCAGTGCTCTGGGTGCTGGGTGCTCAGTGCTCGGGTGCTCTGTGCTCAGTACTCAGGGTGCTCAGTGCTCAGGGTGCTGGGTGCTCAGTGCTCGGGGTGCTGGGTACTCAGTGCTCAGTACACAGGGTGCTCAGTGCTCAGTGCTCGGGGTGCTGGGTGCTCAGTGCTCAGTACTCAGGGTGCTGGGTGCTCGGTGCTCAAGGTGCTGGATGCTCAGTACTCAGGGTGCTGGGTGCTCAGTGCTCAGGGTGCTGGGTGCTCAGTGCTCAGGGTGCTGGGTGCTCAGTACTCAGGGTGCTGGGTGCTCAGTGCTCAGGGTGCTGGGTGCTCAGTACTCAGGGTGCTGGGTCCTCAGTGCTCTGGGTGCTGGGTGCTCAGTGCTCGGGGTGCTCAGTACTCAGGGTGCTGTGTGTTCAGTGCTCAGCGTACTGGGTGCTCAGTACTCAGGGTGCTAGGTGCTTAGTACTCAGGGTGCTGGGTGCTCAGTACTCCGGGTGCTGGGTGCTCAGTGCTCGGTGTGCTCGGTGCTCAGTGCTCAGGGTGCTGGGTGCTCAGTACTCAGGGTTCTCATTGCTCAGGGTGCTGGGTGCTCAGTACTCAGGGTGCTGGGTGCTCAGGACTCAGGGTGCTCAGTGCTCAGTACTCAGTGTGCTCAGTGCTCAGTACTCAGGGTGCTCAGTGCTGAGGGTGCTGGGTGCTCAGTGCTCGGGGTGCTGGGTGCTCAGTGCTCAGGGTGCTGTGTGCTCAGTACTCAGGGTGCTCAGTACTCAGGGTGCTGGGTGCTCGGTGCTCAGGGTGCTGGGTCCTCAGTGCTCAGGGTGCTCGGTGCTCAGTGCTCAGGTTGCTGGGTGCTCAGTACTCAGGGTGCTGGGTGCTCAGTACTCAGGGTGCTCCGTGCTCAGTACTCAGGGTGCTGGTTGCTCAGTGCTCACGGTGCTGGGTGCTCAGTACTCAGGGTGCTGGGTGCTCAGTGCTCAGTACGCTGGGTGCTCAGTACTCAGGGTGCTGGGTGCTCAGTACGCAGGGTGCTCGGTGCTCAGTACTCAGGGTGCTGGGTGCTCAGTGCTCTGGGTGCTGGGTGCTCATTAATCAGGGTGCTGGGTGCTCAGTACTCAGGGTGCTCAGTGCTTGGGGTGCTGGGTGCTCAGTACTCAGGGTGCTCAGTGCTTGGGGTGCAGGGTGCTCAGTACTCAGGTTGCTGGTTGCTCAGTGCTCAGGTTGCTGGGTGCTGAGTACTCAGGGTGCTGGGTGCTCAGTACTCAGGCTGCTGGGTGCTCAGTGCTCGGGGTGCTGGGTGCTCAGTGCTCGCGGTGCTGGGTGCTCAGTGCCCAGGGTGCTGGGTGCTCAGTGCTCAGGGTGCTGGGTGCTCAGTGCTCAGGGTGCTGGGTGCTCAGTGCTCTGACTGCTGGGTGCTCAGTGCTCTGAGTGCTGGGTGCTCAGTGCTCGGGGGGCAAGGTGCTCAGTGCTCGGGGTGCTCGCTGCTCAGTACTCAGGGTGCTGGGTGCTCAGTGCTCCGGGTGCTCAGTACTCAGGGTGTTGTGTGTTCAGTGCTCAGGGTGCTGGGTGCTCAGTACTCAGGGTGCGCGGTGCTTAGTACTCAGGGTCCTGGGTGCTCAGTACTCCCTGTGCTGTGTGCTCAGTGCTCGGGGTGCTCGGTGCTCAGTGCTCAAGGTGCTGGGTGCTCAATACTCAGGGTGCTCATTGCTCAGGGTGCTGTGTGCTCAGTACTCAGGGTGCTGGGTGCTCAGTGCTCAGGGTGCTCGGTGCTCAGTACGTTGGGTGCTCAGTACTCAGGGTGCTGGGTGCTCAGTGCTCAGGGTGCTGGGTGCTCAGTGCTCGGGGTGCTGGGTGCTCAGTGCTGAGTGTGCTGGCTGCTCAGTGCTCAGGGTGCTGGGTGCTCAGTAATCAGGGTGCTCGGTGCTCAGTACTCAGGGTGCTCAGTGCTCAGTACTCAGCGTGCTGGGTGCTCAGTGCTCAGGGTCCTCGGTGCTCAGTACTCAGGGTGCTCAGTGCTCAGTACTCAGCGTGCTTTGTGCTCAGTGCTGAGGGTGCTGGGTGCTCAGTACTCAGGGTGCTGGATGCTCAGTACTCAGGGTGCTGGGTGCTCAGTACTCAGGGTGCTGGTTGCTCAGTGCTCGGGGTGCTCGGTCATCAGTACTCAGGGTGCTGGGTGCTCATTGCTCAGGGTGCTGGGTGCTCAGTGCTCACGGTGCTGGGTGCTCAGTGCTCAGGGTGCTGGGTGCTCGGTGCTCGGTGTGCTGGGTGCTCAGTGCTCGGGGTGCTCGGTGCTCAGTACTCAGGGTGCTCAGTGCTCAGTACTCAGGGTGCTGGGTGCTCAGTGCTCAGGGTGCTGGGTGCTCAGTACACAGTGTGCTGGGTGCTCAGTGCTCAGGGTGCTCGGTGCTCAGTATTCAGGGTGCTGGGTGCTCAGTGCTCGGTGTGCTCGGTGCTCAGTACGTTGGCTGCTCAGTACTCAGGGTGCTGGGTGCTCAGTGCTCAGGGTGATCGGTGCTCAGTACTCAGGGTGCTCAGTACTCAGGGTGCTGGGAGCTCAGGGCTCGGGGTGCTGGGAGCTCAGTACTCAGGGTGCTGGGTGCTCAGTGCTCGGGGTGCTCGGAGCTCAGTACTCAGGGTGCTGGGTGCTCAGTGCTCGGGGTGATCGGTGCTCAGTACTCAGGGTGCTGGGTGCTCAGTGCTCGGGGTGCTCGGTGCTCAGTACGTTGGGTGCTCAAAACTCAGGGGGCTGGGTACTCAGTGCTCAGTGTGCTGGGTGCTCAGTGCTCAGGGTGCTGGGTGCTCAGTGCTCAGGGTGCTGGGTGCTCAGTACTCAGGGTGCTGGGTGCTCAGTGCTCAGGTTGCTGGGTGCTCAGTGCTCAGGGTGCTGGGTGCTCAGTACTCAGGGTGCTGGGTGCTCAGTACTCAGGGTGCTGGGTGCTCAGTACTCAGGGTGCTGGGTGCTCAGTGCTCGGGGTGCTGGGTGCTCAGTGCTCAGTACTCAGGGTGCTGGGTGCTCAGTGCTCAGGGTGCTGTGTGCTCAGTGCTCAGGGTGCTGGGTGCTCAGTGCTCAGGGTGCTGGGTACTCAGTGCTCAGGGTGCTGGGTGCTCAGTACTCAGGGTGCTGGGTGCTCAGTACTCAGGGTGCTGGGTGCTCAGTGCTCGGGGAGCTGGGTGCTCAGTGCTCGCGGTGCTGGGTGCTCAGTGCTCGGGGTGCTTGGTGCCCAGTACTCAGGGTGCTGGGTGCTCAGTGCTCAGGGTGATCGGTGCTCAGTACTCAGGGTGCTCAGTACTCAGGGTGCTGGTTGCTCAGGGCTCGGGGTGCTGGGAGCTCAGTACTCAGGGTGCTGGGTGCTCTGTGCTCGGGGTGCTGGGTGCTGATTCCTCAGGGTGCTGGGTGCTCAATACTCGGGGTGCTCGGTGCTCAGTACTCAGGGTGCTGGGTGCTCAGTACTCAGGGTGCTGGGTGCTCAGTACTCAGGGTGCTCGGTGCTCAGTACTCAGGGTGCTGGGTGCTCAGTGTTCGGGGTGCTGGCTGCTCAGTACTCAGGGTGCTCAGTGCTCAGTACTCAGGGTGCACAGTGCTCAGTGCTCTGGGTGCTGGGGGCTCAGTGCTCGGGGTGCTGGGTGCTCAGTGCTCAGGGTGCTGGGTGCTCAGTACTCAGGTTGCTCAGTGCTCAGGGTGCTGGGTGCTCAGTGCTCGGGGTGCTGGGTGCTCACTGCTCAGGGTGCTGGGTGCTCAGTACTCAGGTTGCTCAGTGCTCGGGGTGCTCGGTGCTCAGTGCTCGGGGTGCTGGGTGCTCAGTACTCAGGGTGCTGGGTGCTCAGTACTCGGTGTGCTGGGTGCTCAGTACTCAGGGGGCTCGGTGCTCAGTGCTCGGGGTGCTGGGGGCTCAGTACTCAGGGTGCTCGGTGCTCAGTACTCAGGGTGCTCAGTGCTCAGTACGCAGGGTGCTCAGTGCTCAGTGCTCGGGGTGATGGGTGCTCAGTGCTCGGGGTGCTGGGTGCTCAGTACTCAGGGTGCTGGGTGCTTAGTACTCAGGGTGCTCGGTCCTCAGTGCTCAGGGTGCTGGGTGCTCAGTACTCAGGGTGCTGGGTGCTCAGTGCTCAGGGTGCTCAGTGCTCAGTACTCAGGGTGCTCAGTGCTCAGTGCTCTGGGTGCTGGGTGCTCAGTGCTCGGGGTGCTGGGTGCTCAGTACTCAGGGTGCTCAGTGCTCAGGGTGCTGGGTGCTCAGTGCTCGGGGTGCTGGGTACTCAGTGCTCAGTATACAGGGTGCTCAGTGCTCAGTGCTCGGGGTGCTGGGTGCTCAGTGCTCAGTACTCAGGGTGCTGGGTGCTCGGTGCTCAAGGTGCTGGATGCTCAGTACTCAGGGTGCTGGGTGCTCAGTGCTCAGGTTGCTGGGTGCTCAGTGCTCAGGGTGCTGGGTGCTCAATACTCAGGGTGCTGGGTGCTCAGTGCTCAGGGTGCTGGGTGCTCAGTACTCAGGGTGCTGGGTCCTCAGTGCTCTGGGTGCTGGGTGCTCAGTGCTCAGGGTGCTCAGTACTCAGGGTGCTGTGTGTTCAGTGCTCAGCGTACTGGGTGCTCAGTACTCAGGGTGCTAGGTGCTTAGTACTCAGGGTGCTGGGTGCTCAGTACTCCGGGTGCTGGGTGCTCAGTGCTCGGTGTGCTCGGTGCTCAGTGCTCAGGGTGCTGGGTGCTCAGTACTCAGGGTTCTCATTGCTCAGGGTGCTGGGTGCTCAGTACTCAGGGTGCTGGGTGCTCAGTACTCAGGGTGCTCAGTGCTCAGTACTCAGTGTGCTCAGTGCTCAGTACTCAGGGTGCTCAGTGCTGAGGGTGCTGGGTGCTCAGTGCTCGGGGTGCTGGGTGCTCAGTGCTCAGGGTGCTGTGTGCTCAGTACTCAGGGTGCTCAGTACTCAGGGTGCTGGGTGCTCGGTGCTCAGGGTGCTGGGTCCTCAGTGCTCAGGGTGCTCGGTGCTCAGTGCTCAGGTTGCTGGGTGCTCAGTACTCAGGGTGCTGGGTGCTCAGTACTCAGGGTGCTCAGTGCTCAGTACTCAGGGTGCTGGTTGCTCAGTGCTCAGGGTGCTGGGTGCTCAGTACTCAGGGTGCTGGGTGCTCGGTGCTCAGTACGCTGGGTGCTCAGTACTCAGGGTGCTGGGTGCTCAGTACGCAGGGTGCTCGTTGCTCAGTACTCAGGGTGCTGGGTGCTCAGTGCTCTGGGTGCTGGGTGCTCATTAATCAGGGTGCTGGGTGCTCAGTACTCAGGGTGCTCAGTGCTTGGGGTGCTGGGTGCTCAGTACTCAGGGTGCTCAGTGCTTGGGGTGCAGGGTGCTCAGTACTCAGGTTGCTGGTTGCTCAGTGCTCAGGTTGCTGGGCGCTGAGTACTCAGGGTGCTGGGTGCTCAGTACTCAGGCTGCTGGGTGCTCAGTGCTCGGGGTGCTCCGTGCTCAGTGCTCGCGGTGCTGGGTGCTCAGTGCCCAGGGTGCTGGGTGCTCAGTGCTCAGGGTGCTGGGTGCTCAGTGCTCAGGGTGCTGGGTGCTCAGTGCTCTGAGTGCTGGGTGCTCAGTGCTCGGGGGGCAAGGTGCTCAGTGCTCGGGGTGCTGGGTGCTCAGTGCTCAGGGTGCTGGGTGCTCAGTGCTCACGGTGCTGGGTGCTCAGTGCTCAGGGTGCTGGGTGCTCGGTGCTCGGTGAGCTGGGTGCTCAGTGCTCGGGGTGCTCGGTGCTCAATACTCAGGGTGCTCAGTGCTCAGTACTCAGGGTGCTGGGTGCTCAGTGCTCAGGGTGCTGGGTGCTCAGTACTCAGTGTGCTGGGTGCTCAGTGCTCAGGGTGCTCGGTGCTCAGTATTCAGGGTGCTGGGTGCTCAGTTCTCGGTGTGCTCGGTGCTCAGTACTCAGGGTGCTCAGTACTCAGGGTGCTGGGTACTCAGGTCTCGGGGTGCTGGGAGCTCAGTACTCAGGGTGCTGGGTGCTCAGTGCTCGGGGTGCTGGGTGCTGAGTCCTCAGGGTGCTGGGTGCTCAGTACTCGGGGTGCTCGGTGCTCAGTACTCAGGGTGCTGGGTGCTCAGTACTCAGGGTGCTGGGTGCTCAGTACTCAGGGTGCTCGCTGCTCAGTACTCAGGGTGCTGGGTGCTCAGTGCTCAGGGTGCTGGGTGCTCAGTACTCAGGGTGCTGGGTTCTCAGTGCTCAGGGTGATCGGTGCTCAGTCCTCAGGGTGCTCAGTACTCAGGGTGCTGGGTGCTCAGTGCTCAGGTTGCTCACTACTCATGGTGCTGGGTGCTCAGTACTCAGGGTGCTGGGTGCTCAGTGCTCGGGGTGCTGGGTGCTCAGTAATCAGGGTGCTGGGTGCTCAGTGCTCAGGTTGCTCACTACTCATGGTGCTGGGTGCTCAGTACTCAGGGTGCTCAGTGCTCGGGGAGCTCGGTGCTCAGTACTCAGGGTGCTGGGTGCTCAGTACTCAGTGCTCGGGGTCCTGGGTGCTCAGCGCTCTGGGTGCTTAGTGCACAGTACTCAGGGTGCTGGGTGCTCAGTATTCAGGGTACTTAGTACTCAGGGTGCTGGGTGCTCAGTACTCAGGGTGCTGGGTTCTCAGTGCTCGGGGTGCTTGGTGCTCAGTGCTCGGGGTGCTGGGTGCTCAGTGCTCGGGGTGCTCGCTGCTCAGTACTCAGGGTGCTGGGTGCTCAGTGCTCCAGGTGCTCAGTACTCAGGGTGCTGTGTGCTCAGTACTCCGGGTGCTGGGTGCTCAGTGCTCGGGGTGCTCGGTGCTCAGTTCTCAAGGTGCTGGGTGCTCAATACTCAGGGTGCTCATTGCTCAGGGTGCTGGGTGCTCAGTGCTCAGGGTGCTGGATGCTCAGTACTCAGGGTGCTCAGTGCTCAGTACTCGGGGTGCTTGGTGCTCAGTACTCAGGGTGCTCAGTGCTCAGTACTCGGGGTGCTTGGTGCTCACTGCTCAGGGTGCTCAGTGCTCAGTGCTCGGGGTGTTGGGTGCTCAGTGCTCAGTGCTCAGGGTGCTGGGTGTTCAGTACTCAGGGTGCAGGGTGCGCAGTACTCAGGGTGCTGGGGGCTCAGTGCTCAGGGTGCTCAGTGCTCAGTACTCAGTGCTCAGGGTGCTGGGTGTTCAGTACTCAGGGTGCTGGGTGTTCAGTACTCGGTGTGCTGGGTGCTCAGTGCTCAGGGTGCTCAGTGCTCAGTACTCAGTGCTCAGGGTGCTCAGTGCTCAGTGCTCATGGTGCTGGGTGTTCAGTACTCGGTGTGCTGGGTGCTCAGTGCTCAGGGTGCTCAGTGCTCAGTACTCAGTGCTCAGGGTACTCAGTGCTCAGTGCTCAGGGTGCTGGGTGTTCAGTACTCAGGGTGCTAGGTGATCAGTACTCAGGGTGCTGGGTGCTCAGTGCTCAGGGTGCTGGGTGCTCAGTACTCTGGGTGTTGGGTGCTCAGTGCTCAGGGTGCTGGGTGCTCAGTGCTCACGGTGCTGCGTGCTCAGTGCTCAGGGTGCTGGGTGCTCAGTGCTCGAGGTGCTCGGTGCTCAGTACCCAAGGTGCTGGGTGCTCAGTGCTCAGGGTGCTGGGTGCTCAGTCCTCGGGGTGCTCCGTGCTCAGGGTGCTGGGTGCTCAGTGCTCGGGGTGCTCAGTGCTCAGTACTCAGGGTGCTGAGTGCTCAGTACTCAGGGTGATGGGTGCTCAGTACTCAGGGTGCTGGGTGCTCAGTGCTCGGGGTGCTGGGTGCTCAGTACTCAGGGTGCTGGGGGCTCAGTACTCAGGGTGCTGGGTGCTCAGTACTCAGGGTGCTCGGTTCTCAGTACTCAGGGTGCTGGGTGCTCATTCTCGGGGTGCTGGGTGCTCAGTGCTCGGGGTGCTGGGTGCTCAGTACTCAGGGTGCTGGGGGCTCAGTACTCAGGGTGCTGGGTGCTCAGTACTCAGGGTGATCTGTTCTCAGTACTCAGGGTGCTGGGTGCTCAGTGCTCGGGATGCTGGGTGCTCAGTACTCGGGGTGCTCAGTGCTCAGTACTCAGGGTGCTGGGTGCTCAGTACTCAGGGTGCTGGGTGCTCAGTGCTCGGGGTGCTCGGTGCTCAGTACTCGGGGTGCTGGGTGCTCAGTGCTCAGGGTGCTGGGTGCTCAGTGCTCGGGGTGCTGGGTGCTCAGTGCTGAGTGTGCTGGCTGCTCAGTGCTCAGGGTGCTGGGTGCTCAGTACTCAGGGTGCTCGGTGCTCAGTACTCAGGGTGCTCAGTGCTCAGTACTCAGCGTGCTGGGTGCTCAGTGCTCAGGGTCCTCGGTGCTCAGTACTCAGGGTGCTCAGTGCTCAGTACTCAGCGTGCTTTGTGCTCAGTGCTGAGGGTGCTGGGTGCTCAGTACTCAGGGTGCTGGGTGCTCAGTACTCAGGGTGCTGGGTGCTCAGTACTCAGGGTGCTGGGTGCTCAGTGCTCGGGGTGCTCGGTGATCAGTACTCAGGGTGCTGGGTGCTCAGTGCTCAGGGTGCTGGGTGCTCAGTGCTCACGGTGCTGGTTGCTCAGTGCTCAGGGTGCTGGGTGCTCAGTGCTCGGGGTGCTGGGTGCTCAGTGCTCGGGGTGCTCGGTGCTCAGTACTCAGGGTGCTCAGTGCTCAGTACTCAGGGTGCTGGGTGCTCAGTGCTCAGGGTGCTGGGTGCTCAGTACTCAGTGTGCTGGGTGCTCAGTGCTCAGGGTGCTCGGTGCTCAGTATTCAGGGTGCTGGGTGCTCAGTGCTCGGTGTGCTCGGTGCTCAGTACGTTGGCTGCTCAGTACTCAGGGTGCTGCGTGCTCAGTGCTCAGGGTGATCGGTGCTCAGTACTCAGGGTGCTCAGTGCTCAGTACTCAGGGTGCTGGGTGCTCAGTGCTCAGGGTGCTGGGTGCTCAGTGCTCACGGTGCTGGGTGCTCAGTGCTCAGGGTGCTGGGTGCTCGGTGCTCGGTGAGCTGGGTGCTCAGTGCTCGGGGTGCTCGGTGCTCAATACTCAGGGTGCTCAGTGCTCAGTACTCAGGGTGCTGGGTGCTCAGTGCTCAGGGTGCTGGGTGCTCAGTACTCAGTGTGCTGGGTGCTCAGTGCTCAGGGTGCTCGGTGCTCAGTATTCAGGGTGCTGGGTGCTCAGTTCTCGGTGTGCTCGGTGCTCAGTACTCAGGGTGCTCAGTACTCAGGGTGCTGGGTACTCAGGGCTCGGGGTGCTGGGAGCTCAGTACTCAGGGTGCTGGGTGCTCAGTGCTCGGGGTGCTGTGTGCTGAGTCCTCAGGGTGCTGGGTGCTCAGTACTCGGGGTGCTCGGTGCTCAGTACTCAGGGTGCTGGGTGCTCAGTACTCAGGGTGCTGGGTGCTCAGTACTCAGGGTGCTCGCTGCTCAGTACTCAGGGTGCTGGGTGCTCAGTGCTCAGGGTGCTGGGTGCTCAGTACTCAGGGTGCTGGGTTCTCAGTGCTCAGGGTGATCGGTGCTCAGTCCTCAGGGTGCTGAGTACTCAGGGTGCTGGGTGCTCAGTGCTCAGGTTGCTCACTACTCATGGTGCTGGGTGCTCAGTACTCAGGGTGCTGCGTGCTCAGTGCTCGGGGTGCTGGGTGCTCAGTACTCAGGGTGCTGGGTGCTCAGTGCTCAGGGTGCTGGGTGCTCAGTACTCAGGGTGCTGGGGGCTCAGTACTCAGGGTGCTCAGTGCTCGGGGAGCTCGGTGCTCAGTACTCAGGGTGCTGGGTGCTCAGTACTCAGTGCTCGGGGTCCTGGGTGCTCAGCGCTCTGGGTGCTTAGTGCACAGTACTCAGGGTGCTGGGTGCTCAGTATTCAGGGTACTCAGTACTCAGGGTGCTGGGTGCTCAGTACTCAGGGTGCTGGGTTCTCAGTGCTCGGGGTGCTTGGTGCTCAGTGCTCGGGGTGCTGGGTGCTCAGTGCTCGGGGTGCTCGCTGCTCAGTACTCAGGGTGCTGGGTGCTCAGTGCTCCAGGTGCTCAGTACTCAGGGTGCTGTGTGCTCAGTACTCCGGGTGCTGGGTGCTCAGTGCTCGGGGTGCTCGGTGCTCAGTTCTCAAGGTGCTGGGTGCTCAATACTCAGGGTGCTCATTGCTCAGGGTGCTGGGTGCTCAGTGCTCAGGGTGCTGGATGCTCAGTACTCAGGGTGCTCAGTGCTCAGTACTCGGGGTGCTTGGTGCTCAGTACTCAGGGTGCTCAGTGCTCAGTACTCGGGGTGCTTGGTGCTCACTGCTCAGGGTGCTCAGTGCTCAGTGCTCGGGTGTTGGGTGCTCAGTGCTCAGTGCTCAGGGTGCTGGGTGTTCAGTACTCAGGGTGCAGGGTGCGCAGTACTCAGGGTGCTGGGGGCTCAGTGCTCAGGGTGCTCAGTGCTCAGTACTCAGTGCTCAGGGTGCTGGGTGTTCAGTACTCAGGGTGCTGGGTGTTAAGTACTCGGTGTGCTGGGTGCTCAGTGCTCAGGGTGCTCAGTGCTCAGTACTCAGTGCTCAGGGTACTCAGTGCTCAGTGCTCAGGGTGCTGGGTGTTCAGTACTCAGGGTGCTGGGTGATCAGTACTCAGGGTGCTGGGTGCTCAGTGCTCAGGGTGCTGGGTGCTCAGTACTCTGGGTGTTGGGTGCTCAGTGCTCAGGGTGCTGGGTGCTCAGTGCTCACGGTGCTGCGTGCTCAGTGCTCAGGGTGCTGGGTGCTCAGTGCTCGAGGTGCTCAGTGCTCAGTACCCAAGGTGCTGGGTGCTCAGTGCTCAGGGTGCTGGGTGCTCAGTCCTCGGGGTGCTCCGTGCTCAGGGTGCTGGGTGCTCAGTGCTCGGGGTGCTCGGTGCTCAGTACTCAGGGTGCTGAGTGCTCAGTACTCAGGGTGATGGGTGCTCAGTACTCAGGGTGCTGGGTGCTCAGTGCTCGGGGTGCTGGGTGCTCAGTACTCAGGGTGCTGGGGGCTCAGTACTCAGGGTGCTGGGTGCTCAGTACTCAGGGTGCTCGGTTCTCAGTACTCAGGGTGCTGGGTGCTCATTCTCGGGGTGCTGGGTGCTCAGTGCTCAGGGTGCTGGGGGCTCAGTACTCAGGGTGCTGGGGGCTCAGTACTCAGGGTGCTGGGTGCTCAGTACTCAGGGTGATCTGTTCTCAGTACTCAGGGTGCTGGGTGCTCAGTGCTCGGGATGCTGGGTGCTCAGTACTCGGGGTGCTCAGTGCTCAGTACTCAGGGTGCTGGGTGCTCAGTACTCAGGGTGCTGGGTGCTCAGTGCTCGGGGTGCTCGGTGCTCAGTACTCGGGGTGCTGGGTGCTCAGTACTCGGGGTGCTGGGTGCTCAGTGCTCAGGGTGCTGGTGCTCAGTGCTCGGGGTGCTGGGTGCTCAGTGCTGAGTGTGCTGGCTGCTCAGTGCTCAGGGTGCTGGGTGCTCAGTACTCAGGGTGCTCGGTGCTCAGTACTCAGGGTGCTCAGTGCTCAGTACTCAGCGTGCTGGGTGCTCAGTGCTCAGGGTCCTCGGTGCTCAGTACTCAGGGTGCTCAGTGCTCAGTACTCAGCGTGCTTTGTGCTCAGTGCTGAGGGTGCTGGGTGCTCAGTACTCAGGGTGCTGGGTGCTCAGTACTCAGGGTGCTGGGTGCTCAGTGCTCGGGATGCTCGGTGATCAGTACTCAGGGTGCTGGGTGCTCAGTTCTCAGGGTGCTGGGTGCTCAGTGCTCACGGTGCTGGTTGCTCAGTGCTCAGGGTGCTGGGTGCTCGGTGCTCGGGGTGCTGGGTGCTCAGTGCTCGGGGTGCTCGGTGCTCAGTACTCAGGGTGCTCAGTGCTCAGTACTCAGGGTGCTGGGTGCTCAGTGCTCAGGGTGCTGGGTGCTCAGTACTCAGTGTGCTGGGTGCTCAGTGCTCAGGGTGCTCGGTGCTCAGTATTCAGGGTGCTGGGTGCTCAGTGCTCGGTGTGCTCGGTGCTCAGTACATTGGCTGCTCAGTACTCAGGGTGCTGGGTGCTCAGTGCTCAGGGTGATCGGTGCTCAGTACTCAGGGTGCTCAGTACTCAGGGTGCTGGTTGCTCAGGGCTCGGGGTGCTGGGAGCTCAGTACTCAGGGTGCTATGTGCTCAGTGCTCGGTGTGCTGGGTGCTGATTCCTCAGGGTGCTGGGTGCTCAGTACTCGGGGTGCTTGGTGCTCAGTACTCAGGGTGCTGGGTGCTCAGTACTCAGGGTGCTGGGTGCTCAGTACTCAGGGTGCTCGCTGCTCAGTACTCAGGGTGCTGGGTGCTCAGTGCTCAGGGTGCTGGGTGCTCAGCACTCAGGGTGCTGGGTGCTCAGTGCTCAGGGTGATCGGTGCTCAGTCCTCAGGGTGCTCAGTACTCAGGGTGCTGGGTGCTCAGTGCTCAGGTTGCTCACTACTCATGGTGTTGGGTGCTCAGTACTCAGGGTGCTGGGTGCTCAGTGCTCGGGGTGCTGGGTGCTCAGTACTCAGGGTGCTGGGTGCTCAGTGCTCGGGGTGCTGGGTGCTCAGTACTCAGGGTGCTGGGTGCTCAGTACTCAGGGTGCTCAGTGCTCGGGGAGCTCGGTGCTCAGTACTCAGGGTGCTGGGTGCTCAGTACTCAATGCTCGGGGTCCTGGGTGCTCAGCGCTCTGGGTGCTTAGTGCACAGTATTAAGGGTGCTGGGTGCTCAGTATTCAGGGTACTCAGTACTCAGGGTGCTGGGTGCTCAGTACTCAGGGTGCTGGGTGCTCAGTGCTCGGGGTGCTTGGTGCTCAGTTCTCGGGGTGCTGGGTGCTCAGTGCTCGGGGTGCTCGCTGCTCAGTACTCAGGGTGCTGGGTGCTCAGTGCTCAGGGTGCTCAGTACTCAGGGTGCTGTGTGCTCAGTACTCCGGGTGCTGGGTGCTCAGTGCTCGGGGTGCTCGGTGCTCAGTGCTCAAGGTGCTGGGTGCTCAATACTCAGGGTGCTCATTGCTCAGGGTGCTGGGTGCTCAGTACTCAGGGTGCTGGGTGCACAGTGCTCAGGGTGCTCGGTGCTCAGTACGTTGGGTGCTCAGTACTCAGGGTGCTGGGTGCTCAGTGCTCAGGGTGCTGGGTGCTCAGTGCTCAGGGTACTCAGTGCTCAGGGTGCTGGGTGCTCGTTGCTCAGTACTCAGGGTGCTCAGTGCTCAGTACTCAGGGTACTGGGTGCTCAGTGCTCAGGGTGCTGGCTGCTCAGTACTCAGGGTGCTGGGTGCTCGGTGCTCAGTATGCTGGGTGCTCAGTACTCAGGGTGCTGGGTGCTCAGTACTCAGGGTGCTCGGTGCTCAGTACTCAGGGTGCTGGGTGCTCAGTGCTCGGGGTGCTGGGTGCTCAGTACTCAGGGTGCTGGGTGCTCAGTGCTCAGGGTGCTGGGTGCTCAGTGCTCAGGGTGCTGGGTGCTCGGTGCTCGGGGTGCTGGGTGCTCAGTGCTCGGGGTGCTCGGTGCTCAGTACTCAGGGTGCTCAGTGCTCATTACTCAGGGTGCAGGGTGCTCAGTGCTCAGGGTGCTGGGTGCTTAGTACTCAGGGTGCTGGATGATCGGTGCTCAGTACGCTGGGTGCTCAGTACTCAGGGTGCTGGGTGCTCAGTACTCAGGGTGCTCGGTGCTCAGTACTCAGGGTGCTGGGTGCTCAGTGTTCGGGGTGCTGGCTGCTCAGTACTCAGGGTGCTCAGTGCTCAGTACTCAGGGTGCACAGTGCTCAGTGCTCTGGGTGCTGGGTGCTCAGTGCTCGGGGTGCTGGGTGCTCAGTGCTCAGGGTGCTGGGTGCTCAGTACTCAGGTTGCTCAGTGCTCAGGGTGCTGGGTGCTCAGTGCTCGGGGTGCTGGGTGCTCACTGCTCAGGGTGCTGGGTGCTCAGTACTCAGGGTGCTGGGTGCTCGGTGCTCAGTATGCTGGGTGCTCAGTACTCAGGGTGCTGGGTGCTCAGTACTCAGGGTGCTCGGTGCTCAGTACTCAGGGTGCTGGGTGCTCAGTGCTCGGGGTGCTGGGTGCTCAGTACTCAGGGTGCTGGGTGCTCAGTGCTCAGGGTACTGGGTGCTCAGTGCTCAGGGTGCTGGGTGCTCGGTGCTCGGGGTGCTGGGTGCTCAGTGCTCGGGGTGCTCGGTGCTCAGTACTCAGGGTGCTCAGTGCTCATTACTCAGGGTGCAGGGTGCTCAGTGCTCAGGGTGCTGGGTGCTTAGTACTCAGGGTGCTGGATGATCGGTGCTCAGTACGCTGGGTGCTCAGTACTCAGGGTGCTGGGTGCTCAGTGTTCGGGGTGCTGGCTGCTCAGTACTCAGGGTGCTCAGTGCTCAGTACTCAGGGTGCACAGTGCTCAGTGCTCTGGGTGATGGGTGCTCAGTGCTCGGGGTGCTGGGTGCTCAGTGCTCAGGGTGCTGGGTGCTCAGTACTCAGGTTGCTCAGTGCTCAGGGTGCTGGGTGCTCAGTGCTCGGGGTGCTGGGTGCTCACTGCTCAGGGTGCTGGGTGCTCAGTACTCAGGTTGCTCAGTGCTCGGGGTGCTCGGTGCTCAGTGCTCGGGGTGCTGGGTGCTCAGTACTCAGGGTGCTGGGTGCTCAGTACTCGGTGTGCTGGGTGCTCAGTACTCAGGGTGCTCGGTGCTCAGTGCTCGGGGTGCTGGGGGCTCAGTACTCAGGGTGCTCGGTGCTCAGTACTCAGGGTGCTCAGTGCTCAGTACGCAGGGTGCTCAGTGCTCAGTGCTCGGGGTGATGGGTGCTCAGTGCTCGGGGTGCTGGGTGCTCAGTACTCAGGGTGCTGGGTGCTTAGTACTCAGGGAGCTCGGTCCTCAGTGCTCAGGGTGCTGGGTGCTCAGTACTCAGGGTGCTGGGTGCTCAGTGCTCAGGGTGCTCAGTGCTCAGTACTCAGGGTGCTCAGTGCTCAGTGCTCTGGGTGCTGGGTGCTCAGTGCTCGGGGTGCTGGGTGCTCAGTACGCTGGGTGCTCAGTGCTCAGGGTGCTGGGTGCTCAGTGTTCGGGGTGCTGGCTGCTCAGTACTCAGGGTGCTCAGTGCTCAGTACTCAGGGTGCACAGTGCTCAGTGCTCTGGGTGCTGGGTGCTCAGTGCTCGGGGTGCTGGGTGCTCAGTGCTCAGGGTGCTGGGTGCTCAGTACTCAGGTTGCTCAGTGCTCAGGGTGCTGGGTGCTCAGTGCTCGGGGTGCTGGGTGCTCACTGCTCAGGGTGCTGGGTGCTCAGTACTCAGGTTGCTCAGTGCTCGGGGTGCTCGGTGCTCAGTGCTCGGGGTGCTGGGTGCTCAGTACTCAGGGTGCTGGGTGCTCAGTACTCGGTGTGCTGGGTGCTCAGTACTCAGGGTGCTCGGTGCTCAGTGCTCGGGGTGCTGGGGGCTCAGTACTCAGGGTGCTCGGTGCTCAGTACTCAGGGTGCTCAGTGCTCAGTACGCAGGGTGCTCAGTGCTCAGTGCTCGGGGTGATGGGTGCTCAGTGCTCGGGGTGCTGGGTGCTCAGTACTCAGGGTGCTGGGTGCTTAGTACTCAGGGAGCTCGGTCCTCAGTGCTCAGGGTGCTGGGTGCTCAGTACTCAGGGTGCTGGGTGCTCAGTGCTCAGGGTGCTCAGTGCTCAGTACTCAGGGTGCTCAGTGCTCAGTGCTCTGGGTGCTGGGTGCTCAGTGCTCGGGGTGCTGGGTGCTCAGTACTCAGGGTGCTCAGTGCTCAGGGTGCTGGGTGCTCAGTGCTCGGGGTGCTGGGTACTCAGTGCTCAGTACACAGGGTGCTCAGTGCTCAGTGCTCGGGGTGCTGGGTGCTCAGTGCTCAGTACTCAGGGTGCTGGGTGCTCGGTGCTCAAGGTGCTGGATGCTCAGTACTCAGGGTGCTGGGTGCTCAGTGCTCAGGGTGCTGGGTGCTCAGTGCTCAGGGTGTTGGGTGCTCAGTACTCAGGGTGATGGGTGCTCAGTGCTCAAGGTGCTGGGTGCTCAGTACTCAGGGTGCTGGGTCCTCAGTGCTCAGGGTGCTGGGTGCTCAGTGCTCGGGGTGCTGGTTGCTCAGTGCTCAGGGTGCTGGGTGCTCAGTACTCAGGGTGCTGGGTGCTCGGTGCTCAGTACGCTGGGTGCTCAGTACTCAGGGTGCTGGGTGCTCAGTACGCAGGGTGCTCGGTGCTCAGTACTCAGGGTGCTGGGTGCTCAGTGCTCTGGGTGCTGGGTGCTCATTAATCAGGGTGCTGGGTGCTCATTACTCAGTGTGCTCAGTGCTTGGGGTGCTGGGTGCTCAGTACTCAGGGTGCTCAGTGCTTGGGGTGCAGGGTGCTCAGTACTCAGGTTGCTGGTTGCTCAGTGCTCAGGTTGCTGGGTGCTGAGTACTCAGGGTGCTGGGTGCTCAGTACTCAGGCTGCTGGGTGCTCAGTGCTCGGGGTGCTGGGTGCTCAGTGCTCGCGGTGCTGGGTGCTCAGTGCCCAGGGTGCTGGGTGCTCAGTGCTCAGGGTGCTGGGTGCTCAGTGCTCAGGGTGCTGGGTGCTCAGTGCTCGGAGTGCTGGGTGCTCAGTGCTCGGGGGGCAAGGTGCTCAGTGCTCGGGGTGCTCGCTGCTCAGTACTCAGGGTGCTGGGTGCTCAGTGCTCCGGGTGCTCAGTACTCAGGGTGCTGTGTGTTCAGTGCTCAGGGTGCTGGGTGCTCAGTACTCAGGGTGCGCGGTGCTTAGTACTCAGGGTCCTGGGTGCTCAGTACTCCGGGTGCTGGGTGCTCAGTGCTCGGGGTGCTCGGTGCTCAGTGCTCAAGGTGCTGGGTGCTCAATGCTCAGGGTGCTCATTGCTCAGGGTGCTGGGTGCTCAGTACTCAGGGTGCTGGGTGCTCAGTGCTCAGGGTGCTCGGTGCTCAGTACGTTGGGTGCTCAGTACTCAGGGTGCTGGGTGCTCAGTGCTCAGGGTGCTGGGTGCTCAGTGCTCAGGGTGCTGGGTGCTCAGTGCTCAGGGTGCTGGCTGCTCGGTGCTCGGGGTGCTGGGTGCTCAGTGCTCGGGGTGCTCGGTGCTCAGTACTCAGGGTGCTCAGTGCTCATTACTAAGGGTGCTGGGTGCTCAGTGCTCAGGGTGCTGGGTGCTCAGTACTCAGGGTGCTGGGTGCTCGGTGCTCAGTACGCTGGGTGCTCAGTACTCAGGGTGCTGGGTGCTCAGTACTCAGGGTGCTCAGTGCTCAGTACTCAGGGTGCTGGGTGCTCAGTACTCGGTGTGCTGGGTGCTCAGTACTCAGGGTGCTCGGTGCTCAGTGCTCGGGCTGCTGGGGGCTCAGTTCTCAGGGTGCTCAGTGCTCAGTACTCAGGGTGCTCGGTGCTCAGTACTCAGGGTGCTCAGTGCTCAGTACGCAGGGTGCTCAGTGCTCAGTGCTCGGGGTGATGGGTGCTCAGTGCTCGGGGTGCTGGGTGCTCAGTACTCAGGGTGCTGGGTGCTTAGTACTCAGGGTGCTCGGTCCTCAGTGCTCAGGGTGCTGGGTGCTCAGTACTCAGGGTGCTGGGTGCTCAGTGCTCAGGGTGCTCAGTGCTCAGTATTCAGGGTGCTCAGTGCTCAGTGCTCTGGGTGCTGGGTGCTCAGTGCTCGGGGTGCTGGGTGCTCAGTACTCAGGGTGCTCAGTGCTCAGGGTGCTGGTTGCTCAGTGCTCGGGGTGCTGGGTACTCAGTGCTCAGTACACAGGGTGCTCAGTGCTCAGTGCTCGGTGTGCTGGGTGCTCAGTGCTCAGTACTCAGGGTGCTGGGTGCTCGGTGCTCAAGGTGCTGGATGCTCAGTACTCAGGGTGCTGGGTGCTCAGTGCTCAGGGTGCTGGGTGCTCAGTGCTCAGGGTGCTGGGTGCTCAGTACTCAGGGTGCTGGGTGCTCAGTGCTCTGGGTGCTGGGTGCTCAGTACTCAGGGTGCTGGGTCCTCAGTGCTCAGGGTGCTGGGTGCTCAGTGCTCGGGGTGCTCAGTACTCAGGGGGCTGTGTGTTCAGTGCTCAGGGTACTGGGTGCTCAGTACTCAGGGTGCTGGGTGCTCAGTACTCAGGGTGCTGGGTCCTCAGTGCTCAGGGTGCTGGGTGCTCAGTGCTCGGGGTGCTCAGTACTCAGGGTGCTGTGTGTTCAGTGCTCAAGGTGCTGGGTGCTCAGTACTCAGGGTGCTCAGTGCTCAGTACTCAGTGTGCTCAGTGCTCAGTACTCAGGGTGCTCAGTGCTGAGGGTGCTGGGTGCTCAGTGCTCGGGGTGCTGGGTGCTCAGTGCTCAGGGTGCTGTGTGCTCAGTACTCAGGGTGCTCAGTACTCAGGGTGCTGGGTGCTCAGTGCTCAGGGTGCTGGGTCCTCAGTGCTCAGGGTGCTCGGTGCTCAGTGCTCAGGTTGCTGGGTGCTCAGTACTCAGGGTGCTGGGTGCTCAGTACTCAGGGTGCTCAGTGCTCAGTACTCAGGGTGCTGGTTGCTCAGTGCTCAGGGTGCTGGGTGCTCAGTACACAGGGTGCTGGGTGCTCGGTGCTCAGTACGCTGGGTGCTCAGTACTCAGGGTGCTGGGTGCTCAGTACGCAGGGTGCTCGGTGCTCAGTACTCAGGGTGCTGGGTGCTCAGTGCTCTGGGTGCTGGGTGCTCATTAATCAGGGTGCTGGGTGCTCAGTACTCAGGGTGCTCAGTGCTTGGGATGCTGGGTGCTCAGTACTCAGGGTGCTCAGTGCTTGGGCTGCAGGGTGCTCAGTACTCAGGGTGCTGGTTGCTCAGTGCTCAGGTTGCTGGGTGCTGAGTACTCAGGGTGCTGGATGCTCAGTACTCAGGCTGCTGGGTGCTCAGTGCTCGGGGTGCTGGTTGCTCAGTGCTCGCGGTGCTGGGTGCTCAGTGCCCGGGGTGCTGGGTGCTCAGTGCTCAGGGTGCTGTGTGCTCAGTGCTCAGGGTGCTGGGTGCTCAGTGCTCGGAGTGCTGGGTGCTCAGTGCTCGGGGTGCAAGGTGCTCAGTGCTCGGGGTGCTCGCTGCTCAGTACTCAGGGTGCTGGGTGCTCAGTGCTCCGGGTGCTCAGTACTCAGGGTGCTGTGTGTTCAGTGCTCAGGGTGCTGGGTGCTCAGTGCTCCGGGTGCTCAGTACTCAGGGTGCTGTGTGTTCAGTGCTCAGGGTGCTGGGTGCTCAGTACTCAGGGTGCGTGGTGCTTAGTACTCAGGGTCCTGGGTGCTCAGTACTCCGGGTGCTGGGTGCTCAGTGCTCGGGGTGCTCGGTGCTCAGTGCTCAAGGTGCTGGGTGCTCAATACTCAGGGTGCTCATTGCTCAGGGTGCTGGGTGCTCAGTACTCAGGGTGCTGGGTGCTCAGTGCTCAGGGTGCTCGGTGCTCAGTACGTTGGGTGCTCAGTACTCAGGGTGCTGGGTGCTCAGTGCTCAGGGTGCTGGGTGCTCAGTGCTCAGGGTGCTGGGTGCTCAGTGCTCAGGGTGCTGGCTGCTCGGTGCTCGGGGTGCTGGGTGCTCAGTGCTCGGGGTGCTCGGTGCTCAGTACTCAGGGTGCTCAGTGCTCATTACTAAGGGTGCTGGGTGCTCAGTGCTCAGGGTGCTGGGTGCTCACTACTCAGGGTGCTGGGTGCTCGGTGCTCAGTACGCTGGGTGCTCAGTACTCAGGGTGCTGGGTGCTCAGTACTCAGGGTGCTCAGTGCTCAGTACTCAGGGTGCTGGGTGCTCAGTACTCGGTGTGCTGGGTGCTCAGTACTCAGGGTGCTCGGTGCTCAGTGCTCGGGGTGCTGGGGGCTCAGTACTCAGGGTGCTCAGTGCTCAGTACTCAGGGTGCTCGGTGCTCAGTACTCAGGGTGCTCAGTGCTCAGTACGCAGGGTGCTCAGTGCTCAGTGCTCGGGGTGATGGGTGCTCAGTGCTCGGGGTGCTGGGTGCTCAGTACTCAGGGTGCTGGGTGCTTAGTACTCAGGGTGCTCGGTCCTCAGTGCTCAGGGTGCTGGGTGCTCAGTACTCAGGGTGCTGGGTGCTCAGTGCTCAGGGTGCTCAGTGCTCAGTATTCAGGGTGCTCAGTGCTCAGTGCTCTGGGTGCTGGGTGCTCAGTGCTCGGGGTGCTGGGTGCTCAGTACTCAGGGTGCTCAGTGCTCAGGGTGCTGGGTGCTCAGTGCTCGGGGTGCTGGGTACTCAGTGCTCAGTACACAGGGTGCTCAGTGCTCAGTGCTCGGTGTGCTGGGTGCTCAGTGCTCAGTACTCAGGGTGCTGGGTGCTCGGTGCTCAAGGTGCTGGATGCTCAGTACTCAGGGTGCTGGGTGCTCAGTGCTCAGGGTGCTGGGTGCTCAGTGCTCAGGGTGCTGGGTGCTCAGTACTCAGGGTGCTGGGTGCTCAGTGCTCTGGGTGCTGGGTGCTCAGTACTCAGGGTGCTGGGTCCTCAGTGCTCAGGGTGCTGGGTGCTCAGTGCTCGGGGTGCTCAGTACTCAGGGGGCTGTGTGTTCAGTGCTCAGGGTACTGGGTGCTCAGTACTCAGGGTGCTGGGTGCTCAGTACTCAGGGTGCTGGGTCCTCAGTGCTCAGGGTGCTGGGTGCTCAGTGCTCGGGGTGCTCAGTACTCAGGGTGCTGTGTGTTCAGTGCTCAAGGTGCTGGGTGCTCAGTACTCAGGGTGCTCAGTGCTCAGTACTCAGGGTGCTGGGTGCTCAGTACTCGGTGTGCTGGGTGCTCAGTACTCAGGGTGCTCGGTGCTCAGTGCTCGGGGTGCTGGGGGCTCAGTACTCAGGGTGCTCAGTGCTCAGTACTCAGGGTGCTCGGTGCTCAGTACTCAGGGTGCTCAGTGCTCAGTACGCAGGGTGCTCAGTGCTCAGTGCTCGGGGTGATGGGTGCTCAGTGCTCGGGGTGCTGGGTGCTCAGTACTCAGGGTGCTGGGTGCTTAGTACTCAGGGTGCTCGGTCCTCAGTGCTCAGGGTGCTGGGTGCTCAGTACTCAGGGTGCTGGGTGCTCAGTGCTCAGGGTGCTCAGTGCTCAGTATTCAGGGTGCTCAGTGCTCAGTGCTCTGGGTGCTGGGTGCTCAGTGCTCGGGGTGCTGGGTGCTCAGTACTCAGGGTGCTCATTGCTCAGGGTGCTGGGTGCTCAGTGCTCGGGGTGCTGGGTACTCAGTGCTCAGTACACAGGGTGCTCAGTGCTCAGTGCTCTGTGTGCTGGGTGCTCAGTGCTCAGTACTCAGGGTGCTGGGTGCTCGGTGCTCAAGGTGCTGGATGCTCAGTACTCAGGGTGCTGGGTGCTCAGTGCGCAGGGTGCTGGGTGCTCAGTGCTCAGGGTGCTGGGTGCTCAGTACTCAGGGTGCTGGGTGCTCAGTGCTCAGGGTGCTGGGTGCTCAGTAGTCAGGGTGCTGGGTCCTCAGTGCTCAGGGTGCTGGGTGCTCAGTGCTCGGGGTGCTCAGTACTCAGGGTGCTGTGTGTTCAGTGCTCAGGGTACTGGGTGCTCAGTACTCAGGGTGCTGGGTGCTCAGTACTCAGGGTGCTGGGTCCTCAGTGCTCAGGGTGCTGGGTGCTCAGTGCTCGGGGTGCTCAGTACTCAGTTTGCTGTGTGTTCAGTGCTCAAGGTGCTGGGTGCTCAGTACTCAGGGTGCTCAGTGCTCAGTACTCAGTGTGCTCAGTGCTCAGTACTCAGGGTGCTCAGTGCTGAGGGTGCTGGGTGCTCAGTGCTCGGGGTGCTGGGTGCTCAGTGCTCAGGGTGCTGTGTGCTCAGTACTCAGGGTGCTCAGTACTCAGGGTGCTGGGTGCTCAGTGCTCAGGGTGCTGGGTCCTCAGTGCTCAGGGTGCTCGGTGCTCAGTGCTCAGGTTGCTGGGTGCTCAGTACTCAGGGTGCTGGGTGCTCAGTACTCAGGGTGCTCAGTGCTCAGTACTCAGGGTGCTGGCTGCTCAGTGCTCAGGGTGCTGGGTGCTCAGTACACAGGGTGCTGGGTGCTCGGTGCTCAGTACGCTGGGTGCTCAGTACTCAGGGTGCTGGGTGCTCAGTACGCAGGGTGCTCGGTGCTCAGTACTCAGGGTGCTGGGTGCTCAGTGCTCTGGGTGCTGGGTGCTCATTAATCAGGGTGCTGGGTGCTCAGTACTCAGGGTGCTCAGTGCTTGGGATGCTGGGTGCTCAGTACTCAGGGTGCTCAGTGCTTGGGCTGCAGGGTGCTCAGTACTCAGGGTGCTGGTTGCTCAGTGCTCAGGTTGCTGGTTGCTGAGTACTCAGGGTGCTGGATGCTCAGTACTCAGGCTGCTGGGTGCTCAGTGCTCGGGGTGCTGGTTGCTCAGTGCTCGCGGTGCTGGGTGCTCAGTGCCCGGGGTGCTGGGTGCTCAGTGCTCAGGGTGCTGTGTGCTCAGTGCTCAGGGTGCTGGGTGCTCAGTGCTCGGAGTGCTGGGTGCTCAGTGCTCGGGGTGCAAGGTGCTCAGTGCTCGGGGTGCTCGCTGCTCAGTACTCAGGGTGCTGGGTGCTCAGTGCTCCGGGTGCTCAGTACTCAGGGTGCTGTGTGTTCAGTGCTCAGGGTGCTGGGTGCTCAGTGCTCCGGGTGCTCAGTACTCAGGGTGCTGTGTGTTCAGTGCTCAGGGTGCTGGGTGCTCAGTACTCAGGGTGCGCGGTGCTTAGTACTCAGGGTCCTGGGTGCTCAGTACTCCGGGTGCTGGGTGCTCAGTGCTCGGGGTGCTCGGTGCTCAGTGCTCAAGGTGCTGGGTGCTCAATACTCAGGGTGCTCATTGCTCAGGGTGCTGGGTGCTCAGTACTCAGGGTGCTGGGTGCTCAGTGCTCAGGGTGCTCGGTGCTCAGTACGTTGGGTGCTCAGTACTCAGGGTGCTGGGTGCTCAGTGCTCAGGTTGCTGGGTGCTCAGTGCTCAGGGTGCTGGGTGCTCAGTGCTCAGGGTGCTGGCTGCTCGGTGCTCGGGGTGCTGGGTGCTCAGTGCTCGGGGTGCTCGGTGCTCAGTACTCAGGGTGCTCAGTGCTCATTACTAAGGGTGCTGGGTGCTCAGTGCTCAGGGTGCTGGGTGCTCAGTACTCAGGGTGCTGGGTGCTCGGTGCTCAGTACGCTGGGTGCTCAGTACTCAGGGTGCTGGGTGCTCAGTACTCAGGGTGCTCAGTGCTCAGTACTCAGGGTGCTGGGTGCTCAGTACTCGGTGTGCTGGGTGCTCAGTACTCAGGGTGCTCGGTGCTCAGTGCTCGGGGTGCTGGGGGCTCAGTACTCAGGGTGCTCAGTGCTCAGTACTCAGGGTGCTCGGTGCTCAGTACTCAGGGTGCTCAGTGCTCAGTACGCAGGGTGCTCAGTGCTCAGTGCTCGGGGTGATGGGTGCTCAGTGCTCGGGGTGCTGGGTGCTCAGTACTCAGGGTGCTGGGTGCTTAGTACTCAGGGTGCTCGGTCCTCAGTGCTCAGGGTGCTGGGTGCTCAGTACTCAGGGTGCTGGGTGCTCAGTGCTCAGGGTGCTCAGTGCTCAGTATTCAGGGTGCTCAGTGCTCAGTGCTCTGGGTGCTGGGTGCTCAGTGCTCGGGGTGCTGGGTGCTCAGTACTCAGGGTGCTCAGTGCTCAGGGTGCTGGGTGCTCAGTGCTCGGGGTGCTGGGTACTCAGTGCTCAGTACACAGGGTGCTCAGTGCTCAGTGCTCGGTGTGCTGGGTGCTCAGTGCTCAGTACTCAGGGTGCTGGGTGCTCGGTGCTCAAGGTGCTGGATGCTCAGTACTCAGGGTGCTGGGTGCTCAGTGCTCAGGGTGCTGGGTGCTCAGTGCTCAGGGTGCTGGGTGCTCAGTACTCAGGGTGCTGGGTGCTCAGTGCTCTGGGTGCTGGGTGCTCAGTACTCAGGGTGCTGGGTCCTCAGTGCTCAGGGTGCTGGGTGCTCAGTGCTCGGGGTGCTCAGTACTCAGGGGGCTGTGTGTTCAGTGCTCAGGGTACTGGGTGCTCAGTACTCAGGGTGCTGGGTGCTCAGTACTCAGGGTGCTGGGTCCTCAGTGCTCAGGGTGCAGGGTGCTCAGTGCTCGGGGTGCTCAGTACTCAGGGTGCTGTGTGTTCAGTGCTCAAGGTGCTGGGTGCTCAGTACTCAGGGTGCTCAGTGCTCAGTACTCAGGGTGCTGGGTGCTCAGTACTCGGTGTGCTGGGTGCTCAGTACTCAGGGTGCTCGGTGCTCAGTGCTCGGGGTGCTGGGGGCTCAGTACTCAGGGTGCTCAGTGCTCAGTACTCAGGGTGCTCGGTGCTCAGTACTCAGGGTGCTCAGTGCTCAGTACGCAGGGTGCTCAGTGCTCAGTGCTCGGGGTGATGGGTGCTCAGTGCTCGGGGTGCTGGGTGCTCAGTACTCAGGGTGCTGGGTGCTTAGTACTCAGGGTGCTCGGTCCTCAGTGCTCAGGGTGCTGGGTGCTCAGTACTCAGGGTGCTGGGTGCTCAGTGCTCAGGGTGCTCAGTGCTCAGTATTCAGGGTGCTCAGTGCTCAGTGCTCTGGGTGCTGGGTGCTCAGTGCTCGGGGTGCTGGGTGCTCAGTACTCAGGGTGCTCATTGCTCAGGGTGCTGGGTGCTCAGTGCTCGGGGTGCTGGGTACTCAGTGCTCAGTACACAGGGTGCTCAGTGCTCAGTGCTCTGTGTGCTGGGTGCTCAGTGCTCAGTACTCAGGGTGCTGGGTGCTCGGTGCTCAAGGTGCTGGATGCTCAGTACTCAGGGTGCTGGGTGCTCAGTGCGCAGGGTGCTGGGTGCTCAGTGCTCAGGGTGCTGGGTGCTCAGTAGTCAGGGTGCTGGGTCCTCAGTGCTCAGGGTGCTGGGTGCTCAGTGCTCGGGGTGCTCAGTACTCAGGGTGCTGTGTGTTCAGTGCTCAGGGTACTGGGTGCTCAGTACTCCGGGTGCTGGGTGCTCAGTACTCAGGGTGCTGGGTCCTCAGTGCTCAGGGTGCTGGGTGCTCAGTGCTCGGGGTGCTCAGTACTCAGGGTGCTGTGTGTTCAGTGCTCAAGGTGCTGGGTGCTCAGTACTCAGGGTGCTCAGTGCTCAGTACTCAGTGTGCTCAGTGCTCAGTACTCAGGGTGCTCAGTGCTGAGGGTGCTGGGTGCTCAGTGCTCGGGGTGCTGGGTGCTCAGTGCTCAGGGTGCTGTGTGCTCCGTACTCAGGGTGCTCAGTACTCAGGGTGCTGGGTGCTCAGTGCTCAGGGTGCTGGGTCCTCAGTGCTCAGGGTGCTCGGTGCTCAGTGCTCAGGTTGCTGGGTGCTCAGTACTCAGGGTGCTGGGTGCTCAGTACTCAGGGTGCTCAGTGCTCAGTACTCAGGGTGCTGGCTGCTCAGTGCTCAGGGTGCTGGGTGCTCAGTACACAGGGTGCTGGGTGCTCGGTGCTCAGTACGCTGGGTGCTCAGTACTCAGGGTGCTGGGTGCTCAGTACGCAGGGTGCTCGGTGCTCAGTACTCAGGGTGCTGGGTGCTCAGTGCTCTGGGTGCTGGGTGCTCATTAATCAGGGTGCTGGGTGCTCAGTACTCAGGGTGCTCAGTGCTTGGGGTGCTGGGTGCTCAGTACTCAGGGTGCTCAGTGCTTGGGCTGCAGGGTGCTCAGTACTCAGGGTGCTGGTTGCTCAGTGCTCAGGTTGCTGGGTGCTGAGTACTCAGGGTGCTGGGTGCTCAGTACTCAGGCTGCTGGGTGCTCAGTGCTCGGGGTGCTGGTTGCTCAGTGCTCGCGGTGCTGGGTGCTCAGTGCCCGGGGTGCTGGGTGCTCAGTGCTCAGGGTGCTGTGTGCTCAGTGCTCAGGGTGCTGGGTGCTCAGTGCTCGGAGTGCTGGGTGCTCAGTGCTCGGGGTGCAAGGTGCTCAGTGCTCGGGGTGCTCGCTGCTCAGTACTCAGGGTGCTGGGTGCTCAGTGCTCCGGGTGCTCAGTACTCAGGGTGCTGTGTGTTCAGTGCTCAGGGTGCTGGGTGCTCAGTACTCAGGGTGCTCGGTGCTTAGTACTCAGGGTCCTGGGTGCTCAGTACTCCGGGTGCTGGGTGCTCAGTGCTCGGGGTGCTCGGTGCTCAGTGCTCAAGGTGCTGGGTGCTCAATACTCAGGGTGCTCATTGCTCAGGGTGCTGGGTGCTCAGTACTCAGGGTGCTGGGTGCTCAGTGCTCAGGGTGCTCGGTGCTCAGTACGTTGGGTGCTCAGTACTCAGGGTGCTGGGTGCTCAGTGCTCAGGGTGCTGGGTGCTCAGTGCTCAGGGTGCTGGGTGCTCAGTGCTCAGGGTGCTGGCTGCTCGGTGCTCGGGGTGCTGGGTGCTCAGTGCTCGGGGTGCTCGGTGCTCAGTACTCAGGGTGCTCAGTGCTCATTACTAAGGGTGCTGGGTGCTCAGTGCTCAGGGTGCTGGGTGCTCAGTACTCAGGGTGCTGGGTGCTCGGTGCTCAGTACGCTGGGTGCTCAGTACTCAGGGTGCTGGGTGCTCAGTACTCAGGGTGCTCAGTGCTCAGTACTCAGGGTGCTGGGTGCTCAGTGCTCGGGGTGCTGGGTGCTCAGTACTCAGGTTGCTGGGTGCTCAGTGCTCGGGGTGCTCGGTGCTCAGTGCTCGGGGTGCTGGGTGCTCAGTACTCAGGGTGCTGGGTGCTCAGTACTCGGTGTGCTGGGTGCTCAGTACTCAGTGTGCTCGGTGCTCAGTGCTCAGGGTGCTGGGTGCTCAGTGCTCAGTGCTCGGGGTGCTGGGTGCTCAGTGCTCGGGGTGCTGGGTGCTCAGTGCTCGGGGTGCTGGGTGCTCAGTGCTCAGGGTGCTTTGTGCTCAGTGCTCAGAGTGCTGGGTGCTCAGTACTCAGGGTGCTCAGTGCTCAGTACTCAGGCTGCTCAGTGCTCAGTACTCAGCGTGCTGGGTGCTCAGTGCTCAGGGTGCTCGGTGCTCAGTACTCAGGGTGCTCAGTGCTCAGTACTCAGCGTGCTGGTTGCTCAGTGCTCAGGGTGCTGGGTGCTCAGTGCTCAGTGCTCGGGGTGCTGGGTGCTCAGTACTCAGGGTGCTCAGTGCTCAGTACTCAGGGTGCTCAGTGCTCAGTGCTCAGGGTGCTCGGTGCTCAGTACTCAGGGTGCTCGGTGCTCAGTACTCAGGGTGCTCAGTGCTCAGTACGCAGGGTGCTCAGTGCTCAGTGCTCGGGGTGCTGGGTGCTCAGTGCTCGGGGTGCTGGGTGCTCAGTGCTCGGGGTGCTGGGTGTTCAGTGCTCAGGGTGTTGGGTGCTCAGTGTTCAGAGTGCTGGGTGCTCAGTACTCAGGGTGCTCAGTGCTCAGTACTCAGGGTGCTCAGTGCTCAGTACTCACCGTGCTGGGTGCTCAGTGCTCAGGGTGCTCGGTGCTCAGTACTCAGGGTGCTCAGTGCTCAGTACTCAGCGTGCTGGGTGCTCAGTGCTCAGGGTGCTGGGTGCTCAGTACTCAGGGTGCTGGGTGCTTTGTACTCAGGATGATCGTTCTTCAGTGCTCAGGGTGCTGAGTGCTCAGTACTCAGGGTGCTGGGTGCTCAGTGCTCAGGGTTCTCAGTGCTCAGTACTCAGGGTGCTCAGTGCTCAGTGCTCTTGGTGCTGGGTGCTCAGTGCTCGGGGTGCTGGGTGCTCAGTGCTCAGGGTGCTGGGTGCTCAGTACTCAGGGTGCTCAGTGCTCAGGGTGCTGGGTGCTCAGTGCTCGGGGTGCTAGGTACTCAGTGCTCAGTACACAGGGTGCTGAGTGCTCAGTGCTCGGGGTGCTGGGTGCTCAGTGCTCAGTACTCAGCGTGCTGGGTGCTCGGTGCTCGGGGTGCTGGATGCTCAGTACTCAGGGTGCTGGGTGCTCAGTGCTCAGGGTGCTGGGTGCTCAGTACTCAGGGTGCTGGGTGCTCAGTGCTCAGGGTGCTGGGTGCTCAGTACTCACGGTGCTGGGTCCTCAGTGCTCAGGGTGCTGGGTGCTCAGTGCTCGGGGTGCTCAGTACTCAGGGTGCTGTGTGTTCAGTGCTCAGGGTACTGGGTGCTCAGTACTCAGGGTGCTAGGTGCTTAGTACTCAGGGTGCTGGGTGCTCAGTACTCCGGGTGCTGGGTGCTCAGTGCTCGGGGTGCTCGGTGCTCAGTGCTCAGGTTGCTGGGTGCTCAGTACTCAGGGTGCTCATTGCTCAGGGTGCTGGGTGCTCAGTACTCAGGGTGCTGGGTGCTCAGTACTCAGGGTGCTCAGTGCTCAGTACACAGGCTGCTCAGTGCTCAGTACTCAGGGTGCTCAGTGCTCAGGGTGCTGGGTGCTCAGTGCTCGGTGTGCTGGGTGCTCAGTGCTCAGGATGCTGGGTGCTCAATACTCAGGGTGCTGGGTGCTCGGTGCTCAGTACAATGGGTGCTCAGTACTCAGGGTGCTGGGTGCTCAGTACTCAGGGTGCTCGGTGCTCAATACTCAGGGTGCTGGGTCCTCAGTGCTCGGGGTGCTGGGTGCTCATTAATCAGGGTGCTGGGTGCTCAGTACTCAGGGTGCTCAGTGCTTGGGGTGCTGGGTGCTCAGTACTCAGGGTGCTCAGTGCTTGGGGCGCAGGGTGCTCAGTACTCAGGGTGCTGGTTACTCAGTGCTCAGGGTGCTGGGTGCTGAGTACTCAGGGTGCTGGGTGCTCAGTACTCAGGGTGCTGGGTGCTCAGTGCTCGGGGTGCTGGGTGCTCAGTGCTCGGGGTGCTGGGTGCTCAGTGCTCGGGGTGCTGGGTGCTCAGTTCTCGGGGTGCTGGGTGCTCAGTGCTCAGGGTGCTGGGTGCTCAGTGCTCAGGGTGCTGGGTGCTCAGTGCTCGGGGTGCTCGGTGCTCAGTGCTCGGGGTGCTGGGTGCTCAGTACTCGTGGTGCTCAGTGCTCAGTACTATGGATGCTGGGTGCTCAGTGCTCAGGGTGCTGGGTGCTCAGTGCTCGGGGTGCTGGGTGCTCGGTGCTCAGGTTGCTGGGTGCTCAGTGCTCAGTATTCAGGGTGCTCAGTGCTCGGGGTGCTGGGTGCTCAGTACTCAGGGTGCTGGGTGCTCAGTGCTCAGGGTGCTGGGTGCTCAGTGCTCAGGGTGCTGGGTGCTCAGTGCTCAGGGTGCTGGGTACTCAGTGCTCGGGGAGCAGGGTGCTCAGTACTCAGGGTGCTGGGTGCTCAGTACTCAGGGTGCTGGATGCTCAGTGCTCGTGGTGCTGGGTGATCAGTGCTCGGGGTGCTGGGTGCTCAGTGCTCGGGGTGCTCGCTGCTCAGTACTCAGGGTGCTGGGTGCTCAGTGCTCCGGGTGCTCACTACTCAGGGTGCTGTGTGTTCAGTGCTCAGGGTGCTGGGTGCTCAGTACTCAGGGTGCTCGGTGCTTAGTACTCAGGGTGCTGGGTGCTCAGTACTGCGGGTGCTGGGTGCTCAGTGCTCGGGGTGCTCAGTGCTCAGTGCTCAAGGTGCTGGGTGCTCAGTACTCAGGGTGCTCATTGCTCAGGGTGCTGGGTGCTCAGTACTCAGGGTGCTGGGTGCTCAGTGCTCAGGGTGCTCGGTGCTCAGTACGTTGGGTGCTCAGTACTCAGGGTGCTGGGTGCTCAGTGCTCAGGGTGCTGGGTGCTCAGTGCTCAGGGTGCTGGGTGCTCAGTGCTCGGGGTGCTCGGTGCTCAGTACTCAGGGTGCTCAGTGCTCAGTACTCAGGGTGCTGGGTGCTCAGTGCTCAGGGTGCTGGGTGCTCAGTACTCCGGGTGCTCGGTGCTCGGTGCTCAGTACGCTGGGTGCTCAGTACTCAGGGTGCTGGGTGCTCAGTACTCAGGGTGCTCAGTGCTCAGTACTCAGGGTGCTGGGTGCTCACTGCTCGGGGTGCTGGGTGCTCAGTACTCAGGGTGCTGGGTGCTCAGTGCTCGGGGTGCTCGTTGCTCAGTGCTCGGGGTGCTGGGTGCTCAGTACTCAGGGTGCTGGGTTCTCTGTACTCAGTGTGCTGGGTGCTCAGTACTCAGGGTGCTCGGTGCTCAGTGCTCGGGGTGCTGGGTGCTCAGTACTCAGGGTGCTCGGTGCTCAGTACTCAGGGTGCTCAGTGCTCAGTACGCAGGGTGCTCAGTGCTCAGTGCTCGGGGTGCTGGGTGCTCAGTGCTCGGGGTGCTGGGTGCTCAGTGCTCGGGGTGCTGGGTGCTCAGTGCTCAGGGTGCTGGGTGCTCAGTGCTCAGAGTGCTGGGTGCTCAGTACTCAGGGTGCTCGGTGCTCAGTACTCAGGGTGCTCAGTGCTCAGTACTCAGCGTGCTGGGTGCACAGTGCTCAGGGTGCTGGGTGCTCAGTACTCAGGGTGCTGGGTGCTTAGTACTCAGGGTGCTCGGTCCTCAGTGCTCAGGGTGCTGGGTGCTCAGTACTCAGGGTGCTGCGTGCTCAGTGCTCAGGGTGCTCAGTGCTCAGTACTCAGGGTGCTCAGTGCTCAGTGCTCTGGGTGCTGGGTGCTCAGTGCTCGGGGTGCTGGGTGCTCAGTGCTCAGGCTGCTGGGTGCTCAGTACTCAGGGTGCTCAGTGCTCAGTACTCAGCGTGCTGGGTGCTCAGTGCTCAGGGTGCTCGGTGCTCAGTACTCAGGGTGCTCAGTGCTCAGTACTCAGCGTGCTGGGTGCTCAGTGCTCAGGGTGCTGGGTGCTCAGTGCTCAGTGCTCGGGGTGCTGGGTGCTCAGTGCTCAGGGTGCTGGGTGATCAGTGCTCGGGGTGCTGGGTGCTCAGTGCTCAGGGTGCTGGGTGCTCAGTGCTCAGAGTGCTGGGTGCTCAGTACTCAGGGTGCTCAGTGCTCAGTACTCAGGCTGCTCAGTGCTCAGTGCTCAGGGTGCTCGGTGCTCAGTACTCAGGGTGCTCGGTGCTCAGTACTCAGGGTGCTCAGTGCTCAGTACGCAGGGTGCTCAGTGCTCAGTGCTCGGGGTGCTGGGTGCTCAGTGCTCGGGGTGCTGGGTGCTCAGTGCTCGGGGTGCTGGGTGCTCAGTGCTCGGGGTGCTGGGTGCTCAGTGCTCAGAGTGCTGGGTGCTCAGTACTCAGGGTGCTCAGTGCTCAGTACTCAGGGTGCTCAGTGCTCAGTACTCAGCGTGCTGGGTGCTCAGTGCTCAGGGTGCTGGGTGCTCAGTGCTCGGGGTGCTGGGTGCTCAGTGCTGAGTGTGCTGGCTGCTCAGTGCTCAGGGTGCTGGGTGCTCAGTACTCAGGGTGCTCGGTGCTCAGTACTCAGGGTGCTCAGTGCTCAGTACTCAGCGTGCTGGGTGCTCAGTGCTCAGGGTCCTCGGTGCTCAGTACTCAGGGTGCTCAGTGCTCAGTACTCAGCGTGCTTTGTGCTCAGTGCTGAGGGTGCTGGGTGCTCCGTACTCAGGGTGCTGGGTGCTCAGTACTCAGGGTGCTGGGTGCTCAGTACTCAGGGTGCTGGGTGCTCAGTGCTCGGGGTGCTCGGTGATCAGTACTCAGGGTGCTGGGTGCTCAGTGCTCAGGGTGCTGGGTGCTCAGTGCTCACGGTGCTGGTTGCTCAGTGCTCAGGGTGCTGGGTGCTCGGTGCTCGGGGTGCTGGGTGCTCAGTGCTCGGGGTGCTCGGTGCTCAGTACTCAGGGTGCTCAGTGCTCAGTACTCAGGGTGCTGGGTGCTCAGTGCTCAGGGTGCTGGGTGCTCAGTACTCAGTGTGCTGGGTGCTCAGTGCTCAGGGTGCTCGGTGCTCAGTATTCAGGGTGCTGGGTGCTCAGTGCTCGGTGTGCTCGGTGCTCAGTACGTTGGCTGCTCAGTACTCAGGGTGCTGGGTGCTCAGTGCTCAGGGTGATCGGTGCTCAGTACTCAGGGTGCTCAGTACTCAGGGTGCTGGTTGCTCAGGGCTCGGGGTGCTGGGAGCTCAGTACTCAGGGTGCTGGGTGCTCAGTGCTCGGGGTGCTGGGTGCTGAGTCCTCAGGGTGCTGGGTGCTCAGTACTCGGGGTGCTCGGTGCTCAGTACTCAGGGTGCTGGGTGCTCAGTACTCAGGGTGCTGGGTGCTCAGTACTCAGGGTGCTCGCTGCTCAGTACTCAGGGTGCTGGGTGCTCAGTGCTCAGGGTGCTGGGTGCTCAGTACTCAGGGTGCTGGGTGCTCAGTGCTCAGGGTGATCGGTGCTCAGTCCTCAGGGTGCTCAGTACTCAGGGTGCTGGGTGCTCAGTGCTCAGGTTGCTCACTACTCATGGTGCTGGGTGCTCAGTACTCAGGGTGCTGGGTGCTCAGTGCTCGGGGTGCTGGGTGCTCAGTACTCAGGGTGCTGGGTGCTCAGTACTCAGGGTGCTCAGTGCTCGGGGAGCTCGGTGCTCAGTACTCAGGGTGCTGGGTGCTCAGTACTCAGGGTGCTGGGTGCTCAGTGCTCGGGGTGCTTGGTGCTCAGTTCTCGGGGTGCTGGGTGCTCAGTGCTCGGGGTGCTCGCTGCTCAGTACTCAGGGTGCTGGGTGCTCAGTGCTCCGGGTGCTCAGTACTCAGGGTGCTGTGTGCTCAGTACTCCGGGTGCTGGGTGCTCAGTGCTCGGGGTGCTCGGTGCTCAGTGCTCAAGGTGCTGGGTGCTCATTGCTCAGGGTGCTGGGTGCTCAGTACTCAGGGTGCTGGGTGCACAGTGCTCAGGGTGCTCGGTGCTCAGTACGTTGGGTGCTCAGTACTCAGGGTGCTGGGTGCTCAGTGCTCAGGGTGCTGGGTGCTCAGTGCTCAGGGTACTCAGTGCTCAGGGTGCTGGGTGCTCGTTGCTCAGTACTCAGGGTGCTCAGTGCTCAGTACTCAGGGTACTGGGTGCTCAGTGCTCAGGGTGCTGGCTGCTCAGTACTCAGGGTGCTGGGTGCTCGGTGCTCAGTATGCTGGGTGCTCAGTACTCAGGGTGCTGGGTGCTCAGTACTCAGGGTGCTCGGTGCTCAGTACTCAGGGTGCTGGGTGCTCAGTGCTCGGGGTGCTGGGTGCTCAGTACTCAGGGTGCTGGGTGCTCAGTACTCAGTGTGCTCGGTGCTCAGTGCTCAGGGTGCTGGGTGCTCAGTGCTCAGTGCTCGGGGTGCAGGGTGCTCAGTGCTCGGGGTGCTGGGTGCTCAGTGCTCGGGGTGCTGGGTGCTCAGTGCTCAGGGTGCTGGGTGCTCAGTGCTCAGAGTGCTGGGTGCTCAGTACTCAGGGTGCTCAGTGCTCAGTACTCAGGGTGCTCAGTGCTCAGTACTCAGCGTGCTGGGTGCTCAGTGCTCAGGGTGCTCGGTGCTCAGTACTCAGGGTGCTCAGTGCTCAGTACTCAGCGTGCTGGTTGCTCAGTGCTCTGGGTGCTGGGTGCTCAGTGCTCAGTGCTCGGGGTGCTGGGTGCTCAGTGCTCAGGGTGCTGGGTGCTCAGTGCTTGGGGTGCTGGGTGCTCAGTACTCAGGGTGCTCAGTGCTCAGTACTCAGGGTGCTCAGTGCTCAGTGCTCAGGGTGCTCGGTGCTCAGTACTCAGGGTGCTCGGTGCTCAGTACTCAGGGTGCTCAGTGCTCAGTACGCAGGGTGCTCAGTGCTCAGTGCTCGGGGTGCTGGGTGCTCAGTGCTCGGGGTGCTGGGTGCTCAGTGCTCGGGGTGCTGGGTGCTCAGTGCTCAGGGTGCTGGGTGCTCAGTGTTCAGAGTGCTGGGTGCTCAGTACTCAGGGTGCTCAGTGCTCAGTACTCAGGGTGCTCAGTGCTCAGTACTCACCGTGCTGGGTGCTCAGTGCTCAGGGTGCTCAGTGCTCAGTACTCAGCGTGCTGGGTGCTCAGTGCTCAGGGTGCTGGGTGCTCAGTACTCAGGGTGCTGGGTGCTTTGTACTCAGGATGCTCGTTCTTCAGTGCTCAGGGTGCTGAGTGCTCAGTACTCAGGGTGCTGGGTGGTCAGTGCTCAGGGTTCTCAGTGCTCAGTACTCAGGGTGCTCAGTGCTCAGTGCTCTGGGTGCTGGGTGCTCAGTGCTCGGGGTGCTGGGTGCTCAGTGCTCAGGGTGCTGGGTGCTCAGTACTCAGGGTGCTCAGTGCTCAGGGTGCTGGGTGCTCAGTGCTCGGGGTGCTAGGTACTCAGTGCTCAGTACACAGGGTGCTGAGTGCTCAGTGCTCGGGGTGCTGGGTGCTCAGTGCTCAGTACTCAGCGTGCTGGGTGCTCGGATGCTCGGGGTGCTGGATGCTCAGTACTCAGGGTGCTGGGTGCTCAGTGCTCAGGGTGCTGGGTGCTCAGTACTCAGGGTGCTGGGTGCTCAGTGCTCAGGGTGCTGGGTGCTCAGTACTCACGGTGCTGGGTCCTCAGTGCTCAGGGTGCTGGGTGCTCAGTGCTCGGGGTGCTCAGTACTCAGGGTGCTGTGTGTTCAGTGCTCAGGGTACTGGGTGCTCAGTACTCAGGGTGCTAGGTGCTTAGTACTCAGGGTGCTGGGTGCTCAGTACTCCGGGTGCTGGGTGCTCAGTGCTCGGGGTGCTCGGTGCTCAGTGCTCAAGGTGCTGGGTGCTCAATACTCAGGGTGCTCATTGCTCAGGGTGCTGGGTGCTGAGTACTCAGGGTGCTCAGTGCTCAGTACTCAGGGTGCTGGGTGCTCAGTACTCGGTGTGCTGGGTGCTCAGTACTCAGGGTGCTCGGTGCTCAGTGCTCGGGGTGCTGGGGGCTCAGTACTCAGGGTGCTCAGTGCTCAGTACTCAGGGTGCTCGGTGCTCAGTACTCAGGGTGCTCAGTGCTCAGTACGCAGGGTGCTCAGTGCTCAGTGCTCGGGGTGATGGGTGCTCAGTGCTCGGGGTGCTGGGTGCTCAGTACTCAGGGTGCTGGGTGCTTAGTACTCAGGGTGCTCGGTCCTCAGTGCTCAGGGTGCTGGGTGCTCAGTACTCAGGGTGCTGGGTGCTCAGTGCTCAGGGTGCTCAGTGCTCAGTATTCAGGGTGCTCAGTGCTCAGTGCTCTGGGTGCTGGGTGCTCAGTGCTCGGGGTGCTGGGTGCTCAGTACTCAGGGTGCTCAGTGCTCAGGGTGCTGGGTGCTCAGTGCTCGGGGTGCTGGGTACTCAGTGCTCAGTACACAGGGTGCTCAGTGCTCAGTGCTCGGTGTGCTGGGTGCTCAGTGCTCAGTACTCAGGGTGCTGGGTGCTCGGTGCTCAAGGTGCTGGATGCTCAGTACTCAGGGTGCTGGGTGCTCAGTGCGCAGGGTGCTGGGTGCTCAGTGCTAAGGGTGCTGGGTGCTCAGTACTCAGGGTGCTGGGTGCTCAGTGCTCAGGGTGCTGGGTGCTCAGTACTCAGGGTGCTGGGTCCTCAGTGCTCAGGGTGCTGGGTGCTCAGTGCTCGGGGTGCTCAGTACTCAGGGTGCTGTGTGTTCAGTGCTCAGGGTACTGGGTGCTCAGTACTCAGGGTGCTGGGTGCTCAGTACTCAGGGTGCTGGGTCCTCAGTGCTCAGGGTGCTGGGTGCTCAGTGCTCGGGGTGCTCAGTACTCAGGGTGCTGTGTGTTCAGTGCTCAAGGTGCTGGGTGCTCAGTACTCAGGGTGCTCAGTGCTCAGTACTCAGTGTGCTCAGTGCTCAGTACTCAGGGTGCTCAGTGCTGAGGGTGCTGGGTGCTCAGTGCTCGGGGTGCTGGGTGCTCAGTGCTCAGGGTGCTGTGTGCTCAGTACTCAGGGTGCTCAGTACTCAGGGTGCTGGGTGCTCAGTGCTCAGGGTGCTGGGTCCTCAGTGCTCAGGGTGCTCGGTGCTCAGTGCTCAGGTTGCTGGGTGCTCAGTACTCAGGGTGCTGGGTGCTCAGTACTCAGGGTGCTCAGTGCTCAGTACTCAGGGTGCTGGCTGCTCAGTGCTCAGGGTGCTGGGTGCTCAGTACACAGGGTGCTGGGTGCTCGGTGCTCAGTACGCTGGGTGCTCAGTACTCAGGGTGCTTAGTGCTCAGTACGCAGGGTGCTCGGTGCTCAGTACTCAGGGTGCTGGGTGCTCAGTGCTCTGGGTGCTGGGTGCTCATTAATCAGGGTGCTGGGTGCTCAGTACTCAGGGTGCTCAGTGCTTGGGGTGCTGGGTGCTCAGTACTCAGGGTGCTCAGTGCTTGGGCTGCAGGGTGCTCAGTACTCAGGGTGCTGGTTGCTCAGTGCTCAGGTTGCTGGGTGCTGAGTACTCAGGGTGCTGGGTGCTCAGTACTCAGGCTGCTGGGTGCTCAGTGCTCGGGGTGCTGGTTGCTCAGCGCTCGCGGTGCTGGGTGCTCAGTGCCCGGGGTGCTGGGTGCTCAGTGCTCAGGGTGCTGTGTGCTCATTGCTCAGGGTGCTGGGTGCTCAGTGCTCGGAGTGCTGGGTGCTCAGTGCTCGGGGTGCAGGGTGCTCAGTGCTCGGGGTGCTGGGTGCTCAGTGCTCGGGGTGCTGGGTGCTCAGTGCTCAGGGTGCTGGGTGCTCAGTGCTCAGAGTGCTGGGTGCTCAGTACTCAGGGTGCTCAGTGCTCAGTACTCAGGGTGCTCAGTGCTCAGTACTCAGCGTGCTGGGTGCTCAGTGCTCAGGGTGCTCGGTGCTCAGTACTCAGGGTGCTCAGTGCTCAGTACTCAGCGTGCTGGTTGCTCAGTGCTCAGGGTGCTGGGTGCTCAGTGCTCAGTGCTCGGGGTGCTGGGTGCTCAGTGCTCAGGGTGCTGGGTGCTCAGTGCTCGGGGTGCTGGGTGCTCAGTACTCAGGGTGCTCAGTGCTCAGTACTCAGGGTGCTCAGTGCTCAGTGCTCAGGGTGCTCGGTGCTCAGTACTCAGGGTGCTCGGTGCTCAGTACTCAGGGTGCTCAGTGCTCAGTACGCAGGGTGCTCAGTGCTCAGTGCTCGGGGTGCTGGGTGCTCAGTGCTCGGGGTGCTGGGTGCTCAGTGCTCGGGGTGCTGGGTGCTCAGTGCTCAGGGTGCTGGGTGCTCAGTGTTCAGAGTGCTGGGTGCTCAGTACTCAGGGTGCTCAGTGCTCAGTACTCAGGGTGCTCAGTGCTCAGTACTCACCGTGCTGGGTGCTCAGTGCTCAGGGTGCTCAGTGCTCAGTACTCAGCGTGCTGGGTGCTCAGTGCTCAGGGTGCTGGGTGCTCAGTACTCAGGGTGCTGGGTGCTTTGTACTCAGGATGCTCGTTCTTCAGTGCTCAGGGTGCTGAGTGCTCAGTACTCAGGGTGCTGGGTGCTCAGTGCTCAGGGTTCTCAGTGCTCAGTACTCAGGGTGCTCAGTGCTCAGTGCTCTGGGTGCTGGGTGCTCAGTGCTCGGGGTGCTGGGTGCTCAGTGCTCAGGGTGCTGGGTGCTCAGTACTCAGGGTGCTCAGTGCTCAGGGTGCTGGGTGCTCAGTGCTCGGGGTGCTAGGTACTCAGTGCTCAGTACACAGGGTGCTGAGTGCTCAGTGCTCGGGGTGCTGGGTGCTCAGTGCTCAGTACTCAGCGTGCTGGGTGCTCGGATGCTCGGGGTGCTGGATGCTCAGTACTCAGGGTGCTGGGTGCTCAGTGCTCAGGGTGCTGGGTGCTCAGTACTCAGGGTGCTGGGTGCTCAGTGCTCAGGGTGCTGGGTGCTCAGTACTCACGGTGCTGGGTCCTCAGTGCTCAGGGTGCTGGGTGCTCAGTGCTCGGGGTGCTCAGTACTCAGGGTGCTGTGTGTTCAGTGCTCAGGGTACTGGGTGCTCAGTACTCAGGGTGCTAGGTGCTTAGTACTCAGGGTGCTGGGTGCTCAGTACTCCGGGTGCTGGGTGCTCAGTGCTCGGGGTGCTCGGTGCTCAGTGCTCAAGGTGCTGGGTGCTCAATACTCAGGGTGCTCATTGCTCAGGGTGCTGGGTGCTGAGTACTCAGGGTGCTCAGTGCTCAGTACTCAGGGTGCTGGGTGCTCAGTACTCGGTGTGCTGGGTGCTCAGTACTCAGGGTGCTCGGTGCTCAGTGCTCGGGGTGCTGGGGGCTCAGTACTCAGGGTGCTCAGTGCTCAGTACTCAGGGTGCTCGGTGCTCAGTACTCAGGGTGCTCAGTGCTCAGTACGCAGGGTGCTCAGTGCTCAGTGCTCGGGGTGCTGGGTGCTCAGTGCTCGGGGTGCTGGGTGCTCAGTACTCAGGGTGCTCAGTGCTCAGGGTGCTGGGTGCTCAGTGCTCGGGGTGCTGGGTACTCAGTGCTCAGTACACAGGGTGCTCAGTGCTCAGTGCTCGGTGTGCTGGGTGCTCAGTGCTCAGTACTCAGGGTGCGGGGTGCTCGGTGCTCAAGGTGCTGGATGCTCAGTACTCAGGGTGCTGGGTGCTCAGTGCGCAGGGTGCTGGGTGCTCAGTGCTCAGGGTGCTGGGTGCTCAGTACTCAGGGTGCTGGGTGCTCAGTGCTCAGGGTGCTGGGTGCTCAGTACTCAGGGTGCTGGGTCCTCAGTGCTCAGGGTGCTGGGTGCTCAGTGCTCGGGGTGCTCAGTACTCAGGGTGCTGTGTGTTCAGTGCTCAGGGTACTGGGTGCTCAGTACTCAGGGTGCTGGGTGCTCAGTACTCAGGGTGCTGGGTCCTCAGTGCTCAGGGTGCTGGGTGCTCAGTGCTCGGGGTGCTCAGTACTCAGGGTGCTGTGTGTTCAGTGCTCAAGGTGCTGGGTGCTCAGTACTCAGGGTGCTCAGTGCTCAGTACTCAGTGTGCTCAGTGCTCAGTACTCAGGGTGCTCAGTGCTGAGGGTGCTGGGTGCTCAGTGCTCGGGGTGCTGGGTGCTCAGTGCTCAGGGTGCTGTGTGCTCAGTACTCAGGGTGCTCAGTACTCAGGGTGCTGGGTGCTCAGTGCTCAGGGTGCTGGGTCCTCAGTGCTCAGGGTGCTCGGTGCTCAGTGCTCAGGTTGCTGGGTGCTCAGTACTCAGGGTACTGGGTGCTCAGTACTCAGGGTGCTCAGTGCTCAGTACTCAGGGTGCTGGCTGCTCAGTGCTCAGGGTGCTGGGTGCTCAGTACACAGGGTGCTGGGTGCTCGGTGCTCAGTACGCTGGGTGCTCAGTACTCAGGGTGCTGGGTGCTCAGTACGCAGGGTGCTCGGTGCTCAGTACTCAGGGTGCTGGGTGCTCAGTGCTCTGGGTGCTGGGTGCTCATTAATCAGGGTGCTGGGTGCTCAGTACTCAGGGTGCTCAGTGCTTGGGGTGCTGGGTGCTCAGTACTCAGGGTGCTCAGTGCTTGGGCTGCAGGGTGCTCAGTACTCAGGGTGCTGGTTGCTCAGTGCTCAGGTTGCTGGGTGCTGAGTACTCAGGGTGCTGGGTGCTCAGTACTCAGGCTGCTGGGTGCTCAGTGCTCGGGGTGCTGGTTGCTCAGTGCTCGCGGTGCTGGGTGCTCAGTGCCCGGGGTGCTGGGTGCTCAGTGCTCAGGGTGCTGTGTGCTCAGTGCTCAGGGTGCTGGGTGCTCAGTGCTCGGAGTGCTGGGTGCTCAGTGCTCGGGGTGCAAGGTGCTCAGTGCTCGGGGTGCTCGCTGCTCAGTACTCAGGGTGCTGGGTGCTCAGTGCTCCGGGTGCTCAGTACTCAGGGTGCTGTGTGTTCAGTGCTCAGGGTGCTGGGTGCTCAGTACTCAGGGTGCTCGGTGCTTAGTACTCAGGGTCCTGGGTGCTCAGTACTCCGGGTGCTGGGTGCTCAGTGCTCGGGGTGCTCGGTGCTCAGTGCTCAAGGTGCTGGGTGCTCAATACTCAGGGTGCTCATTGCTCAGGGTGCTGGGTGCTCAGTACTCAGGGTGCTGGGTGCTCAGTGCTCAGGGTGCTCGGTGCTCAGTACGTTGGGTGCTCAGTACTCAGGGTGCTGGGTGCTCAGTGCTCAGGGTGCTGGGTGCTCAGTGCTCAGGGTGCTGGGTGCTCAGTGCTCAGGGTGCTGGCTGCTCGGTGCTCGGGGTGCTGGGTGCTCAGTGCTCGGGGTGCTCGGTGCTCAGTACTCAGGGTGCTCAGTGCTCATTACTAAGGGTGCTGGGTGCTCAGTGCTCAGGGTGCTGGGTGCTCAGTACTCAGGGTGCTGGGTGCTCGGTGCTCAGTACGCTGGGTGCTCAGTACTCAGGGTGCTGGGTGCTCAGTACTCAGGGTGCTCAGTGCTCAGTACTCAGGGTGCTGGGTGCTCAGTGCTCGGGGTGCTGGGTGCTCAGTACTCAGGTTGCTGGGTGCTCAGTGCTCGGGGTGCTCGGTGCTCAGTGCTCGGGGTGCTGGGTGCTCAGTACTCAGGGTGCTGGGTGCTCAGTACTCGGTGTGCTGGGTGCTCAGTACTCAGTGTGCTCGGTGCTCAGTGCTCAGGGTGCTGGGTGCTCAGTGCTCAGTGCTCGGGGTGCTGGGTGCTCAGTGCTCGGGGTGCTGGGTGCTCAGTGCTCGGGGTGCTGGGTGCTCAGTGCTCAGGGTGCTGGGTGCTCAGTGCTCAGAGTGCTGGGTGCTCAGTACTCAGGGTGCTCAGTGCTCAGTACTCAGGCTGCTCAGTGCTCAGTACTCAGCGTGCTGGGTGCTCAGTGCTCAGGGTGCTCGGTGCTCAGTACTCAGGGTGCTCAGTGCTCAGTACTCAGCGTGCTGGTTGCTCAGTGCTCAGGGTGCTGGGTGCTCAGTGCTCAGTGCTCGGGGTGCTGGGTGCTCAGTGCTCAGGGTGCTGGGTGCTCAGTGCTCGGGGTGCTGGGTGCTCAGTACTCAGGGTGCTCAGTGCTCAGTACTCAGGATGCTCAGTGCTCAGTGCTCAGGGTGCTCGGTGCTCAGTACTCAGGGTGCTCGGTGCTCAGTACTCAGGGTGCTCAGTGCTCAGTACGCAGGGTGCTCAGTGCTCAGTGCTCGGGGTGCTGGGTGCTCAGTGCTCGGGGTACTGGTTGCTCAGTGCTCGGGGTGCTGGGTGTTCAGTGCTCAGGGTGCTGGGTGCTCAGTGTTCAGAGTGCTGGGTGCTCAGTACTCAGGGTGCTCAGTGCTCAGTACTCAGGGTGCTCAGTGCTCAGTACTCACCGTGCTGGGTGCTCAGTGCTCAGGGTGCTCGGTGCTCAGTACTCAGGGTGCTCAGTGCTCAGTACTCAGCGTGCTGGGTGCTCAGTGCTCAGGGTGCTGGGTGCTCAGTACTCAGGGTGCTGGGTGCTTTGTACTCAGGATGCTCGTTCTTCAGTGCTCAGGGTGCTGAGTGCTCAGTACTCAGGGTGCTGGGTGCTCAGTGCTCAGGGTTCTCAGTGCTCAGTACTCAGGGTGCTCAGTGCTCAGTGCTCTTGGTGCTGGGTGCTCAGTGCTCGGGGTGCTGGGTGCTCAGTGCTCAGGGTGCTGGGTGCTCAGTACTCAGGGTGCTCAGTGCTCAGGGTGCTGGGTGCTCAGTGCTCGGGGTGCTGGGTGCTCAGTGCTCAGTACTCAGCGTGCTGGGTGCTCGGTGCTCGGGGTGCTGGATGCTCAGTACTCAGGGTGCTGGGTGCTCAGTGCTCAGGGTGCTGGGTGCTCAGTACTCAGGGTGCTGGGTGCTCAGTGCTCAGGGTGCTGGGTGCTCAGTACTCACGGTGCTGGGTCCTCAGTGCTCAGGGTGCTGGGTGCTCAGTGCTCGGGGTGCTCAGTACTCAGGGTGCTGTGTGTTCAGTGCTCAGGGTACTGGGTGCTCAGTACTCAGGGTGCTAGGTGCTTAGTACTCAGGGTCCTGGGTGCTCAGTACTCAGGGTGCTGGGTGCTTAGTACTCAGGGTGCTCGGTCCTCAGTGCTCAGGGTGCTGGGTGCTCAGTACTCAGGGTGCTGGGTGCTCAGTGCTCAGGGTGCTCAGTGCTCAGTATTCAGGGTGCTCAGTGCTCAGTGCTCTGGGTGCTGGGTGCTCAGTGCTCGGGGTGCTGGGTGCTCAGTACTCAGGGTGCTCAGTGCTCAGGGTGCTGGGTGCTCAGTGCTCGGGGTGCTGGGTACTCAGTGCTCAGTACACAGGGTGCTCAGTGCTCAGTGCTCGGTGTGCTGGGTGCTCAGTGCTCAGTACTCAGGGTGCTGGGTGCTCGGTGCTCAAGGTGCTGGATGCTCAGTACTCAGGGTGCTGGGTGCTCAGTGCGCAGGGTGCTGGGTGCTCAGTGCTAAGGGTGCTGGGTGCTCAGTACTCAGGGTGCTGGGTGCTCAGTGCTCAGGGTGCTGGGTGCTCAGTACTCAGGGTGCTGGGTCCTCAGTGCTCAGGGTGCTGGGTGCTCAGTGCTCGGGGTGCTCAGTACTCAGGGTGCTGTGTGTTCAGTGCTCAGGGTACTGGGTGCTCAGTACTCAGGGTGCTGGGTGCTCAGTACTCAGGGTGCTGGGTCCTCAGTGCTCAGGGTGCTGGGTGCTCAGTGCTCGGGGTGCTCAGTACTCAGGGTGCTGTGTGTTCAGTGCTCAAGGTGCTGGGTGCTCAGTACTCAGGGTGCTCAGTGCTCAGTACTCAGTGTGCTCAGTGCTCAGTACTCAGGGTGCTCAGTGCTGAGGGTGCTGGGTGCTCAGTGCTCGGGGTGCTGGGTGCTCAGTGCTCAGGGTGCTGTGTGCTCAGTACTCAGGGTGCTCAGTACTCAGGGTGCTGGGTGCTCAGTGCTCAGGGTGCTGGGTCCTCAGTGCTCAGGGTGCTCGGTGCTCAGTGCTCAGGTTGCTGGGTGCTCAGTACTCAGGGTGCTGGGTGCTCAGTACTCAGGGTGCTCAGTGCTCAGTACTCAGGGTGCTGGCTGCTCAGTGCTCAGGGTGCTGGGTGCTCAGTACACAGGGTGCTGGGTGCTCGGTGCTCAGTACGCTGGGTGCTCAGTACTCAGGGTGCTTAGTGCTCAGTACGCAGGGTGCTCGGTGCTCAGTACTCAGGGTGCTGGGTGCTCAGTGCTCTGGGTGCTGGGTGCTCATTAATCAGGGTGCTGGGTGCTCAGTACTCAGGGTGCTCAGTGCTTGGGGTGCTGGGTGCTCAGTACTCAGGGTGCTCAGTGCTTGGGCTGCAGGGTGCTCAGTACTCAGGGTGCTGGTTGCTCAGTGCTCAGGTTGCTGGGTGCTGAGTACTCAGGGTGCTGGGTGCTCAGTACTCAGGCTGCTGGGTGCTCAGTGCTCGGGGTGCTGGTTGCTCAGTGCTCGCGGTGCTGGGTGCTCAGTGCCCGGGGTGCTGGGTGCTCAGTGCTCAGGGTGCTGTGTGCTCAGTGCTCAGGGTGCTGGGTGCTCAGTGCTCGGAGTGCTGGGTGCTCAGTGCTCGGGGTGCAGGGTGCTCAGTGCTCGGGGTGCTGGGTGCTCAGTGCTCGGGGTGCTGGGTGCTCAGTGCTCAGGGTGCTGGGTGCTCAGTGCTCAGAGTGCTGGGTGCTCAGTACTCAGGGTGCTCAGTGCTCAGTACTCAGGGTGCTCAGTGCTCAGTACTCAGCGTGCTGGGTGCTCAGTGCTCAGGGTGCTCGGTGCTCAGTACTCAGGGTGCTCAGTGCTCAGTACTCAGCGTGCTGGTTGCTCAGTGCTCAGGGTGCTGGGTGCTCAGTGCTCAGTGCTCGGGGTGCTGGGTGCTCAGTGCTCAGGGTGCTGGGTGCTCAGTGCTCGGGGTGCTGGGTGCTCAGTACTCAGGGTGCTCAGTGCTCAGTACTCAGGGTGCTCAGTGCTCAGTGCTCAGGGTGCTCGGTGCTCAGTACTCAGGGTGCTCGGTGCTCAGTACTCAGGGTGCTCAGTGCTCAGTACGCAGGGTGCTCAGTGCTCAGTGCTCGGGGTGCTGGGTGCTCAGTGCTCGGGGTGCTGGGTGCTCAGTGCTCGGGGTGCTGGGTGCTCAGTGCTCAGGGTGCTGGGTGCTCAGTGTTCAGAGTGCTGGGTGCTCAGTACTCAGGGTGCTCAGTGCTCAGTACTCAGGGTGCTCAGTGCTCAGTACTCACCGTGCTGGGTGCTCAGTGCTCAGGGTGCTCAGTGCTCAGTACTCAGCGTGCTGGGTGCTCAGTGCTCAGGGTGCTGGGTGCTCAGTACTCAGGGTGCTGGGTGCTTTGTACTCAGGATGCTCGTTCTTCAGTGCTCAGGGTGCTGAGTGCTCAGTACTCAGGGTGCTGGGTGCTCAGTGCTCAGGGTTCTCAGTGCTCAGTACTCAGGGTGCTCAGTGCTCAGTGCTCTGGGTGCTGGGTGCTCAGTGCTCGGGGTGCTGGGTGCTCAGTGCTCAGGGTGCTGGGTGCTCAGTACTCAGGGTGCTCAGTGCTCAGGGTGCTGGGTGCTCAGTGCTCGGGGTGCTAGGTACTCAGTGCTCAGTACACAGGGTGCTGAGTGCTCAGTGCTCGGGGTGCTGGGTGCTCAGTGCTCAGTACTCAGCGTGCTGGGTGCTCGGATGCTCGGGGTGCTGGATGCTCAGTACTCAGGGTGCTGGGTGCTCAGTGCTCAGGGTGCTGGGTGCTCAGTACTCAGGGTGCTGGGTGCTCAGTGCTCAGGGTGCTGGGTGCTCAGTACTCACGGTGCTGGGTCCTCAGTGCTCAGGGTGCTGGGTGCTCAGTGCTCGGGGTGCTCAGTACTCAGGGTGCTGTGTGTTCAGTGCTCAGGGTACTGGGTGCTCAGTACTCAGGGTGCTAGGTGCTTAGTACTCAGGGTGCTGGGTGCTCAGTACTCCGGGTGCTGGGTGCTCAGTGCTCGGGGTGCTCGGTGCTCAGTGCTCAAGGTGCTGGGTGCTCAATACTCAGGGTGCTCATTGCTCAGGGTGCTGGGTGCTGAGTACTCAGGGTGCTCAGTGCTCAGTACTCAGGGTGCTGGGTGCTCAGTACTCGGTGTGCTGGGTGCTCAGTACTCAGGGTGCTCGGTGCTCAGTGCTCGGGGTGCTGGGGGCTCAGTACTCAGGGTGCTCAGTGCTCAGTACTCAGGGTGCTCGGTGCTCAGTACTCAGGGTGCTCAGTGCTCAGTACGCAGGGTGCTCAGTGCTCAGTGCTCGGGGTGCTGGGTGCTCAGTGCTCGGGGTGCTGGGTGCTCAGTACTCAGGGTGCTCAGTGCTCAGGGTGCTGGGTGCTCAGTGCTCGGGGTGCTGGGTACTCAGTGCTCAGTACACAGGGTGCTCAGTGCTCAGTGCTCGGTGTGCTGGGTGCTCAGTGCTCAGTACTCAGGGTGCGGGGTGCTCGGTGCTCAAGGTGCTGGATGCTCAGTACTCAGGGTGCTGGGTGCTCAGTGCGCAGGGTGCTGGGTGCTCAGTGCTCAGGGTGCTGGGTGCTCAGTACTCAGGGTGCTGGGTGCTCAGTGCTCAGGGTGCTGGGTGCTCAGTACTCAGGGTGCTGGGTCCTCAGTGCTCAGGGTGCTGGGTGCTCAGTGCTCGGGGTGCTCAGTACTCAGGGTGCTGTGTGTTCAGTGCTCAGGGTACTGGGTGCTCAGTACTCAGGGTGCTGGGTGCTCAGTACTCAGGGTGCTGGGTCCTCAGTGCTCAGGGTGCTGGGTGCTCAGTGCTCGGGGTGCTCAGTACTCAGGGTGCTGTGTGTTCAGTGCTCAAGGTGCTGGGTGCTCAGTACTCAGGGTGCTCAGTGCTCAGTACTCAGTGTGCTCAGTGCTCAGTACTCAGGGTGCTCAGTGCTGAGGGTGCTGGGTGCTCAGTGCTCGGGGTGCTGGGTGCTCAGTGCTCAGGGTGCTGTGTGCTCAGTACTCAGGGTGCTCAGTACTCAGGGTGCTGGGTGCTCAGTGCTCAGGGTGCTGGGTCCTCAGTGCTCAGGGTGCTCGGTGCTCAGTGCTCAGGTTGCTGGGTGCTCAGTACTCAGGGTACTGGGTGCTCAGTACTCAGGGTGCTCAGTGCTCAGTACTCAGGGTGCTGGCTGCTCAGTGCTCAGGGTGCTGGGTGCTCAGTACACAGGGTGCTGGGTGCTCGGTGCTCAGTACGCTGGGTGCTCAGTACTCAGGGTGCTGGGTGCTCAGTACGCAGGGTGCTCGGTGCTCAGTACTCAGGGTGCTGGGTGCTCAGTGCTCTGGGTGCTGGGTGCTCATTAATCAGGGTGCTGGGTGCTCAGTACTCAGGGTGCTCAGTGCTTGGGGTGCTGGGTGCTCAGTACTCAGGGTGCTCAGTGCTTGGGCTGCAGGGTGCTCAGTACTCAGGGTGCTGGTTGCTCAGTGCTCAGGTTGCTGGGTGCTGAGTACTCAGGGTGCTGGGTGCTCAGTACTCAGGCTGCTGGGTGCTCAGTGCTCGGGGTGCTGGTTGCTCAGTGCTCGCGGTGCTGGGTGCTCAGTGCCCGGGGTGCTGGGTGCTCAGTGCTCAGGGTGCTGTGTGCTCAGTGCTCAGGGTGCTGGGTGCTCAGTGCTCGGAGTGCTGGGTGCTCAGTGCTCGGGGTGCAAGGTGCTCAGTGCTCGGGGTGCTCGCTGCTCAGTACTCAGGGTGCTGGGTGCTCAGTGCTCCGGGTGCTCAGTACTCAGGGTGCTGTGTGTTCAGTGCTCAGGGTGCTGGGTGCTCAGTACTCAGGGTGCTCGGTGCTTAGTACTCAGGGTCCTGGGTGCTCAGTACTCCGGGTGCTGGGTGCTCAGTGCACGGGGTGCTCGGTGCTCAGTGCTCAAGGTGCTGGGTGCTCAATACTCAGGGTGCTCATTGCTCAGGGTGCTGGGTGCTCAGTACTCAGGGTGCTGGGTGCTCAGTGCTCAGGGTGCTCGGTGCTCAGTACGTTGGGTGCTCAGTACTCAGGGTGCTGGGTGCTCAGTGCTCAGGGTGCTGGGTGCTCAGTGCTCAGGGTGCTGGGTGCTCAGTGCTCAGGGTGCTGGCTGCTCGGTGCTCGGGGTGCTGGGTGCTCAGTGCTCGGGGTGCTCGGTGCTCAGTACTCAGGGTGCTCAGTGCTCATTACTAAGGGTGCTGGGTGCTCAGTGCTCAGGGTGCTGGGTGCTCAGTACTCAGGGTGCTGGGTGCTCGGTGCTCAGTACGCTGGGTGCTCAGTACTCAGGGTGCTGGGTGCTCAGTACTCAGGGTGCTCAGTGCTCAGTACTCAGGGTGCTGGGTGCTCAGTGCTCGGGGTGCTGGGTGCTCAGTACTCAGGTTGCTGGGTGCTCAGTGCTCGGGGTGCTCGGTGCTCAGTGCTCGGGGTGCTGGGTGCTCAGTACTCAGGGTGCTGGGTGCTCAGTACTCGGTGTGCTGGGTGCTCAGTACTCAGTGTGCTCGGTGCTCAGTGCTCAGGGTGCTGGGTGCTCAGTGCTCAGTGCTCGGGGTGCTGGGTGCTCAGTGCTCGGGGTGCTGGGTGCTCAGTGCTCGGGGTGCTGGGTGCTCAGTGCTCAGGGTGCTGGGTGCTCAGTGCTCAGAGTGCTGGGTGCTCAGTACTCAGGGTGCTCAGTGCTCAGTACTCAGGCTGCTCAGTGCTCAGTACTCAGCGTGCTGGGTGCTCAGTGCTCAGGGTGCTCGGTGCTCAGTACTCAGGGTGCTCAGTGCTCAGTACTCAGCGTGCTGGTTGCTCAGTGCTCAGGGTGCTGGGTGCTCAGTGCTCAGTGCTCGGGGTGCTGGGTGCTCAGTGCTCAGGGTGCTGGGTGCTCAGTGCTTGGGGTGCTGGGTGCTCAGTACTCAGGGTGCTCAGTGCTCAGTACTCAGGATGCTCAGTGCTCAGTGCTCAGGGTGCTCGGTGCTCAGTACTCAGGGTGCTCGGTGCTCAGTACTCAGGGTGCTCAGTGCTCAGTACGCAGGGTGCTCAGTGCTCAGTGCTCGGGGTGCTGGGTGCTCAGTGCTCGGGGTACTGGTTGCTCAGTGCTCGGGGTGCTGGGTGTTCAGTGCTCAGGGTGCTGGGTGCTCAGTGTTCAGAGTGCTGGGTGCTCAGTACTCAGGGTGCTCAGTGCTCAGTACTCAGGGTGCTCAGTGCTCAGTACTCACCGTGCTGGGTGCTCAGTGCTCAGGGTGCTCGGTGCTCAGTACTCAGGGTGCTCAGTGCTCAGTACTCAGCGTGCTGGGTGCTCAGTGCTCAGGGTGCTGGGTGCTCAGTACTCAGGGTGCTGGGTGCTTTGTACTCAGGATGCTCGTTCTTCAGTGCTCAGGGTGCTGAGTGCTCAGTACTCAGGGTGCTGGGTGCTCAGTGCTCAGGGTTCTCAGTGCTCAGTACTCAGGGTGCTCAGTGCTCAGTGCTCTTGGTGCTGGGTGCTCAGTGCTCGGGGTGCTGGGTGCTCAGTGCTCAGGGTGCTGGGTGCTCAGTACTCAGGGTGCTCAGTGCTCAGGGTGCTGGGTGCTCAGTGCTCGGGGTGCTGGGTGCTCAGTGCTCAGTACTCAGCGTGCTGGGTGCTCGGTGCTCGGGGTGCTGGATGCTCAGTACTCAGGGTGCTGGGTGCTCAGTGCTCAGGGTGCTGGGTGCTCAGTACTCAGGGTGCTGGGTGCTCAGTGCTCAGGGTGCTGGGTGCTCAGTACTCACGGTGCTGGGTCCTCAGTGCTCAGGGTGCTGGGTGCTCAGTGCTCGGGGTGCTCAGTACTCAGGGTGCTGTGTGTTCAGTGCTCAGGGTACTGGGTGCTCAGTACTCAGGGTGCTAGGTGCTTAGTACTCAGGGTCCTGGGTGCTCAGTACTCCGGGTGCTGGGTGCTCAGTGCTCGGGGTGCTCGGTGCTCAGTGCTCAATGTGCTGGGTGCTCAATACTCAGAGTGCTCATTGCTCAGGGTGCTGGGTGCTCAGCACTCAGGGTGCTGGGTGCTCAGTGCTCAGGGTGCTCGGTGCTCAGTACGTTGGGTGCTCAGTACTCAGGGTGCTGGGTGCTCAGTGCTCAGGGTGCTGGGTGCTCAGTGCTCAGGGTGCTGGGTGCTCAGTGCTCAGGGTGCTGGCTGCTCGGTGCTCGGGGTGCTGGGTGCTCAGTGCTCGGGGTGCTCGGTGCTCAGTACTCAGGGTGCTCAGTGCTCATTACAAAGGGTGCTGGGTGCTCAGTGCTCAGGGTGCTGGGTGCTCAGTACTCAGGGTGCTGGGTGCTCGGTGCTCAGTACGCTGGGTGCTCAGTACTCAGGGTGCTGGGTGCTCAGTACTCAGGGTGCTGGGTGCTCAGTGCTCGGGGTGCTGGGTGCTCAGTACTCAGGTTGCTGGGTGCTCAGTGCTCGGGGTGCTCGGTGCTCAGTGCTCGGGGTGCTGGGTGCTCAGTACTCAGGGTGCTGGGTGCTCAGTACTCGGTGTGCTGGGTGCTCAGTACTCAGTGTGCTCGGTGCTCAGTGCTCAGGGTGCTGGGTGCTCAGTGCTCAGTGCTCGGGGTGCTGGGTGCTCAGTGCTCGGGGTGCTGGGTGCTCAGTGCTCGGGCTGCTGGGTGCTCAGTGCTCAGGGTGCTGGGTGCTCAGTGCTCAGAGTGCTGGGTGCTCAGTACTCAGGGTGCTCAGTGCTCAGTACTCAGGGTGCTCAGTGCTCAGTACTCAGCGTGCTGGGTGCTCAGTGCTCAGGGTGCTCGGTGCTCAGTACTCAGGGTGCTCAGTGCTCAGTACTCAGCATGCTGGTTGCTCAGTGCTCAGGGTGCTGGGTGCTCAGTGCTCAGTGCTCGGGGTGCTGGGTGCTCAGTGCTCAGGGTGCTGGGTGCTCAGTGCTCGGGGTGCTGGGTGCTCAGTACTCAGGGTGCTCAGTGCTCAGTACACATGGTGCTCAGTGCTCAGTGCTCAGGGTGCTCGGTGCTCAGTACTCAGGGTGCTCGGTGCTCAGTACTCAGTGTTCTCAGTGCTCAGTACGCAGGGTGCTCAGTGCTCAGTGCTCGGGGTGCTGGGTGCTCAGTGCTCGGGGTGCTGGGTGCTCAGTGCTCGGGTTGCTGGGTGCTCAGTGCTCAGGGTGCTGGGTGCTCAGTGTTCAGAGTGCTGGGTGCTCAGTACTCAGGGTGCTCAGTGCTCAGTACTCAGGGTGCTCAGTGCTCAGTACTCACCGTGCTGGGTGCTCAGTGCTCAGGGTGCTCGGTGCTCAGTACTCAGGGTGCTCAGTGCTCAGTACTCAGCGTGCTGGGTGCTCAGTGCTCAGGGTGCTGGGTGCTCAGTACTCAGGTTGCTGGGTGCTTTGTACTCAGGATGCTCGTTCTTCAGTGCTCAGGGTGCTGAGTGCTCAGTACTCAGGGTGCTGGGTGCTCAGTGCTCAGGGTTCTCAGTGCTCAGTACTCAGGGTGCTCAGTGCTCAGTGCTCTGGGTGCTGGGTGCTCAGTGCTCGGGGTGCTGGGTGCTCAGTGCTCAGGGTGCTGGGTGCTCAGTACTCAGGGTGCTCAGTGCTCAGGGTGCTGGGTGCTCAGTGCTCGGGGTGCTAGGTACTCAGTGCTCAGTACACAGGGTGCTGAGTGCTCAGTGCTCGGGGTGCTGGGTGCTCAGTGCTCAGTACTCAGCGTGCTGGGTGCTCGGTGCTCGGGGTGCTGGATGCTCAGTACTCAGGGTGCTGGGTGCTCAGTGCTCAGGGTGCTGGGTGCTCAGTACTCAGGGTGCTGGGTGCTCAGTGCTCAGGGTGCTGGGTGCTCAGTACTCACGGTGCTGGGTCCTCAGTGCTCAGGGTGCTGGGTGCTCAGTGCTCGGGGTGCTCAGTACTCAGGGTGCTGTGTGTTCAGTGCTCAGGGTACTGGGTGCTCAGTACTCAGGGTGCTAGGTGCTTAGTACTCAGGGTGCTGGGTGCTCAGTACTCCGGGTGCTGGGTGCTCAGTGCTCGGGGTGCTCGGTGCTCAGTGCTCAGGTTGCTGGGTGCTCAGTACTCAGGGTGCTCATTGCTCAGGGTGCTGGGTGCTCAGTACTCAGGGTGCTGGGTGCTCAGTACTCAGGGTGCTCAGTGCTCAGTACTCAGGCTGCTCAGTGCTCAGTACTCAGGGTGCTCAGTGCTCAGGGTGCTGGGTGCTCAGTGCTCGGTGTGCTGGGTGCTCAGTGCTCAGGATGCTGGGTGCTCAATACTCAGGGTGCTGGGTGCTCGGTGCTCAGTACAATGGGTGCTCAGTACTCAGGGTGCTGGGTGCTCAGTACTCAGGGTGCTCGGTGCTCAGTACTCAGGGTGCTGGGTCCTCAGTGCTCGGGTGCTGGGTGCTCATTAATCAGGGTGCTGGGTGCTCAGTACTCAGGGTGCTCAGTGCTTGGGCTGCTGGGTGCTCAGTACTCAGGGTGCTCAGTGCTTGGGGCGCAGGGTGCTCAGTACTCAGGGTGCTGGTTGCTCAGTGCTCAGGGTGCTGGGTGCTGAGTACTCAGGGTGCTGGGTGCTCAGTACTCAGGGTGCTGGGTGCTCAGTGCTCGGGGTGCTGGGTGCTCAGTGCTCGGGGTGCTGGGTGCTCAGTGCTCGGGGTGCTGGGTGCTCAGTGCTCGGGGTGCTGGGTGCTCAGTGCTCAGGGTGCTGGGTGCTCAGTGCTCGGGGTGCTAGGTGCTCAGTGCTCGGGGTGCTCGGTGCTCAGTGCTCGGGGTGCTGGGTGCTCAGTACTCGTGGTGCTCAGTGCTCAGTACTATGGATGCTGGGTGCTCAGTGCTCAGGGTGCTGGGTGCTCAGTGCTCGGGGTGCTGGGTGCTCGGTGCTCAGGTTGGTGGGTGCTCAGTGCTCAGTATTCAGGGTGCTCAGTGCTCGGGGTGCTGGGTGCTCAGTACTCAGGGTGCTGGGTGCTCAGTGCTCAGGGTGCTGGGTGCTCAGTGCTCAGGGTGCTGGGTGCTCAGTGCTCAGGGTGCTGGGTACTCAGTGCTCGGGGTGCTGGGTGCTCAGTACTCAGGGTGCTGGGTGATCAGTACTCAGGGTGCTGGATGCTCAGTGCTCGGGGTGCTGGGTGATCAGTGCTCGGGGTGCTGGGTGCTCAGTGCTCGGGGTGTTCGCTGCTCAGTACTCAGGGTGCTGGGTGCTCAGTGCTCCGGGTGCTCACTACTCAGGGTGCTGTGTGTTCAGTGCTCAGGGTGCTGGGTGCTCAGTACTCAGGGTGCTCGGTGCTTAGTACTCAGGGTGCTGGGTGCTCAGTACTGCGGGTGCTGGGTGTTCAGTGCTCGGGGTGCTCAGTGCTCAGTGCTCAAGGTGCTAGGTGCTCAGTACTCAGGGTGCTCATTGCTCAGGGTGCTGGGTGCTCAGTACTCAGGGTGCTGGGTGCTCAGTGCTCAGGGTGCTCGGTGCTCAGTACGTTGGGTGCTCAGTACTCAGGGTGCTGGGTGCTCAGTGCTCAGGGTGCTGGGTGCTCAGTGCTCAGGGTGCTGGGTGCTCAGTGCTCGGGGTGCTCGGTGCTCAGTACTCAGGGTGCTCAGTGCTCAGTACTCAGGGTGCTGGGTGCTCAGTGCTCAGGGTGCTGGGTGCTCAGTACTCCGGGTGCTCGGTGCTCGGTGCTCAGTACGCTGGGTGCTCAGTACTCAGGGTGCTGGGTGCTCAGTACTCAGGGTGCTCAGTGCTCAGTACTCAGGGTGCTGGGTGCTCACTGCTCGGGGTGATATGTGCTCAGTACTCAGGGTGCTGGGTGCTCAGTGCTCGGGGTGCTCGTTGCTCAGTGCTCGGGGTGCTGGGTGCTCAGTACTCAGGGTGCTGGGTTCTCTGTACTCAGTGTGCTGGGTGCTCAGTACTCAGGGTGCTCGGTGCTCAGTGCTCGGGGTGCTGGGTGCTCAGTACTCAGGGTGCTCAGTGCTCAGTACTCAGGGTGCTCAGTGCTCAGTACGCAGGGTGCTCAGTGCTCAGTGCTCGGGGTGCTGGGTGCTCAGTGCTCGGGGTGCTGGGTGCTCAGTGCTCGGGGTGCTGGGTGCTCAGTGCTCAGGGTGCTGGGTGCTCAGTGCTCAGAGTGCTGGGTGCTCAGTACTCAGGGTGCTCGGTGCTCAGTACTCAGGGTGCTCAGTGCTCAGTACTCAGCGTGCTGGGTGCTCAGTGCTCAGGGTGCTGGGTGCTCAGTACTCAGGGTGCTGGGTGCTTAGTACTCAGGGTGCTCGGTCCTCAGTGCTCAGGGTGCTGGGTGCTCAGTACTCAGGATGCTGGGTGCTCAGTGCTCAGGGTGCTCAGTGCTCAGTACTCAGGGTGCTCAGTGCTCAGTGCTCTGGGTGCTGGGTGCTCAGTGCTCGGGGTGCTGGGTGCTCAGTGCTCAGGGTGCTGGGTGCTCAGTACTCAGGGTGCTCAGTGCTCAGTACTCAGCGTGCTGGGTGCTCAGTGCTCAGGGTGCTCGGTGCTCAGTACTCAGGGTGCTCAGTGCTCAGTACTCAGCGTGCTGGGTGCTCAGTGCTCAGGGTGCTGGGTGCTCAGTGCTCAGTGCTCGGGGTGCTGGGTGCTCAGTGCTCAGGGTGCTGGGTGATCAGTGCTCGGGGTGCTGGGTGCTCAGTGCTCAGGGTGCTGGGTGCTCAGTGCTCAGAGTGCTGGGTGCTCAGTACTCAGGGTGCTCAGTGCTCAGTACTCAGGCTGCTCAGTGCTCAGTGCTCAGGGTGCTCGGTGCTCAGTACTCAGGGTGCTCGGTGCTCAGTACTCAGGGTGCTCAGTGCTCAGTACGCAGGGTGCTCAGTGCTCAGTGCTCGGGGTGCTGGGTGCTCAGTGCTCGGGGTGCTGGGTGCTCAGTGCTCGGGGTGCTGGGTGCTCAGTGCTCAGGGTGCTGGGTGCTCAGTGCTCAGAGTGCTGGGTGGTCAGTACTCAGGGTGCTCAGTGCTCAGTACTCAGGGTGCTCAGTGCTCAGTACTCAGCGTGCTGGGTGCTCAGTGCTCAGGGTGCTGGGTGCTCAGTGCTCGGGGTGCTGGGTGCTCAGTGCTGAGTGTGCTGGCTGCTCAGTGCTCAGGGTGCTGGGTGCTCAGTACTCAGGGTGCTCGGTGCTCAGTACTCAGGGTGCTCAGTGCTCAGTACTCAGCGTGCTGGGTGCTCAGTGCTCAGGGTCCTCGGTGCTCAGTACTCAGGGTGCTCTGTGCTCAGTACTCAGCGTGCTTTGTGCTCAGTGCTGAGGGTGCTGGGTGCTCCGTACTCAGGGTGCTGGGTGCTCAGTACTCAGGGTGCTGGGTGCTCAGTACTCAGGGTGCTGGGTGCTCAGTGCTCGGGGTGCTCGGTGATCAGTACTCAGGGTGCTGGGTGCTCAGTGCTCAGGGTGCTGGGTGCTCAGTGCTCACGGTGCTGGTTGCTCAGTGCTCAGGGTGCTGGGTGCTCGGTGCTCGGGGTGCTGGGTGCTCAGTGCTCGGGGTGCTCGGTGCTCAGTACTCAGGGTGCTCAGTGCTCAGTACTCAGGGTGCTGGGTGCTCAGTGCTCAGGGTGCTGGGTGCTCAGTACTCAGTGTGCTGGGTGCTCAGTGCTCAGGGTGCTCGGTGCTCAGTATTCAGGGTGCTGGGTGCTCAGTGCTCGGTGTGCTCGGTGCTCAGTACGTTGGCTGCTCAGTACTCAGGGTGCTGGGTGCTCAGTGCTCAGGGTGATCGGTGCTCAGTACTCAGGGTGCTCAGTACTCAGGGTGCTGGTTGCTCAGGGCTCGGGGTGCTGGGAGCTCAGTACTCAGGGTGCTGGGTGCTCAGTGCTCGGGGTGCTGGGTGCTGAGTCCTCAGGGTGCTGGGTGCTCAGTACTCGGGGTGCTCGGTGCTCAGTACTCAGGGTGCTGGGTGCTCAGTACTCAGGGTGCTGGGTGCTCAGTACTCAGGGTGCTCGCTGCTCAGTACTCAGGGTGCTGGGTGCTCAGTGCTCAGGGTGCTGGGTGCTCAGTACTCAGGGTGCTGGGTGCTCAGTGCTCAGGGTGATCGGTGCTCAGTCCTCAGGGTGCTCAGTACTCAGGGTGCTGGGTGCTCAGTGCTCAGGTTGCTCACTACTCATGGTGCTGGGTGCTCAGTACTCAGGGTGCTGGGTGCTCAGTGCTCGGGGTGCTGGGTGCTCAGTACTCAGGGTGCTGGGTGCTCATTACTCAGGGTGCTCAGTGCTCGGGGAGCTCGGTGCTCAGTACTCAGGGTGCTGGGTGCTCAGTACTCAGGGTGCTGGGTGCTCAGTGCTCGGGGTGCTTGGAGCTCAGTTCTCGGGGTGCTGGGTGCTCAGTGCTCGGGGTGCTCGCTGCTCAGTACTCAGGGTGCTGGGTGCTCAGTGCTCCGGGTGCTCAGTACTCAGGGTGCTGTGTGCTCAGTACTCCGGGTGCTGGGTGCTCAGTGCTCGGGGTGCTCGGTGCTCAGTGCTCAAGGTGCTGGGTGCTCATTGCTCAGGGTGCTGGGTGCTCAGTACTCAGGGTGCTGGGTGCACAGTGCTCAGGGTGCTCGGTGCTCAGTACGTTGGGTGCTCAGTACTCAGGGTGCTGGGTGCTCAGTGCTCAGGGTGCTGGGTGCTCAGTGCTCAGGGTACTCAGTGCTCAGGGTGCTGGGTGCTCGTTGCTCAGTACTCAGGGTGCTCAGTGCTCAGTACTCAGGGTACTGGGTGCTCAGTGCTCAGGGTGCTGGCTGCTCAGTACTCAGGGTGCTGGGTGCTCGGTGCTCAGTATGCTGGGTGCTCAGTACTCAGGGTGCTGGGTGCTCAGTACTCAGGGTGCTCGGTGCTCAGTACTCAGGGTGCTGGGTGCTCAGTGCTCGGGGTGCTGGGTGCTCAGTACTCAGGGTGCTGGGTGCTCAGTACTCAGTGTGCTCGGTGCTCAGTGCTCAGGGTGCTGGGTGCTCAGTGCTCAGTGCTCGGGGTGCAGGGTGCTCAGTGCTCGGGGTGCTGGGTGCTCAGTGCTCGGGGTGCTGGGTGCTCAGTGCTCAGGGTGCTGGGTGCTCAGTGCTCAGAGTGCTGGGTGCTCAGTACTCAGGGTGCTCAGTGCTCAGTACTCAGGGTGCTCAGTGCTCAGTACTCAGCGTGCTGGGTGCTCAGTGCTCAGGGTGCTCGGTGCTCAGTACTCAGGGTGCTCAGTGCTCAGTACTCAGCGTGCTGGTTGCTCAGTGCTCAGGGTGCTGGGTGCTCAGTGCTCAGTGCTCGGGGTGCTGGGTGCTCAGTGCTCAGGGTGCTGGGTGCTCAGTTCTCGGGGTGCTGGGTGCTCAGTACTCAGGGTGCTCAGTGCTCAGTACTCAGGGTGCTCAGTGCTCAGTGCTCAGGGTGCTCGGTGCTCAGTACTCAGGGTGCTCGGTGCTCAGTACTCAGGGTGCTCAGTGCTCAGTACGCAGGGTGCTCAGTGCTCAGTGCTCGGGGTGCTGGGTGCTCAGTGCTCGGGGTGCTGGGTGCTCAGTGCTCGGGGTGCTGGGTGCTCAGTGCTCAGGGTGCTGGGTGCTCAGTGTTCAGAGTGCTGGGTGCTCAGTACTCAGGGTGCTCAGTGCTCAGTACTCAGGGTGCTCAGTGCTCAGTACTCACCGTGCTGGGTGCTCAGTGCTCAGGGTGCTCGGTGCTCAGTACTCAGGGTGCTCAGTGCTCAGTACTCAGCGTGCTGGGTGCTCAGTGCTCAGGGTGCTGGGTGCTCAGTACTCAGGGTGCTGGGTGCTTTGTACTCAGGATGCTCGTTCTTCAGTGCTCAGGGGGCTGAGTGCTCAGTACTCAGGGTGCTGGGTGCTCAGTGCTCAGGGTTCTCAGTGCTCAGTACTCAGGGTGCTCAGTGCTCAGTGCTCTGGGTGCTGGGTGCTCAGTGCTCGGGGTGCTGGGTGCTCAGTGCTCAGGGTGCTGGGTGCTCAGTACTCAGGGTGCTCAGTGCTCAGGGTGCTGGGTGCTCAGTGCTCGGGGTGCTAGGTACTCAGTGCTCAGTACACAGGGTGCTGAGTGCTCAGTGCTCGGGGTGCTGGGTGCTCAGTGCTCAGTACTCAGCGTGCTGGGTGCTCGGATGCTCGGGGTGCTGGATGCTCAGTACTCAGGGTGCTGGGTGCTCAGTGCTCAGGGTGCTGGGTGCTCAGTACTCAGGGTGCTGGGTGCTCAGTGCTCAGGGTGCTGGGTGCTCAGTACTCACGGTGCTGGGTCCTCAGTGCTCAGGGTGCTGGGTGCTCAGTGCTCGGGGTGCTCAGTACTCAGGGTGCTGTGTGTTCAGTGCTCAGGGTACTGGGTGCTCAGTATTCAGGGTGCTAGGTGCTTAGTACTCAGGGTGCTGGGTGCTCAGTACTCCGGGTGCTGGGTGCTCAGTGCTCAGGGTGCTCGGTGCTCAGTACGTTGGGTGCTCAGTACTCAGGGTGCTGGGTGCTCAGTGCTCAGGGTGCTGGGTGCTCAGTGCTCAGGGTACTCAGTGCTCAGGGTGCTGGGTGCTCGTTGCTCAGTACTCAGGGTGCTCAGTGCTCAGTACTCAGGGTACTGGGTGCTCAGTGCTCAGGGTGCTGGCTGCTCAGTACTCAGGGTGCTGGGTGCTCGGTGCTCAGTATGCTGGGTGCTCACTCCTCAGGGTGCTGGGTGCTCAGTACTCAGGGTGCTCGGTGCTCAGTACTCAGGGTGCTGGGTGCTCAGTGCTCGGGGTGCTGGGTGCTCAGTACTCAGGGTGCTGGGTGCTCAGTACTCAGTGTGCTCGGTGCTCAGTGCTCAGGGTGCTGGGTGCTCAGTGCTCAGTGCTCGGGGTGCAGGGTGCTCAGTGCTCGGGGTGCTGGGTGCTCAGTGCTCGGGGTGCTGGGTGCTCAGTGCTCAGGGTGCTGGGTGCTCAGTGCTCAGAGTGCTGGGTGCTCAGTACTCAGGGTGCTCAGTGCTCAGTACTCAGGGTGCTCAGTGCTCAGTACTCAGCGTGCTGGGTGCTCAGTGCTCAGGGTGCTCGGTGCTCAGTACTCAGGGTGCTCAGTGCTCAGTACTCAGCGTGCTGGTTGCTCAGTGCTCAGGGTGCTGGGTGCTCAGTGCTCAGTGCTCGGGGTGCTGGGTGCTCAGTGCTCAGGGTGCTGGGTGCTCAGTGCTCGGGGTGCTGGGTGCTCAGTACTCAGGGTGCTCAGTGCTCAGTACTCAGGGTGCTCAGTGCTCAGTGCTCAGGGTGCTCGGTGCTCAGTACTCAGGGTGCTCGGTGCTCAGTACTCAGGGTGCTCAGTGCTCAGTACGCAGGGTGCTCAGTGCTCAGTGCTCGGGGTGCTGGGTGCTCAGTGCTCGGGGTGCTGGGTGCTCAGTGCTCGGGGTGCTGTGTGCTCAGTGCTCAGGGTGCTGGGTGCTCAGTGTTCAGAGTGCTGGGTGCTCAGTACTCAGGGTGCTCAGTGCTCAGTACTCAGGGTGCTCAGTGCTCAGTACTCACCGTGCTGGGTGCTCAGTGCTCAGTGTGCTCGGTGCTCAGTACTCAGGGTGCTCAGTGCTCAGTACTCAGCGTGCTGGGTGCTCAGTGCTCAGGGTGCTGGGTGCTCAGTACTCAGGGTGCTGGGTGCTTTGTACTCAGGATGCTCGTTCTTCAGTGCTCAGGGTGCTGAGTGCTCAGTACTCAGGGTGCTGGGTGCTCAGTGCTCAGGGTTCTCAGTGCTCAGTACTCAGGGTGCTCAGTGCTCTGGGTGCTGGGTGCTCAGTGCTCGGGGTGCTGGGTGCTCAGTGCTCAGGGTGCTGGGTGCTCAGTACTCAGGGTGCTCAGTGCTCAGGGTGCTGGGTGCTCAGTGCTCGGGGTGCTAGGTACTCAGTGCTCAGTACACAGGGTGCTGAGTGCTCAGTGCTCGGGGTGCTGGGTGCTCAGTGCTCAGTACTCAGCGTGCTGGGTGCTCGGATGCTCGGGGTGCTGGATGCTCAGTACTCAGGGTGCTGGGTGCACAGTGCTCAGGGTGCTGGGTGCTCAGTACTCAGGGTGCTGGGTGCTCAGTGCTCGGGGTGCTGGGTGCTCAGTGCTCGGGGTGCTGGGTGCTCAGTGCTCAGGGTGCTGGGTGCTCAGTGCTCAGAGTGCTGGGTGCTCAGTACTCAGGGTGCTCGGTGCTCAGTACTCAGGGTGCTCAGTGCTCAGTACTCAGCGTGCTGGGTGCTCAGTGCTCAGGGTGCTGGGTGCTCAGTACTCAGGGTGCTGGGTGCTTAGTACTCAGGGTGCTCGGTCCTCAGTGCTCAGGGTGCTGGGTGCTCAGTACTCAGGGTGCTGGGTGCTCAGTGCTCAGGGTGCTCAGTGCTCAGTACTCAGGGTGCTCAGTGCTCAGTGCTCTGGGTGCTGGGTGCTCAGTGCTCGGGGTGCTGGGTGCTCAGTGCTCAGGGTGCTGGGTGCTCAGTACTCAGGGTGCTCAGTGCTCAGTACTCAGCGTGCTGGGTGCTCAGTGCTCAGGGTGCTCGGTGCTCAGTACTCAGGGTGCTCAGTGCTCAGTACTCAGCGTGCTGGGTGCTCAGTGCTCAGGGTGCTGGGTGCTCAGTGCTCAGTGCTCGGGGTGCTGGGTGCTCAGTGCTCAGGGTGCTGGGTGATCAGTGCTCGGGGTGCTGGGTGCTCAGTGCTCAGGGTGCTGGGTGCTCAGTGCTCAGAGTGCTGGGTGCTCAGTACTCAGGGTGCTCAGTGCTCAGTACTCAGGCTGCTCAGTGCTCAGTGCTCAGGGTGCTCGGTGCTCAGTACTCAGGGTGCTCGGTGCTCAGTACTCAGGGTGCTCAGTGCTCAGTACGCAGGGTGCTCAGTGCTCAGTGCTCGGGGTGCTGGGTGCTCAGTGCTCGGGGTGCTGGGTGCTCAGTGCTCGGGGTGCTGGGTGCTCAGTGCTCAGGGTGCTGGGTGCTCAGTGCTCAGAGTGCTGGGTGGTCAGTACTCAGGGTGCTCAGTGCTCAGTACTCAGGGTGCTCAGTGCTCAGTACTCAGCGTGCTGGGTGCTCAGTGCTCAGGGTGCTGGGTGCTCAGTGCTCGGGGTGCTGGGTGCTCAGTGCTGAGTGTGCTGGCTGATCAGTGCTCAGGGTGCTGGGTGCTCAGTACTCAGGGTGCTCGGTGCTCAGTACTCAGGGTGCTCAGTGCTCAGTACTCAGCGTGCTGGGTGCTCAGTGCTCAGGGTCCTCGGTGCTCAGTACTCAGGGTGCTCTGTGCTCAGTACTCAGCGTGCTTTGTGCTCAGTGCTGAGGGTGCTGGGTGCTCCGTACTCAGGGTGCTGGGTGCTCAGTACTCAGGGTGCTGGGTGCTCAGTACTCAGGGTGCTGGGTGCTCAGTGCTCGGGGTGCTCGGTGATCAGTACTCAGGGTGCTGGGTGCTCAGTGCTCAGGGTGCTGGGTGCTCAGTGCTCACGGTGCTGGTTGCTCAGTGCTCAGGGTGCTGGGTGCTCGGTGCTCGGGGTGCTGGGTGCTCAGTGCTCGGGGTGCTCGGTGCTCAGTACTCAGGGTGCTCAGTGCTCAGTACTCAGGGTGCTGGGTGCTCAGTGCTCAGGGTGCTGGGTGCTCAGTACTCAGTGTGCTGGGTGCTCAGTGCTCAGGGTGCTCGGTGCTCAGTATTCAGGGTGCTGGGTGCTCAGTGCTCGGTGTGCTCGGTGCTCAGTACGTTGGCTGCTCAGTACTCAGGGTGCTGGGTGCTCAGTGCTCAGGGTGATCGGTGCTCAGTACTCAGGGTGTTCAGTACTCAGGGTGCTGGTTGCTCAGGGCTCGGGGTGCTGGGAGCTCAGTACTCAGGGTGCTGGGTGCTCAGTGCTCGGGGTGCTGGGTGCTGAGTCCTCAGGGTGCTGGGTGCTCAGTACTCGGGGTGCTCGGTGCTCAGTACTCAGGGTGCTGGGTGCTCAGTACTCAGGGTGCTGGGTGCTCAGTACTCAGGGTGCTCGCTGCTCAGTACTCAGGGTGCTGGGTGCTCAGTGCTCAGGGTGCTGGGTGCTCAGTACTCAGGGTGCTGGGTGCTCAGTGCTCAGGGTGATCGGTGCTCAGTCCTCAGGGTGCTCAGTACTCAGGGTGCTGGGTGCTCAGTGCTCAGGTTGCTCACTACTCATGGTGCTGGGTGCTCAGTACTCAGGGTGCTGGGTGCTCAGTGCTCGGGGTGCTGGGTGCTCAGTACTCAGGGTGCTCAGTGCTCAGTGCTCGGGGTGCTGGGTGCTCAGTACTCAGGGTGCTGGGTGCTCAGTGCTCGGGGTGCTCGGTGATCAGTACTCAGGGTGCTGGGTGCTCAGTGCTCAGGGTGCTGGGTGCTCAGTGCTCACGGTGCTGGTTGCTCAGTGCTCAGGGTGCTGGGTGCTCGGTGCTCGGGGTGCTGGGTGCTCAGTGCTCGGGGTGCTCGGTGCTCAGTACTCAGGGTGCTCAGTGCTCAGTACTCAGGGTGCTGGGTGCTCAGTGCTCAGGGTGCTGGGTGCTCAGTACTCAGTGTGCTGGGTGCTCAGTGCTCAGGGTGCTCGGTGCTCAGTATTCAGGGTGCTGGGTGCTCAGTGCTCGGTGTGCTCGGTGCTCAGTACGTTGGCTGCTCAGTACTCAGGGTGCTGGGTGCTCAGTGCTCAGGGTGATCGGTGCTCAGTACTCAGGGTGCTCAGTACTCAGGGTGCTGGTTGCTCAGGGCTCGGGGTGCTGGGAGCTCAGTACTCAGGGTGCTGGGTGCTCAGTGCTCGGGGTGCTGGGTGCTGAGTCCTCAGGGTGCTGGGTGCTCAGTACTCGGGGTGCTCGGTGCTCAGTACTCAGGGTGCTGGGTGCTCAGTACTCAGGGTGCTGGGTGCTCAGTACTCAGGGTGCTCGCTGCTCAGTACTCAGGGTGCTGGGTGCTCAGTGCTCAGGGTGCTGGGTGCTCAGTACTCAGGGTGCTGGGTGCTCAGTGCTCAGGGTGATCGGTGCTCAGTCCTCAGGGTGCTCAGTACTCAGGGTGCTGGGTGCTCAGTGCTCAGGTTGCTCACTACTCATGGTGCTGGGTGCTCAGTACTCAGGGTGCTGGGTGCTCAGTGCTCGGGGTGCTGGGTGCTCAGTACTCAGGGTGCTGGGTGCTCAGTGCTCGGGGTGCTGGGTGCTCAGTGCTCAGGTTGCTCACTACTCATGGTGCTGGGTGCTCAGTACTCAGGGTGCTGGGTGCTCAGTGCTCGGGGTGCTCAGTGCTCAGTACTCAGGGTGCTCAGTGCTCAGTGCTCAGGGTGCTCGGTGCTCAGTACTCAGGGTGCTCGGTGCTCAGTACTCAGGGTGCTCAGTGCTCAGTACGCAGGGTGCTCAGTGCTCAGTGCTCGGGGTGCTGGGTGCTCAGTGCTCGGGGTGCTGGGTGCTCAGTGCTCGGGGTGCTGGGTGCTCAGTGCTCAGGGTGCTGGATGCTCAGTGTTCAGAGTGCTGGGTGCTCAGTACTCAGGGTGCTCAGTGCTCAGTACTCAGGGTGCTCAGTGCTCAGTACTCACCGTGCTGGGTGCTCAGTGCTCAGGGTGCTCGGTGCTCAGTACTCAGGGTGCTCAGTGCTCAGTACTCAGCGTGCTGGGTGCTCATTGCTCAGGGTGCTGGGTGCTCAGTACTCAGGGTGCTGGGTGCTCAGTGCTCAGGGTGCTCGGTGCTCAGTACGTTGGGTGCTCAGTACTCAGGGTGCTGGGTGCTCAGTGCTCAGGGTGCTGGGTGCTCAGTGCTCAGGGTGCTGGGTGCTCAGTGCTCGGGGTGCTCGGTGCTCAGTACTCAGGGTGCTCAGTGCTCAGTACTCAGGGTGCTGGGTGCTCAGTGCTCAGGGTGCTGGGTGCTCAGTACTCCGGGTGCTCGGTGCTCGGTGCTCAGTACGCTGGGTGCTCAGTACTCAGGGTGCTGGGTGCTCAGTACTCAGGGTGCTCAGTGCTCAGTACTCAGGGTGCTGGGTGCTCACTGCTCGGGGTGATATGTGCTCAGTACTCAGGGTGCTGGGTGCTCAGTGCTCGGGGTGCTCGTTGCTCAGTGCTCGGTGTGCTGGGTGCTCAGTACTCAGGGTGCTGGGTTCTCTGTACTCAGTGTGCTGGGTGCTCAGTACTCAGGGTGCTCGGTGCTCAGTGCTCGGGGTGCTGGGTGCTCAGTACTCAGGGTGCTCAGTGCTCAGTACTCAGGGTGCTCAGTGCTCAGTACGCAGGGTGCTCAGTGCTCAGTGCTCGGGGTGCTGGGTGCTCAGTGCTCGGGGTGCTGGGTGCTCAGTGCTCGGGGTGCTGGGTGCTCAGTGCTCAGGGTGCTGGGTGCTCAGTGCTCAGAGTGCTGGGTGCTCAGTACTCAGGGTGCTCGGTGCTCAGTACTCAGGGTGCTCAGTGCTCAGTACTCAGCGTGCTGGGTGCTCAGTGCTCAGGGTGCTGGGTGCTCAGTACTCAGGGTGCTGGGTGCTTAGTACTCAGGGTGCTCGGTCCTCAGTGCTCAGGGTGCTGGGTGCTCAGTACTCAGGGTGCTGGGTGCTCAGTGCTCAGGGTGCTCAGTGCTCAGTACTCAGGGTGCTCAGTGCTCAGTGCTCTGGGTGCTGGGTGCTCAGTGCTCGGGGTGCTGGGTGCTCAGTGCTCAGGGTGCTGGGTGCTCAGTACTCAGGGTGCTCAGTGCTCAGTACTCAGCGTGCTGGGTGCTCAGTGCTCAGGGTGCTCGGTGCTCAGTACTCAGGGTGCTCAGTGCTCAGTACTCAGCGTGCTGGGTGCTCAGTGCTCAGGGTGCTGGGTGCTCAGTGCTCAGTGCTCGGGGTGCTGGGTGCTCAGTGCTCAGGGTGCTGGGTGATCAGTGCTCGGGGTGCTGGGTGCTCAGTGCTCAGGGTGCTGGGTGCTCAGTGCTCAGAGTGCTGGGTGCTCAGTACTCAGGGTGCTCAGTGCTCAGTACTCAGGCTGCTCAGTGCTCAGTGCTCAGGGTGCTCGGTGCTCAGTACTCAGGGTGCTCGGTGCTCAGTACTCAGGGTGCTCAGTGCTCAGTACGCAGGGTGCTCAGTGCTCAGTGCTCGGGGTGCTGGGTGCTCAGTGCTCGGGGTGCTGGGTGCTCAGTGCTCGGGGTGCTGGGTGCTCAGTGCTCAGGGTGCTGGGTGCTCAGTGCTCAGAGTGCTGGGTGGTCAGTACTCAGGGTGCTCAGTGCTCAGTACTCAGGGTGCTCAGTGCTCAGTACTCAGCGTGCTGGGTGCTCAGTGCTCAGGGTGCTGGGTGCTCAGTGCTCGGGGTGCTGGGTGCTCAGTGCTGAGTGTGCTGGCTGCTCAGTGCTCAGGGTGCTGGGTGCTCAGTACTCAGGGTGCTCGGTGCTCAGTACTCAGGGTGCTCAGTGCTCAGTACTCAGCGTGCTGGGTGCTCAGTGCTCAGGGTCCTCGGTGCTCAGTACTCAGGGTGCTCTGTGCTCAGTACTCAGCGTGCTTTGTGCTCAGTGCTGAGGGTGCTGGGTGCTCCGTACTCAGGGTGCTGGGTGCTCAGTACTCAGGGTGCTGGGTGCTCAGTACTCAGGGTGCTGGGTGCTCAGTGCTCGGGGTGCTCGGTGATCAGTACTCAGGGTGCTGGGTGCTCAGTGCTCAGGGTGCTGGGTGCTCAGTGCTCACGGTGCTGGTTGCTCAGTGCTCAGGGTGCTGGGTGCTCGGTGCTCGGGGTGCTGGGTGCTCAGTGCTCGGGGTGCTCGGTGCTCAGTACTCAGGGTGCTCAGTGCTCAGTACTCAGGGTGCTGGGTGCTCAGTGCTCAGGGTGCTGGGTGCTCAGTACTCAGTGTGCTGGGTGCTCAGTGCTCAGGGTGCTCGGTGCTCAGTATTCAGGGTGCTGGGTGCTCAGTGCTCGGTGTGCTCGGTGCTCAGTACGTTGGCTGCTCAGTACTCAGGGTGCTGGGTGCTCAGTGCTCAGGGTGATCGGTGCTCAGTACTCAGGGTGCTCAGTACTCAGGGTGCTGGTTGCTCAGTGCTCGGGGTGCTGGGTGCTGAGTCCTCAGGGTGCTGGGTGCTCAGTACTCGGGGTGCTCGGTGCTCAGTACTCAGGGTGCTGGGTGCTCAGTACTCAGGGTGCTGGGTGCTCAGTACTCAGGGTGCTCGCTGCTCAGTACTCAGGGTGCTGGGTGCTCAGTGCTCAGGGTGCTGGGTGCTCAGTACTCAGGGTGCTGGGTGCTCAGTGCTCAGGGTGATCGGTGCTCAGTCCTCAGGGTGCTCAGTACTCAGGGTGCTGGGTGCTCAGTGCTCAGGTTGCTCACTACTCATGGTGCTGGGTGCTCAGTACTCAGGGTGCTGGGTGCTCAGTGCTCGGGGTGCTGGGTGCTCAGTACTCAGGGTGCTGGGTGCTCAGTACTCAGGGTGCTCAGTGCTCGGGGAGCTCGGTGCTCAGTACTCAGGGTGCTGGGTGCTCAGTACTCAGGGTGCTGGGTGCTCAGTGCTCGGGGTGCTTGGAGCTCAGTTCTCGGGGTGCTGGGTGCTCAGTGCTCGGGGTGCTCGCTGCTCAGTACTCAGGGTGCTGGGTGCTCAGTGCTCCGGGTGCTCAGTACTCAGGGTGCTGTGTGCTCAGTACTCCGGGTGCTGGGTGCTCAGTGCTCGGGGTGCTCGGTGCTCAGTGCTCAAGGTGCTGGGTGCTCATTGCTCAGGGTGCTGGGTGCTCAGTACTCAGGGTGCTGGGTGCACAGTGCTCAGGGTGCTCGGTGCTCAGTACGTTGGGTGCTCAGTACTCAGGGTGCTGGGTGCTCAGTGCTCAGGGTGCTGGGTGCTCAGTGCTCAGGGTACTCAGTGCTCAGGGTGCTGGGTGCTCGTTGCTCAGTACTCAGGGTGCTCAGTGCTCAGTACTCAGGGTACTGGGTGCTCAGTGCTCAGGGTGCTGGCTGCTCAGTACTCAGGGTGCTGGGTGCTCGGTGCTCAGTATGCTGGGTGCTCAGTACTCAGGGTGCTGGGTGCTCAGTACTCAGGGTGCTCGGTGCTCAGTACTCAGGGTGCTGGGTGCTCAGTGCTCGGGGTGCTGGGTGCTCAGTACTCAGGGTGCTGGGTGCTCAGTACTCAGTGTGCTCGGTGCTCAGTGCTCAGGGTGCTGGGTGCTCAGTGCTCAGTGCTCGGGGTGCAGGGTGCTCAGTGCTCGGGGTGCTGGGTGCTCAGTGCTCGGGGTGCTGGGTGCTCAGTGCTCAGGGTGCTGGGTGCTCAGTGCTCAGAGTGCTGGGTGCTCAGTACTCAGGGTGCTCAGTGCTCAGTACTCAGGGTGCTCAGTGCTCAGTACTCAGCGTGCTGGGTGCTCAGTGCTCAGGGTGCTCGGTGCTCAGTACTCAGGGTGCTCAGTGCTCAGTACTCAGCGTGCTGGTTGCTCAGTGCTCAGGGTGCTGGGTGCTCAGTGCTCAGTGCTCGGGGTGCTGGGTGCTCAGTGCTCAGGGTGCTGGGTGCTCAGTTCTCGGGGTGCTGGGTGCTCAGTACTCAGGGTGCTCAGTGCTCAGTACTCAGGGTGCTCAGTGCTCAGTGCTCAGGGTGCTCGGTGCTCAGTACTCAGGGTGCTCGGTGCTCAGTACTCAGGGTGCTCAGTGCTCAGTACGCAGGGTGCTCAGTGCTCAGTGCTCGGGGTGCTGGGTGCTCAGTGCTCGGGGTGCTGGGTGCTCAGTGCTCGGGGTGCTGGGTGCTCAGTGCTCAGGGTGCTGGGTGCTCAGTGTTCAGAGTGCTGGGTGCTCAGTACTCAGGGTGCTCAGTGCTCAGTACTCAGGGTGCTCAGTGCTCAGTACTCACCGTGCTGGGTGCTCAGTGCTCAGGGTGCTCGGTGCTCAGTACTCAGGGTGCTCAGTGCTCAGTACTCAGCGTGCTGGGTGCTCAGTGCTCAGGGTGCTGGGTGCTCAGTACTCAGGGTGCTGGGTGCTTTGTACTCAGGATGCTCGTTCTTCAGTGCTCAGGGGGCTGAGTGCTCAGTACTCAGGGTGCTGGGTGCTCAGTGCTCAGGGTTCTCAGTGCTCAGTACTCAGGGTGCTCAGTGCTCAGTGCTCTGGGTGCTGGGTGCTCAGTGCTCGGGGTGCTGGGTGCTCAGTGCTCAGGGTGCTGGGTGCTCAGTACTCAGGGTGCTCAGTGCTCAGGGTGCTGGGTGCTCAGTGCTCGGGGTGCTAGGTACTCAGTGCTCAGTACACAGGGTGCTGAGTGCTCAGTGCTCGGGGTGCTGGGTGCTCAGTGCTCAGTACTCAGCGTGCTGGGTGCTCGGATGCTCGGGGTGCTGGATGCTCAGTACTCAGGGTGCTGGGTGCTCAGTGCTCAGGGTGCTGGGTGCTCAGTACTCAGGGTGCTGGGTGCTCAGTGCTCAGGGTGCTGGGTGCTCAGTACTCACGGTGCTGGGTCCTCAGTGCTCAGGGTGCTGGGTGCTCAGTGCTCGGGGTGCTCAGTACTCAGGGTGCTGTGTGTTCAGTGCTCAGGGTACTGGGTGCTCAGTATTCAGGGTGCTAGGTGCTTAGTACTCAGGGTGCTGGGTGCTCAGTACTCCGGGTGCTGGGTGCTCAGTGCTCAGGGTGCTCGGTGCTCAGTACGTTGGGTGCTCAGTACTCAGGGTGCTGGGTGCTCAGTGCTCAGGGTGCTGGGTGCTCAGTGCTCAGGGTACTCAGTGCTCAGGGTGCTGGGTGCTCGTTGCTCAGTACTCAGGGTGCTCAGTGCTCAGTACTCAGGGTACTGGGTGCTCAGTGCTCAGGGTGCTGGCTGCTCAGTACTCAGGGTGCTGGGTGCTCGGTGCTCAGTATGCTGGGTGCTCAGTACTCAGGGTGCTGGGTGCTCAGTACTCAGGGTGCTCGGTGCTCAGTACTCAGGGTGCTGGGTGCTCAGTGCTCGGGGTGCTGGGTGCTCAGTACTCAGGGTGCTGGGTGCTCAGTACTCAGTGTGCTCGGTGCTCAGTGCTCAGGGTGCTGGGTGCTCAGTGCTCAGTGCTCGGGGTGCAGGGTGCTCAGTGCTCGGGGTGCTGGGTGCTCAGTGCTCGGGGTGCTGGGTGCTCAGTGCTCAGGGTGCTGGGTGCTCAGTGCTCAGAGTGCTGGGTGCTCAGTACTCAGGGTGCTCAGTGCTCAGTACTCAGGGTGCTCAGTGCTCAGTACTCAGCGTGCTGGGTGCTCAGTGCTCAGGGTGCTCGGTGCTCAGTACTCAGGGTGCTCAGTGCTCAGTACTCAGCGTGCTGGTTGCTCAGTGCTCAGGGTGCTGGGTGCTCAGTGCTCAGTGCTCGGGGTGCTGGGTGCTCAGTGCTCAGGGTGCTGGGTGCTCAGTGCTCGGGGTGCTGGGTGCTCAGTACTCAGGGTGCTCAGTGCTCAGTACTCAGGGTGCTCAGTGCTCAGTGCTCAGGGTGCTCGGTGCTCAGTACTCAGGGTGCTCGGTGCTCAGTACTCAGGGTGCTCAGTGCTCAGTACGCAGGGTGCTCAGTGCTCAGTGCTCGGGGTGCTGGGTGCTCAGTGCTCGGGGTGCTGGGTGCTCAGTGCTCGGGGTGCTGTGTGCTCAGTGCTCAGGGTGCTGGGTGCTCAGTGTTCAGAGTGCTGGGTGCTCAGTACTCAGGGTGCTCAGTGCTCAGTACTCAGGGTGCTCAGTGCTCAGTACTCACCGTGCTGGGTGCTCAGTGCTCAGTGTGCTCGGTGCTCAGTACTCAGGGTGCTCAGTGCTCAGTACTCAGCGTGCTGGGTGCTCAGTGCTCAGGGTGCTGGGTGCTCAGTACTCAGGGTGCTGGGTGCTTTGTACTCAGGATGCTCGTTCTTCAGTGCTCAGGGTGCTGAGTGCTCAGTACTCAGGGTGCTGGGTGCTCAGTGCTCAGGGTTCTCAGTGCTCAGTACTCAGGGTGCTCAGTGCTCTGGGTGCTGGGTGCTCAGTGCTCGGGGTGCTGGGTGCTCAGTGCTCAGGGTGCTGGGTGCTCAGTACTCAGGGTGCTCAGTGCTCAGGGTGCTGGGTGCTCAGTGCTCGGGGTGCTAGGTACTCAGTGCTCAGTACACAGGGTGCTGAGTGCTCAGTGCTCGGGGTGCTGGGTGCTCAGTGCTCAGTACTCAGCGTGCTGGGTGCTCGGATGCTCGGGGTGCTGGATGCTCAGTACTCAGGGTGCTGGGTGCACAGTGCTCAGGGTGCTGGGTGCTCAGTACTCAGGGTGCTGGGTGCTCAGTGCTCGGGGTGCTGGGTGCTCAGTGCTCGGGGTGCTGGGTGCTCAGTGCTCAGGGTGCTGGGTGCTCAGTGCTCAGAGTGCTGGGTGCTCAGTACTCAGGGTGCTCGGTGCTCAGTACTCAGGGTGCTCAGTGCTCAGTACTCAGCGTGCTGGGTGCTCAGTGCTCAGGGTGCTGGGTGCTCAGTACTCAGGGTGCTGGGTGCTTAGTACTCAGGGTGCTCGGTCCTCAGTGCTCAGGGTGCTGGGTGCTCAGTACTCAGGGTGCTGGGTGCTCAGTGCTCAGGGTGCTCAGTGCTCAGTACTCAGGGTGCTCAGTGCTCAGTGCTCTGGGTGCTGGGTGCTCAGTGCTCGGGGTGCTGGGTGCTCAGTGCTCAGGGTGCTGGGTGCTCAGTACTCAGGGTGCTCAGTGCTCAGTACTCAGCGTGCTGGGTGCTCAGTGCTCAGGGTGCTCGGTGCTCAGTACTCAGGGTGCTCAGTGCTCAGTACTCAGCGTGCTGGGTGCTCAGTGCTCAGGGTGCTGGGTGCTCAGTGCTCAGTGCTCGGGGTGCTGGGTGCTCAGTGCTCAGGGTGCTGGGTGATCAGTGCTCGGGGTGCTGGGTGCTCAGTGCTCAGGGTGCTGGGTGCTCAGTGCTCAGAGTGCTGGGTGCTCAGTACTCAGGGTGCTCAGTGCTCAGTACTCAGGCTGCTCAGTGCTCAGTGCTCAGGGTGCTCGGTGCTCAGTACTCAGGGTGCTCGGTGCTCAGTACTCAGGGTGCTCAGTGCTCAGTACGCAGGGTGCTCAGTGCTCAGTGCTCGGGGTGCTGGGTGCTCAGTGCTCGGGGTGCTGGGTGCTCAGTGCTCGGGGTGCTGGGTGCTCAGTGCTCAGGGTGCTGGGTGCTCAGTGCTCAGAGTGCTGGGTGGTCAGTACTCAGGGTGCTCAGTGCTCAGTACTCAGGGTGCTCAGTGCTCAGTACTCAGCGTGCTGGGTGCTCAGTGCTCAGGGTGCTGGGTGCTCAGTGCTCGGGGTGCTGGGTGCTCAGTGCTGAGTGTGCTGGCTGATCAGTGCTCAGGGTGCTGGGTGCTCAGTACTCAGGGTGCTCGGTGCTCAGTACTCAGGGTGCTCAGTGCTCAGTACTCAGCGTGCGGGGTGCTCAGTGCTCAGGGTCCTCGGTGCTCAGTACTCAGGGTGCTCTGTGCTCAGTACTCAGCGTGCTTTGTGCTCAGTGCTGAGGGTGCTGGGTGCTCCGTACTCAGGGTGCTGGGTGCTCAGTACTCAGGGTGCTGGGTGCTCAGTACTCAGGGTGCTGGGTGCTCAGTGCTCGGGGTGCTCGGTGATCAGTACTCAGGGTGCTGGGTGCTCAGTGCTCAGGGTGCTGGGTGCTCAGTGCTCACGGTGCTGGTTGCTCAGTGCTCATGGTGCTGGGTGCTCGGTGCTCGGGGTGCTGGGTGCTCAGTGCTCGGGGTGCTCGGTGCTCAGTACTCAGGGTGCTCAGTGCTCAGTACTCAGGGTGCTGGGTGCTCAGTGCTCAGGGTGCTGGGTGCTCAGTACTCAGTGTGCTGGGTGCTCAGTGCTCAGGGTGCTCGGTGCTCAGTATTCAGGGTGCTGGGTGCTCAGTGCTCGGTGTGCTCGGTGCTCAGTACGTTGGCTGCTCAGTACTCAGGGTGCTGGGTGCTCAGTGCTCAGGGTGATCGGTGCTCAGTACTCAGGGTGTTCAGTACTCAGGGTGCTGGTTGCTCAGGGCTCGGGGTGCTGGGAGCTCAGTACTCAGGGTGCTGGGTGCTCAGTGCTCGGGGTGCTGGGTGCTGAGTCCTCAGGGTGCTGGGTGCTCAGTACTCGGGGTGCTCGGTGCTCAGTACTCAGGGTGCTGGGTGCTCAGTACTCAGGGTGCTGGGTGCTCAGAACTCAGGGTGCTCGCTGCTCAGTACTCAGGGTGCTGGGTGCTCAGTGCTCAGGGTGCTGGGTGCTCAGTACTCAGGGTGCTGGGTGCTCAGTGCTCAGGGTGATCGGTGCTCAGTCCTCAGGGTGCTCAGTACTCAGGGTGCTGGGTGCTCAGTGCTCAGGTTGCTCACTACTCATGGTGCTGGGTGCTCAGTACTCAGGGTGCTGGGTGCTCAGTGCTCGGGGTGCTGGGTGCTCAGTACTCAGGGTGCTCAGTGCTCAGTGCTCGGGGTGCTGGGTGCTCAGTACTCAGGGTGCTGGGTGCTCAGTGCTCGGGGTGCTCGGTGATCAGTACTCAGGGTGCTGGGTGCTCAGTGCTCAGGGTGCTGGGTGCTCAGTGCTCACGGTGCTGGTTGCTCAGTGCTCAGGGTGCTGGGTGCTCGGTGCTCGGGGTGCTGGGTGCTCAGTGCTCGGGGTGCTCGGTGCTCAGTACTCAGGGTGCTCAGTGCTCAGTACTCAGGGTGCTGGGTGCTCAGTGCTCAGGGTGCTGGGTGCTCAGTACTCAGTGTGCTGGGTGCTCAGTGCTCAGGGTGCTCGGTGCTCAGTATTCAGGGTGCTGGGTGCTCAGTGCTCGGTGTGCTCGGTGCTCAGTACGTTGGCTGCTCAGTACTCAGGGTGCTGGGTGCTCAGTGCTCAGGGTGATCGGTGCTCAGTACTCAGGGTGCTCAGTACTCAGGGTGCTGGTTGCTCAGGGCTCGGGGTGCTGGGAGCTCAGTACTCAGGGTGCTGGGTGCTCAGTGCTCGGGGTGCTGGGTGCTGAGTCCTCAGGGTGCTGGGTGCTCAGTACTCGGGGTGCTCGGTGCTCAGTACTCAGGGTGCTGGGTGCTCAGTACTCAGGGTGCTGGGTGCTCAGTACTCAGGGTGCTCGCTGCTCAGTACTCAGGGTGCTGGGTGCTCAGTGCTCAGGGTGCTGGGTGCTCAGTACTCAGGGTGCTGGGTGCTCAGTGCTCAGGGTGATCGGTGCTCAGTCCTCAGGGTGCTCAGTACTCAGGGTGCTGGGTGCTCAGTGCTCAGGTTGCTCACTACTCATGGTGCTGGGTGCTCAGTACTCAGGGTGCTGGGTGCTCAGTGCTCGGGGTGCTGGGTGCTCAGTACTCAGGGTGCTGGGTGCTCAGTGCTCGGGGTGCTGGGTGCTCAGTGCTCAGGTTGCTCACTACTCATGGTGCTGGGTGCTCAGTACTCAGGGTGCTGGGTGCTCAGTGCTCGGGGTGCTCAGTGCTCAGTACTCAGGGTGCTCAGTGCTCAGTGCTCAGGGTGCTCGGTGCTCAGTACTCAGGGTGCTCGGTGCTCAGTACTCAGGGTGCTCAGTGCTCAGTACGCAGGGTGCTCAGTGCTCAGTGCTCGGGGTGCTGGGTGCTCAGTGCTCGGGGTGCTGGGTGCTCAGTGCTCGGGGTGCTGGGTGCTCAGTGCTCAGGGTGCTGGGTGCTCAGTGTTCAGAGTGCTGGGTGCTCAGTACTCAGGGTGCTCAGTGCTCAGTACTCAGGGTGCTCAGTGCTCAGTACTCACCGTGCTGGGTGCTCAGTGCTCAGGGTGCTCGGTGCTCAGTACTCAGGGTGCTCAGTGCTCAGTACTCAGCGTGCTGGGTGCTCAGTGCTCAGGGTGCTGGGTGCTCAGTACTCAGGGTGCTGGGTGCTTTGTACTCAGGATGCTCGTTCTTCAGTGCTCAGGGTGCTGAGTGCTCAGTACTCAGGGTGCTGGGTGCTCAGTGCTCAGGGTTCTCAGTGCTCAGTACTCAGGGTGCTCAGTGCTCTGGGTGCTGGGTGCTCAGTGCTCGGGGTGCTGGGTGCTCAGTGCTCAGGGTGCTGGGTGCTCAGTACTCAGGGTGCTCAGTGCTCAGGGTGCTGGGTGCTCAGTGCTCGGGGTGCTAGGTACTCAGTGCTCAGTACACAGGGTGCTGAGTGCTCAGTGCTCGGGGTGCTGGGTGCTCAGTGCTCAGTACTCAGCGTGCTGGGTGCTCGGATGCTCGGGGTGCTGGATGCTCAGTACTCAGGGTGCTGGGTGCTCAGTGCTCAGGGTGCTGGGTGCTCAGTACTCAGGGTGCTGGGTGCTCAGTGCTCGGGGTGCTGGGTGCTCAGTGCTCGGGGTGCTGGGTGCTCAGTGCTCAGGGTGCTGGGTGCTCAGTGCTCAGAGTGCTGGGTGCTCAGTACTCAGGGTGCTCGGTGCTCAGTACTCAGGGTGCTCAGTGCTCAGTACTCAGCGTGCTGGGTGCTCAGTGCTCAGGGTGCTGGGTGCTCAGTACTCAGGGTGCTGGGTGCTTAGTACTCAGGGTGCTCGGTCCTCAGTGCTCAGGGTGCTGGGTGCTCAGTACTCAGGGTGCTGGGTGCTCAGTGCTCAGGGTGCTCAGTGCTCAGTACTCAGGGTGCTCAGTGCTCAGTGCTCTGGGTGCTGGGTGCTCAGTGCTCGGGGTGCTGGGTGCTCAGTGCTCAGGGTGCTGGGTGCTCAGTACTCAGGGTGCTCAGTGCTCAGTACTCAGCGTGCTGGGTGCTCAGTGCTCAGGGTGCTCGGTGCTCAGTACTCAGGGTGCTCAGTGCTCAGTACTCAGCGTGCTGGGTGCTCAGTGCTCAGGGTGCTGGGTGCTCAGTGCTCAGTGCTCGGGGTGCTGGGTGCTCAGTGCTCAGGGTGCTGGGTGATCAGTGCTCGGGGTGCTGGGTGCTCAGTGCTCAGGGTGCTCGGTGCTCAGTGCTCAGAGTGCTGGGTGCTCAGTACTCAGGGTGCTCAGTGCTCAGTACTCAGGCTGCTCAGTGCTCAGTGCTCAGGGTGCTCGGTGCTCAGTACTCAGGGTGCTCGGTGCTCAGTACTCAGGGTGCTCAGTGCTCAGTACGCAGGGTGCTCAGTGCTCAGTGCTCGGGGTGCTGGGTGCTCAGTGCTCGGGGTGCTGGGTGCTCAGTGCTCGGGGTGCTGGGTGCTCAGTGCTCAGGGTGCTGGGTGCTCAGTGCTCAGAGTGCTGGGTGGTCAGTACTCAGGGTGCTCAGTGCTCAGTACTCAGCGTGCTGGGTGCTCAGTGCTCAGGGTGCTGGGTGCTCAGTGCTCGGGGTGCTGGGTGCTCAGTGCTGAGTGTGCTGGCTGCTCAGTGCTCAGGGTGCTGGGTGCTCAGTACTCAGGGTGCTCGGTGCTCAGTACTCAGGGTGCTCAGTGCTCAGTACTCAGCGTGCTGGGTGCTCAGTGCTCAGGGTCCTCGGTGCTCAGTACTCAGGGTGCTCTGTGCTCAGTACTCAGCGTGCTTTGTGCTCAGTGCTGAGGGTGCTGGGTGCTCCGTACTCAGGGTGCTGGGTGCTCAGTACTCAGGGTGCTGGGTGCTCAGTACTCAGGGTGCTGGGTGCTCAGTGCTCGGGGTGCTCGGTGATCAGTACTCAGGGTGCTGGGTGCTCAGTGCTCAGGGTGCTGGGTGCTCAGTGCTCACGGTGCTGGTTGCTCAGTGCTCAGGGTGCTGGGTGCTCGGTGCTCGGGGTGCTGGGTGCTCAGTGCTCGGGGTGCTCGGTGCTCAGTACTCAGGGTGCTCAGTGCTCAGTACTCAGGGTGCTGGGTGCTCAGTGCTCAGGGTGCTGGGTGCTCAGTACTCAGTGTGCTGGGTGCTCAGTGCTCAGGGTGCTCGGTGCTCAGTATTCAGGGTGCTGGGTGCTCAGTGCTCGGTGTGCTCGGTGCTCAGTACGTTGGCTGCTCAGTACTCAGGGTGCTGGGTGCTCAGTGCTCAGGGTGATCGGTGCTCAGTACTCAGGGTGCTCAGTACTCAGGGTGCTGGTTGCTCAGGGCTCGGGGTGCTGGGAGCTCAGTACTCAGGGTGCTGGGTGCTCAGTGCTCGGGGTGCTGGGTGCTGAGTCCTCAGGGTGCTGGGTGCTCAGTACTCGGGGTGCTCGGTGCTCAGTACTCAGGGTGCTGGGTGCTCAGTACTCAGGGTGCTGGGTGCTCAGTACTCAGGGTGCTCGCTGCTCAGTACTCAGGGTGCTGGGTGCTCAGTGCTCAGGGTGCTGGGTGCTCAGTACTCAGGGTGCTGGGTGCTCAGTGCTCAGGGTGATCGGTGCTCAGTCCTCAGGGTGCTCAGTACTCAGGGTGCTGGGTGCTCAGTGCTCAGGTTGCTCACTACTCATGGTGCTGGGTGCTCAGTACTCAGGGTGCTGGGTGCTCAGTGCTCGGGGTGCTGGGTGCTCAGTACTCAGGGTGCTGGGTGCTCAGTACTCAGGGTGCTCAGTGCTCGGGGAGCTCGGTGCTCAGTACTCAGGGTGCTGGGTGCTCAGTACTCAGGGTGCTGGGTGCTCAGTGCTCGGGGTGCTTGGAGCTCAGTTCTCGGGGTGCTGGGTGCTCAGTGCTCGGGGTGCTCGCTGCTCAGTACTCAGGGTGCTGGGTGCTCAGTGCTCCGGGTGCTCAGTACTCAGGGTGCTGTGTGCTCAGTACTCCGGGTGCTGGGTGCTCAGTGCTCGGGGTGCTCGGTGCTCAGTGCTCAAGGTGCTGGGTGCTCATTGCTCAGGGTGCTGGGTGCTCAGTACTCAGGGTGCTGGGTGCACAGTGCTCAGGGTGCTCGGTGCTCAGTACGTTGGGTGCTCAGTACTCAGGGTGCTGGGTGCTCAGTGCTCAGGGTGCTGGGTGCTCAGTGCTCAGGGTACTCAGTGCTCAGGGTGCTGGGTGCTCGTTGCTCAGTACTCAGGGTGCTCAGTGCTCAGTACTCAGGGTACTGGGTGCTCAGTGCTCAGGGTGCTGGCTGCTCAGTACTCAGGGTGCTGGGTGCTCGGTGCTCAGTATGCTGGGTGCTCAGTACTCAGGGTGCTGGGTGCTCAGTACTCAGGGTGCTCGGTGCTCAGTACTCAGGGTGCTGGGTGCTCAGTGCTCGGGGTGCTGGGTGCTCAGTACTCAGGGTGCTGGGTGCTCAGTACTCAGTGTGCTCGGTGCTCAGTGCTCAGGGTGCTGGGTGCTCAGTGCTCAGTGCTCGGGGTGCAGGGTGCTCAGTGCTCGGGGTGCTGGGTGCTCAGTGCTCGGGGTGCTGGGTGCTCAGTGCTCAGGGTGCTGGGTGCTCAGTGCTCAGAGTGCTGGGTGCTCAGTACTCAGGGTGCTCAGTGCTCAGTACTCAGGGTGCTCAGTGCTCAGTACTCAGCGTGCTGGGTGCTCAGTGCTCAGGGTGCTCGGTGCTCAGTACTCAGGGTGCTCAGTGCTCAGTACTCAGCGTGCTGGTTGCTCAGTGCTCAGGGTGCTGGGTGCTCAGTGCTCAGTGCTCGGGGTGCTGGGTGCTCAGTGCTCAGGGTGCTGGGTGCTCAGTTCTCGGGGTGCTGGGTGCTCAGTACTCAGGGTGCTCAGTGCTCAGTACTCAGGGTGCTCAGTGCTCAGTGCTCAGGGTGCTCGGTGCTCAGTACTCAGGGTGCTCGGTGCTCAGTACTCAGGGTGCTCAGTGCTCAGTACGCAGGGTGCTCAGTGCTCAGTGCTCGGGGTGCTGGGTGCTCAGTGCTCAGGGTGCTGGGTGCTCAGTGCTCGGGGTGCTGGGTGCTCAGTGCTCAGGGTGCTGGGTGCTCAGTGTTCAGAGTGCTGGGTGCTCAGTACTCAGGGTGCTCAGTGCTCAGTACTCAGGGTGCTCAGTGCTCAGTACTCACCGTGCTGGGTGCTCAGTGCTCAGGGTGCTCGGTGCTCAGTACTCAGGGTGCTCAGTGCTCAGTACTCAGCGTGCTGGGTGCTCAGTGCTCAGGGTGCTGGGTGCTCAGTACTCAGGGTGCTGGGTGCTTTGTACTCAGGATGCTCGTTCTTCAGTGCTCAGGGGGCTGAGTGCTCAGTACTCAGGGTGCTGGGTGCTCAGTGCTCAGGGTTCTCAGTGCTCAGTACTCAGGGTGCTCAGTGCTCAGTGCTCTGGGTGCTGGGTGCTCAGTGCTCGGGGTGCTGGGTGCTCAGTGCTCAGGGTGCTGGGTGCTCAGTACTCAGGGTGCTCAGTGCTCAGGGTGCTGGGTGCTCAGTGCTCGGGGTGCTAGGTACTCAGTGCTCAGTACACAGGGTGCTGAGTGCTCAGTGCTCGGGGTGCTGGGTGCTCAGTGCTCAGTACTCAGCGTGCTGGGTGCTCGGATGCTCGGGGTGCTGGATGCTCAGTACTCAGGGTGCTGGGTGCTCAGTGCTCAGGGTGCTGGGTGCTCAGTACTCAGGGTGCTGGGTGCTCAGTGCTCAGGGTGCTGGGTGCTCAGTACTCACGGTGCTGGGTCCTCAGTGCTCAGGGTGCTGGGTGCTCAGTGCTCGGGGTGCTCAGTACTCAGGGTGCTGTGTGTTCAGTGCTCAGGGTACTGGGTGCTCAGTATTCAGGGTGCTAGGTGCTTAGTACTCAGGGTGCTGGGTGCTCAGTACTCCGGGTGCTGGGTGCTCAGTGCTCAGGGTGCTCGGTGCTCAGTACGTTGGGTGCTCAGTACTCAGGGTGCTGGGTGCTCAGTGCTCAGGGTGCTGGGTGCTCAGTGCTCAGGGTACTCAGTGCTCAGGGTGCTGGGTGCTCGTTGCTCAGTACTCAGGGTGCTCAGTGCTCAGTACTCAGGGTACTGGGTGCTCAGTGCTCAGGGTGCTGGCTGCTCAGTACTCAGGGTGCTGGGTGCTCGGTGCTCAGTATGCTGGGTGCTCAGTACTCAGGGTGCTGGGTGCTCAGTACTCAGGGTGCTCGGTGCTCAGTACTCAGGGTGCTGGGTGCTCAGTGCTCGGGGTGCTGGGTGCTCAGTACTCAGGGTGCTGGGTGCTCAGTACTCAGTGTGCTCGGTGCTCAGTGCTCAGGGTGCTGGGTGCTCAGTGCTCAGTGCTCGGGGTGCAGGGTGCTCAGTGCTCGGGGTGCTGGGTGCTCAGTGCTCGGGGTGCTGGGTGCTCAGTGCTCAGGGTGCTGGGTGCTCAGTGCTCAGAGTGCTGGGTGCTCAGTACTCAGGGTGCTCAGTGCTCAGTACTCAGGGTGCTCAGTGCTCAGTACTCAGCGTGCTGGGTGCTCAGTGCTCAGGGTGCTCGGTGCTCAGTACTCAGGGTGCTCAGTGCTCAGTACTCAGCGTGCTGGTTGCTCAGTGCTCAGGGTGCTGGGTGCTCAGTGCTCAGTGCTCGGGGTGCTGGGTGCTCAGTGCTCAGGGTGCTGGGTGCTCAGTGCTCGGGGTGCTGGGTGCTCAGTACTCAGGGTGCTCAGTGCTCAGTACTCAGGGTGCTCAGTGCTCAGTGCTCAGGGTGCTCGGTGCTCAGTACTCAGGGTGCTCGGTGCTCAGTACTCAGGGTGCTCAGTGCTCAGTACGCATTGTGCTCAGTGCTCAGTGCTCGGGGTGCTGGGTGCTCAGTGCTCGGGGTGCTGGGTGCTCAGTGCTCGGGGTGCTGTGTGCTCAGTGCTCAGGGTGCTGGGTGCTCAGTGTTCAGAGTGCTGGGTGCTCAGTACTCAGGGTGCTCAGTGCTCAGTACTCAGGGTGCTCAGTGCTCAGTACTCACCGTGCTGGGTGCTCAGTGCTCAGTGTGCTCGGTGCTCAGTACTCAGGGTGCTCAGTGCTCAGTACTCAGCGTGCTGGGTGCTCAGTGCTCAGGGTGCTGGGTGCTCAGTACTCAGGGTGCTGGGTGCTTTGTACTCAGGATGCTCGTTCTTCAGTGCTCAGGGTGCTGAGTGCTCAGTACTCAGGGTGCTGGGTGCTCAGTGCTCAGGGTTCTCAGTGCTCAGTACTCAGGGTGCTCAGTGCTCTGGGTGCTGGGTGCTCAGTGCTCGGGGTGCTGGGTGCTCAGTGCTCAGGGTGCTGGGTGCTCAGTACTCAGGGTGCTCAGTGCTCAGGGTGCTGGGTGCTCAGTGCTCGGGGTGCTAGGTACTCAGTGCTCAGTACACAGGGTGCTGAGTGCTCAGTGCTCGGGGTGCTGGGTGCTCAGTGCTCAGTACTCAGCGTGCTGGGTGCTCGGATGCTCGGGGTGCTGGATGCTCAGTACTCAGGGTGCTGGGTGCACAGTGCTCAGGGTGCTGGGTGCTCAGTACTCAGGGTGCTGGGTGCTCAGTGCTCGGGGTGCTGGGTGCTCAGTGCTCGGGGTGCTGGGTGCTCAGTGCTCAGGGTGCTGGGTGCTCAGTGCTCAGAGTGCTGGGTGCTCAGTACTCAGGGTGCTCGGTGCTCAGTACTCAGGGTGCTCAGTGCTCAGTACTCAGCGTGCTGGGTGCTCAGTGCTCAGGGTGCTGGGTGCTCAGTACTCAGGGTGCTGGGTGCTTAGTACTCAGGGTGCTCGGTCCTCAGTGCTCAGGGTGCTGGGTGCTCAGTACTCAGGGTGCTGGGTGCTCAGTGCTCAGGGTGCTCAGTGCTCAGTACTCAGGGTGCTCAGTGCTCAGTGCTCTGGGTGCTGGGTGCTCAGTGCTCGGGGTGCTGGGTGCTCAGTGCTCAGGGTGCTGGGTGCTCAGTACTCAGGGTGCTCAGTGCTCAGTACTCAGCGTGCTGGGTGCTCAGTGCTCAGGGTGCTCGGTGCTCAGTACTCAGGGTGCTCAGTGCTCAGTACTCAGCGTGCTGGGTGCTCAGTGCTCAGGGTGCTGGGTGCTCAGTGCTCAGTGCTCGGGGTGCTGGGTGCTCAGTGCTCAGGGTGCTGGGTGATCAGTGCTCGGGGTGCTGGGTGCTCAGTGCTCAGGGTGCTGGGTGCTCAGTGCTCAGAGTGCTGGGTGCTCAGTACTCAGGGTGCTCAGTGCTCAGTACTCAGGCTGCTCAGTGCTCAGTGCTCAGGGTGCTCGGTGCTCAGTACTCAGGGTGCTCGGTGCTCAGTACTCAGGGTGCTCAGTGCTCAGTACGCAGGGTGCTCAGTGCTCAGTGCTCGGGGTGCTGGGTGCTCAGTGCTCGGGGTGCTGGGTGCTCAGTGCTCGGGGTGCTGGGTGCTCAGTGCTCAGGGTGCTGGGTGCTCAGTGCTCAGAGTGCTGGGTGGTCAGTACTCAGGGTGCTCAGTGCTCAGTACTCAGGGTGCTCAGTGCTCAGTACTCAGCGTGCTGGGTGCTCAGTGCTCAGGGTGCTGGGTGCTCAGTGCTCGGGGTGCTGGGTGCTCAGTGCTGAGTGTGCTGGCTGATCAGTGCTCAGGGTGCTGGGTGCTCAGTACTCAGGGTGCTCGGTGCTCAGTACTCAGGGTGCTCAGTGCTCAGTACTCAGCGTGCTGGGTGCTCAGTGCTCAGGGTCCTCGGTGCTCAGTACTCAGGGTGCTCTGTGCTCAGTACTCAGCGTGCTTTGTGCTCAGTGCTGAGGGTGCTGGGTGCTCCGTACTCAGGGTGCTGGGTGCTCAGTACTCAGGGTGCTGGGTGCTCAGTACTCAGGGTGCTGGGTGCTCAGTGCTCGGGGTGCTCGGTGATCAGTACTCAGGGTGCTGGGTGCTCAGTGCTCAGGGTGCTGGGTGCTCAGTGCTCACGGTGCTGGTTGCTCAGTGCTCAGGGTGCTGGGTGCTCGGTGCTCGGGGTGCTGGGTGCTCAGTGCTCGGGGTGCTCGGTGCTCAGTACTCAGGGTGCTCAGTGCTCAGTACTCAGGGTGCTGGGTGCTCAGTGCTCAGGGTGCTGGGTGCTCAGTACTCAGTGTGCTGGGTGCTCAGTGCTCAGGGTGCTCGGTGCTCAGTATTCAGGGTGCTGGGTGCTCAGTGCTCGGTGTGCTCGGTGCTCAGTACGTTGGCTGCTCAGTACTCAGGGTGCTGGGTGCTCAGTGCTCAGGGTGATCGGTGCTCAGTACTCAGGGTGTTCAGTACTCAGGGTGCTGGTTGCTCAGGGCTCGGGGTGCTGGGAGCTCAGTACTCAGGGTGCTGGGTGCTCAGTGCTCGGGGTGCTGGGTGCTGAGTCCTCAGGGTGCTGGGTGCTCAGTACTCGGGGTGCTCGGTGCTCAGTACTCAGGGTGCTGGGTGCTCAGTACTCAGGGTGCTGGGTGCTCAGTACTCAGGGTGCTCGCTGCTCAGTACTCAGGGTGCTGGGTGCTCAGTGCTCAGGGTGCTGGGTGCTCAGTACTCAGGGTGCTGGGTGCTCAGTGCTCAGGGTGATCGGTGCTCAGTCCTCAGGGTGCTCAGTACTCAGGGTGCTGGGTGCTCAGTGCTCAGGTTGCTCACTACTCATGGTGCTGGGTGCTCAGTACTCAGGGTGCTGGGTGCTCAGTGCTCGGGGTGCTGGGTGCTCAGTACTCAGGGTGCTCAGTGCTCAGTGCTCGGGGTGCTGGGTGCTCAGTACTCAGGGTGCTGGGTGCTCAGTGCTCGGGGTGCTCGGTGATCAGTACTCAGGGTGCTGGGTGCTCAGTGCTCAGGGTGCTGGGTGCTCAGTGCTCACGGTGCTGGTTGCTCAGTGCTCAGGGTGCTGGGTGCTCGGTGCTCGGGGTGCTGGGTGCTCAGTGCTCGGGGTGCTCGGTGCTCAGTACTCAGGGTGCTCAGTGCTCAGTACTCAGGGTGCTGGGTGCTCAGTGCTCAGGGTGCTGGGTGCTCAGTACTCAGTGTGCTGGGTGCTCAGTGCTCAGGGTGCTCGGTGCTCAGTATTCAGGGTGCTGGGTGCTCAGTGCTCGGTGTGCTCGGTGCTCAGTACGTTGGCTGCTCAGTACTCAGGGTGCTGGGTGCTCAGTGCTCAGGGTGATCGGTGCTCAGTACTCAGGGTGCTCAGTACTCAGGGTGCTGGTTGCTCAGGGCTCGGGGTGCTGGGAGCTCAGTACTCAGGGTGCTGGGTGCTCAGTGCTCGGGGTGCTGGGTGCTGAGTCCTCAGGGTGCTGGGTGCTCAGTACTCGGGGTGCTCGGTGCTCAGTACTCAGGGTGCTGGGTGCTCAGTACTCAGGGTGCTGGGTGCTCAGTACTCAGGGTGCTCGCTGCTCAGTACTCAGGGTGCTGGGTGCTCAGTGCTCAGGGTGCTGGGTGCTCAGTACTCAGGGTGCTGGGTGCTCAGTGCTCAGGGTGATCGGTGCTCAGTCCTCAGGGTGCTCAGTACTCAGGGTGCTGGGTGCTCAGTGCTCAGGTTGCTCACTACTCATGGTGCTGGGTGCTCAGTACTCAGGGTGCTGGGTGCTCAGTGCTCGGGGTGCTGGGTGCTCAGTACTCAGGGTGCTGGGTGCTCAGTGCTCGGGGTGCTGGGTGCTCAGTGCTCAGGTTGCTCACTACTCATGGTGCTGGGTGCTCAGTACTCAGGGTGCTGGGTGCTCAGTGCTCGGGGTGCTCAGTGCTCAGTACTCAGGGTGCTCAGTGCTCAGTGCTCAGGGTGCTCGGTGCTCAGTACTCAGGGTGCTCGGTGCTCAGTACTCAGGGTGCTCAGTGCTCAGTACGCAGGGTGCTCAGTGCTCAGTGCTCGGGGTGCTGGGTGCTCAGTGCTCGGGGTGCTGGGTGCTCAGTGCTCGGGGTGCTGGGTGCTCAGTGCTCAGGGTGCTGGGTGCTCAGTGTTCAGAGTGCTGGGTGCTCAGTACTCAGGGTGCTCAGTGCTCAGTACTCAGGGTGCTCAGTGCTCAGTACTCACCGTGCTGGGTGCTCAGTGCTCAGGGTGCTCGGTGCTCAGTACTCAGGGTGCTCAGTGCTCAGTACTCAGCGTGCTGGGTGCTCAGTGCTCAGGGTGCTGGGTGCTCAGTACTCAGGGTGCTGGGTGCTTTGTACTCAGGATGCTCGTTCTTCAGTGCTCAGGGTGCTGAGTGCTCAGTACTCAGGGTGCTGGGTGCTCAGTGCTCAGGGTTCTCAGTGCTCAGTACTCAGGGTGCTCAGTGCTCTGGGTGCTGGGTGCTCAGTGCTCGGGGTGCTGGGTGCTCAGTGCTCAGGGTGCTGGGTGCTCAGTACTCAGGGTGCTCAGTGCTCAGGGTGCTGGGTGCTCAGTGCTCGGGGTGCTAGGTACTCAGTGCTCAGTACACAGGGTGCTGAGTGCTCAGTGCTCGGGGTGCTGGGTGCTCAGTGCTCAGTACTCAGCGTGCTGGGTGCTCGGATGCTCGGGGTGCTGGATGCTCAGTACTCAGGGTGCTGGGTGCTCAGTGCTCAGGGTGCTGGGTGCTCAGTACTCAGGGTGCTGGGTGCTCAGTGCTCGGGGTGCTGGGTGCTCAGTGCTCGGGGTGCTGGGTGCTCAGTGCTCAGGGTGCTGGGTGCTCAGTGCTCAGAGTGCTGGGTGCTCAGTACTCAGGGTGCTCGGTGCTCAGTACTCAGGGTGCTCAGTGCTCAGTACTCAGCGTGCTGGGTGCTCAGTGCTCAGGGTGCTGGGTGCTCAGTACTCAGGGTGCTGGGTGCTTAGTACTCAGGGTGCTCGGTCCTCAGTGCTCAGGGTGCTGGGTGCTCAGTACTCAGGGTGCTGGGTGCTCAGTGCTCAGGGTGCTCAGTGCTCAGTACTCAGGGTGCTCAGTGCTCAGTGCTCTGGGTGCTGGGTGCTCAGTGCTCGGGGTGCTGGGTGCTCAGTGCTCAGGGTGCTGGGTGCTCAGTACTCAGGGTGCTCAGTGCTCAGTACTCAGCGTGCTGGGTGCTCAGTGCTCAGGGTGCTCGGTGCTCAGTACTCAGGGTGCTCAGTGCTCAGTACTCAGCGTGCTGGGTGCTCAGTGCTCAGGGTGCTGGGTGCTCAGTGCTCAGTGCTCGGGGTGCTGGGTGCTCAGTGCTCAGGGTGCTGGGTGATCAGTGCTCGGGGTGCTGGGTGCTCAGTGCTCAGGGTGCTCGGTGCTCAGTGCTCAGAGTGCTGGGTGCTCAGTACTCAGGGTGCTCAGTGCTCAGTACTCAGGCTGCTCAGTGCTCAGTGCTCAGGGTGCTCGGTGCTCAGTACTCAGGGTGCTCGGTGCTCAGTACTCAGGGTGCTCAGTGCTCAGTACGCAGGGTGCTCAGTGCTCAGTGCTCGGGGTGCTGGGTGCTCAGTGCTCGGGGTGCTGGGTGCTCAGTGCTCGGGGTGCTGGGTGCTCAGTGCTCAGGGTGCTGGGTGCTCAGTGCTCAGAGTGCTGGGTGGTCAGTACTCAGGGTGCTCAGTGCTCAGTACTCAGGGTGCTCAGTGCTCAGTACTCAGCGTGCTGGGTGCTCAGTGCTCAGGGTGCTGGGTGCTCAGTGCTCGGGGTGCTGGGTGCTCAGTGCTGAGTGTGCTGGCTGCTCAGTGCTCAGGGTGCTGGGTGCTCAGTACTCAGGGTGCTCGGTGCTCAGTACTCAGGGTGCTCAGTGCTCAGTACTCAGCGTGCTGGGTGCTCAGTGCTCAGGGTCCTCGGTGCTCAGTACTCAGGGTGCTCTGTGCTCAGTACTCAGCGTGCTTTGTGCTCAGTGCTGAGGGTGCTGGGTGCTCCGTACTCAGGGTGCTGGGTGCTCAGTACTCAGGGTGCTGGGTGCTCAGTACTCAGGGTGCTGGGTGCTCAGTGCTCGGGGTGCTCGGTGATCAGTACTCAGGGTGCTGGGTGCTCAGTGCTCAGGGTGCTGGGTGCTCAGTGCTCACGGTGCTGGTTGCTCAGTGCTCAGGGTGCTGGGTGCTCGGTGCTCGGGGTGCTGGGTGCTCAGTGCTCGGGGTGCTCGGTGCTCAGTACTCAGGGTGCTCAGTGCTCAGTACTCAGGGTGCTGGGTGCTCAGTGCTCAGGGTGCTGGGTGCTCAGTACTCAGTGTGCTGGGTGCTCAGTGCTCAGGGTGCTCGGTGCTCAGTATTCAGGGTGCTGGGTGCTCAGTGCTCGGTGTGCTCGGTGCTCAGTACGTTGGCTGCTCAGTACTCAGGGTGCTGGGTGCTCAGTGCTCAGGGTGATCGGTGCTCAGTACTCAGGGTGCTCAGTACTCAGGGTGCTGGTTGCTCAGGGCTCGGGGTGCTGGGAGCTCAGTACTCAGGGTGCTGGGTGCTCAGTGCTCGGGGTGCTGGGTGCTGAGTCCTCAGGGTGCTGGGTGCTCAGTACTCGGGGTGCTCGGTGCTCAGTACTCAGGGTGCTGGGTGCTCAGTACTCAGGGTGCTGGGTGCTCAGTACTCAGGGTGCTCGCTGCTCAGTACTCAGGGTGCTGGGTGCTCAGTGCTCAGGGTGCTGGGTGCTCAGTACTCAGGGTGCTGGGTGCTCAGTGCTCAGGGTGATCGGTGCTCAGTCCTCAGGGTGCTCAGTACTCAGGGTGCTGGGTGCTCAGTGCTCAGGTTGCTCACTACTCATGGTGCTGGGTGCTCAGTACTCAGGGTGCTGGGTGCTCAGTGCTCGGGGTGCTGGGTGCTCAGTACTCAGGGTGCTGGGTGCTCAGTACTCAGGGTGCTCAGTGCTCGGGTAGCTCGGTGCTCAGTACTCAGGGTGCTGGGTGCTCAGTACTCAGGGTGCTGGGTGCTCAGTGCTCGGGGTGCTTGGTGCTCAGTTCTCGGGGTGCTGGGTGCTCAGTGCTCGGGGTGCTCGCTGCTCAGTACTCAGGGTGCTGGGTGCTCAGTGCTCCGGGTGCTCAGTACTCAGGGTGCTGTGTGCTCAGTACTCCGGGTGCTGGGTGCTCAGTGCTCGGGGTGCTCGGTGCTCAGTGCTCAAGGTGCTGGGTGCTCATTGCTCAGGGTGCTGGGTGCTCAGTACTCAGGGTGCTGGGTGCACAGTGCTCAGGGTGCTCGGTGCTCAGTACGTTGGGTGCTCAGTACTCAGGGTGCTGGGTGCTCAGTGCTCAGGGTGCTGGGTGCTCAGTGCTCAGGGTACTCAGTGCTCAGGGTGCTGGGTGCTCGTTGCTCAGTACTCAGGGTGCTCAGTGCTCAGTACTCAGGGTACTGGGTGCTCAGTGCTCAGGGTGCTGGCTGCTCAGTACTCAGGGTGCTGGGTGCTCGGTGCTCAGTATGCTGGGTGCTCAGTACTCAGGGTGCTGGGTGCTCAGTACTCAGGGTGCTCGGTGCTCAGTACTCAGGGTGCTGGGTGCTCAGTGCTCGGGGTGCTGGGTGCTCAGTACTCAGGGTGCTGGGTGCTCAGTACTCAGTGTGCTCGGTGCTCAGTGCTCAGGGTGCTGGGTGCTCAGTGCTCAGTGCTCGGGGTGCAGGGTGCTCAGTGCTCGGGGTGCTGGGTGCTCAGTGCTCGGGGTGCTGGGTGCTCAGTGCTCAGGGTGCTGGGTGCTCAGTGCTCAGAGTGCTGGGTGCTCAGTACTCAGGGTGCTCAGTGCTCAGTACTCAGGGTGCTCAGTGCTCAGTACTCAGCGTGCTGGGTGCTCAGTGCTCAGGGTGCTCGGTGCTCAGTACTCAGGGTGCTCAGTGCTCAGTACTCAGCGTGCTGGTTGCTCAGTGCTCAGGGTGCTGGGTGCTCAGTGCTCAGTGCTCGGGGTGCTGGGTGCTCAGTGCTCAGGGTGCTGGGTGCTCAGTGCTCGGGGTGCTGGGTGCTCAGTACTCAGGGTGCTCAGTGCTCAGTACTCAGGGTGCTCAGTGCTCAGTGCTCAGGGTGCTCGGTGCTCAGTACTCAGGGTGCTCGGTGCTCAGTACTCAGGGTGCTCAGTGCTCAGTACGCAGGGTGCTCAGTGCTCAGTGCTCGGGGTGCTGGGTGCTCAGTGCTCGGGGTGCTGGGTGCTCAGTGCTCGGGGTGCTGGGTGCTCAGTGCTCAGGGTGCTGGGTGCTCAGTGTTCAGAGTGCTGGGTGCTCAGTACTCAGGGTGCTCAGTGCTCAGTACTCAGGGTGCTCAGTGCTCAGTACTCACCGTGCTGGGTGCTCAGTGCTCAGGGTGCTCGGTGCTCAGTACTCAGGGTGCTCAGTGCTCAGTACTCAGCGTGCTGGGTGCTCAGTGCTCAGGGTGCTGGGTGCTCAGTACTCAGGGTGCTGGGTGCTTTGTACTCAGGATGCTCGTTCTTCAGTGCTCAGGGTGCTGAGTGCTCAGTACTCAGGGTGCTGGGTGCTCAGTGCTCAGGGTTCTCAGTGCTCAGTACTCAGGGTGCTCAGTGCTCAGTGCTCTGGGTGCTGGGTGCTCAGTGCTCGGGGTGCTGGGTGCTCAGTGCTCAGGGTGCTGGGTGCTCAGTACTCAGGGTGCTCAGTGCTCAGGGTGCTGGGTGCTCAGTGCTCGGGGTGCTAGGTACTCAGTGCTCAGTACACAGGGTGCTGAGTGCTCAGTGCTCGGGGTGCTGGGTGCTCAGTGCTCAGTACTCAGCGTGCTGGGTGCTCGGATGCTCGGGGTGCTGGATGCTCAGTACTCAGGGTGCTGGGTGCTCAGTGCTCAGGGTGCTGGGTGCTCAGTACTCAGGGTGCTGGGTGCTCAGTGCTCAGGGTGCTGGGTGCTCAGTACTCACGGTGCTGGGTCCTCAGTGCTCAGGGTGCTGGGTGCTCAGTGCTCGGGGTGCTCAGTACTCAGGGTGCTGTGTGTTCAGTGCTCAGGGTACTGGGTGCTCAGTATTCAGGGTGCTTGGTGCTTAGTACTCAGGGTGCTGGGTGCTCAGTACTCCGGGTGCTGGGTGCTCAGTGCTCAGGGTGCTCGGTGCTCAGTACGTTGGGTGCTCAGTACTCAGGGTGCTGGGTGCTCAGTGCTCAGGGTGCTGGGTGCTCAGTGCTCAGGGTACTCAGTGCTCAGGGTGCTGGGTGCTCGTTGCTCAGTACTCAGGGTGCTCAGTGCTCAGTACTCAGGGTACTGGGTGCTCAGTGCTCAGGGTGCTGGCTGCTCAGTACTCAGGGTGCTGGGTGCTCGGTGCTCAGTATGCTGGGTGCTCAGTACTCAGGGTGCTGGGTGCTCAGTACTCAGGGTGCTCGGTTCTCAGTACTCAGGGTGCTGGGTGCTCAGTGCTCGGGGTGCTGGGTGCTCAGTACTCAGGGTGCTGGGTGCTCAGTACTCAGTGTGCTCGGTGCTCAGTGCTCAGGGTGCTGGGTGCTCAGTGCTCAGTGCTCGGGGTGCAGGGTGCTCAGTGCTCGGGGTGCTGGGTGCTCAGTGCTCGGGGTGCTGGGTGCTCAGTGCTCAGGGTGCTGGGTGCTCAGTGCTCAGAGTGCTGGGTGCTCAGTACTCAGGGTGCTCAGTGCTCAGTACTCAGGGTGCTCAGTGCTCAGTACTCAGCGTGCTGGGTGCTCAGTGCTCAGGGTGCTCGGTGCTCAGTACTCAGTGTGCTCAGTGCTCAGTACTCAGCGTGCTGGGTGCTCAGTGCTCAGGGTGCTCGGTGCTCAGTACTCAGGGTGCTCAGTGCTCAGTACTCAGCGTGCTGGTTGCTCAGTGCTCAGGGTGCTGGGTGCTCAGTGCTCAGTGCTCGGGGTGCTGGGTGCTCAGTGCTCAGGGTGCTGGGTGCTCAGTGCTCGGGGTGCTGGGTGCTCAGTACTCAGGGTGCTCAGTGCTCAGTACTCAGGGTGCTCAGTGCTCAGTGCTCAGGGTGCTCGGTGCTCAGTACTCAGGGTGCTCGGTGCTCAGTACTCAGGGTGCTCAGTGCTCAGTACGCAGGGTGCTCAGTGCTCAGTGCTCGGGGTGCTGGGTGCTCAGTGCTCGGGGTGCTGGGTGCTCAGTGCTCGGGGTGCTGGGTGCTCAGTGCTCAGGGTGCTGGGTGCTCAGTGTTCAGAGTGCTGGGTGCTCAGTATTCAGGGTGCTCAGTGCTCAGTACTCAGGGTGCTCAGTGCTCAGTACTCACCGTGCTGGGTGCTCAGTGCTCAGGGTGCTCGGTGCTCAGTACTCAGGGTGCTCAGTGCTCAGTACTCAGCGTGCTGGGTGCTCAGTGCTGAGGGTGCTGGGTGCTCAGTACTCAGGGTGCTGGGTGCTTTGTACTCAGGATGCTCGTTCTTCAGTGCTCAGGGTGCTGAGTGTCAGTACTCAGGGTGCTGGGTGCTCAGTGCTCAGGGTTCTCAGTGCTCAGTACTCAGGGTGCTCAGTGCTCTGGGTGCTGGGTGCTCAGTGCTCGGGGTGCTGGGTGCTCAGTGCTCAGGGTGCTGGGTGCTCAGTACTCAGGGTGCTCAGTGCTCAGGGTGCTGGGTGCTCAGTGCTCGGGGTGCTAGGTACTCAGTGCTCAGTACACAGGGTGCTGAGTGCTCAGTGCTCGGGGTGCTGGGTGCTCAGTGCTCAGTACTCAGCGTGCTGGGTGCTCGGATGCTCGGGGTGCTGGATGCTCAGTACTCAGGGTGCTGGGTGCTCAGTGCTCAGGGTGCTGGGTGCTCAGTACTCAGGGTGCTGGGTGCTCAGTGCTCAGGGTGCTGGGTGCTCAGTACTCACGGTGCTGGGTCCTCAGTGCTCAGGGTGCTGGGTGCTCAGTGCTCGGGGTGCTCAGTACTCAGGGTGCTGTGTGTTCAGTGCTCAGGGTACTGGGTGCTCAGTATTCAGGGTGCTAGGTGCTTAGTACTCAGGGTGCTGGGTGCTCAGTACTCCGGGTGCTGGGTGCTCAGTGCTCGGGGTGCTCGGTGCTCAGTGCTCAAGGTGCTGGGTGCTCAATACTCAGGGTGCTCATTGCTCAGGGTGCTGGGTGCTCAGTACTCAGGGTGCTCAGTGCTCAGTACTCAGGGTGCTGGGTGCTCAGTACTCGGTGTGCTGGGTGCTCAGTACTCAGGGTGCTCGGTGCTCAGTGCTCGGGGTGCTGGGGGCTCAGTACTCAGGGTGCTCAGTGCTCAGTACTCAGGGTGCTCGGTGCTCAGTACTCAGGGTGCTCAGTGCTCAGTACGCAGGGTGCTCAGTGCTCAGTGCTCGGGGTGATGGGTGCTCAGTGCTCGGGGTGCTGGGTGCTCAGTACTCAGGGTGCTGGGTGCTTAGTACTCAGGGTGCTCGGTCCTCAGTGCTCAGGGTGCTGGGTGCTCAGTACTCAGGGTGCTGGGTGCTCAGTGCTCAGGGTGCTCAGTGCTCAGTATTCAGGGTGCTCAGTGCTCAGTGCTCTGGGTGCTGGGTGCTCAGTGCTCGGGGTGCTGGGTGCTCAGTACTCAGGGTGCTCATTGCTCAGGGTGCTGGGTGCTCAGTGCTCGGGGTGCTGGGTACTCAGTGCTCAGTACACAGGGTGCTCAGTGCTCAGTGCTCTGTGTGCTGGGTGCTCAGTGCTCAGTACTCAGGGTGCTGGGTGCTCGGTGCTCAAGGTGCTGGATGCTCAGTACTCAGGGTGCTGGGTGCTCAGTGCGCAGGGTGCTGGGTGCTCAGTGCTCAGGGTGCTGGGTGCTCAGTACTCAGGGTGCTGGGTGCTCAGTGCTCAGGGTGCTGGGTGCTCAGTAGTCAGGGTGCTGGGTCCTCAGTGCTCAGGGTGCTGGGTGCTCAGTGCTCGGGGTGCTCAGTACTCAGGGTGCTGTGTGTTCAGTGCTCAGGGTACTGGGTGCTCAGTACTCAGGGTGCTGGGTGCTCAGTACTCAGGGTGCTGGGTCCTCAGTGCTCAGGGTGCTGGGTGCTCAGTGCTCGGGGTGCTCAGTACTCAGGGTGCTGTGTGTTCAGTGCTCAAGGTGCTGGGTGCTCAGTACTCAGGGTGCTCAGTGCTCAGTACTCAGTGTGCTCAGTGCTCAGTACTCAGGGTGCTCAGTGCTGAGGGTGCTGGGTGCTCAGTGCTCGGGGTGCTGGGTGCTCAGTGCTCAGGGTGCTGTGTGCTCAGTACTCAGGGTGCTCAGTACTCAGGGTGCTGGGTGCTCAGTGCTCAGGGTGCTGGGTCCTCAGTGCTCAGGGTGCTCGGTGCTCAGTGCTCAGGTTGCTGGGTGCTCAGTACTCAGGGTGCTGGGTGCTCAGTACTCAGGGTGCTCAGTGCTCAGTACTCAGGGTGCTGGCTGCTCAGTGCTCAGGGTGCTGGGTGCTCAGTACACAGGGTGCTGGGTGCTCGGTGCTCAGTACGCTGGGTGCTCAGTACTCAGGGTGCTGGGTGCTCAGTACGCAGGGTGCTCGGTGCTCAGTACTCAGGGTGCTGGGTGCTCAGTGCTCTGGGTGCTGGGTGCTCATTAATCAGGGTGCTGGGTGCTCAGTACTCAGGGTGCTCAGTGCTTGGGGTGCTGGGTGCTCAGTACTCAGGGTGCTCAGTGCTTGGGCTGCAGGGTGCTCAGTACTCAGGGTGCTGGTTGCTCAGTGCTCAGGTTGCTGGGTGCTGAGTACTCAGGGTGCTGGGTGCTCAGTACTCAGGCTGCTGGGTGCTCAGTGCTCGGGGTGCTGGTTGCTCAGTGCTCGCGGTGCTGGGTGCTCAGTGCCCGGGGTGCTGGGTGCTCAGTGCTCAGGGTGCTGTGTGCTCAGTGCTCAGGGTGCTGGGTGCTCAGTGCTCGGAGTGCTGGGTGCTCAGTGCTCGGGGTGCAAGGTGCTCAGTGCTCGGGGTGCTCGCTGCTCAGTACTCAGGGTGCTGGGTGCTCAGTGCTCCGGGTGCTCAGTACTCAGGGTGCTGTGTGTTCAGTGCTCAGGGTGCTGGGTGCTCAGTACTCAGGGTGCTCGGTGCTTAGTACTCAGGGTCCTGGGTGCTCAGTACTCCGGGTGCTGGGTGCTCAGTGCTCGGGGTGCTCGGTGCTCAGTGCTCAAGGTGCTGGGTGCTCAATACTCAGGGTGCTCATTGCTCAGGGTGCTGGGTGCTCAGTACTCAGGGTGCTGGGTGCTCAGTGCTCAGGGTGCTCGGTGCTCAGTACGTTGGGTGCTCAGTACTCAGGGTGCTGGGTGCTCAGTGCTCAGGGTGCTGGGTGCTCAGTGCTCAGGGTGCTGGGTGCTCAGTGCTCAGGGTGCTGGCTGCTCGGTGCTCGGGGTGCTGGGTGCTCAGTGCTCGGGGGGCTCGGTGCTCAGTACTCAGGGTGCTCAGTGCTCATTACTAAGGGTGCTGGGTGCTCAGTGCTCAGGGTGCTGGGTGCTCAGTACTCAGGGTGCTGGGTGCTCGGTGCTCAGTACGCTGGGTGCTCAGTACTCAGGGTGCTGGGTGCTCAGTACTCAGGGTGCTCAGTGCTCAGTACTCAGGGTGCTGGGTGCTCAGTGCTCGGGGTGCTGGGTGCTCAGTACTCAGGTTGCTGGGTGCTCAGTGCTCGGGGTGCTCGGTGCTCAGTGCTCGGGGTGCTGGGTGCTCAGTACTCAGGGTGCTGGGTGCTCAGTACTCGGTGTGCTGGGTGCTCAGTACTCAGTGTGCTCGGTGCTCAGTGCTCAGGGTGCTGGGTGCTCAGTGCTCAGTGCTCGGGGTGCTGGGTGCTCAGTGCTCGGGGTGCTGGGTGCTCAGTGCTCGGGGTGCTGGGTGCTCAGTGCTCAGGGTGCTTTGTGCTCAGTGCTCAGAGTGCTGGGTGCTCAGTACTCAGGGTGCTCAGTGCTCAGTACTCAGGCTGCTCAGTGCTCAGTACTCAGCGTGCTGGGTGCTCAGTGCTCAGGGTGCTCGGTGCTCAGTACTCAGGGTGCTCAGTGCTCAGTACTCAGCGTGCTGGTTGCTCAGTGCTCAGGGTGCTGGGTGCTCAGTGCTCAGTGCTCGGGGTGCTGGGTGCTCAGTACTCAGGGTGCTCAGTGCTCAGTACTCAGGGTGCTCAGTGCTCAGTGCTCAGGGTGCTCGGTGCTCAGTACTCAGGGTGCTCGGTGCTCAGTACTCAGGGTGCTCAGTGCTCAGTACGCAGGGTGCTCAGTGCTCAGTGCTCGGGGTGCTGGGTGCTCAGTGCTCGGGGTGCTTGGTGCTCAGTGCTCGGGGTGCTGGGTGTTCAGTGCTCAGGGTGTTGGGTGCTCAGTGTTCAGAGTGCTGGGTGCTCAGTACTCAGGGTGCTCAGTGCTCAGTACTCAGGGTGCTCAGTGCTCAGTACTCACCGTGCTGGGTGCTCAGTGCTCAGGGTGCTCGGTGCTCAGTACTCAGGGTGCTCAGTGCTCAGTACTCAGCGTGCTGGGTGCTCAGTGCTCAGGGTGCTGGGTGCTCAGTACTCAGGGTGCTGGGTGCTTTGTACTCAGGATGATCGTTCTTCAGTGCTCAGGGTGCTGAGTGCTCAGTACTCAGGGTGCTGGGTGCTCAGTGCTCAGGGTTCTCAGTGCTCAGTACTCAGGGTGCTCATTGCTCAGTGCTCTTGGTGCTGGGTGCTCAGTGCTCGGGGTGCTGGGTGCTCAGTGCTCAGGGTGCTGGGTGCTCAGTACTCAGGGTGCTCAGTGCTCAGGGTGCTGGGTGCTCAGTGCTCGGGGTGCTAGGTACTCAGTGCTCAGTACACAGGGTGCTGAGTGCTCAGTGCTCGGGGTGCTGGGTGCTCAGTGCTCAGTACTCAGCGTGCTGGGTGCTCGGTGCTCGGGGTGCTGGATGCTCAGTACTCAGGGTGCTGGGTGCTCAGTACTCAGGGTGCTGGGTGCTCAGTGCTCAGGGTGCTGGGTGCTCAGTACTCACGGTGCTGGGTCCTCAGTGCTCAGGGTGCTGGGTGCTCAGTGCTCGGGGTGCTCAGTACTCAGGGTGCTGTGTGTTCAGTGCTCAGGGTACTGGGTGCTCAGTACTCAGGGTGCTAGTTGCTTAGTACTCAGGGTGCTGGGTGCTCAGTACTCCGGGTGCTGGGTGCTCAGTGCTCAGGGTGCTCGGTGCTCAGTGCTCAGGTTGCTGGGTGCTCAGTACTCAGGGTGCTCATTGCTCAGGGTGCTGGGTGCTCAGTACTCAGGGTGCTGGGTGCTCAGTACTCAGGGTGCTCAGTGCTCAGTACACAGGCTGCTCAGTGCTCAGTACTCAGGGTGCTCAGTGCTCAGGGTGCTGGGTGCTCAGTGCTCGGTGTGCTGGGTGCTCAGTGCTCAGGATGCTGGGTGCTCAATACTCAGGGTGCTGGGTGCTCGGTGCTCAGTACAATGGGTGCTCAGTACTCAGGGTGCTGGGTGCTCAGTACTCAGGGTGCTCGGTGCTCAATACTCAGGGTGCTGGGTCCTCAGTGCTCGGGGTGCTGGGTGCTCATTAATCAGGGTGCTGGGTGCTCAGTACTCAGGGTGCTCAGTGCTTGGGGTGCTGGGTGCTCAGTACTCAGGGTGCTCAGTGCTTGGGGCGCAGGGTGCTCAGTACTCAGGGTGCTGGTTACTCAGTGCTCAGGGTGCTGGGTGCTGAGTACTCAGGGTGCTGGGTGCTCAGTACTCAGGGTGCTGGGTGCTCAGTGCTCGGGGTGCTGGGTGCTCAGTGCTCGGGGTGCTGGGTGCTCAGTGCTCGGGGTGCTGGGTGCTCAGTTCTCGGGGTGCTGGGTGCTCAGTGCTCAGGGTGCTGGGTGCTCAGTGCTCAGGGTGCTGGGTGCTCAGTGCTCGGGGTGCTCGGTGCTCAGTGCTCGGGGTGCTGGGTGCTCAGTACTCGTGGTGCTCAGTGCTCAGTACTATGGATGCTGGGTGCTCAGTGCTCAGGGTGCTGGGTGCTCAGTGCTCGGGGTGCTGGGTGCTCGGTGCTCAGGTTGCTGGGTGCTCAGTGCTCAGTATTCAGGGTGCTCAGTGCTCGGGGTGCTGGGTGCTCAGTACTCAGGGTGCTGGGTGCTCAGTGCTCAGGGTGCTGGGTGCTCAGTGCTCAGGGTGCTGGGTGCTCAGTGCTCAGGGTGCTGGGTACTCAGTGCTCGGGGAGCTGGGTGCTCAGTACTCAGGGTGCTGGGTGCTCAGTACTCAGGGTGCTGGATGCTCAGTGCTCGGGGTGCTGGGTGATCAGTGCTCGGGGTGCTGGGTGCTCAGTGCTCGGGGTGCTCGCTGCTCAGTACTCAGGGTGCTGGGTGCTCAGTGCTCCGGGTGCTCACTACTCAGGGTGCTGTGTGTTCAGTGCTCAGGGTGCTGGGTGCTCAGTACTCAGGGTGCTCGGTGCTTAGTACTCAGGGTGCTGGGTGCTCAGTACTGCGGGTGCTGGGTGCTCAGTGCTCGGGGTGCTCAGTGCTCAGTGCTCAAGGTGCTGGGTGCTCAGTACTCAGGGTGCTCATTGCTCAGGGTGCTGGGTGCTCAGTACTCAGGGTGCTGGGTGCTCAGTGCTCAGGGTGCTCGGTGCTCAGTACGTTGGGTGCTCAGTACTCAGGGTGCTGGGTGCTCAGTGCTCAGGGTGCTGGGTGCTCAGTGCTCAGGGTGCTGGGTGCTCAGTGCTCGGGGTGCTCGGTGCTCAGTACTCAGGGTGCTCAGTGCTCAGTACTCAGGGTGCTGGGTGCTCAGTGCTCAGGGTGCTGGGTGCTCAGTACTCCGGGTGCTCGGTGCTCGGTGCTCAGTACGCTGGGTGCTCAGTACTCAGGGTGCTGGGTGCTCAGTGCTCGGGGTGCTCGTTGCTCAGTGCTCGGGGTGCTGGGTGCTCAGTACTCAGGGTGCTGGGTTCTCTGTACTCAGTGTGCTGGGTGCTCAGTACTCAGGGTGCTCGGTGCTCAGTGCTCGGGGTGCTGGGTGCTCAGTACTCAGGGTGCTCGGTGCTCAGTACTCAGGGTGCTCAGTGCTCAGTACGCAGGGTGCTCAGTGCTCAGTGCTCGGGGTGCTGGGTGCTCAGTGCTCGGGGTGCTGGGTGCTCAGTGCTCGGGGTGCTGGGTGCTCAGTGCTCAGGGTGCTGGGTGCTCAGTGCTCAGAGTGCTGGGTGCTCAGTACTCAGGGTGCTCGGTGCTCAGTACTCAGGGTGCTCAGTGCTCAGTACTCAGCGTGCTGGGTGCTCAGTGCTCAGGGTGCTGGGTGCTCAGTACTCAGGGTGCTGGGTGCTTAGTACTCAGGGTGCTCGGTCCTCAGTGCTCAGGGTGCTGGGTGCTCAGTACTCAGGGTGCTGGGTGCTCAGTGCTCAGGGTGCTCAGTGCTCAGTACTCAGGGTGCTCAGTGCTCAGTGCTCTGGGTGCTGGGTGCTCAGTGCTCGGGGTGCTGGGTGCTCAGTGCTCAGGGTGCTGGGTGCTCAGTACTCAGGGTGCTCAGTGCTCAGTACTCAGCGTGCTGGGTGCTCAGTGCTCAGGGTGCTCGGTGCTCAGTACTCAGGGTGCTCAGTGCTCAGTACTCAGCGTGCTGGGTGCTCAGTGCTCAGGGTGCTGGGTGCTCAGTGCTCAGTGCTCGGGGTGCTGGGTGCTCAGTGCTCAGGGTGCTGGGTGATCAGTGCTCGGGGTGCTGGGTGCTCAGTGCTCAGGGTGCTGGGTGCTCAGTGCTCAGAGTGCTGGGTGCTCAGTACTCAGGGTGCTCAGTGCTCAGTACTCAGGCTGCTCAGTGCTCAGTGCTCAGGGTGCTCGGTGCTCAGTACTCAGGGTGCTCGGTGCTCAGTACTCAGGGTGCTCAGTGCTCAGTACGCAGGGTGCTCAGTGCTCAGTGCTCGGGGTGCTGGGTGCTCAGTGCTCGGGGTGCTGGGTGCTCAGTGCTCGGGGTGCTGGGTGCTCAGTGCTCGGGGTGCTGGGTGCTCAGTGCTCAGAGTGCTGGGTGCTCAGTACTCAGGGTGCTCAGTGCTCAGTACTCAGGGTGCTCAGTGCTCAGTACTCAGCGTGCTGGGTGCTCAGTGCTCAGGGTGCTGGGTGCTCAGTGCTCGGGGTGCTGGGTGCTCAGTGCTGAGTGTGCTGGCTGCTCAGTGCTCAGGGTGCTGGGTGCTCAGTACTCAGGGTGCTCGGTGCTCAGTACTCAGGGTGCTCAGTGCTCAGTACTCAGCGTGCTGGGTGCTCAGTGCTCAGGGTCCTCGGTGCTCAGTACTCAGGGTGCTCAGTGCTCAGTACTCAGCGTGCTTTGTGCTCAGTGCTGAGGGTGCTGGGTGCTCCGTACTCAGGGTGCTGGGTGCTCAGTACTCAGGGTGCTGGGTGCTCAGTACTCAGGGTGCTGGGTGCTCAGTGCTCGGGGTGCTCGGTGATCAGTACTCAGGGTGCTGGGTGCTCAGTGCTCAGGGTGCTGGGTGCTCAGTGCTCACGGTGCTGGTTGCTCAGTGCTCAGGGTGCTGGGTGCTCGGTGCTCGGGGTGCTGGGTGCTCAGTGCTCGGGGTGCTCGGTGCTCAGTACTCAGGGTGCTCAGTGCTCAGTACTCAGGGTGCTGGGTGCTCAGTGCTCAGGGTGCTGGGTGCTCAGTACTCAGTGTGCTGGGTGCTCAGTGCTCAGGGTGCTCGGTGCTCAGTATTCAGGGTGCTGGGTGCTCAGTGCTCGGTGTGCTCGGTGCTCAGTACGTTGGCTGCTCAGTACTCAGGGTGCTGGGTGCTCAGTGCTCAGGGTGATCGGTGCTCAGTACTCAGGGTGCTCAGTACTCAGGGTGCTGGTTGCTCAGGGCTCGGGGTGCTGGGAGCTCAGTACTCAGGGTGCTGGGTGCTCAGTGCTCGGGGTGCTGGGTGCTGAGTCCTCAGGGTGCTGGGTGCTCAGTACTCGGGGTGCTCGGTGCTCAGTACTCAGGGTGCTGGGTGCTCAGTACTCAGGGTGCTGGGTGCTCAGTACTCAGGGTGCTCGCTGCTCAGTACTCAGGGTGCTGGGTGCTCAGTGCTCAGGGTGCTGGGTGCTCAGTACTCAGGGTGCTGGGTGCTCAGTGCTCAGGGTGATCGGTGCTCAGTCCTCAGGGTGCTCAGTACTCAGGGTGCTGGGTGCTCAGTGCTCAGGTTGCTCACTACTCATGGTGCTGGGTGCTCAGTACTCAGGGTGCTGGCTGCTCAGTGCTCGGGGTGCTGGGTGCCCAGTACTCAGGGTGCTGGGTGCTCAGTACTCAGGGTGCTCAGTGCTCGGGGAGCTCGGTGCTCAGTACTCAGGGTGCTGGGTGCTCAGTACTCAGGGTGCTGGGTGCTCAGTGCTCGGGGTGCTTGGTGCTCAGTTCTCGGGGTGCTGGGTGCTCAGTCCTCGGGGTGCTCGCTGCTCAGTACTCAGGGTGCTGGGTGCTCAGTGCTCCGGGTGCTCAGTACTCAGGGTGCTGTGTGCTCAGTACTCCGGGTGCTGGGTGCTCAGTGCTCGGGGTGCTCGGTGCTCAGTGCTCAAGGTGCTGCGTGCTCATTGCTCAGGGTGCTGGGTGCTCAGTACTCAGGGTGCTGGGTGCACAGTGCTCAGGGTGCTCGGTGCTCAGTACGTTGGGTGCTCAGTACTCAGGGTGCTGGGTGCTCAGTGCTCAGGGTGCTGGGTGCTCAGTGCTCAGGGTACTCAGTGCTCAGGGTGCTGGGTGCTCGTTGCTCAGTACTCAGGGTGCTCAGTGCTCAGTACTCAGGGTACTGGGTGCTCAGTGCTCAGGGTGCTGGCTGCTCAGTACTCAGGGTGCTGGGTGCTCAGTGCTCAGGGTGCTGGGTGCTCAGTGCTCAGGGTGCTGGGTGCTCAGTGCTCAGGGTGCTGGGTACTCAGTGCTCGGGGAGCTGGGTGCTCAGTACTCAGGGTGCTGGGTGCTCAGTACTCAGGGTGCTGGATGCTCAGTGCTCGGGGTGCTGGGTGATCAGTGCTCGGGGTGCTGGGTGCTCAGTGCTCGGGGTGCTCGCTGCTCAGTACTCAGGGTGCTGGGTGCTCAGTGCTCCGGGTGCTCACTACTCAGGGTGCTGTGTGTTCAGTGCTCAGGGTGCTGGGTGCTCAGTACTCAGGGTGCTCGGTGCTTAGTACTCAGGGTGCTGGGTGCTCAGTACTGCGGGTGCTGGGTGCTCAGTGCTCGGGGTGCTCAGTGCTCAGTGCTCAAGGTGCTGGGTGCTCAGTACTCAGGGTGCTCATTGCTCAGGGTGCTGGGTGCTCAGTACTCAGGGTGCTGGGTGCTCAGTGCTCAGGGTGCTCGGTGCTCAGTACGTTGGGTGCTCAGTACTCAGGGTGCTGGGTGCTCAGTGCTCAGGGTGCTGGGTGCTCAGTGCTCAGGGTGCTGGGTGCTCAGTGCTCGGGGTGCTCGGTGCTCAGTACTCAGGGTGCTCAGTGCTCAGTACTCAGGGTGCTGGGTGCTCAGTGCTCAGGGTGCTGGGTGCTCAGTACTCCGGGTGCTCGGTGCTCGGTGCTCAGTACGCTGGGTGCTCAGTACTCAGGGTGCTGGGTGCTCAGTACTCAGGGTGCTCAGTGCTCAGTACTCAGGGTGCTGGGTGCTCACTGCTCGGGGTGCTGGGTGCTCAGTACTCAGGGTGCTGGGTGCTCAGTGCTCGGGGTGCTCGTTGCTCAGTGCTCGGGGTGCTGGGTGCTCAGTACTCAGGGTGCTGGGTTCTCTGTACTCAGTGTGCTGGGTGCTCAGTACTCAGGGTGCTCGGTGCTCAGTGCTCAGGGTGCTGGGTGCTCAGTACTCAGGGTGCTCGGTGCTCAGTACTCAGGGTGCTCAGTGCTCAGTACGCAGGGTGCTCAGTGCTCAGTGCTCGGGGTGCTGGGTGCTCAGTGCTCGGGGTGCTGGGTGCTCAGTGCTCGGGGTGCTGGGTGCTCAGTGCTCAGGGTGCTGGGTGCTCAGTGCTCAGAGTGCTGGGTGCTCAGTACTCAGGGTGCTCGGTGCTCAGTACTCAGGGTGCTCAGTGCTCAGTACTCAGCGTGCTGGGTGCGCAGTGCTCAGGGTGCTGGGTGCTCAGTACTCAGGGTGCTGGGTGCTTAGTACTCAGGGTGCTCGGTCCTCAGTGCTCAGGGTGCTGGGTGCTCAGTACTCAGGGTGCTGGGTGCTCAGTGCTCAGGGTGCTCAGTGCTCAGTACTCAGGGTGCTCAGTGCTCAGTGCTCTGGGTGCTGGGTGCTCAGTGCTCGGGGTGCTGGGTGCTCAGTGCTCAGGGTGCTGGGTGCTCAGTACTCAGGGTGCTCAGTGCTCAGTACTCAGCGTGCTGGGTGCTCAGTGCTCAGGGTGCTCGGTGCTCAGTACTCAGGGTGCTCAGTGCTCAGTACTCAGCGTGCTGGGTGCTCAGTGCTCAGGGTGCTGGGTGCTCAGTGCTCAGTGCTCGGGGTGCTGGGTGCTCAGTGCTCAGGGTGCTGGGTTTTCAGTGCTCGGGGTGCTGGGTGCTCAGTGCTCAGGGTGCTGGGTGCTCAGTGCTCAGAGTGCTGGGTGCTCAGTACTCAGGGTGCTCAGTGCTCAGTACTCAGGCTGCTCAGTGCTCAGTGCTCAGGGTGCTCGGTGCTCAGTACTCAGGGTGCTCGGTGCTCAGTACTCAGGGTGCTCAGTGCTCAGTACGCAGGGTGCTCAGTGCTCAGTGCTCGGGGTGCTGGGTGCTCAGTGCTCGGGGTGCTGGGTGCTCAGTGCTCGGGGTGCTGGGTGCTCAGTGCTCAGGGTGCTGGGTGCTCAGTGCTCAGAGTGCTGGGTGCTCAGTACTCAGGGTGCTCAGTGCTCAGTACTCAGGGTGCTCAGTGCTCAGTACTCAGCGTGCTGGGTGCTCAGTGCTCAGGGTACTGGGTGCTCAGTGCTCGGGGTGCTGGGTGCTCAGTGCTGAGTGTGCTGGCTGCTCAGTGCTCAGGGTGCTGGGTGCTCAGTACTCAGGGTGCTCGGTGCTCAGTACTCAGGGTGCTCAGTGCTCAGTACTCAGCGTGCTGGGTGCTCAGTGCTGAGGGTGCTGGGTGCTCCGTACTCAGGGTGCTGGGTGCTCAGTACTCAGGGTGCTGGGTGCTCAGTACTCAGGGTGCTGGGTGCTCAGTGCTCGGGGTGCTCGGTGATCAGTACTCAGGGTGCTGGGTGCTCAGTGCTCAGGGTGCTGGGTGCTCAGTGCTCACGGTGCTGGTTGCTCAGTGCTCAGGGTGCTGGGTGCTCGGTGCTCGGGGTGCTGGGTGCTCAGTGCTCGGGGTGCTCGGTGCTCAGTACTCAGGGTGCTCAGTGCTCAGTACTCAGGGTGCTGGGTGCTCAGTGCTCAGGGTGCTGGGTGCTCAGTACTCAGTGTGCTGGGTGCTCAGTGCTCAGGGTGCTCGGTGCTCAGTATTCAGGGTGCTGGGTGCTCAGTGCTCGGTGTGCTCGGTGCTCAGTACGTTGGCTGCTCAGTACTCAGGGTGCTGGGTGCTCAGTGCTCAGGGTGATCGGTGCTCAGTACTCAGGGTGCTCAGTACTCAGGGTGCTGGTTGCTCAGGGCTCGGGGTGCTGGGAGCTCAGTACTCAGGGTGCTGGGTGCTCAGTGCTCGGGGTGCTGGGTGCTGAGTCCTCAGGGTGCTGGGTGCTCAGTACTCGGGGTGCTCGGTGCTCAGTACTCAGGGTGCTGGGTGCTCAGTACTCAGGGTGCTGGGTGCTCAGTACTCAGGGTGCTCGCTGCTCAGTACTCAGGGTGCTGGGTGCTCAGTGCTCAGGGTGCTGGGTGCTCAGTACTCAGGGTGCTGGGTGCTCAGTGCTCAGGGTGATCGGTGCTCAGTCCTCAGGGTGCTCAGTACTCAGGGTGCTGGGTGCTCAGTGCTCAGGTTGCTCACTACTCATGGTGCTGGGTGCTCAGTACTCAGGGTGCTGGGTGCTCAGTGCTCGGGGTGCTGGGTGCTCAGTACTCAGGGTGCTGGGTGCTCAGTACTCAGGGTGCTCAGTGCTCGGGGAGCTCGGTGCTCAGTACTCAGGGTGCTGGGTGCTCAGTAATCAGGGTGCTGGGTGCTCAGTGCTCGGGGTGCTTGGTGCTCAGTTCTCGGGGTGCTGGGTGCTCAGTGCTCGGGGTGCTCGCTGCTCAGTACTCAGGGTGCTGGGTGCTCAGTGCTCCGGGTGCTCAGTACTCAGGGTGCTGGGTGCTCAGTGCTCGGGGTGCTCGGTGCTCAGTGCTCAAGGTGCTGGGTGCTCATTGCTCAGGGTGCTGGGTGCTCAGTACTCAGGGTGCTGGGTGCACAGTGCTCAGGGTGCTCGGTGCTCAGTACGTTGGGTGCTCAGTACTCAGGGTGCTGGGTGCTCAGTGCTCAGGGTGCTGGGTGCTCAGTGCTCAGGGTACTCAGTGCTCAGGGTGCTGGGTGCTCGTTTCTCAGTACTCAGGGTGCTCAGTGCTCAGTACTCAGGGTACTGGGTGCTCAGTGCTCAGGGTGCTGGCTGCTCAGTACTCAGGGTGCTGGGTGCTCGGTGCTCAGTATGCTGGGTGCTCAGTACTCAGGGTGCTGGGTGCTCAGTACTCAGGGTGCTCGGTGCTCAGTACTCAGGGTGCTGGGTGCTCAGTGCTCGGGGTGCTGGGTGCTCAGTACTCAGGGTGCTGGGTGCTTAGTACTCAGGGTGCTGGATGATCGGTGCTCAGTACGCTGGGTGCTCAGTACTCAGGGTGCTGGGTGCTCAGTACTCAGGGTGCTCGGTGCTCAGTACTCAGGGTGCTGGGTGCTCAGTGCTCGGGGTGCTGGCTGCTCAGTACTCAGGGTGCTCAGTGCTCAGTACTCAGGGTGCACAGTGCTCAGTGCTCTGGGTGCTGGGTGCTCAGTGCTCGGGGTGCTGGGTGCTCAGTGCTCAGGGTGCTGGGTGCTCAGTACTCAGGTTGCTCAGTGCTCAGGGTGCTGGGTGCTCAGTGCTCGGGGTGCTGGGTGCTCAGTGCTCAGGGTGCTGGGTGCTCAGTACTCAGGTTGCTCAGTGCTCGGGCTGCTCGGTGCTCAGTGCTCGGGGTGCTGGATGCTCAGTACTCAGGGTGCTGGGTGCTCAGTACTCGGTGTGCTGGGTGCTCAGTACTCAGGGAGCTCGGTGCTCAGTGCTCGGGGTGCTGGGGGCCCAGTACTCAGGGTGCTCGGTGCTCAGTACTCAGGGTGCTCAGTGCTCAGTACGCAGGGTGCTCAGTGCTCAGTGCTCGGGGTGATGGGTGCTCAGTGCTCGGGGTGCTGGGTGCTCAGTACTCAGGGTGCTGGGTGCTTAGTACTCAGGGTGCTCGGTCCTCAGTGCTCAGGGTGCTGGGTGCTCAGTACTCAGGGTGCTGGGTGCTCAGTGCTCAGGGTGCTCAGTGCTCAGTACTCAGGGTGCTCAGTGCTCAGTGCTCTGGGTGCTGGGTGCTCAGTGCTCGGGGTGCTGGGTGCTCAGTACTCAGGGTGCTCAGTGCTCAGGGTGCTGGGTGCTCAGTGCTCGGGGTGCTGGGTACTCAGTGCTCAGTACACAGGGTGCTCAGTGCTCAGTGCTCGGGGTGCTGGGTGCTCAGTGCTCAGTACTCAGGGTGCTGGGTGCTCGGTGCTCAAGGTGCTGGATGCTCAGTACTCAGGGTGCTGGGTGCTCAGTGCTCAGGGTGCTGGGTGCTCAGTGCTCAGGGTGCTGGGTGCTCAGTACTCAGGGTGCTGGGTGCTCAGTGCTCAGGGTGCTGGGTGCTCAGTACTCAGGGTGCTGGGTCCTCAGTGCTCAGGGTGCTGGGTGCTCAGTGCTCGGGGTGCTCAGTACTCAGGGTGCTGTGTGTTCAGTGCTCAGGGTACTGGGTGCTCAGTACTCAGGGTGCTAGGTGCTTAGTACTCAGGGTGCTGGGTGCTCAGTACTCCGGGTGCTGGGTGCTCAGTGCTCGGTGTGCTCGGTGCACAGTGCTCAGGGTGCTGGGTGCTCAGTACTCAGGGTTCTCATTGCTCAGGGTGCTGGGTGCTCAGAACTCAGGGTGCTGGGTGCTCAGTACTCAGGGTGCTCAGTGCTCAGTACTCAGTGTGCTCAGTGCTCAGTACTCAGGGTGCTCAGTGCTGAGGGTGCTGGGTGCTCAGTGCTCGGGGTGCTGGGTGCTCAGTGCTCGGGGTGCTGGGTGCTCAGTGCTCAGGGTGCTGTGTGCTCAGTACTCAGGGTGCTCAGTACTCAGGGTGCTCGGTGCTCAGTGCTCAGGTTGCTGGGTGCTCAGTACTCAGGGTGCTGGGTGCTCAGTACTCAGGGTGCTCAGTGCTCAGTACTCAGGGTGCTGGTTGCTCAGTGCTCAGGGTGCTGGGTGCTCAGTACTCAGGGTGCTGGGTGCTCGGTGCTAAGTACGCTGGGTGCTCAGTACTCAGGGTGGTGGGTGCTCAGTACGCAGGGTGCTCGGTGCTCAGTACTCAGGGTGCTGGGTGCTCAGTGCTCTGGGTGCTGGGTGCTCATTAATCAGGGTGCTGGGTGCTCAGTACTCAGGGTGCTCAGTGCTTGGGGTGCTGGGTGCTCAGTACTCAGGGTGCTCAGTGCTTGGGGTGCAGGGTGCTCAGTACTCAGGGTGCTGGTTGCTCAGTGCTCAGGTTGCTGGGTGCTGAGTACTCAGGGTGCTGGGTGCTCAGTACTCAGGCTGCTGCGTGCTCAGTGCTCGGGGTGCTGGGTGCTCAGTGCTCGCGGTGCTGGGTGCTCAGTGCCCGGGGTGCTGGGTGCTCAGTGCTCAGGGTGCTGGGTGCTCAGTGCTCAGGGCGCTGGGTGCTCAGTGCTCGGAGTGCTGGGTGCTCAGTGCTCGGGGTGCAAGGTGCTCAGTGCTCGGGGTGCTCGCTGCTCAGTACTCAGGGTGCTGGGTGCTCAGTGCTCCGGGTGCTCAGTACTCAGGATGCTGTGTGTTCAGTGCTCAGGGTGCTGGGTGCTCAGTACTCAGGGTGCTCGGTGCTTAGTACTCAGGGTCCTGGGTGCTCAGTACTCCGGGTGCTGGGTGCTCAGAGCTCGTGGTGCTCGGTGCTCAGTGCTCAAGGTGATGGGTGCTCAATACTCAGGGTGCTCATTGCTCAGGGTGCTGGGTGCTCAGTACTCAGGGTGCTGGGTGCTCAGTGCTCGGGGTGCTCGGTGCTCAGTACTCAGGGTGCTCAGTGCTCATTACTAAGGGTGCTGGGTGCTCAGTGCTCAGGGTGCTGGGTGCTCAGTACTCAGGGTGCTGGGTGCTCGGTGCTCAGTACGCTGGGTGCTCAGTACTCAGGGTGCTGGGTGCTCAGTACTCAGGGTGCTCAGTGCTCAGTACTCAGGGTGCTGGGTGCTCAGTACTCGGTGTGCTGGGTGCTCAGTACTCAGGGTGCTCGGTGCTCAGTGCTCGGGGTGCTGGGGGCTCAGTACTCAGGGTGCTCAGTGTTCAGTACTCAGGGTGCTCGGTGCTCAGTACTCAGGGTGCTCAGTGCTCAGTACGCAGGGTGCTCAGTGCTCAGTGCTCGGGGTGATGGGTGCTCAGTGCTCGGGGTGCTGGGTGCTCAGTACTCAGGGTGCTGGGTGCTGGGTGCTCGGTGCTCAAGGTGCTGGATGCTCAGTACTCAGGGTGCTGGGTGCTCACTGCTCAGGGTGCTGGGTGCTCAGTGCTCAGGGTGCTGGGTGCTCAGTACTCAGGGTGCTGGGTGCTCAGTGCTCAGGGTGCTGGGTGCTCAGTACTCAGGGTGCTGGGTCCTCAGTGCTCAGGGTGCTGGGTGCTCAGTGCTCGGGGTGCTCAGTACTCAGGGTGCTGTGTGTTCAGTGCTCAGGGTACTGTGTGCTCAGTACTCAGGGTGCTAGGTGCTTAGTACTCAGGGTGCTGGGTGCTCAGTACTCCGGGTGCTGGGTGCTCAGTGCTCGGTGTGCTCGGTGCACAGTGCTCAGGGTGCTGGGTGCTCAGTACTCAGGGTTCTCATTGCTCAGGGTGCTGGGTGCTCAGAACTCAGGGTGCTGGGTGCTCAGTACTCAGGGTGCTCAGTGCTCAGTACTCAGTGTGCTCAGTGCTCAGTACTCAGGGTGCTCAGTGCTGAGGGTGTTGGGTGCTCAGTGCTCGGGGTGCTGGGTGCTCAGTGCTCGGGGTGCTGGGTGCTCAGTGCTCAGGGTGCTGTGTGCTCAGTACTCAGGGTGCTCAGTACTCAGGGAGCTCGGTGCTCAGTGCTCAGGTTGCTGGGTGCTCAGTACTCAGGGTGCTGGGTGCTCAGTACTCAGGGTGCTCAGTGCTCAATACTCAGGGTGCTGGTTGCTCAGTGCTCAGGGTGCTGGGTGCTCAGTACTCAGGGTGCTGGGTGCTCGGTGCTAAGTACGCTGGGTGCTCAGTACTCAGGGTGGTGGGTGCTCAGTACGCAGGGTGCTCGGTGCTCAGTACTCAGGGTGCTGGGTGCTCAGTGCTCTGGGTGCTGGGTGCTCATTAATCAGTGTGCTGGGTGCTCAGTACTCAGGGTGCTCAGTGCTTGGGGTGCTGGGTGCTCAGTACTCAGGGTGCTCAGTGCTTGGGGTGCAGGGTGCTCAGTACTCAGGGTGCTGGTTGCTCAGTGCTCAGGTTGCTGGGTGCTGAGTACTCAGGGTGCTGGGTGCTCAGTACTCAGGCTGCTGCGTGCTCAGTGCTCGGGGTGCTGGGTGCTCAGTGCTCGCGGTGCTGGGTGCTCAGTGCCCGGGGTGCTGGGTGCTCAGTGCTCAGGGTGCTGGGTGCTCAGTGCTCAGGGCGCTGGGTGCTCAGTGCTCGGAGTGCTGGGTGCTCAGTGCTCGGGGTGCAAGGTGCTCAGTGCTCGGGGTGCTCGCTGCTCAGTACTCAGGGTGCTGGGTGCTCAGTGCTCCGGGTGCTCAGTACTCAGGATGCTGTGTGTTCAGTGCTCAGGGTGCTGGGTGCTCAGTACTCAGGGTGCTCGGTGCTTAGTACTCAGGGTCCTGGGTGCTCAGTACTCCGGGTGCTGGGTGCTCAGAGCTCGTGGTGCTCGGTGCTCAGTGCTCAAGGTGATGGGTGCTCAATACTCAGGGTGCTCATTGCTCAGGGTGCTGGGTGCTCAGTACTCAGGGTGCTGGGTGCTCAGTGCTCGGGGTGCTCGGTGCTCAGTACTCAGGGTGCTCAGTGCTCATTACTAAGGGTGCTGGGTGCTCAGTGCTCAGGGTGCTGGGTGCTCAGTACTCAGGGTGCTGGGTGCTCGGTGCTCAGTACGCTGGGTGCTCAGTACTCAGGGTGCTGGGTGCTCAGTACTCAGGGTGCTCAGTGCTCAGTACTCAGGGTGCTGGGTGCTCAGTACTCGGTGTGCTGGGTGCTCAGTACTCAGGGTGCTCGGTGCTCAGTGCTCGGGGTGCTGGGGGCTCAGTACTCAGGGTGCTCAGTGTTCAGTACTCAGGGTGCTCGGTGCTCAGTACTCAGGGTGCTCAGTGCTCAGTACGCAGGGTGCTCAGTGCTCAGTGCTCGGGGTGATGGGTGCTCAGTGCTCGGGGTGCTGGGTGCTCAGTACTCATGGTGCTGGGTGCTTAGTACTCAGGGTGCTCGGTCCTCAGTGCTCAGGGTGCTGGGTGCTCAGTACTCAGGGTGCTGGGTGCTCAGTGCTCAGGGTGCTCAGTGCTCAGTACTCAGGGTGCTCAGTGCTCTGGCTGCTGGGTGCTCAGTGCTCGGGGTGCTGGGTGCTCAGTACTCAGGGTGCTCAGTGCTCAGGGTGCTGGGTGCTCAGTGCTCGGGGTGCTGGGTACTCAGTGCTCAGTACACAGGGTGCTCAGTGCTCAGTGCTCGGGGTGCTGGGTGCTCAGTGCTCAGTACTCAGGGTGCTGGGTGCTCGGTGCTCAAGGTGCTGGATGCTCAGTACTCAGGGTGCTGGGTGCTCAGTGCTCAGGGTGCTGGGTGCTCAGTGCTCAGGGTGCTGGGTGCTCAGTACTCAGGGTGCTGGGTGCTCAGTGCTCAGGGTGCTGGGTGCTCAGTACTCAGGGTGCTGGGTCCTCAGTGCTCAGGGTGCTGGGTGCTCAGTGCTCGGGGTGCTCAGTACTCAGGGTGCTGTGTGTTCAGTGCTCAGGGTACTGGGTGCTCAGTACTCAGGGTGCTAGGTGCTTAGTACTCAGGGTGCTGGGTGCTCAGTACTCCGGGTGCTGGGTGCTCAGTGCTCGGTGTGCTCGGTGCTCAGTGCTCAGGGTGCTGGGTGCTCAGTACTCAGGGTTCTCATTGCTCAGGGTGCTGGGTGCTCAGTACTCAGGGTGCTGGATGCTCAGTACTCAGGGTGCTCAGTGCTCAGTACTCAGTGTGCTCAGTGCTCAGTACTCAGGGTGCTCAGTGCTGAGGGTGCTGGGTGCTCAGTGCTAGGGGTGCTGGGTGCTCAGTGCTCAGGGTGCTGTGTGCTCAGTACTCAGGGTGCTCAGTACTCAGGGTGCTAGATGCTCAGTGCTCAGGGTGCTGGGTCCTCAGTGCTCAGGGTGCTCGGTGCTCAGTGCTCAGGTTGCTGGGTGCTCAGTACTCAGGGTGCTGGGTGCTCAGTACTCAGGGTGCTCAGTGCTCAGTACTCAGGGTGCTGGTTGCTTAGTGCTCAGGGTGCTGGGTGCTCAGTACTCAGGGTGCTGGGTGCTCGGTGCTCAGTACGCTGGGTGCTCAGTACTCAGGGTGCTGGGTGCTCAGTACGCAGGGTGCTCGGTGCTCAGTACTCAGGGTGCTGGGTGCTCAGTGCTCTGGGTGCTGGGTGCTCATTAATCAGGGTGCTGGGTGCTCAGTACTCAGGGTGCTCAGTGCTTGGGGTGCTGGGTGCTCAGTACTCAGGGTGCTCAGTGCTTGGGGTGCAGGGTGCTCAGTACTCAGGGTGCTGGTTGCTCAGTGCTCAGGTTGCTGGGTGCTGAGTACTCAGGGTGCTGGGTGCTCAGTACTCAGGCTGCTGGGTGCTCAGTGCTCGGGGTGCTGGGTGCTCAGTGCTCGCGGTGCTTGGTGCTCAGTGCCCGGGGTGCTGGGTGCTCAGTGCTCGGGGTGCTGGGTGCTCAGTGCTTGGGGTGCTGGGTGCTCAGTGCTCAGGGTGCTGGGTGCTCAGTGCTCAGAGTGCTGGGTGCTCAGTACTCAGGGTGCTCAGTGCTCAGTGCTCAGGGTGCTGGGTGCTCAGTGCTCAGTGCTCGGGGTGCTGGGTGCTCAGTGCTCGGGGTGCTGGGTGCTCAGTGCTTGGGGTGCTGGGTGCTCAGTGCTCAGGGTGCTGGGTGCTCAGTGCTCAGAGTGCTGGGTGCTCAGTACTCAGGGTGCTCAGTGCTCAGTACTCAGGGTGCTCAGTGCTCAGTACTCAGCGTGCTGGGTGCTCAGTGCTCAGGGTGCTCGGTGCTCAGTACTCAGGGTGCTCAGTGCTCAGTACTCAGCGTGCTGGGTGCTCAGTGCTCAGGGTGCTGTGTGCTCAGTGCTCAGTGCTCGGGGTGCTGGGTGCTCAGTGCTCAGGGTGCTGGGTGCTCAGTGCTCGGGGTGCTGGGTGCTCAGTACTCAGGGTGCTCAGTGCTCAGTACTCAGGGTGCTCAGTGCTCAGTGCTCAGGGTGCTCGGTGCTCAGTACTCAGGGTGCTCGGTGCTCAGTACTCAGGGTGCTCAGTGCTCAGTACGCAGGGTGCTCAGTGCTCAGTGCTCGGGGTGCTGGGTGCTCAGTGCTCGGGGTGCTGGGTGCTCAGTGCTCGGGGTGCTGGGTGCTCAGTGCTCAGGGTGCTGTGTGCTCAGTGCTCAGAGTGCTGGGTGCTCAGTACTCAGGGTGCTCAGTGCTCAGTACTCAGGGTGCTCAGTGCTCAGTACTCACCGTGCTGGGTGCTCAGTGCTCAGGGTGCTGGGTGCTCAGTACTCAGGGTGCTGGGTGCTTAGTACTCAGGGTGCTCGGTCTTCAGTGCTCAGGGTGCTGGGTGCTCAGTACTCAGGGTGCTGGGTGCTCAGTGCTCAGGGTTCTCAGTGCTCAGTACTCAGGGTGCTCAGTGCTCAGTGCTCTGGGTGCTGGGTGCTCAGTGCTCGGGGTGCAGGGTGCTCAGTGCTCAGGGTGCTGGGTGCTCAGTACTCAGGGTGCTCACTGCTCAGGGTGCTGGGTGCTCAGTGCTCGGGGTGCTGGGTACTCAGTGTTCAGTACACAGGGTGCTGAGTGCTCAGTGCTCGGGGTGCTGGGTGCTCAGTGCTCAGTACTCAGCGTGCTGGGTGCTCGGTGCTCGGGGTGCTGGATGCTCAGTACTCAGGGTGCTGGGTGCTCAGTGCTCAGGGTGCTGGGTGCTCAGTACTCAGGGTGCTGGGTGCTCAGTGCTCAGGGTGCTGGGTGCTCAGTACTCACGGTGCTGGGTCCTCAGTGCTCAGGGTGCTGGGTGCTCAGTGCTCGGGGTGCTCAGTACTCAGGGTGCTGTGTGTTCAGTGCTCAGGGTACTGGGTGCTCAGTACTCAGGTTGCTAGGTGCTTATTACTCAGGGTGCTGGGTGCTCAGTACTCCGGGTGCTGGGTGCTCAGTGCTCGGGGTGCTCGGTGCTCAGTGCTCAGGGTGCTGGGTGCTCAGTACTCAGGGTGCTCATTGCTCAGGGTGCTGGGTGCTCAGTCCTCAGGGTGCTGGGTGCTCAGTACTCAGGGTGCTCAGTGCTCAGTACTCAGGCTGCTCAGTGCTCAGTACTCAGGGTGCTCAGTGCTCAGGGTGCTGGGTGCTCAGTGCTCGGTGTGCTGGGTGCTCAGTGCTCAGGGTGCTGGGTGCTCAATACTCAGGGTGCTGGGTGCTCGGTGCTCAGTACAATGGGTGCTCAGTACTCAGGGTGCTGGGTGCTCAGTACTCAGGGTGCTCGGTGCTCACTACTCAGGGTGCTGGGTCCTCAGTGCTCGGGGTGCTGGGTTCTCATTAATCAGGGTGCTGGGTGCTCAGTACTCAGGGTGCTCAGTGCTTGGGGTGCTGGGTGCTCAGTACTCAGGGTGCTCAGTGCTTGGGGCGCAGGGTGCTCAGTACTCAGGGTGCTGGTTGCTCAGTGCTCAGGGTGCTGGGTGCTGAGTACTCAGGGTGCTGGGTGCTCAGTACTCAGGGTGCTGGGTGCTCAGTGCTCGGGGTGCTGGGTGCTCAGTGCTCGGGGTGCTGGGTGCTCAGTGCTCGGGGTGCTGGGTGCTCAGTGCTTGGGGTGCTGGGTGCTCAGTGCTCGGGGTGCTCGGTGCTCAGTGCTCGGGGTGCTGGGTGCTCAGTACTCGTGGTGCTCAGTGCTCAGTACTATGGGTGCTGGGTGCTCAGTGCTCAGGGTGCTGGGTGCTCAGTGCTCGGGGTGCTGGGTGCTCGGTGCTCAGGTTGCTGGGTGCTCAGTGCTCAGTATTCAGGGTGCTCAGTGCTCAGGGTGCTGGGTGCTCAGTACTCAGGGTGCTGGGTGCTCAGTGCTCAGGGTGCTGGGTGCTCAGTGCTCAGGGTGCTGGGTGCTCAGTGCTCAGGGTGCTGGGTACTCAGTGCTCGGGGTGCTGGGTGCTCAGTATTCAGGGTGCTGGGTGCTCAGTACTCAGGGTGCTGGATGCTCAGTGCTCGGGGTGCTGGGTGATCAGTGCTCGGGGTCCTGGGTGCTCAGTGCTCGGGGTGCTCGCTGCTCAGTACTCAGGGTGCTGGGTGCTCAGTGCTCCGGGTGCTCACTACTCAGGGTGCTGTGTGTTCAGTGCTCAGGGTGCTGGGTGCTCAGTACTCAGGGTGCTCGGTGCTTAGTACTCAGGGTGCTGGGTGCTCAGTACTGCGGGTGCTGGGTGCTCAGTGCTCGGGGTGCTCGGTGCTCAGTGCTCAAGGTGCTGGGTGCTCAGTACTCAGGGTGCTCATTGCTCAGGGTGCTGGGTGCTCAGTACTCAGGGTGCTGGGTGCTCAGTGCTCAGGGTGCTCGGTGCTCAGTACGTTGGGTGCTCAGTACTCAGGGTGCTGGGTGCTCAGTGCTCAGGGTGCTGGGTGCTCAGTGCTCAGGGTGCTGGGTGCACAGTGCTCGGGGTGCTCGGTGCTCAGTACTCAGGGTGCTCAGTGCTCAGTACTCAGGGTGCTGGGTGCTCAGTGCTCAGGGTGCTGGGTGCTCAGTACTCCGGGTGCTCGGTGCTCAGTACGCTGGGTGCTCAGTACTCAGGGTGCTGGGTGCTCAGTACTCAGGGTGCTCAGTGCTCAGTACTCAGGGTGCTGGGTGCTCACTGCTCGGGGTGCTGGGTGCTCAGTACTCAGGGTGCTGGGTGCTCAGTGCTCGGGGTGCTCGTTGCTCAGTACTCAGGGTGCTGGGTGCTCAGTGCTCCGGGTGCTCAGTACTCAGGGTGCTGTGTGTTCAGTGCTCAGGGTGCTGGGTGCTCAGTACTCAGGGTGCTCGGTGCTTAGTACTCAGGGTCCTGGGTGCTCAGTACTCCGGGTGCTGTGTGCTCAGTGCTCGCGGTGCTCGGTGCTCAGTGCTCAAGGTGCTTTGTGCTCAATACTCAGGGTGCTCATTGCTCAGGGTGCTGGGTGCTCAGTACTCAGGGTGCTGGGTGCTCAGTGCTCAGGGTGTTCGCTGCTCAGTACGTTGGGTGCTCAGTACTCAGGGTGCTGGGTGCTCAGTGCTCAGGGTGCTGGGTGCTCAGTGCTCAGGGTGCTGGGTGCTCAGTGCTCAGGGTGCTGGCTGCTCGGTGCTCGGGGTGCTGGGTGCTCAGTGCTCGGGGTGCTCGGTGCTCAGTACTCAGGGTGCTCAGTGCTCATTACTAAGGGTGCTGGGTGCTCAGTGCTCAGGGTGCTGGGTGCTCAGTACTCAGGGTGCTGGGTGCTCGGTGCTTAGTACGCTGGGTGCTCAGTACTCAGGGTGCTGGGTGCTCAGTACTCAGGGTGCTCAGTGCTCAGTACTCAGGGTGCTGGGTGCTCAGTGCGCGGGGTGCTGGGTGCTCAGTACTCAGGTTGCTGGGTGCTCAGTGCTCGGGGTGCTCGGTGCTCAGTGCTCGGGGTTCTGGGTGCTCAGTACTCAGGGTGATGGGTGCTCAGTACTCGGTGTGCTGGGTGCTCAGTACTCAGTGTGCTCGGTGCTCAGTGCTCAGGGTGCTGGGTGCTCAGTGCTCAGTGCTCGGGGTGCTGGGTGCTCAGTGCTCGGGGTGCTGGGTGCTCAGTGCTCGGGGTGATGGGTGCTCAGTGCTCAGGGTGCTGGGTGCTCAGTGCTCAGAGTGCTGGGTGCTCAGTACTCAGGGTGCTCAGTGCTCAGTACTCAGGGTGCTCAGTGCTCAGTACTCAGCGTGCTGGGTGCTCAGTGCTCAGGGTGCTCGGTGCTCAGTACTCAGGGTGCTCAGTGCTCAGTACTCAGCGTGCTGGGTGCTCAGTGCTCAGGGTGCTGTGTGCTCAGTGCTCAGTGCTCGGGGTGCTGGGTGCTCAGTGCTCAGGGTGCTGGGTGCTCAGTGCTCGGGGTGCTGGGTGCTCAGTACTCAGGGTGCTCAGTGCTCAGTACTCAGGGTGCTCAGTGCTCAGTGCTCAGGGTGCTCGGTGCTCAGTACTCAGGGTGCTCGGTGCTCAGTACTCAGTGTGCTCAGTGCTCAGTACGCAGGGTGCTCAGTGCTCAGTGCTCGGGGTGCTGGGTGCTCAGTGCTCGGGGTGCTGGGTGCTCAGTGCTTGGGGTGCTGGGTGCTCAGTGCTCAGGGTGCTGTGTGCTCAGTGCTCAGAGTGCTGGGTGCTCAGTACTCAGGGTGCTCAGTGCTCAGTACTCAGGGTGCTCAGTGCTCAGTACTCACCGTGCTGGGTGCTCAGTGCTCAGGGTGCTCGGTGCTCAGTACTCAGGGTGCTCAGTGCTCAGTACTCAGCGTGCTGGGTGCTCAGTGCTCAGGGTGCTGGGTGCTCAGTACTCAGGGTGCTGGGTGCTTAGTACTCAGGGTGCTCGGTCGTCAGTGCTCAGGGTGCTGGGTGCTCAGTACTCAGGGTGCTGGGTGCTCAGTGCTCAGGGTTCTCAGTGCTCAGTACTCAGGGTGCTCAGTGCTCAGTGCTCTGGGTGCTGGGTGCTCAGTGCTCGGGGTGCAGGGTGCTCAGTGCTCAGGGTGCTGGGTGCTCAGTACTCAGGGTGCTCAGTGCTCAGGGTGCTGGGTGCTCAGTGCTCGGGGTGCTGGGTACTCAGTGCTCAGTACACAGGGTGCTGAGTGCTCAGTGCTCGGGGTGCTGGGTGCTCAGTGCTCAGGGTGCTGGGTGCTCAGTGCTCAGGGTGCTGGGTGCTCAGTACTCAGTGTGCTGGGTGCTCAGTGCTCAGGGTGCTGGGTGCTCAGTACTCACGGTGCTGGGTCCTCAGTGCTCAGGGTGCTGGGTGCTCAGTGCTCGGGGTGCTCAGTACTCAGGGTGCTGTGTGTTCAGTGCTCAGGGTACTGGGTGCTCAGTACTCAGGGTGCTAGGTGCTTAGTACTCAGGGTGCTGGGTGCTCAGTACTCCGGGTGCTGGGTGCTCAGTGCTCGGGGTGCTCGGTGCTCAGTGCTCAGGGTGCTGGGTGCTCAGTACTCAGGGTGCTCATTGCTCAGGGTGCTGGGTGCTCAGTACTCAGGGTGCTGGGTGCTCAGTACTCAGGGTGCTCAGTGCTCAGTACTCAGGCTGCTCAGTGCTCAGTACTCAGGGTGCTCAGTGCTCAGGGTGCTGGGTGCTCAGTGCTCGGTGTGCTGGGTGCTCAGTGCTCAGGGTGCTGGGTGCTCAATACTCAGGGTGCTGGGTGCTCGGTGCTCAGTACAATGGGTGCTCAGTACTCACTGTGCTGGGTGCTCAGTACTCAGGGTGCTCGGTGCTCAGTACTCAGGGTGCTGGGTCCTCAGTGCTCGGGGTGCTGGGTGCTCATTTATCAGGGTGCTGGGTGCTCAGTACTCAGGGTGCTCAGTGCTTGGGGTGCTGGGTGCTCAGTACTCAGGGTGCTCAGTGCTTGGGGCGCAGGGTGCTCAGTACTCAGGGTGCTGGTTGCTCAGTGCTCAGGGTGCTGAGTGCTGAGTACTCAGGGTGCTGGGTGCTCAGTACTCAGGGTGCTGGGTGCTCAGTGCTCGGGGTGCTGGGTGCTCGGTGCTCAGGTTGCTGGGTGCTCAGTGCTCAGTATTCAGGGTGCTCAGTGCTCGGGGTGCTGGGTGCTCAGTACTCAGGGTGCTGGGTGCTCAGTGCTCAGGGTGCTGGGTGCTCAGTGCTCAGGGTGCTGGGTGCTCAGTGCTCAGGGTGCTGGGTACTCAGTGCTCGGGGTGCTGGGTGCTCAGTACTCAGGGTGCTGGGTGCTCAGTACTCAGGGTGCTGGATGCTCAGTGCTCGGGGTGCTGGGTGATCAGTGCTCGGGGTGCTGGGTGCTCAGTGCTCGGGGTGCTCGCTGCTCAGTACTCAGGGTGCTGGGTGCTCAGTGCTCCGGGTGCTCACTACTCAGGGTGCTGTGTGTTCAGTGCTCAGGTTGCTGGGTGCTCAGTACTCAGGGTGCTCGGTGCTTAGTACTCAGGGTGCTGGGTGCTCAGTACTGCGGGTGCTGGGTGCTCAGTGCTCGGGGTGCTCGGTGCTCAGTGCTCAAGGTGCTGGGTGCTCAGTACTCAGTGTGCTCATTGCTCAGGGTGCTGGGTGCTCAGTACTCAGGGTGCTGGGTGCTCAGTGCTCAGGGTGCTCGGTGCTCAGTACGTTGGGTGCTCAGTACTCAGGGTGCTGGGTGCTCAGTGCTCAGGGTGCTGGGTGCTCAGTGCTCAGGGTGCTGGGTGCACAGTGCTCGGGGTGCTCGGTGCTCAGTACTCAGGGTGCTCAGTGCTCAGTACTCAGGGTGCTGGGTGCTCAGTGCTCAGGGTGCTGGGTGCTCAGTACTCCGGGTGCTCGGTGCTCGGTGCTCAGTACGCTGGGTGCTCAGTACTCAGGGTGCTGGGTGCTCAGTACTCAGGGTGCTCAGTGCTCAGTACTCAGGGTGCTGGGTGCTCACTGCTCGGGGTGCTGGGTGCTCAGTACTCAGGGTGCTGGGTGCTCAGTGCTCGGGGTGCTCGTTGCTCAGTGCTCGGGGTGCTGGGTGCTCAGTACTCAGGGTGCTGGGTTCTCTGTACTCAGTGTGCTGGGTGCTCAGTACTCAGGGTGCTCGGTGCTCAGTGCTCGTGGTGCTGGGTGCTCAGTACTCAGGGTGCTCGGTGCTCAGTACTCAGGGTGCTCAGTGCTCAGTACTCAGGGTGCTCAGTGCTCAGTGCTCGGGGTGCTGGGTGCTCAGTGCTCGGGGTGCTGGGTGCTCAGTGCTCGGGGTGCTGGGTGCTCAGTGCTCAGGGTGCTGGGTGCTCAGTGCTCAGAGTGCTGGGTGCTCAGTACTCAGGCTGCTCGGTGCTCAGTACTCAGGGTGCTCAGTGCTCAGTACTCAGCGTGCTGGGTGCTCAGTGCTCAGGGTGCTGGGTGCTCAGTACTCAGGGTGCTGGGTGCTTAGTACTCAGGGTGCTCGGTCCTCAGTGCTCAGGGTGCTGGGTGCTCAGTACTCAGGGTGCTTGGTGCTCAGTGCTCAGGGTGCTCAGTGCTCAGTACTCAGGGTGCTCAGTGCTCAGTGCTCTGGGTGCTGGGTGCTCAGTGCTCGGGGTGCTGGGTGCTCAGTGCTCAGGGTGCTGGGTGCTCAGTACTCAGGGTGCTCAGTGCTCAGTACTCAGCGTGCTGGGTGCTCAGTGCTCAGGGTGCTCGGTGCTCAGTACTCAGGGTGCTCAGTGCTCAGTACTCAGCGTGCTGGGTGCTCAGTGCTCAGGGTGCTGGGTGCTCAGTGCTCAGTGCTCGGGGTGCTGGGTGCTCAGTGCTCAGGGTGCTGGGTGCTCAGTGCTCAGAGTGCTGGGTGCTCAGTACTCAGGGTGCTCAGTGCTCAGTACTCAGGCTGCTCAGTGCTCAGTGTTCAGGGTGCTCGGTGCTCAGTACTCAGGGTGCTCGGTGCTCAGTACTCAGGGTGCTCAGTGCTCAGTACGCAGGGTACTCAGTGCTCAGTGCTCAGGGTGCTGGGTGCTCAGTGCTCGGGGTGCTGGGTGCTCAGTGCTCGGCGTGCTGGGTGCTCAGTGCTCAGGGTGCTGGGTGCTCCATACTCAGGGTGCTTTGTGCTCGGTGCTCAGTACAATGGGTGCTCAGTACTCAGGGTGCTGGGTGCTCAGTACTCAGGGTGCTCGGTGCTCAGTACTCAGGGTGCTGGGTGCTCAGTGCTCGGGGTGCTGGGTGCTCATTAATCAGGGTGCTGGGTGCTCAGTACTCAGGGTGCTCAGTGCTTGGGGTGCTGGGTGCTCAGTACTCAGGGTGCTCAGTGCTTGGGGCGCAGGGTGTTCAGTACTCAGGGTGCTGGTTGCTCAGTGCTCAGGGTGCTGGGTGCTGAGTACTCAGGGTGCTGGGTGCTCAGTACTCAGGGTGCTGGGTGCTCAGTGCTCGGGGTGCTGGGTGCTCAGTGCTCGGGGTACTGGGTGCTCAGTGCTCGGGGTGCTGGGTGCTCAGTGCTCGGGGTGCTGGGTGCTCAGTGCTCAGGGTGCTGGGTGCTCAGTGCTCGGGGTGCTGGGTGCTCAGTGCTCCGGGTGCTCGGTGCTCAGTGCTCGGGGTGCTGGGTGCTCAGTACTCGTGGTGCTCAGTGCTCAGTACTATGGGTGCTGGGTGCTCAGTGCTCAGGGTGCTGGGTGCTCAGTGCTCAGGGTGCTGGGTGCTCGGTGCTCAGGTTGCTGGGTGCTCAGTGCTCAGTATTCAGGATGCTCAGTGCTCGGGGTTCTGGGTGCTCAGTACTCAGGGTGCTGGGTGCTCAGTGCTCAGGGTGCTGGGTGCTCAGTGCTCAGGGTGCTGGGTGCTCAGTGCTCGGGGTGCTGGGTGCTCAGTACTCAGGGTGCTTGGTGCTCAGTGCTCAGGGTGCTCAGTGCTCAGTACTCAGGGTGCTCAGTGCTCAGTGCTCTGGGTGCTGGGTGCTCAGTGCTCGGGGTGCTGGGTGCTCAGTGCTCAGGGTGCTGGGTGCTCAGTACTCAGGGTGCTCAGTGCTCAGTACTCAGCGTGCTGGGTGCTCAGTGCTCAGGGTGCTCGGTGCTCAGTACTCAGGGTGCTCAGTGCTCAGTACTCAGCGTGCTGGGTGCTCAGTGCTCAGGGTGCTGGGTGCTCAGTGCTCAGTGCTCGGGGTGCTGGGTGCTCAGTGCTCAGGGTGCTGGGTGATCAGTGCTCGGGGTGCTGGGTGCTCAGTGCTCAGGGTGCTGGGTGCTCAGTGCTCAGAGTGCTGGGTGCTCAGTACTCAGGGTGCTCAGTGCTCAGTACTCAGGCTGCTCAGTGCTCAGTGTTCAGGGTGCTCGGTGCTCAGTACTCAGGGTGCTCGGTGCTCAGTACTCAGGGTGCTCAGTGCTCAGTACGCAGGGTGCTCAGTGCTCAGTGCTCAGGGTGCTGGGTGCTCAGTGCTCGGGGTGCTGGGTGCTCAGTGCTCGGGGCGCTGGGTGCTCAGTGCTCAGGGTGCTGGGTGCTCAGTGATCAGAGTGCTGGGTGCTCAGTACTCAGGGTGCTCAGTGCTCAGTACTCAGGGTGCTCAGTGCTCAGTACTCAGCGTGCTGGGTGCTCAGTGCTCAGGGTGCTCGGTGCTCAATACTCAGTGTGCTCAGTGCTCAGTACTCAGCGTGCTGGGTGCTCAGTGCTCAGGGTCCTGGGTGCTCAGTACTCAGGGTGCTGGGTGCTTAGTACTCAGGGTGCTCGGTCTTCAGTGCTCAGGGTGCTGGGTGCTCAGTACTCAGGGTGCTGGGTGCTCAGTGCTCAGGGTTCTCAGTGCTCAGTACTCAGGGTGCTCAGTGCTCAGTGCTCTGGGTGCTGGGTGCTCAGTGCTCGGCGTGCTGGGTGCTCAGTGCTCAGGGTGCTGGGTGCTCCATACTCAGGGTGCTGTGTGCTCGGTGCTCAGTACAATGGGTGCTCAGTACTCAGGGTGCTGGGTGCTCAGTACTCAGGGTGCTCGGTGCTCAGTACTCAGGGTGCTGGGTGCTCAGTGCTCGGGGTGCTGGGTGCTCATTAATCAGGGTGCTGGGTGCTCAGTACTCAGGGTGCTCAGTGCTTGGGGTGCTGGGTGCTCAGTACTCAGGGTGCTCAGTGCTTGGGGCGCAGGGTGGTCAGTACTCAGGGTGCTGGTTGCTCAGTGCTCAGGGTGCTGGGTGCTGAGTACTCAGGGTGCTGGGTGCTCAGTACTCAGGGTGCTGGGTGCTCAGTGCTCGGGGTGCTGGGTGCTCAGTGCTCGGGGTACTGGGTGCTCAGTGCTCGGGGTGCTGGGTGCTCAGTGCTCGGGGTGCTGGGTGCTCAGTGCTCAGGGTGCTGGGTGCTCAGTGCTCGGGGTGCTGGGTGCTCAGTGCTCCGGGTGCTCGGTGCTCAGTGCTCGGGGTGCTGGGTGCTCAGTACTCGTGGTGCTCAGTGCTCAGTACTATGGGTGCTGGGTGCTCAGTGCTCAGGGTGCTGGGTGCTCAGTGCTCAGGGTGCTGGGTGCTCGGTGCTCAGGTTGCTGGGTGCTCAGTGCTCAGTATTCAGGATGCTCAGTGCTCGGGGTTCTGGGTGCTCAGTACTCAGGGTGCTGGGTGCTCAGTGCTCAGGGTGCTGGGTGCTCAGTGCTCAGGGTGCTGGGTGCTCAGTGCTCGGGGTGCTGGGTGCTCAGTACTCAGGGTGCTGGGTGCTCAGTACTCAGGGTGCTGGGTGCTCAGTGCTCGGGGTTCAGGGTGCTCAGTGCTCGGGGTGCTCGCTGCTCATTACTCAGGGTGCTGGGTGCTCAGTGCTCCGGGTGCTCACTACTCAGGGTGCTGTGTGTTCAGTGCTCAGGGTGCTGGGTGCTCAGTACTCAGGGTGCTCGGTGCTTAGTACTCAGGGTGCTGGGTGCTCAGTACTGCGGGTGCTGGGTGCTCAGTGCTCGGGGTGCTCGGTGCTCAGTGCTCAAGGTGCTGGGTGCTCAGTACACAGGGTGCTCATTGCTCAGGGTGCTGGCTGCTCAGTACTCAGGGTGCTGGGGGCTCAGTGCTCAGGGTGCTCGGTGCTCAGTACGTTGGGTGCTCAGTACTCAGGGTGCTGGGTGCTCAGTGCTCAGGGTGCTGGGTGCTCAGTGCTCAGGGTGCTGGGTGCTCAGTGCTCGGGGTGCTCGGTGCTCAGTACTCAGGGTGCTCAGTGCTCAGTACTCAGGGTGCTGGGTGCTCAGTGCTCAGGGTGCTGGGTGCTCAGTACTCAGGGTGCACGGTGCTCGGTGCTCAGTACGCTGGGTGCTCAGTACTCAGGGTGCTGGGTGCTCAGTACTCAGGGTGCTCAGTGCTCAGTACTCAGGGTGCTGGGTGCTCACTGCTCGGGGTGCTGGGTGCTCAGTACTCAGGGTGCTGGGTGCTCAGTGCTCGGGGTGCTCGTTGCTCAGTGCTCGGGGTGCTGGGTGCTCAGTACTCAGGGTGCTGGGTTCTCTCTACTCAGTGTGCTGGGTGCTCAGTACTCAGGGTGCTCGGTGCTCAGTGCTCGGGGTGCTGGGTGCTCAGTACTCAGGGTGCTCGGTGCTCAGTACTCAGGGTGCTCAGTACTCAGGGTGCTGGGTGCTCAGGGCTCGGGGTGCTGGGAGCTCAGTACTCAGGGTGCTGGGTGCTCAGTGCTCGGAGTGCTGGGTGCTGAGTGCTCAGGGTGCTGGGTGCTCAGTACTCAGGGTGCTCGCTGCTCAGTACTCAGGGTGCTGGGTGCTCAGTGCTCAGGGTGCTGGGTGCTCAGTACTCAGGGTGCTGGGTGCTCAGTGCTCAGGGAGATAGGTGCTCAGTCCTCAGGGTGCTCAGTACTCAGGATGCTGGGTGCTCAGTGCTCGGGTTGCTCAGTACTCAGGGTGCTGGGTGCTCAGTACTCAGGGTGCTGGGTGCTCAGTGCTCGGGGTGCTGGGTGCTCAGTGCTCAGGGTGATGGGTGCTCAGTACTCAGGGTGCTGGGTGCTCAGTACTCAGGGTGCTCAGTGCTCGGGGAGCTCGGTGCTCAGTACTCAGGGTGCTGGGTGCTCAGTACTCAGTGCTCGGGGTCCTGGGTGCTCAGCGCTCTGGGTGCTTAGTGCACAGTACTCAGGGTGCTGGGTGCTCAGTATTCAGGGTGCTCAGTGCTCGGGGTGATGAGTGCTCAGTACTCAGGGTGCTGGGTGCTCAGTACTCAGGGTGCTGGGTGCTCATTCTCGGGGTGCTGGGTGCTCAGTGCTCGGGGTGCTGGGTGCTCAGTACTCGGGGTGATGGGTGCTCAGTGCTCAGCATGCTGGGTGCTCAGTACTCAGGGTGCTCGGTTCTCAGTACTCAGGGTGCTGTGTGCTCATTCTCGGGGTGCTGGGTGCTCAGTGCTCGGGGTGCTGGGTGCTTAGTGCTCAGGGTCCTCGGTGCTCAGTACTCAGGGTGCTCAGTACTCAGCGTGCTTTGAGCTCAGGGCTCAGGGTGCTGGGTGATCAGTACTCAGGGTGCTGGGTGCTCAGTACTCACGGTGCTGGGTGCTCAGTACTCGGGGTGCTCGGTGCTCATTACTCAGGGTGCTGGGTGCTCAGTGCTCGGGGTGCTCGCTGCTCAGTACTCTTGGTGCTGGGTGCTCAGTGCTCGGGGTGCTCGGTGCTCAGTACTCAGGGTGCTGGGTGCTCAGTGCTCAGGGTGCTGCGTGCTCAGTGCTCGGGGTGCTCGGTGCTCAGTACTCAGGGTGCTGGGTGCTCATTACTCAGGGTGCTGGGTGCTCAGTACTCGGGGTGCTTGGTGCTCAGTACTCAGGGTGCTGGGTGCTCAGTGCTCACGGTCCTCGGTGCTCAGTACTCAGGGTGCTCAGTACTCAGCGTGCTTTGTGCTCAGTGCTCAGAGTGCTGGGTGCTCATTACTCAGGGTGCTCGGTGCTCAGTACTCAGGGTGCTCAGTTCTCAGTACTCAGCGTGCTGGGTGCTCAGTGCTCAGGGTGCTCGGTGCTCAGTACTCAGGGTGCTCAGTGCTCAGTACTCAGCGTGTTGGGTGCTCAGTGCTCAGGGTGCTGGGTGCTCAGTACTCAGGGTGCTGGGTGCTTAGTACTCAGGGTGCTCGGTCCTCAGTGCTCAGGGTGCTGGGTGCTCAGTGCTCAGGGTGCTCAGTTCTCAGTACTCAGGGTGCTCAGTGCTCAGTGCTCAGGGTGCTCAGTGCTCAGTACTCATGGTGCTCAGTGCTCTGGGTGCTGGGTGCTCATTGCTCGGGGTGCTGGGTGCTCAGTGCTCAGGGTGCTGGGTGCTCAGTACTCAGGGTGCTTAGTGCTCAGGGTGCTGGGTGCTCAGTGCTCGGGGTGATGGGTACTCAGTGCTCAGTACACAGGGTGCTGAGTGCTCAGTGCTCGGGGTGCTGGGTGCTCAGTGCTCAGTACTCAGCGTGCTGGGTGCTCAGTGCTCGGGGTGCTGGATGCTCAGTACTCAGGGTGCTGGGTGCTCAGTGCTCAGGGTGCTGGGTGCTCAGTACTCAGGGTGCTGGGTGCTCAGTGCTCAGGGTGCTGGGTGCTCAGTGCTCGGGGTGCTGGGTGGTCAGTGCTCAGAATGCTCGGTGCTTAGTACTCATGGTGCTCGGTGCTCGGGGTGCTGGGTGCTCAGTGCTCGGTGTGCTGGGTGCTCAGTGCTCGAGGTGCTGGGTGCTGGGTGCTCGGTGTGCTGGGTGCTCATTGCTCGGGGTGCTGGGTGCTCAGTACTCAGGGTGCTGGGTGCTCAGTACTCAGGGTGCTGGGTGCTCAGTGCTCGGGGTTCTGGGTGCTCAGTGCTCGGGGTGCTGGGTGCTCAGTACTCAGAGTGCTGGGTGCTCAGTACTCAGGGTGCTGGGTGCTCAGTGCTCGGGGTTCTGGGTGCTCAGTGCTCGGGGTGCTCGCTGCTCATTACTCAGGGTGCTGGGTGCTCAGTGCTCCGGGTGCTCACTACTCAGGGTGCTGTGTGTTCAGTGCTCAGGGTGCTACGTGCTCAGTACTCAGGGTGCTCGGTGCTTAGTACTCAGGGTGCTGGGTGCTCAGTACTGCGGGTGCTGGGTGCTCAGTGCTCAGGGTGCTCGGTGCTTAGTACTCAGGGTGCTGGGTGCTCAGTACTGCGGGTGCTGGGTGCTCAGTGCTCGGGGTGCTCGGTGCGCAGTGCTCAAGGTGCTGGGTGCTCAGTACACAGGGTGCTCATTGCTCAGGGTGCTGGGTGCTCAGTACTCAGGGTGCTGGGTGCTCAGTGCTCAGGGTGCTCGGTGCTCAGTACGTTGGGTGCTCAGTACTCAGGGTGCTGGGTGCTCAGTGCTCAGGGTGCTGGGTGCTCAGTGCTCAGGGTGCTGGGTGCTCAGTGCTCGGGGTGCTCGGTGCTCAGTACTCAGGGTGCTCAGTGCTCAGTACTCAGGGTGCTGGGTGCTCAGTGCTCAGGGTGCTGGGTGCTCAGTACTCAGGGTGCACGGTGCTCGGTGCTCAGTACGCTGGGTGCTCAGTACTCAGGGTGCTGGGTGCTCAGTACTCAGGGTGCTCAGTGCTCAGTACTCAGGGTGCTGGGTGCTCACTGCTCGGGGTGCTGGGTGCTCAGTACTCAGGGTGCTGGGTGCTCAGTGCTCGGGGTGCTCGTTGCTCAGTGCTCGGGGTGCTGGGTGCTCAGTACTCAGGGTGCTGGGTTCTCTGTACTCAGTGTGCTGGGTGCTCAGTACTCAGGGTGCTCGGTGCTCAGTGCTCGGGGTGCTGGGTGCTCAGTACTCAGGGTGCTCGGTGCTCAGTACTCAGTGTGCTCAGTGCTCAGTGCTCGGGGTGCTGGGTGCTCAGTGCTCGGGGTGCTGGGTGCTCAGTGCTCGGGGTGCTGGGTGCTCAGTGCTCAGGGTGCTGGGTGCTCAGTGCTCAGAGTGCTGGGTGCTCAGTACTCAGGGTGCACGGTGCTCAGTACTCAGGGTGCTCAGTGCTCAGTACTCAGCGTGCTGGGTGCTCAGTGCTCAGGGTGCTGGGTGCTCAGTACTCAGGGTGCTGGGTGCTTAGTACTCAGGGTGCTCGGTCCTCAGTGCTCAGGGTGCTGGGTGCTCAGTACTCAGGGTGCTGGGTGCTCAGTGCTCAGAGTGCTCAGTGCTCAGTACTCAGGGTGCTCAGTGCTCAGTGCTCTGGGTGCTGGGTGCTCAGTGCTCAGGGTGCTGGGTGCTCAGTACTCAGGGTGCTCAGTGCTCAGGGTGCTGGGTGCTCAGTGCTCGGGGTGCTGGGTACTCAGTGCTCAGTACACAGGGTGCTGAGTGCTCAGTGCTTGGGGTGCTGGGTGCTCAGTGCTCAGTACTCAGGGTGCTGGGTGCTCGGTGCTTGGGGTGCTGGATGCTCAGTACTCAGGGTGCTGGGTGCTCAGTGCTCAGGGTGCTGGGTGCTCAGTACTCAGGGTGCTGGGTGCTCAGTGCTCAGGGTGCTGGGTGCTCAGTACTCAGGGTGCTGGGTCCTCAGTGCTCAGGGTGCTGGGTGCTCAGTGCTCGGGGTGCTCAGTACTCAGGGTGCTGTGTGTTCAGTGCTCAGGGTACTGGGTGCTCAGTACTCAGGGTGCTAGGTGCTTAGTACTCAGGGTGCTGGGTGCTCAGTACTCCGGGTGCTGGGTGCCCAGTGCTCGGGGTGCTCGGTGCTCAGTGCTCAGGGTGCTGGGTGCTCAGTACTCAGGGTGCTCATTGCTCAGGGTGCTGGGTGCTCAGTACTCAGGGTGCTGGGTGCTCAGTACTCAGGGTGCTCAGTGCTCAGTACTCAGGGTGCTCAGTGCTCACTACTCAGGGTGCTCAGTGCTCAGGGTGCTGGGTGCTCAGTGCTCGGGGTGCTGGGTGCTCAGTGCTCAGGGTGCTGTGTGCTCAGTACTCAGGGTGCTCAGTACTCAGGGTGCTGGGTGCTCAATGCTCAGGGTGCTGGGTGCTCAGTGCTCAGGGTGCTCGGTGCTCAGTGCTAAGGGTGCTGGGTGCTCAGTACTCAGGGTGCTGGGTGCTCAGTGCTCGGGGTGCTGGGTGCTCAGTGGTCAGGGTGCTCGGTGCTTAGTACTCATGGTGCTCGGTGCTCGGGGTGCTGGGTGCTCAGTGCTCAGTGTGCTGGGTGCTCAGTGCTCGGGGTGCTGGGTTCTGAGTGCTCGGTGTGCTGGGTGCTCAGTCCTCGGGGTGCTGGGTGCTCAGTGCTCGGGGTGCTGAGTGCTCAGTACTCAGGGTGCTGGGTGCTCGGTGCTCAGTACGCTCTGTGCTCAGTACTCAGGGTGCTGGGTGCTCAGTACTCAGGGTGCTCAGTGCTCAGTACTCAGGGTTCTGGGTGCTCAGTGCTCGGGGTGCTGGGAGCTCATTAATCAGGGTGATGGGTGCTCAGTACTCAGGGTGCTCGGTGCTTGGGGTGCTGGGTGCTCAGTACTCAGGGTGCTCAGTGCTTGGGGTGCTGGGTGCTCAGTACTCAGGGTGCTGGTTGCTCAGTGCTCAGGGTGCTGGGTGCTGAGTACTCAGGGTGCTGGGTGCTCATTGCTCGGGGTGCTGGTTGTTCAGTGCTCGGGGTGCCGGGTGCTCAGTGCTCAGGGTGCTGGGTGCTCAGTGCTCAGGGTGCTGGGTGCTCAGTGATCCGGGTACTGGGTGCTCAGTGCTCGGGGTGCTCGGTGCTCAGTGCTCGGGGTGCTGGGTGCTCAGTACTCGGGTTGCTCATTGCTCAGTACTCAGGGTGCTGGGTGCTCAGTGCCCAGGGTGCTGGGTGCTCAGTGCTCGGGGTGCTGGGTGCTCGGTGCTCAGGTTGCTGGGTGCTCAGTACTCGGGGTGCTGGGTGCTCAGTACTCAGGGTGCTGGGTGCTCATTGCTCGGGGTGCTGGGTGCTCAGTGCTCCGGGTGCTGTGTGCTCAGTGCTCGGGGTGCTGGGTGCTCAGTGCTCAGGGTGCTGGGTGCTCAGTGCTCGGGGTGCTCGGTGCTCAGTACTCAGGGTTCTGTATGCTCAGTGCTCAGGGTGCTTGGTGCTCAGTACTCGGGGTGCTGGGTGCTCAGTGCTCGGTGTGCTCGGTGCTCAGTACGTTGGGTGCTCAGTACTCAGGGTGCTGGGTGCTCAGTGCTCTGGGTGATCGGTGCTCAGTACTCAGGGTGCTCAGTACTCAGGGTGCTGGGTGCTCAGGGCTCGGGGTGCTGGATGCTCAGTACTCAGGGTGCTGGGTGCTCAGTGCTCAGGGTGCTGGGTGCTCAGTACTCAGGGTGCTGGGTGCTCAGTGCTCAGGGTGCTGGGTGCTCAGTACTCAGGGTGCTGGGTCCTCAGTGCTCAGGGTGCTGGGTGCTCAGTGCTCGGGGTGCTCAGTACTCAGGGTGCTGTGTGTTCAGTGCTCAGGGTACTGGGTGCTCAGTACTCAGGGTGCTAGGTGCTTAGTACTCAGGGTGCTGGGTGCTCAGTACTCCGGGTGCTGGGTGCCCAGTGCTCGGGGTGCTCGGTGCTCAGTGCTCAGGGTGCTGGGTGCTCAGTACTCAGGGTGCTCATTGCTCAGGGTGCTGGGTGCTCAGTACTCAGGGTGCTCAGTGCTCAGTACTCAGGGTGCTCAGTGCTCACTACTCAGGGTGCTCAGTGCTCAGGGTGCTGGGTGCTCAGTGCTCGGGGTGCTGGGTGCTCAGTGCTCAGGGTGCTGTGTGCTCAGTACTCAGGGTGCTCAGTACTCAGGGTGCTTTGTGCTCAATGCTCAGGGTGCTGGGTGCTCAGTGCTCAGGGTGCTGGGTACTCAGTGCTCAGGGTGCTCGGTGCTCAGTGCTCAGGTTGCTGGGTGCTCAGTACTCATGGTGCTGGGTGCTCAGTACTCAGGGTGCTCAGTGCTCAGTTCTCAGGGTGCTCAGTGCTCAGTACTCAGGGTGCTCAGTGCTCAGGGTGCTGGGTGCTCAGTGCTCGGGGTGCTGGGTACTCAGTCCACAGGCTGCTGGGTGCTCAGTGCTCAGGGTGCTCGGTGCTCAGTGCTAAGGGTGCTGGGTGCTCAGTACTCAGGGTGCTGGGTGCTCAGTGCTCGGGGTGCTGGGTGCTCAGTGGTCAGGGTGCTCGGTGCTTAGTACTCATGGTGCTCGGTGCTCGGGGTGCTGGGTGCTCAGTGCTCAGTGTGCTGGGTGCTCAGTGCTAGGGGTGCTGGGTTCTGAGTGCTCGGTGTGCTGGGTGCTCAGTCCTCGGGGTGCTGGGTGCTCAGTGCTCGGGGTGCTGGGTGCTCAGTACTCAGGGTGCTGGGTGCTCGGTGCTCAGTACGCTCTGTGCTCAGTACTCAGGGTGCTGGGTGCTCAGTACTCAGGGTGCTCAGTGCTCAGTACTCAGGGTTCTGGGTGCTCAGTGCTCGGGGTGCTGGGTGCTCATTAATCAGGGTGCTGGGTGCTCAGTACTCAGGGTGCTCGGTGCTTGGGGTGCTGGGAGCTCAGTACTCAGGGTGCTCAGTGCTTGGGGTGCTGGGTGCTCAGTACTCAGGGTGCTGGTTGCTCAGTGCTCAGGCTGCTGGGTGCTGAGTACTCAGGGTGCTGGGTGCTCATTGCTCGGGGTGCTGGTTGTTCAGTGCTCGGGGTGCCGGGTGCTCAGTGCTCAGGGTGCTGGGTGCTCAGTGCTCAGGGTGCTGGGTGCTCAGTGCTCCGGGTGCTGGGTGCTCAGTGCTCGGGGTGCTCGGTGCTCAGTGCTCGGGGTGCTGGGTGCTCAGTACTCGGGTTGCTCATTGCTCAGTACTCAGGGTGCTGGGTGCTCAGTGCCCAGGGTGCTGGGTGCTCAGTGCTCGGGGTGCTGGGTGCTCGGTGCTCAGGTTGCTGGTTGCTCAGTACTCGGGGTGCTGGGTGCTCAGTACTCAGGGTGCTGGGTGCTCATTGCTCGGGGTGCTGGGTGCTCAGTGCTCCGGGTGCTGTGTGCTCAGTGCTCGGGGTGCTGGGTGCTCAGTGCTCAGGGTGCTGGGTGCTCAGTGCTCGGGGTGCTCGGTGCTCAGTACTCAGGGTTCTGTGTGCTCAGTGCTCAGGGTGCTTGGTGCTCAGTACTCGGGGTGCTGGGTGCTCAGTGCTCAGTGTGCTCGGTGCTCAGTACGTTGGGTGCTCAGTACTCAGGGTGCTGGGTGCTCAGTGCTCAGGGTGATCGGTGCTCAGTACTCAGGGTGCTCAGTACTCAGGGTGCTGGGTGCTCAGTGCTCGGGTTGCTCAGTACTCAGGGTGCTGGGTGCTCAGTACTCAGGGTGCTGGGTGCTCAGTGCTCGGGGTGCTGGGTGCTCAGTGCTCAGGGTGCTGGGTGCTCAGTACTCAGGGTGCTGGGTGCTCAGTACTCAGGGTGCTCAGTGCTCGGGGAGCTCGGTGCTCAGTACTCAGGGTGCTGGGTGCTCAGTACTCAGTGCTCGGGGTCCTGGGTGCTCAGCGCTCTGGGTGCTTAGTGCACAGTACTCAGGGTGCTGGGTGCTCAGTATTCAGGGTGCTCAGTGCTCGGGGTGATGAGTGCTCAGTACTCAGGGTGCTGGGTGCTCAGTACTCAGGGTGCTGGGTGCTCATTCTCGGGGTGCTGGGTGCTCAGTGCTCGGGGTGCTGGGTGCTCAGTACTCGGGGTGCTGGGTGCTCAGTGCTCAGCATGCTGGGTGCTCAGTACTCAGGGTGCTCGGTTCTCAGTACTCAGGGTGCTGTGTGCTCATTCTCGGGGTGCTGGGTGCTCAGTGCTCGGGGTGCTGGGTGCTTAGTGCTCAGGGTCCTCGGTGCTCAGTACTCAGGGTGCTCAGTACTCAGCGTGCTTTGTGCTCAGGGCTCAGGGTGCTGGGTGATCAGTACTCAGGGTGCTGGGTGCTCAGTACTCACGGTGCTGGGTGCTCAGTACTCGGGGTGCTCAGTGCTCATTACTCAGGGTGCTGGGTGCTCAGTGCTCGGGGTGCTCGCTGCTCAGTACTCTTGGTGCTGGGTGCTCAGTGCTCGGGGTGCTCGGTGCTCAGTACTCAGGGTGCTGGGTGCTCAGTGCTCAGGGTGCTGCGTGCTCAGTGCTCGGGGTGCTCGGTGCTCAGTACTCAGGGTGCTGGGTGCTCATTACTCAGGGTGCTGGGTGCTCAGTACTCGGGGTGCTTGGTGCTCAGTACTCAGCGTGCTGGGTGCTCAGTGCTCACGGTCCTCGGTGCTCAGTACTCAGGGTGCTCAGTACTCAGCGTGCTTTGTGCTCAGTGCTCAGAGTGCTGGGTGCTCATTACTCAGGGTGCTCGGTGCTCAGTACTCAGGGTGCTCAGTGCTCAGTACTCAGCGTGCTGGGTGCTCAGTGCTCAGGGTGCTCGGTTCTCAGTACTCAGGGTGCTCAGTGCTCAGTACTCAGCGTGTTGGGTGCTCAGTGCTCAGGGTGCTGGGTGCTCAGTACTCAGGGTGCTGGGTGCTTAGTACTCAGGGTGCTCGGTCCTCAGTGCTCAGGGTGCTGGGTGCTCAGTGCTCAGGGTGCTCAGTTCTCAGTACTCAGGGTGCTCAGTGCTCAGTGCTCAGGGTGCTCAGTGCTCAGTACTCAGGGTGCTCAGTGCTCTGGGTGCTGGGTGCTCATTGCTCGGGGTGCTGGGTGCTCAGTGCTCAGGGTGCTGGGTGCTCAGTACTCAGGGTGCTTAGTGCTCAGGGTGCTGGGTGCTCAGTGCTCGGGGTGATGGGTACTCAGTGCTCAGTACACAGGGTGCTGAGTGCTCAGTGCTCGGGGTGCTGGGTGCTCAGTGCTCAGTACTCAGCGTGCTGGGTGCTCAGTGCTCGGGGTGCTGGATGCTCAGTACTCAGGGTGCTGGGTGCTCAGTGCTCAGGGTGCTGGGTGCTCAGTGCTCGCTGTGCTGGGTGCTGAGTGCTCGGGGTGCTGAGTGCTGAGAGCTCAGGGTGCTGGGTGCTCAGTACTCGGGGTGCTCGGTGCTCAGTACTCAGGGTGCTGGGTGCTCAGTACTCAGGGTGCTGGGTGCTCAGTACTCAGGGTGCTCGCTGCTCAGTACTCAGGGTGCTGGGTGCTCAGTGCTCAGGGCGCTGGGTGCTCAGTACTCGGGGTGCTCGGTGCTCATTACTCAGGGTGCTGGGTGCTCAGTGCTCGGGGTGCTCGCTGCTCAGTACTCTTGTTGCTGGGTGCTCAGTGCTCGGGGTGCTCGGTGCTCAGTACTCAGGGTGCTGGGTGCTCAGTTCTCAGGGTGCTGGGTGCTCAGTACTCAGGGTGCTCAGTACTCAGTACTCAGGGTGCTGGGTGCTCAGTGCTTGGGGTGCTGGGTGCTCAGTGCTCAGGGTGCTGGGTGCTCAGTGCTCAGGGTGCTGGGTGCTCAGTACTCGGAGTGCTCGGTGCTCAGTACTCAGGGTGCTGGGTGCTCAGTGCTCAGGGTCCTCGGTGCTCAGTACTCAGGGTGCTGGCTGCTCAGTGCTTGGGGTGCTGGATGCTCAGGACTCAGGGTGCTGGGGGCACAGTGCTCAGGGTGCTGGGTGCTCAGTACTCAGGGTGCTGGGTGCTCAGTGCTCAGGGTGCTGGGTGCTCAGTGTTCAGAATGCTCGGTGCTTAGTACTCATGGTGCTAGGTGCTCGGGGTGCTGGGTGCTCAGTGCTCGGTGTGCTGGGTGCTCAGTGCGCGGGGTGCTCGTTGCTGAGTGCTCGGTGTGCTGGGTGCTCAGTGCTCAGGGTGCTGGGTGCTCAGTGCTCGGGGTGCTGGGTGCTCGGTGCTCAGGTTGCTGGGTGCTCAGTACTCGGGGTGCTGGGTGCTCAGTACTCAGGGTGCTGGGTGCTCATTGCTCGGGGTGCTGGATGCTCAGTGCTCCGGGTGCTGGGTGCTCAGTGCTCGGGGTGCTGGGTGCTCAGTGCTCAGGTTGCTGGGTGCTCAGTGCTCGGGGTGCTCGGTGCTCAGTACTCAGGGTTCTGTGTGCTCAGTGCTCAGGGTGCTCGGTGCTCAGTACTCAGGGTGCTGGGTGCTCAGTGCTCGGTGTGCTCGGTGCTCAGTACGTTGGGTGCTCAGTACTCAGGTTGCTGGGTGCTCAGTGCTCAGGGTGATCGGTGCTCAGTACTCAGCGTGCTCAGTACTCAGGGTGCTGGGTGCTCAGGGCTCGGGGTGCTGGGAGCTCAGTACTCAGGGTGCTGGGTGCTCAGTGCTCAGGGTGCTGGGTGCTCAGTACTCAGGGTGCTCGCTGCTCAGTACTCAGGGTGCTGGGTGCTCAGTGCTGAGGGTGCTGGGTGCTCAGTACTCAGGGTGCTGTGTGCTCAGTGCTCAGGGAGATCGGTGCTCAGTCCTCAGGGTGCTCAGTACTCAGGGTGCTGGGTGCTCAGTGCTCGGGTTGCTCGCTGCTCAGTACTCTTGGTGCTGGGTGCTCAGTGCTCGGGGTGCTCGGTGCTCAGTACGTTGGGTGCTCAGTACTCAGGGTGCTGGGTGCTCAGTGCTCTGGGTGATCGGTGCTCAGTACTCAGGGTGCTCAGTACTCAGGGTGCTGGGTGCTCAGGGCTCGGGGTGCTGGGTGCTCAGTGCTCGGGGTGCTGGGTGCTCGGTGCTCAGGTTGCTGGGTGCTCAGTACTCGGGGTGCTGGGTGCTCAGTACTCAGGGTGCTGGGTGCTCATTGCTCGGGGTGCTGGGTGCTCAGTGCTCCGGGTGCTGTGTGCTCAGTGCTCGGGGTGCTGGGTGCTCAGTGCTCAGGGTGCTGGGTGCTCAGTGCTCGGGGTGCTCGGTGCTCAGTACTCAGGGTTCTGTATGCTCAGTGCTCAGGGTGCTTGGTGCTCAGTACTCGGGGTGCTGGGTGCTCAGTGCTCGGTGTGCTCGGTGCTCAGTACGTTGGGTGCTCAGTACTCAGGGTGCTGGGTGCTCAGTGCTCTGGGTGATCGGTGCTCAGTACTCAGGGTGCTCAGTACTCAGGGTGCTGGGTGCTCAGGGCTCGGGGTGCTGGATGCTCAGTACTCAGGGTGCTGGGTGCTCAGTGCTCAGGGTGCTGGGTGCTCAGTACTCAGGGTGCTGGGTGCTCAGTGCTCAGGGTGCTGGGTGCTCAGTACTCAGGGTGCTGGGTCCTCAGTGCTCAGGGTGCTGGGTGCTCAGTGCTCGGGGTGCTCAGTACTCAGGGTGCTGTGTGTTCAGTGCTCAGGGTACTGGGTGCTCAGTACTCAGGGTGCTAGGTGCTTAGTACTCAGGGTGCTGGGTGCTCAGTACTCCGGGTGCTGGGTGCCCAGTGCTCGGGGTGCTCGGTGCTCAGTGCTCAGGGTGCTGGGTGCTCAGTACTCAGGGTGCTCATTGCTCAGGGTGCTGGGTGCTCAGTACTCAGGGTGCTCAGTGCTCAGTACTCAGGGTGCTCAGTGCTCACTACTCAGGGTGCTCAGTGCTCAGGGTGCTGGGTGCTCAGTGCTCGGGGTGCTGGGTGCTCAGTGCTCAGGGTGCTGTGTGCTCAGTACTCAGGGTGCTCAGTACTCAGGGTGCTTTGTGCTCAATGCTCAGGGTGCTGGGTGCTCAGTGCTCAGGGTGCTGGGTACTCAGTGCTCAGGGTGCTCGGTGCTCAGTGCTCAGGTTGCTGGGTGCTCAGTACTCATGGTGCTGGGTGCTCAGTACTCAGGGTGCTCAGTGCTCAGTTCTCAGGGTGCTCAGTGCTCAGTACTCAGGGTGCTCAGTGCTCAGGGTGCTGGGTGCTCAGTGCTCGGGGTGCTGGGTACTCAGTCCACAGGCTGCTGGGTGCTCAGTGCTCAGGGTGCTCGGTGCTCAGTGCTAAGGGTGCTGGGTGCTCAGTACTCAGGGTGCTGGGTGCTCAGTGCTCGGGGTGCTGGGTGCTCAGTGGTCAGGGTGCTCGGTGCTTAGTACTCATGGTGCTCGGTGCTCGGGGTGCTGGGTGCTCAGTGCTCAGTGTGCTGGGTGCTCAGTGCTAGGGGTGCTGGGTTCTGAGTGCTCGGTGTGCTGGGTGCTCAGTCCTCGGGGTGCTGGGTGCTCAGTGCTCGGGGTGCTGGGTGCTCAGTACTCAGGGTGCTGGGTGCTCGGTGCTCAGTACGCTCTGTGCTCAGTACTCAGGGTGCTGGGTGCTCAGTACTCAGGGTGCTCAGTGCTCAGTACTCAGGGTTCTGGGTGCTCAGTGCTCGGGGTGCTGGGTGCTCATTAATCAGGGTGCTGGGTGCTCAGTACTCAGGGTGCTCGGTGCTTGGGGTGCTGGGAGCTCAGTACTCAGGGTGCTCAGTGCTTGGGGTGCTGGGTGCTCAGTACTCAGGGTGCTGGTTGCTCAGTGCTCAGGCTGCTGGGTGCTGAGTACTCAGGGTGCTGGGTGCTCATTGCTCGGGGTGCTGGTTGTTCAGTGCTCGGGGTGCCGGGTGCTCAGTGCTCAGGGTGCTGGGTGCTCAGTGCTCAGGGTGCTGGGTGCTCAGTGCTCCGGGTGCTGGGTGCTCAGTGCTCGGGGTGCTCGGTGCTCAGTGCTCGGGGTGCTGGGTGCTCAGTACTCGGGTTGCTCATTGCTCAGTACTCAGGGTGCTGGGTGCTCAGTGCCCAGGGTGCTGGGTGCTCAGTGCTCGGGGTGCTGGGTGCTCGGTGCTCAGGTTGCTGGTTGCTCAGTACTCGGGGTGCTGGGTGCTCAGTACTCAGGGTGCTGGGTGCTCATTGCTCGGGGTGCTGGGTGCTCAGTGCTCCGGGTGCTGTGTGCTCAGTGCTCGGGGTGCTGGGTGCTCAGTGCTCAGGGTGCTGGGTGCTCAGTGCTCGGGGTGCTCGGTGCTCAGTACTCAGGGTTCTGTGTGCTCAGTGCTCAGGGTGCTTGGTGCTCAGTACTCGGGGTGCTGGGTGCTCAGTGCTCAGTGTGCTCGGTGCTCAGTACGTTGGGTGCTCAGTACTCAGGGTGCTGGGTGCTCAGTGCTCAGGGTGATCGGTGCTCAGTACTCAGGGTGCTCAGTACTCAGGGTGCTGGGTGCTCAGTGCTCGGGTTGCTCAGTACTCAGGGTGCTGGGTGCTCAGTACTCAGGGTGCTGGGTGCTCAGTGCTCGGGGTGCTGGGTGCTCAGTGCTCAGGGTGCTGGGTGCTCAGTACTCAGGGTGCTGGGTGCTCAGTACTCAGGGTGCTCAGTGCTCGGGGAGCTCGGTGCTCAGTACTCAGGGTGCTGGGTGCTCAGTACTCAGTGCTCGGGGTCCTGGGTGCTCAGCGCTCTGGGTGCTTAGTGCACAGTACTCAGGGTGCTGGGTGCTCAGTATTCAGGGTGCTCAGTGCTCGGGGTGATGAGTGCTCAGTACTCAGGGTGCTGGGTGCTCAGTACTCAGGGTGCTGGGTGCTCATTCTCGGGGTGCTGGGTGCTCAGTGCTCGGGGTGCTGGGTGCTCAGTACTCGGGGTGCTGGGTGCTCAGTGCTCAGCATGCTGGGTGCTCAGTACTCAGGGTGCTCGGTTCTCAGTACTCAGGGTGCTGTGTGCTCATTCTCGGGGTGCTGGGTGCCCAGTGCTCGGGGTGCTGGGTGCTTAGTGCTCAGGGTCCTCGGTGCTCAGTACTCAGGGTGCTCAGTACTCAGCGTGCTTTGTGCTCAGGGCTCAGGGTGCTGGGTGATCAGTACTCAGGGTGCTGGGTGCTCAGTACTCACGGTGCTGGGTGCTCAGTACTCGGGGTGCTCAGTGCTCATTACTCAGGGTGCTGGGTGCTCAGTGCTCGGGGTGCTCGCTGCTCAGTACTCTTGGTGCTGGGTGCTCAGTGCTCGGGGTGCTCGGTGCTCAGTACTCAGGGTGCTGGGTGCTCAGTGCTCAGGGTGCTGCGTGCTCAGTGCTCGGGGTGCTCGGTGCTCAGTACTCAGGGTGCTGGGTGCTCATTACTCAGGGTGCTGGGTGCTCAGTACTCGGGGTGCTTGGTGCTCAGTACTCAGCGTGCTGGGTGCTCAGTGCTCACGGTCCTCGGTGCTCAGTACTCAGGGTGCTCAGTACTCAGCGTGCTTTGTGCTCAGTGCTCAGAGTGCTGGGTGCTCATTACTCAGGGTGCTCGGTGCTCAGTACTCAGGGTGCTCAGTGCTCAGTACTCAGCGTGCTGGGTGCTCAGTGCTCAGGGTGCTCGGTGCTCAGTACTCAGGGTGCTCAGTGCTCAGTACTCAGCGTGTTGGGTGCTCAGTGCTCAGGGTGCTGGGTGCTCAGTACTCAGGGTGCTGGGTGCTTAGTACTCAGGGTGCTCGGTCCTCAGTGCTCAGGGTGCTGGGTGCTCAGTGCTCAGGGTGCTCAGTTCTCAGTACTCAGGGTGCTCAGTGCTCAGTGCTCAGGGTGCTCAGTGCTCAGTACTCAGGGTGCTCAGTGCTCTGGGTGCTGGGTGCTCATTGCTCGGGGTGCTGGGTGCTCAGTGCTCAGGGTGCTGGGTGCTCAGTACTCAGGGTGCTTAGTGCTCAGGGTGCTGGGTGCTCAGTGCTCGGGGTGATGGGTACTCAGTGCTCAGTACACAGGGTGCTGAGTGCTCAGTGCTCGGGGTGCTGGGTGCTCAGTGCTCAGTACTCAGCGTGCTGGGTGCTCAGTGCTCGGGGTGCTGGATGCTCAGTACTCAGGGTGCTGGGTGCTCAGTGCTCAGGGTGCTGGGTGCTCAGTGCTCGCTGTGCTGGGTGCTGAGTGCTCGGGGTGCTGAGTGCTGAGAGCTCAGGGTGCTGGGTGCTCAGTACTCGGGGTGCTCGGTGCTCAGTACTCAGGGTGCTGGGTGCTCAGTACTCAGGGTGCTGGGTGCTCAGTACTCAGGGTGCTCGCTGCTCAGTACTCAGGGTGCTGGGTGCTCAGTGCTCAGGGCGCTGGGTGCTCAGTACTCGGGGTGCTCGGTGCTCATTACTCAGGGTGCTGGGTGCTCAGTGCTCGGGGTGCTCGCTGCTCAGTACTCTTGTTGCTGGGTGCTCAGTGCTCGGGGTGCTCGGTGCTCAGTACTCAGGGTGCTGGGTGCTCAGTTCTCAGGGTGCTGGGTGCTCAGTACTCAGGGTGCTCAGTACTCAGTACTCAGGGTGCTGGGTGCTCAGTGCTTGGGGTGCTGGGTGCTCAGTGCTCTTGGTGCTGGGTGCTCAGTGCTCAGGGTGCTGGGTGCTCAGTACTCGGAGTGCTCGGTGCTCAGTACTCAGGGTGCTGGGTGCTCAGTGCTCAGGGTCCTCGGTGCTCAGTACTCAGGGTGCTGGCTGCTCAGTGCTTGGGGTGCTGGATGCTCAGGACTCAGGGTGCTGGGGGCACAGTGCTCAGGGTGCTGGGTGCTCAGTACTCAGGGTGCTGGGTGCTCAGTGCTCAGGGTGCTGGGTGCTCAGTGTTCAGAATGCTCGGTGCTTAGTACTCATGGTGCTAGGTGCTCGGGGTGCTGGGTGCTCAGTGCTCGGTGTGCTGGGTGCTCAGTGCGCGGGGTGCTCGTTGCTGAGTGCTCGGTGTGCTGGGTGCTCAGTGCTCAGGGTGCTGGGTGCTCAGTGCTCGGGGTGCTGGGTGCTCGGTGCTCAGGTTGCTGGGTGCTCAGTACTCGGGGTGCTGGGTGCTCAGTACTCAGGGTGCTGGGTGCTCATTGCTCGGGGTGCTGGATGCTCAGTGCTCCGAGTGCTGGGTGCTCAGTGCTCGGGGTGCTGGGTGCTCAGTGCTCAGGTTGCTGGGTGCTCAGTGCTCGGGGTGCTCGGTTCTCAGTACTCAGGGTTCTGTGTGCTCAGTGCTCAGGGTGCTCGGTGTCAGTACTCAGGGTGCTGGGTGCTCAGTGCTCGGTGTGCTCGGTGCTCAGTACGTTGGGTGCTCAGTACTCAGGTTGCTGGGTGCTCAGTGCTCAGGGTGATCGGTGCTCAGTACTCAGCGTGCTCAGTACTCAGGGTGCTGGGTGCTCAGGGCTCGGGGTGCTGGGAGCTCAGTACTCAGGGTGCTGGGTGCTCAGTGCTCAGGGTGCTGGGTGCTCAGTACTCAGGGTGCTCGCTGCTCAGTACTCAGGGTGCTGGGTGCTCAGTGCTGAGGGTGCTGGGTGCTCAGTACTCAGGGTGCTGGGTGCTCAGTGCTCAGGGAGATCGGTGCTCAGTCCTCAGGGTGCTCAGTACTCAGGGTGCTGGGTGCTCAGTGCTCGGGTTGCTCGCTGCTCAGTACTCTTGGTGCTGGGTGCTCAGTGCTCGGGGTGCTCGGTGCTCAGTACTCAGGGTGCTGGGTGCTCAGTGCTCGGGGTGCTGGGTGCTCAGTGCTCAGGGTGCTGGGTGCTCAGTGCTCAGGGTGCTGGGTGCTCAGTACTCAGGGTGCTGGGTGCTCGGTGCTCAGTACGCTGGGTGCTCAGTGCTCGGGGTGCTGGGTGCTCATTAATCAGGGTGCTCAGTGCTTGGCGTGCTGGGTGCTCAGTACTCAGTGCTCGGGGTCCTGGGTGCTCAGCGCTCTGGGTGCTTAGTGCACAGTACTCAGGGTGCTGGGTGCTCAGTATTCAGGGTGCTCAGTGCTCGGGGTGCTGGGTGCTCAGTACTCAGGGTGCTGGGTGCTCAGTAGTCAGGGTGCTGGGTGCTCATTCCCGGGGTGCTGGGTGCTCAGTGCTCGGGGTGCTGGGTGCTCAGTACTCGGGGTGCTGGTTGCTCAGTGTTCAGCATGCTGGGTGCTCAGTACTCAGGGTGCTCGGTTCTCAGTACTCAGGGTGCTGGGTGCTCATTCTCGTGGTGCTGGGTGCTCAGTGCTCGGGGTGCTGGGTGCTCAGTGCTCAGGGTCCTCGGTGCTCAGTACTCAGGTTGCTCAGTACTCAGCGTGCTTTGTGCTCAGTGCTCAGGGTGCTGGGTGCTCAGTACTCATGGTGCTGGGTGCTCAGTACTCACGGTGCTGGGTGCTCAGTACTCGGGGTGCTCGGTGCTCATTACTCAGCGTGCTGGGTGCTCAGTGCTCGGGGTGCTCGCTGCTCAGTACTCTTGGTGCTGGGTGCTCAGTGCTCGAGGTGCTCGGTGCTCAGTACTCAGGGTGCTGGGTGCTCAGTGCTCAGGTTCCTCGGTGCTCAGTACTCAGGGTGCTGGGTGCTCAGTGCTTGGGGTGCTGGATGCTCAGTACTCAGGGTGCTGGGTGCACAGTGCTCAGGGTGCTGGGTGCTCAGTACTCAGGGTGCTGGGTGCTCAGTGCTCAGGATGCTGGGTGCTCAGTGCTCGGGGTGCTGGGTGCTCTGAGCTCAGAATGCTCGGTGCTTAGTACTCATGGTGCTCGGTGCTCGGGGTGCTGGGTGCTCAGTGCTCGGTGTGCTGGGTGCTCAGTGCGCGGGGTGCTGGTTGCTGAGTGCTCGGTGTGCTGGGTGCTCAGTGCTCGGGGTGCTGGGTGCTCAGTGCTCGGGGTGCTGGGTGCTCGGTGCTCAGGTTGCTGGGTGGTCAATACTCGGGGTGCTGGGTGCTCAGTACTCAGGGTGCTGGGTGCTCAGTGCTCGGTGTGCTCGGTGCTCAGTACGTTGGGTGCTCAGTACTCAGGGTGCTGGGTGCTCAGTGCTCAGGGTGATCGGTGCTCAGTACTCAGGGTGCTCAGTACTCAGGGTGCTGGGTGCTCAGGGCTCGGGGTGCTGGGAGCTCAGTACTCAGGGTGCTGGGTGCTCAGTGCTCGGGGTGCTGGGTGCTCAGTACTCAGGGTGCTCGCTGCTCAGTACTCAGGGTGCTTGGTGCTCAGTGCTCAGGGTGCTGGGTGCTCAGTACTCAGGGTGCTGGGTGCTCAGTGCTCAGGGAGATCGGTGCTCAGTCCTCAGGGTGCTCAGTACTCAGGGTGCTGGGTGCTCAGTGCTCGGGTTGCTCAGTACTCAGGGTGCTGGGTGCTCAGTACTCAGGGTGCTGGGTGCTCAGTGCTCGGGGTGCTGGGTGCTCAGTGCTCAGGGTGCTGGGTGCTCAGTGCTCGGGGTGCTGGGTGCTCAGTGCTCAGGGTGCTGGGTGCTCAGTACTCAGGGTGCTGGGTGCTCAGTACTCAGGGTGCTCAGTGGTCGGGGAGCTCGGTGGTCAGTACTCAGGGTGCTGGGTGCTCAGTATTCAGGGTGCTCATTCTCGGGGTGCTGGGTGCTCAGTGCTCGGGGTGCTGGGTGCTCAGTACTCGGGGTGCTGGGTGCTCAGTGCTCAGTATGCTGGGTGCTCAGTACTCAGGGTGCTCGGTTCTCAGTAATCAGGGTGCTGGGTTCTCATTCTCGGTGTGCTGGGTGCTCAGTGCTCGGGGTGCTGGGTGCTCAGTGCTCAGGGTCCTCGGTGCTCAGTACTCAGGGTGCTCAGTACTCAGCGTGCTTTGTGCTCAGTGCTCAGGTTGCTGGGTGCTCAGTACTCAGGGTGCTGGGTGCTCAGTACTCACGGTGCTGGGTGCTCAGTACTCGGGGTGCTCGGTGCTCATTACTCAGGGTGCTGGGTGCTCAGTGCTCGGGGTGCTCGCTGCTCAGTACTCTTGGTGCTGGGTGCTCAGTGCTCGGGGTGCTCGGTGCTCAGTACTCAGGGTGCTGGGTGCTCAGTGCTCAGGGTGCTGGGTGCTCAGTACTCAGGCTGCTCAGTACTCAGTACTCAGGGTGCTGGGTGCTCAGTGCTTGGGGTGCTGGGTGCTCAGTGCTCAGGGTGCTGGGTGCTCAGTGCTCAGGGTGCTGGGTGCTCAGTACTCGGGGTGCTTGGTGCTCAGTACTCAGGGTGCTGGGTGCTAAGTGCTCAGGGTCCTCGGTGCTCAGTACTCAGGGTGCTCATTACTCAGCGTGCTTTGTGCTCAGTGCTCAGAGTGCTGGGTGCTCAGTACTCAGGGTGCTCGGTGCTCAGTACTCAGGGTGCTCAGTGCTCAGTACTCAGCGTGCTGGGTGCTCAGTGCTCAGGGTGCTCGGTGCTCAGTACTCAGGGTGCTCAGTGCTCAGTACTCAGCGTGCCGGGTGCTCAGTGCTCAGGGTGCTGGGTGCTCAGTACTCAGGGTGCTGGGTGCTCAGTGCTCAGGGTGCTCAGTGCTCAGTACTCAGGGTGCTCGGTGCTCAGTGCTCAGGGTGCTCAGTGCTCAGTACTCAGGGTGCTCAGTGCTCTGGGTGCTGGGTGCTCAGTGCTCGGGGTGCTGGTTGCTCAGTGCTCAGGGTGCTGGTTGCTCAGTACTCAGGGTGCTCAGTGCTCAGGGTGCTGGGTGCTCAGTGCTCGGGGTGCTGGGTACTCAGTGCTCAGTACACAGGGTGCTGAGTGCTCAGTGCTCGGGGTGCTGGGTGCTCAGTGCTCAGTATGCAGCGTGCTGGGTGCTCAGTGCTCGGGGTGCTGGATGCTCAGTACTCAGGGGGCTGGGTGCTCAGTGCTCAGGGTGCTGGGTGCTCAGTACTCAGGGTGCTGGGTGCATAGTGCTCGCTGTGCTGGGTGCTCAGTGCTCGGGGTGCTGGGTGCTCAGTGCTCGGGGTGCTGGGTGCTCAGTACTCGGGGTGCTTGGTGCTCAGTACTCAGGGTGCTGGGTGCTCAGTGCTCAGGGTGCTGGGTGCTCAGTACTCAGTGTGCTGGGTGCTCGGTGCTAAGTACGCTGGGTGCTCAGTACTCAGGGTGCTGGGTGCTCAGTACTCAGGGTGCTCGGTGCTCAGTACTCAGGGTGCTGGGTGCTCAGTGCTCGGGGTGCTCGGTGCTCATTAATCAGGGTGCTCGGTGCTCAGTACTCAGGGTGCTCAGTGCTTGGGGTGCTGGGTGCTCAGTACTCAGGGTGCTCAGTGCTTGGGGTGCTGGGTGCTCAGTACTCAGTGCTCGGGGTCCTGGTTGCTCAGCGCTCTGTGTGCTTAGTGCACAGTACTCAGGGTGCTGGGTGCTCAGTATTCAGGGTGCTCAGTGCTCGGGGTGCTGGGTGCTCAGTACTCAGGGTGCTGGGTGCTCAGTAGTCAGGGTGCTGGGTGCTCATTCTCGGGGTGCTGGGTGCTCAGTTCTCGGGGTGCTGGGTGCTCAGTACTCGGGGTGCTGGGTGCTCAGTGCTCAGCATGCTGGGTGGTCAGTACTCAGGGTGCTCGGTTCTCAGTACTCAGGGTGCTGGGTGCTCATTCTCGGGGTGCTGGGTGCTCAGTGCTCGGGATGCTGGGTGCTCAGTGCTCAGGGTCCTCGGTGCTCATTATTCAGGGTGCTCAGTACTCAGTACTCAGGGTGCTGGGTGCTCAGTGCTAGGGGTGCTGGGTGCTCAGTGCTCAGGGTGCTGGGTACTCAGTACTCACGGTGCTGGGTGCTCAGTACTCGGGGTGCTCGTTGCTCATTACTCATGGTGCTGGGTGCTCAGTACTCGGGGTGCTCGCTGCTCAGTACTCTTGGTGCTGGGTGCTCAGTGCTCGGGGTGCTTGGTGCTCAGTACTCAGGGTGCTGGGTGCTCAGTGCTCAGGGTGCTGGGTGCTCAGTACTCAGGCTGCTCAGTACTCAGTACTCAGGGTGCTGGGTGCTCAGTGCTTGGGGTGCTGTGTGCTCAGTGCTCAGGGTGCTGGGTGCTCAGTGCTCAGGGTGCTGGGTGCTCAGTACTCGGGGTGCTCGGTGTTCAGTACTCAGGGTGCTGGGTGCTCAGTGCTCAGGGTCCTCGGTGCTCAGTACTCAGGGTGCTGGGTGCTCAGTGCTTGGGGTGCTGGATGCTCAGTACTCAGGGTGCTGGGTGCTCAGTGCTCAGGGTGCTGGGTGCTCAGTACTCAGGGTGCTGGGTGCTCAGTGCTCAGGGTGCTGGGTGCTCAGTGCTCGGGGTGCTGGGTGCTCAGTGCTCAGAATGCTAGGTGCTTAGTACTCATGGTGCTCGGTGCTCGGGGTGCTGGGTGCTCAGTGCTCGGTGTGCTGGGTGCTCAGTGCTCGGGGTGCTGGGTGCTGAGTGCTCGGTGTGCTGGGTGCTCAGTGCTCGGGGTGCTGGGTGCTCAGTGCTTGGGGTGCTGGATGCTCAGTGCTCAGGGTCCTGGGTGCTCAGTGCTAAGGGTGCTCAGTGCTCAGTACTCAGGGTGCTGGGTGCTCAGTGCTCAGGGTGGTCTGTGCTCAGTACTCAGGGTGCTCGGTGCTCAGTGCTGAGGGTGCTCAGTGCTCAGTACTCAGGGTGCTCAGTGCTCTGGGTGCTGGGTGCTCAGTGCTCGGGTGCTGGGTGCTCAGTGCTCAGGGTGCTGGGTGCTCAGTACTCAGGGTGCACAGTGCTCAGGGTGCTGGGTGCTCAGTGCTCGGGGTGCTGGGTACCCAGTGCTCAGTACACAGGGTGCTGAGTGCTCAGTGCTCGGGGTGCTGGGTGCTCAGTGCTCAGTACTCAGGGTGCTGGGTGCTCAGTGCTCAGGGTGCTGGGTGCTCAGTACTCAGGGTGCTGGGTGCTCAGTGCTCAGGGTGCTGGGTGCTCAGTACTCAGGGTGCTGGGTCCTCAGTGCTCAGGGTGCTGGGTGCTCAGTGCTCGGGGTGCTCAGTACTCAGGGTGCTGTGTGTTCAGTGCTCAGGGTACTGGGTGCTCAGTACTCAGGGTGCTCGGTGCTTAGTACTCAGGGTGCTGGGTGCTCAGTACTCCGGGTGCTGGGTGCTCAGTGCTCAGGGTGCTGGGTGCTCAGTGCTCGGGGTGCTCGGTGCTCAGTACTCAGGGTTCTGTGTGCTCATTGCTCAGGGTGCTCGGTGCTCAGTACTCAGGGTGCTGGGTGCTCAGTGCTCAGGGTGATCGGTGCTCAGTACTCAGGGTGCTCAGTACTCAGGGTGCTGGGTGCTCAGGGCTCGGGGTGCTGGGAGCTCAGTACTCAGGGTGCTGGGTGCTGAGTGCTCGGGGTGCTGAGTGCTGAGAGCTCAGGGTGCTGGGTGCTCAGTACTCGGGGTGCTCGGTGCTCAGTACTCAGGGTGCTGGGTGCTCAGTACTCAGGGTGCTGGTTTCTCAGTACTCAGGGTGCTCAGTGCTCAGGGTGCTGGGTGCTCAGTGCTCGGGGTGCTGGGTACTCAGTGCTCAGTACACAGGGTGCTGAGTGCTCAGTGCTCGGGGTGCTGGATGCTCAGTACTCAGGGGGCTGGGTGCTCAGTGCTCAGGGTGCTGGGTGCTCAGTACTCAGGGTGCTGGGTGCTCAGTGCTCGCTGTGCTGGGTGCTCAGTACTCGGGGTGCTTGGTGCTCAGTACTCAGGGTGCTGGGTGCTCAGTGCTCAGGGTGCTGGGTGCTCAGTACTCAGTGTGCTGGGTGCTCGGTGCTAAGTACGCTGGGTGCTCAGTACTCAGGGTGCTGGGTGCTCAGTACTCAGGGTGCTCGGTGCTCAGTACTCAGGGTGCTGTGTGCTCAGTGCTCGGGGTGCTCGGTGCTCATTAATCAGGGTGCTCGGTGCTCAGTACTCAGGGTGCTCAGTGCTTGGGGTGCTGGGTGCTCAGTACTCAGGGTGCTCAGTGCTTGGGGTGCTGGGTGCTCAGTACTCAGTGCTCGGGGTCCTGGTTGCTCAGCGCTCTGGGTGCTTAGTGCACAGTACTCAGGGTGCTGGGTGCTCAGTATTCAGGGTGCTCAGTGCTCGGGGTGCTGGGTGCTCAGTACTCATTGTGCTGGGTGCTCAGTAGTCAGGGTGCTGGGTGCTCATTCTCGGGGTGCTGGGTGCTCAGTTCTCGGGGTGCTGGGTGCTCAGTACTCGGGGTGCTGGGTGCTCAGTGCTCAGCATGCTGGGTGGTCAGTACTCAGGGTGCTCGGTTCTCAGTACTCAGGGTGCTGGGTGCTCATTCTCGGGGTGCTGGGTGCTCAGTGCTCGGGATGCTGGGTGCTTAGTGCTCAGGGTCCTCGGTGTTCATTATTCAGGGTGCTCAGTACTCAGCGTGCTTTGTGCTCAGTTCTCAGGGTGCTGGGTGCTCAGTACTCAGGGTGCTGGGTACTCAGTACTCACGGTGCTGGGTGCTCAGTACTCGGGGTGCTCGTTGCTCATTACTCATGGTGCTGGGTGCTCAGTACTCGGGGTGCTCGCTGCTCAGTACTCTTGGTGCTGGGTGCTCAGTGCTCGGGGTGCTTGGTGCTCAGTACTCAGGGTGCTGGGTGCTCAGTGCTCAGGGTGCTGGGTGCTCAGTACTCAGGGTGCTCAGTACTCAGTACTCAGGGTGCTGGGTGCTCAGTGCTTGGGGTGCTGGGTGCTCAGTGCTCAGGGTGCTGGGTGCTCAGTGCTCAGGGTGCTGGGTGCTCAGTACTCGGGGTGCTCGGTGTTCAGTACTCAGGGTGCTGGGTGCTCAGTGCTCAGGGTCCTCGGTGCTCAGTACTCAGGGTGCTGGGTGCTCAGTGCTTGGGGTGCTGGATGCTCAGTACTCAGGGTGCTGGGTGCTCAGTGCTCAGGGTGCTGGGTGCTCAGTACTCAGGGTGCTGGGTGCTCAGTGCTCAGGGTGCTGGGTGCTCAGTGCTCGGGGTGCTGGGTGCTCAGTGCTCAGAATGCTCGGTGCTTAGTACTCATGGTGCTCGGTGCTCGGGGTGCTGGGTGCTCAGTGCTCGGTGTGCTGGGTGCTCAGTGCTCGGGGTGCTGGTTGCTGAGTGCTCGGTGTGCTGGGTGCTCAGTGCTCGGGGTGCTGGGTGCTCAGTGCTCGGGGTGCTGGGTGCTCGGTGCTCAGGTTGCTGGGTGCTCAGTACTCGGGGTGCTGGGTGCTCAGTACGCAGTGTGCTGGGTGCTCATTGCTCGGGGTGCTGGGTGCTCAGTGCTCCGGGTGCTGGGTGCTCAGTGCTCGGGGTGCTGGGTGCTCAGTGCTCAGGGTGCTGGGTGCTCAGTGCTCGGGGTGCTCGGTGCTCAGTACTCAGGGTTCTGTGTGCTCAGTGCTCAGGGTGCTCGGTGCTCAGTACTCAGGGTGCTGGGTGCTCAGTGCTCGGTGTGCTCGGTGCTCAGTACGTTGGGTGCTCAGTACTCAGGGTGCTGGGTGCTCAGTGCTCAGGGTGCTGGGTGCTCAGTACTCGGGGTTCTGGGTGCTCAGTGCTCACCATGCTGGATGCTCAGTACTCAGGGTGCTCGGTTCTCAGTACTCAGGGTGCTGTGTGCTCATTCTCGGGGTGCTGGGTGCTCAGTGCTCGTGGTGCTGGCTGCTCAGTGCTCAGGGTCCTCGGTGCTCAGTACTCACGGTGCTGGGTGCTCAGTTGCCGGGGTGCTCGGTGCTCATTACTCAGGGTGCTGGGTGCTCAGTGCTCGGGGTGCTCGCTGCTCAGTACTCTTGGTGCTGGGTGCTCAGTACTCAGGGTGCTGGGTGCTCAGTGCTCGGGGTGCTCGGTGCTCAGTACTCAGGGTGCTGGGTGCTCTGTGCTCAGGGTGCTGGGTGCTCAGTACTCAGGGTGCTCAGTACTCAGTACGCAGGGTGCTGGGTGCTCAGTGCTTGGGGTGCTGGGTGCTCAGTGCTCAGGGTGCTGGGTGCTCAGTGCTCGGGGTGCTGGGTGTTCAGTACTCGGGGTGCTCGGTGAACAGTACTCAGGGTGCTGGGTGCTCAGTACTCAGGGTGCTGGGTGCTCAGTACTCAGGGTGCTGGGTGCTCAGTACTCAGGGTGCTGGGTGCTCAGTACTCAGGGTGCTGGGTGCTCAGTGCTCAGGGTGCTGTGTGCTCAGTACTCAGGGTGCTGGGTGCTCAATACTCAGGGTGCTGGGTGCTCAGTGCTCAGGGTGCTGGGTGCTCAGTGCTCAGGGTGCTCGGTGCTCAGTACTCAGGGTGCTGGGTGCTCAGTGCTCGGGGTGCTGGGTGCTCAGTGCTCAGTGTGCTGGGTGCTCAGTACTCGGGGTGCTCGGTGCTCAGTACTCAGGGTGCTGGGTGCTCAGTGCTCAGGGTCCTCGGTGCTCAGTACTCAGGTTGCTCAGTACTCAGCGTGCTTTGTGCTCAGTGCTCAGAGTGCTGGGTGCTCAGTACTCAGTGTGCTCAGTGCTCAGTACAAAGCGTGCTGTGTGCTCAGTGCTCAGGGTGCTCGGTGCTCAGTACTCAGGGTGCTCAGTGCTCAGTACTCAGGGTGCTGGGTTCTCAGTACTCAGGGTGCTGGGTGCTTAGTACTCAGGGTGCTCGGTCCTCAGTGCTCAGGGTCCTGGGTGCTCAGTGCTAAGGGTGCTCAGTGCTCAGTACTCAGGGTACTGGGTGCTCAGTGCTCAGGGTGGTCTGTGCTCAGTACTCAGGGTGCTCGGTGCTCAGTGCTCAGGGTGCTCAGTGCTCAGTACTCAGGGTGCTCAGTGCTCTGGGTGCTGGGTGCTCAGTGCTCGGGTGCTGGGTGCTCAGTGCTCAGGGTGCTGGGTGCTCAGTACTCAGGGTGCACAGTGCTCAGGGTGCTGGGTGCTCAGTGCTCGGGGTGCTGGGTACCCAGTGCTCAGTACACAGGGTGCTGAGTGCTCAGTGCTCGGGGTGCTGGGTGCTCAGTGCTCAGTACTCAGGGTGCTGGGTGCTCAGTGCTCAGGGTGCTGGGTGCTCAGTACTCAGCGTGCTGGGTGCTCAGTGCTCAGGGTGCTGGGTGCTCAGTACTCAGGGTGCTGGGTCCTCAGTGCTCAGGGTGCTGGGTGCTCAGTGCTCGGGGTGCTCAGTACTCAGGGTGCTGTGTGTTCAGTGCTCAGGGTACTGGGTGCTCAGTACTCAGGGTGCTCGGTGCTTAGTACTCAGGGTGCTGGGTGCTCAGTACTCCGGGTGCTGGGTGCTCAGTGCTCAGGGTGCTGGGTGCTCAGTGCTCGGGGTGCTCGGTGCTCAGTACTCAGGGTTCTGTGTGCTCAGTGCTCAGGGTGCTCGGTGCTCAGTACTCAGGGTGCTGGGTGCTCAGTGCTCAGGGTGATCGGTGCTCAGTACTCAGGGTGCTCAGTACTCAGGGTGCTGGGTGCTCAGGGCTCGGGGTGCTGGGAGCTCAGTACTCAGGGTGCTGGGTGCTGAGTGCTCGGGGTGCTGAGTGCTGAGAGCTCAGGGTGCTGGGTGCTCAGTACTCGGGGTGCTCGGTGCTCAGTACTCAGGGTGCTGGGTGCTCAGTACTCAGGGTGCTGGGTGCTCAGTACTCAGGGTGCTCGCTGCTCAGTACTCAGGGTGCTGGGTGCTCAGTGCTCAGGGCGCTGGGTGCTCAGTACTCGGGGTGCTCGGTGCTCACTACTCAGGGTGCTGGGTGCTCAGTGCTCGGGGTGCTCGCTGCTCAGTACTCTTATTGCTGGGTGCTCAGTGCTCGGGGTGCTCGGTGCTCAGTACTCAGGGTGCTGGGTGCTCAGTTCTCAGGGTGCTGGGTGCTCCTTACTCAGGGTGCTCAGTACTCAGTACTCAGGGTGCTGGGTGCTCAGTGCTTGGGGTGCTGGGTGCTCAGTGCTCAGGGTGCTGGGTGCTCAGTGCTCAGGGTGCTGGGTGCTCAGTACTCGGAGTGCTCGGTGCTCAGTACTCAGGGTGCTGGGTGCTCAGTGCTCAGGGTCCTCGGTGCTCAGTACTCAGGGTGCTGGCTGCTCAGTGCTCAGGGTGCTGGGTGCTCAGTGTTCAGAATGCTCGGTGCTTAGTACTCATGGTGCTAGGTGCTCGGGGTGCTGGGTGCTCAGTGCTCGGTGTGCTGGGTGCTCAGTGCGCGGGGTGCTGGTTGCTGAGTGCTCGGTGTGCTGGGTGCTCAGTGCTCAGGGTGCTGGGTGCTCAGTGCTCAGTGTGCTCGTTGCTCATTACTCATGGTGCTGGGTGCTCAGTACTCGGGGTGCTCGCTGCTCAGTACTCTTGGTGCTGGGTGCTCAGTGCTCGGGGTGCTTGGTGCTCAGTACTCAGGGTGCTGGGTGCTCAGTGCTCAGGGTGCTGGGTGCTCAGTACTCAGGGTGCTCAGTACTCAGTACTCAGGGTGCTGGGTGCTCAGTGCTTGGGGTGCTGGGTGCTCAGTGCTCAGGGTGCTGGGTGCTCAGTGCTCAGGGTGCTGGGTGCTCAGTACTCGGGGTGCTCGGTGTTCAGTACTCAGGGTGCTGGGTGCTCAGTGCTCAGGGTCCTCGGTGCTCAGTACTCAGGGTGCTGGGTGCTCAGTGCTTGGGGTGCTGGATGCTCAGTACTCAGGGTGCTGGGTGCTCAGTGCTCAGGGTGCTGGGTGCTCAGTGCTCAGGGTGCTGGGTGCTCAGTGCTCGGGGTGCTCGTTGCTCATTACTCATGGTGCTGGGTGCTCAGTACTCGGGGTGCTCGCTGCTCAGTACTCTTGGTGCTGGGTGCTCAGTGCTCGGGGTGCTTGGTGCTCAGTACTCAGGGTGCTGGGTGCTCAGTGCTCAGGGTGCTGGGTGCTCAGTACTCAGGGTGCTCAGTACTCAGTACTCAGGGTGCTGGGTGCTCAGTGCTTGGGGTGCTGGGTGCTCAGTGCTCAGGGTGCTGGGTTCTCAGTGCTCAGGGTGCTGGGTGCTCAGTACTCGGGGTGCTCGGTGTTCAGTACTCAGGGTGCTGGGTGCTCAGTGCTCAGGGTCCTCGGTGCTCAGTACTCAGGGTGCTGGGTGCTCAGTGCTTGGGGTGCTGGATGCTCAGTACTCAGGGTGCTGGGTGCTCAGTGCTCAGGGTGCTGGGTGCTCAGTACTCAGGGTGCTGGGTGCTCTGTGCTCAGGGTGCTGGGTGCTCAGTGCTCGGGGTGCTGGGTGCTCAGTGCTCAGAATGCTCGGTGCTTAGTACTCATGGTGCTCGGTGCTCGGGGTGCTGGGTGCTCAGTGCTCGGTGTGCTGGGTGCTCAGTGCTCGGGGTGCTGGGTGCTGAGTGCTCGGTGTGCTGGGTGCTCAGTGCTCGGGGTGCTGGGTGCTCAGTGCTCGGGGTGCTGGGTGCTCGGTGCTCAGGTTGCTGGGTGCTCAGTACTCGGGGTGCTGGGTGCTCAGTACGCAGTGTGCTGGGTGCTCATTGCTCGGGGTGCTGGGTGCTCAGTGCTCCGGGTGCTGGGTGCTCAGTGCTCGGGGTGCTGGGTGCTCAGTGCTCAGGGTGCTGGGTGCTCAGTGCTCGGGGTGCTCGGTGCTCAGTACTCAGGGTTCTGTGTGCTCAGTGCTCAGGGTGCTCGGTGCTCAGTACTCAGGGTGCTGGGTGCTCAGTGCTCGGTGTGCTCGGTGCTCAGTACATTGGGTGCTCAGTACTCAGGGTGCTGGGTGCTCAGTGCTCAGGGTGCTGGGTGCTCAGTACTCGGGGTTCTGGGTGCTCAGTGCTCACCATGCTGGATGCTCAGTACTCAGGGTGCTCGGTTCTCAGTACTCAGGGTGCTGTGTGCTCATTCTCGGGGTGCTGGGTGCTCAGTGCTCGTGGTGCTGGCTGCTCAGTGCTCAGGGTCCTCGGTGCTCAGTACTCACGGTGCTGGGTGCTCAGTTCCCGGGGTGCTCGGTGCTCATTACTCAGGGTGCTGGGTGCTCAGTGCTCGGGGTGCTCGCTGCTCAGTACTCTTGGTGCTGGGTGCTCAGTACTCAGGGTGCTGGGTGCTCAGTGCTCGGGGTGCTCGGTGCTCAGTACTCAGGGTGCTGGGTGCTCTGTGCTCAGGGTGCTGGGTGCTCAGTACTCAGGGTGCTCAGTACTCAGTACGCAGGGTGCTGGGTGCTCAGTGCTTGGGGTGCTGGGTGCTCAGTGCTCAGGGTGCTGGGTGCTCAGTGCTCGGGGTGCTGGGTGTTCAGTACTCGGGGTGCTCGGTGAACAGTACTCAGGGTGCTGGGTGCTCAGTACTCAGGGTGCTGGGTGCTCAGTACTCAGGGTGCTGGGTGCTCAGTACTCAGGGTGCTGGGTGCTCAGTACTCAGGGTGCTGGGTGCTCAGTGCTCAGGGTGCTGTGTGCTCAGTACTCAGGGTGCTGGGTGCTCAATACTCAGGGTGCTGGGTGCTCAGTGCTCAGGGTGCTGGGTGCTCAGTGCTCAGGGTGCTCGGTGCTCAGTACTCAGGGTGCTGGGTGCTCAGTGCTCGGGGTGCTGGGTGCTCAGTGCTCAGTGTGCTGGGTGCTCAGTACTCGGGGTGCTCGGTGCTCAGTACTCAGGGTGCTGGGTGCTCAGTGCTCAGGGTCCTCGGTGCTCAGTACTCAGGTTGCTCAGTACTCAGCGTGCTTTGTGCTCAGTGCTCAGAGTGCTGGGTGCTCAGTACTCAGTGTGCTCAGTGCTCAGTACAAAGCGTGCTGTGTGCTCAGTGCTCAGGGTGCTCGGTGCTCAGTACTCAGGGTGCTCAGTGCTCAGTACTCAGGGTGCTGGGTTCTCAGTACTCAGGGTGCTGGGTGCTTAGTACTCAGGGTGCTCGGTCCTCAGTGCTCAGGGTCCTGGGTGCTCAGTGCTAAGGGTGCTCAGTGCTCAGTACTCAGGGTGCTGGGTGCTCAGTGCTCAGGGTGGTCTGTGCTCAGTACTCAGGGTGCTCGGTGCTCAGTGCTCAGGGTGCTCAGTGCTCAGTACTCAGGGTGCTCAGTGCTCTGGGTGCTGGGTGCTCAGTGCTCGAGTGCTGGGTGCTCAGTGCTCAGGGTGCTGGGTGCTCAGTACTCAGGGTGCACAGTGCTCAGGGTGCTGGGTGCTCAGTGCTCGGGGTGCTGGGTACCCAGTGCTCAGTACACAGGGTGCTGAGTGCTCAGTGCTCGGGGTGCTGGGTGCTCAGTGCTCAGTACTCAGGGTGCTGGGTGCTCAGTGCTCAGGGTGCTGGGTGCTCAGTACTCAGCGTGCTGGGTGCTCAGTGCTCAGGGTGCTGGGTGCTCAGTACTCAGGGTGCTGGGTCCTCAGTGCTCAGGGTGCTGGGTGCTCAGTGCTCGGGGTGCTCAGTACTCAGGGTGCTGTGTGTTCAGTGCTCAGGGTACTGGGTGCTCAGTACTCAGGGTGCTCGGTGCTTAGTACTCAGGGTGCTGGGTGCTCAGTACTCCGGGTGCTGGGTGCTCAGTGCTCAGGGTGCTGGGTGCTCAGTGCTCGGGGTGCTCGGTGCTCAGTACTCAGGGTTCTGTGTGCTCAGTGCTCAGGGTGCTCGGTGCTCAGTACTCAGGGTGCTGGGTGCTCAGTGCTCAGGGTGATCGGTGCTCAGTACTCAGGGTGCTCAGTACTCAGGGTGCTGGGTGCTCAGGGCTCGGGGTGCTGGGAGCTCAGTACTCAGGGTGCTGGGTGCTGAGTGCTCGGGGTGCTGAGTGCTGAGAGCTCAGGGTGCTGGGTGCTCAGTACTCGGGGTGCTCGGTGCTCAGTACTCAGGGTGCTGGGTGCTCAGTACTCAGGGTGCTGGGTGCTCAGTACTCAGGGTGCTCGCTGCTCAGTACTCAGGGTGCTGTGTGCTCAGTGCTCAGGGCGCTGGGTGCTCAGTACTCGGGGTGCTCGGTGCTCACTACTCAGGGTGCTGGGTGCTCAGTGCTCGGGGTGCTCGCTGCTCAGTACTCTTGTTGCTGGGTGCTCAGTGCTCGGGGTGCTCGGTGCTCAGTACTCAGGGTGCTGGGTGCTCAGTTCTCAGGGTGCTGGGTGCTCCTTACTCAGGGTGCTCAGTACTCAGTACTCAGGGTGCTGGGTGCTCAGTGCTTGGGGTGCTGGGTGCTCAGTGCTCAGGGTGCTGGGTGCTCAGTGCTCAGGGTTCTGGGTGCTCAGTACTCGGAGTGCTCGGTGCTCAGTACTCAGGGTGCTGGGTGCTCAGTGCTCAGGGTCCTCGGTGCTCAGTACTCAGGGTGCTGGCTGCTCAGTGCTTGGGGTGCTGGATGCTCAGTACTCAGGGTGCTGGGGGCACAGTGCTCAGTGTGCTGGGTGCTCAGTACTCAGGGTGCTGGGTGCTCAGTGCTCAGGGTGCTGGGTGCTCAGTGTTCAGAATGCTCGGTGCTTAGTACTCATGGTGCTAGGTGCTCGGGGTGCTGGGTGCTCAGTGCTCGGTGTGCTGGGTGCTCAGTGCACGGGGTGCTGGTTGCTGAGTGCTCGGTGTGCTGGGTGCTCAGTGCTCAGGGTGCTGGGTGCTCAGTGCTCGGGGTGCTGGGTGCTCGGTGCTCAGGTTGCTGGGTGCTCAGTACTCGGGGTGCTGGGTGCTCAGTACTCAGGGTGCTGGGTGCTCATTGCTCGGGGTGCTGGGTGCTCAGTGCTCCGGGTGCTGGGTGCTCAGTGCTCGGGGTGCTGGGTGCTCAGTGCTCAGGTTGCTGGGTGCTCAGTGCTCGGGGTGCTCGGTGCTCAGTACTCAGGGTTCTGTGTGCTCAGTGCTCAGGGTGCTCGGTGCTCAGTACTCAGGGTGCTGGGTGCTCAGTGCTCGGTGTGCTCGGTGCTCAGTACGTTGGGTGCTCAGTACTCAGGGTGCTGGGTGCTCAGTGCTCAGGGTGATCGGTGCTCAGTACTCAGCGTGCTCAGTACTCAGGGTGCTGGGTGCTCAGGGCTCGGGGTGCTGGGAGCTCAGTACTCAGGGTGCTGGGTGCTCAGTGCTCAGGGTGCTGGGTGCTCAGTACTCAGGGTGCTCGCTGCTCAGTACTCAGGGTGCTGGGTGCTCAGTGCTGAGGGTGCTGGGTGCTCAGTACTCAGGGTGCTGGGTGCTCAGTGCTCAGGGAGATCGGTGCTCAGTCCTCAGGGTGCTCAGTACTCAGGGTGCTGGGTGCTCAGTGCTCGGGGTGCTGGGTGCTCAGTGCTCAGGGTGCTGGGTGCTCAGTACTCAGGGTGCTGGGTGCTCAGTACTCAGGGTGCTCAGTGGTCGGGGAGCTCGGTGCTCAGTACTCAGGGTGCTGGGTGCTCAGTACTCAGTGCTCGGGGTCCTGGGTGCTCAGCGCTCTGGGTGCTTAGTGCACAGTACTCAGGGTGCTGGGTGCTCAGTATTCAGGGTGCTCAGTGCTCGGGGTGCTGGGTGCTCAGTACTCAGGGTGCTGGGTGCTCAGTAGTCAGGGTGCTGGGTGCTCATTCTCGGGGTGCTAGGTGCTCAGTGCTCGGGGTGCTGGGTGCTCAGTACTCAGGGTGCTGGGTGCACAGTGCTCAGCATGCTGGGTGCTCAGTACTCAGGGTGCTCGGTTCTCAGTACTCAGGGTGCTTGGTGCTCATTCTCGGGGTGCTGGGACCTCAGTGCTCGCGGTGCTGGGTGCTCAGTGCTCAGGGTCCTCGGTGCTCAGTACTCAGGGTGCTCAGTACTCAGCGTGCTTTGTGCTCAGTGCTCAGGGTGCTGGGTGCTCAGTACTCAGGGTGCTGGGTGCTCAGTGCTCAGGGTGCTGGGTGCTCAGTACTCAGGCTGCTCAGTACTCATTACTCAGGGTGCTGGGTGCTCAGTGCTTGGGGTGCTGGGTGCTCAGTGCTCAGGGTGCTGGGTGCTCAGTGCTCAGGGTGCTGGGTGCTCAGTACTCGGGGTGCTTGGTGCTCAGTACTCAGGGTGCTGGGTGCTCAGTGCTCAGGGTCCTCGGTGCTCAGTACTCAGGGTGCTCAGTACTCAGCGTGCTTTGTGCTCAGTGCTCAGAGTGCTGGGTGCTCAGTACTCAGGGTGCTCGGTGCTCAGTACTCAGGGTGCTCAGTGCTCAGTACTCAGCGTGCTGGGTGCTCAGTGCTCAGTGTGCTCGGTGCTCAGTACTCAGGGTGCTCAGTGCTCAGTACTCAGCGTGCTGGGTGCTCAGTGCTCAGGGTGCTGGGTGCTCAGTACTCAGGGTGCTGGGTGCTCAGTGCTCAGGGTGCTCAGTGCTCAGTACTCAGGGTGCTCGGTGCTCAGTGCTCAGGGTGCTCAGTGCTCAGTACTCAGGGTGCTCAGTGCTCAGTACTCAGGGTGCTCAGTGCTCAGAGTGCTGGGTGCTCAGTGCTCGGGGTGCTGGGTGCTCAGTGCTCAGTACTCAGCGTGCTGGGTGCTCAGTGCTCGGGGTGCTGGGTGCTCAGTGCTCAGTACTCAGCGTGCTGGGTGCTCAGTGCTCGGGGTGCTGGATGCTCAGTACTCAGGGTGCTGGGTGCTCAGTGCTCAGGGTGCTGGGTGCTCAGTACTCAGGGTGCTGGGTGCTCATTGCTCGGGGTGCTGGGTGCTCAGTGCTCCGGGTGCTGGGTGCTCAGTGCTCGGGGTGCTGGGGGCTCAGTGCTCAGGTTGTTGGGTGCTCAGTGCTCGGGGTGCTCGGTGCTCAGTACTCAGGGTTCTGTGTGCTCAGTGCTCAGGGTGCTCGGTGCTCAGTACTCAGGGTGCTGGGTGCTCAGTGCTCGGTGTGCTCGGTGCTCAGTACGTTGGGTGCTCAGTACTCAGGGTGCTGGGTGCTCAGTGCTCAGGGTGATCGGTGCTCAGTACTCAGCATGCTCAGTACTCAGGGTGCTGGGTGCTCAGGGCTCAGGGTGCTGGGAGCTCAGTACTCAGGGTGCTGGGTGCTCAGTGCTCGGGATGCTGGGTGCTCAGTACTCAGGGTGCTCGCTGCTCAGTACTCAGGGTGCTGGGTGCTCAGTGCTGAGGGTGCTGGGTGCTCAGTACTCAGGGTGCTGGGTGCTCAGTGCTCAGGGAGATCGGTGCTCAGTCCTCAGGGTGCTCAGTACTCAGGGTGCTGGGTGCTCAGTGCTCGGGTTGCTCAGTACTCAGGGTGCTGGGTGTTCAGTACTCAGGGTGCTGGGTGCTCAGTGCTCGGGGTGCTGGGTGCTCAGTGCTCAGGGTGCTGGCTGCTCAGTACTCAGGGTGCTGGGTGCTCAGTACTCAGGGTGCTCAGTGGTCGGGGAGCTCGGTGCTCAGTACTCAGGGTGCTGGGTGCTCAGTACTCAGTGCTCGGGGTCCTGGGTGCTCAGCGCTCTGGGTGCTTAGTGCACAGTACTCAGGGTGCTGGGTGCTCAGTATTCAGGGTGCTCAGTGCTCGGGGTGCTGGGTGCTCAGTACTCAGGGTGCTGGGTGCTCAGTAGTCAGGGTGCTGGGTGCTCATTCTCGGGGTGCTAGGTGCTCAGTGCTCGGGGTGCTGGGTGCTCAGTACTCGGGGTGCTGGGTGCTCAGTGCTCAGCATGCTGGGTGCTCAGTACTCAGGGTGCTCGGTTCTCAGTACTCAGGGTGCTTGGTGCTCATTCTCGGGGTGCTGGGTGCTCAGTGCTCGGGGTGCTGGGTGCTCAGTGCTCAGGGTCCTCGGTGCTCAGTACTCAGGGTGCTCAGTACTCAGCGTGCTTTGTGCTCAGTGCTCAGGGTGCTGGGTGCTCAGTACTCAGGGTGCTGGGTGCTCAGTACTCACGGTGCTGGGTGCTCAGTACTCGGGGTGCTCGGTGCTCATTACTCAGGGTGCTGGGTGCTCAGTGCTTGGGGTGCTGGGTGCTCAGTGCTCAGGGTGCTGGGTGCTCAGGGTGCTGGGTGCTCAGTACTCGGGGTGCTTGGTGCTCAGTACTCAGGGTGCTGGGTGCTCAGTGCTCAGGGTCCTCGGTGCTCAGTACTCAGGGTGCTCAGTACTCAGCGTGCTTTGTGCTCAGTGCTCAGAGTGCTGGGTGCTCAGTACTCAGGGTGCTCGGTGCTCAGTACTCAGGGTGCTCAGTGCTCAGTACTCAGCGTGCTGGGTGCTCAGTGCTCAGGGTGCTCGGTGCTCAGTACTCAGGGTGCTCAGTGCTCAGTACTCAGCGTGCTGGGTGCTCAGTGCTCAGAGTGCTGGGTGCTCAGTACTCAGGGTGCTGGGTGCTCAGTGCTCAGGGTGCTCAGTGCTCAGTACTCAGGGTGCTCGGTGCTCAGTGCTCAGGGTGCTCAGTGCTCAGTACTCAGGGTGCTCAGTGCTCTGGGTGCTGGGTGCTCAGTGCTCGTGGTGCTGGGTGCTCAGTGCTCAGGGTGCTGGGTGCTCAGTACTCAGGGTGCTCAGTGCTCAGGGTGCTGGGTGCTCAGTGCTCGGGGTGCTGGGTACTCAGTGCTCAGTACACAGGGTGCTGAGTGCTCAGTGCTCGGGGTGCTGGGTGCTCAGTGCTCAGTACTCAGCGTGCTGGGTGCTCAGTGCTCGGGGTGCTGGATGCTCTGTACTCAGGGTGCTGGGTGCTCAGTGCTCAGGGTGCTGGGTGCTCAGTACTCAGGGTGCTGGGTGCTCAGTGCTCAGGGCGCTGGGTGCTCAGTGCTCGGGGTGCTGGGTGCTCAGTGCTCAGAATGCTCGGTGCTTAGTACACATGGTGCTCGGTGCTCGGGGTGCTGGGTGCTCAGTGTTCGGGGTGCTGGGTGCTGAGTGCTCAGTGTGCTGGGTGCTCAGTGCTCGGGGTGCTGGGTGCTCAGTGCTCGGGGTGCTGGGTGCTCAGTACTCGGGGTGCTTGTTGCTCAGTACTCAGGGTGCTGGGTGCTCAGTGCTCAGGGTGCTGGGTGCTCAGTACTCAGGGTGCTGGGTGCTCGGTGCTCAGTACACTGGGTGCTCAGTACTCTGGGTGCTGGGTGCTCAGTACTCAGGGTGCTCGGTGCTCAGTACTCAGGGTGCTGGGTGCTCAGTGCTCGGGGTGCTGGGTGCTCATTAATCAGGGTGCTCGGTGCTCAGTACTCAGGGTGCTCAGTGCTTGGGGTGCTGGGTACTCAGTACTCAGGGTGCTCAGTGCTTGGGGTGCTGGGTGCTCAGTACTCAGTGCTCGGGGTCCTGGGTGCTCAGCGCTCTGGGTGCTTAGTGCACAGTACTCAGGGTGCTGGGTGCTCAGTATTCAGGGTGCTCAGTGCTCGGGGTGCTGGGTGCTCAGTACTCAGAGTGCTGGGTGCTCAGTAGTCACGGTGCTGGGTGCTCATTCTCGGGGTGCTGGGTGCTCAGTGCTCGGGGTGCTGGGTGCTCAGTACTCGGGGTGCTGGGTGCTCATTGCTCAGCATGCTGGGTGATCAGTACTCAGGGTGCTCGGTTCTCAGTACTCAGGGTGCTGGGTGCTCATTCTCGGGGTGCTGGGTGCTCAGTGCTCGGGGTGCTGGGTGCTCAGTGCTCAGGGTCCTCGGTGCTCAGTACTCAGGGTGCTCAGTACTCAGCGTGCTTTGTGCTCAGTGCTCAGGGTGCTGGGTGCTGAGTACTCAGGGTGCTGGGTCCTCAGTACTCACGGTGCTATGTGCTCAGTACTCGGGGTGCTCGGTGCTCATTACTCAGGGTGCTGGGTGCTCAGTGCTCGGGGTGCTCGCTGCTCAGTACTCTTGGTGCTGGGTGCTCAGTGCTCGGGGTGCTTGGTGCTCAGTACTCAGGGTGCTGGGTGCTCAGTGCTCAGGGTGCTGGGTGCTCAGTACTCAGGGTGCTCAGTACTCAGTACTCAGGGTGCTGGGTGCTCAGTGCTTGGGGTGCTGGGTGCTCAGTGCTCAGGGTGCTGGGTGCTCAGTACTCGGGGTGCTCGGTGCTCAGTACTCAGGGTGCTGGGTGCTCAGTGCTCAGAGTCCTCGGTGCTCAGTACTCAGGGTGCTGGGTGCTCAGTACTCGGGGTGCTGGATGCTCAGTACTCAGGGTGCTGGGTGCTCAGTGCTCAGGGTGCTGGGTGCTCAGTACTGAGGGTGCTGGGTGCTCAGTGCTCAGGGTGCTGGGTGCTCAGTGCTCGGGGTGCTGGGTGCTCAGTGCTCAGAATGCTCGGTGCTTAGTACTCATGGTGCTCGGTGCTCGGGGTGCTGGGTGCTCAGTGCTCGGTGTGCTGTGTTCTCAGTGCTCGGGGTGCTGGGTGCTGAGTGTTCGGTGTGCTGGGTGCTCAGTGCTCGGGGTGCTGGGTGCTCGGTGCTCAGGTTGCTGGGTGCTCAGTACTCAGGGTGCTGGGTGCTCAGTACTCAGGGTGCTGGGTGCTCATTGCTCGGGGTGCTGGGTGCTCAGTGCTCGGGGTGCTGGGTGCTCAGTGCTCGGGGTGCTGTGTGCTCAGTGCTCAGGGTGCTGGGTGCTCAGTGCTCGGGGTGCTCGGTGCTCAGTACTCAGGGTTCTGTGTGCTCAGTGCTCAGGGTGCTCGGTGCTCAGTACTCAGGGTGCTGGGTGCTCAGTGCTCGGTGTGCTCGGTGCTCAGTACGGTGGGTGCTCAGTACTCAGGGTGCTGGGTGCTCAGTGCTTAGGGTGATCGGTGCTCAGTACTCAGGGTGCTCAGTACTCAGGGTGCTGGGTGCTCAGGGCTCGGGGTGCTGGGAGCTCAGTACTCAGGGTGCTGGGTGCTCAGTGCTCGGGGTGCTGAGTGCTGAGTGCTCAGGGGGCTGGGTGCTCAGTACTCGGGGTGCTCAGTGCTCAGTACTCAGGGTGCTGGGTGCTCAGTACTCAGGGTTCTGGGTGCTCAGTACTCAGGGTGCTCGCTGCTCAGTACTCAGGGTGCTGGGTGCTCAGTGCTCAGGGTGCTGGGTGCTCAGTACTCAGGGTGCTGGGTGCTCAGTGCTCAGGGAGATCGGTGCTCAGTCCTCAGGGTGCTCAGGACTCAGGGTGCTGTGTGCTCAGTGCTCGGGTTGCTCACTACTCAGGGTGCTGGGTGCTCAGTACTCAGGGTGCTCGGAGCTCAGTACTCAGGGTGCTGGGTGCTCAGTGCTCGGGGTGCTGGCTGCTCATTAATCAGGGTGCTCGGTGCTCAGTACTCAGGGTGCTCAGTGCTTGGGGTGCTGGATACTCAGTACTCAGGGTGCTCAGTGATTGGGGTGCTGGGAGCTCAGTACTCAGTGCTCGGGGTCCTGGGTGCTCAGTGCTCAGGGTCCTCGGTGCTCAGTACTCAGGGTGCTGGGTGCTCAGTGCTCGGGGTGCTGGATGCTCATTACTCAGGGTGCTGGGTGCTCAGTGCTCAGGGTGCTGGGTGCTCAGTACTGAGGGTGCTGGGTGCTCAGTGCTCAGGGTGCTGGGTGCTCAGTGCTCGGGGTGCTGTGTGCTCAGTGCTCAGAATGCTGGGTGCTTAGTACTCATGGTGCTCGGTGCTCGGGGTGCTGGGTGCTCAGTGCTCGTTGTGCTGGGTGCTCAGTGCTCGGGGTGCTGGGTGCTGAGTGCTCGGTGTGCTGGGTGCTCAGTGCTCGGGGTGCTGGGTGCTCCGTGCTCGGGGTGCTGGGTGCTCGGTGCTCAGGTTGCTGGGTGCTCAGTACTCGGGGTGCTGGGTGCTCAGTACTCAGGGTGCTGGGTGCTCATTGCTCGGGGTGCTGGGTGCTCAGTGCTCCGGGTGCTGGGTGCTCAGTGCTCGGGGTGCTTTGTGCTCAGTGCTCAGGGTGCTGGGTGCTCAGTGCTCGGGGTGCTCGGTGCTCAGTACTCAGGGTTCTGTGTGCTCAGTGCTCAGGGTGCTCGGTGCTCAGTACTCAGGGTGCTGGGTGCTCAGTGCTCGGTGTGCTCGGTGCTCAGTACGTTGGGTGCTCAGTACTCAGGGTGCTGGGTGCTCAGTGCTCAGGGTGTTCGGTGCTCAGTACTCAGGGTGCTCAGTACTCAGGGTGCTGGGTGCTCAGGGCTCGGGGTGCTGGGAGCTCAGTACTCAGGGTGCTGGGTGCTCAGTGCTCGGGGTGCTGAGTGCTGAGTGCTCAGGGTGCTGGGCGCTCAGTACTCGGGGTGCTCGGTGCTCAGTACTCAGGGTGCTGGGTGCTCAGTACTCAGGGTGCTGGGTGCTCAGTACTCAGGGTGCTCGCTGCTCAGTACTCAGGGTGCTGGGTGCTCAGTGCTCAGGGTGCTGGGTGCTCAGTACTCAGGGTGCTGGGTGCTCAGTGCTCAGGGAGATCGGTGCTCAGTCCTCAGGGTGCTCAGTATTCAGGGTGCTGGGTGCTCAGTACTCAGGGGGCTGGGTGCTCAGTGCTCGAGGTGCTGGGTGCTCAGTGCTCAGGGTGCTGGGTGCTCAGTACTCAGGGTGCTGGGTGCTCAGTACTCAGGGTGCTCAGTGCTCGGGGAGCTCGGTGCTCAGTACTCAGGGTGCTGGGTGCTCAGTACTCAGTGCTCGGGGTCCTGGGTGCTCAGCGATCTGGGTGCTTAGTGCACAGTACTCAGCTTGCTGGGTGCTCAGTATTCAGGGTGCTCAGTGCTCTGGGTGCTGGGTGCTCATTGCTCGGGGTGCTGGGTGCTCAGTGCTCAGGGTGCTGGGTGCTCAGGGCTCGGGGTGCTCGGTGCTCAGTACTCAGGGTTCTGTGTGCTCAGTGCTCAGGGTGCTCGGTGCTCAGTACTCAGGGTGCTGGGTGCTCAGTGCTCGGTGTGCTCGGTGCTCAGTACGTTGGGTGCTCAGTACTCAGGTTGCTGGGTGCTCAGCGCTCAGGGTGATCGGTGCTCAGTACTCAAGGTGCTCAGTACTCAGGGTGCTGGGTGCTCAGGGCTAGGGGTGCTGGGAGCTCAGTACTCAGTGTGCTGTGTGCTCAGTGCTCGGGGTGCTGAGTGCTGAGTGCTCAGGGTTCTGGGTGCTCAGTACTCGGGGTGCTCGGTGCTCAGTACTCAGGATGCTGGGTGCTCAGTACTCAGGGTGCTCGCTGCTCAGTACTCAGGGTGCTGGGTGCTCAGTGTTCAGGGTGCTGGGTGCTCAGTACTCAGGTTGCTGGGTGCTCAGTGCTCAGGGAGATCGGTGCTCAGTCCTCAGGGTGCTCAGTACTCAGGGTGCTGGGTGCTCAGTGCTCGGGTTGCTCAGTACTCAGGGTGCTGGGTGCTCAGTAGTCAGGGTGCTGGGTGCTCAGTGCTCGGGGTGCTGGGTGCTCAGTGCTCAGGGTGCTGGGTGCTCAGTACTCAGGGTGCTGGGTGCTCAGTACTTAGGGTGCTCAGTGCTCGGGGAGCTCGGTGCTCAGTACTCAGGGTGCTGGGTGCTCAGTACTCAGTGCTCGGGGTCCTGGGTGCTCAGCGCTCTGGGTGCTTAGTGCACAGTACTCAGGGTGCTGGGTGCTCAGTATTCAGGGTGCTCAGTGCTCGGAGTGCTGGGTGCTCAGTACTCAGGGTGCTGGGTGCTCAGTACTCAGGCTGCTTGGTGCTCATTCTCGGGGTGCTGGGTGCTCAGTGCTCAGGGTGCTGGGTGCTCAGTACTCGGGGTGCTGGGTGCTCAGTGCTCAGCATGCTGGATGCTCAGTACTCAGGGTGCTCGGTTCTCAGTACTCAGGGTGCTGGGTGCTCATTCTCGGGTTGCTCGGTGTTCAGTGCTCGGGGTGCTGGGTGCTCAGTGCTCAGGGTCCTCGGTGCTCCGTACTCAGGGTGCTCAGTACTCAGCGAGCTTTGTGCTCAGTGCTCAGGGTGCTGCGTGCTCAGTACTCAGGGTGCTGGGTGCTCAGTACTCACGCTGCTGGGTGCTCAGTACTCGGGGTGCTGGGTGCTCAGTACTCAGGATGCTGGGTGCTCAGTGCTCAGGGTGCTGGGTGCTTAGTACTCAGGGTGCTCGGTTCTCAGTGCTCAGGGTGCTGGGTGCTCAGTACTCAGGGTGCTGGGTGCTCAGTGGTCAGGGTGCTCAGTGCTCAGCACTCAGGGTGCTGGGTGCTCAATACTCAGGGTGCTGGGTGCTCTGTGCTCAGGGTGCTGGGTGCTCAGTGCTCGGGGTGCTCGGTGCTCAGTACTCAGGGTGCTGGGTTCTCAGAGCTCAGGGTGCTGGGTGCTCAGTGCTCAGGGTGCTGGGTGCTCAGTACTCGGGGTGCACGGTGCTCAGTACAAAGGGTGCTGGGTGCTCAGTGCTCAGGGTCCTCGGGGCTCAGTACTCAAGGTGCTCAGTACTCAGCGTGCTTTGTGCTCAGTGCTCAGAGTGCTGGGTGCTCAGTACTCAGGGTGCTCAGTGCTCAGTACGCAGCGGGCTGAGTGCTCAGTGCTCAGGGTGCTCGGTGCTCAGTACTCAGGGTGCTCAGTGCTCAGTACTCAGGGTGCTCGGTGCTCAGTACTCAGGGTGCTGGGTGCTTAGTACTCAGGGTGCTCGGTCCTCAGTGCTCAGGGTGCTGGGTGCTCAGTCCTCAGGGTGCTGGGTGCTCAGTGCTCAGGGTGCTCAGTGCTCAGTACTCAGGGTGCTCGTTGCTCAGTGCTCAGGGTGCTCAGTGCTCAGTACTCAGGGTGCTCAGTGCTCTGGGTGCTGGGTGCTCAGTGCTCGGGTGCTGGGTGCTCAGTGCTGAGGGTGCTGGGTGCTCAGTACTCAGGGTGCTCAGTGCTCAGGGTGCTGGGTGCTCAGTGCTCAGGGTGCTGGGTACCCAGTGCTCAGTACACAGGGTGCTGGGTGCTCAATGCTCAGTACTCAGGGTGCTGGGTGCTCAGTGCTCAGGGTGCTGGGTGCTCAGTACTCAGGGTGCTGGGTGCTCAGTGCTCAGGGTGCTGGGTGCTCAGTACTCAGGATGCTGGGTCCTCAGTGCTCAGGGTGCTGGGTGCTCAGTGCTCGGGGTGCTCAGTACTCAGGGTGCTGGGTGCTCAGTGCTCGGGGTGCTGGGTGCTCAGTGCTCAGGGTGCTGGGTTCTCAGTGCTCGGGGTGCTGGGTGCTCAGTGCTCGGGGTGCTGGGTGCTCAGTGTTCGGGGTGCTGGGTGCTCAGTTCTCGGGGTGCTCAGTGCTCAGTACTCAGGGTGCTGGGTGCTCAGTACTCAGGGTGCTCAGTGCTTGGGGTGCAGGGTGCTCAGTACTCAGGGTGCTGGTTGCTCAGTGCTCAGGGTGCTGGGTGCTGAGTACTCAGGGTGCTGGGTGCTCAGTACTCAGGGTGCTGGGTGCTCAGTGCTCGGGGTGCTGGGTGCTCAGTGCTCGTTTTGCTGGGTGCTCAGTGCTCGGGGTGCTGGGTGCTCAGTGCTAGGGGTGCTGGGTGCTCAGTGCTCGGGGTGCTGTGTGCTCAGTACTCGGGGTGCTCAGCGCTCAGTACTCAGTGTGCTGGGTGCTCAGTGCTCTGGGTGCTGGGTGCTCAGTGCTCGGGGTGCTGGGTGCTCGGTGCTCACGTTGCTGGGTGCTCAGTACACGGGGTGCTGGGTGCTCAGTACTCAGGGTGCTGGGTGCTCATTGCTCGGGGTGCTGGGTGCTCAGTGCTACGGGTGCTGGGTGCTCAGTGCTCGGGGTGCTGGTTGCTCAGTGCTCAGGGCGCTGGGTGCTCAGTGCTCGGGGTGCTCGGTGCTCAGTACTCATTGTGCTGGGTGCTCAGTGCTCAGGGTGCTCGGTGCTCAGTACTCAGGGTGCTGGGTGCTCAGTGCTCGGTGTGCTCGGTGCTCAGTACGTTGGGTGCTCAGTACTCAGGGTGCTGGGTGCTCAGTGCTCAGGGTGATCGGTGCTCAGTACTCAGGGTGCTCAGTACTCAGGGTGCTGGGTGCTCAGGGCTCGGGGTGCTGGGAGCTCAGTACTCAGGGTGCTGTGTGCTCAGGTCTCGGGGTGCTGGGTGCTGAGGGCTCAGGGTGCTGGGTGCTCAGTACTCGGGGTGCTCGGTGCTCAGTACTCAGGGTGCTGGGTGCTCAGTACTCAGGGTGCTGGGTGCTCAGTGCTCAGGGTGCTCGCTGCTCAGTACTCAGGGTGCTGGGTGCTCAGTACTCAGGTTGCTCAGTGCTTGGGGAGCTCGGTGCTCAGTACTCAGGGTGCTGGGTGCTCAGAACTCAGTGCTCGGGGTCCTGGGTGCTCAGCGCTCTGGGTGCTTAGTGCACATTACTCAGGGTGCTGGGTGCTCAGTATTCAGGGTGCTCAGTGCTCGGGGTGCTGGGTGCTGAGGGCTCAGGGTGCTGGGTGCTCAGTACTCGGGGTGCTCTGTGCTCAGTACTCAGGGTGCTGGGTGCTCAGTACTCAGGGTGCTGGGTGCTCAGTGCTCAGGGTGCTCGCTGCTCAGTACTCAGGGTGCTGGGTGCTCAGTACTCAGGGTGCTCAGTGCTTGGGGAGCTCGGTGCTCAGTACTCAGGGTGCTGGGTGCTCAGTACTCAGTGCTCGGGGTCCTGGGTGCTCAGCGCTCTGGGTGCTTAGTGCACAGTACTCAGGGTGCTCGGTTCTCAGTACTCAGGGTGCTGGGTGCTCATTCTCGGGGTGCTGGGTGCTCAGTGCTCAGGGTGCTGGGTGCTCAGTGCTCAGGGTCCTCGGTGCTCAGTACTCAGGGTGCTCAGTACTCAGCGTGCTTTGTGCTCAGTGCTCAGGGTGCTGGGTGCTCAGTACTCAGGGTGCTTGGTGCTCAGTACTCAGGGTGCTGGGTGCTCAGTACTCAGTGTGCTGGGTGCTCAGTACTCAGGGGGCTGGGTGCTCAGTACTCAGGGTGGTGGATCCTCAGTGCTCGGGGTGCTGGGTACTCAGTGCTCAGGGTGCTGGGTGCTCAGTACTCGGGGTGCTCGGTGCTCAGTACTCAGGGTGCTGGGTGTTCAGTACTCAGGGTGCTGGGTGCTCAGTACTCAGGGTGCTCGGTGCTCAGTACTCAGGGTGCTGGGTGCTCAGTGCTCAGGTGCAGGGTGCTAAGTACTCAGGGTGCTGGGTGCTCAGTACTCAGGGTGCTGGGTGCTCAGTGCTCAGGGTGCTGGGTGCTCAGTACTCAGGGTGCTGGGTGCTCAGTGCTCGGGGTGCTGGGTGCTCTGTACTCAGGGTGCTCAGTACTCAGGGTGCTGGGTGCTCAGAACTCAGGGTGCTGGGTGCTCAGTACTCAGGGTGCTGGGTGCTCAGTGCTCGGGGTGCTGGGTGCTCAGTACTCAGGGTGCTCAGTGCTTGGGATGCTGGGTGCTCAGTACTCAGGGTGCTGGTTGCTCAGTGCTCAGGGTGCTGGGTGCTGAGTACTCAGGGTGCTGGGTGCTCAGTACTCAGGGTGCTGGGTGCTCAGTGCTCGGGATGCTGGGTGCTCAGTGCTCGGGGTGCTGGGTGCTCAGTGCTCAGGGTGCTGGGTGCTCAGTGCTCAGGGTGCTGGGTGCTCAGTGCTCAGGGTGCTGGGTGCTCAGTGCTCGGGGTGCTCGGTGCTCAGTGCTCGGGGTGCTGGGTGCTCAGTGCACAGGGTGCTGGGTGCTCAGTGCTCGGGGTGCTGGGTGCTCGGTGCTCAGGTTGCTGGGTGCTCAGTACTCGGGGTGCTGGGTGCTCAGTGCTCCGGGTGCTGGGTGCTCAGTGGTCGGGGTGCTGGGTGCTCAGTGCTCAGGGTGCTGGGTGCTCAGTGCTCGGGGTGCTCTGTGCTCGGTACTCAGGGTTCTTTGTGCTCAGTGCTCAAGGTGCTTGGTGCTCAGTACTCAGGGTGCTGGGTGCTCAGTGCTCGGTGTGCTCGGTGCTCAGTACGTTGGGTGCTCAGTACTCAGGGTGCTGGGTGCTCAGTGCTCAGGGTGATCGGTGATCAGTACTCAGCGTGCACAGTAATCAGGGAGCTGGGTGCTCAGTATTCAGGGTGCTCAGTGCTCGGGGTGCTGGGTGCTCAGTACTCAGGGTGCTGGGTGCTCAGTACTCAGGGTGCTGGGTGCTCATTCTCGGGGTGCTGGGTGCTCAGTGCTCGGGGTGCTGGGTGCTCAGGACTCGGGGTGCTGGGTGCTCAGTGCTCAGCATGCTGGGTGCTCAGTACTCAGGGTGCTCGGGTCTCAGTATTCAGGGTGCTGGGTGCTCATTCTCGGGGTGCTGGGTGCTCAGTGCTCCGGGTGCTGGGTGCTCAGTGCTCAGGGTCCTCGGTGCTCAGTACTCAGGGTGCTCAGTACTCAGCGTGCTTTGTGCTCAGTGCTCAGGGTGCTGGGTGCTCAGTACTCAGGTTGCTGAGTGCTCAGTACTCACGGTGCTGGGTGCTCAGTACTCAGGGTGCTCAGTACTCAGTACTCAAGGTGCTGGGTGCTCAGTAATTGGGGTGCTGGGTGCTCAGTGCTCAGGGTGCTGGGTGCTCAGTGCTCCGGGTGCTGGGTGCTCAATACTCGGGGTGCTCGGTGCTCAATACTCAGGGTGCTGGGTGCTCAGTACTCAGGTTGCTGAGTGCTCAGTACTCACGGTGCTGGGTGCTCAGTACTCAGGGTGCTCAGTACTCAGTACTCAGGGTGCTGGGTGCTCAGTAATTGGGGTGCTGGGTCCTCAGTGCTCAGGGTGCTGTGTGCTCAGTACTCAGGTTGCTGGGTGCTCAGTACTCAGGGTGCTGGGTGCTCAGTGCTCAGGGTGCTGGGTGCTTAGTGCTCGGGGTGCTCGGTGCTCAGTACTCATGGTGCTCAGTGCTCAGTACTCAGCGTGCTGGGTGCTCAGTGCTCAGTACTCAGCGTGCTGGGTGCTCAGTACTCAGGGTGCTGGGTGCTTAGTACTCAGGGTGCTCGGTCCTCAGTGCTCAGGGTGCTGGGTGCTCAGTACTCAGGGTGCTGGGTGCTCAGTGGTCAGGGTGCTCAGTGCTCAGCACTCAGGGTGCTCGGTGCTCAGTGCTCAGGGTGCTCAGTGCTCAGTACTCAGGGTGCTCAGTGCTCTGGGTGCTGGGTGCTCAGTGCTCAGGGTGCTGGGTGCTCAGTGCTCAGGGTGCTGGGTGCACAGTACTCAGGGTGCTCAGTGCTCAGGGTGCTGGGTGCTCAGTGCTCGGGGTGCTGGGTAATCAGTGCTCAGTACACAGGGTGCTGAGTGCTCAGTGTTCGGGGTGCTGGGTGCTCAGTGCTCAGTACTCAGGGTGCTGGGTGCTCAGTGCTCAGGGTGCTGGGTGCTCAGTACTCAGGGTGCTGGGTGCTCAGTGCTCAGGGTGCTGGGTGCTCAGTACTCAGGGTGCTGTGTCCTCAGTGCTCAGGGTGCTGGGTGCTCAGTGCTCGGGGTGCTCAGTACTCAGGGTGCTGTGTGTTCAGTGCTCAGGGTACTATGTGCTCAGTACTCACGGTGCTCGGTGCTTAGTACTCAGGGTGCTGGGTGCTCAGTACTCCGGGTGCTGGGTGCTCAGTGCTCGGGGTGCTCGGTGCCCAGTGCTCAGGGTGCTGGGTGCTCAGTACTCAGGGTGCTCATTGCTCAGGGTGCTGGGTGCTCAGTACTCAGGGTGCTGGGTGCTCAGTACTCAGGGTGCTCAGTGCTCAGTACTCAGGGTGCTCAGTGCTCAGTACTCAGGGTGCTCAGTGCTCAGGGTGCTGGGTGCTCAGTGCTCGGGGTGCTGGGTGCTCAGTGCTCATGGTGCTGTGTGCTCAGTACTCAGGGTGCTCAGTACTCAGGGTGCTGGGTGCTCAGTGCTCGGGGTGCTGGGTACTCAGTCCTCAGGGTGCTGGGTGCTCAGTGCTCAGGGTGCTCGGTGCTCAGTGCTCAGGGTGCTGGGTGCTCAGTACTCAGGGTGCTCGGTGCTCAGTACTCAGGGTGCTAGGTGCTCAGTGCTCAGGGTGCTGGGTGCTCAGTACTCAAGGTGCTGGGTGCTCGGTGCTCAGTACACTGGGTGCTCAGTACTCAGGGTGCTGGGTGCTCAGTACTCAGGGTGCTCGGTGCTTGGGGTGCTGGGTGCTCAGTTCTCAGGGTGCTCAGTGCTTGGGGTGCAGGGTGCTCAGTACTCAGGGTGCTGGTTGCTCAGTGCTCAGGGTGCTGGGTGCTGAGTACTCAGGGTGCTGGGTGCTCAGTACTCAGGGTGCTTGGTGCTCAGTGCTCGGGGTGCTGGGTGCTCAGTGCTCGGGTTGCTGGGTGCTCAGTGCTCGGGGTGCTGGGTGCTCAGTGCTCGGGGTGCTGGGTGCTCAGTGCACAGGGTGCTGGGTGCTCATTGCTCGGGGTGCTGTGTGCTCAGTGCTCGGTGTGCTCGGTGCTCAGTGCTCGGGGTGGTGGGTTCTCAGTACTCAGGGTGCTCAGTGCTCAGTACTCAGGGTGCTGGGTGCTCAGTACTCAGGGTGCTGGGTGCTCATTGCTCGGGGTGCTGGGTCCTCAGTGCTACGGGTGCTGGGTGCTCAGTGCTCGGGGTGCTGGGTGCTCAGTGCTCGGGGCGCTGGGTGCTCAGTGCTCGGGGTGCTCGGTGCTCAGTACTCAGGGTGCTGGGTGCTCAGTGCTCAGGGTGCTCGGTGCTCAGTACTCAGGGTGCTGGGTGCTCAGTGCTCAGTGTGCTCGGTGCTCAGTACTCAGGGTGCTCAGTGCTTGGGATGCTGGGTGCTCAGTACTCAGGGTGCTGGTTGCTCAGTGCTCAGGGTGCTGGGTGCTGAGTACTCAGGGTGCTGGGTGCTCAGTACTCAGGGTGCTGGGTGCTCAGTGCTCGGGATGCTGGGTGCTCAGTGCTCGGGGTGCTGGGTGCTCAGTGCTCAGGGTGCTGGGTGCTCAGTGCTCAGGGTGCTGGGTGCTCAGTGCTCGGGGTGCTGGGTGCTCAGTGCTCGGGGTGCTCGGTGCTCAGTGCTCGGGGTGCTGGGTACTCAGTACTCGGGGTGCTCAGTGCTCAGTACTCAGGGTGCTGGGTGCTCAGTGCACAGGGTGCTGGGTGCTCAGTGCTCGGGGTGCTGGGTGCTCGGTGCTCAGGTTGCTGGGTGCTCAGTACTAGGGGTGGTGGGTGCTCAGTACTCAGGGTGCTGGGTGCTCATTGCTCGGGGTGCTGGGTGCTCGGTGCTCCGGGTGCTGGGTGCTCAGTGCTCGGGGTGCTGGGTGCTCAGTGCTCAGGGTGCTGGGTGCTCAGTGCTCGGGGTGCTCGGTGCTCGGTACTCAGGGTTCTGTGTGCTCATTCTCGGGGTGCTGGGTGCTCAGTGCTCGGGGTGCTGGGTGCTCAGTGTTCAGGGTGCTCGGTGCTCAGTACTCAGGGTGCTGGGTGCTCAGTGCTCGGTGTGCTAGGTGCTCAGTACGTTGGGTGCTCAGTACTCAGGGTGCTGGGTGCTCAGTGCTCAGGGTGATCGGTGATCAGTACTCAGCGTGCACAGTAATCAGGGAGCTGGGTGCTCAGTATTCAGGGTGCTCAGTGCTCGGGGTGCTGGGTGCTCAGTACTCAGGGTGCTGGGTGCTCAGTACTCAGGGTGCTGGGTGCTCATTCTCGGGGTGCTGGGTGCTCAGTGCTCGGGGTGCTGGGTGCTCAGGACTCGGGGTGCTGGGTGCTCAGTGCTCAGCATGCTGGGTGCTCAGTACTCAGGGTGCTCGGTTCTCAGTATTCAGGGTGCTGGGTGCTCATTCTCGGGGTGCTGGGTGCTCAGTGCTCGGGGTGCTGGGTGCTCAGTGCTCAGGGTCCTCGGTGCTCAGTACTCAGGGTGCTCAGTACTCAGCGTGCTTTGTGCTCAGTGCTCAGGGTGCTGGGTGCTCAGTACTCAGGTTGCTGAGTGCTCAGTACTCACGGTGCTGGGTGCTCAGTACTCAGGGTGCTCAGTACTCAGTACTCAGGGTGCTGGGTGCTCAGTAATTGGGGTGCTGGGTGCTCAGTGCTCAGGGTGCTGCGTGCTCAGTGCTCCGGGTGCTGGGTGCTCAGTACTCGGGGTGCTCGGTGCTCAGTACTCAGGTTGCTGGGTGCTCAGTACTCAGGGTGCTGGGTGCTCAGTGCTCAGGGTGCTGTGTGCTCAGTACTCAGGTTGCTGGGTGCTCAGTACTCAGGGTGCTGGGTGCTCAGTGCTCAGGGTGCTGGGTGCTTAGTGCTCGGGGTGCTCGGTGCTCAGTACTCAGGGTGCTCAGTGCTCAGTACTCAGCGTGCTGGGTGCTCAGTGCTCAGTACTCAGCGTGCTGGGTGCTCATTGCTCAGGGTGCTGGGTGCTCAGTACTCAGGGTGCTGGGTGCTTAGTACTCAGGGTGCTCGGTCCTCAGTGCTCAGGGTGCTGGGTGCTCAGTACTCAGGGTGCTGGGTGCTCAGTTGTCAGGGTGCTCAGTGCTCAGCACTCAGGGTTCTCGGTGCTCAGTGCTCAGGGTGCTCAGTGCTCAGTACCCAGGGTGCTCAGTGCTCTGGGTGCTGGGAGCTCAGTGCTCAGGGTGCTGGGTGCTCAGTGCTCAGGGTGCTGTGTGCTCAGTACTCAGGGTGCTCAGTGCTCAGGGTGCTGGGTGCTCAGTGCTCGGGGTGCTGGGTACTCAGTGCTCAGTACACAGGGTGCTGAGTGCTCAGTGTTCGGGGTGCTGGGTGCTCAGTGCTCAGTACTCAGGGTGCTGGGTGCTCAGTGCTCAGGGTCCTGGGTGCTCAGTACTCAGGGTGCTGGGTGTTCAGTGCTCAGGGTGGTGGGTGCTCAGTACTCAGGGTGCTGGGTCCTCAGTGCTCAGGGTGCTGGGTGCTCAGTGCTCGGGGTGCTCAGTACTCAGGGTGCTGTGTGTTCAGTGCTCAGGGTACTGGGTGCTCAGTACTCAGGGTGCTCGGTGCTTAGTACTCAGGGTGCTGGGTGCTCAGTACTCCGGGTGCTGGGTGCTCAGTGCTCGGGGTGCTCGGTGCTCAGTTGTCAGGGTGCTGGGTGCTCAGTACTCAGGGTGCTCATTGCTCAGGGTGCTGGGTGCTCAGTACTCAGGGTGCTGGGTGCTCAGTACTCAGGGTGCTCAGTGCTCAGTACTCAGGGTGCTCCGTGCTCAGTACTCAGGGTGCTCAGTGCTCAGGGTGCTGGGTGCTCAGTGCTCGGGGTGCTGGGTGCTCAGTGCTCACGGTGCTGTGTGCTCAGTACTCAGGGTGCTCAGTACTCAGGGTGCTGGGTGCTCAGTGCTCGCGGTGCTGGGTACTCAGTCCTCAGGGTGCTGGGTGCTCAGTGCTCAGGGTGCTCGGTGCTCAGTGCTCAGGGTGCTGGGTGCTCGGTGCTCAGTACACTGGGTGCTCAGTACTCAGGGTGCAGGGTGCTCAGTACTCAGGGTGCTCGGTGCTTGGGGTGCTGGGTGCTCAGTTCTCAGGGTGCTCAGTGCTTGGGGTGCAGGGTGCTCAGTACTCAGGGTGCTGGTTGCTCAGTGCTCAGGGTGCTGGGTGCTGAGTACTCAGGGTGCTGGGTGCTCAGTACTCAGGGTGCTGGGTGCTCAGTGCTCGGGGTGCTGGGTGCTCATTGCTCGGGTTGCTGGGTGCTCAGTGCTCGGGGTGCTGGGTGCTCAGTGCTCAGGGTGCTGGGTGCTCATTGCTCGGGGTGCTGTGTGCTCAGAGCTCGGTGTGCTCGGTGCTCAGTGCTCGGGGTGGTGGGTGCTCAGTACTCGGGGTGCTCAGTGCTCAGTACTCAGGGTGCTGGGTGCTCAGTACTTAGGGTGCTGGTTGCTCATTGCTCGGGGTGCAGGGTCCTCAGTGCTACGGGTGCTGGGTGCTCAGTGCTCGGGGTGCTGGGTGCTCAGTGCTCGGGGCGCTGGGTGCTCAGTGCTCGGGGTGCTCGGTGCTCAGTACTCAGGGAGCTGGGTGCTCAGTGCTCAGGGTGCTCGGTGCTCAGTACTCAGGGTGATGGGTGCTCAGTGCTCAGTGTGCTCGGTGCTCAGTACGTTGGGTGCTCAGTACTCAGGGTGTTGGGTGCTCAGTGCTCAGGGAGATCGGTGCTCAGTACTCACGGTGCTCAGTACTCAGGGTGCTGGGTGCTCAGGGCTCGGGGTGCTGGGAGCTCAGTACTCAGGGTGCTGGGTGCTCAGTGCTCGGGGTGCTGGCTGCTGAGTGCTCAGGGTGCTGGGTGCTCAGTACTCGGGGTGCTCGGTGCTCAGTACTCAGGGTGCTGGGTGCTCACTACTCAGGGTGCTGGGTGCTCAGTGATCAGGGTACTCTCTGCTCAGTACTCAGGGTGCTGGGTGCTCAGTGCTCAGGGTGCTGGGTGCTCAGTATTCAGGGTGCTGGGTGCTCAGTGCTCAGTGTGATCGGTGCTCAGTCCTCAGGGTGCTCAGTACTCAGGGTGCTGGGTGCTCAGTCCTCAGGTTGCTCAGTACTCAGGGTGCTGGGTACTCAGTACTCAGGGTGCTGTGTGCTCAGTGCTCGGGGTGCTGGGTGCTCAGTACTCAGGGTGCTGGGTGCTCAGTGCTCAGGGTGCTGGGTGCTCAGTACTCAGGGTGCTGGGTGCTCAGTACTCAGGGTGCTCAGTGCTCGGGGTGCTGGGTGCTCAGTGCTCGGGGTGCTCGGTGCTCAGTGCTCGGGGTGCTGGGTACTCAGTACTCGGGGTGCTCAGTGCTCAGTACTCAGGGTGCTGGGTGCTCAGTGCACAGGGTGCTTTGTGCTCAGTGCTCGGGGTGCTGGGTGCTCGGTGCTCAGGTTGCTGGGTGCTCAGTACTCGGGGTGGTGGGTGCTCAGTACTCAGGGTGCTGGGTGCTCATTGCTCGGGGTGCTGGGTGCTCAGTGCTCCGGGTGCTGGGTGCTCAGTGCTCGGGGTGCTGGGTGCTCAGTGCTCAGGGTGCTGGGTGCTCAGTTCTCGGGGTGCTCGGTGCTCAGTACTCAGGGTTCTGTGTGCTCAGTGCTCAGGGTGCTCGGTGCTCAGTACTCAGGGTGCTGGGTGCTCAGTGCTCAGTGTCCTCGGTGCTCAGTACTCAGGGTGCTCAGTGCTCAGTACTCAGCGTGCTGGGTGCTCAGTGCTCAGTACTCATCGTGCTGGGTGCTCAGTGCTCAGGGTGCTGGGTGCTCAGTACTCAGGGTGCTGGGTGCTTAGTACTCAGGGTGCTCGGTCCTCAGTGCTCAGGGTGCTCAGTGCTCAGAACTCAGCGTGCTGGGTGCTCAGTGCTCAGTACTCATCGTGCTGGGTGCTCAGTGCTCAGGGTGCTGGGTGCTCAGTACTCAGGGTGCTGGGTGCTTAGTACTCAGGGTGCTCGGTCCTCAGTGCTCAGGGTGCTGGGTGCTCAGTACTCAGGGTGCTGGGTGCTCAGTGGTCAGGGTGCTCAGTGCTCAGCACTCAGGGTGCTCGGTGCTCAGTGCTCAGGGTGCTCAGTGCTCAGTACTCAGGGTGCTCAGTGCTCTGGGTGCTGGGTGCTCAGTGCTCAGGGTGCTGGGTGCTCAGTGCTCAGGGTGCTGGGTGCTCAGTACTCAGGGTGCTCAGTGCTCAGGGTGCTGGGTGCTCAGTGCTCGGGGTGCTGGGTACTCAGTGCTCAGTACACAGGGTGCTGAGTGCTCAGTGCTCGGGGTGCTGGGTGCTCAGTGCTCAGTACTCAGGGTGCTGGGTGCTCAGTGCTCAGGGTGCTGGGTGCTCAGTACTCAGGGTGCTGGGTGCTCAGTGCTCAGGGTGCTGGGTGCTCAGTACTCAGGGTGCTGGGTCCTCAGTGCTCAGGGTGCTGGGTGCTCAGTGCTCGGGGTGCTCAGTACTCAGGGTGCTGTGTGTTCAGTGCTCAGGGTACTGGGTGCTCAGTACTCAGGGTGCTCGGTGCTTAGTACTCAGGGTGCTGGGTGCTCAGTACTCTGGGTGCTGGGTGCTCAGTGCTCGGGGTGCTCGGTGCTCAGTGCTCAGGGTGCTGGGTGCTCAGTACTCAGGGTGCTCATTGCTCAGGGTGCTGGGTGCTCAGTACTCAGGGTGCTGGGTCCTCAGTACTCAGGGTGCTCAGTGCTCAGTACTCAGGGTGCTCAGTGCTCAGTACTCAGGGTGCTCAGTGCTCAGGGTGCTGGGTGCTCAGTGCTCGGGGTGCTGGGTGCTCAGTGCTCACGGTGCTGTGTGCTCAGTACTCAGGGTGCTCAGTACTCAGGGTGCTGGGTGCTCAGTGCTCAGGGTGCTGGGTGCTCAGTGCTCAGGGTGCTGGGTGCTCAGTGCTCAGGGTGCTCGGTGCTCAGTGCTCAGGTTGCTGGGTGCTCAATACTCAGGGTGCTGGGTGCTCAGTACTCAGGGTGCTCAGTGCTCAGTACTCAGGGTGCTCAGTGCTCAGGGTGCTGGGAGCTCAGTGCTCGGGGTGCTGGGTACTCAGTCCTCAGGGTGCTGGGTGCTCAGGTCTCAGGGTGCTCGGTACTCAGTGCTCAGGGTGCTGGGTGCTCAGTACTCAGGGTGCTCGGTGCTCAGTACTCAGGGTGCTGGGTGCTCAGTGCTCAGGGTGCTGGGTGCTCAGTACTCAGGGTGCTGGGTGCTCGGTGCTCAGTACACTGGGTGCTCAGTACTCAGGGTGCTGGGTGCTCAGTACTCAGGGTACTCGATGCTTGGGGTGCTGGGTGCTCAGTTCTCAGGGTGCTCAGTGCTTGGGGTGCAGGCTGCTCAGTACTCAGGGTGCTGGTTGCTCAGTGCTCAGGGTGCTGGGTGCTGAGTACTCAGGGTGCTGGGTGCTCAGTACTCAGGGTGCTGGGTGCTCAGTGCTCGGGGTGCTGGGTGCTCAGTGCTCGGGTTGCTGGGTGCACAGTGCTCGGGGTGCTGTGTGCTCAGTGCTCGGTGTGCTTGGTGCTTAGTGCTCGGGGTGGTGGGTGCTCAGTACTCGGGGTGCTCAGTGCTAAGTACTCAGGGTGCTGGGTGCTCAGGACTCAGGGTGCTGGGTGCTCATTACTCGGGGTGCTGGGTCCTCAGTGCTACGGGTGCAGGGTGCTCAGTGCTCGGGGTGCTGGGTGCTCAGTGCTCGTTGCGCTGGGTGCTCAGTGCTCGGGGTGCTCTGTGCTCAGTACTCAGGGTGCTGGGTGCTCAGTGCTAAGGGTGCTCGGTGCTCAGTACTCAGGGTGCTGGGTGCTCAGTGCTCAGTGTGCTCGGTGCTCAGTACGTTGGGTGCTCAGTACTCAGGGTGTTGGGTGCTCAGTGCTCAGGGTGATCGGTGCTCAGTCCTCAGGGTGCTCAGTGCTCAGGGCGCTGGGTGCTCAGTGCTCAGGGTGCTGGGTGCTGAGTGCTCAGGGTGCTGGGTGCTCAGTACTCGGGGTGCTCGGTGCTCAGTACTCAGGGTGCTGGGTGCTCACTACTCAGGGTGCTGGGTGTTCAGTGATCAGGGTGCTCTCTGCTCAGTACTCAGGGTGCTGGGTGCTCAGTGCTCAGGGTGCTGGGTGCTCAGTACTCAGGGTGCTGGGTGCTCAGTGCTCAGGGTGATCGGTGCTCAGTCCTCAGGGTGCTCAGTACTCAGGGTGCTGGGTGCTCAGTGCTCAGGTTGCTCAGTACTCAGGGTGCTGAGTACTCAGTACTCAGGGTGCTGTGTGCTCAGTGCTCGGGGTGCTGGGTGCTCAGTACTCAGGGTGCTGGGTGCTCAGTGCTCAGGGTGCTGGGTGCTCAGTACTCAGGGTGCTCGGTGCTCAGTACTCAGGGTGCTCAGTGCTCGGGGAGCTCGGTGCTCAGTACTCAGGGTGCTGGGTGCTCAGTACTCAGTGCTCGGGGTCCTGGGTGCTCAGCGCTCTGGGTGCTTAGTGCACAGTACTCAGGGTGCTGGGTGCTCAGTATTCAGAATGCTCAGTGCTCGGGGTGCTGGGTGCTCATTACTCAGGATGCTGGGTGCTCAGTACTCAGGGTGCTGGGTGCTCATTCTCGTGGTGCTGGGTGCTCAGTGCTCGGGGTGCTGGGTGCTCAGTACTCGGGGTGCTGGGTGCTCAGTGCTCAGCGTGCTGGGTGCTCAGTGCTCAGGGTCCTCGGTGCTCAGTACTCAGGGTGCTCAGTACTCAGCGTGCTTTGTGCTCAGTGCTCAGGGTGCTGGGTGCTCAGTACTCAGGGTGCTGTGTGCTCAGTACTCAGTGTGCTGGGTGCTCAGTACTCAGGGTGATTGGTGCTCAGTACTCAGGGTGCTGGGTGCTCAGTACTCAGTGTGCTGGGTGCTCAGTACTCAGGGTGCTTGGTGCTCAGTACTCAGGGTGCTTGGTGCTCAGTACTCAGGGTGCTGGGTGCTCAGTGCTCAGGGTGCTGGGTGCTCAGTGCTCGGGGTGCTGGGTGCTCGGTGCTCAGGTTGCTGGGTGCTCAGTACTCGGGGTGGTGGGTGCTCAGTGCTCAGGGTGATCGGTGCTCAGTCCTCAGGGTGCTCAGTGCTCAGGGCGCTGGGTGCTCAGTGCTCGGGGTGCTGGGTGCTGAGTGCTCAGGGTGCTGGGTGCTCAGTACTCGGGGTGCTCGGTGCTCAGTACTCAGGGTGCTGGGTGCTCACTACTCAGGGTGCTGGGTGTTCAGTGATCAGGGTGCTCTCTGCTCAGTACTCAGGGTGCTGGGTGCTCAGTGCTCAGGGTGCTGGGTGCTCAGTACTCAGGGTGCTGGGTGCTCAGTGCTCAGGGTGATCGGTGCTCAGTCCTCAGGGTGCTCAGTACTCAGGGTGCTGGGTGCTCAGTGCTCAGGTTGCTCAGTACTCAGGGTGCTGAGTACTCAGTACTCAGGGTGCTGTGTGCTCAGTGCTCGGGGTGCTGGGTGCTCAGTACTCAGGGTGCTGGGTGCTCAGTGCTCAGGGTGCTGGGTGCTCAGTACTCAGGGTGCTCGGTGCTCAGTACTCAGGGTGCTCAGTGCTCGGGGAGCTCGGTGCTCAGTACTCAGGGTGCTGGGTGCTCAGTACTCAGTGCTCGGGGTCCTGGGTGCTCAGCGCTCTGGGTGCTTAGTGCACAGTACTCAGGGTGCTGGGTGCTCAGTATTCAGGGTGCTCAGTGCTCAGGGTGCTGGGTGCTCATTACTCAGGATGCTGGGTGCTCAGTACTCAGGGTGCTGGGTGCTCATTCTCGTGGTGCTGGGTGCTCAGTGCTCGGGGTGCTGGGTGCTCAGTACTCGGGGTGCTGGGTGCTCAGTGCTCAGCGTGCTGGGTGCTCAGTGCTCAGGGTCCTCGGTGCTCAGTACTCAGGGTGCTCAGTACTCAGCGTGCTTTGTGCTCAGTGCTCAGGGTGCTGGGTGCTCAGTATTCAGGGTGCTGGGTGCTCAGTATTCAGTGTGCTGGGTGCTCAGTACTCAGGGTGCTTGGTGCTCAGTACTCAGGGTGCTGGGTGCTCAGTACTCAGTGTGCTGGGTGCTCAGTACTCAGGGTGCTGGGTGCTCAGAACTCAGGGTGCTGGGTGCTCAGTACTCAGGGTGCTGGGTGCTCAGTACTCAGGGTGCTGGGTGCTCAGTACTCAGGGTGCTGGGTGCTCAGTGCTCAGGGTGCTGGGTGCTCATTAATCAGGGTACTGGGTGCTCAGTACTCAGGGTGCTCAGTGCTTGGGGTGCTGGGTGCTCAGTACTCAGGGTGCTCAGTGCTTGGGATGCTGGGTGCTCAGTACTCAGGGTTCTGGTTGCTCAGTGCTCAGGGTGCTGGGTGCTGAGTACTCAGGGTGCTGGGTGCTCAGTACTCAGGGTGCTGGGTGCTCAGTGCTCGGGATGCTGAGTGCTCAGTGCTCGATGTACTGGGTGCTCAGTGCTCAGGGTGCTGGGTGCTCAGTGCTCGGGGTGCTTTGTGCTCAGTGCTCGGGGTGCCCGGTGCTCAGTGCACGGGGTGCTGGGTACTCAGTACTCGGGGTGCTCAGTGCTCAGTACTCAGGGTGCTGGGTGCTCAGTGCTCAGGGTGCTGGGTGCTCAGTGCTCGGGGTGCTGGGTGCTCGGTGCTCAGGTTGCTGGGTGCTCAGTACTCGGGGTGGTGGGTGCTCAGTACTCAGGGTGCTGGGTGCTCATTGCTCGGGGTGCTGGGTGCTCAGTGCTCCGGGTGCTGGGTGCTCAGTGCTCGGGGTGCTGGGTGCTCAGTGCTCAGGGTGCTGGGTGCTCAGTGCTCGGGGTGCTCGGTGCTCAGTACTCAGGCTTCTGTGTGCTCAGTGCTCAGGGTGCTCATTGCTCAGTACTCAGGGTGCTGGGTGCTCAGTACACCCTGTGCTCGGTGCTCAGTACGTTGGGTGCTCAGTACTCAGGGTGCTGGGTGCTCAGTGCTCAGGGTGATCGGTGATCAGTACTCAGCGTGCACAGTAATCAGGGAGCTGGGTGCTCAGTATTCAGGGTGCTCAGTACTCAGTACTCAGGGTGCTCAGTATTCAGCGTGCTTTGTGCTCAGTGCTCAGGGTGCTGGGTGCTCAGTACTCAGGGTACTGAGTGCTCAGTACTCACGGTGCTGGGTGCTCAGTACTCAGGGTGCTCAGTACTCAGTACTCAGGGTGCTGGGTGCTCAGTGCTTGGGGTGCTGGGTGCTCAGTGCTCAGGGTGCTGGGTGCTCAGTGCTCGGGGTGCTGGTTGCTCAGTACTCGGGGTGCTCAGTGCTCAGTACTCAGGGTGCTGGGTGCTCAGTACTCAGGGTGCTGGGTGCTCCGTGCTCAGGGAGCTGTGTGCCCAGTACTCAGCTTGCTGGGTGCTCAGTACTCAGGGTGCTGGGTGCTCAGTGCTCAGGGTGCTGGGTGCTTAGTGCTCGGGATGCTCGGTGCTCAGTACTCAGGGTGCTCAGTGCTCAGTACTCAGCGTGCTGGGTGCTCAGTGCTCAGGGTGCTCGGTGCTCAGTACTCAGACTGCTCAGTGCTCAGTACTCAGCGTGCTGGGTGCTCAGTGATCAGGGTGCTGGATGCTCAGTACTCAGGGTGCTGGGTGCTTAGTACTCAGGGTGCTCGGTCCTCAGTGCTCAGGGTGCTGGGTGCTCAGTACTCAGGGTGCTGGGTGCTCAGTGGTCGGGGTGCTCAGTGCTCAGCACTCAGGGTGCTCGGTGCTCAGTGCTCAGGGTGCTCAGTGCTCAGTACTCAGGGTGCTCAGTGCTCTGGATGCTGGGTGCTCAGTGCTCAGGGTGCTGGGTGCTCAGTGCTCAGGGTGCTGGGTGCTCAGTACTCAGGGTGCTCAGTGCTCAGGGTGCTGGGTGCTCAGTGCTCGGGGTGCTGGGTACTCAGTGCTCAGTACACAGGGTGCTGAGTGCTCAGTGCTCGGGGTGCTGGGTGCTCAGTGCTCAGTACTCAGGGTGCTGGGTGCTCAGTGCTCAGGGTGCTGGGTGCTCAGTACTCAGGGTGCTGGGTGCTCAGTGCTCAGGGTGCTGGGTGCTCAGTACTCAGGGTGCTGGTCCTCAGTGCTCAGGGTGCTGGGTGCTCAGTGCTCGGGGTGCTCAGTACTCAGGGTGCTGTGTGTTCAGTGCTCAGGATACTGGGTGCTCAGTACTCAGGGTGCTCGGTGCTTAGTACTCAGGGTGCTGGGTGCTCAGTACTCCGGGTGCTGGGTGCTCAGTGCTCGGGGTGCTCGGTGTTCAGTGCTCAGGGTGCTGGGTGCTCAGTACTCAGGGTGCTATTTGCTCAGGGTGCTGGGTGCTCAGTACTCAGGGTGCTGGGTGCTCAGTACTCAGGGTGCTCAGTGCTCAGTACTCAGGGTGCTCAGTGCTCAGTACTCAGGGTGCTCAGTGCTCAGGGTGCTGGGTGCTCAGTGCTCGGGGTGCTGGGTGCTCAGTGCTCACGGTGCTGTGTGCTCAGTACTCAGGGTGCTCAGTACTCAGGGTGCTGGGTGCTCAGTGCTCAGGGTGCTGGGTGCTCAGTGCTCAGGGTGCTGGGTGCTCAGTGCTCAGGGTGCTCGGTGCTCAGTGCTCAGGTTGCTGGGTGCTCAATACTCAGGGTGCTGGGTGCTCAGTACTCAGGGTGCTCAGTGCTCTGTACTCAGGGTGCTGAGTGCTCAGTGCTCGGGGTGCTGGGTGCTCAGTGCTCAGTACTCAGGGTGCTGGGTGCTCAGTGCTTAGGGTGCTGGGTGCTCAGTACTCAGGGTGCTGGGTGCTCAGTGCTCAGGGTGCTGGGTGCTCAGTACTCAGGGTGCTGGGTCCTCAGTGCTCAGGGTGCTGGGTGCTCAGTGCTCGGGGTGCTCAGTACTCAGGGTGCTGTGTGTTCAGTGCTCAGGGTACTGGGTGCTCAGTACTCAGGGTGCTCGGTGCTTAGTACTCAGGGTGCTGGGTGCTCAGTACTCCGGGTGCTGGGTGCTCAGTGCTCGGGGTGCTCGGTGCTCAGTGCTGAGGGTGCTGGGTGCTCAGTACTCAAGGTGCTCATTGCTCAGGGTGATGGGTGCTCAGTACTCTGGGTGCTGGGTGCTCAGTACTCAGGGTGCTCAGTGCTCAGTACTCAGGTTGCTCAGTGCTCAGTCCTCAGGGTGCTCAGTGCTCAGGGTGCTGGGTGCTCAGTGCTCGGGGTGCTGGGTGCTCAGTGCTCACGGTGCTGTGTGCTCAGTACTCAGGGTGCTCAGTACTCAGGGTGCTGGGTGCTCAGTGCTCAGGGTGCTGGGTGCTCAGTGCTCAGGGTGCTCGGTGCTCAGTGCTCAGGTTGCTGGGTGCTCAATACTCAGGGTGCTGGGTGCTCAGTACTCAGGGTGCTCAGTGCTCAGTACTCAGGGTGCTCAGTGCTCAGGGTGCTGGGTGCTCAGTGCTCAGGGTGCTCGGTGCTCAGTGCTCAGGGTGCTGGGTGCTCAGTACTCAGGATGCTGGGTGCTCAGTGCTCGGGGTGCTGGGGGCTCAGTAATCAGGGTGCTGGGTGCTCAGTGCTCAGGGTGCTGGGTGCTCAGTGCTCAGGGTGCTCGGTTCTTAGTACTCATGGTGCTCGGTGCTCGGGGTGCTGGGTGCTCAGTGCTCGGTGTGCTGGGTGCTCAGTGCTCGGGGTGCTGGGTGCTGAGTTCTCGGTGTGCTGGGTGCTCAGTGCTCGGGGTGCTGGGTGCTCAGTGCTCGGGGTGCTGGGTGCTCAGTACTCAGGGTGCTCGGTGCTCAGTACTCAGGGTGCTGGGTGCTCAGTGCTCAGGGTGCTGGGTGCTCAGTACTCAGGGTGCTGGGTGCTCGGTGCTCAGTACACTGGCTGCTCAGTACTCAGGGTGCTGGGTGCTCAGTACTCAGGGTGCTCGGTGCTTGGGGTGCTGGGTGCTCAGTTCTCAGGGTGCTGGTTGCTCAGTGCTCAGGGTGCTGGGTGCTGAGTACTCAGGGTGCTGGGGCCTCAGTACTCAGGGTGCTGGGTGCTCAGTGCTCGGGGTGCTGGGTGCTCAGTGCTCGGGTTGCTGGGTGCTCAGTGCTCGGGGTGCTGGGTGCTCAGTGCTCGGGGTGGTGGGTGCTCAGTACTCGGGGTGCTCAGTGCTCAGTACTCAGGGTGCTGGGTGCTCAGTACTCAGGGTGCTGGGTGCTCATTGCTCGGGGTGCTGGGTCCTCAGTGCTACGGGTGCTGGGTGCTCAGTGCTCGGGGTGCTGGGTGCTCAGTGCTCGGGGCGCTGGGTGCTCAGTGCTCGGGGTGCTCGGTGCTCAGTACTCAGGGTGCTCGGTGCTCAGTGCTCAGGGTGCTCGGTGCTCAGTATTCAGGGTGCTGGGTGCTCAGTGTGCTCGGTGCTCAGTACGTTGGGTGCTCAGTACTCAGGGTGTTGTGTGCTCAGTGCTCAGGGTGATCGGTGCTCAGTACACAGGGTGCTCAGTACTCAGGGTGCTGGGTGCTCAGGGCTCGGGGTGCTGGGAGCTCAGTACTCAGGGTGCTGGGTGCTCAGTGCTCGGGGTGCTGGGTGCTGAGTGCTCAGGGTGCTGGGTGCTCAGTACTCGGGGTGCTCGGTGCTCAGTACTCAGGGTGCTGGGTGCTCAGTACTCAGGGTGCTGGGTGCTCAGTGATCAGGGTGCTCTCTGCTCAGTACTCAGGGTGCTGGGTGCTCAGTGCTCAGGGTGCTGGGTGCTCAGTACTCAGGGTGCTGGGTGCTCAGTGCTCAGGGTGCTCAGTACTCAGGGTGCTGGGTTCTCAGTGCTCAGGTTGCTCAGTACTCAGGGTGCTGGGTACTCAGTACTCAGGGTGCTGTGTGCTCAGTGACGGGGTGCTGGGTGCTCAGTACTCAGGGTGCTGGGTGCTCAGTGCGCAGGGTGCTGGGTGCTCAGTACTCAGGGTGCTGGGTGCTCAGTACTCAGGGTGCTCAGTGCTCGGGGAGCTCGGTGCTCAGTACTCAGGGTGCTGGGTGCTCAGTACTCAGTGCTCGGGGTCCTGGGTGCTCAGCGCTCTGGGTGCTTAGTGCACAGTACTCAGGGTGCTGCTTGCTCAGTATTCAGGGTGCTCAGTGCTCTGGGTGCTGGGTGCTCATTACTCAGGGTGCTGGGTGCTCAGTACTCAGGGTGCTGGGTGCTCATTCTCGTGGTGCTGGATGCTCATTCTCGTGGTGCTGGGTGCTCAGTGCTCGGGGTGCTGGGTGCTCAGTACTCGGGGTGCTGGGTGCTCAGTGCTCAGCGTGCTGGGTGCTCAGTACTCAGGGTGCTCGGTTCTCAGTACTCAGGGTGCTGGGTGCTCATTCTCGGGGTGCTGGGTGCTCAGTGCTCAGGGTGCTGGGTTCTCAGTGCTCAGGGTCCTCGGTGCTCAGTACTCAGGGTGCTCAGTACTCAGCGTGCTTTGTGCTCAGTGCTCAGGGTGCTGGGTGCTCAGTACTCAGGGTGCTGGGTGCTCAGTACTCACGGTGCTGGGTGCTCAGTACTCGGGGTGCTGGGTGCTCATTACTCAGGGTGCTGGGTGCTCAGTGCTCAGGGTGCTCGCTGCTCAGTACTCTTTTAGCTGGGTGCTCAGTACTCAGGGTGCTGGGTGCTCAGTGCTCGGGGTGCTCGGTGCTCAGTGCTCAGGATGCTCGGTGCTCAGTACTTTTGCTGCTGGGTGCTCAGTACTCAGGGTGCTGGGTGCTCAGTGCTCGGGGTGCTCGGTGCTCAGTACTCAGGGTGCTGGGTGCTCAGTGCTCAGGATGCTGGGTGCTCAGTACTCAGGGTACTCAGTACTCAGTACTCAGGGTGCTGGGTGCTCAGTGCTTGGGGTGCTGGGTGCTCAGTGCTCAGGGTGCTGGGTGCTCAATGCTCGGGGTGCTGGGTGCTCAGTACTCGGAGTGCTCGGTGCTCAGTACTCAGTGTGCTGGGTGCTCAGTGCTCAGGGTGCTGGGTGCTCAGTACTCAGGTTGCACAGTACTCAGGGTGCTGGGTGCTCAGTGCTCGGGATGCTGGGTGCTCAGTACTCAGGGTGCTCAGTACTTAGGATGCTGGGTGCTCAGTACTCAGGGTGCTGGGTACTCATTGCTCAGTACACAGGATGCTGAGTGCTCAGTTCTCGGGGTGTTGGGTGCTCAGTGCTCAGTACTCAGGGTGCTGGGTGCTCAGTGCGCAGGGTGCTGGGTGCTCAGTACTCAGGGTGCTGGGTGCTCAGTGCTCAGTGTGCTGGGTGCTCAGTACTCAGGGTGCTGGGTCCTCAGTGCTCAGGGTGCTGGGTGCTCAGTGCTCGGGGTGCTCAGTACTCAGGGTGCTGTGTGTTCAGTGCTCAGGGTACTGGGTGCTCAGTACTCAGGGTGCTCGTTGCTTAGTACTCAGGGTGCTGGGTGCTCAGTACTCAGGGTGCTCATTGCTCAGGGTGCTGGGTTCTCAGTACTCAGGGTGGTGGGTGCTCAGTACTCAGGGTGCTCAGTGCTCAGTACTCAGGGTGCTCAGTGCTCAGTACTCAGGGTGCTCAGTGCTCAGGGTGCTGGGTGCTCAGTGCTCGGGGTGCTGGGTTCTCAGTGCTCACGGTGCTGTGTGCTCAGTACTCAGGGTGCTCAGTACTCAGGGTGCTGGGTGCTCAGTGCTCAGGGTGCTGGCTGCTCAGTGCTCAGGGTGCTGGGTGCTCAGTGCTCAGGGTGCTCGGTGCTCAGTGCTCAGGTTGCTGGGTGCTCAATACTCAGGGTGCTGGGTGCTCAGTACTCAGGGTGCTCAGTGCTCAGTACTCAGGGTGCTCAGTGCTCAGGGTGCTGGGTGCTCAGTGCTCGTGGTGCTGGGTACTCAGTCCTCAGGGTGCTGGGTGCTCAGTGCTCAGGGTGCTCGGTGCTCAGTGCTCAGGGTGCTGGGTGCTCAGTACTCAGGGTGCTGGGTGCTCAGTGCACGGGGTGCTAGGGGCTCAGTACTCAGGGTGCTGGGTGCTCAGTGCTCAGGGTGCTGGGTGCTCAGTGCTCAGGGTGCTCGGTTCTTAGTACTCATGGTGCTCGGTGCTCGGGGTGCTGGGTGCTCAGTGCTCGGTGTGCTGGGTGCTCAGTGCACGGGGTGCTGGGTGCTGAGTGCTCGGTGTGCTGGGTGCTCAGTGCTCGGGGTGCTGGGTGCTCAGTGCTCGGGGTGCTGGGTGCTCAGTACTCAGGGTGCTCGGTGCTCAGTTCTCAGGGTGCTGGGTGCTCAGTGCTCAGGGTGCTGGGTGCTCAGTACACAGGGTGCTGGGTGCTCGGTGCTCAGTACACTGGGTGCTCAGTACTCAGGGTGCTGGGTGCTCAGTACTCAGGGTGCTCGGTGCTTGGGTTGCTGGGTGCTCAGTTCTCAGGGTGCTCAGTGCTTGGGGTGCAGGGTGCTCAGTACTCAGGGTGCTGGGTGCTCAGTGCTCGGTGTGCTGGGTGCTCAGTGCTCGGGTTGCTGGGTGCTCAGTGCTCGGGTTGCTGAGTGCTCAGTGCTCGGGGTGCTGGGTGCTCAGTGCTCAGGGTGCTGGGTGCTCAGTGCTCGGGGTGCTCAGTGCTCAGTACTCAGGGTGCTGGGTGCTCAGTACTCAGGGTGCTGGGTGCTCATTGCTCGGTGTGCTGGGTCCTCAGTGTTACGGGTGCTGGGTGCTCAGTGCTCGGGGAGCTGGGTGCTCAGTGCTCGGGGCCCTGGGTGCTCAGTGCTCGGGGTGCTCGGTGCTCAGTACTCAGGGTTCTGGGTGCTCAGTGCTCAGGGTGCTCGGTGCTCAGTACTCAGGGTGCTGGGTGCTCAGTACTCTGGGTGCTGGGTGCTCAGTACTCAGGGTGCTCAGTGCTCAGTACTCAGGTTGCTCAGTGCTCAGTCCTCAGGGTGCTCAGTGCTCAGGGTGCTGGGTGCTCAGTGCTCGGGGTGCTGGGTGCTCAGTGCTCACGGTGCTGTGTGCTCAGTACTCAGGGTGCTCAGTACTCAGGGTGCTGGGTGCTCAGTGCTCAGGGTGCTGGGTGCTCAGTGCTCAGGGTGCTCAGTGCTCAGTGCTCAGGTTGCTGGGTGCTCAATACTCAGGGTGCTGGGTGCTCAGTACTCAGGGTGCTCAGTGCTCAGTACTCAGGGTGCTCAGTGCTCAGGGTGCTGGGTGCTCAGTGCTCAGGGTGCTCGGTGCTCAGTGCTCAGGGTGCTGGGTGCTCAGTACTCAGGATGCTGGGTGCTCAGTGCTCGGCGTGCTGGGGGCTCAGTAATCAGGGTGCTGGGTGCTCAGTGCTCAGGGTGCTGGGTGCTCAGTGCTCAGGGTGCTCGGTTCTTAGTACTCATGGTGCTCGGAGCTCGGGGTGCTGGGTGCTCAGTGCTCGGTGTGCTGGGTGCTCAGTGCTCGGGGTGCTGGGTGCTGAGTTCTCGGTGTGCTGGGTGCTCAGTGCTCGGGGTGCTGGGTGCTCAGTGCTCGGGGTGCTGGGTGCTCAGTACTCAGGGTGCTCGGTGCTCAGTACTCAGGGTGCTGGGTGCTCAGTGCTCAGGGTGCTGGGTGCTCAGTACTCAGGGTGCTGGGTGCTCGGTGCTCAGTACACTGGCTGCTCAGTACTCAGGGTGCTGGGTGCTCAGTACTCAGGGTGCTCGGTGCTTGGGGTGCTGGGTGCTCAGTTCTCAGGGTGCTCAGTGCTTGGGGTGCAGGGTGCTCAGTACTCAGGGTGCTGGTTGCTCAGTGCTCAGGGTGCTGGGTGCTGAGTACTCAGGGTGCTGGGGCCTCAGTACTCAGGGTGCTGGGTGCTCAGTGCTCGGGGTGCTGGGTGCTCAGTGCTCGGGTTGCTGGGTGCTCAGTGCTCGGGGTGCTGGGTGCTCAGTGCTCGGGGTGCTGGGTGCTCAGTGCTCGGGGTGCTGTTTGCTCAGTGCTCGGGGTGCTGGGTGCTCAGTGCTCTGTGTGCTCGGTGCTCAGTGCTCGGGGTGGTGGGTGCTCAGTACTCGGGGTGCTCAGTGCTCAGTACTCAGGGTGCTGGGTGCTCAGTACTCAGGGTGCTGGGTGCTCATTGCTCGGGGTGCTGGGTCCTCAGTGCTACGGGTGCTGGGTGCTCAGTGCTCGGGGTGCTGGGTGCTCAGTGCTCGGGGCGCTGGGTGCTCAGTGCTCGGGGTGCTCGGTGCTCAGTACTCAGGGTGCTCGGTGCTCAGTGCTCAGGGTGCTCGGTGCTCAGTATTCAGGGTGCTGGGTGCTCAGTGTGCTCGGTGCTCAGTACGTTGGGTGCTCAGTACTCAGGGTGTTGTGTGCTCAGTGCTCAGGGTGATCGGTGCTCAGTACACAGGGTGCTCAGTACTCAGGGTGCTGGGTGCTCAGGGCTCGGGGTGCTGGGAGCTCAGTACTCAGGGTGCTGGGTGCTCAGTGCTCGGGGTGCTGGGTGCTGAGTGCTCAGGGTGCTGGGTGCTCAGTACTCGGGGTGCTCGGTGCTCAGTACTCAGGGTGCTGGGTGCTCAGTGCTCAGGGTGATCGGTGCTCAGTCCTCAGGGTGCTCAGTACTCAGGGTGCTGGGTTCTCAGTGCTCAGGTTGCTCAGTACTCAGGGTGCTGGGTACTCAGTACTCAGGGTGCTGTGTGCTCAGTGACGGGGTGCTGGGTGCTCAGTACTCAAGGTGCTGGGTGCTCAGTGCTCAGGGTGCTGGGTGCTCAGTACTCAGGGTGCTGGGTGCTCAGTACTCAGGGTGCTCAGTGCTCGGGGAGCTCGGTGCTCAGTACTCAGGGTGCTGGGTGCTCAGTACTCAGTGCTCGGGGTCCTGGGTGCTCAGCGCTCTGGGTGCTTAGTGCACAGTACTCAGGGTGCTGCTTGCTCAGTATTCAGGGTGCTCAGTGCTCTGGGTGCTGGGTGCTCATTACTCAGGGTGCTGGGTGCTCAGTACTCAGGGTGCTGGGTGCTCATTCTCGTGGTGCTGGATGCTCATTCTCGTGGTGCTGGGTGCTCAGTGCTCGGGGTGCTGGGTGCTCAGTACTCGGGGTGCTGGGTGCTCAGTGCTCAGCGTGCTGGGTGCTCAGTACTCAGGGTGCTCGGTTCTCAGTACTCAAGGTGCTGGGTGCTCATTCTCGGGGTGCTGGGTGCTCAGTGCTCAGGGTGCTGGGTTCTCAGTGCTCAGGGTCCTCGGTGCTCAGTACTCAGGGTGCTCAGTACTCAGCGTGCTTTGTGCTCAGTGCTCAGGGTGCTGGGTGCTCAGTACTCAGGGTGCTGGGTGCTCAGTACTCACGGTGCTGGGTGCTCAGTACTCGGGGTGCTGGGTGCTCATTACTCAGGGTGCTGGGTGCTCAGTGCTCAGGGTGCTCGCTGCTCAGTACTCTTTTAGCTGGGTGCTCAGTACTCAGGGTGCTGGGTGCTCAGTGCTCGGGGTGCTCGGTGCTCAGTGCTCAGGATGCTCGGTGCTCAGTACTTTTGCTGCTGGGTGCTCAGTACTCAGGGTGCTGGGTGCTCAGTGCTCGGGGTGCTCGGTGCTCAGTACTCAGGGTGCTGGGTGCTCAGTGCTCAGGATGCTGGGTGCTCAGTACTCAGGGTGCTCAGTACTCAGTACTCAGGGTGCTGGGTGCTCAGTGCTTGGGGTGCTGGGTGCTCAGTGCTCAGGGTGCTGGGTGCTCAGTGCTCGGGGTGCTGGGTGCTCAGTACTCGGAGTGCTCGGTGCTCAGTACTCAGTGTGCTGGGTGCTCAGTGCTCAGGGTGCTGGGTGCTCAGTACTCAGGTTGCACAGTACTCAGGGTGCTGGGTGCTCAGTGCTCGGGATGCTGGGTGCTCAGTACTCAGGGTGCTCAGTACTTAGGATGCTGGGTGCTCAGTACTCAGGGTGCTGGGTGCTCAGTGCTCGGGGTGCTCAGTACTCAGGGTGCTGTGTGTTCAGTGCTCAGGGTACTGGGTGCTCAGTACTCAGGGTGCTCGTTGCTTAGTACTCAGGGTGCTGGGTGCTCAGTACTCAGGGTGCTCATTGCTCAGGGTGCTGGGTTCTCAGTACTCAGGGTGGTGGGTGCTCAGTACTCAGGGTGCTCAGTGCTCAGTACTCAGGGTGCTCAGTGCTCAGTACTCAGGGTGCTCAGTGCTCAGGGTGCTGGGTGCTCAGTGCTCGGGGTGCTGGGTTCTCAGTGCTCACGGTGCTGTGTGCTCAGTACTCAGGGTGCTCAGTACTCAGGGTGCTGGGTGCTCAGTGCTCAGGGTGCTGGCTGCTCAGTGCTCAGGGTGCTGGGTGCTCAGTGCTCAGGGTGCTCGGTGCTCAGTGCTCAGGTTGCTGGGTGCTCAATACTCAGGGTGCTTGGTGCTCAGTACTCAGGGTGCTCAGTGCTCAGTACTCAGGGTGCTCAGTGCTCAGGGTGCTGGGTGCTCAGTGCTCGGGGTGCTGGGTACTCAGTCCTCAGGGTGCTGGGTGCTCAGTGCTCAGGGTGCTCGGTGCTCAGTGCTCAGGGTGCTGGGTGCTCAGTACTCAGGGTGCTGGGTGCTCAGTGCACGGGGTGCTAGGGGCTCAGTACTCAGGGTGCTGGGTGCTCAGTGCTCAGGGTGCTGGGTGCTCAGTGCTCAGGGTGCTCGGTTCTTAGTACTCATGGTGCTCGGTGCTCGGGGTGCTGGGTGCTCAGTGCTCGGTGTGCTGGGTGCTCAGTGCACGGGGTGCTGGGTGCTGAGTGCTCGGTGTGCTGGGTGCTCAGTGCTCGGGGTGCTGGGTGCTCAGTGCTCGGGGTGCTGGGTGCTCAGTACTCAGGGTGCTCGGTGCTCAGTTCTCAGGGTGCTGGGTGCTCAGTGCTCAGGGTGCTGTGTGCTCAGTACTCAGGGTGCTGGGTGCTCGGTGCTCAGTACACTGGGTGCTCAATACTCAGGGTGCTGGGTGCTCAGTACTCAGGGTGCTCGGTGCTTGGGGTGCTGGGTGCTCAGTTCTCAGGGTGCTCAGTGCTTGGGGTGCAGGGTGCTCAGTACTCAGGGTGCTTGTTGCTCAGTGCTCAGGGTGCTGGGTGCTGAGTACTCAGGGTGCTGGGTGCTCAGTACTCAGGGTGCTGGGTGCTCAGTGCTCGGTGTGCTGGGTGCTCAGTGCACGGGTTGCTGGGTGCTCAGTGCTCGGGTTGCTGAGTGCTCAGTGCTCGGGGTGCTGGGTGCTCAGTGCTCAGGGTGCTGGGTGCTCAGTGCTCGGGGTGCTCAGTGCTCAGTACTCAGGGTGCTGGGTGCTCAGTACTCAGGGTGCTGGGTGCTCATTGCTCGGTGTGCTGGGTCCTCAGTGTTACGGGTGCTGGGTGCTCAGTGCTCGGGGAGCTGGGTGCTCAGTGCTCGGGGCCCTGGGTGCTCAGTGCTCGGGGTGCTCGGTGCTCAGTACTCAGGGTTCTGGGTGCTCAGTGCTCAGGGTGCTCGGTGCTCAGTACTCAGGGTGCTGGGTGCTCAGTGCTCAGTGTGCTCGGTGCTCAGTACGTTGCGTGCTCAGTACTCAGGGTGTTGGGTGCTAAGTGCTCAGGGTGATCGGTGCTCAGTACTCAGGGTGCTCAGTACTCAGGGTGCTGGGTGCTCAGGGCTCGGGGTGCTGGGAGCTCGGTACTCAGGGTGCTGGGTGCTCAGTGCTCGGGGTGCTGGGTGCTGAGTGCTCAGGGTGCTGGGTGCTCAGTACTCGGGGTGCTCGGTGCTCAGTACTCAGGGTGCTGGGTGCTCAGTACTCAGGGTGCTGGGTGCTCAGTGATCAGGGTGCTCTCTGCTCAGTACTCAGGGTGCTGGGTGCTCAGTGCTCAGGATGCTGGGTGCTCAGTACTCAGGGTGCTGGGTGCTCAGTGCTCAGGGTGATCGGTGCTCAGTCCTCAGGGTGCTCAGTACTCAGGGTGCTGGGTGCTCAGTGCTCAGGTTGCTCAGTACTCAGGGTGCTGGGTACTCAGTACTCAGGGTGCTGTGTGCTCAGTGCTCGGGGTGCTGGGTGCTCAGTACTCAGGGTGCTGGGTGCTCAGTGCTCGGGGTGCTGGGTGCTCAGTACTCAGGGTGCTGGGTGCTCAGTGCTCAGGGTGCTGGGTGCTCAGTGCTCAGGTTGCTCGGTACTCAGGGTGCTGGGTACTCAGTACTCAGGGTGCTGGGTGCTCAGTGGTCGGGGTGCTCAGTGCTCAGCACTCAGGGTGCTCAGTGCTCAGGGTTCTCAGTGCTCAGTACTCAGGGTGCTCAGTGCTCTGGGTGCTGGGTGCTCAGTGCTCAGGGTGCTGGGTGCTCAGTGCTCAGGGTGCTGGGTGCTCAATACTCAGGGTGCTCAGTGCTCAGGGTGCTGGGTACTCAGTGCTCAGTACACAGGGTGCTGAGTGCTCAGTGCTCGGGGTGCTGGGTGCTCAGTGCTCAGTACTCAGGGTGCTGGGTGCTCAGTGCTCAGGGTGCTGGGTGCTCAGTACTCAGGGTGCTGGGTGCTCAGTGCTCAGTGTGCTGGGTGCTCAGTACTCAGGGTGCTGGGTCCTCAGTGCTCAGGGTGCTGGGTGCTCAGTGCTCGGGGTGCTCAGTACTCAGGGTGCTGTGTGTTCAGTGCTCAGGGTACTGGGTGCTCAGTACTCAGGGTGCTCGGTGCTTAGTACTCAGGGTGCTGGGTGCTCAGTACTCCGGGTGCTGGGTGCTCAGTGCTCGGGGTGCTCGGTGCTCAGTGCTCAGGTTGCTGGGTGCTCAGTACTCAGGGTGCTCATTGCTCAGGGTGATGGGTGCTCAGTACTCAGGGTGCTGGGTGCTCAGTACTCAGGGTGCTCAGTGCTCAGTACTCAGGGTGCTCAGTGCTCAGTCCTCAGGGTGCTCAGTGCTCAGGGTGCTGGGTGCTCAGTGCTCGGGGTGCTGGGTGCTCAGTGCTCACGGTGCTGTGTGCTCAGTACTCAGGGTGCTCAGTACTCAGGGTGCTGGGTGCTCAGTGCTCAGGGTGCTGGGTGCTCAGTGCTCAGGGTGCTCGGTGCTCAGTGCTCAGGTTGCTGGGTGCTCAATACCCAGGGTGCTGGGTGCTCAGTACTCAGGGTGCTCAGTGTTCAGTACTCAGGGTGCTCAGTGCTCAGGGTGCTGGGTGCTCAGTGCTCAGGGTGCTCGGTGCTCAGTGCTCAGGGTGCTGGGTGCTCAGTACTCAGGATGCTGGGTGCTCAGTGCTCGGGGTGCTGGGGGTTCAGTAATCAGGGTGCTGGGTGCTCAGTGCTCAGGGTGCTGGGTGCTCAGTGCTAAGGGTGCTCGGTTCTTAGTACTCATCGTGCTCGGTGCTCGGGGTGCTGAGTGCTCAGTGCTCGGTGTGCTGGGTGCTCAGTGCTCGGGGTGCTGGGTGCTGAGTGCTCGGTGTGCTGGGTGCTCAGTGCTCGGGGTGCTGGGTGCTCAGTGCTCGGGGTGCTGGGTGCTCAGTACTCAGGGTGCTCGGTGCTCAGTACTCAGGGTGCTGGGTGCTCAGTGCTCAGGGTGCTGGGTGCTCAGTACTCAGGGTGCTGGGTGCTCGGTGCTCAGTACACTGGGTGCTCAGTACTCAGGGTGCTGGGTGCTCAGTACTCAGGGTGCTCGGTGCTTGGGGTGCTGGGTGCTCAGTTCTCAGGGTGCTCAGTGCTTGGGGTGCAGGGTGCTCAGTACTCAGGGTGCTGGTTGCTCAGTGCTCAGGGTGCTGGGTGCTGAGTACTCAGGGTGCTGGGTGCTCAGTGCTCAGGGTGCTGGGTGCTCAGTGCTCAGGGTGCTCGGTTCTTAGTACTCATGGTGCTCGGTGCTCGGGGTGCTGGGTGCTCAGTGCTCAGGGTGCTGGGTGCTCAGTGCTCGGGGTGCTGGGTGCTCAGTGCTCGGTGTGCTCGGTGCTCAGTGCTCGGGGTGGTGGGTGCTCAGTACTCGGGGTGCTCAGTGCTCAGTACTCAGGGTGCTGGGAGCTCAGTACTCAGGGTGCTGGGTGCTCATTGCTCGGGGTGCTGGGTCCTCAGTGCTACGGGTGCTGGGTGCTCAGTGCTCGGGGTGCTGGGTGCTCAGTGCTCGGGGCGCTGGGTGCTCAGTGCTCGGGGTGCTCGGTGCTCAGTACTCAGGGTGCTGGGTGCTCAGTGCTCAGGGTGCTCGGTGCTCAGTACTCAGGGTGCTGGGTGCTCAGTGCTCAGTGTGCTCGGTGCTCAGTACGTTGGGTGCTCAGTACTCAGGGTGTTGGGTGCTCAGTGCTCAGGGTGATCGGTGCTCAGTACACAGGGTGCTCAGTACTCAGGGTGCTGGGTGCTCAGGGCTCGGGGTGCTGGGAGCTCAGTACTCAGGGTGCTGGGTGCTCAGTGCTCGGGGTGCTGGGTGCTGAGTGCTCAGGGTGCTGGGTGCTCAGTACTCGGGGTGCTCGGTGCTCAGTACTCAGGGTGCTGGGTGCTCAGTACTCAGGGTGCTGGGTGCTCAGTGATCAGGGTGCTCTCTGCTCAGTACTCAGGGTGCTGGGTGCTCAGTGCTCAGGGTGCTGGGTGCTCAGTACTCAGGGTGCTGGGTGCTCAGTGCTCAGGGTGATCGGTGCTCAGTCCTCAGGGTGCTCAGTACTCAGGGTGCTGGGTGCTCAGTGCTCAGGTTGCTCAGTACTCAGGGTGCTGGGTACTCAGTACTCAGGGTGCTGTGTGCTCAGTGCTCGGGGTGCTGGGTGCTCAGTACTCAGGGTGCTGGGTGCTCAGTGCTCAGGGTGCTGGGTGCTCAGTACTCAGGGTGCTGGGTGCTCAGTACTCAGGGTGCTCAGTGCTCGGGGAGCTCGGTGCTCAGTACTCAGGGTGCTGGGTGCTCAGTACTCAGTGCTCGGGGTCCTGGGTGCTCAGCGCTCTGGGTGCTTAGTGCACAGTACTCAGGGTGCTGGGTGCTCAGTATTCAGGGTGCTCAGTGCTCTGGGTGCTGGGTGCTCATTACTCAGGCTGCTGGGTGCTCAGTACTCAGGGTGCTGGGTGCTCATTCTCGTGGTGCTGGGTGCTCATTCTCGTGGTGCTGGGTGCTCAGTGCTCGGGGTGCTGGGTGCTCAGTACTCGGGGTGCTGGGTGCTCAGTACTCAGGGTGCTCGGTTCTCAGTACTCAGGGTGCTGGGTGCTCATTCTCGGGGTGCTGGGTGCTCAGTGCTCAGGGTGCTGGGTTCTCAGTGCTCAGGGTCCTCGGTGCTCAGTACTCAGGGTGCTCAGTACTCAGCGTGCTTTGTGCTCAGTGCTCAGGGTGCTGGGTGCTCAGTACTCAGGGTGCTGGGTGCTCAGTACTCACGGTGCTGGGGGCTCAGTACTCGGGGTGCTGGGTGCTCATTACTCAGGGTGCTGGGTGCTCATTGCTCAGGGTGCTCGCTGCTCAGTACTCTTTTAGCTGGGTGCTCAGTACTCAGGGTGCTGGGTGCTCAGTGCTCGGGGTGCTCGGTGCTCAGTGCTCAGGATGCTCGGTGCTCAGTACCTTTGCTGCTGGGTGCTCAGTACTCAGGGTGCTGGGTGCTCAGTGCTCGGGGTGCTCGGTGCTCAGTACTCAGGGTGCTGGGTGCTCAGTGCTCAGGATGCTGGGTGCTCAGTACTCAGGGTGCTCAGTACTCAGTACTCAGGGTGCTGGGTGCTCAGTGCTTGGGGTGCTGGGTGCTCAGTGCTCAGGGTGCTGGGTGCTCAGTGCTCGGGGTGCTGGGTGCTCAGTACTCGGAGTGCTCGGTGCTCAGTACTCAGGGTGCTGGGTGCTCAGTGCTCAGGGTGCTGGGTGCTCAGTACTCAGGTTGCACAGTACTCAGGGTGCTGGGTGCTCAGTGCTCGGGGTGCTGGGTGTTCAGTACTCAGGGTGCTCAGTACTCAGGATGCTGGGTGCTCAGTACTCAGGGTGCTGGGTACTCAGTGCTCAGTACACAGGGTGCTGAGTGCTCAGTGCTCGGGGTGCTGGGTGCTCAGTGCTCAGTACTCAGGGTGCTGGGTGCTCAGTGCGCAGGGTGCTGGGTGCTCAGTACTCAGGGTGCTGGGTGCTCAGTGCTCAGTGTGCTGGGTGCTCAGTACTCAGGGTGCTGGGTCCTCAGTGCTCAGGGTGCTGGGTGCTCAGTGCTCGGGGTGCTCAGTACTCAGGGTGCTGTGTGTTCAGTGCTCAGGGTACTGGGTGCTCAGTACTCAGGGTGCTCGGTGCTTAGTACTCAGGGTGCTGGGTGCTCAGTACTCACGGTGCTCATTGCTCAGGGTGCTGGGTTCTCAGTACTCAGGGTGCTGTGTGCTCAGTACTCAGGGTGCTCAGTGCTCAGTACTCAGGGTGCTCAGTGTTCAGTACTCAGGGTGCTCGGTGCTCAGGGTGCTGGGTGCTCAGTGCTCGGGGTGCTGGGTGCTCAGTGCTCACGGTGCTGTGTGCTCAGTACTCAGGGTGCTGGGTGCTCAGTGCTCGGGGTGCTCGGTGCTCAGTGCTCAGGTTGCTGGGTGCTCAGTGCTCAGGTTGCTCGGTACTCAGGGTGCTGGGTACTCAGTACTCAGGGTGCTGGGTGCTCAGTGGTCGGGGTGCTCAGTGCTCAGCACTCAGGGTGCTCAGTGCTCAGGGTTCTCAGTGCTCAGTACTCAGGGTGCTCAGTGCTCTGGGTGCTGGGTGCTCAGTGCTCAGGGTGCTGGGTGCTCAGTGCTCAGGGTGCTGGGTGCTCAATACTCAGGGTGCTCAGTGCTCAGGGTGCTGGGTGCTCAGTGCTCAGTACACAGGGTGCTGAGTGCTCAGTGCTCGGGGTGCTGGGTGCTCAGTGCTCAGTACTCAGGGTGCTGGGTGCTCAGTGCTCAGGGTGCTGGGTGCTCAGTACTCAGGGTGCTGGGTGCTCAGTGCTCAGTGTGCTGGGTGCTCAGTACTCAGGGTGCTGGGTCCTCAGTGCTCAGGGTGCTGGGTGCTCAGTGCTCGGGGTGCTCAGTACTCAGGGTGCTGTGTGTTCAGTGCTCAGGGTACTGGGTGCTCAGTACTCAGGGTGCTCGGTGCTTAGTACTCAGGGTGCTGGGTGCTCAGTACTCCGGGTGCTGGGTGCTCAGTGCTCGGGGTGCTCGGTGCTCAGTGCTCAGGTTGCTGGGTGCTCAGTACTCAGGGTGCTCATTGCTCAGGGTGATGGGTGCTCAGTACTCAGGGTGCTGGGTGCTCAGTACTCAGGGTGCTCAGTGCTCAGTACTCAGGGTGCTCAGTGCTCAGTCCTCAGGGTGCTCAGTGCTCAGGGTGCTGGGTGCTCAGTGCTCGGGGTGCTGGGTGCTCAGTGCTCATGGTGCTGTGTGCTCAGTACTCAGGGTGCTCAGTACTCAGGGTGCTGGGTGCTCAGTGCTCAGGGTGCTGGGTGCTCAGTGCTCAGGGTGCTCGGTGCTCAGTGCTCAGGTTGCTGGGTGCTCAATACCCAGGGTGCTGGGTGCTCAGTACTCAGGGTGCTCAGTGTTCAGTACTCAGGGTGCTCAGTGCTCAGGGTGCTGGGTGCTCAGTGCTCAGGGTGCTCGGTGCTCAGTGCTCAGGGTGCTGGGTGCTCAGTACTCAGGATGCTGGGTGCTCAGTGCTCGGGGTGCTGGGGGTTCAGTAATCAGGGTGCTGGGTGCTCAGTGCTCAGGGTGCTGGGTGCTCAGTGCTCAGGGTGCTCGGTTCTTAGTACTCATCGTGCTCGGTGCTCGGGGTGCTGAGTGCTCAGTGCTCGGTGTGCTGGGTGCTCAGTGCTCGGGGTGCTGGGTGCTGAGTGCTCGGTGTGCTGGGTGCTCAGTGCTCGGGGTGCTGGGTGCTCAGTGCTCGGGGTGCTGGGTGCTCAGTACTCAGGGTGCTCGGTGCTCAGTACTCAGGGTGCTGGGTGCTCAGTGCTCAGGGTGCTGGGTGCTCAGTACTCAGGGTGCTGAGTGCTCGGTGCTCAGTACACTGGGTGCTCAGTACTCAGGGTGCTGGGTGCTCAGTACTCAGGGTGCTCGGTGCTTGGGGTGCTGGGTGCTCAGTTCTCAGGGTGCTCAGTGCTTGGGGTGCAGGGTGCTCAGTACTCAGGGTGCTGGTTGCTCAGTGCTCAGGGTGCTGGGTGCTGAGTACTCAGGGTGCTGGGTGCTCAGTGCTCGGGGTGCTGGGTGCTCAGTGCTCGGGTTGCTGGGTGCTCAGTGCTCGGGGTGCTGGGTGCTCAGTGCTCGGGGTGCTGGGTGCTCAGTGCTCAGGGTGCTGGGTGCTCAGTGCTCGGGGTGCTGGGTGCTCAGTGCTCGGTGTGCTCGGTGCTCAGTGCTCGGGGTGGTGGGTGCTCAGTACTCGGGGTGCTCAGTGCTCAGTACTCAGGGTGCTGGGAGCTCAGTACTCAGGGTGCTGGGTGCTCATTGCTTGGGGTGCTGGGTCCTCAGTGCTACGGGTGCTGGGTGCTCAGTGCTCGGGGTGCTGGGTGCTCAGTGCTCGGGGCGCTGGGTGCTCAGTGCTCGGGGTGCTCGGTGCTCAGTACTCAGGGTGCTGGGTGCTCAGTGCTCAGGGTGCTCGGTGCTCAGTACTCAGGGTGCTGGGTGCTCAGTGCTCAGTGTGCTCGGTGCTCAGTACGTTGGGTGCTCAGTACTCAGGGTGTTGGGTGCTCAGTGCTCAGGGTGATCGGTGCTCAGTACACAGGGTGCTCAGTACTCAGGGTGCTGGGTGCTCAGGGCTCGGGGTGCTGGGAGCTCAGTACTCAGGGTGCTGGGTGCTCAGTGCTCGGGGTGCTGGGTGCTGAGTGCTCAGGGTGCTGGGTGCTCAGTACTCGGGGTGCTCGGTGCTCAGTACTCAGGGTGCTGGGTGCTCAGTACTCAGGGTGCTGGGTGCTCAGTGATCAGGGTGCTCTCTGCTCAGTACTCAGGGTGCTGGGTGCTCAGTGCTCAGGGTGCTGGGTGCTCAGTACTCAGGGTGCTGGGTTCTCAGTGCTCAGGGTGATCGGTGCTCAGTCCTCAGGGTGCTCAGTACTCAGGGTGCTGGGTGCTCAGTGCTCAGGTTGCTCAGTACTCAGGGTGCTGGGTACTCAGTACTCAGGGTGCTGTGTGCTCAGTGCTCGGGGTGCTGGGTGCTCAGTACTCAGGGTGCTGGGTGCTCAGTGCTCAGGGTGCTGGGTGCTCAGTACTCAGGGTGCTGGGTGCTCAGTACTCAGGGTGCTCAGTGCCCGGGGAGCTCGGTGCTCAGTACTCAGGGTGCTGGGTGCTCAGTACTCAGTGCTCGGGGTCCTGGGTGCTCAGCGCTCTGGGTGCTTAGTGCACAGTACTCAGGGTGCTGGGTGCTCAGTATTCAGGGTGCTCAGTGCTCTGGGTGCTGGGTGCTCATTACTCAGGCTGCTGGGTGCTCAGTACTCAGGGTGCTGGGTGCTCATTCTCGTGGTGCTGGGTGCTCATTCTCGTGGTGCTGGGTGCTCAGTGCTCGGGGTGCTGGGTGCTCAGTACTCGGGATGCTGGGTGCTCAGTACTCAGGGTGCTCGGTTCTCAGTACTCAGGGTGCTGGGTGCTCATTCTCGGGGTGCTGGGTGCTCAGTGCTCAGGGTGCTGGGTTCTCAGTGCTCAGGGTCCTCGGTGCTCAGTACTCAGGGTGCTCAGTACTCAGCGTGCTTTGTGCTCAGTGCTCAGGGTGCTGGGTGCTCAGTACTCAGGGTGCTGGGTGCTCAGTACTCAGGGTGCTGGGTGCTCAGTACTCACGGTGCTGGGGGCTCAGTACTCGGGGTGCTGGGTGCTCATTACTCAGGGTGCTGGGTGCGCATTGCTCAGGGTGCTCGCTGCTCAGTACTCTTTTAGCTATGTGCTCAGTACTCAGGGTGCTGGGTGCTCAGTGCTCGGGGTGCTCGGTGCTCAGTGCTCAGGATGCTCAGTGCTCAGTACCTTTGCTGCTGGGTGCTCAGTACTCAGGGTGCTGGGTGCTCAGTGCTCGGGGTGCTGGGTGCTCAGTACTCAGGGTGCTGGGTGCTCAGTGCTCAGGATGCTGGGTGCTCAGTACTCAGGGTGCTCAGTACTCAGTACTCAGGGTGCTGGGTGCTCAGTGCTTGGGGTGCTGGGTGCTCAGTGCTCAGGGTGCTGGGTGCTCAGTGCTCGGGGTGCTGGGTGCTCAGTACTCGGAGTGCTCGGTGCTCAGTACTCAGGGTGCTGGGTGCTCAGTGCTCAGGGTGCTGGGTGCTCAGTACTCAGGTTGCACAGTACTCAGGGTGCTGGGTGCTCAGTGCTCGGGGTGCTGGGTGTTCAGTACTCAGGGTGCTCAGTACTCAGGATGCTGGGTGCTCAGTACTCAGGGTGCTGGGTACTCAGTGCTCAGTACACAGGGTGCTGAGTGCTCAGTGCTCGGGGTGCTGGGTGCTCAGTGCTCAGTACTCAGGGTGCTGGGTGCTCAGTGCGCAGGGTGCTGGGTGCTCAGTACTCAGGGTGCTGGGTGCTCAGTGCTCAGTGTGCTGGGTGCTCAGTACTCAGGGTGCTGGGTCCTCAGTGCTCAGGGTGCTGGGTGCTCAGTGCTCGGGGTGCTCAGTACTCAGGGTGCTGTGTGTTCAGTGCTCAGGGTACTGGGTGCTCAGTACTCAGGGTGCTCGGTGCTTAGTACTCAGGGTGCTGGGTGCTCAGTACTCACGGTGCTCATTGCTCAGGGTGCTGGGTTCTCAGTACTCAGGGTGCTGTGTGCTCAGTACTCAGGGTGCTCAGTGCTCAGTACTCAGGGTGCTCAGTGTTCAGTACTCAGGGTGCTCGGTGCTCAGGGTGCTGGGTGCTCAGTGCTCGGGGTGCTGGGTGCTCAGTGCTCACGGTGCTGTGTGCTCAGTACTCAGGGTGCTGGGCGCTCAGTGCTCGGGGTGCTCGGTGCTCAGTGCTCAGGGTGCTGGGTGCTCAGTACTCAGGGTGCTCATTGCTCAGGGTGCTGGGTTCTCAGTACTCAGGGTGCTGGGTGCTCAGTACTCAGGGTGCTCAGTGCTCAGTACTCAGGGTGCTCAGTGCTCAGTACTCAGGGTGCTCAGTGCTCAGGGTGCTGGGTGCTCAGTGCTCGGGGTGCTGGGTGCTCAGTGCTCACGGTGCTGTGTGCTCAGTACTCAGGGTGCTCAGTACTCAGGGTGCTGGGTGCTCAGTGCTCAGGGTGCTGGCTGCTCAGTGCTCAGGGTGCTGGGTGCTCAGTGCTCACGGTGCTCGGTGCTCAGTGCTCAGGTTGCTGGGTGCTCAATACTCAGGGTGCTGGGTGCTCAGTACTCAGGGTGCTCAGTGCTCAGTACTCAGGGTGCTCAGTGCTCAGGGTGCTGTGAACTCAGTCCTCAGAGTGCTGGGTGCTCAGTGCTCAGGGTGCTCGGTGCTCAGTGCTCAGGGTGCTGGGTGCTCAGTACTCAGGGTGCTGGGTGCTCAGTGCACGGGTTGCTAGGGGCTCAGTACTCAGGGTGCTGGGTGCTCAGTGCTCAGGGTGCTGGGTGCTCAGTGCTCAGGGTGCTCGGTTCTTAGTACTCATGGTGCTCGGTGCTCGGGGTGCTGGGTGCTCAGTGCTCGGTGTGCTGGGTGCTCAGTGCACGGGGTGCTGGGTGCTGAGTGCTCGGTGTGCTGGGTGCTCAGTGCTCGGGGTGCTGGGTGCTCAGTGCTCGGGGTGCTGGGTGCTCAGTACTCAGGGTGCTGGGTGCTCATTGCTCAGGGTGCTGGGTGCTCATTACTCAGGGTGCTGGGTGCTCGGTGCTCAGTACACTGGTTGCTCAGTACTCAGGGTGCTGGGTGCTCAGTACTCAGGGTGCTCGGTGCTTGGGGTGCTGGGTGCTCAGTTCTCAGGGTGCTCAGTGCTTGGGGTGCAGGGTGCTCAGTACTCAGGGTGCTGGTTGCTCAGTGCTCAGGGTGCTGGGTGCTGAGTACTCAGGGTGCTGGGTGCTCAGTGCTCGGTGTGCTGGGTGCTCAGTGCTCGGGTTGCTGGGTGCTCAGTGCTCGGGTTGCTGGCTGCTCAGTGCTCGGTGTGCTGGGTGCTCAGTGCTCAGGGTGCTGGGTGCTCAGTGCTCGGGGTGCTGGGTGCTCAGTGATCGGTGTGCTCGGTGCTCAGTGCTCGGGGTGGTGGGTGCTCAGTACTCGGGGTGCTCAGTGCTCAGTACTCAGGGTGCTGGGTGCTCAGTACTCAGGGTGCTGGGAGCTCATTGCTCGGGGTGCTGTGTCCTCAGTGTTACGGGTGCTGGGTGCTCAGTGCTCGGGGTGCTGGGTGCTCAGTGCTCGGGGCCCTGGGTGCTCAGTGCTCGGGGTGCTCGGTGCTCAGTACTCAGGGTTCTGGGTGCTCAGTGCCCAGGGTGCTCGGTGCTCAGTACTCAGGGTGCTGGGTGCTCAGTGCTCAGTGTGCTCGGTGCTCAGTACGTTGGGTGCTCAGTACTCAGGGTGTTGGGTGCTCAGTGCTCAGGGTGATCGGTGCTCAGTACTCAGGGTGCTCAGTACTCAGGGTGCTGGGTGCTCAGGGCTCGGGGTGCTGGGAGCTCAGTACTCAGGGTGCTGGGTGCTCAGTGCTCGGGGTGCTGGGTGCTGAGTGCTCAGGGTGCTGGGTGCTCAGTACTCGGGGTGCTCGGTGCTCAGTACTCAGGTTGCTGGGTGCTCAGTACTCAGGGTGCTGGGTGCTCAGTGATCAGGGTGCTCTCTGCTCAGTACTCAGGGTGCTGGGTGCTCAGTGCTCAGGATGCTGGGTGCTCAGTACTCAGGGTGCTGGGTGCTCAGTGCTCAGGGTGATCGGTGCTCAGTCCTCAGGGTGCTCAGTACTCAGGGTGCTGGGTGCTCAGTGCTCAGGTTGCTCAGTACTCAGGGTGCTGGGTACTCAGTACTCAGGGTGCTGTGTGCTCAGTGCTCGGGGTGCTGGGTGCTCAGTACTCAGGGTGCTGGGTGCTCAGTGCTCAGGGTGCTGGGTGCTCAGTACTCAGGGTGCTGGGTGCTCATTCTCGTGGTGCTGGGTGCTCAGTGCTCGGGGTGCTGGGTGCTCAGTACTCGGGGTACTGGGTGCTCAGTGCTCAGCGTGCTGGGTGCTCAGTACTCAGGGTGCTCGGTTCTCAGTACTCAGGGTGCTGGGTGCTCATTCTCGGGGTGCTGGGTGCTCAGTGCTCAGGGTCCTCGGTGCTCAGTACTCAGGGTGCTCAGTACTCAGCGTGCTTTGTGCTCAGTGCTCAGGGTGCTGGGTGCTCAGTCCTCAGGGTGCTGGGTGCTCAGTACTCACGGTGCTGGGTGCAAAGTACTCGGGGTGCTGGGTGCTCATTACTCAGTGTGCTGGGTGCTCAGTGCTCAGGGTGCTCGCTGCTCAGTACTCTTTTTGCTGGGTGCTCAGTACTCAGGGTGCTGTGTGCTCAGTGCTCGGGGTGCTCGGTGCTCAGTGCTCAGGATGCTCGGTGCTCAGTACTTTTGGTGCTGGGTGCTCGGTACTCAGGGTGCTGGGTGCTCAGTGCTCGGGGTGCTCGGTGCTCAGTACTCAGGGTGCTGGGTGCTCAGTGCTCAGGATGCTGGGTGCTCAGTACTCAGGGTGCTCAGTACTCAGTACTCAGGGTGCTGGGTGCTCAGTGCTTGGGGTGTTGGGTGCTCAGTGCTCAGGGTGCTGGGTGCTCAGTGCTCGGGGTGCTGGGTGCTCAGTACTCGGAGTGCTCGGTGTTCAGTACTCAGGGTGCTGGGTGCTCAGTGCTCAGGTGCTGGGTGCTAAGTACTCAGGTTGCTGGGTGCTCAGTACTCAGGTTGCACAGTACTCAGGGTGCTGGGTGCTCAGTGCTCGGGGTGCTGGATGCTCAGTACTCAGGGTGCTCAGTACTCAGGATGCTGGGTGCTCAGTACTCAGGGTGCTGGGTGCTCAGTACTCAGGGTGCTGGGTGCTCAGTCCTCAGGGTGCTAAGTGCTCAGGGTGCTGGGTGCTCAGTGCTCGGGGAGCTCGGTGCTCAGTACTCAGGTTGCTGAGTGCTCAGTACTCAGGGGGCTGGGTGCTCAGTACTCAGGGTGCTGGGTGCTCAGTGCTCGGGGTTTTGGGTGCTCAGTGCTCAGGGTGCTCAGTGCTCAGTACTCAGGGTGCTGGGTGCTCAGTACTCAGGGTGCTGTGTGCTCAGTGCTCGGGGTGCTGGGTGCTCAGTACTCAGGGTGCCGTTTGCTCAGTGCTCGGGGTGCTCGGTGCTCAGTACTCAAGGTGCTGGGTGCTCAGTGCTCACGGTGCTGGGTGCTCAGAACTCAGGGTGCTCAGTACTCAGGGTGCTGAGTGCTCAGTACTCAGGGTGCTGGGTGCTCAGTAATCAGGGTGCTGGGTGCTCAGTACTCAGGGTGCTGGGTGCGCAGTGCTCGGGGTGCTGGGTGCTCATTAATCAGGGTGCTGGGTGCTCAGTACTCAGGGTGCTCAGTGCTTGGGGTGCTGGGTGCTCAGTACTCAGGGTGCTCAGTGCTTGGGGTGCTGGGTGCTCAGTACTCAGGGTGCTGGTTGCTCAGTGCTCAGGGTGCTGGGTGCTGAGTACTCAGGGTGCTGGGTGCTCAGTACTCAGGGTGCTTTGTGCTCAGTGCTCGGGATGCTGGGTGCTCAGTGCTCGGGGTGCTGGGTGCTCAGTGCTCGGGGTGCTGGGTACTCAGTGCTCAGGGTGCTGGGTGCTCAATGCTCGGGGTGCTCGGTGCTCAGTGCTCAGGCTGCTGGGTGCTCAGTACTCAGGGTGCTCATTGCTCAGGGTGCTGGGTTCTCAGTACTCAGGGTGCTGGATGCTCAGTACTCAGGGTGCTCAGTGCTCAGTACTCAGGGTGCTCAGTGCTCAGTACTCAGGGTGCTCAGTGCTCAGGGTGCTGGGTGCTCAGTGCTCGGGGTGCTGGGTGCTCAGTGCTCAGGGTCCTCGGTGCTCAGTACTCAGGGTGCTCAGTACTCAGCGTGCTTTGTGCTCAGTGCTCAGGGTGCTGGGTGCTCAGTCCTCAGGGTGCTGGGTGCTCAGTACTCACGGTGCTGGGTGCTCAGTACTCGGGGTGCTGGGTGCTCATTACTCAGTGTGCTGGGTGCTCAGTGCTCAGGGTGCTCGCTGCTCAGTACTCTTTTTGCTGGGTGCTCAGTACTCAGGGTGCTGAGTGCTCAGTGCTCCGGGTGCTCGGTGCTCAGTGCTCAGGATGCTTGGTGCTCAGTACTTTTGGTGCTGGGTGCTCGGTACTCAGGGTGCTGGGTGCTCAGTGCTCGGGGTGCTCGGTGCTCAGTACTCAGGGTGCTGGGTGCTCAGTGCTCAGGATGCTGGGTGCTCAGTACTCAGGGTGCTCAGTACTCAGTACTCAGGGTGCTGGGTGCTCAGTGCTTGGGGTGTTGGGTGCTCAGTGCTCAGGGTGCTGGGTACTCAGTGCTCGGGGTGCTGGGTGCTCAGTACTCGGAGTGCTCGGTGCTCAGTACTCAGGGTGCTGGGTGCTCAGTGCTCAGGTGCTGGGTGCTAAGTACTCAGGTTGCTGGGTGCTCAGTACTCAGGTTGCACAGTACTCAGGGTGCTGGGTGCTCAGTGCTCGGGGTGCTGGGTGCTCAGTACTCAGGGTGCTCAGTACTCAGGATGCTGGGTGCTCAGTACTCAGGGTGCTGGGTGCTCAGTACTCAGGGTGCTGGGTGCTCAGTCCTCAGGGTGCTAAGTGCTCAGGGTGCTGGGTGCTCAGTGCTCGGGGAGCTCGGTGCTCAGTACTCAGGGTGCTGAGTGCTCAGTACTCAGGGTGCTGGGTGCTCAGTACTCAGGGTGCTGGGTGTTCAATGCTCGGGGTTTTGGGTGCTCAGTGCTCAGGGTGCTCAGTGCTCAGTACTCAGGGTGCTGGGTGCTCAGTGCTCGGGGTGCTGGATGCTCAGTACTCAGGGTGCTGTTTGCTCAGTGCTCGGGGTGCTCGGTGCTCAGAACTCAGGGTGCTCAGTACTCAGGGTGCTGGGTGCTCAGTGCTCAGGGTGCTCAGTGCTCAGTACTCAGGGTGCTGGGTGCTCAGTGCTCGGGGTGCTCGGTGCTCAGTACTCAAGGTGCTGGGTGCTCAGTGCTCACGGTGCTGGGTGCTCAGAACTCAGGGTGCTCAGTACTCAGGGTGCTGAGTGCTCAGTACTCAGGGTGCTGGGTGCTCAGTACTCAGGGTGCTGGGTGCTCAGTACTCAGGGTGCTGGGTGCTCAGTGCTCGGGGTGCTGGGTGCTCATTAATCAGGGTGCTGGGTGCTCAGTACTCAGGGTGCTCAGTGCTTGGGGTGCTGGGTGCTCAGTACTCAGGGTGCTCAGTGCTTGGGGTGCTGGGTGCTCAGTACTCAGGGGGCTGGTTGCTCAGTGCTCAGGGTGCTGGGTGCTGAGTACTCAGGGTGCTGGGTGCTCAGTACTCAGGGTGCTGGGTGCTCAGTGCTCGGGATGCTGGGTGCTCAGTGCTCGGGGTGCTGGGTGCTCAGTGCTCGGCGTGCTGGGTGCTCAGTGCTCAGGGTGCTGGGTGCTCAGTGCTCGGGGTGCTGGGTGCTCAGTGCTCGGGGTGCTCGGTGCTCAGTGCTCGGGGTGCTGGGTACTCAGTACTCGGGGTGCTCAGTGCTCAGTACTCAGGGTGCTGGGTGCTCAGTGCTCAGGGTGCTGGGTGCTCAGTGCTCGGGCTGCTGGGTGCTCGGTGCTCAGGTTGCTGGGTGCTCAGTACTCGGGGTGCTGGGTGCTCAGTACTCAGGGTGCTGGGTGCTCATTGCTCGGGGTGCTGGGTGCTCAGTGCTCCGGGTGCTGGGTGCTCAGTGCTCGGGGTGCTGGGTGCTCAGTGCTCAGGGTGCTGGGTGCTCAGTGCTCGGGGTGCTCGGTGCTCAGTACTCAGGGTTCTGTGTGCTCAGTGCTCCGGGTGCTGGGTGCTCAGTGCTCAGGGTACTGGGTGCTCAGTACTCAGGGTGCTCAGTGCTTAGTACTCAGGGTGCTGGGTGCTCAGTACTCAGGGTGCTCATTGCTCAGGGTGCTGGGTTCTCAGTACTCAGGGTGCTGGGTGCTCAGTACTCAGGGTGCTCAGTGCTCAGTACTCAGGGTGCTCAGTGCTCAGTACTCAGGGTGCTCAGTGCTCAGGGTGCTGGGTGCTCAGTGCTCGGGGTGCTGGGTGCTCAGTGCTCACGGTGCTGTGTGCTCAGTACTCAGGGTGCTGGGTGCTCAGTGCTCGGGGTGCTCGGTGCTCAGTGCTCAGGGTGCTGGGTGCTCAGTACTCAGGGTGCTCATTGCTCAGGGTGCTGGGTTCTCAGTACTCAGGGTGCTGGGTGCTCAGTACTCAGGGTGCTCAGTGCTCAGTACTCAGGGTGCTCAGTGCTCAGTACTCAGGGTGCTCAGTGCTCAGGGTGCTGGGTGCTCAGTGCTCGGGGTGCTGGGTGCTCAGTGCTCAGGGTCCTCGGTGCTCAGTACTCAGGGTGCTCAGTACTCAGCGTGCTTTGTGCTCAGTGCTCAGGGTGCTGGGTGCTCAGTCCTCAGGGTGCTGGGTGCTCAGTACTCACGGTGCTGGGTGCTCAGTACTCGGGGTGCTGGGTGCTCATTACTCAGTGTGCTGGGTGCTCAGTGCTCAGGGTGCTCGCTGCTCAGTACTCTTTTTGCTGGGTGCTCAGTACTCAGGGTGCTGGGTGCTCAGTGCTCCGGGTGCTCGGTGCTCAGTGCTCAGGATGCTCGGTGCTCAGTACTTTTGGTGCTGGGTGCTCGGTACTAAGGGTGCTGGGTGCTCAGTGCTCGGGGTGCTCGGTGCTCAGTACTCAGGGTGCTGGGTGCTCAGTGCTCAGGATGCTGTGTGCTCAGTACTCAGGTTGCTCAGTACTCAGTACTCAGGGTGCTGGGTGCTCAGTGCTTGGGGTGTTGGGTGCTCAGTGCTCAGGGTGCTGGGTGCTCAGTGCTCGGGGTGCTGGGTGCTCAGTACTCGGAGTGCTCGGTGCTCAGTACTCAGGGTGCTGGGTGCTCAGTGCTCAGGTGCTGGGTGCTAAGTACTCAGGTTGCTGGGTGCTCAGTACTCAGGTTGCACAGTACTCAGGGTGCTGGGTGCTCAGTGCTCGGGGTGCTGGGTGCTCAGTACTCAGGGTGCTCAGTACTCAGGATGCTGGGTGCTCAGTACTCAGGGTGCTGGGTGCTCAGTACTCAGGGTGCTGGGTGCTCAGTCCTCAGGGTGCTAAGTGCTCAGGGTGCTGGGTGCTCAGTGCTAGGGGAGCTCGGTGCTCAGTACTCAGGGTGCTGAGTGCTCAGTACTCAGGGTGCTGGGTGCTCAGTACTCAGGGTGCTGGGTGCTCAGTGCTCGGGGTTTTGGGTGCTCAGTGCTCAGGGTGCTCAGTGCTCAGTACTCAGGGTGCTGGGTGCTCAGTACTCAGGGTGCTGGGTGCTCAGTGCTCGGGGTGCTGGGTGCTCAGTACTCAGGGTGCTGTTTGCTCAGTGCTCGGGGTGCTCGGTACTCAGTACTCAAGGTGCTGGGTGCTCAGTGCTCACGGTGCTGGGTGCTCAGAACTCAGGGTGCTCAGTACTCAGGGTGCTGAGTGCTCAGTGCTCAGGGTGCTGGGTGCTCAGTGCTCGGGGTGCTGGGTGCTCAGTGCTCGGGGTGCTCGGTGCTCAGTGCTCGGGGTGCTGGGTACTCAGTACTCGGGGTGCTCAGTGCTCAGTACTCAGGGTGCTGGGTGCTCAGTGCTCAGGGTGCTGGGTGCTCAGTGCTCGGGGTGCTGGGTGCTCGGTGCTCAGGTTGCTGGGTGCTCAGTACTCGGGGTGCTGGGTGCTCAGTACTCAGGGTGCTGGGTGCTCATTGCTCGGGGTGCTGGGTGCTCAGTGCTCCGGGTGCTGGGTGCTCAGTGCTCGGGGTGCTGGGTGCTCAGTGCTCAGGGTGCTGGGTGCTCAGTGCTCGGGGTGCTCGGTGCTCAGTACTCAGGGTTCTGTGTGCTCAGTGCTCCGGGTGCTGGGTGCTCAGTGCTAAGGGTACTGGGTGCTCAGTACTCAGTGTGCTCGGTGCTTAGTACTCAGGGTGCTGGGTGCTCAGTACTCAGGGTGCTCATTGCTCGGGGTGCTGGGTTCTCAGTACTCAGGGTGCTCAGTGCTCAGTACTCAGGGTGCTCAGTGCTCAGGGCGCTGGGTGCTCAGTGCTCGGGGTGCTGGGTGCTCAGTGCTCACGGTGCTGTGTGCTCAGTACTCAGGGTGCTGGGTGCTCAGTGCTCGGGGTGCTCGGTGCTCAGTGCTCAGGCTGCTGGGTGCTCAGTACTCAGGGTGCTCATTGCTCAGGGTGCTGGGTTCTCAGTACTCAGGGTGCTGGGTGCTCAGTACTCAGGGTGCTCAGTGCTCAGTACTCAGGGTGCTCAGTGCTCAGTACTCAGCGTGCTCAGTGCTCAGGGTGCTGGGTGCTCATTGCTCGGGGTGCTGGGTGCTCAGTGCTCACGGTGCTGTGTGCTCATTACTCAGGGTGCTCAGTACTCAGGGTGCTGGGTGCTCAGTGCTCAGGGTGCTGGCTGCTCAGTGCTCAGGGTGCTGGGTGCTCAGTGCTCAGGGTGCTCGGTGCTCAGTGCTCAGGTTGCTGGGTGCTCAATACTCAGGGTGCTGGGTGCTCAGTACTCAGGGTGCTCAGTGCTCAGTACTCAGGGTGCTCAGTGCTCAGGGTGCTGGGTGCTCAGTGCTCGGGGTGCTGGGTACTCAGTCCTCAGGGTGCTGGGTGCTCAGGGCTCAGGGTGCTCGGTGCTCAGTGCTCAGGGTGCTGGGTACTCAGTACTCAGGTTGCTGGGTGCTCAGTGCACGGGGTGCTAGGGGCTCAGTACTCAGGGTGCTGGGTGCTCAGTGCTCAGGGTGCTGGGTGCTCAGTGCTCAGGGTGCTCGGTTCTTAGTACTCATGGTGCTCGGTGCTCGGGGTGCTGGGTGCTCAGTGCTCGGTGTGCTGGGTGCTCAGTGCACGGGGTGCTGGGTGCTGAGTGCTCGGTGTGCTGGGTGCTCAGTGCTCGGTGTGATGGGTGCTCAGTGCTCGGGGTGCTGGGTGCTCAGTACTCAGGGTGCTCGGTGCTCAGTACTCAGGGTGCTGGGTGCTCAGTGTTCAGGGTGCTGGGTGCTCAGTACTCAGGGTGCTGGGTGCTCAGTACTCAGTACACTGGGTGCTCAGTACTCAGGGTGCTGGGTGCTCAGTGCTCGGGGTTTTGGGTGCTCAGTGCTCAGGGTGCTCAGTGCTCAGTACTCAGGGTGCTGGGTGCTCAGTACTCAGGGTGCTGGGTGCTCAGTGCTCGGGGTGCTGGGTGCTCAGTACTCAGGGTGCTGTTTGCTCAGTGCTCGGGGTGCTCGGTACTCAGTACTCAAGGTGCTGGGTGCTCAGTGCTCACGGTGCTGGGTGCTCAGAACTCAGGGTGCTCAGTACTCAGGGTGCTGAGTGCTCAGTGCTCAGGGTGCTGGGTGCTCAGTGCTCGGGGTGCTGGGTGCTCAGTGCTCGGGGTGCTCGGTGCTCAGTGCTCGGGGTGCTGGGTACTCAGTACTCGGGGTGCTCAGTGCTCAGTACTCAGGGTGCTGGGTGCTCAGTGCTCAGGGTGCTGGGTGCTCAGTGCTCGGGGTGCTGGGTGCTCGGTGCTCAGGTTGCTGGGTGCTCAGTACTCGGGGTGCTGGGTGCTCAGTACTCAGGGTGCTGGGTGCTCATTGCTCGGGGTGCTGGGTGCTCAGTGCTCCGGGTGCTGGGTGCTCAGTGCTCGGGGTGCTGGGTGCTCAGTGCTCAGGGTGCTGGGTGCTCAGTGCTCGGGGTGCTCGGTGCTCAGTACTCAGGGTTCTGTGTGCCCAGTGCTCCGGGTGCTGGGTGCTCAGTGCTAAGGGTACTGGGTGCTCAGTACTCAGTGTGCTCGGTGCTTAGTACTCAGGTTGCTGGGTGCTCAGTACTCAGGGTGCTCATTGCTCGGGGTGCTGGGTTCTCAGTACTCAGGGTGCTCAGTGCTCAGTACTCAGGGTGCTCAGTGCTCAGGGCGCTGGGTGCTCAGTGCTCGGGGTGCTGGGTGCTCAGTGCTCACGGTGCTGTGTGCTCAGTACTCAGGGTGCTGGGTGCTCAGTGCTCGGGGTGCTCGGTGCTCAGTGCTCAGGCTGCTGGGTGCTCAGTACTCAGGGTGCTCATTGCTCAGGGTGCTGGGTTCTCAGTACTCAGGGTGCTGGGTGCTCAGTACTCAGGGTGCTCAGTGCTCAGTACTCAGGGTGCTCAGTGCTCAGTACTCAGCGTGCTCAGTGCTCAGGGTGCTGGGTGCTCATTGCTCGGGGTGCTGGGTGCTCAGTGCTCACGGTGCTGTGTGCTCATTACTCAGGGTGCTCAGTACTCAGGGTGCTGGGTGCTCAGTGCTCAGGGTGCTGGCTGCTCAGTGCTCAGGGTGCTGGGTGCTCAGTGCTCAGGGTGCTCGGTGCTCAGTGCTCAGGTTGCTGGGTGCTCAATACTCAGGGTGCTGGGTGCTCAGTACTCAGGGTGCTCAGTGCTCAGTACTCAGGGTGCTCAGTGCTCAGGGTGCTGGGTGCTCAGTGCTCGGGGTGCTGGGTACTCAGTCCTCAGGGTGCTGGGTGCTCAGGGCTCAGGGTGCTCAGTGCTCAGTGCTCAGGGTGCTGGGTACTCAGTACTCAGGGTGCTGGGTGCTCAGTGCACGGGGTGCTAGGGGCTCAGTACTCAGGGTGCTGGGTGCTCAGTGCTCAGGGTGCTGGGTGCTCAGTGCTCAGGGTGCTCGGTTCTTAGTACTCATGGTGCTCGGTGCTCAGGGTGCTGGGTGCTCAGTGCTCGGTGTGCTGGGTGCTCAGTGCACGGGGTGCTGGGTGCTGAGTGCTCGGTGTGCTGGGTGCTCAGTGCTCGGTGTGATGGGTGCTCAGTGCTCGGGGTGCTGGGTGCTCAGTACTCAGGGTGCTCGGTGCTCAGTACTCAGGGTGCTGGGTGCTCAGTGTTCAGGGTGCTGGGTGCTCAGTACTCAGGGTGCTGGGTGCTCGGTACTCAGTACACTGGGTGCTCAGTACTCAGGGTGCTGGGTGCTCAGTGCTCAGGGTCCTCGGAGCTCAGTACTCAGGGTGCTCAGTACTCAGCGTGCTTTGTGCTCAGTGCTCAGGGTGCTGGGTGCTCAGTCCTCAGGGTGCTGGGTGCTCAGTACTCACGGTGCTGGGTGCTCAGTACTCGGGGTGCTGGGTGCTCATTACTCAGTGTGCTGGGTGCTCAGTGCTCAGGGTGCTCGCTGCTCAGTACTCTTTTTGCTGGGTGCTCAGTACTCAGGGTGCTGGGTGCTCAGTGCTCCGGGTGCTCGGTGCTCAGTGCTCAGGATGCTCGGTGCTCAGTGCTCAGGATGCTGGGTGCTCCGTACTCAGGGTGCTCAGTACTCAGTACTCAGGGTGCTGGGTGCTCAGTGCTTGGGGTGTTGGGTGCTCAGTGCTCAGGGTGCTGGGTGCTCAGTGCTCGGGGTGCTGGGTGCTCAGTACTCGGAGTGCTCGGTGCTCAGTACTCAGGGTGCTGGGTGCTCAGTGCTCAGGTGCTGGGTGCTAAGTACTCAGGTTGCTGGGTGCTCAGTACTCAGGTTGCACATTACTCAGGGTGCTGGGTGCTCAGTGCTCGGGGTGCTGGGTGCTCAGTACTCAGGGTGCTCAGTACTCAGGATGCTGGGTACTCAGTACTCAGGGTGCTGGGTGCTCAGTACTCAGGGTGCTGGGTGCTCAGTCCTCAGGGTGCTAAGTGCTCAGGGTGCTGGGTGCTCAGTGCTCGGGGAGCTCGGTGCTCAGTACTCAGGGTGCTGAGTGCTCAGTACTCAGGGTGCTGGGTGCTCAGTACTCAGGGTGCTGGGTGCTCAGTGCTCGGGGTTTTGGTTGCTCAGTGCTCAGGGTGCTCAGTGCTCAGTACTCAGGGTGCTGGGTGCTCAGTACTCAGGGTGCTGGGTGCTCAGTGCTCGGGGTGCTGGGTGCTCAGTACTCAGGGTGCTGGGTGCTCAGTGCTCGGGGTGCTGGGTGCTCATTAATCAGGGTGCTGGGTGCTCAGTACTCAGGGTGCTCAGTGCTTGGGGTGCTGGGTGCTCAGTACTCAGGGTGCTCAGTGCTTGGGGTGCTGGGTGCTCAGTACTCAGGGTGCTGGTTGCTCAGTGCTCAGGGTGCTGGGTGCTGAGTACTCAGGGTGCTGGGTGCTCAGTACTCAGGGTGCTGGGTGCTCAGTGCTCGGGATGCTGGGTGCTCAGTGCTCAGGGTGCTGGGTGCTCAGTGCTCGGGGTGCTGGGTGCTCAGTGCTCAGGGTGCTGGGTGCTCAGTGCTGGGGGTGCTGGGTGCTCAGTGCTCGGGGTGCTCGGTGCTCAGTGCTCGGGGTCCTGGGTACTCAGTACTCGGGGTGCTCAGTGCTCAGTACTCAGGGTGCTGGGTGCTCAGTGCTCAGGGTGCTGGGTGCTCAGTGCTCAGGTTGCTGGGTGCTCAGTACTCGGGGTGCTGGGTGCTCAGTACTCAGGGTGCTGGGTGCTCATTGCTTGGGGTGCTGGGTGCTCAGTGGTCCGGGTGCTGGGTGCTCAGTGCTCGGGGTGCTGGGTGCTCAGTGCTCAGGGTGCTGGGTGCTCAGTGCTCGGGGTGCTCGGTGCTCAGTACTCAGGGTTCTGTGTGCTCAGTGCTCCGGGTGCTGGGTGCTCAGTGCTCAGGGTACTGGGTGCTCAGTACTCAGGGTGCTCGGTGCTTAGTACTCGGGGTGCTGGGTGCTCAGTACTCAGGGTGCTCATTGCTCAGGGTGCTGGGTTCTCAGTACTCAGGGTGCTGGGTGCTCAGTACTCAGGGTGCTCAGTGCTCAGTACTCAGGGTGCTCAGTGCTCAGTACTCAGGGTGCTCAGTGCTCAGGGTGCTGGGTGCTCAGTGCTCGGGGTGCTGGGTGCTCAGTGCTCACGGTGCTGTGTGCTCATTACTCAGGGTGCTGGGTGCTCAGTGCTCGGGGTGCTCGGTGCTCAGTGCTCAGGCTGCTGGGTGCTCAGTACTCAGGGTGCTCATTGCTCAGGGTGCTGGGTTCTCAGTACTCAGGGTGCTGGGTGCTCAGTACTCAGGGTGCTCAGTGCTCAGTACTCAGGGTGCTCAGTGCTCAGTACTCAGGGTGCTCAGTGCTCAGGGTGCTGGGTGCTCAGTGCTCGGGGTGCTGGGTGCTCAGTGCTCAGGGTCCTCGGTGCTCAGTACTCAGGGTGCTCAGTACTCAGCGTGCTTTGTGCTCAGTGCTCAGGGTGCTGGGTGCTCAGTCCTCAGGGTGCTGGGTGCTCAGTACTCACGGTGCTGGGTGCTCAGTACTCGGGGTGCTGGGTGCTCATTACTCAGTGTGCTGGGTGCTCAGTGCTCAGGGTGCTCGCTGCTCAGTACTCTTTTTGCTGGGTGCTCAGTACTCAGGGTGCTGGGTGCTCAGTGCTCCGGGTGCTCGGTGCTCAGTGCTCAGGATGCTCGGTGCTCAGTACTTTTGGTGCTGGGTGCTCGGTACTCAGGGTGCTGGGTGCTCAGTGCTCGGGGTGCTCGGTGCTCAGTACTCAGGGTGCTGGGTGCTCAGTGCTCAGGATGCTGGGTGCTCAGTACTCAGGGTGCTCAGTACTCAGTACTCAGGGTGCTGGGTGCTCAGTGCTTGGGGTGTTGGGTGCTCAGTGCTCAGGGTGCTGGGTGCTCAGTGCTCGGGGTGCTGGGTGCTCAGTACTCGGAGTGCTCGGTGCTCAGTACTCAGGGTGCTGGGTGCTCAGTGCTCAGGTGCTGGGTGCTAAGTACTCAGGTTGCTGGGTGCTCAGTACTCAGGTTGCACAGTACTCAGGGTGCTGGGTGCTCAGTGCTCGGGTTGCTGGGTGCTCAGTACTCAGGGTGCTCAGTACTCAGGATGCTGGGTGCTCAGTACTCAGGGTGCTGGGTGCTCAGTACTCAGGGTGCTGGGTGCTCAGTCCTCAGGGTGCTAAGTGCTCAGGGTGCTGGGTGCTCAGTGCTCGGTGAGCTCGGTGCTCAGTACTCAGGGTGCTGAGTGCTCAGTACTCAGGGTGCTGGGTGCTCAGTACTCAGGGTGCTGGGTGCTCAGTGCTCGGGGTGCTCAGTGCTCAGTACTCAGGGTGCTGGGTGCTCAGTACTCAGGGTGCTGGGTGCTCAGTGCTCGGGGTGCTGGGTGCTCAGTACTCAGAGTGCTGTTTGCTCAGTGCTCGGGGTGCTGGGTGCTCATTAATCAGGGTGCTGGGTGCTCAGTACTCAGGGTGCTGGGTACTCAGTGCTCACGGTGCTGGGTGCTCAGAACTCAGGGTGCTCAGTACTCAGGGTGCTGAGTGCTCAGTACTCAGGGTGCTGGGTGCTCAGTACTCAGGGTGCTGGGTGCTCAGTACTCAGGGTGCTGGGTGCTCAGTGCTCGGGGTGCTGGGTGCTCATTAATCAGGGTGCTGGGTACTCAGTACTCAGGGTGCTCAGTGCTTGGGGTGCTGGGTGCTCAGTACTCAGGGTGCTCAGTGCTTGGGGTGCTGGGTGCTCAGTACTCAGGGTGCTGGTTTCTCAGTGCTCAGGGTGCTGGGTGCTGAGTACTCAGGGTGCTGTGTGCTCAGTACTCAGTGTGCTGGGTGCTCAGTGCTCGGGATGCTGGGTGCTCAGTGCTCGGGGTGCTGGGTGCTCAGTGCTCGGGGTGCTGGGTGCTCAGTGCTCAGGGTGCTGGGTGCTCAGTGCTCGGGGTGCTGGGTGCTCAGTGCTCGGGGTGCTCGGGGTGCTCGGTGCTCAGTGCTCGGGGTGCTGGGTACTCAGTACTCGGGGTGCTCAGTGCTCAGTACTCAGGGTGCTGGGTGCTCAGTGCTCAGGGTGCTGGGTGCTCAGTGCTCGGGGTGCTGGGTGCCCGGTGCTCAGGTTGCTGGGTGCTAAGTACTCGGGGTGCTGGGTGCTCAGTACTCAGGGTGCTGGGTGCTCATTGCTCGGGGTGCTGGGTGCTCAGTGCTCCGGGTGCTGGGTGCTCAGTGCTCGGGGTGCTGGGTGCTCAGTGCTAAGGGTGCTGGGTGCTCAGTGCTCGGGGTGCTCGGTGCTCAGTACTCAGGGTTCTGTGTGCTCAGTGCTCCGGGTGCTGGGTGCTCAGTGCTCAGGGTACTGGGTGCTCAGTACTCAGGGTGCTCGGTGCTTAGTACTCAGGGTGCTGGGTGCTCAGTACTCAGGGTGCTCATTGCTCAGGGTGCTGTGTTCTCAGTACTCAGGGTGCTGGGTGCTCAGTACTCAGGGTGCTCAGTGCTCAGTACTCAGGGTGCTCAGTGCTCAGGGTGCTGGGTGCTCAGTGCTCGGGGTGCTGGGTGCTCAGTGCTCACGGTGCTGTGTGCTCAGTACTCAGGGTGCTGGGTGCTCAGTGCTTGGGGTGCTCGGTGCTCAGTGCTCAGGCTGCTGGGTGCTCAGTACTCAGGGTGCTCATTGCTCAGGGTGCTGGGTTCTCATTACTCAGGTTGCTGGGTGCTCAGTACTCAGGGTGCTCAGTGCTCAGTACTCAGGGTGCTCAGTGCTTAGTACTCAGGGTGCTCAGTGCACAGGGTGCTGGGTGCTCAGTGCTCGGGGTGCTGGGTGCTCAGTGCTCAGGGTCCTCGGTGCTCAGTACTCAGGGTGCTCAGTACTCAGGGTGCTTTGTGCTCAGTGCTCAGGGTGCTGGGTGCTCAGTCCTCAGGGTGCTGGGTGCTCAGTACTCACGGTGCTGGGTGCTCAGTACTCGGGGTGCTGGGTGCTCATTACTCAGTGTGCTGGGTGCTCAGTGCTCAGGGTGCTCGCTGCTCAGTACTCTTTTTGCTGGGTGCTCAGTACTCAGTTTGCTGGGTGCTCAGTGCTCCAGGTGCTCGGTGGTCAGTGCTCAGGATGCTCGGTGCTCAGTACTTTTGGTGCTGGGTGCTCGGTACTCAGGGTGCTGGTTGCTCAGTGCTCGGGGTGCTCGGTGCTCAGTACTCAGGGTGCTGGGTGCTCAGTGCTTGGGGTGTTGGGTGCTCAGTGCTCAGGGTGCTGGGTGCTCAGTGCTCGGGGTGCTGGGTGCTCAGTACTCGGAGTGCTCGGTGCTCAGTACTCAGGGTGCTGGGTGCTCAGTGCTCAGGTGCTGGGTGCTAAGTACTCAGGTTGCTGGGTGCTCAGTACTCAGGTTGCACAGTACTCAGGGTGCTGGGTGCTCAGTGCTCGGGGTGCTGGGTGCTCAGTACTCAGGGTGCTCAGTACTCAGGATGCTGGGTGCTCAGTACTCAGGGTGCTGGGTGCTCAGCACTCAGGGTGCTGGGTGCTCAGTCCTCAGGGTGCTAAGTGCTCAGGGTGCTGGGTGCTCAGTGCTCGGGGAGCTCGGTGCTCAGTACTCAGGGTGCTGAGTGCTCAGTACTCAGGGTGCTGGGTGCTCAGTACTCAGGGTGCTGGGTGCTCAGTGCTCGGGGTTTTGGGTGCTCAATGCTCAGGGTGCTCAGTGCTCAGTACTCAGGGTGCTGGGTGCTCAGTACTCAGGGTGCTGGGTGCTCAGTGCTCGGGGTGCTGGGTGCTCAGTACTCAGGGTGCTGTTTGCTCAGTGCTCGGAGTGCTCGGTGCTCAGTACTCAAGGTGCTGGGTGCTCAGTGCTCACGGTGCTGGGTGCTCAGAACTCAGGGTGCTCAGTACTCAGGGTGCTGAGTGCTCAGTACTCAGGGTGCTGGGTGCTCAGTACTCAGGGTGCTGGGTGCTCAGTGCTCGGGGTGCTGGGTGCTCATTAATCAGGGTGCTGGGTGCTCAGTACTCAGGGTGCTCAGTGCTTGGGGTGCTGGGTGCTCAGTACTCAGGGTGCTCAGTGCTTGGCGTGCTGGGTGCTCAGTACTCAGGGTGCTGGTTGCTCAGTGCTCAGGGTGCTGGGTGCTGAGTACTCAGGGTGCTGGGTGCTCAGTACTCAGGGTGCTGGGTGCTCAGTGCTCGGGATGCTGGGTGCTCAGTGCTCGGGGTGCTGGGTGCTTAGTGCTCGGGGTGCTGGGTGCTCAGTGCTCAGGGTGCTGGGTGCTCAGTGCTCGGGGTGCTGGGTGCTCAGTGCTCGGGGTGCTCGGTGCTCAGTGCTCGGGGTGCTGGGTACTCAGTACTCGGGGTGCTCAGTACTCAGGGTGCTGGGTGCTCAGTGCTCAGGGTGCTGGGTGCTCAGTGCTTGGGGAGCTGGGTGCTCGGTGCTCAGGTTGCTGGGTGCTCAGTACTCGGGGTGCTGGGTGCTCAGTACTCAGGGTGCTGGGTGATCATTGCTCGGGGTGCTGGGTGCTCAGTGCTCCGGGTGCTGGGTGCTCAGTGCTCGGGGTGCTGGGTGCTCAGTGCTCAGGGTGCTCGGTGCTCAGTGCTCGGGGTGCTCAGTGCTCAGTACTCAGGGTTCTGTGTGCTCAGTGCTCCGGGTGCTGGGTGCTCAGTGCTCAGGGTACTGGGTGCTCAGTACTCAGGGTGCTCGGTGCTTAGTACTCAGGGTGCTGGGTGCTCAGTACTCAGGGTGCTCATTGCTCGGGTTGCTGGGTTCTCAGTACTCAGGGTGCTGGGTGCTCAGTACTCAGGGTGCTCAGTGCTCAGTACTCAGGGTGCTCAGTGCTCAGTACTCAGGGTGCTCAGTGCTCAGGGTGCTGGGTGCTCAGTGCTCGGGGTGCTGGGTGCTCAGTGCTCACGCTGCTGTGTGCTCAGTACTCAGGGTGCTGGGTGCTCAGTGCTCGGGGTGCTCGGTGCTCAGTGCTCAGGCTGCTGGGTGCTCAGTACTCAGGGTGCTCATTGCTCAGGGTGCTGGGTTCTCAGTACTCAGGGTGCTGGGTGCTCAGTACTCAGGGTGCTCAGTGCTCAGTACTCAGGGTGCTCAGTGCTCAGTACTCAGGGTGCTCAGTGCTCAGGGTGCTGGGTGCTCATTGCTCGGGGTGCTGTGTGCTCAGTGCTCACGGTGCTGTGTGCTCATTACTCAGGGTGCTCAGTACTCAGGGTGCTGGGTGCTCAGTGCTCAGGGTGCTGGCTGCTCAGTGCTCAGGGTGCTGGGTGCTCAGTGCTCAGGGTGCTCGGTGCTCAGTGCTCAGGTTGCTGGGTGCTCAATACTCAGGGTGCTGGGTGCTCAGTACTCAGGGTGCTCAGTGCTCAGTACTCAGGGTGCTCAGTGCTCAGGGTGCTGGGTGCTCAGTTCTCGGGGTGCTGGGTACTCAGTCCTCAGGGTGCTGGGTGCTCAGGGCTCAGGGGTGCTCGGTGCTCAGTGCTCAGGGTGCTGGGTGCTCAGTACTCAGGGTGCTGGGTGCTCAGTGCACGGGGTGCTAGGGGCTCAGTACTCAGGGTGCTGGGTGCTCAGTGCTCAGGGTGCTGGGTGCTCAGTGCTCAGGGTGCTCGGTTCTTAGTACTCATGGTGCTCGGTGCTCGGGGTGCTGGGTGCTCAGTGCTCGGTGTTCTGGGTGCTCAGTGCACGGGGTGCTGGGTGCTGAGTGCTCGGTGTGCTGGGTGCTCAGTGCTCGGGGTGCTGGGTGCTCAGTGCTCGGGGTGCTGGGTGCTCAGTACTCAGGGTGCTCGGTGCTCAGTACTCAGGGTGCTGGGTGCTCAGTGTTCAGGGTGCTGGGTGCTCAGTACTCAGGGTGCTGGGTGCTCGGTACTCAGTACACTGGGTGCTCAGTACTCAGGGTGCTGGGTGCTCAGTACTCAGGGTGCTCGGTGCTTGGGGTGCTGGGTGCTCAGTTCTCAGGGTGCTCAGTGCTTGGGATGCAGGGTGCTCAGTGCTCGGGTTGCTGGGTGCTCAGTGCTCGGGTTGCTGGGTGCTCAATGCTCGGGGTGCTGGGTGCTCAGTGCTCAGGGTGCTGGGTGCTCAGTGCTCGGGGTGCTGGGTGCTCAGTGCTCGGTGTGCTCGGTGCTCAGTGCTCGGGGTGGTGGGTGCTCAGTACTCGGGGTGCTCAGTGCTCAGTACTCAGGGTGCTGGGTGCTCAGTACTCAGGGTGCTGGGTGCTCATTGCTCGGGGTGCTGGGTCCTCAGTGTTACGGGTGCTGGGTGCTCAGTGCTCGGGGTGCTGGGTGCTCAGTGCTCGGGGCTCTGGGTGCTCAGTGCTCGGGGTGCTCGGTGCTCAGTACTCAGGGTTCTGGGTGCTCAGTGCTCAGGGTGCTCGGTGCTCAGTACTCAGGGTGCTGGGTTCTCAGTGCTCAGTGTGCTCGGTGCTCAGTACGTTGGGTGCTCAGTACTCAGGGTGTTGGGTGCTCAGTGCTCAGGGTGATCGGTGCTCAGTACTCAGGGTGCTCAGTACTTAGGGTGCTGGGTGCTCAGGGCTCGGGGTGCTGGGAGCTCAGTACTCAGGGTGCTGGGTGCTCAGTGCTCGGGGTGCTGGGTGCTGAGTGCTCAGGGTGCTGGGTGCTCAGTACTCGGGGTGCTCGGTGCTCAGTACTCAGGGTGCTGGGTGCTCAGTACTCAGGGTGCTGGGTGCTCAGTGATCAGGTTGCTCTCTGCTCAGTACTCAGGGTGCTGGGTGCTCAGTGCTCAGGATGCTGGGTGCTCAGTACTCAGGGTGCTGGGTGCTCAGTGCTCAGGTTGCTCAGTACTCAGGGTGCTGGGTACTCAGTACTCAGGGTGCTGTGTGCTCAGTGCTCGGGGTGCTGGGTGCTCAGTACTCAGGGTGCTGGGTGCTCAGTGCTCAGGGTGCTGGGTGCTCAGTACTCAGGGTGCTGGGTGCTCATTCTCGTGGTGCTGGGTGCTCAGTGCTCGGGGTGCTGGGTGCTCAGTACTCGGGGTGCTGGGTGCTCAGTGCTCAGGGTGCTCGGTTCTCAGTACTCAGGGTGCTGGGTGCTCATTCTCGGGGTGCTGGGTGCTCAGTGCTCAGGGTCCTCGGTGCTCAGTACTCAGGGTGCTCAGTACTCAGCGTGCTTTGTGCTCAGTGCTCAGGGTGCTGTTTGCTCAGTACTCAGGGTGCTGGGTGCTCAGTACTCACGGTGCTGTGTGCTCAGTACTCGGGGTGCTGGGTGGTCATTACTCAGTGTGCTGGGTGCTCAGTGCTAAGGGTGCTCGCTGCTCAGTAATCTTTTTGCTGGGTGCTCAGTACTCAGGGTGCTGGGTGCTCAGTGCTCGGGGTGCTCGGTGCTCAGTGCTCAGGATGCTCGGTGCTCAGTACTTTTGGTGCTGGGTGCTCGGTACTCAGGGTGCTGGGTGCTCAGTGCTCGGGGTGCTCGGTGCTCAGTACTCAGGGTGCTGGGTGCTCAGTACTCAGGGTGCTCAGTACTCAGTACTCAGGGTGCTGGGTGCTCAGTGCTTGGGGTGTTGGGTGCTCAGTGCTCAGGGTGCTGGGTGCTCAGTGCTCGGGGTGCTGGGTGCTCAGTACTCGTAGTGCTCGGTGCTCAGTACTCAGGGTGTTGGGTGCTCAGTGCTCAGGTGCTGGGTGCTAAGTACTCAGGTTGCTGGGTGCTCAGTACTCAGGTTGCACAGTACTCAGGGTGCTGGGTGCTCAGTGCTCGGGGTGCTGGGTGCTCAGTACTCAGGGTGCTCAGTACTCAGGATGCTGGGTGCTCAGTACTCAGGGTGCTGGGTGCTCAGTACTCAGGGTGCTGGGTGCTCAGTCCTCAGGGTGCTAAGTGCTCAGGGTGCTGGGTGCTCAGTGCTCTGGGAGCTCGGTGCTCAGTACTCAGGTTGCACAGTACTCAGGGTGCTGGGTACTCAGTGCTCGGGGTGCTGGGTGCTCAGTACTCAGGGTGCTCAGTACTCAGGATCCTGGGTGCTCAGTACTCAGCGTGCTGGGTGCTCAGTACTCATGGTGCTGGGTGCTCAGTCCTCAGGGTGCTAAGTGCTCAGGGTTCTGGGTGCTCAGTGCTCAGGTTGCTCAGTACTCAGGGTGCTGGGTACTCAGTACTCAGGGTGCTGTGTGCTCAGTGCTCGGGGTGCTGGGTGCTCAGTACTCAGGGTGCTGGGTGCTCAGTGCTCAGGGTGCTGGGTGCTCAGTACTCAGGGTGCTGGGTGCTCATTCTCGTGGTGCTGGGTGCTCAGTGCTCGGGGTGCTGGGTGCTCAGTACTCGGGGTGCTGGGTGCTCAGTGCTCAGCGTGCTGGGTGCTCAGTACTCAGGGTGCTCGGTTCTCAGTACTCAGGGTGCTGGGTGCTCATTCTCGGGGTGCTGGGTGCTCAGTGCTCGGGGTCCTTGGTGCTCAGTACTCAGGGTGCTCAGTACTCAGCGTGCTTTGTGCTCAGTGCTCAGGGTGCTGGGTGCTCAGTCCACAGGGTGCTGGGTGCTCAGTACTCACGGTGCTGCGTGCTCAGTACTCGGGGTGCTGGGTGCTCATTACTCAGTGTGCTGGGTGCTCAGTGCTCAGGGTGCTCGCTGCTCAGTACTCTTTTTGCTGGGTGCACAGTACTCAGGGTGCTGGGTGCTCAGTGCTCGGGGTGCTCGGTGCTCAGTGCTCAGGATACTCGGTGCTCAGTACTTTTGGTGCTGGGTGCTCGGTACTCAGGGTGCTGGGTGCTCAGTGCTCGGGGTGCTCGGTGCTCAGTACTCAGGGTGCTGGGTGCTCAGTGCTCAGGTGCTGGGTGCTAAGTACTCAGGGTGCTGGGTGCTCAGTGCTCGGGGTTTTGGGTGCTCAGTGTGCTGGGTGCTCAGTGCTTGGGGTGTTGGGTGCTCAGTGCTCAGGGTGCTGGGTGCTCAGTGCTCGGGGTGCTGGGTGCTCAGTACTCGGAGTGCTCGGTGCTCAGTACTCAGGGTGCTGGGTGCTCAGTGCTCAGGTGCTGGGTGCTAAGTACTCAGGTTGCTGGGTGCTCAGTACTCAGGTTGCACAGTACTCAGGGTGCTGGGTGCTCAGTGCTCGGGGTGCTGGGTGCTCAGTACTCAGGGTGCTCAGTACTCAGGATGCTGGGTGCTCAGTACTCAGGGTGCTGGGTGCTCAGTACTCAGGGTGCTGGGTGCTCAGTCCTCAGGGTGCTAAGTGCTCAGGGTGCTGGGTGCTCAGTGCTCGGGGAGCTCGGTGCTCAGTACTCAGGGTGCTGAGTGCTCAGTACTCAGGGTGCTGGGTGCTCAGTACTCAGGGTGCTGGGTGCTCAGTGCTCGGGGTTTTGGGTGCTCAGTGCTCAGGGTGCTCAGTGCTCAGTACTCAGGGTGCTGGGTGCTCAGTACTCAGGGTTCTGGGTGCTCAGTGCTCGGGTTGCTGGGTGCTCAGTACTCAGGGTGCTGTTTGCTCAGTGCTCGGGGTGCTCGGTGCTCAGTACTCAAGGTGCTGGGTGCTCAGTGCTCACGGTGCTGGGTGCTCAGAACTCAGGGTGCTCAGTACTCAGGGGGCTGAGTGCTCAGTACTCAGGGTGCTGGGTGCTCAGTACTCAGGGTGCTGGGTGCTCAGTACTCAGGGTGCTGGGTGCTCAGTGCTCGGGGTGCTGGGTGCTCATTAATCAGGGTGCTGGGTGCTCAGTACTCAGGGTGCTCAGTGCTTGGGGTGCTGGGTGCTCAGTACTCAGGGTGCTGGTTGCTCAGTGCTCAGGGTGCTGGGTGCTGAGTACTCAGGCTGCTGGGTGCTCAGTACTCAGGGTGCTGGGTGCTCAGTGCTCGGGATGCTGGGTGCTCAGTGCTCGGGGTGCTGGGTGCTCAGTGCTCGGGGTGCTGGGTGCTCAGTGCTCAGGGTGCTGGGAGCTCAGTGCTCGGGGTGCTGGGTGCTCAGTGCTCGGGGTGCTCGGTGCTCAGTGCTCGGGGTGCTGGGTACTCAGTACTCGGGGTGCTCATTGCTCAGTACTCAGGGTGCTGGGTGCTCAGTGCTCAGTGTGCTGGGTGCTCAGTGCTCGGGGTGCTGGGTGCTCGGTGCTCAGGTTGCTGGGTGCTCAGTACTCGGGGTGCTGGGTGCTCAGTACTCAGGGTGCTGGGTGCTCATTGCTCGGGGTGCTGGGTGGTCAGTGCTCCGGGTGCTGGGTGCTCAGTGCTCGGGGTGCTGGGTGCTCAGTGCTCAGGGTGCTGGGTGCTCAGTGCTCGGGGTGCTCGGTGCTCAGTACTCAGGGTTCTGTGTGCTCAGTGCTCCGGGTGCTGGGTGCTCAGTGCTCAGGGTACTGGGTGCTCAGTACTCAGGGTGCTCGGTGCTTAGTACTCAGGGTGCTGGGTGCTCAGTACTCAGGGTGCTCATTGCTCAGGGTGCTGGGTTCTCAGTACTCAGGGTGCTGGGTGCTCAGTACTCAGGGTGCTCAGTGCTCAGTACTCAGGGTGCTCAGTGCTCAGTACTCAGGGTGCTCAGTGCTCAGGGTGCTGGGTGCTCAGTGCTCGGGGTGCTGGGTGCGCAGTGCTCACGGTGCTGTGTGCTCAGTACTCAGGGTGCTGGGTGCTCAGTGCTCGGGGTGCTCGGTGCTCAGTGCTCAGGCTGCTGGGTGCTCAGTACTCAGGGTGCTCATTGCTCAGGGTGCTGGGTTCTCAGTACTCAGGGTGCTGGGTGCTCAGTACTCAGGGTGCTCAGTGCTCAGTACTCAGGCTGCTCAGTGCTCAGTACTCAGGGTGCTCAGTGCTCAGGGTGCTGGGTGCTCAGTGCTCGGGGTGCTGGGTGCTCAGTGCTCAGGGTCCTCGGTGCTCAGTACTCAGGGTGCTCAGTACTCAGCGTGCTTTGTGCTCAGTGCTCAGGGTGCTGGGTGCTCAGTCCTCAGGGTGCTGGGTGCTCAGTACTCACGGTGCTGGGTGCTCAGTACTCGGGGTGCTGGGTGCTCATTACTCAGTGTGCTGGGTGCTCAGTGCTCAGGGTGCTCGCTGCTCAGTACTCTTTTTGCTGGGTGCTCAGTACTCAGGGTGCTGGGTGCTCAGTGCTCCGGGTGCTCGGTGCTCAGTGCTCAGGATGCTCGGTGCTCAGTACATTTGGTGCTGGGTGCTCGGTACTCAGGGTGCTGGGTGCTCAGTGCTCGGGGTGCTCGGTGCTCAGTACTCAGGGTGCTGGGTGCTCAGTGCTCAGGATGCTGGGTGCTCAGTACTCAGGGTGCTCAGTACTCAGTACTCAGGGTGCTGTTTGCTCAGTGCTTGGGGTGTTGGGTGCTCAGTGCTCAGGGTGCTGGGTGCTCAGTGCTCGGGGTGCTGGGTGCTCAGTACTCGGAGTGCTCGGTGCTCAGTACTCAGGGTGCTGGGTGCTCAGTGCTCAGGTGCTGGGTGCTAAGTACTCAGGTTGCTGGGTGCTCAGTACTCAGGTTGCACAGTACTCAGGGTGCTGGGTGCTCAGTGCTCGGGGTGCTGGGTGCTCAGTACTCAGGGTGCTCAGTACTCAGGATGCTGGGTGCTCAGTACTCAGGGTGCTGGGTGCTCAGTACTCAGGGTGCTGGGTGCTCAGTCCTCAGGGTGCTAAGTGCTCAGGGTGCTGGGTGCTCAGTACTCAGGGTGCTGGGTGCTCAGTACTCAGGGTGCTCGGTGCTCAGTGCTCGGGGTTTTGGGTGCTCAGTGCTCAGGGTGCTCAGTGCTCAGTACTCAGGGTGCTGGGTGCTCAGTACTCAGGGTGCTGGGTGTCAGTGCTCGGGGTGCTTGGTGCTCAGTACTCAGGGTGCTGTTTGCTCAGTGCTCGGGGTGCTCGGTGCTCAGTACTCAAGGTGCTGGGTGCTCAGTGCTCACGGTGCTGGGTGCTCAGAACTCAGAGTGCTCAGTACTCAGGGTGCTGAGTGCTCAGTACTCAGGGTGCTGGGTGCTCAGTACTCAGGGTGCTGGGTGCTCAGTACTCAGGGTGCTGGGTGCTCAGTGCTCGGGGTGCTGGGTGCTCATTAATCAGGGTGCTGGGTGCTCAGTACTCAGGGTGCTCAGTGCTTGGGGTGCTGGGTGCTCAGTACTCAGGGTGCTCAGTGCTTGGGGTGCTGGGTGCTCAGTACTCAGGGTGCTGGTTGCTCAGTGCTTAGGGTGCTGGGTGCTGAGTACTCAGGGTGCTGGGTGCTCAGTACTCAGGGTGCTGGGTGCTCAGTGCTCGGGGTGCTGGGTGCTCAGTGCTCGGGGTGCTGGGTGCTCAGTGCTCAGGGTGCTGGGTGCTCAGTGCTCGGGGTGCTGGGTGCTCAGTGCTCGGGGTGCTCGGTGCTCAGTGCTCGGGGTGCTGGGTGCTCAGTACTCAGGGTGCTGGGTGCTCAGTACTCAGGGTGCTGGGTGCTCAGTGCTCGGGGTTTTGGGTGCTCAGTGCTCAGGGTGCTCAGTGCTCAGTACTCAGGGTGCTGGGTGCTCAGTACTCAGGGTTCTGGGTGCTCAGTGCTCGGGTTGCTGGGTGCTCAGTACTCAGGGTGCTGTTTGCTCAGTGCTCGGGGTGCTCGGTGCTCAGTACTCAAGGTGCTGGGTGCTCAGTGCTCACGGTGCTGGGTGCTCAGAACTCAGGGTGCTCAGTACTCAGGGGGCTGAGTGCTCAGTACTCAGGGTGCTGGGTGCTCAGTACTCAGGGTGCTGGGTGCTCAGTACTCAGGGTGCTGGGTGCTCAGTGCTCGGGGTGCTGGGTGCTCATTAATCAGGGTGCTGGGTGCTCAGTACTCAGGGTGCTCAGTGCTTGGGGTGCTGGGTGCTCAGTACTCATCGTGCTCAGTGCTTGGGGTGCTGGGTGCTCAGTACTCAGGGTGCTGGTTGCTCAGTGCTCAGGGTGCTGGGTGCTGAGTACTCAGGCTGCTGGGTGCTCAGTACTCAGGGTGCTGGGTGCTCAGTGCTCGGGATGCTGGGTGCTCAGTGCTCGGGGTGCTGGGTGCTCAGTGCTCGGGGTGCTGGGTGCTCAGTGCTCAGGGTGCTGGGAGCTCAGTGCTCGGGGTGCTGGGTGCTCAGTGCTCGGGGTGCTCGGTGCTCAGTGCTCGGGGTGCTGGGTACTCAGTACTCGGGGTGCTCAGTGCTCAGTACTCAGGGTGCTGGGTGCTCAGTGCTCAGTGTGCTGGGTGCTCAGTGCTCGGGGTGCTGGGTGCTCGGTGCTCAGGTTGCTGGGTGCTCAGTACTCGGGGTGCTGGGTGCTCAGTACTCAGAGTGCTGGGTGCTCATTGCTCGGGGTGCTGGGTGGTCAGTGCTCCGGGTGCTGGGTGCTCAGTGCTCGGGGTGCTGGGTGCTCAGTGCTCAGGGTGCTGGGTGCTCAGTGCTCGGGGTGCTCGGTGCTCAGTACTCAGGGTTCTGTGTGCTCAGTGCTCCGGGTGCTGGGTGCTCAGTGCTCAGGGTACTGGGTGCTCAGTAATCAGGGTGCTCGGTGCTTAGTACTCAGGGTGCTGGGTGCTCAGTACTCAGGGTGCTCATTGCTCAGGGTGCTGGGTTCTCAGTACTCAGGGTGCTGGGTGCTCAGTACTCAGGGTGCTCACTGCTCAGTACTCAGGGTGCTCAGTGCTCAGTACTCAGGGTGCTCAGTGCTCAGGGTGCTGGGTGCTCAGTGCTCGGGGTGCTGGGTGCGCAGTGCTCACGGTGCTGTGTGCTCAGTACTCAGGGTGCTGGGTGCTCAGTGCTCGGGGTGCTCGGTGCTCAGTGCTCAGGCTGCTGGGTGCTCAGTACTCAGGGTGCTCATTGCTCAGGGTGCTGGGTTCTCATTACTCAGTGTGCTGGGTGCTCAGTACTCAGGGTGCTCAGTGCTCAGTACTCAGGGTGCTCAGTGCTCAGTACTCAGGGTGCTCAGTGCTCAGGGTGCTGGGTGCTCAGTGCTCGGGATGCTGGGTGCTCAGTGCTCAGGGTCCTCGGTGCTCAGTACTCAGGGTGCTCAGTACTCAGCGTGCTTTGTGCTCAGTGCTCAGGGTGCTGGGTGCTCAGTCCTCAGGGTGCTGGGTGCTCAGTACTCACGGTGCTGGGTGCTCAGTACTCGGGGTGCTGGGTGCTCATTACTCAGTGTGCTGGGTGCTCAGTGCTCAGGGTGCTCGCTGCTCAGTACTCTTTTTGCTGGGTGCTCAGTACTCAGGGTGCTGGGTGCTCAGTGCTCCGGGTGCTCGGTGCTCAGTGCTCAGCATGCTCGGTGCTCAGTACTTTTGGTGCTGGGTGCTCGGTACTCAGGGTGCTGGGTGCTCAGTGCTCGGGGTGCTCGGTGCTCAGTACTCAGGGTGCTGGGTGCTCAGTGCTCAGGATGCTGGGTGCTCAGTACTCAGGGTGCTCAGTACTCAGTACTCAGGGTGCTGGGTGCTCAGTGCTTGGGGTGCTGGGTGCTCAGTACTCGGAGTGCTCGGTGCTCAGTACTCAGGGTGCTGGGTGCTCAGTGCTCAGGTGCTGGGTGCTAAGTACTCAGGTTGCTGGGTGCTCAGTACTCAGGTTGCACAGTACTCAGGGTGCTGGGTGCTCAGTGCTCGGGGTGCTGGGTGCTCAGTACTCAGGGTGCTCAGTACTCAGGATGCTGGGTGCTCAGTACTCAGGGTGCTGGGTGCTCAGTACTCAGGGTGCTGGGTGCTCAGTCCTCAGGGTGCTAAGTGCTCAGGGTGCTGGGTGCTCAGTACTCAGGGTGCTGGGTGCTCAGTACTCAGGGTGCTGGGTGCTCAGTGCTCGGGGTTTTGGGTGCTCAGTGCTCAGGGTGCTCAGTGCTCAGTACTCAGGGTGCTGGGTGCTCAGTACTCAGGGTGCTGGGTGCTCAGTGCTCGGGGTGCTGGGTGCTCAGTACTCAGGGTGCTGTTTGCTCAGTGCTCGGGGTGCTCGGTGCTCAGTACTCAAGGTGCTGGGTGCTCAGTGCTCACGGTGCTGGGTGCTCAGAACTCAGAGTGCTCAGTACTCAGGGTGCTGAGTGCTCAGTACTCAGGGTGCTGGGTGCTCAGTACTCAGGGTGCTGGGTGCTCAGTACTCAGGGTGCTGGGTGCTCAGTGCTCGGGGTGCTGGGTGCTCATTAATCAGGGTGCTGGGTGCTCAGTACTCAGGGTGCTCAGTGCTTGGGGTGCTGGGTGCTCAGTACTCAGGGTGCTCAGTGCTTGGGGTGCTGGGTGCTCAGTACTCAGGGTGCTGGTTGCTCAGTGCTTAGGGTGCTGGGTGCTGAGTACTCAGGGTGCTGGGTGCTCAGTACTCAGGGTGCTGGGTGCTCAGTGCTCGGGATGCTGGGTGCTCAGTGCTCGGGGTGCTGGGTGCTCAGTGCTCGGGGTGCTGGGTGCTCAGTGCTCAGGGTGCTGGGTGCTCAGTGCTCGGGGTGCTGGGTGCTCAGTGCTCGGGGTGCTCGGTGCTCAGTGCTCGGGGTGCTGGGTACTCAGTACTCGGGGTGCTCAGTGCTCAGTACTCAGGGTGCTGGGTGCTCAGTGCTCAGGGTGCTGGGTGCTCAGTGCTCGGGGTGCTGGGTGCTCGGTGCTCAGGTTGCTGGGTGCTCAGTACTCGGGGTGCTGGGTGCTCAGTACTCAGGGTGCTGGGTGCTCATTGCTCGGGGTGCTGGGTGCTCAGTGCTCCGGGTGCTGGGTGCTCAGTGCTCGGGGTGCTGGGTTCTCAGTGCTCAGGGTGCTGGGTGCTCAGTGCTCGGGGTGCTCGGTGCTCAGTACTCAGGGTTCTGTGTGCTCAGTGCTCCGGGTGCTGGGTGCTCAGTGCTCAGGGTACTGGGTGCTCAGTACTCAGGGTGCTCGGTGCTTAATACTCTGGGTGCTGGGTGCTCAGTACTCAGGGTGCTCATTGCTCAGGGTGCTGGGTTCTCAGTACTCAGGGTGCTGGGTGCTCAATACTCAGGGTGCTCAGTGCTCAGTACTCAGGGTGCTCAGTGCTCAGTACTCAGGGTGCTCAGTGCTCAGGGTGCTGAGTGCTCAGTGCTCGGGGTGCTGGGTGCTCATTGCTCACGGTGATGTGTGCTCAGTACTCAGGGTGCTGGGTGCTCAGTGCTCGGGGTGCTCGGTGCTCAGTGCTCAGGCTGCTGGGTGCTCAGTACTCAGGGTGCTCATTGCTCAGGGTGCTGGGTTCTCAGTACTCAGGATGCTGGGTGCTCAGTACTCAGGGTGCTCAGTGCTCAGTACTCAGGGTGCTCAGTGCTCAGTACTCAGGGTGCTCAGTGCTCAGGGTGCTGGGTGCTCAGTGCTCAGGGTGCTGGGTGCTCAGTTCTCACGGTGCTGTGTGCTCAGTACTCAGGGTGCTCAGTACTCAGGGTGCTGGGTGCTCAGTGCTCAGGGTGCTGGCTGCTCAGTGCTCAGGGTGCTGGGTGCTCAGTGCTCAGGGTGCTCGGTGCTCAGTGCTCAGGTTGCTGGGTGCTCAATACTCAGGGTGCTGGGTGCTCAGTACTCAGGGTGCTCAGTGCTCAGTACTCAGGGTGCTCAGTGCTCAGGGTGCTGGGTGCTCAGTGCTCGGGGTGCTGGGTACTCAGTCCTCAGGGTGCTGGGTGCTCAGTGCTCAGGGTGCTCTGTGCTCAGTGCTCAGGGTGCTGGGTGCTCAGTACTCAGGGTGCTGGGTGCTCAGTGCACGGGGTGCTAGGGGCTCAGTACTCAGGGTGCTGGGTGCTCAGTGCTCAGGGTGCTGGGTGCTCAGTGCTCAGGGTGCTCGGTTCTTAGTACTCATGGTGCTCGGTGCTCGGGGTGCTGGGTGCTCAGTGCTCGGGGTGCTGGGTGCTCAGTGCACGGGGTGCTGGGTGCTGAGTGCTCGGTGTGCTGGGTGCTCAGTGCTCGGGGTGCTGGGTGCTCAGTGCTCGGGGTGCTGGGTGCTCAGTACTCAGGGTGCTCGGTGCTCAGTACTCAGGGTGCTGGGTGCTCAGTGTTCAGGGTGCTGGGTACTCAGTACTCAGGGTGCTGGGTGCTCAGTGCTCGGGGTTTTGGGTGCTCAGTGCTCAGGGTGCTCAGTGCTCAGTACTCAGGGTGCTGGGTGCTCAGTACTCAGGGTGCTGGGTGCTCAGTGCTCGGGGTGCTGGGTGCTCAGTACTCAGGGTGCTGTTTGCTCAGTGCTCGGGGTGCTCGGTGCTCAGTACTCAAGGTGCTGGGTGCTCAGTGCTCACGGTGCTGGGTGCTCAGAACTCAGGGTGCTCAGTACTCAGGGTGCTGAGTGCTCAGTACTCAGGGTGCTGGGTGCTCAGTACTCAGGGTGCTGGGTGCTCAGTACTCAGGGTGCTGGGTGCTCAGTGCTCGGGGTGCTGGGTGCTCATTAATCAGGGTGCTGGGTGCTCAGTACTCAGGGTGCTCAGTGCTTGGGGTGGTGGGTGCTCAGTACTCAGGGTGCTGGTTGCTCAGCGCTCAGGGTGCTGGGTGCTGAGTACTCAGGGTGCTGGGTGCTCAGTACTCAGGGTGCTGGGTGCTCAGTGCTCGGGATGCTGGGTGCTCAGTGCTCGGGGTGCTGGGTGCTCAGTGCTCGGGGTGCTGGGTGCTCAGTGCTCAGAGTGCTGGGTGCTCAGTGCTCGGGGTGCTGGGTTCTCAGTGCTCGGGGTGCTCGGTGCTCAGTGCTCGGGGTGCTGGGTACTCAGTACTCGGGGTGCTCAGTGCTCAGTACTCAGGGTGCTGGGTGCTCAGTGCTCAGGGTGCTGGGTGCTCAGTTCTCGGGGTGCTGGGTGCTCGGTGCTCAGGTTGCTGGGTGCTCAGTACTCGGGGTGCTGGGTGCTCAGTACTCAGGGTGCTGGGTGCTCATTGCTCGGGGTGCTGGGTGCTCAGTGCTCCGGGTGCTGGGTGCTCAGTGCTCGGGGTGCTGGGTGCTCAGTGCTCAGGGTGCTGGGTGCTCAGTGCTCGGGGTGCTCGGTGCTCAGTACTCAGGGTTCTGTGTGCTCAGTGCTCCGGGTGCTGGGTGCTCAGTGCTCAGGGTACTGGGTGCTCAGTACTCAGGGTGCTCGGTGCTTAGTACTCAGGGTGCTGGGTGCTCAGTACTCAGGGTGCTCATTGCTCAGGGTGCTGGGTTCTCAGTACTCAGGGTGCTGGGTGCTCAGTACTCAGGGTGCTCAGTGCTCAGTACTCAGGGTGCTCAGTGCTCAGTACTCAGGGTGCTCAGTGCTCAGGGTGCTGGGTGCTCAGTGCTCGGGGTGCTGGGTTCTCAGTGCTCACGGTGCTGTGTGCTCAGTACTCAGGGTGCTGGGTGCTCAGTGCTCGGGGTGCTCGGTGCTCAGTGCTCAGGCTGCTGGGTGCTCAGTACTCAGGGTGCTCATTGCTCAGGGTGCTGGGTTCTCAGTACTCAGGTTGCTGGGTGCTCAGTACTCAGGGTGCTCAGTGCTCAGTACTCAGGGTGCTCAGTGCTCAGTACTCAGGGTGCTCAGTGCTCAGGGTGCTGGGTGCTCAGTGCTCGGGGTGCTGGGTGCTCAGTGCTCAGGGTCCTCGGTGCTCAGTACTCAGGGTGCTCAGTACTCAGCGTGCTTTGTGCTCAGTGCTCAGGGTGCTGGGTGCTCAGTCCTCAGGGTGCTGGGTGCTCAGTACTCACGGTGCTGGGTGCTCAGTACTCGGGGTGCTGGGTGCTCATTACTCAGTGTGCTGGGTGCTCAGGGCTCAGGGTGCTCGCTGCTCAGTACTCTTTTTGCTGGGTGCTCAGTACTCAGGGTGCTGGGTGCTCAGTGCTCCGGGTGCTCGGTGCTCAGTGCTCAGGATGCTCGGTGCTCAGTACTTTTGGTGCTGGGTGCTCGGTACTCAGGGTGCTGGGTGCTCAGTGCTCGGGGTGCTCGGTGCTCAGTACTCAGGGTGCTGGGTGCTCAGTGCTCAGGATGCTGGGTGCTCAGTACTCAGGGTGCTCAGTACTCAGTACTCTGGGTGCTGGGTGCTCAGTGCTTGGGGTGTTGGGTGCTCAGTGCTCAGGGTGCTGGGTGCTCAGTGCTCGGGGTGCTGGGTGCTCAGTACTCGGAGTGCTCGGTGCTCAGTACTCAGGGTGCTGGGTGCTCAGTGCTCAGGTGCTGGGTGCTAAGTACTCAGGTTGCTGGGTGCTCAGTACTCAGGTTGCACAGTACTCAGGGTGCTGGGTGCTCAGTGCTCGGGGTGCTGGGTGCTCAGTACTCAGGGTGCTGGGTGCTGAGTACTCAGGGTGCTGGGTGCTCAGTACTCAGGGTGCTGGGTGCTCAGTGCTCGGGGTGCTGGGTGCTCAGTGCTCGGGGTGCTGGGTGCTCAGTGCTCGGGGTGCTGGGTGCTCAGTGCTCAGGGTGCTGGGTGCTCAGTGCTCGGGGTGCTGGGTGCTCAGTGCTCGGGGTGCTCGGTGCTCAGTGCTCGGGGTGCTGGGTACTCAGTACTCGGGGTGCTCAGTGCTCAGTACTCAGGGTGCTGGGTGCTCAGTGCTCAGGGTGCTGGGTGCTCAGTGCTCGGGGTGCTGGGTGCTCGGTGCTCAGGTTGCTGGGTGCTCAGTACTCGGGGTGCTGGGTGCTCAGTACTCAGGGTGCTGGGTGCTCATTGCTCGGGGTGCTGGGTGCTCAGTGCTCCGGGTGCTGGGTGCTCAGTGCTCGGGGTGCTGGGTGCTCAGTGCTCAGGGTGCTGGGTGCTCAGTGCTCGGGGTGCTCGGTGCTCAGTACTCGGGGTTCTGTATGCTCAGTGCTCCGGGTGCTGGGTGCTCAGTGCTCAGGGTACTGGGTGCTCAGTACTCAGGGTGCTCGGTGCTTAGTACTCAGGGTGCTGGGTGCTCAGTACTCAGGGTGCTCATTGCTCAGGGTGCTGGGTTCTCAGTACTCAGGGTGCTGGGTGCTCAGTACTCAGGGTGCTCAGTGCTCAGTACTCAGGGTGCTCAGTGCTCAGTACTCAGGGTGCTCAGTGCTCAGGGTGCTGGGTGCTCAGTGCTCGGGGTGCTGGGTGCTCAGTGCTCACGGTGCTGTGTGCTCAGTACTCAGGGTGCTGGGTGCTCAGTGCTCGGGGTGCTCGGTGCTCAGTGCTCAGGCTGCTGGGTGCTCAGTACTCAGGGTGCTCATTGCTCAGGGTGCTGGGTTCTCAGTACTCAGGGTGCTGGGTGCTCAGTACTCAGGGTGCTCAGTGCTCAGTACTCAGGGTGCTCAGTGCTCAGTACTCAGGGTGCTCAGTGCTCAGGGTGCTGGGTGCTCAGTGCTCGGGGTGCTGGGTGCTCAGTGCTCACGGTGCTGTGTGCTCAGTACTCAGGGTGCTCAGTACTCAGGGTGCTGGGTGCTCAGTGCTCAGGGTGCTCGGTGCTCAGTGCTCAGGTTGCTGGATGTTCAATACTCAGGGTGCTGGGTGCTCAGTACTCAGGGGGCTCAGTGCTCAGTACTCAGGGTGCTCAGTGCTCAGGGTGCTGGGTGCTCAGTGCTCGTGGTGCTGGGTACTCAGTCCTCAGGGTGCTGGGTGCTCAGTGCTCAGGGTGCTCGGTGCTCAGTGCTCAGTGTGCTGGGTGCTCAGTACTCAGGGTGCTGGGTGCTCAGTGCACGGGGTGCTAGGGGCTCAGTACTCAGGGTGCTGGGTGCTCAGTGCTCAGGGTGCTGGGTGCTCAGTGCTCAGGGTGCTCGGTTCTTAGTACTCATGGTGCTCGGTGCTCGGGGTGCTGGGTGCTCAGTGCTTGGTGTGCTGGGTGCTCAGTGCACGGGGTGCTGGGTGCTGAGTGCTCGGTGTGCTGGGTGCTCAGTGCTCGGGGTGCTGGGTGCTCAGTCCTCTGGGTGCTGGGTGCTCAGTACTCAGGGTGCTCGGTGCTCAGTACTCAGGGTGCTGGGTGCTCAGTGTTCAGGGTGCTGGGTGCTCAGTACTCAGGGTGCTGGGTGCTCGGTACTCAGTACACTGGGTGCTCAGTACTCAGGGTGCTGGGTGCTCAGTACTCAGGGTGCTCGGTGCTTGGGGTGCTGGGTGCTCAGTTCTCAGGGTGCTCAGTGCTTGGGATGCAGGGTGCTCAGTACTCAGGGTGCTGGTTGCTCAGTGCTCAGGGTGCTGGGTGCTGAGTACTCAGGGTGCTGGGTGCTCAGTACTCAGGGTGCTGGGTGCTCAGTGCTCGGTGTGCTGGGTGCTCAGTGCTCGGGTTGCTGGGTGCTCAGTGCTCGGGTTGCTGGGTGCTCAGTGCTCGGGGTGCTGGGTGCTCAGTGCTCAGGGTGCTGGGTGCTCAGTGCTCGGGGTGCTGGGTGCTCAGTGCTCGGTGTGCTCGGTGCTCAGTGCTCGGGGTGGTGGGTGCTCAGTACTCGGGGTGCTCAGTGCTCAGTACTCAGGGTGCTGGGTGCTCAGTACTCAGGGTGCTGGGTGCTCATTGCTCGGGGTGCTGGGTCCTCAGTGTTACGGGTGCTGGGTGCTCAGTGCTCGGGGTGCTGGGTGCTCAGTGCTCGGGGCCCTGGGTGCTCAGTGCTCGGGGTGCTCGGTGCTCAGTACTCAGGGTTCTGGGTGCTCAGTGCTCAGGGTGCTCGGTGCTCAGTACTCAGGGTGCTGGGTGCTCAGTGCTCAGTGTGCTCGGTGCTCAGTACGTTGGGTGCTCAGTACTCAGGGTGTTGGGTGCTCAGTGCTCAGGGTGATCGGTGCTCAGTACTCAGGGTGCTCAGTACTCAGGGTGCTGGGTGCTCAGGGCTCGGGGTGCTGGGAGCTCAGTACTCAGGGTGCTGGGTGCTCAGTGCTCGGGGTGCTGGGTGCTGAGTGCTCAGGGTGCTGGGTGCTCAGTACTCGGGGTGCTCGGTGCTCAGTACTCAGGGTGCTGGGTGCTCAGTACTCAGGGTGCTGGGTGCTCAGTGATCAGGGTGCTCTCTGCTCAGTACTCAGGGTGCTGGGTGCTCAGTGCTCAGGATGCTGGGTGCTCAGTACTCAGGGTGCTGGGTGCTCAGTGCTCAGGGTGATTGGTGCTCAGTCCTCAGGGTGCTCAGTACTCAGGGTGCTGGGTGCTCAGTGCTCAGGTTGCTCAGTACTCAGGGTGCTGGGTGCTCATTCTCGGGGTGCTGGGTGCTCAGTACTCGGGGTGCTGGGTGCTCAGTGCTCAGCGTGCTGGGTGCTCAGTACTCAGGGTGCTCGGTTCTCAGTACTCAGGGTGCTGGGTGCTCATTCTCGGGGTGCTGGGTGCTCAGTGCTCAGGGTCCTCGGTGCTCAGTACTCAGGGTGCTCAGTACTCAGCGTGCTTTGTGCTCAGTGCTCAGTGTGCTGTTTGCTCTGTACTCAGGGTGCTGGGTGCTCAGTACTCACGGTGCTGGGTGCTCAGTACTCGGGGTGCTGGGTGCTCATTACTCAGTGTGCTGGGTGCTCAGTGCTAAGGGTGCTCGCTGCTCAGTAATCTTTTTGCTGGGTGCTCAGTACTCAGGGTGCTGGGTGCTCAGTGCTCAGGATGCTCGGTGCTCAGTACTTTTGGTGCTGGGTGCTCGGTACTCAGGGTGCTGGGTGCTCAGGGCTCGGGGTGCTCGGTGCTCAGTACTCAGGGTGCTGGGTGCTCAGTACTCAGGGTGCTCAGTACTCAGTACTCAGGGTGCTGGGTGCTCAGTGCTTGGGGTGTTGGGTGCTCAGTGCTCAGGGTGCTGGGTGCTCAGTGCTCGGGGTGCTGGGTGCTCAGTACTCGGAGTGCTCGGTGCTCAGTACTCAGGGTGTTGGGTGCTCAGTGCTCAGGTGCTGGGTGCTAAGTACTCAGGTTGCTGGGTGCTCAGTGCTCGGGTTGCTGGGTGCTCAGTGCTCGGGGTGCTCGGTGCTCAGTGCTCGGGGTGCTGGGTACTCAGTACTCGGGGTGCTCAGTGCTCAGTACTCAGGGTGCTGGGTGCTCAGTGCTCAGGGTGCTGGGTGCTCAGTGCTCGGGGTGCTGGGTGCTCGGTTCTCAGGTTGCTGGGTGCTCAGTACTCGGGGTGCTGGGTGCTCAGTACTCAGGGTGCTGGGTGCTCATTGCTCGGGGTGCTGGGTGCTCAGTGCTCCGGGTGCTGGGTGCTCAGTGCTCGGGGTGCTGGGTGCTCAGTGCTCAGGGTGCTGGGTGCTCAGTGCTCGGGGTGCTCGGTGCTCAGTACTCAGGGTTCTGTGTGCTCAGTGCTCCGGGTGCTGGGTGCTCAGTGCTCAGGGTACTGGGTGCTCAGTACTCAGGGTGCTCGGTGCTTAGTACTCAGGGTGCTGGGTCCTCAGTACTCAGGGTGCTCATTGCTCAGGGTGCTGGGTTCTCAGTCCTCAGGGTGCTAAGTGCTCAGGGTGCTGGGTGCTCAGTGCTCGGGGAGCTCGGTGCTCAGTACTCAGGGTGCTGAGTGCTCAGTACTCAGGGTGCTGGGTGCTCAGTACTCAGGGTGCTGGGTGCTCAGTGCTCGGGGTTTTGGGTGCTCAGTGCTCAGGGTGCTCAGTGCTCAGTACTCAGGGTGCTGGGTGCTCAGTACTCAGGGTGCTGGGTGCTCAGTGCTCGGGGTGCTGGGTGCTCAGTACTCAGGGTGCTGTTTGCTCAGTGCTCGGGGTGCTCGGTGCTCAGTACTCAAGGTGCTGGGTGCTCAGTGCTCACGGTGCTGAGTGCTCTGAACTCAGGGTGCTCAGTACTCAGGGTGCTGAGTGCTCAGTACTCAGGGTGCTGGGTGCTCAGTACTCAGGGTGCTGGGTGGTCAGTACTCAGGGTGCTGGGTGCTCAGTGCTCGGGGTGCTGGGTGCTCATTAATCAGGGTGCTGGGTGCTCAGTACTCAGGGTGCTCAGTGCTTGGGGTGCTGGGTGCTCAGTACTCAGGGTGCTCAGTGCTTGGGGTGCTGGGTGCTCAGTACTCAGGGTGCTGGTTGCTCAGTGCTTAGGGTGCTGGGTGCTGAGTACTCAGGGTGCTGGGTGCTCAGTACTCAGGGTGCTGGGTGCTCAGTGCTCGGGATGCTGGGTGCTCAGTGCTCGGGGTGCTGGGTGCTCAGTGCTCGGTGTGCTGGGTGCTCAGTGCTCAGGGTGCTGGGTGCTCAGTGCTCGGGGTGCTGGGTGCTCAGTGCTCAGGGTGCTCGGTGCTCAGTGCTCGGGGTGCTGGGTACTCAGTACTCGGGGTGCTCAGTGCTCAGTGCTCAGGGTGCTGGGTGCTCAGTGCTCGGGGTGCTGGGTGCTCGGTGCTCAGGTTGCTGGGTGCTCAGTACTCGGGGTGCTGGGTGCTCAGTACTCAGTGTGCTGGGTGCTCATTGCTCGGGGTGCTGGGTGCTCAGTGCTCCGGGTGCTGGGTGCTCAGTGCTCGGGGTGCTGGGTGCTCAGTGCTCAGGGTGCTGGGTGCTCAGTGCTCGGGGTGCTCGGTGCTCAGTACTCAGGGTTCTGTGTGCTCAGTGCTCCGGGTGCTGGGTGCTCAGTGCTCAGGGTACTGGGTGCTCAGTACTCAGGGTGCTCGGTGCTTTGTACTCAGGGTGCTGGGTGCTCAGTACTCAGGGTGCTCATTGCTCAGGGTGCTGGGTTCTCAGTACTCAGGGTGCTGGGTGCTCAGTACTCAGGGTGCTCAGTGCTCAGTACTCAGGGTGCTCAGTGCTCAGTACTCAGGGTGCTCAGTGCTCAGGGTGCTGAGTGCTCAGTGCTCGGGGTGCTGGGTGCTCATTGCTCACGGTGATGTGTGCTCAGTACTCAGGGTGCTGGGTGCTCAGTGCTCGGGGTGCTCGGTGCTCAGTGCTCAGGCTGCTGGGTGCTCAGTACTCAGGGTGCTCATTGCTCAGGGTGCTGGGTTCTCAGTACTCAGGGTGCTGGGTGTTCAGTACTCAGGGTGCTCAGTGCTCAGTACTCAGGGTGCTCAGTGCTCAGTACTCAGGGTGCTCAGTGCTCAGGGTGCTGGGTGCTCAGTGCTCGGGGTGCTGGGTGCTCAGTTCTCACGGTGCTGTGTGCTCAGTACTCAGGGTGCTCAGTACTCAGGGTGCTGGGTGCTCAGTGCTCAGGGTGCTGGCTGCTCAGTGCTCAGGGTGCTGGGTGCTCAGTGCTCAGGGTGCTCGGTGCTCAGTGCTCAGGTTGCTGGGTGCTCAATACTCAGGGTGCTGGGTGCTCAGTACTCAGGGTGCTCAGTGCTCAGTACTCAGGGTGCTCAGTGCTCAGGGTGCTGGGTGCTCAGTGCTCGGGGTGCTGGGTACTCAGTCCTCAGGGTGCTGGGTGCTCAGTGCTCAGGGTGCTCGGTGCTCAGTGCTCAGGGTGCTGGGTGCTCAGTACTCAGGGTGCTGGGTGCTCAGTGCACGGGGTGCTAGGGGCTCAGTACTCAGGGTGCTGGGTGCTCAGTGCTCAGGGTGCTGGGTGCTCAGTGCTCAGGGTGCTCGGTTCTTAGTACTCATGGTGCTCGGTGCTCGGGGTGCTGGGTGCTCAGTGCTCGGGGTGCTGGGTGCTCAGTGCACGGGGTGCTGGGTGCTCAGTGCTCGGGGTGCTGGGTGCTCAATACTCAGGGTGCTGGGTGCTCAGTGCTCGGGGTGCTGGGTGCTCAGTGCTCGGGGTGCTGGGTGCTCAGTACTCAGGGTGCTCGGTGCTCAGTACTCAGGGTGCTGGGTGCTCAGTGTTCAGGGTGCTGGGTACTCAGTACTCAGGGTGCTGGGTGCTCAGTGCTCGGGGTTTTGGGTGCTCAGTGCTCAGGGTGCTCAGTGCTCAGTACTCAGGGTGCTGGGTGCTCAGTATTCAGGGTGCTGGGTGCTCAGTGCTCGGGGTGCTGGGTGCTCAGTACTCAGGGTGCTGTTTGCTCAGTGCTCGCGGTGCTTGGTGCTCAGTACTCAAGGTGCTGGGTGCTCAGTGCTCACGGTGCTGGGTGCTCAGAACTCAGGGTGCTCGGTGCTCAGTACTCAGGGTGCTGAGTGCTCAGTACTCAGGGTGCTGGGTGCTCAGTACTCAGGGTGCTGGGTGCTCAGTACTCAGGGTGCTGGGTGCTCAGTGCTCGGGGTGCTGGGTGCTCATTAATCAGGGTGCTGGGTGCTCAGTACTCAGGGTGCTCAGTGCTTGGGGTGGTGGGTGCTCAGTACTCAGGGTGCTGGTTGCTCAGCGCTCAGGGTGCTGGGTGCTGAGTACTCAGGGTGCTGGGTGCTCAGTACTCAGGGTGCTGGGTGCTCAGTGCTCGGGATGCTGGGTGCTCAGTGCTCGGGGTGCTGGGTGCTCAGTGCTCGGGGTGCTGGGTGCTCAGTGCTCAGGGTGCTGGGTGCTCAGTGCTCGGGGTGCTGGGTTCTCAGTGCTCGGGGTGCTCGGTGCTCAGTGCTCGGGGTGCTGGGTACTCAGTACTCGGGGTGCTCAGTGCTCAGTACTCAGGGTGCTGGGTGCTCAGTGCTCAGGGTGCTGGGTGCTCAGTTCTCGGGGTGCTGGGTGCTCGGTGCTCAGGTTGCTGGGTGCTCAGTACTCGGGGTGCTGGGTGCTCAGTACTCAGGGTGCTGGGTGCTCATTGCTCGGGGTGCTGGGTGCTCAGTGCTCCGGGTGCTGGGTGCTCAGTGCTCGGGGTGCTGGGTGCTCAGTGCTCAGGGTGCTGGGTGCTCAGTGCTCGGGGTGCTCGGTGCTCAGTACTCAGGGTTCTGTGTGCTCAGTGCTCCGGGTGCTGGGTGCTCAGTGCTCAGGGTACTGGGTGCTCAGTACTCAGGGTGCTCGGTGCTTAGTACTCAGGGTGCTGGGTGCTCAGTACTCAGGGTGCTCATTGCTCAGGGTGCTGGGTTCTCAGTACTCAGGGTGCTGGGTGCTCAGTACTCAGGGTGCTCAGTGCTCAGTACTCAGGGTGCTCAGTGCTCAGTACTCAGGGTGCTCAGTGCTCAGGGTGCTGGGTGCTCAGTGCTCGGGGTGCTGGGTTCTCAGTGCTCACGGTGCTGTGTGCTCAGTACTCAGGGTGCTGGGTGCTCAGTGCTCGGGGTGCTCGGTGCTCAGTGCTCAGGCTGCTGGGTGCTCAGTACTCAGGGTGCTCATTGCTCAGGGTGCTGGGTTCTCAGTACTCAGGTTGCTGGGTGCTCAGTACTCAGGGTGCTCAGTGCTCAGTACTCAGGGTGCTCAGTGCTCAGTACTCAGGGTGCTCAGTGCTCAGGGTGCTGGGTGCTCAGTGCTCGGGGTGCTGGGTGCTCAGTGCTCAGGGTCCTCGGTGCTCAGTACTCAGGGTGCTCAGTACTCAGCGTGCTTTGTGCTCAGTGCTCAGGGTGCTGGGTGCTCAGTCCTCAGGGTGCTGGGTGCTCAGTACTCACGGTGCTGGGTGCTCAGTACTCGGGGTGCTGGGTGCTCATTACTCAGTGTGCTGGGTGCTCAGGGCTCAGGGTGCTCGCTGCTCAGTACTCTTTTTGCTGGGTGCTCAGTACTCAGGGTGCTGGGTGCTCAGTGCTCCGGGTGCTCGGTGCTCAGTGCTCAGGATGCTCGTTGCTCAGTACTTTTGGTGCTGGGTGCTTGGTACTCAGGGTGCTGGGTGCTCAGTGCTCGGGGTGCTCGGTGCTCAGTACTCAGGGTGCTGGGTGCTCAGTGCTCAGGATGCTGGGTGCTCAGTACTCAGGGTGCTCAGTACTCAGTACTCAGGGTGCTGGGTGCTCAGTGCTTGGGGTGTTGGGTGCTCAGTGCTCAGGGTGCTGGGTGCTCAGTGCTCGGGGTGCTGGGTGCTCAGTACTCGGAGTGCTCGGTGCTCAGTACTCAGGGTGCTGGGTGCTCAGTGCTCAGGTGCTGGGTGCTAAGTACTCAGGTTGCTGGGTGCTCAGTACTCAGGTTGCACAGTACTCAGGGTGCTGGGTGCTCAGTGCTCGGGGTGCTTGGTGCTCAGTACTCAGGGTGCTGGGTGCTGAGTACTCAGGGTGCTGGGTGCTCAGTACTCAGGGTGCTGGGTGCTCAGTGCTCGGGGTGCTGGGTGCTCAGTGCTCGGGGTGCTGGGTGCTCAGTGCTCGGGGTGCTGGGTGCTCAGTGCTCAGGGTGCTGGGTGCTCAGTGCTCGGGGTGCTGGGTGCTCAGTGCTCGGGGTGCTCGGTGCTCAGTGCTCGGGGTGCTGGGTACTCAGTACTCGGGGTGCTCAGTGCTCAGTACTCAGGGTGCTGGGTGCTCAGTGCTCAGGGTGCTGGGTGCTCAGTGCTCTGGGTGCTGGGTGCTCGGTGCTCAGGTTGCTGGGTGCTCAGTACTCGGGGTGCTGGGTGCTCAGTACTCAGGGTGCTGGGTGCTCATTGCTCGGGGTGCTGGGTGCTCAGTGCTCCGGGTGCTGGGTGCTCAGTGCTCGGGGTGCTGGGTGCTCAGTGCTCAGGGTGCTGGGTGCTCAGTGCTCGGGGTGCTCGGTGCTCAGTACTCGGGGTTCTGTATGCTCAGTGCTCCGGGTGCTGGGTGCTCAGTGCTCAGGGTACTGGGTGCTCAGTACTCAGGGTGCTCGGTGCTTAGTACTCAGGGTGCTGGGTGCTCAGTACTCAGGGTGCTCATTGCTCAGGGTGCTGGGTTCTCAGTACTCAGGGTGCTGGGTGCTCAGTACTCAGGGTGCTCAGTGCTCAGTACTCAGGGTGCTCAGTGCTCAGTACTCAGGGTGCTCAGTGCTCAGGGTGCTGGGTGCTCAGTGCTCGGGGTGCTGGGTGCTCAGTGCTCACGGTGCTGTGTGCTCAGTACTCAGGGTGCTGGGTGCTCAGTGCTCGGGGTGCTCGGTGCTCAGTGCTCAGGCTGCTGGGTGCTCAGTACTCAGGGTGCTCATTGCTCAGGGTGCTGGGTTCTCAGTACTCAGGGTGCTGGGTGCTCAGTACTCAGGGTGCTCAGTGCTCAGTACTCAGGGTGCTCAGTGCTCAGTACTCAGGGTGCTCAGTGCTCAGGGTGCTGGGTGCTCAGTGCTCGGGGTGCTGGGTGCTCAGTGCTCACGGTGCTGTGTGCTCAGTACTCAGGGTGCTCAGTACTCAGGGTGCTGGGTGCTCAGTGCTCAGGGTGCTCGGTGCTCAGTGCTCAGGTTGCTGGATGTTCAATACTCAGGGTGCTGGGTGCTCAGTACTCAGGGTGCTCAGTGCTCAGTACTCAGGGTGCTCAGTGCTCAGGGTGCTGGGTGCTCAGTGCTCGTGGTGCTGGGTACTCAGTCCTCAGGGTGCTGGGTGCTCAGTGCTCAGGGTGCTCGGTGCTCAGTGCTCAGTGTGCTGGGTGCTCAGTACTCAGGGTGCTGGGTGCTCAGTGCACGGGGTGCTAGGGGCTCAGTACTCAGGGTGCTGGGTGCTCAGTGCTCAGGGTGCTGGGTGCTCAGTGCTCAGGGTGCTCGGTTCTTAGTACTCATGGTGCTCGGTGCTCGGGGTGCTGGGTGCTCAGTGCTTGGTGTGCTGGGTGCTCAGTGCACGGGGTGCTGGGTGCTGAGTGCTCGGTGTGCTGGGTGCTCAGTGCTCGGGGTGCTGGGTGCTCAGTCCTCTGGGTGCTGGGTGCTCAGTACTCAGGGTGCTCGGTGCTCAGTACTCAGGGTGCTGGGTGCTCAGTGTTCAGGGTGCTGGGTGCTCAGTACTCAGGGTGCTGGGTGCTCGGTACTCAGTACACTGGGTGCTCAGTACTCAGGGTGCTGGGTGCTCAGTACTCAGGGTGCTCGGTGCTTGGGGTGCTGGTTGCTCAGTTCTCAGGGTGCTCAGTGCTTGGGATGCAGGGTGCTCAGTACTCAGGGTGCTGGTTGCTCAGTGCTCAGGGTGCTGGGTGCTGAGTACTCAGGGTGCTGGGTGCTCAGTACTCAGGGTGCTGGGTGCTCAGTGCTCGGTGTGCTGGGTGCTCAGTGCTCGGGTTGCTGGGTGCTCAGTGCTCGGGTTGCTGGGTGCTCAGTGCTCGGGGTGCTGGGTGCTCAGTGCTCAGGGTGCTGGGTGCTCAGTGCTCGGGGTGCTGGGTGCTCAGTGCTCGGTGTGCTCGGTGCTCAGTGCTCGGGGTGGTGGGTGCTCAGTACTCGGGGTGCTCAGTGCTCAGTACTCTGGGTGCTGGGTGCTCAGTACTCAGGGTGCTGGGTGCTCATTGCTCGGGGTGCTGGGTCCTCAGTGTTACGGGTGCTGGGTGCTCAGTGCTCGGGGTGCTGGGTGCTCAGTGCTCAGGGTGCTGGGTGCTCAGTGCTCGGGGTGCTCGGTGCTCAGTACTCGGGGTTCTGTATGCTCAGTGCTCCGGGTGCTGGGTGCTCAGTGCTCAGGGTACTGGGTGCTCAGTACTCAGGGTGCTCGGTGCTTAGTACTCAGGGTGCTGGGTGCTCAGTACTCAGGGTGCTCATTGCTCAGGGTGCTGGGTTCTCAGTACTCAGGGTGCTGGGTGCTCAGTACTCAGGGTGCTCAGTGCTCAGTACTCAGGGTGCTCAGTGCTCAGTACTCAGGGTGCTCAGTGCTCAGGGTGCTGGGTGCTCAGTGCTCGGGGTGCTGGGTGCTCAGTGCTCACGGTGCTGTGTGCTCAGTACTCAGGGTGCTGGGTGCTCAGTGCTCGGGGTGCTCGGTGCTCAGTGCTCAGGCTGCTGGGTGCTCAGTACTCAGGGTGCTCATTGCTCAGGGTGCTGGGTTCTCAGTACTCAGGGTGCTGGGTGCTCAGTACTCAGGGTGCTCAGTGCTCAGTACTCAGGGTGCTCAGTGCTCAGTACTCAGGGTGCTCAGTGCTCAGGGTGCTGGGTGCTCAGTGCTCGGGGTGCTGGGTGCTCAGTGCTCACGGTGCTGTGTGCTCAGTACTCAGGGTGCTCAGTACTCAGGGTGCTGGGTGCTCAGTGCTCAGGGTGCTCGGTGCTCAGTGCTCAGGTTGCTGGATGTTCAATACTCAGGGTGCTGGGTGCTCAGTACTCAGGGGGCTCAGTGCTCAGTACTCAGGGTGCTCAGTGCTCAGGGTGCTGGGTGCTCAGTGCTCGTGGTGCTGGGTACTCAGTCCTCAGGGTGCTGGGTGCTCAGTGCTCAGGGTGCTCGGTGCTCAGTGCTCAGTGTGCTGGGTGCTCAGTACTCAGGGTGCTGGGTGCTCAGTGCACGGGGTGCTAGGGGCTCAGTACTCAGGGTGCTGGGTGCTCAGTGCTCAGGGTGCTGGGTGCTCAGTGCTCAGGGTGCTCGGTTCTTAGTACTCATGGTGCTCGGTGCTCGGGGTGCTGGGTGCTCAGTGCTTGGTGTGCTGGGTGCTCAGTGCACGGGGTGCTGGGTGCTGAGTGCTCGGTGTGCTGGGTGCTCAGTGCTCGGGGTGCTGGGTGCTCAGTCCTCTGGGTGCTGGGTGCTCAGTACTCAGGGTGCTCGGTGCTCAGTACTCAGGGTGCTGGGTGCTCAGTGTTCAGGGTGCTGGGTGCTCAGTACTCAGGGTGCTGGGTGCTCGGTACTCAGTACACTGGGTGCTCAGTACTCAGGGTGCTGGGTGCTCAGTACTCAGGGTGCTCGGTGCTTGGGGTGCTGGGTGCTCAGTTCTCAGGGTGCTCAGTGCTTGGGATGCAGGGTGCTCAGTACTCAGGGTGCTGGTTGCTCAGTGCTCAGGGTGCTGGGTGCTGAGTACTCAGGGTGCTGGGTGCTCAGTACTCAGGGTGCTGGGTGCTCAGTGCTCGGTGTGCTGGGTGCTCAGTGCTCGGGTTGCTGGGTGCTCAGTGCTCGGGTTGCTGGGTGCTCAGTGCTCGGGGTGCTGGGTGCTCAGTGCTCAGGGTGCTGGGTGCTCAGTGCTCGGGGTGCTGGGTGCTCAGTGCTCGGTGTGCTCGGTGCTCAGTGCTCGGGGTGGTGGGTGCTCAGTACTCGGGGTGCTCAGTGCTCAGTACTCAGGGTGCTGGGTGCTCAGTACTCAGGGTGCTGGGTGCTCATTGCTCGGGGTGCTGGGTCCTCAGTGTTACGGGTGCTGGGTGCTCAGTGCACGGGGTGCTGGGTGCTGAGTGCTCGGTGTGCTGGGTGCTCAGTACTCAGGGTGCTGGGTGCTCAGTGCTCAGTGTGCTCGGTGCTCAGTACGTTGGGTGCTCAGTACTCAGGGTGTTGGGTGCTCAGTGCTCAGGGTGATCGGTGCTCAGTACTCAGGGTGCTCAGTACTCAGGGTGCTGGGTGCTCAGGGCTCGGGGTGCTGGGAGCTCAGTACTCAGGGTGCTGGGTGCTCAGTGCTCGGGGTGCTGGGTGCTGAGTGCTCAGGGTGCTGGGTGCTCAGTACTCGGGGTGCTCGGTGCTCAGTACTCAGGGTGCTGGGTGCTCAGTACTCAGGGTGCTGGGTGCTCAGTGATCAGGGTGCTCTCTGCTCAGTACTCAGGGTGCTGGGTGCTCAGTGCTCAGGATGCTGGGTGCTCAGTACTCAGGGTGCTGGGTGCTCAGTGCTCAGGGTGATTGGTGCTCAGTCCTCAGGGTGCTCAGTACTCAGGGTGCTGGGTGCTCAGTGCTCAGGTTGCTCAGTACTCAGGGTGCTGGGTGCTCATTCTCGGGGTGCTGGGTGCTCAGTACTCGGGGTGCTGGGTGCTCAGTGCTCAGCGTGCTGGGTGCTCAGTACTCAGGGTGCTCGGTTCTCAGTACTCAGGGTGCTGGGTGCTCATTCTCGGGGTGCTGGGTGCTCAGTGCTCAGGGTCCTCGGTGCTCAGTACTCAGGGTGCTCAGTACTCAGCGTGCTTTGTGCTCAGTGCTCAGTGTGCTGTTTGCTCAGTACTCAGGGTGCTGGGTGCTCAGTACTCACGGTGCTGGGTGCTCAGTACTCGGGGTGCTGGGTGCTCATTACTCAGTGTGCTGGGTGCTCAGTGCTAAGGGTGCTCGCTGCTCAGTAATCTTTTTGCTGGGTGCTCAGTACTCAGGGTGCTGGGTGCTCAGTGCTCAGGATGCTCGGTGCTCAGTACTTTTGGTGCTGGGTGCTCGGTACTCAGGGTGCTGGGTGCTCAGGGCTCGGGGTGCTCGGTGCTCAGTACTCAGGGTGCTGGGTGCTCAGTACTCAGGGTGCTCAGTACTCAGTACTCAGGGTGCTGGGTGCTCAGTGCTTGGGGTGTTGGGTGCTCAGTGCTCAGGGTGCTGGGTGCTCAGTGCTCGGGGTGCTGGGTGCTCAGTACTCGGAGTGCTCGGTGCTCAGTACTCAGGGTGTTGGGTGCTCAGTGCTCAGGTGCTGGGTGCTAAGTACTCAGGTTGCTGGGTGCTCAGTGCTCGGGTTGCTGGGTGCTCAGTGCTCGGGGTGCTCGGTGCTCAGTGCTCGGGGTGCTGGGTACTCAGTACTCGGGGTGCTCAGTGCTCAGTACTCAGGGTGCTGGGTGCTCAGTGCTCAGGGTGCTGGGTGCTCAGTGCTCGGGGTGCTGGGTGCTCGGTTCTCAGGTTGCTGGGTGCTCAGTACTCGGGGTGCTGGGTGCTCAGTACTCAGGGTGCTGGGTGCTCATTGCTCGGGGTGCTGGGTGCTCAGTGCTCCGGGTGCTGGGTGCTCAGTGCTCGGGGTGCTGGGTGCTCAGTGCTCAGGGTGCTGGGTGCTCAGTGCTCGGGGTGCTCGGTGCTCAGTACTCAGGGTTCTGTGTGCTCAGTGCTCCGGGTGCTGGGTGCTCAGTGCTCAGGGTACTGGGTGCTCAGTACTCAGGGTGCTCGGTGCTTAGTACTCAGGGTGCTGGGTCCTCAGTACTCAGGGTGCTCATTGCTCAGGGTGCTGGGTTCTCAGTCCTCAGGGTGCTAAGTGCTCAGGGTGCTGGGTGCTCAGTGCTCGGGGAGCTCGGTGCTCAGTACTCAGGGTGCTGAGTGCTCAGTACTCAGGGTGCTGGGTGCTCAGTACTCAGGGTGCTGGGTGCTCAGTGCTCGGGGTTTTGGGTGCTCAGTGCTCAGGGTGCTCAGTGCTCAGTACTCAGGGTGCTGGGTGCTCAGTACTCAGGGTGCTGGGTGCTCAGTGCTCGGGGTGCTGGGTGCTCAGTACTCAGGGTGCTGTTTGCTCAGTGCTCGGGGTGCTCGGTGCTCAGTACTCAAGGTGCTGGGTGCTCAGTGCTCACGGTGCTGAGTGCTCTGAACTCAGGGTGCTCAGTACTCAGGGTGCTGAGTGCTCAGTACTCAGGGTGCTGGGTGCTCAGTACTCAGGGTGCTGGGTGGTCAGTACTCAGGGTGCTGGGTGCTCAGTGCTCGGGGTGCTGGGTGCTCATTAATCAGGGTGCTGGGTGCTCAGTACTCAGGGTGCTCAGTGCTTGGGGTGCTGGGTGCTCAGTACTCAGGGTGCTCAGTGCTTGGGGTGCTGGGTGCTCAGTACTCAGGGTGCTGGTTGCTCAGTGCTTAGGGTGCTGGGTGCTGAGTACTCAGGGTGCTGGGTGCTCAGTACTCAGGGTGCTGGGTGCTCAGTGCTCGGGATGCTGGGTGCTCAGTGCTCGGGGTGCTGGGTGCTCAGTGCTCGGTGTGCTGGGTGCTCAGTGCTCAGGGTGCTGGGTGCTCAGTGCTCGGGGTGCTGGGTGCTCAGTGCTCAGGGTGCTCGGTGCTCAGTGCTCGGGGTGCTGGGTACTCAGTACTCGGGGTGCTCAGTGCTCAGTGCTCAGGGTGCTGGGTGCTCAGTGCTCGGGGTGCTGGGTGCTCGGTGCTCAGGTTGCTGGGTGCTCAGTACTCGGGGTGCTGGGTGCTCAGTACTCAGTGTGCTGGGTGCTCATTGCTCGGGGTGCTGGGTGCTCAGTGCTCCGGGTGCTGGGTGCTCAGTGCTCGGGGTGCTGGGTGCTCAGTGCTCAGGGTGCTGGGTGCTCAGTGCTCGGGGTGCTCGGTGCTCAGTACTCAGGGTTCTGTGTGCTCAGTGCTCCGGGTGCTGGGTGCTCAGTGCTCAGGGTACTGGGTGCTCAGTACTCAGGGTGCTCGGTGCTTTGTACTCAGGGTGCTGGGTGCTCAGTACTCAGGGTGCTCATTGCTCAGGGTGCTGGGTTCTCAGTACTCAGGGTGCTGGGTGCTCAGTACTCAGGGTGCTCAGTGCTCAGTACTCAGGGTGCTCAGTGCTCAGTACTCAGGGTGCTCAGTGCTCAGGGTGCTGAGTGCTCAGTGCTCGGGGTGCTGGGTGCTCATTGCTCACGGTGATGTGTGCTCAGTACTCAGGGTGCTGGGTGCTCAGTGCTCGGGGTGCTCGGTGCTCAGTGCTCAGGCTGCTGGGTGCTCAGTACTCAGGGTGCTCATTGCTCAGGGTGCTGGGTTCTCAGAACTCAGGGTGCTGGGTGTTCAGTACTCAGGGTGCTCAGTGCTCAGTACTCAGGGTGCTCAGTGCTCAGTACTCAGGGTGCTCAGTGCTCAGGGTGCTGGGTGCTCAGTGCTCGGGGTGCTGGGTGCTCAGTTCTCACGGTGCTGTGTGCTCAGTACTCAGGGTGCTCAGTACTCAGGGTGCTGGGTGCTCAGTGCTCAGGGTGCTGGCTGCTCAGTGCTCAGGGTGCTGGGTGCTCAGTGCTCAGGGTGCTCGGTGCTCAGTGCTCAGGTTGCTGGGTGCTCAATACTCAGGGTGCTGGGTGCTCAGTACTCAGGGTGCTCAGTGCTCAGTACTCAGGGTGCTCAGTGCTCAGGGTGCTGGGTGCTCAGTGCTCGGGGTGCTGGGTACTCAGTCCTCAGGGTGCTGGGTGCTCAGTGCTCAGGGTGCTCGGTGCTCAGTGCTCAGGGTGCTGGGTGCTCAGTACTCAGGGTGCTGGGTGCTCAGTGCACGGGGTGCTAGGGGCTCAGTACTCAGGGTGCTGGGTGCTCAGTGCTCAGGGTGCTGGGTGCTCAGTGCTCAGGGTGCTCGGTTCTTAGTACTCATGGTGCTCGGTGCTCGGGGTGCTGGGTGCTCAGTGCTCGGGGTGCTGGGTGCTCAGTGCACGGGGTGCTGGGTGCTCAGTGCTCGGGGTGCTGGGTGCTCAATACTCAGGGTGCTGGGTGCTCAGTGCTCGGGGTGCTGGGTGCTCAGTGCTCGGGGTGCTGGGTGCTCAGTACTCAGGGTGCTCGGTGCTCAGTACTCAGGGTGCTGGGTGCTCAGTGTTCAGGGTGCTGGGTACTCAGTACTCAGGGTGCTGGGTGCTCAGTGCTCGGGGTTTTGGGTGCTCAGTGCTCAGGGTGCTCAGTGCTCAGTACTCAGGGTGCTGGGTGCTCAGTATTCAGGGTGCTGGGTGCTCAGTGCTCGGGGTGCTGGGTGCTCAGTACTCAGGGTGCTGTTTGCTCAGTGCTCGCGGTGCTTGGTGCTCAGTACTCAAGGTGCTGGGTGCTCAGTGCTCACGGTGCTGGGTGCTCAGAACTCAGGGTGCTCGGTGCTCAGTACTCAGGGTGCTGAGTGCTCAGTACTCAGGGTGCTGGGTGCTCAGTACTCAGGGTGCTGGGTGCTCAGTACTCAGGGTGCTGGGTGCTCAGTGCTCGGGGTGCTGGGTGCTCATTAATCAGGGTGCTGGGTGCTCAGTACTCAGGGTGCTCAGTGCTTGGGGTGGTGGGTGCTCAGTACTCAGGGTGCTGGTTGCTCAGCGCTCAGGGTGCTGGGTGCTGAGTACTCAGGGTGCTGGGTGCTCAGTACTCAGGGTGCTGGGTGCTCAGTGCTCGGGATGCTGGGTGCTCAGTGCTCGGGGTGCTGGGTGCTCAGTGCTCGGGGTGCTGGGTGCTCAGTGCTCAGGGTGCTGGGTGCTCAGTGCTCGGGGTGCTGGGTTCTCAGTGCTCGGGGTGCTCGGTGCTCAGTGCTCGGGGTGCTGGGTACTCAGTACTCGGGGTGCTCAGTGCTCAGTACTCAGGGTGCTGGGTGCTCAGTGCTCAGGGTGCTGGGTGCTCAGTTCTCGGGGTGCTGGGTGCTCGGTGCTCAGGTTGCTGGGTGCTCAGTACTCGGGGTGCTGGGTGCTCAGTACTCAGGGTGCTGGGTGCTCATTGCTCGGGGTGCTGGGTGCTCAGTGCTCCGGGTGCTGGGTGCTCAGTGCTCGGGGTGCTGGGTGCTCAGTGCTCAGGGTGCTGGGTGCTCAGTGCTCGGGGTGCTCGGTGCTCAGTACTCAGGGTTCTGTGTGCTCAGTGCTCCGGGTGCTGGGTGCTCAGTGCTCAGGGTACTGGGTGCTCAGTACTCAGGGTGCTCGGTGCTTAGTACTCAGGGTGCTGGGTGCTCAGTACTCAGGGTGCTCATTGCTCAGGGTGCTGGGTTCTCAGTACTCAGGGTGCTGGGTGCTCAGTACTCAGGGTGCTCAGTGCTCAGTACTCAGGGTGCTCAGTGCTCAGTACTCAGGGTGCTCAGTGCTCAGGGTGCTGGGTGCTCAGTGCTCGGGGTGCTGGGTTCTCAGTGCTCACGGTGCTGTGTGCTCAGTACTCAGGGTGCTGGGTGCTCAGTGCTCGGGGTGCTCGGTGCTCAGTGCTCAGGCTGCTGGGTGCTCAGTACTCAGGGTGCTCATTGCTCAGGGTGCTGGGTTCTCAGTACTCAGGTTGCTGGGTGCTCAGTACTCAGGGTGCTCAGTGCTCAGTACTCAGGGTGCTCAGTGCTCAGTACTCAGGGTGCTCAGTGCTCAGGGTGCTGGGTGCTCAGTGCTCGGGGTGCTGGGTGCTCAGTGCTCAGGGTCCTCGGTGCTCAGTACTCAGGGTGCTCAGTACTCAGCGTGCTTTGTGCTCAGTGCTCAGGGTGCTGGGTGCTCAGTCCTCAGGGTGCTGGGTGCTCAGTACTCACGGTGCTGGGTGCTCAGTACTCGGGGTGCTGGGTGCTCATTACTCAGTGTGCTGGGTGCTCAGGGCTCAGGGTGCTCGCTGCTCAGTACTCTTTTTGCTGGGTGCTCAGTACTCAGGGTGCTGGGTGCTCAGTGCTCCGGGTGCTCGGTGCTCAGTGCTCAGGATGCTCGTTGCTCAGTACTTTTGGTGCTGGGTGCTTGGTACTCAGGGTGCTGGGTGCTCAGTGCTCGGGGTGCTCGGTGCTCAGTACTCAGGGTGCTGGGTGCTCAGTGCTCAGGATGCTGGGTGCTCAGTACTCAGGGTGCTCAGTACTCAGTACTCAGGGTGCTGGGTGCTCAGTGCTTGGGGTGTTGGGTGCTCAGTGCTCAGGGTGCTGGGTGCTCAGTGCTCGGGGTGCTGGGTGCTCAGTACTCGGAGTGCTCGGTGCTCAGTACTCAGGGTGCTGGGTGCTCAGTGCTCAGGTGCTGGGTGCTAAGTACTCAGGTTGCTGGGTGCTCAGTACTCAGGTTGCACAGTACTCAGGGTGCTGGGTGCTCAGTGCTCGGGGTGCTTGGTGCTCAGTACTCAGGGTGCTGGGTGCTGAGTACTCAGGGTGCTGGGTGCTCAGTACTCAGGGTGCTGGGTGCTCAGTGCTCGGGGTGCTGGGTGCTCAGTGCTCGGGGTGCTGGGTGCTCAGTGCTCGGGGTGCTGGGTGCTCAGTGCTCAGGGTGCTGGGTGCTCAGTGCTCGGGGTGCTGGGTGCTCAGTGCTCGGGGTGCTCGGTGCTCAGTGCTCGGGGTGCTGGGTACTCAGTACTCGGGGTGCTCAGTGCTCAGTACTCAGGGTGCTGGGTGCTCAGTGCTCAGGGTGCTGGGTGCTCAGTGCTCGGGGTGCTGGGTGCTCGGTGCTCAGGTTGCTGGGTGCTCAGTACTCGGGGTGCTGGGTGCTCAGTACTCAGGGTGCTGGGTGCTCATTGCTCGGGGTGCTGGGTGCTCAGTGCTCCGGGTGCTGGGTGCTCAGTGCTCGGGGTGCTGGGTGCTCAGTGCTCAGGGTGCTGGGTGCTCAGTGCTCGGGGTGCTCGGTGCTCAGTACTCGGGGTTCTGTATGCTCAGTGCTCCGGGTGCTGGGTGCTCAGTGCTCAGGGTACTGGGTGCTCAGTACTCAGGGTGCTCGGTGCTTAGTACTCAGGGTGCTGGGTGCTCAGTACTCAGGGTGCTCATTGCTCAGGGTGCTGGGTTCTCAGTACTCAGGGTGCTGGGTGCTCAGTACTCAGGGTGCTCAGTGCTCAGTACTCAGGGTGCTCAGTGCTCAGTACTCAGGGTGCTCAGTGCTCAGGGTGCTGGGTGCTCAGTGCTCGGGGTGCTGGGTGCTCAGTGCTCACGGTGCTGTGTGCTCAGTACTCAGGGTGCTGGGTGCTCAGTGCTCGGGGTGCTCGGTGCTCAGTGCTCAGGCTGCTGGGTGCTCAGTACTCAGGGTGCTCATTGCTCAGGGTGCTGGGTTCTCAGTACTCAGGGTGCTGGGTGCTCAGTACTCAGGGTGCTCAGTGCTCAGTACTCAGGGTGCTCAGTGCTCAGTACTCAGGGTGCTCAGTGCTCAGGGTGCTGGGTGCTCAGTGCTCGGGGTGCTGGGTGCTCAGTGCTCACGGTGCTGTGTGCTCAGTACTCAGGGTGCTCAGTACTCAGGGTGCTGGGTGCTCAGTGCTCAGGGTGCTCGGTGCTCAGTGCTCAGGTTGCTGGATGTTCAATACTCAGGGTGCTGGGTGCTCAGTACTCAGGGTGCTCAGTGCTCAGTACTCAGGGTGCTCAGTGCTCAGGGTGCTGGGTGCTCAGTGCTCGTGGTGCTGGGTACTCAGTCCTCAGGGTGCTGGGTGCTCAGTGCTCAGGGTGCTCGGTGCTCAGTGCTCAGTGTGCTGGGTGCTCAGTACTCAGGGTGCTGTGTGCTCAGTGCACGGGGTGCTAGGGGCTCAGTACTCAGGGTGCTGGGTGCTCAGTGCTCAGGGTGCTGGGTGCTCAGTGCTCAGGGTGCTCGGTTCTTAGTACTCATGGTGCTCGGTGCTCGGGGTGCTGGGTGCTCAGTGCTTGGTGTGCTGGGTGCTCAGTGCACGGGGTGCTGGGTGCTGAGTGCTCGGTGTGCTGGGTGCTCAGTGCTCGGGGTGCTGGGTGCTCAGTCCTCTGGGTGCTGGGTGCTCAGTACTCAGGGTGCTCGGTGCTCAGTACTCAGGGTGCTGGGTGCTCAGTGTTCAGGGTGCTGGGTGCTCAGTACTCAGGGTGCTGGGTGCTCGGTACTCAGTACACTGGGTGCTCAGTACTCAGGGTGCTGGGTGCTCAGTACTCAGGGTGCTCGGTGCTTGGGGTGCTGGTTGCTCAGTTCTCAGGGTGCTCAGTGCTTGGGATGCAGGGTGCTCAGTACTCAGGGTGCTGGTTGCTCAGTGCTCAGGGTGCTGGGTGCTGAGTACTCAGGGTGCTGGGTGCTCAGTACTCAGGGTGCTGGGTGCTCAGTGCTCGGTGTGCTGGGTGCTCAGTGCTCGGGTTGCTGGGTGCTCAGTGCTCGGGTTGCTGGGTGCTCAGTGCTCGGGGTGCTGGGTGCTCAGTGCTCAGGGTGCTGGGTGCTCAGTGCTCGGGGTGCTGGGTGCTCAGTGCTCGGTGTGCTCGGTGCTCAGTGCTCGGGGTGGTGGGTGCTCAGTACTCGGGGTGCTCAGTGCTCAGTACTCTGGGTGCTGGGTGCTCAGTACTCAGGGTGCTGGGTGCTCATTGCTCGGGGTGCTGGGTCCTCAGTGTTACGGGTGCTGGGTGCTCAGTGCTCGGGGTGCTGGGTGCTCAGTGCTCGGGGCCCTGGGTGCTCAGTGCTCGGGGTGCTCGGTGCTCAGTACTCAGGGTTCTGGGTGCTCAGTGCTCAGGGTGCTCGGTGCTCAGTACTCAGGGTGCTGGGTGCTCAGTGCTCAGTGTGCTCGGTGCTCAGTACGTTGGGTGCTCAGTACTCAGGGTGTTGGGTGCTCAGTGCTCAGGGTGATCGGTGCTCAGTACTCAGGGTGCTCAGTACTCAGGGTGCTGGGTGCTCAGGGCTCGGGGTGCTGGGAGCTCAGTACTCAGGGTGCTGGGTGCTCAGTGCTCGGGGTGCTGGGTGCTGAGTGCTCAGGGTGCTGGGTGCTCAGTACTCGGGGTGCTCGGTGCTCAGTACTCAGGGTGCTGGGTGCTCAGTACTCAGGGTGCTGGGTGCTCAGTGATCAGGGTGCTCTCTGCTCAGTACTCAGGGTGCTGGGTGCTCAGTGCTCAGGATGCTGGGTGCTCAGTACTCAGGGTGCTGGGTGCTCAGTGCTCAGGGTGATTGGTGCTCAGTCCTCAGGGTGCTCAGTACTCAGGGTGCTGGGTGCTCAGTGCTCAGGTTGCTCAGTACTCAGGGTGCTGGGTGCTCATTCTCGGGGTGCTGGGTGCTCAGTACTCGGGGTGCTGGGTGCTCAGTGCTCAGCGTGCTGGGTGCTCAGTACTCAGGGTGCTCGGTTCTCAGTACTCAGGGTGCTGGGTGCTCATTCTCGGGGTGCTGGGTGCTCAGTGCTCAGGGTCCTCGGTGCTCAGTACTCAGGGTGCTCAGTACTCAGCGTGCTTTGTGCTCAGTGCTCAGGGTGCTGTTTGCTCAGTACTCAGGGTGCTGGGTGCTCAGTACTCACGGTGCTGGGTGCTCAGTACTCGGGGTGCTGGGTGCTCATTACTCAGTGTGCTGGGTGCTCAGTGCTAAGGGTGCTCGCTGCTCAGTAATCTTTTTGCTGGGTGCTCAGTACTCAGGGTGCTGGGTGCTCAGTGCTCAGGATGCTCGGTGCTCAGTACTTTTGGTGCTGGGTGCTCGGTACTCAGGGTGCTGGGTGCTCAGGGCTCGGGGTGCTCGGTGCTCAGTACTCAGGGTGCTGGGTGCTCAGTACTCAGGGTGCTCAGTACTCAGTACTCAGGGTGCTGGGTGCTCAGTGCTTGGGGTGTTGGGTGCTCAGTGCTCAGGGTGCTGGGTGCTCAGTGCTCGGGGTGCTGGGTGCTCAGTACTCGGAGTGCTCGGTGCTCAGTACTCAGGGTGTTGGGTGCTCAGTGCTCAGGTGCTGGGTGCTAAGTACTCAGGTTGCTGGGTGCTCAGTGCTCGGGTTGCTGGGTGCTCAGTGCTCGGGGTGCTCGGTGCTCAGTGCTCGGGGTGCTGGGTACTCAGTACTCGGGGTGCTCAGTGCTCAGTACTCAGGGTGCTGGGTGCTCAGTGCTCAGGGTGCTGGGTGCTCAGTGCTCGGGTTGCTGGGTGCTCGGTTCTCAGGTTGCTGGGTGCTCAGTACTCGGGGTGCTGGGTGCTCAGTACTCAGGGTGCTGGGTGCTCATTGCTCGGGGTGCTGGGTGCTCAGTGCTCCGGGTGCTGGGTGCTCAGTGCTCGGGGTGCTGGGTGCTCAGTGCTCAGGGTGCTGGGTGCTCAGTGCTCGGGGTGCTCGGTGCTCAGTACTCAGGGTTCTGTGTGCTCAGTGCTCCGGGTGCTGGGTGCTCAGTGCTCAGGGTACTGGGTGCTCAGTACTCAGGGTGCTCGGTGCTTAGTACTCAGGGTGCTGGGTCCTCAGTACTCAGGGTGCTCATTGCTCAGGGTGCTGGGTTCTCAGTCCTCAGGGTGCTAAGTGCTCAGGGTGCTGGGTGCTCAGTGCTCGGGGAGCTCGGTGCTCAGTACTCAGGGTGCTGAGTGCTCAGTACTCAGGGTGCTGGGTGCTCAGTACTCAGGGTGCTGGGTGCTCAGTGCTCGGGGTTTTGGGTGCTCAGTGCTCAGGGTGCTCAGTGCTCAGTACTCAGGGTGCTGGGTGCTCAGTACTCAGGGTGCTGGGTGCTCAGTGCTCGGGGTGCTGGGTGCTCAGTACTCAGGGTGCTGTTTGCTCAGTGCTCGGGGTGCTCGGTGCTCAGTACTCAAGGTGCTGGGTGCTCAGTGCTCACGGTGCTGAGTGCTCTGAACTCAGGGTGCTCAGTACTCAGGGTGCTGAGTGCTCAGTACTCAGGGTGCTGGGTGCTCAGTACTCAGGGTGCTGGGTGCTCAGTACTCAGGGTGCTGGGTGCTCAGTCCTCGGGGTGCTGGGTGCTCATTAATCAGGGTGCTGGGTGCTCAGTACTCAGGGTGCTCAGTGCTTGGGGTGCTGGGTGCTCAGTACTCAGGGTGCTCAGTGCTTGGGGTGCTGGGTGCTCAGTACTCAGGGTGCTGGTTGCTCAGTGCTCAGGGTGCTGGGTGCTGAGTACTCAGGGTGCTGGGTGCTCAGTACTCAGGGTGCTGGGTGCTCAGTGCTCGGGGTGCTGGGTGCTCAGTGCTCGGGGTGCTGGGTGCTCAGTGCTCCGGGTGCTGGGTGCTCAGTGCTCAGGTTGCTGGGTGCTCAGTGCTCGGGGTGCTGGGTGCTCAGTGCTCGGGGTGCTCGGTGCTCAGTGCTCGGGGTGCTGGGTACTCAGTACTCGGGGTGCTCAGTGCTCAGTACTCATCGTGCTGGGTGCTCAGTGCTCAGGGTGCTGGGTGCTCAGTGCTCGGGGTGCTGGGTGCTCGGTGTTCAGGTTGCTGGGTGCTCAGTACTCGGGGTGCTGGGTGCTCAGTACTCAGGGTGCTGGGTGCTCATTTCTCGGGGTGCTGGGTGCTCAGTGCTCCGGGTGCTGGGTGCTCAGTGCTCGGGGTGCTGGGTGCTCAGTGCTCAGGGTGCTGGGTGCTCAGTGCTCGGGGTGCTCGGTGCTCAGTACTCAGGGTTCTGTGTGCTCAGTGCTCCGGGTGCTGGGTGCTCAGTGCTCAGGGTAAAGGGTGCTCAGTACTCAGGGTGCTCGGTGCTTAGTACTCAGGGTGCTGGGTGCTCAGTACTCAGGGTGCTCATTGCTCAGGGTGCTGGGTTCTCAGTACTCAGGGTGCTGGGTGCTCAGTACTCAGGGTGCTCAGTGCTCAGTACTCAGGGTGCTCAGTGCTCAGTACTCAGGGTGCTCAGTGCTTAGGGTGCTGGGTGCTCAGTGCTCGGGGTGCTGGGTGCTCAGTGCTCACGGTGCTGGGTGCTCAGTACTCAGGGTGCTGGGTGCTCAGTGCTCGGGGTGCTCGGTGCTCAGTGCTCAGGCTGCTGGGTGCTCAGTACTCAGGGTGCTCATTGCTCAGGGTGCTGGGTTCTCAGTACTCAGGGTGCTGGGTGCTCAGTACTCAGGGTGCTCAGTGCTCAGTACTCAGGGTGCTCAGTGCTCAGTACTCAGGGTGCTCAGTGCTCAGGGTGCTGGGTGGTCAGTGCTCGGGGTGCTGTGTGCTCAGTGCTCACGGTGCTGTGTGCTCAGTACTCAGGGTGCTCAGTACTCAGGGTGCTGGGTGCTCAGTGCTCAGGGTGCTGGCTGCTCAGTGCTCAGGGTGCTGGGTGCTCAGTGCTCAGGGTGCTCGGTGCTCAGTGCTCAGGTTGCTGGATGTTCAATACTCAGGGTGCTGGGTGCTCAGTACTCAGGGTGCTCAGTGCTCAGTACTCAGGGTGCTCAGTGCTCAGGGTGCTGGGTGCTCAGTGCTCGGGGTGCTGGGTACTCAGTCCTCAGGGTGCTGGGTGCTCAGTGCTCAGGGTGCTCGGTGCTCAGTGCTCAGTGTGCTGGGTGCTCAGTACTCAGGGTGCTGGGTGCTCAGTGCACGGGGTGCTAGGGGCTCAGTACTCAGGGTGCTGGGTGCTCAGTGCTCAGGGTGCTGGGTGCTCAGTGCTCAGGGTGCTCGGTTCTTAGTACTCATGGTGCTCGGTGCTCGGGGTGCTGGGTGCTCAGTGCTCAGTGTGCTGGGTGCTCAGTGCACGGGGTGCTGGGTGCTGAGTGCTCGGTGTGCTGGGTGCTCAGTGCTCGGGGTGCTGGGTGCTCAGTGCTCTGGGTGCTGGGTGCTCAGTACTCAGGGTGCTCGGTGCTCAGTACTCAGGGTGCTGGGTGCTCAGTGTTCAGGGTGCTGGGTGCTCAGTACTCAGGGTGCTGGGTGCTCGGTACTCAGTACACTGGGTGCTCAGTACTCAGGGTGCTGGGTGCTCAGTACTCAGGGTGCTCGGTGCTTGGGGTGCTGGGTGCTCAGTTCTCAGGGTGCTCAGTGCTTGGGATGCAGGGTGCTCAGTACTCAGGGTGCTGGTTGCTCAGTGCTCAGAGTGCTGGGTGCTGAGTTCTCAGGGTGCTGGGTGCTCAGTACTCAGGGTGCTGGGTGCTCAGTGCTCGGTGTGCTGGGTGCTCAGTGCTCGGGTTGCTGGGTGCTCAGTGCTCGGGTTGCTGGGTGCTCAGTGCTCGGGGTGCTGGGTGCTCAGTGCTCAGGGTGCTGGGTGCTCAGTGCTCGGGGTGCTGGGTGCTCAGTGCTCGGTGTGCTCGGTGCTCAGTGCTCGGGGTGGTGGGTGCTCAGTACTCGGGGTGCTCAGTGCTCAGTACTCAGGGTGCTGGGTGCTCAGTACTCAGGGTGCTGGGTGCTCATTGCTCGGGGTGCTGGGTCCTCAGTGTTACGGGTGCTGGGTGCTCAGTGCTCGGGGTGCTGGGTGCTCAGTGCTCGGGGCCCTGGGTGCTCAGTGCTCGGGGTGCTCGGTGCTCAGTACTTTTGGTGCTGGGTGCTCGGTACTCAGGGTGCTGGGTGCTCAGTGCTCGGGGTGCTCGGTGCTCAGTACTCAGGGTGCTGGGTGCTCAGTGCTCAGGATGCTGGGTGCTCAGTACTCAGGGTGCTCAGTACTCAGTACTCAGGGTGCTGGGTGCTCAGTGCTTGGGGTGTTGGGTGCTCAGTGCTCAGGGTGCTGGGTTCTCAGTGCTCGGGGTGCTGGGTGCTCAGTACTCGGAGTGCTCGGTGCTCAGTACTCAGGGTGCTGGGTGCTCAGTGCTCAGGTGCTGGGTGCTAAGTACTCAGGTTGCTGGGTGCTCAGTACTCAGGTTGCACAGTACTCAGGGTGCTGGGTGCTCAGTGCTCGGGGTGCTGGGTGCTCAGTACTCAGGGTGCTGGGTGCTGAGTACTCAGGGTGCTGGGTGCTCAGTACTCATGGTGCTGGGTGCTCAGTGCTCGGGGTGCTGGGTGCTCAGTGCTCGGGGTGCTGGGTGCTCAGTGCTCCGGGTGCTGGGTGCTCAGTGCTCAGGTTGCTGGGTGCTCAGTGCTCGGGGTGCTGGGTGCTCAGTGCTCGGGGTGCTCGGTGCTCAGTGCTCGGGGTGCTGGGTACTCAGTACTCGGGGTGCTCAGTGCTCAGTACTCAGGGTGCTGGGTGCTCAGTGCTCAGGGTGCTGGGTGCTCAGTGCTCGGGGTGCTGGGTGCTCGGTGTTCAGGTTGCTGGGTGCTCAGTACTCGGGGTGCTGGGTGCTCAGTACTCAGGGTGCTGGGTGCTCATTGCTCGGGGTGCTGGGTGCTCAGTGCTCCGGGTGCTGGGTGCTCAGTGCTCGGGGTGCTGGGTGCTCAGTGCTCAGGGTGCTGGGTGCTCAGTGCTCGGGGTGCTCGGTGCTCAGTACTCAGGGTTCTGTGTGCTCAGTGCTCCGGGTGCTGGGTGCTCAGTGCTCAGGGTACTGGGTGCTCAGTACTCAGGGTGCTCGGTGCTTAGTACTCAGGGTGCTGGGTGCTCAGTACTCAGGGTGCTCATTGCTCAGGGTGCTGGGTTCTCAGTACTCAGGGTGCTGGGTGCTCAGTACTCAGGGTGCTCAGTGCTCAGTACTCAGGGTGCTCAGTGCTCAGTACTCAGGGTGCTCAGTGCTTAGGGTGCTGGGTGCTCAGTGCTCGGGGTGCTGGGTGCTCAGTGCTCACGGTGCTGTGTGCTCAGTACTCAGGGTGCTGGGTGCTCAGTGCTCGGGGTGCTCGGTGCTCAGTGCTCAGGCTGCTGGGTGCTCAGTACTCAGGGTGCTCATTGCTCAGGGTGCTGGGTTCTCAGTACTCAGGGTGCTGGGTGCTCAGTACTCAGGGTGCTCAGTGCTCAGTACTCAGGGTGCTCAGTGCTCAGTACTCAGGGTGCTCAGTGCTCAGGGTGCTGGGTGCTCAGTGCTCGGGGTGCTGGGTGCTCAGTGCTCACGGTGCTGTGTGCTCAGTACTCAGGGTGCTCAGTACTCAGGGTGCTGGGTGCTCAGTGCTCAGGGTGCTGGCTGCTCAGTGCTCAGGGTGCTGGGTGCTCAGTGCTCAGGGTGCTCGGTGCTCAGTGCTCAGGTTGCTGGATGTTCAATACTCAGGGTGCTGGGTGCTCAGTACTCAGGGTGCTCAGTGCTCAGTACTCAGGGTGCTCAGTGCTCAGGGTGCTGGGTGCTCAGTGCTCGGGGTGCTGGGTACTCAGTCCTCAGGGTGCTGGGTGCTCAGTGCTCAGGGTGCTCGGTGCTCAGTGCTCAGGGTGCTCGGTTCTTAGTACTCATGGTGCTCGGTGCTCGGGGTGCTGGGTGCTCAGTGCTCAGTGTGCTGGGTGCTCAGTGCACGGGGTGCTGGGTGCTGAGTGCTCGGTGTGCTGGGTGCTCAGTGCTCGGGGTGCTGGGTGCTCAGTGCTCTGGGTGCTGGGTGCTCAGTACTCAGGGTGCTCGGTGCTCAGTACTCAGGGTGCTGGGTGCTCAGTGTTCAGGGTGCTGGGTGCTCAGTACTCAGGGTGCTGGGTGCTCGGTACTCAGTACACTGGGTGCTCAGTACTCAGGGTGCTGGGTGCTCAGTACTCAGGGTGCTCGGTGCTTGGGGTGCTGGGTGCTCAGTTCTCAGGGTGCTCAGTGCTTGGGATGCAGGGTGCTCAGTACTCAGGGTGCTGGTTGCTCAGTGCTCAGAGTGCTGGGTGCTGAGTTCTCAGGGTGCTGGGTGCTCAGTACTCAGGGTGCTGGGTGCTCAGTGCTCGGTGTGCTGGGTGCTCAGTGCTCGGGTTGCTGGGTGCTCAGTGCTCGGGTTGCTGGGTGCTCAGTGCTCGGGGTGCTGGGTGCTCAGTGCTCAGGGTGCTGGGTGCTCAGTGCTCGGGGTGCTGGGTGCTCAGTGCTCGGTGTGCTCGGTGCTCAGTGCTCGGGGTGGTGGGTGCTCAGTACTAGGGGTGCTCAGTGCTCAGTACTCAGGGTGCTGGGTGCTCAGTACTCAGGGTGCTGGGTGCTCATTGCTCGGGGTGCTGGGTCCTCAGTGTTACGGGTGCTGGGTGCTCAGTGCTCGGGGTGCTGGGTGCTCAGTGCTCGGGGCCCTGGGTGCTCAGTGCTCGGGGTGCTCGGTGCTCAGTACTTTTGGTGCTGGGTGCTCGGTACTCAGGGTGCTGGGTGCTCAGTGCTCGGGGTGCTCGGTGCTCAGTACTCAGGGTGCTGGGTGCTCAGTGCTCAGGATGCTGGGTGCTCAGTACTCAGGGTGCTCAGTACTCAGTACTCAGGGTGCTGGGTGCTCAGTGCTTGGGGTGTTGGGTGCTCAGTGCTCAGGGTGCTGGGTGCTCAGTGCTCGGGGTGCTGGGTGCTCAGTACTCGGAGTGCTCGGTGCTCAGTACTCAGGGTGCTGGGTGCTCAGTGCTCAGGTGCTGGGTGCTAAGTACTCAGGTTGCTGGGTGCTCAGTACTCAGGTTGCACAGTACTCAGGGTGCTGGGTGCTCAGTGCTCGGGGTGCTGGGTGCTCAGTACTCAGGGTGCTGGGTGCTGAGTACTCAGGGTGCTGGGTGCTCAGTACTCAGGGTGCTGGGTGCTCAGTGCTCGGGGTGCTGGGTGCTCAGTGCTCGGGGTTCTGGGTGCTCAGTGCTCGGGGTGCTGGGTGCTCAGTGCTCAGGGTGCTGGGTGCTCAGTGCTCGGGGTGCTGGGTGCTCAGTGCTCGGGGTGCTCGGTGCTCAGTGCTCGGGGTGCTGGGTACTCAGTACTCGGGGTGCTCAGTGCTCAGTACTCAGGGTGCTGGGTGCTCAGTGCTCAGGGTGCTGGGTGCTCAGTGCTCGGGGTGCTGGGTGCTCGGTGCTCAGGTTGCTGGGTGCTCAGTACTCGGGGTGCTGGGTGCTCAGTGCTCGGGGTGCTCGGTGCTCAGTACTTTTGGTGCTGGGTGCTCGGTACTCAGGGTGCTGGGTGCTCAGTGCTCGGGGTGCTCGGTGCTCAGTACTCAGGGTGCTGGGTGCTCAGTGCTCAGGATGCTGGGTGCTCAGTACTCAGGGTGCTCAGTACTCAGTACTCAGGGTGCTGGGTGCTCAGTGCTTGGGGTGTTGGGTGCTCAGTGCTCAGGGTGCTGGGTGCTCAGTGCTCGGGGTGCTGGGTGCTCAGTACTCGGAGTGCTCGGTGCTCAGTACTCAGGGTGCTGGGTGCTCAGTACTCAGGGTGCTCGGTGCTTGGGGTGCTGGGTGCTCAGTTCTCAGGGTGCTCAGTGCTTGGGATGCAGGGTGCTCAGTACTCAGGGTGCTGGTTGCTCAGTGCTCAGAGTGCTGGGTCCTCAGTGTTACGGGTGCTGGGTGCTCAGTGCTCGGGGTGCTGGGTGCTCAGTGCTTGGGGTGTTGGGTGCTCAGTGCTCAGGGTGCTGGGTGCTCAGTGCTCGGGGTGCTGGGTGCTCAGTACTCGGAGTGCTCGGTGCTCAGTACTCAGGGTGCTGGGTGCTCAGTACTCGGGGTGCTCAGTGCTCAGTACTCAGGGTGCTGGGTGCTCAGTACTCAGGGTGCTGGGTGCTCATTGCTCGGGGTGCTGGGTCCTCAGTGTTACGGGTGCTGGGTGCTCAGTGCTCGGGGTGCTGGGTGCTCAGTGCTCGGTGTGCTCGGTGCTCAGTGCTCGGGGTGGTGGGTGCTCAGTACTCGGGGTGCTCAGTGCTCAGTACTCAGGGTGCTGGGTGCTCAGTGCTCGGGGTGCTGGGTGCTCAGTGCTCGGGGTGCTGGGTGCTCAGTGCTCCGGGTGCTGGGTGCTCAGTGCTCAGGTTGCTGGGTGCTCAGTGCTCGGGGTGCTGGGTGCTCAGTGCTCGGGGTGCTCGGTGCTCAGTGCTCGGGGTGCTGGGTACTCAGTACTCGGGGTGCTCAGTGCTCAGTACTCAGGGTGCTGGGTGCTCAGTGCTCAGGGTGCTGGGTGCTCAGTGCTCGGGGTGCTGGGTGCTCGGTGTTCAGGTTGCTGGGTGCTCAGTACTCGGGGTGCTGGGTGCTCAGTACTCAGGGTGCTGGGTGCTCATTGCTCGGGGTGCTGGGTGCTCAGTGCTCCGGGTGCTGGGTGCTCAGTGCTCGGGGTGCTGGGTGCTCAGTGCTCAGGGTGCTGGGTGCTCAGTGCTCGGGGTGCTCGGTGCTCAGTACTCAGGGTTCTGTGTGCTCAGTGCTCCGGGTGCTGGGTGCTCAGTGCTCAGGGTACTGGGTGCTCAGTACTCAGGGTGCTCGGTGCTTAGTACTCAGGGTGCTGGGTGCTCAGTACTCAGGGTGCTCATTGCTCAGGGTGCTGGGTTCTCAGTACTCAGGGTGCTGGGTGCTCAGTACTCAGGGTGCTCAGTGCTCAGTACTCAGGGTGCTCAGTGCTCAGTACTCAGGGTGCTCAGTGCTTAGGGTGCTGGGTGCTCAGTGCTCGGGGTGCTGGGTGCTCAGTGCTCACGGTGCTGTGTGCTCAGTACTCAGGGTGCTGGGTGCTCAGTGCTCGGGGTGCTCGGTGCTCAGTGCTCAGGCTGCTGGGTGCTCAGTACTCAGGGTGCTCATTGCTCAGGGTGCTGGGTTCTCAGTACTCAGGGTGCTGGGTGTTCAGTACTCAGGGTGCTCAGTGCTCAGTACTCAGGGTGCTCAGTTCTCAGTACTCAGGGTGCTCAGTGCTCAGGGTGCTGGGTGCTCAGTGCTCGGGGTGCTGGGTGCTCAGTGCTCACGGTGCTGTGTGCTCAGTACTCAGGGTGCTCAGTACTCAGGGTGCTGGGTGCTCAGTGCTCAGGGTGCTGGCTGCTCAGTGCTCAGGGTGCTGGGTGCTCAGTGCTCAGGGTGCTCGGTGCTCAGTGCTCAGGTTGCTGGATGTTCAATACTCAGGGTGCTGGGTGCTCAGTACTCAGGGTGCTCAGTGCTCAGTACTCAGGGTGCTCAGTGCTCAGGGTGCTGGGTGCTCAGTGCTCAGGGTGCTGGGTACTCAGTCCTCAGGGTGCTGGGTGCTCAGTGCTCAGGGTGCTCGGTGCTCAGTGCTCAGTGTGCTGGGTGCTCAGTACTCAGGGTGCTGGGTGCTCAGTGCACGGGGTGCTAGGGGCTCAGTACTCAGGGTGCTGGGTGCTCAGTGCTCAGGGTGCTGGGTGCTCAGTGCTCAGGGTGCTCGGTTCTTAGTACTCATGGTGCTCGGTGCTCGGGGTGCTGGGTGCTCAGTGCTCAGTGTGCTGGGTGCTCAGTGCACGGGGTGCTGGGTGCTGAGTGCTCGGTGTGCTGGGTGCTCAGTGCTCGGGGTGCTGGGTGCTCAGTGCTCTGGGTGCTGGGTGCTCAGTACTCAGGGTGCTCGGTGCTCAGTACTCAGGGTGCTGGGTGCTCAGTGTTCAGGGTGCTGGGTGCTCAGTACTCAGGGTGCTGGGTGCTCGGTACTCAGTACACTGGGTGCTCAGTACTCAGGGTGCTGGGTGCTCAGTACTCAGGGTGCTCGGTTCTTGGGGTGCTGGGTGCTCAGTTCTCAGGGTGCTCAGTGCTTGGGATGCAGGGTGCTCAGTACTCAGGGTGCTGGTTGCTCAGTGCTCAGAGTGCTGGGTGCTGAGTTCTCAGGGTGCTGGGTGCTCAGTACTCAGGGTGCTGGGTGCTCAGTGCTCGGTGTGCTGGGTGCTCAGTGCTCGGGTTGCTGGGTGCTCAGTGCTCGGGTTGCTGGGTGCTCAGTGCTCGGGGTGCTGGGTGCTCAGTGCTCAGGGTGCTGGGTGCTCAGTGCTCGGGGTGCTGGGTGCTCAGTGCTCGGTGTGCTCGGTGCTCAGTGCTCGGGGTGGTGGGTGCTCAGTACTCGGGGTGCTCAGTGCTCAGTACTCAGGGTGCTGGGTGCTCAGTACTCAGGGTGCTGGGTGCTCATTGCTCGGGGTGCTGGGTCCTCAGTGTTACGGGTGCTGGGTGCTCAGTGCTCGGGGTGCTGGGTGCTCAGTGCTCGGGGCCCTGGGTTCTCAGTGCTCGGGGTGCTCGGTGCTCAGTACTCAGGGTTCTGGGTGCTCAGTGCTCAGGGTGCTCGGTGCACAGTACTCAGGGTGCTGGGTGCTCAGTGCTCAGTGTGCTCGGTGCTCAGTACGTTGGGTGCTCAGTACTCAGGGTGTTGGGTGCTCAGTGCTCAGGGTAATCGGTGCTCAGTACTCAGGGTGCTCAGTACTCAGGGTGCTGGGTGCTCAGGGCTCGGGGTGCTGGGAGCTCAGTACTCAGGGTGCTGTGTGCTCAGTGCTCGGGGTGCTGGGTGCTGAGTGCTCAGGGTGCTGGGTGCTCAGTACTCGGGGTGCTCAGTGCTCAGTACTCAGGGTGCTGGGTGCTCAGTACTCAGGGTGCTGGGTGCTCAGTGATCAGGGTGCTCTCTGCTCAGTACTCAGGGTGCTGGGTGCTCAGTGCTCAGGATGCTGGGTGCTCAGTACTCAGGGTGCTGGGTGCTCAGTGCTCAGGGTGATTGGTGCTCAGTCCTCAGGGTGCTCAGTACTCAGGGTGCTGGGTGCTCAGTGCTCAGGTTGCTCAGTACTCAGGGTGCTGGGTACTCAGTACTCAGGGTGCTGTGTGCTCAGTGCTCGGGGTGCTGGGTGCTCAGTACTCAGGGTGCTGGGTGCTCAGTGCTCAGGGTGCTGGGTGCTCAGTACTCAGGGTGCTGGGTGCTCATTCTCGTGGTGCTGGGTGCTCAGTGCTCGGGGTGCTTGGTGCTCAGTACTCGGGGTGCTGGGTGCTCAGTGCTCAGCGTGCTGGGTGCTCAGTACTCAGGGTGCTCGGTTCTCAGTACTCAGGGTTCTGGGTGCTCATTCTCGGGGTGCTGGGTGCTCAGTGCTCAGGGTCCTCGGTGCTCAGTACTCAGGGTGCTCAGTACTCAGCGTGCTTTGTGCTCAGTGCTCAGGGTGCTGTTTGCTCAGTACTCAGGGTGCTGGGTGCTCAGTACTCACGGTGCTGGGTGCTCAGTACTCGGGGTGCTGGGTGCTCATTACTCAGTGTGCTGGGTGCTCAGTGCTAAGGGTGCTCGCTGCTCAGTAATCTTTTTGCTGGGTGCTCAGTACTCAGGGTGCTGGGTGCTCAGTGCTCAGGATGCTCGGTGCTCAGTACTTTTGGTGCTGGGTGCTCGGTACTCAGGGTGCTGGGTGCTCAGTGCTCGGGGTGCTCGGTGCTCAGTACTCAGGGTGCTGGGTGCTCAGTACTCAGGGTGCTCAGTACTCAGTACTCAGGGTGCTGGGTGCTCAGTGCTTGGGGTGTTGGGTGCTCAGTGCTCAGGGTGCTGGGTGCTCAGTGCTCGGGGTGCTGGGTGCTCAGTACTCGGAGTGCTCGGTGCTCAGTACTCAGGGTGTTGGGTGCTCAGTGCTCAGGTGCTGGGTGCTAAGTACTCAGGTTGCTGGGTGCTCAGTGCTCGGGTTGCTGGGTGCTCAGTGCTCGGGGTGCTCGGTGCTCAGTGCTCGGGGTGCTGGGTACTCAGTACTCGGGTTGCTCAGTGCTCAGTACTCAGGGTGCTGGGTGCTCAGTGCTCAGGGTGCTGGGTGCTCAGTGCTCGGGGTGCTGGGTGCTCGGTGCTCAGGTTGCTGGGTGCTCAGTACACGGGGTGCTGGGTGCTCAGTACTCAGGGTGCTGGGTGCTCATTGCTCGGGGTGCTGGGTGCTCAGTGCTCCGGGTGCTGGGTGCTCAGTGCTCGGGGTGCTGGGTGCTCAGTGCTCAGGGTGCTGGGTGCTCAGTGCTCGGGGTGCTCGGTGCTCAGTACTCAGGGTTCTGTGTGCTCAGTGCTCCGGGTGCTGGGTGCTCAGTGCTCAGGGTACTGGGTGCTCAGTACTCAGGGTGCTCGGTGCTTAGTACTCAGGGTGCTGGGTGCTCAGTACTCAGGGTGCTCATTGCTCAGGGTGCTGGGTTCTCAGTACTCAGGGTGCTGGGTGCTCAGTACTCAGGGTGCTCAGTGCTCAGTACTCAGGGTGCTCAGTGCTCAGTACTCAGGGTGCTCAGTGCTCAGGGTGCTGGGTGCTCAGTGCTCGGGGTGCTGGGTGCTCAGTGCTCACGGTGCTGTGTGCTCAGTACTCAGGGTGCTGGGTGCTCAGTGCTCGGGGTGCTCGGTGCTCAGTGCTCAGGCTGCTGGGTGCTCAGTACTCAGGGTGCTCATTGCTCAGGGTGCTGGGTTCTCAGTACTCAGGGTGCTGGGTGCTCAGTACTCAGGGTGCTCAGTGCTCAGTACTCAGGGTGCTCAGTGCTCAGTACTCAGGGTGCTCAGTGCTCAGGGTGCTGGGTGCTCAGTGCTCGGGGTGCTGGGTGCTCAGTGCTCAGGGTCCTCGGTGCTCAGTACTCAGGGTGCTCAGTACTCAGCGTGCTTTGTGCTCAGTGCTCAGGGTGCTGGGTGCTCAGTACTCAGGGTGCTGGGTGCTCAGTACTCACGGTGCTGGGTGCTCAGTACTCGGGGTGCTGGGTGCTCATTACTCAGTGTGCTGGGTGCTCAGGGCTCAGGGTGCTCGCTGCTCAGTACTCTTTTTGCTGGGTGCTCAGTACTCAGGGTGCTGGGTGCTCAGTGCTCCGGGTGCTCGGTGCTCAGTGCTCAGGATGCTCGGTGCTCAGTACTTTTGGTGCTGGGTGCTCGGTACTCAGGGTGCTTGGTGCTCAGTGCTCGGGGTGCTCCCTGCTCAGTACTCAGGGTGCTGGGTGCTCAGTGCTCAGGATGCTGGGTGCTCAGTACTCAAGGTGCTCAGTACTCAGTACTCAGGGTGCTGGGTGCTCAGTGCTTGGGGTTTTGGGTGCTCAGTGCTCAGGGTGCTGGGTGCTCAGTGCTCGGGGTGCTGGGTGCTCAGTACTCGGAGTGCTCGGTGCTCAGTACTCAGGGTGCTGGGTGCTCAGTGCTCAGGTGCTGGGTGCTAAGTACTCAGGTTGCTGGGTGCTCAGTACTCAGGTTGCACAGTACTCAGGGTGCTGGGTGCTCAGTGCTCGGGGTGCTGGGTGCTCAGTACTCAGGGTGCTCAGTACTCAGGATGCTGGGTACTCAGTACTCAGGGTGCTGGGTGCTCAGTACTCAGGGTGCTGGGTGCTCAGTCCTCAGGGTGCTAAGTGCTCAGGGTGCTGGGTGCTCAGTGCTCGGGGAGCTCGGTGCTCAGTACTCAGGGTGCTGAGTGCTCAGTACTCAGGGTGCTGGGTGCTCAGTACTCAGGGTGCTGGGTGCTCAGTGCTCGGGGTTTTGGGTGCTCAGTGCTCAGGGTGCTCAGTGCTCAGTACTCAGGGTGCTGGGTGCTCAGTACTCAGGGTGCTGGTTGCTCATTGCTCGGGGTGCTGGGTCCTCAGTGTTACGGGTGCTGGGTGCTCAGTGCTCGGGGTGCTGGGTGCTCAGTGCTCGGGGCCCTGGGTGCTCAGTGCTCGGGGTGCTCGGTGCTCAGTACTCAGGGTTCTGGGTGCTCAGTGCTCAGGGTGCTCGGTGCACAGTACTCAGGGTGCTGGGTGCTCAGTGCTCAGTGTGCTCGGTGCTCAGTACGTTGGGTGCTCAGTACTCAGGGTGTTGGGTGCTCAGTGCTCAGGGTAATCGGTGCTCAGTACTCAGGGTGCTCAGTACTCAGGGTGCTGGGTGCTCAGGGCTCGGGGTGCTGGGAGCTCAGTACTCAGGGTGCTGTGTGCTCAGTGCTCGGGGTGCTGGGTGCTGAGTGCTCAGGGTGCTGGGTGCTCAGTACTCGGGGTGCTCAGTGCTCAGTACTCAGGGTGCTGGGTGCTCAGTACTCAGGGTGCTGGGTGCTCAGTGATCAGGGTGCTCTCTGCTCAGTACTCAGGGTGCTGGGTGCTCAGTGCTCAGGATGCTGGGTGCTCAGTACTCAGGGTGCTGGGTGCTCAGTGCTCAGGGTGATTGGTGCTCAGTCCTCAGGGTGCTCAGTACTCAGGGTGCTGGGTGCTCAGTGCTCAGGTTGCTCAGTACTCAGGGTGCTGGGTACTCAGTACTCAGGGTGCTGTGTGCTCAGTGCTCGGGGTGCTGGGTGCTCAGTACTCAGGGTGCTGGGTGCTCAGTGCTCAGGGTGCTGGGTGCTCAGTACTCAGGGTGCTGGGTGCTCATTCTCGTGGTGCTGGGTGCTCAGTGCTCGGGGTGCTTGGTGCTCAGTACTCGGGGTGCTGGGTGCTCAGTGCTCAGCGTGCTGGGTGCTCAGTACTCAGGGTGCTCGGTTCTCAGTACTCAGGGTTCTGGGTGCTCATTCTCGGGGTGCTGGGTGCTCAGTGCTCAGGGTCCTCGGTGCTCAGTACTCAGGGTGCTCAGTACTCAGCGTGCTTTGTGCTCAGTGCTCAGGGTGCTGTTTGCTCAGTACTCAGGGTGCTGGGTGCTCAGTACTCACGGTGCTGGGTGCTCAGTACTCGGGGTGCTGGGTGCTCATTACTCAGTGTGCTGGGTGCTCAGTGCTAAGGGTGCTCGCTGCTCAGTAATCTTTTTGCTGGGTGCTCAGTACTCAGGGTGCTGGGTGCTCAGTGCTCAGGATGCTCGGTGCTCAGTACTTTTGGTGCTGGGTGCTCGGTACTCAGGGTGCTGGGTGCTCAGTGCTCGGGGTGCTCGGTGCTCAGTACTCAGGGTGCTGGGTGCTCAGTACTCAGGGTGCTCAGTACTCAGTACTCAGGGTGCTGGGTGCTCAGTGCTTGGGGTGTTGGGTGCTCAGTGCTCAGGGTGCTGGGTGCTCAGTGCTCGGGGTGCTGGGTGCTCAGTACTCGGAGTGCTCGGTGCTCAGTACTCAGGGTGTTTGGTGCTCAGTGCTCAGGTGCTGGGTGCTAAGTACTCAGGTTGCTGGGTGCTCAGTGCTCGGGTTGCTGGGTGCTCAGTGCTCGGGGTGCTCGGTGCTCAGTGCTCGGGGTGCTGGGTACTCAGTACTCGGGGTGCTCAGTGCTCAGTACTCAGGGTGCTGGGTGCTCAGTGCTCAGGGTGCTGGGTGCTCAGTGCTCGGGGTGCTGGGTGCTCGGTGCTCAGGTTGCTGGGTGCTCAGTACACGGGGTGCTGGGTGCTCAGTACTCAGGGTGCTGGGTGCTCATTGCTCGGGGTGCTGGGTGCTCAGTGCTCCGGGTGCTGGGTGCTCAGTGCTCGGGGTGCTGGGTGCTCAGTGCTCAGGGTGCTGGGTGCTCAGTGCTCGGGGTGCTCGGTGCTCAGTACTCAGGGTTCTGTGTGCTCAGTGCTCCGGGTGCTGGGTGCTCAGTGCTCAGGGTACTGGGTGCTCAGTACTCAGGGTGCTCGGTGCTTAGTACTCAGGGTGCTGGGTGCTCAGTACTCAGGGTGCTCATTGCTCAGGGTGCTGGGTTCTCAGTACTCAGGGTGCTGGGTGCTCAGTACTCAGGGTGCTCAGTGCTCAGTACTCAGGGTGCTCAGTGCTCAGTACTCAGGGTGCTCAGTGCTCAGGGTGCTGGGTGCTCAGTGCTCGGGGTGCTGGGTGCTCAGTGCTCACGGTGCTGTGTGCTCAGTACTCAGGGTGCTGGGTGCTCAGTGCTCGGGGTGCTCGGTGCTCAGTGCTCAGGCTGCTGGGTGCTCAGTACTCAGGGTGCTCATTGCTCAGGGTGCTGGGTTCTCAGTACTCAGGGTGCTGGGTGCTCAGTACTCAGGGTGCTCAGTGCTCAGTACTCAGGGTGCTCAGTGCTCAGTACTCAGGGTGCTCAGTGCTCAGGGTGCTGGGTGCTCAGTGCTCGGGGTGCTGGGTGCTCAGTGCTCAGGGTCCTCGGTGCTCAGTACTCAGGGTGCTCAGTACTCAGCGTGCTTTGTGCTCAGTGCTCAGGGTGCTGGGTGCTCAGTACTCAGGGTGCTGGGTGCTCAGTACTCACGGTGCTGGGTGCTCAGTACTCGGGGTGCTGGGTGCTCATTACTCAGTGTGCTGGGTGCTCAGGGCTCAGGGTGCTCGCTGCTCAGTACTCTTTTTGCTGGGTGCTCAGTACTCAGGGTGCTGGGTGCTCAGTGCTCCGGGTGCTCGGTGCTCAGTGCTCAGGATGCTCGGTGCTCAGTACTTTTGGTGCTGGGTGCTCGGTACTCAGGGTGCTTGGTGCTCAGTGCTCGGGGTGCTCCCTGCTCAGTACTCAGGGTGCTGGGTGCTCAGTGCTCAGGATGCTGGGTGCTCAGTACTCAAGGTGCTCAGTACTCAGTACTCAGGGTGCTGGGTGCTCAGTGCTTGGGGTTTTGGGTGCTCAGTGCTCAGGGTGCTGGGTGCTCAGTGCTCGGGGTGCTGGGTGCTCAGTACTCGGAGTGCTCGGTGCTCAGTACTCAGGGTGCTGGGTGCTCAGTGCTCAGGTGCTGGGTGCTAAGTACTCAGGTTGCTGGGTGCTCAGTACTCAGGTTGCACAGTACTCAGGGTGCTGGGTGCTCAGTGCTCGGGGTGCTGGGTGCTCAGTACTCAGGGTGCTCAGTACTCAGGATGCTGGGTGCTCAGTACTCAGGGTGCTGGGTGCTCAGTACTCAGGGTGCTGGGTGCTCAGTCCTCAGGGTGCTAAGTGCTCAGGGTGCTGGGTGCTCAGTGCTCGGGGAGCTCGGTGCTCAGTACTCAGGGTGCTGAGTGCTCAGTACTCAGGGTGCTGGGTGCTCAGTACTCAGGGTGCTGGGTGCTCAGTGCTCGGGGTTTTGGGTGCTCAGTGCTCAGGGTGCTCAGTGCTCAGTACTCAGGGTGCTGGGTGCTCAGTACTCAGGGTGCTGGGTGCTCAGTGCTCGGGGTGCTGGGTGCTCAGTACTCAGGGTGCTGTTTGCTCAGTGCTCGGGGTGCTCGGTGCTCAGTACTCAAGGTGCTGGGTGCTCAGTGCTCACGGTGCTGGGTGCTCTGAACTCAGGGTGCTCAGTACTCAGGGTGCTGAGTGCTCAGTACTCAGGGTGCTGGGTGCTCAGTACTCAGGGTGCTGGGTGCTCAGTACTCAGGGTGCTGGGTCCTCAGTCCTCGGGGTGCTGGGTGCTCATTAATCAGGATGCTGGGTGCTCAGTACTCAGGGTGCTCAGTGCTTGGGGTGCTGGGTGCTCAGTACTCAGGGTGCTCAGTGCTTGGGGTGCTGGGTGCTCAGTACTCAGGGTGCTGGTTGCTCAGTGCTCAGGGTGCTGGGTGCTGAGTACTCAGGGTGCTGGGTGCTCAGTACTCAGGGTGCTGGGTGCTCAGTGCTCGGGGTGCTGGGTGCTCAGTGCTCGGGGTGCTGGGTGCTCAGTGCTCGGGGTGCTGGGTGCTCAGTGCTCAGGGTGCTGGGTGCTCAGTGCTCGGGGTGCTGGGTGCTCAGTGCTCGGGGTGCTCGGTGCTCAGTGCTCGGGGTGCTGGGTACTCAGTACTCGGGGTGCTCAGTGCTCAGTACTCAGGGTGCTGGATGCTCAGTGCTCAGGGTGCTGGGTGCTCAGTGCTCGGGGTGCTGGGTGCTCGGTGCTCAGGTTGCTGGGTGCTCAGTACTCGGGGTGCTGGGTGCTCAGTACTCAGGGTGCTGGGTGCTCATTGCTCGGGGTGCTGGGTGCTCAGTGCTCCGGGTGCTGGGTGCTCAGTCCTCGGGGTGCTGGGTGCTCCGTGCTCAGGGTGCTGGGTGCTCAGTGCTCGGGGTGCTCGGTGCTCAGTACTCAGGGTTCTGTGTGCTCAGTGCTCCGGGTGCTGGGTGCTCAGTGCTCAGGGTACTGGGTGCTCAGTACTCAGGGTGCTCGGTGCTTAGTACTCAGGGTGCTGGGTGCTCAGTACTCAGGGTGCTCATTGCTCAGGGTGCTGGGTTCTCAGTACTCAGGGTGCTGGGTGCTCAGTACTCAGGGTGCTCAGTGCTCAGTACTCAGGGTGCTCAGTGCTCAGTACTCAGGGTGCTCAGTGCTCAGGGTGCTGGGTGCTCAGTGCTCGGGGTGCTGGGTGCTCAGTGCTCACGGTGCTGTGTGCTCAGTACTCAGGGTGCTGGGTGCTCAGTGCTCGGGGTGCTCGGTGCTCAGTGCTCAGGCTGCTGGGTGCTCAGTACTCAGGGTGCTCATTGCTCAGGGTGCTGGGTTCTCAGTACTCAGGGTGCTGGGTGCTCAGGACTCAGGGTGCTCAGTGCTCAGTACTCAGGGTGCTCAGTGCTCAGTACTCAGGGTGCTCAGTGCTCAGGGTGCTGGGTGCTCAGTGCTCGGGGTGCTGGGTGCTCAGTGCTCACGGTGCTGTGTGCTCAGTACTCAGGGTGCTCAGTACTCAGGGTGCTTCGTGCTCAGTGCTCAGGGTGCTGGCTGCTCAGTGCTCAGGGTGCTGGGTGCTGAGTACTCAGGGTGCTGGGTGCTCAGTACTCAGGGTGCTGGGTGCTCAGTGCTCGGTGTGCTGGGTGCTCAGTGCTCGGGTTGCTGGGTGCTCAGTGCTCGGGTTGCTGGGTGCTCAGTGCTCGGGGTGCTGGGTGCTCAGTGCTCAGGGTGCTGGGTGCTCAGTGCTCGGGGTGCTGGGTGCTCAGTGCTCGGTGTGCACGGTGCTCAGTGCTCGGGGTGGTGGGTGCTCAGTACTCGGGGTGCTCAGTGCTCAGTACTCAGGGTGCTGGGTGCTCAGTACTCAGGGTGCTGGGTGCTCATTGCTCGGGGTGCTGGGTCCTCAGTGTTACGGGTGCTGGGTGCTCAGTGCTCGGGGTGCTGGGTGCTCAGTGCTCGGGGCCCTGGGTGCTCAGTGCTCGGGGTGCTCGGTGCTCAGTACTCAGGGTTCTGGGTGCTCAGTGCTCAGGGTGCTCGGTGCTCAGTACTCAGGGTGCTGGGTGCTCAGTGCTCAGTGTGCTCGGTGCTCAGTACGTTGGGTGCTCAGTACTCAGGGTGTTGGGTGCTCTGTGCTCAGGGTGATCGGTGCTCAGTACTCAGGGTGATCAGTACTCAGGGTGCTGGGTGCTCACTGCTCGGGGTGCTGGGAGCTCAGTACTCAGGGTGCTGGGTGCTCAGTGCTCGGGGTGCTGGGTGCTGAGTGCTCAGGGTGCTGGGTGCTCAGTACTCGGGGTGCTCGGTGCTCAGTACTCAGGGTGCTGGGTGCTCAGTACTCAGGGTGCTGGGTGCTCAGTGATCAGGGTGCTCTCTGCTCAGTACTCAGGGTGCTGGGTGCTCAGTGCTCAGGATGCTTGGTGCTCAGTACTCAGGGTGCTGGGTGCTCAGTGCTCAGGGTGATTGGTGCTCAGTCCTCAGGGTGCTCAGTACTCAGGGTGCTGGGTGCTCAGTGCTCAGGTTGCTCAGTACTCAGGGTGCTGGGTACTCAGTACTCAGGGTGCTGTGTGCTCAGTGCTCGGGGTGCTGGGTGCTCAGTACTCAGGGTGCTGGGTGCTCAGTGCTCAGGGTGCTGGGTGCTCAGTACTCAGGGTGCTGGGTGCTCATTCTCGTGGTGCTGGGTGCTCAGTGCTCGGGGTGCTGGGTGCTCAGTACTCGGGGTGCTGGGCGCTCAGTGCTCAGCGTGCTGGGTGCTCAGTACTCAGGGTGCTCGGTTCTCAGTACTCAGGGTGCTGGGTGCTCATTCTCGGGGTGCTGGGTGCTCAGTGCTCAGGGTCCTCGGTGCTCAGAACTCAGGGTGCTCAGTACTCAGCGTGCTTTGTGCTCAGTGCTCAGGGTGCTGTTGGCTCAGTACTCAGGGTGCTGGGTGCTCAGTACTCACGGTGCTGGGTGCTCAGTACTCGGGGTGCTGGGTGCTCATTACTCAGTGTGCTGGGTGCTCAGTGCTAAGGGTGCTCGCTGCTCAGTAATCTTTTTGCTGGGTGCTCAGTACTCAGGGTGCTGGGTGCTCAGTGCTCAGGATGCTCGGTGCTCAGTACTTTTGGTGCAGGGTGCTCGGTACTCAGGGTGCTGGGTGCTCAGTGCTCGGGGTGCTCGGTGCTCAGTACTCAGGGTGCTGGGTGCTCAGTACTCAGGGTGCTCAGTACTCAGTACTCAGGGTGCTGGGTGCTCAGTGCTTGGGGTGTTGGGTGCTCAGTGCTCAGGGTGCTGGGTGCTCAGTGCTCGGGGTGCTGGGTGCTCAGTGCTCGGAGTGCTCGGTGCTCAGTACTCAGGGTGTTGGGTGCTCAGTGCTCAGGTGCTGGGTGCTAAGTACTCAGGTTGCTGGGTGCTCAGTACTCAGGTTGCACAGTACTCAGGGTGCTGGGTGCTCAGTGCTCGGGGTGCTGGGTGCTCAGTACTCAGGGTGCTCAGTACTCAGGATGCTGGGTGCTCAGTACTCAGGTTGCTGGGTGCTCAGTACTCAGGGTGCTGGGTGCTCAGTCCTCAGGGTGCTAAGTGCTCAGGGTGCTGGGTGCTCAGTGCTCGGGGAGCTCGGTGCTCAGTACTCAGGGTGCTGAGTGCTCAGGATGCTGGGTGCTCAGTGCTCGGGGAGCTCGGTGCTCAGTACTCAGGTTGCACAGTACTCAGGGGGCTGGGTACTCAGTGCTCGGGGTGCTGGGTGCTCAGTACTCAGGGTGCTCAGTACTCAGGATGCTGGGTGCTCAGTACTCAGGGTGCTGGGTGCTCAGTACTCAGGGTGCTGGGTGCTCAGTCCTCAGGGTGCTAAGTGCTCAGGGTGCTGGGTGCTCAGTGCTCGGGGAGCTTGGTGCTCAGTACTCAGGGTGCTGAGTGCTCAGTACTCAGGGTGCTGGGTGCTCAGTACTCAGGGTGCTAGGTGCTCAGTGCTCGGGGTTTTGGGTGCTCAGTGCTCAGGGTGCTCAGTGCTCAGTACTCAGGGTGCTGGGTGCTCAGTATTCAGGGTGCTGGGTGCTCAGTGCTTGGGGTGCTGGGTGCTCAGTACTCAGGGTGCTGTATGCTCAGTGCTTGGGGTGCTCGGTGCTCAGTACTCAAGGTGCTGGGTGCTCAGTGCTCACGGTGCTGGGTGCTCAGAACTCAGGGTGCTCAGTACTCAGGGTGCTGAGTGCTCAGTACTCAGGGTGCTGGGTGCTCAGTACTCAGGGTGCTGGGTGCTCAGTACTCAGGGTGCTCAGTGCTTGGGGTGCTGGGTGCTCAGTACTCAGGGTGCTGGTTGCTCAGTGCTGAGGGTGCTGGGTGCTGAGTACTCAGGGTGCTGGGTGCTCAGTACTCAGGGTGCTGGGTGCTCAGTGCTCGGGGTGCTGGGTGCTCAGTGCTCGGGGTGCTGGGTGCTCAGTGCTCGGGGTGCTGGGTGCTCAGTGCTCAGGGTGCTGGGTGCTCAGTGCTCGGGGTGCTGGGTGCTCAGTGCTCGGGGTGCTCGGTGCTCAGTGCTCGGGGTGCTGGGTACTCAGTACTCGGGGTGCTCAGTGCTCAGTACTCAGGGTGCTGGATGCTCAGTGCTCAGGGTGCTGGGTGCTCAGTGCTCGGGGTGCTGGGTGCTCGGTGCTCAGGTTGCTGGGTGCTCAGTACTCGGGGTGCTGGGTGCTCAGTACTCAGGGTGCTGGGTGCTCATTGCTCGGGGTGCTGGGTACTCAGTGCTCCGGGTGCTGGGTGCTCAGTGCTCGGGGTGCTGGGTGCTCCGTGCTCAGGGTGCTGGTTGCTCAGTGCTCGGGGTGCTCGGTGCTCAGTACTCAGGGTTCTGTGTGCTCAGTGCTCCGGGTGCTGGGTGCTCAGTGCTCAGGGTACTGGGTGCTCAGTACTCAGGGTGCTCGGTGCTTAGTACTCAGGGTGCTGGGTGCTCAGTACTCAGGGTGCTCATTGCTCAGGGTGCTGGGTTCTCAGTACTCAGGGTGCTGGGTGCTCAGTACTCAGGGTGCTCAGTGCTCAGTACTCAGGGTGCTCAGTGCTCAGTACTCAGGGTGCTCAGTGCTCAGGGTGCTGGGTGCTCAGTGCTCGGGGTGCTGGGTGCTCAGTGCTCACGGTGCTGTGTGCTCAGTACTCAGGGTGCTGGGTGCTCAGTGCTCAGGGTGCTCGGTGCTCAGTGCTCAGGCTGCTGGGTGCTCAGTACTCAGGGTGCTCATTGCTCAGGGTGCTGGGTTCTCAGTACTCAGGGTGCTGGGTGCTCAGGACTCAGGGTGCTCAGTGCTCAGTACTCAGGGTGCTCAGTGCTCAGTACTCAGTGTGCTCAGTGCTCAGGGTGCTGGGTGCTCAGTGCTCGGGGTGCTGGGTGCTCAGTGCTCACGGTGCTGTGTGCTCAGTACTCAGGGTGCTCAGTACTCAGGGTGCTTCGTGCTCAGTGCTCAGGGTGCTGGCTGCTCAGTGCTCAGGGTGCTGGGTGCTGAGTACTCAGGGTGCTGGGTGCTCAGTACTCAGGGTGCTGGGTGCTCAGTGCTCGGTGTGCTGGGTGCTCAGTGCTCGGGTTGCTGGGTGCTCAGTGCTCGGGTTGCTGGGTGCTCAGTGCTCGGGGTGCTGGGTGCTCAGTGCTCAGGGTGCTGGGTGCTCAGTGCTCGGGGTGCTGGGTGCTCAGTGCTCGGTGTGCACGGTGCTCAGTGCTCGGGGTGGTGGGTGCTCAGTACTCGGGGTGCTCAGTGCTCAGTACTCAGGGTGCTGGGTGCTCAGTACTCAGGGTGCTGGGTGCTCATTGCTCGGGGTGCTGGGTCCTCAGTGTTACGGGTGCTGGGTGCTCAGTGCTCGGGGTGCTGGGTGCTCAGTGCTCGGGGCCCTGGGTGCTCAGTGCTCGGGGTGCTCGGTGCTCAGTACTCAGGGTTCTGGGTGCTCAGTGCTCAGGGTGCTCGGTGCTCAGTACTCAGGGTGCTGGGTGCTCAGTGCTCAGTGTGCTCGGTGCTCAGTACGTTGGGTGCTCAGTACTCAGGGTGTTGGGTGCTCTGTGCTCAGGGTGATCGGTGCTCAGTACTCAGGGTGATCAGTACTCAGGGTGCTGGGTGCTCACTGCTCGGGGTGCTGGGAGCTCAGTACTCAGGGTGCTGGGTGCTCAGTGCTCGGGGTGCTGGGTGCTGAGTGCTCAGGGTGCTGGGTGCTCAGTACTCGGTGTGCTCGGTGCTCAGTACTCAGGGTGCTGGGTGCTCAGTACTCAGGGTGCTGGGTGCTCAGTGATCAGGGTGCTCTCTGCTCAGTACTCAGGGTGCTGGGTGCTCAGTGCTCAGGATGCTTGGTGCTCAGTACTCAGGGTGCTGGGTGCTCAGTGCTCAGGGTGATTGGTGCTCAGTCCTCAGGGTGCTCAGTACTCAGGGTGCTGGGTGCTCAGTGCTCAGGTTGCTCAGTACTCAGGGTGCTGGGTACTCAGTACTCAGGGTGCTGTGTGCTCAGTGCTCGGGGTGCTGGGTGCTCAGTACTCAGGGTGCTGGGTGCTCAGTGCTCAGGGTGCTGGGTGCTCAGTACTCAGGGTGCTGGGTGCTCATTCTCGTGGTGCTGGGTGCTCAGTGCTCGGGGTGCTGGGTGCTCAGTACTCGGGGTGCTGGGTGCTCAGTGCTCAGCGTGCTGGGTGCTCAGTACTCAGGGTGCTCGGTTCTCAGTACTCAGGGTGCTGGGTGCTCATTCTCGGGGTGCTGGGTGCTCAGTGCTCAGGGTCCTCGGTGCTCAGAACTCAGGGTGCTCAGTACTCAGCGTGCTTTGTGCTCAGTGCTCAGGGTGCTGTTGGCTCAGTACTCAGGGTGCTGGGTGCTCAGTACTCACGGTGCTGGGTGCTCAGTACTCGGGGTGCTGGGTTCTCATTACTCAGTGTGCTGGGTGCTCAGTGCTAAGGGTGCTCGCTGCTCAGTAATCTTTTTGCTGGGTGCTCAGTACTCAGGGTGCTGGGTGCTCAGTGCTCAGGATGCTCGGTGCTCAGTACTTTTGGTGCAGGGTGCTCGGTACTCAGGGTGCTGGGTGCTCAGTGCTCGGGGTGCTCGGTGCTCAGTACTCAGGGTGCTGGGTGCTCAGTACTCAGGGTGCTCAGTACTCAGTACTCAGGGTGCTGGGTGCTCAGTGCTTGGGGTGTTGGGTGCTCAGTGCTCAGGGTGCTGGGTGCTCAGTGCTCGGGGTGCTGGGTGCTCAGTGCTCGGAGTGCTCGGTGCTCAGTACTCAGGGTGTTGGGTGCTCAGTGCTCAGGTGCTGGGTGCTAAGTACTCAGGTTGCTGGGTGCTCAGTACTCAGGTTGCACAGTACTCAGGATGCTGGGTGCTCAGTACTCAGGTTGCTGGGTGCTCAGTACTCAGGGTGCTGGGTGCTCAGTCCTCAGGGTGCTAAGTGCTCAGGGTGCTGGGTGCTCTGTGCTCGGGGAGCTCGGTGCTCAGTACTCAGGGTGCTGAGTGCTCAGGATGCTGGGTGCTCAGTGCTCGGGGAGCTCGGTGCTCAGTACTCAGGTTGCACAGTACTCAGGGGGCTGGGTACTCAGTGCTCGGGGTGCTGGGTGCTCAGTACTCAGGGTGCTCAGTACTCAGGATGCTGGGTGCTCAGTACTCAGGGTGCTGGGTGCTCAGTACTCAGGGTGCTGGGTGCTCAGTCCTCAGGGTGCTAAGTGCTCAGGGTGCTGGGTGCTCAGTGCTCGGGGAGCTCGGTGCTCAGTACTCAGGGTGCTGAGTGCTCAGTACTCAGGGTGCTGGGTGCTCAGTACTCAGGGTGCTAGGTGCTCAGTGCTCGGGGTTTTGGGTGCTCAGTGCTCAGCATGCTCAGTGCTCAGTACTCAGGGTGCTGGGTGCTCAGTATTCAGGGTGCTGGGTGCTCAGTGCTTGGGGTGCTGGGTGCTCAGTACTCAGGGTGCTGTTTGCTCAGTGCTCGGGGTGCTCGGTGCTCAGTACTCAAGGTGCTGGGTGCTCAGTGCTCACGGTGCTGGGTGCTCAGAACTCAGGGTGCTCAGTACTCAGGGTGCTGAGTGCTCAGTACTCAGGGTGCTGGGTGCTCAGTACTCAGGGTGCTGGGTGCTCAGTACTCAGGGTGCTGGGTGCTCAGTGCTCGGGGTGCTGGGTGCTCATTAATCAGGGTGCTGGGTGCTCAGTGCTCAGGGTGCTCAGTGCTTGGGGTGCTGGGTGCTCAGTACTCAGGGTGCTCAGTGCTTGGGGAGCTGGGTGCTCAGTACTCAGGGTGCTGGTTGCTCAGTGCTCAGGGTGCTGGGTGCTGAGTACTCAGGGTGCTGGGTGCTCAGTACTCAGGGTGCTGGGTGCTCAGTGCTCGGGATGCTGGGTGCTCAGTGCTCGGGGTGCTGGGTGCTCAGTGCTCGGGGTGCTGGGTGCTCAGTGCTCAGGGTGCTGGGTGCTCAGTGCTCGGGGTGCTGGGTGCTCAGTGCTCGGGGTGCTCGGTGCTCAGTGCTCGGGGTGCTGGGTACTCAGTACTCGGGGTGCTCAGTGCTCAGTACTCAGGGTGCTGGGTGCTCGGTGCTCAGGTTGCTGGGTGCTCAGTACTCGGGGTGCTGGGTGCTCAGTACTCAGGGTGCTGGGTGCTCATTGCTCGGGGTGCTGGGTGCTCAGTGCTCCGGGTGCTGGGTGCTCAGTGCTCGGGGTGCTGGGTGCTCAGTGCTCAGGGTGCTGGGTGCTCAGTGCTCGGGGTGCTCGGTGCTCAGTACTCAGGGTTCTGTGTGCTCAGTGCTCAGGGTGCTCGGTGCTCAGTACTCAGGGTGCTGGGTGCTCAGTGCTCGGTGTGCTCGGTGCTCAGTACGTTGGGTGCTCAGTACTCAGGGTGCTGGGTGCTCAGTGCTCAGGGTGATCGGTGATCACTACTCAGCGTGCACAGTAATCAGGGAGCTGGGTGCTCAGTATTCAGGGTGCTCAGTGCTCGGGGTGCTGGGTGCTCAGTGCTCGGGGTGCTCGGTGCTCAGTACTCAAGGTGCTGGGTGCTCAGTGCTCACGGTGCTGGGTGCTCTGAACTCAGGGTGCTCAGTACTCAGGGTGCTGAGTGCTCAGTACTCAGGGTGCTGGGTGCTCAGTACTCAGGGTGCTGGGTGCTCAGTACTCAGGGTGCTGGGTCCTCAGTCCTCGGGGTGCTGGGTGCTCATTAATCAGGATGCTGGGTGCTCAGTACTCAGGGTGCTCAGTGCTTGGGGTGCTGGGTGCTCAGTACTCAGGGTGCTCAGTGCTTGGGGTGCTGGGTGCTCAGTACTCAGGGTGCTGGTTGCTCAGTGCTCAGGGTGCTGGGTGCTGAGTACTCAGGGTGCTGGGTGCTCAGTACTCAGGGTGCTGGGTGCTCAGTGCTCAGGGTGCTGGGTGCTCAGTGCTCGGGGTGCTGGGTGCTCAGTGCTCGGGGTGCTGGGTGCTCAGTGCTCAGGGTGCTGGGTGCTCAGTGCTCGGGGTGCTGGGTGCTCAGTGCTCGGGGTGCTCGGTGCTTCGTGCTCGGGGTGCTGGGTACTCAGTACTCGGGGTGCTCAGTGCTCAGTACTCAGGGTGCTGGATGCTCAGTGCTCAGGGTGCTGGGTGCTCATTGCTCAGGGTGCTGGGTGCTCAGTGCTCCGGGTGCTGGGTGCTCAGTGCTCGGGGTGCTGGGTGCTCCGTGCTCAGGGTGCTGGGTGCTCAGTGCTCGGGGTGCTCGGTGCTCAGTACTCAGGGTTCTGTGTGCTCAGTGCTCCGGGTGCTGGGTGCTCAGTGCTCAGGGTACTGGGTGCTCAGTACTCAGGGTGCTCGGTGCTTAGTACGCAGGGTGCTGGGTGCTCAGTACTCAGGGTGCTCATTGCTCAGGGTGCTGGGTTCTCAGTACTCAGGGTGCTGGGTGCTCAGTACTCAGGGTGCTCAGTGCTCAGTACTCAGGGTGCTCAGTGCTCAGTACTCAGGGTGCTCAGTGCTCAGGGTGCTGGGTGCTCAGTGCTCGGGGTGCTGGGTGCTCAGTGCTCACGGTGCTGTGTGCTCAGTACTCAGGGTGCTGGGTGCTCAGTGCTCGGGGTGCTCGGTGCTCAGTGCTCAGGCTGCTGGGTGCTCAGTACTCAGGGTGCTCATTGCTCAGGGTGCTGGGTTCTCAGTACTCAGGGTGCTGGGTGCTCAGGACTCAGGGTGCTCAGTGCTCAGTACTCAGGGTGCTCAGTGCTCAGTACTCAGGGTGCTCAGTGCTCAGGGTGCTGGGTGCTCAGTGCTCGGGGTGCTGGGTGCTCAGTGCTCACGGTGCTGTGTGCTCAGTACTCAGGGTGCTCAGTACTCAGGGTGCTTCGTGCTCAGTGCTCAGGGTGCTGGCTGCTCAGTGCTCAGGGTGCTGGGTGCTGAGTACTCAGGGTGCTGGGTGCTCAGTACTCAGGGTGCTGGGTGCTCAGTGCTCGGTGTGCTGGGTGCTCAGTGCTCGGGTTGCTGGGTGCTCAGTGCTCGGGTTGCTGGGTGCTCAGTGCTCGGGGTGCTGGGTGCTCAGTGCTCAGGGTGCTGGGTGCTCAGTGCTCGGGGTGCTGGGTGCTCAGTGCTCGGTGTGCACGGTGCTCAGTGCTCGGGGTGGTGCGTGCTCAGTACTCGGGGTGCTCAGTGCTCAGTACTCAGGGTGCTGGGTGCTCAGTACTCAGGGTGCTGGGTGCTCATTGCTCGGGGTGCTGGGTCCTCAGTGTTACGGGTGCTGGGTGCTCAGTGCTCGGGGTGCTGGGTGCTCAGTGCTCGGGGCCCTGGGTGCTCAGTGCTCGGGGTGCTCGGTGCTCAGTACTCAGGGTTCTGGGTGCTCAGTGCTCAGGGTGCTCGGTGCTCAGTACTCAGGGTGCTGGGTGCTCAGTGCTCAGTGTGCTCGGTGCTCAGTACGTTGGGTGCTCAGTACTCAGGGTGCTGGGTGCTCAGTGCTCGGGGTGCTCGGTGCTCAGTACTCAGGGTTCTGTGTGCTCAGTGCTCCGGGTGCTGGGTGCTCAGTGCTCAGGGTACTGGGTGCTCAGTACTCAGGGTGCTCGGTGCTTAGTACGCAGGGTGCTGGGTGCTCAGTACTCAGGGTGCTCATTGCTCAGGGTGCTGGGTTCTCAGTACTCAGGGTGCTGGGTGCTCAGTACTCAGGGTGCTCAGTGCTCAGTACTCAGGGTGCTCAGTGCTCAGTACTCAGGGTGCTCAGTGCTCAGGGTGCTGGGTGCTCAGTGCTCGGGTGCTGGGTGCTCAGTGCTCACGGTGCTGTGTGCTCAGTACTCAGGGTGCTGGGTGCTCAGTGCTCGGGGTGCTCGGTGCTCAGTGCTCAGGCTGCTGGGTGCTCAGTACTCAGGGTGCTCATTGCTCAGGGTGCTGGGTTCTCAGTACTCAGGGTGCTGGGTGCTCAGGACTCAGGGTGCTCAGTGCTCAGTACTCAGGGTGCTCAGTGCTCAGTACTCAGGGTGCTCAGTGCTCAGGGTGCTGGGTGCTCAGTGCTCGGGGTGCTGGGTGCTCAGTGCTCACGGTGCTGTGTGCTCAGTACTCAGGGTGCTCAGTACTCAGGGTGCTTCGTGCTCAGTGCTCAGGGTGCTGGGTGCTCAGTGCTCAGGGTGCTGGGTGCTGAGTACTCAGGGTGCTGGGTGCTCAGTACTCAGGGTGCTGGGTGCTCAGTGCTCGGTGTGCTGGGTGCTCAGTGCTCGGGTTGCTGGGTGCTCAGTGCTCGGGTTGCTGGGTGCTCAGTGCTCGGGGTGCTGGGTGCTCAGTGCTCAGGGTGCTGGGTGCTCAGTGCTCGGGGTGCTGGGTGCTCAGTGCTCGGTGTGCACGGTGCTCAGTGCTCGGGGTGGTGGGTGCTCAGTACTCGGGGTGCTCAGTGCTCAGTACTCAGGGTGCTGGGTGCTCAGTACTCAGGGTGCTGGGTGCTCATTGCTCGGGGTGCTGGGTCCTCAGTGTTACGGGTGCTGGGTGCTCAGTGCTCGGGGTGCTGGGTGCTCAGTGCTCGGGGCCCTGGGTGCTCAGTGCTCGGGGTGCTCGGTGCTCAGTACTCAGGGTTCTGGGTGCTCAGTGCTCAGGGTGCTCGGTGCTCAGTACTCAGGGTGCTGGGTGCTCAGTGCTCAGTGTGCTCGGTGCTCAGTACGTTGGGTGCTCAGTACTCAGGGTGTTGGGTGCTCTGTGCTCAGGGTGATCGGTGCTCAGTACTCAGGGTGATCAGTACTCAGGGTGCTGGGTGCTCACTGCTCGGGGTGCTGGGAGCTCAGTACTCAGGGTGCTGGGTGCTCAGTGCTCGGGGTGCTGGGTGCTGAGTTCTCAGGGTGCTGGGTGCTCAGTACTCGGGGTGCTCGGTGCTCAGTACTCAGGGTGCTGGGTGCTCAGTACTCAGGGTGCTGGGTGCTCAGTGATCAGGGTGCTCTCTGCTCAGTACTCAGGGTGCTGGGTGCTCAGTGCTCAGGATGCTTGGTGCTCAGTACTCAGGGTGCTGGGTGCTCAGTGCTCAGGGTGATTGGTGCTCAGTCCTCAGGGTGCTCAGTACTCAGGGTGCTGGGTGCTCAGTGCTCAGGTTGCTCAGTACTCAGGGTGCTGGGTACTCAGTACTCAGGGTGCTGTGTGCTCAGTGATCGGGGTGCTGGGTGCTCAGTACTCAGGGTGCTGGGTGCTCAGTGCTCAGGGTGCTGGGTGCTCAGTACTCAGGGTGCTGGGTGCTCATTCTCGTGGTGCTGGGTGCTCAGTGCTCGGGGTGCTGGGTGCTCAGTACTCGGGGTGCTGGGTGCTCAGTGCTCAGCGTGCTGGGTGCTCAGTACTCAGGGTGCTCGGTTCTCAGTACTCAGGGTGCTGGGTGCTCATTCTCGGGGTGCTGGGTGCTCAGTGCTCAGGGTCCTCGGTGCTCAGAACTCAGGGTGCTCAGTACTCAGCGTGCTTTGTGCTCAGTGCTCAGGGTGCTGTTGGCTCAGTACTCAGGGTGCTGGGTGCTCAGTACTCACGGTGCTGGGTGCTCAGTACTCGGGGTGCTGGGTGCTCATTACTCAGTGTGCTGGGTGCTCAGTGCTAAGGGTGCTCGCTGCTCAGTAATCTTTTTGCTGGGTGCTCAGTACTCAGGGTGCTGGGTGCTCAGTGCTCAGGATGCTCGGTGCTCAGTACTTTTGGTGCAGGGTGCTCGGTACTCAGGGTGCTGGGTGCTCAGTGCTCGGGTTGCTCGGTGCTCAGTACTCAGGGTGCTGGGTGCTCAGTACTCAGGGTGCTCAGTACTCAGTACTCAGGGTGCTGGGTGCTCAGTATTTGGGGTGTTGGGTGCTCAGTGCTCAGGGTGCTGGGTGCTCAGTGCTCGGGGTGCTGGGTGCTCAGTGCTCGGAGTGCTCGGTGCACAGTACTCAGGGTGCTGGGTGCTCAGTACTCAGGGTGCTGGGTGCTCAGTCCTCAGGGTGCTAAGTGCTCAGGGTGCTGGGTGCTCAGTGCTCGGGGAGCTCGGTGCTCAGTACTCAGGGTGCTGAGTGCTCAGGATGCTGGGTGCTCAGTGCTCGGGGAGCTCGGTGCTCAGTACTCAGGTTGCACAGTACTCAGGGGGCTGGGTACTCAGTGCTCAGGGTGCTGGGTGCTCAGTACTCAGGGTGCTCACTACTCAGGATGCTGGGTGCTCAGTACTCAGGGTGCTGGGTGCTCAGTACTCAGGGTGCTGGGTGCTCAGTCCTCAGGGTGCTAAGTGCTCAGGGTGCTGGGTGCTCAGTGCTCGGGGAGCTCGGTGCTCAGTACTCAGGGTGCTGAGTGCTCAGTACTCAGGGTGCTGGGTGCTCAGTACTCAGGGTGCTAGGTGCTCAGTGCTCGGGGTTTTGGGTGCTCAGTGCTCAGGGTGCTCAGTGCTCAGTACTCAGGGTGCTGGGTGCTCAGTATTCAGGGTGCTGGGTGCTCAGTGCTTGGGGTGCTGGGTGCTCAGTACTCAGGGTGCTGTTTGCTCAGTGCTCGGGGTGCTCGGTGCTCAGTACTCAAGGTGCTGGGTGCTCAGTGCTCACGGTGCTGGGTGCTCAGAACTCAGGGTGCTCAGTACTCAGGGTGCTGAGTGCTCAGTACTCAGGGTGCTGGGTGCTCAGTACTCAGGGTGCTCAGTGCTTGGGGTGCTGGGTGCTCAGTACTCAGGGTGCTGTTTGCTCAGTGCTCAGGGTGCTGGGTGCTGAGTACTCAGGGTGCTGGGTGCTCAGTACTCAGGGTGCTGGGTGCTCAGTGCTCGGGATGCTGGGTGCTCAGTGCTCGGGGTGCTGGGTGCTCAGTGCTCGGGGTGCTGGGTGCTCAGTGCTCAGGGTGCTGGGTGCTCAGTGCTCGGGGTGCTGGGTGCTCAGTGCTCGGGGTGCTCGGTGCTCAGTGCTCGGGGTGCTGGGTACTCAGTACTCGGGGTGCTCAGTGCTCAGTACTCAGGGTGCTGGGTGCTCAGTGCTGAGGGTGCTGGGTGCTCAGTGCTCGGGGTGCTGGGTGCTCGGTGCTCAGGTTGCTGGGTGCTCAGTACTCGGGGTGCTGGGTGCTCAGTACTCAGGGTGCTGGGTGCTCATTGCTCGGGGTGCTGGGTGCTCAGTGCTCCGGGTGCTGGGTGCTCAGTGCTCGGGGTGCTGGGTCCTCAGTGCTCAGGGTGCTGGGTGCTCAGTGCTCGGGGTGCTCGGTGCTCAGTACCCAGGGTTCTTTGTGCTCAGTGCTCAGGGTGCTCGGTGCTCAGTACTGAGGGTGCTGGGTGCTCAGTGCTCGGTGTGCTCGGTGCTCAGTACGTTGGGTGCTCAGTACTCAGGGTGCTGGGTGCTCAGTGCTCAGGGTGATCGGTGATCACTACTCAGCGTGCACAGTAATCAGGGAGCTGGGTGCTCAGTATTCAGGGTGCTCAGTGCTCGGGGTGCTGGGTGCTCAGTGCTCAGGGTCCTCGGTGCTCAGTACTCAGGGTGCTCAGTACTCAGCGTGCTTTGTGCTCAGTGCTCAGGGTGCTGGGTGCTCAGTACTCAGGGTGCTGAGTGCTCAGTACTCACGGTGCTGGGTGCTCAGTACTCAGGGTGCTCAGTACTCAGTACTCAGGGTGCTGGGTGCTCAGTGCTTGGGGTACTGGGTGCTCAGTGCTCAGGGTGCTGGGTGCTCAGTGCTCGGGGTGCTGGGTGCTCAGTACACGGGGTGCTCGGTGCTCAGTACTCAGGGTGCTGGGTGCTCAGAACTCAGGATGCTTGGTGCTCAGTGCTCAGGGTGCTGTGTGCTCAGTACTCAGGTTGCTGGGTGCTCAGTACTCAGGGTGCTGGGTGCTCAGTGCTCAGGGTGCTGCATGCTCAGTCCTCGGTGTGCTGGGTGCTAAGTGCTCAGGGTGCTGGGTACTCAGTGCTCAGTACACAGGGTGCTGAGTGCTCAGTGCACAGGGTGCTGGGTGCTCAGTACTCAGGGTGCTCAGTGCTCAGGGTGCTGGGTGCTCAGTGCTCAGGGTGCTGGGTGCTCAGTGCTCAGGGTGCTGGGTGCTCAGTACTCAGGGTGCTGGGTGCTCAGTGCTCAGGGTGCTGGGTGCTCAGTACTCAGGGTGCTGGGTCCTCAGTGCTCAGGGTGCTGGGTGCTCAGTGCTCGGGGTGCTCAGTATTCAGGGTGCTGGGTGTTCAGTGCTCAGGGTACTGGGTGCTCAGTACTCAGGGTGCTCGGTGCTTAGTACTCAGGGTGCTGGGTGCTCAGTACTCCGGGTGCTGGGTGCTCAGTGCTCTGGGTGCTCGGTGCTCAGTGCTCAGGGTGCTGGGTGCTCAGTACTCAGGGTGCTCATTGCTCAGGGTGCTGGGTGCTCATTACTCAGGGTGCTGGGTGCTCAGTACTCAGGGTGCTCAGTGCTCAGTACTCAGGGTGCTCAGTGCTCAGTTCTCAGGCTGCTCAGTGCTCAGGGTGCTGGGTGCTCAGTGCTCGGGGTGCTGGGTGCTCAGTGCTCACGGTGCTGTGTGCTCAGTACTCAGGGTGCTCAGTACTCAGGGTGCTGGGTGCTCAGTGCTCAGGGAGCTGGGTGCTCAGTGCTCAGGGTGCTGGGTGCTCAGAGCTCAGGGTGCTCGGTGCTCAGTGCTCAGGTTGCTGGGTGCTCAATACTCAGGGTGCTGGGTGCTCAGTACTCAGGGTGCTCAGTGCTCAGTACTCAGGGTGCTCAGTGCTCAGGGTGCTGGGTGCTCAGTGCTCGGGGTGCTGGGTACTCAGTCCTCAGGGTGCTGGGTGCTCAGTGCTCACGGAGCTCGGTGCTCAGTGCTCAGGGTGCTGGGTGCTCAGTACTCAGGGTGCTGGGTGCTCAGTGCTCGGGGTGCTGGGGGCTCAGTACTCAGGGTGCTGGGTGCTCAGTGCTCAGGGTGCTGGGTGCTCAGTGCTCGGGGTGCTGGGTGCTCATTAATCAGGGTGCTGGGTGCTCAGTACTCAGGGTGCTGGGTGCTCAGTGCTCGGGATGCTGGGTGCTCAGTGCTCGGGGTGCTGGGTGCTCAGTGTTCTGGGTGCTCAGTGCTCAGGGTGCTCGGTGCACAGTACTCAGGGTGCTGGGTGCTCAGTGCTCAGTGTGCTCGGTGCTCAGTACGTTGGGTGCTCAGTACTCAGGGTGTTGGGTGCTCAGTGCTCAGGGTAATCGGTGCTCAGTACTCAGGGTGCTCAGTACTCAGGGTGCTGGGTGCTCAGGGCTCGGGGTGCTGGGAGCTCAGTACTCAGGGTGTTGGGTGCTCAGTGCTCGGGGTACTGGGTGCTGAGTGCTCAGGGTGCTGGGTGCTCAGTACTCGGGGTGCTCGGTGCTCAGTACTCAGGGTGCTGGGTGCTCAGTACTCAGGGTGCTGGGTGCTCAGTGATCAGGGTGCTCTCTGCTCAGTACTCAGGGTGCTGGGTGCTCAGTGCTCAGGATGCTGGGTGCTCAGTACTCAGGGTGCTGGGTGCTCAGTGCTCAGGGTGATTGGATGCTCAGTCCTCAGGGTGCTCAGTACTCAGGGTGCTGGGTGCTCAGTGCTCAGGTTGCTCAGTACTCAGGGTGCTGGGTACTCAGTACTCAGGGTGCTGTGTGCTCAGTGCTCGGGGTGCTGGGTGCTCAGTACTCAGGGTGCTGGGTGCTCAGTGCTCAGGGTGCTGGGTGCTCAGTACTCAGGGTGCTGGGTGCTCATTCTCGTGGTGCTGGGTGCTCAGTGCTCGGGGTGCTTGGTGCTCAGTACTCGGGGTGCTGGGTGCTCAGTGCTCAGCGTGCTGGGTGCTCAGTACTCAGGGTGCTCGGTTCTCAGTACTCAGGGTGCTGGGTGCTCATTCTCGGGGTGCTGGGTGCTCAGTGCTCAGGGTCCTCGGTACTCAGTACTCAGGGTGCTCAGTACTCAGCGTGCTTTGTGCTCAGTGCTCAGGGTGCTGTTTGCTCAGTACTCAGGGTGCTGGGTGCTCAGTACTCACGGTGCTGGGTGCTCAGTACTCGGGGTGCTGGCTGCTCATTACTCAGTGTGCTGGGTGCTCAGTGCTAAGGGTGCTCGCTGCTCAGTAATCTTTTTGCTGGGTGCTCAGTACTCAGGGTGCTGGGTGCTCAGTGCTCAGGATGCTCGGTGCTCAGTACTTTTGGTGCTGGGTGCTCGGTACTCAGGGTGCTGGGTGCTCAGTGCTCGGGGTGCTCGGTGCTCAGTACTCAGGGTGCTGGGTGCTCAGTACTCAGGGTGCTCAGTACTCAGTACTCAGGGTGCTGGGTGCTCAGTGCTTGGGGTGTTGGGTGCTCAGTGCTCAGGGTGCTGGGTCCTCAGTGCTCGGGGTGCTGGGTGCTCAGTACTCGGAGTGCTCGGTGCTCAGTACTCAGGGTGTTGGGTGCTCAGTGCTCAGGTGCTGGGTGCTAAGTACTCAGGTTGCTGGGTGCTCAGTGCTCGGGTTGCTGGGTGCTCAGTGCTCGGGGTGCTCGGTGCTCAGTGCTCGGGGTGCTGGGTACTCAGTACTCGGGGTGCTCAGTGCTCAGTACTCAGGGTGCTGGGTGCTCAGTGCTCAGGGTGCTGGGTGCTCAGTGCTCGGGGTGCTGGGTGCTCGGTGCTCAGGTTGCTGGGTGCTCAGTACTCGGGGTGCTGGGTGCTCAGTACTCAGGGTGCTGGGTGCTCATTGCTCGGGGTGCTGGGTGCTCAGTGCTCCGGGTGCTGGGTGCTCAGTGCTCGGGGTGCTGGGTGCTCAGTGCTCAGGGTGCTGGGTGCTCAGTGCTCGGGGTGCTCGGTGCTCAGTACTCAGGGTTCTGTGTGCTCAGTGCTCCGGGTGCTGGGTGCTCAGTGCTCAGGGTACTGGGTGCTCAGTACTCAGGGTGCTCGGTGCTTAGTACTCAGGGTGCTGGGTGCTCAGTACTCAGGGTGCTCATTGCTCAGGGTGCTGGGTTCTCAGTACTCAGGGTGCTGGGTGCTCAGTACTCAGGGTGCTCAGTGCTCAGTACTCAGAGTGCTCAGTGCTCAGTACTCAGGGTGCTCAGTGCTCAGGGTGCTGGGTGCTCAGTGCTCGGGGTGCTGGGTGCTCAGTGCTCACGGTGCTGTGTGCTCAGTACTCAGGGTGCTGGGTGCTCAGTGCTCGGGGTGCTCAGTGCTCAGGGTGCTGGGTGCTCAATGCTCGGGGTGCTGGGTGCTCAGTGCTCAGGGTCCTCGGTGCTCAGTACTCAGGGTGCTCAGTACTCAGCGTGCTTTGTGCTCAGTGCTCAGGGTGCTGGGTGCTCAGTACTCACGGTGCTGGGTGCTCAGTACTCGGGGTGCTGGGTGCTCATTACTCAGTGTGCTGGGTGCTCAGGGCTCAGGGTGCTCGCTGCTCAGTACTCTTTTTGCTGGGTGCTCAGTACTCAGGGTGCTGGGTGCTCAGTGCTCCGGGTGCTCGGTGCTCAGTGCTCAGGATGCTCGGTGCTCAGTACTTTTGGTGCTGGGTGCTCGGTACTCAGGGTGCTGGGTTCTCAGTGCTCGGGGTGCTCCCTGCTCAGTACTCAGGGTGCTGGGTGCTCAGTGCTCAGGATGCTGGGTGCTCAGTACTCAAGGTGCTCAGTACTCAGTACTCAGGGTGCTGGGTGCTCAGTGCTTGGGGTTTTGGGTGCTCAGTGCTCAGGGTGCTGGGTGCTCAGTGCTCGGGGTGCTGGGTGCTCAGTACTCGGAGTGCTCGGTGCTCAGTACTCAGGGTGCTGGGTGCTCAGTGCTCAGGTGCTGGGTGCTAAGTACTCAGGTTGCTGGGTGCTCAGTACTCAGGTTGCACAGTACTCAGGGTGCTGGGTGCTCAGTGCTCGGGGTGCTGGGTGCTCAGTACTCAGGGTGCTCAGTACTCAGGGTGCTGGGTGCTCAGTGCTCAGGGAGCTGGGTGCTCAGTGCTCAGGGTGCTGGGTGCTCAGTGCTCGGGGTGCTGGGTGCTCAGTGCTCACGGTGCTGTGTGCTCAGTACTCAGGGTGCTCAGTACTCAGGGTGCTGGGTGCTCAGTGCTCAGGGAGCTGGGTGCTCAGTGCTCAGGGTGCTGGGTGCTCAGAGCTCAGGGTGCTCGGTGCTCAGTGCTCAGGTTGCTGGGTGCTCAATACTCAGGGTGCTGGGTGCTCAGTACTCAGGGTGCTCAGTGCTCAGTACTCAGGGTGCTCAGTGCTCAGGGTGCTGGGTGCTCAGTGCTCGGGGTGCTGGGTACTCAGTCCTCAGGGTGCTGGGTGCTCAGTGCTCACGGAGCTCGGTGCTCAGTGCTCAGGGTGCTGGGTGCTCAGTACTCAGGGTGCTGGGTGCTCAGTGCCCGGGGTGCTGGGGGCTCAGTACTCAGGGTGCTGGGTGCTCAGTGCTCAGGGTGCTGGGTGCTCAGTGCTCGGGGTGCTGGGTGCTCATTAATCAGGGTGCTGGGTGCTCAGTACTCAGGGTGCTGGGTGCTCAGTGCTCGGGATGCTGGGTGCTCAGTGCTCGGGGTGCTGGGTGCTCAGTGTTCTGGGTGCTCAGTGCTCAGGGTGCTCGGTGCACAGTACTCAGGGTGCTGGGTGCTCAGTGCTCAGTGTGCTCGGTGCTCAGTACGTTGGGTGCTCAGTACTCAGGGTGTTGGGTGCTCAGTGCTCAGGGTAATCGGTGCTCAGTACTCAGGGTGCTCAGTACTCAGGGTGCTGGGTGCTCAGGGCTCGGGGTGCTGGGAGCTCAGTACTCAGGGTGCTGGGTGCTCAGTGCTCGGGGTGCTGGGTGCTGAGTGCTCAGGGTGCTGGGTGCTCAGTACTCGGGGTGCTCGGTGCTCAGTACTCAGGGTGCTGGGTGCTCAGTACTCAGGGTGCTGGGTGCTCAGTGATCAGGGTGCTCTCTGCTCAGTACTCAGGGTGCTGGGTGCTCAGTGCTCAGGATGCTGGGTGCTCAGTACTCAGGGTGCTGGGTGCTCAGTGCTCAGGGTGATTGGTGCTCAGTCCTCAGGGTGCTCAGTACTCAGGGTGCTGGGTGCTCAGTGCTCAGGTTGCTCAGTACTCAGGGTGCTGGGTACTCAGTACTCAGGGTGCTGTGTGCTCAGTGCTCGGGGTGCTGGGTGCTCAGTACTCAGGGTGCTGGGTGCTCAGTGCTCAGGGTGCTGGGTGCTCAGTACTCAGGGTGCTGGGTGCTCATTCACGTGGTGCTGGGTGCTCAGTGCTCGGGGTGCTTGGTGCTCAGTACTCGGGGTGCTGGGTGCTCAGTGCTCAGCGTGCTGGGTGCTCAGTACTCAGGGTGCTCGGTTCTCAGTACTCAGGGTGCTGGGTGCTCATTCTCGGGGTGCTGGGTGCTCAGTGCTCAGGGTCCTCGGTGCTCAGTACTCAGGGTGCTCAGTACTCAGCGTGCTTTGTGCTCAGTGCTCAGGGTGCTGTTTGCTCAGTACTCAGGGTGCTGGGTGCTCAGTACTCACGGTGCTGGGTGCTCAGTACTCGGGGTGCTGGGTGCTCATTACTCAGTGTGCTGGGTGCTCAGTGCTAAGGGTGCTCGCTGCTCAGTAATCTTTTTGCTGGGTGCTCAGTACTCAGGGTGCTGGGTGCTCAGTGCTCAGGATGCTCGGTGCTCAGTACTTTTGGTGCTGGGTGCTCGGTACTCAGGGTGCTGGGTGCTCAGTGCTCGGGGTGCTCGGTGCTCAGTACTCAGGGTGCTGGGTGCTCAGTACTCAGGGTGCTCAGTACTCAGTACTCAGGGTGCTGGGTGCTCAGTGCTTGGGGTGTTGGGTGCTCAGTGCTCAGGGTGCTGGGTGCTCAGTGCTCGGGGTGCTCGGTGCTCAGTACTCGGAGTGCTCGGTGCTCAGTACTCAGGGTGTTGGGTGCTCAGTGCTCAGGTGCTGGGTGCTAAGTACTCAGGTTGCTGGGTGCTCAGTGCTCGGGTTGCTGGGTGCTCAGTGCTCGGGGTGCTCGGTGCTCAGTGCTCGGGGTGCTGGGTACTCAGTACTCGGGGTGCTCAGTGCTCAGTACTCAGGGTGCTGGGTGCTCAGTGCTCAGGGTGCTGGGTGCTCAGTGCTCGGGGTGCTGGGTGCTCGGTGCTCAGGTTGCTGGGTGCTCAGTACTCGGGGTGCTGGGTGCTCAGTACTCAGGGTGCTGGGTGCTCATTGCTCGGGGTGCTGGGTGCTCAGTGCTCCGGGTGCTGGGTGCTCAGTGCTCGGGGTGCTGGGTGCTCAGTGCTCAGGGTGCTGGGTGCTCAGTGCTCGGGGTGCTCGGTGCTCAGTACTCAGGGTTCTGTGTGCTCAGTGCTCCGGGTGCTGGGTGCTCAGTGCTCAGGGTACTGGGTGCTCAGTACTCAGGGTGCTCGGTGCTTAGTACTCAGGGTGCTGGGTGCTCAGTACTCAGGGTGCTCATTGCTCAGGGTGCTGGGTTCTCAGTACTCAGGGTGCTGGGTGCTCAGTGCTCCGGGTGCTGGGTGCTCAGTACTCAGGGTGCTCAGTGCTCAGTACTCAGGGTGCTCAGTGCTCAGTACTCAGGGTGCTCAGTGCTCAGGGTGCTGGGTGCTCAGTGCTCGGGGTGCTGGGTGCTCAGTGCTCACGGTGCTGTGTGCTCAGTACTCAGGGTGCTCAGTACTCAGCGTGCTTTGTGCTCAGTGCTCAGGGTGCTGGGTGCTCAGTACTCAGGGTGCTGGGTGCTCAGTACTCACGGTGCTGGGTGCTCAGTACTCGGGGTGCTGGGTGCTCATTACTCAGTGTGCTGGGTGCTCAGGGCTCAGGGTGCTCGCTGCTCAGTACTCTTTTTGCTGGGTGCTCAGTACTCAGGGTGCTGGGTGCTCAGTGCTCGGGGTGCTGGGTGCTCAGTACTCGGAGTGCTCGGTGCTCAGTACTCAGGGTGCTGGGTGCTCAGTGCTCAGGTGCTGGGTGCTAAGTACTCAGGTTGCTGGGTGCTCAGTACTCAGGTTGCACAGTACTCAGGGTGCTGGGTGCTCAGTGCTCGGGGTGCTGGGTGCTCAGTACTCAGGGTGCTCAGTACTCAGGATGCTGGGTGCTCAGTACTCAGGGTGCTGGGTGCTCAGTACTCAGGGTGCTGGGTGCTCAGTCCTCAGGGTGCTAAGTGCTCAGGGTGCTGGGTGCTCAGTGCTCGGGGAGCTCGGTGCTCAGTACTCAGGGTGCTGAGTGCTCAGTACTCAGGGTGCTGGGTGCTCAGTACTCAGGGTGCTGGGTGCTCAGTGCTCGGGGTTTTGGGTGCTCAGTGCTCAGGGTGCTCAGTGCTGAGTACTCAGGGTGCTGGGTGCTCAGTACTCAGGGTGCTGGGTGCTCAGTGCTCGGGGTGCTGGGTGCTCAGTACTCAGGGTGCTGTTTGCTCAGTGCTCGGGGTGCTCGGTGCTCAGTACTCAAGGTGCTGGGTGCTCAGTGCTCACGGTGCTGGGTGCTCTGAACTCAGGGTGCTCAGTACTCAGGGTGCTGAGTGCTCAGTACTCAGGGTGCTGGGTGCTCAGTACTCAGGGTGCTGGGTGCTCAGTACTCAGGGTGCTGGGTCCTCAGTCCTCGGGGTGCTGGGTGCTCATTAATCAGGATGCTGGGTGCTCAGTACTCAGGGTGCTCAGTGCTTGGGGTGCTGGGTGCTCAGTACTCAGGGTGCTCAGTGCTTGGGGTGCTAGGTGCTCAGTACTCAGGGTGCTGGGTGCTCAGTACTCAGGGTGCTGGGTGCTCAGTACTCAGGGTGCTGGGTGCTCAGTGCTCGGGGTGCTGGGTGCTCAGTGCTCGGGGTGCTGGGTGCTCAGTGCTCGGGGTGCTGGGTGCTCAGTGCTCAGGGTGCTGGGTGCTCAGTGCTCGGGGTGCTGGGTGCTCAGTGCTCGGGGTGCTCGGTGCTCAGTGCTCGGGGTGCTGGGTACTCAGTACTCGGGGTGCTCAGTGCTCAGTACTCAGGGTGCTGGATGCTCAGTGCTCAGGGTGCTGGGTGCTCAGTGCTCGGGGTGCTGGGTGCTCGGTGCTCAGGTTGCTGGGTGCTCAGTACTCGGGGTGCTGGGTGCTCAGTACTCAGGGTGCTGGGTGCTCATTGCTCGGGGTGCTGGGTGCTCAGTGCTCCGGGTGCTGGGTGCTCAGTGCTCGGGGTGCTGGGTGCTCAGTGCTCAGGGTGCTGGGTGCTCAGTGCTCGGGGTGCTCGGTGCTCAGTACTCAGGGTTCTGTGTGCTCAGTGCTCCGGGTGCTGGGTGCTCAGTGCTCAGGGTACTGGGTGCTCAGTACTCAGGGTGCTCGGTGCTTAGTACTCAGGGTGCTGGGTGCTCAGTACTCAGGGTGCTCATTGCTCAGGGTGCTGGGTTCTCAGTACTCAGGGTGCTGGGTGCTCAGTACTCAGGGTGCTCAGTGCTCAGTACTCAGGGTGCTCAGTGCTCAGTACTCAGGGTGCTCAGTGCTCAGGGTGCTGGGTGCTCAGTGCTCGGGGTGCTGGGTGCTCAGTGCTCACGGTGCTGTGTGCTCAGTACTCAGGGTGCTGGGTGCTCAGTGCTCGGGGTGCTCGGTGCTCAGTGCTCAGGCTGCTGGGTGCTCAGTACTCAGGGTGCTCATTGCTCAGGGTGCTGGGTTCTCAGTACTCAGGGTGCTGGGTGCTCAGGACTCAGGGTGCTCAGTGCTCAGTACTCAGGGTGCTCAGTGCTCAGGGTGCCGGGTGCTCAGTGCTCGGGGTGCTGGGTGCTCAGTACTCAGGGTGCTCAGTGCTCAGTACTCAGGGTGCTCAGTGCTCAGTACTCAGGGTGCTCAGTGCTCAGGGTGCTGGGTGCTCAGTGCTCGGGGTGCTGGGTGCTCAGTGCTCACGGTGCTGTGTGCTCAGTACTCAGGGTGCTCAGTACTCAGGGTGCTGGGTGCTCAGTGCTCAGGGAGCTGGGTGCTCAGTGCTCAGGGTGCTGGGTGCTCAGAGCTCAGGGTGCTCGGTGCTCAGTGCTCAGGTTGCTGGGTGCTCAATACTCAGGGTGCTGGGTGCTCAGTACTCAGGGTGCTCAGTGCTCAGTACTCAGGGTGCTCAGTGCTCAGGGTGCTGGGTGCTCAGTGCTCGGGGTGCTGGGTACTCAGTCCTCAGGGTGCTGGGTGCTCAGTGCTCACGGAGCTCGGTGCTCAGTGCTCAGGGTGCTGGGTGCTCAGTACTCAGGGTGCTGGGTGCTCAGTGCCCGGGGTGCTGGGGGCTCAGTACTCAGGGTGCTGGGTGCTCAGTGCTCAGGGTGCTGGGTGCTCAGTGCTCGGGGTGCTGGGTGCTCATTAATCAGGGTGCTGGGTGCTCAGTACTCAGGGTGCTGGGTGCTCAGTGCTCGGGATGCTGGGTGCTCAGTGCTCGGGGTGCTGGGTGCTCAGTGTTCTTGGTGCTCAGTGCTCAGGGTGCTCGGTGCACAGTACTCAGGGTGCTGGGTGCTCAGTGCTCAGTGTGCTCGGTGCTCAGTACGTTGGGTGCTCAGTACTCAGGGTGTTGGGTGCTCAGTGCTCAGGGTAATCGGTGCTCAGTACTCAGGGTGCTCAGTACTCAGGGTGCTGGGTGCTCAGGGCTCGGGGTGCTGGGAGCTCAGTACTCAGGGTGCTGGGTGCTCAGTGCTCGGGGTGCTGGGTGCTGAGTGCTCAGGGTGCTGGGTGCTCAGTACTCGGGGTGCTCGGTGCTCAGTACTCAGGGTGCTGGGTGCTCAGTACTCAGGGTGCTGGGTGCTCAGTGATCAGGGTGCTCTCTGCTCAGTACTCAGGGTGCTGGGTGCTCAGTGCTCAGGATGCTGGGTGCTCAGTACTCAGGGTGCTGGGTGCTCAGTGCTCAGGGTGATTGGTGCTCAGTCCTCAGGGTGCTCAGTACTCAGGGTGCTGGGTGCTCAGTGCTCAGGTTGCTCAGTACTCAGGGTGCTGGGTACTCAGTACTCAGGGTGCTGTGTGCTCAGTGCTCGGGGTGCTGGGTGCTCAGTACTCAGGGTGCTGGGTGCTCAGTACTCAGGGTGCTCGGTGCACAGTACTCAGGGTGCTGGGTGCTCAGTGCTCAGTGTGCTCGGTGCTCAGTACGTTGGGTGCTCAGTACTCAGGGTGTTGGGTGCTCAGTGCTCAGGGTAATCGGTGCTCAGTACTCAGGGTGCTCAGTACTCAGGGTGCTGGGTGCTCAGGGCTCGGGGTGCTGGGAGCTCAGTACTCAGGGTGCTGGGTGCTCAGTGCTCGGGGTGCTGGGTGCTGAGTGCTCAGGGTGCTGGGTGCTCAGTACTCGGGGTGCTCGGTGCTCAGTACTCAGGGTGCTGGGTGCTCAGTACTCAGGGTGCTGGGTGCTCAGTGATCAGGGTGCTCTCTGCTCAGTACTCAGGGTGCTGGGTGCTCAGTGCTCAGGATGCTGGGTGCTCAGTACTCAGGGTGCTGGGTGCTCAGTGCTCAGGGTGATTGGTGCTCAGTCCTCAGGGTGCTCAGTACTCAGGGTGCTGGGTGCTCAGTGCTCAGGTTGCTAAGTACTCAGGGTGCTGGGTACTCAGTACTCAGGGTGCTGTGTGCTCAGTGCTCGGGGTGCTGGGTGCTCAGTACTCAGGGTGCTGGGTGCTCAGTGCTCAGGGTGCTGGGTGCTCAGTACTCAGGGTGCTGGGTGCTCATTCTCGTGGTGCTGGGTGCTCAGTGCTCGGGGTGCTTGGTGCTCAGTACTCGGGGTGCTGGGTGCTCAGTGCTCAGCGTGCTGGGTGCTCAGTACTCAGGGTGCTCGGTTCTCAGTACTCAGGGTGCTGGGTGCTCATTCTCGGGGTGCTGGGTGCTCAGTGCTCAGGGTCCTCGGTGCTCAGTACTCAGGGTGCTCAGTACTCAGCGTGCTTTGTGCTCAGTGCTCAGGGTGCTGTTTGCTCAGTACTCAGGGTGCTGGGTGCTCAGTACTCACGGTGCTGGGTGCTCAGTACTCGGGGTGCTGGGTGCTCATTACTCAGTGTGCTGGGTGCTCAGTGCTAAGGGTGCTCGCTGCTCAGTAATCTTTTTGCTGGGTGCTCAGTACTCAGGGTGCTGGGTGCTCAGTGCTCAGGATGCTCGGTGCTCAGTACTTTTGGTGCTGGGTGCTCGGTACTCAGGGTGCTGGGTGCTCAGTGCTCGGGGTGCTCGGTGCTCAGTACTCAGGGTGCTGGGTGCTCAGTACTCAGGGTGCTCAGTACTCAGTACTCAGGGTGCTGGGTGCTCAGTGCTTGGGGTGTTGGGTGCTCAGTGCTCAGGGTGCTGGGTGCTCAGTGCTCGGGGTGCTCGGTGCTCAGTACTCAGGGTGTTGGGTGCTCAGTGCTCAGGTGCTGGGTGCTAAGTACTCAGGTTGCTGGGTGCTCAGTGCTCGGGTTGCTGGGTGCTCAGTGCTCGGGGTGCTCGGTGCTCAGTGCTCGGGGTGCTGGGTACTCAGTACTCGGGGTGCTCAGTGCTCAGTACTCAGGGTGCTGGGTGCTCAGTGCTCAGGGTGCTGGGTGCTCAGTGCTCGGGGTGCTGGGTGCTCGGTGCTCAGGTTGCTGGGTGCTCAGTACTCGGGGTGCTGGGTGCTCAGTACTCAGGGTGCTGGGTGCTCATTGCTCGGGGTGCTGGGTGCTCAGTGCTCCGGGTGCTGGGTGCTCAGTGCTCGGGGTGCTGGGTGCTCAGTGCTCAGGGTGCTGGGTGCTCAGTGCTCGGGGTGCTCGGTGCTCAGTACTCAGGGTTCTGTGTGCTCAGTGCTCCGGGTGCTGGGTGCTCAGTGCTCAGGGTACTGGGTGCTCAGTACTCAGGGTGCTCGGTGCTTAGTACTCAGGGTGCTGGGTGCTCAGTACTCAGGGTGCTCATTGCTCAGGGTGCTGGGTTCTCAGTACTCAGGGTGCTGGGTGCTCAGTACTCAGGGTGCTCAGTGCTCAGTACTCAGGGTGCTCAGTGCTCAGTACTCAGGGTGCTCAGTGCTCAGGGTGCTGGGTGCTCAGTGCTCGGGGTGCTGGGTGCTCAGTGCTCACGGTGCTGTGTGCTCAGTACTCAGGGTGCTGGGTGCTCAGTGCTCGGGGTGCTCAGTGCTCAGGGTGCTGGGTGCTCAGTGCTCGGGGTGCTGGGTGCTCAGTGCTCAGGGTCCTCGGTGCTCAGTACTCAGGGTGCTCAGTACTCAGCGTGCTTTGTGCTCAGTGCTCAGGGTGCTGGGTGCTCAGTACTCAGGGTGCTGGGTGCTCAGTACTCACGGTGCTGGGTGCTCAGTACTCGGGGTGCTGGGTGCTCATTACTCAGTGTCCTGGGTGCTCAGGGCTCAGGGTGCTCGCTGCTCAGTACTCTTTTTGCTGGGTGCTCAGTACTCAGGGTGCTGGGTGCTCAGTGCTCCGGGTGCTCGGTGCTCAGTGCTCAGGATGCTCAGTGCTCAGTACTTTTGGTGCTGGGTGCTCGGTACTCAGGGTGCTGGGTGCTCAGTGCTCGGGGTGCTCCCTGCTCAGTACTCAGGGTGCTGGGTGCTCAGTGCTCAGGATGCTGGGTGCTCAGTACTCAAGGTGCTCAGTACTCAGTACTCAGGGTGCTGGGTGCTCAGTGCTTGGGGTTTTGGGTGCTCAGTGCTCAGGGTGCTGGGTGCTCAGTGCTCGGGGTGCTGGGTGCTCAGTACTCGGAGTGCTCGGTGCTCAGTACTCAGGGTGCTGGGTGCTCAGTGCTCAGGTGCTGGGTGCTAAGTACTCAGGTTGCTGGGTGCTCAGTACTCAGGTTGCACAGTACTCAGGGTGCTGGGTGCTCAGTGCTCGGGGTGCTGGGTGCTCAGTACTCAGGGTGCTCAGTACTCAGGATGCTGGGTGCTCAGTACTCAGGGTGCTGGGTGCTCAGTACTCAGGGTGCTGGGTGCTCAGTCCTCAGGGTGCTAAGTGCTCAGGGTGCTGGGTGCTCAGTGCTCGGGGAGCTCGGTGCTCAGTACTCAGGGTGCTGAGTGCTCAGTACTCAGGGTGCTGGGTGCTCAGTACTCAGGGTGCTGGGTGCTCAGTGCTCGGGGTTTTGGGTGCTCAGTGCTCAGGGTGCTCAGTGCTCAGTACTCAGGGTGCTGGGTGCTCAGTACTCAGGGTGCTGGGTGCTCAGTGCTCGGGGTGCTGGGTGCTCAGTACTCAGGGTGCTGTTTGCTCAGTGCTCGGGGTGCTCGGTGCTCAGTACTCAAGGTGCTGGGTGCTCAGTGCTCACGGTGCTGGGTGCTCTGAACTCAGGGTGCTCAGTACTCAGGGTGTTGAGTGCTCAGTACTCAGGGTGCTGGGTGCTCAGTACTCAGGGTGGTGGGTGCTCAGTACTCAGGGTGCTGGGTCCTCAGTCCTCGGGGTGCTGGGTGCTCATTAATCAGGATGCTGGGTGCTCAGTACTCAGGGTGCTCAGTGCTTGGGGTGCTGGGTGCTCAGTACTCAGGGTGCTCAGTGCTTCGGGTGCTGGGTGCTCAGTACTCAGGGTGCTGGTTGCTCAGTGCTCAGGGTGCTGGGTGCTGAGTACTCAGGGTGCTGGGTGCTCAGTACTCAGGGTGCTGGGTGCTCAGTGCTCGGGGTGCTGGGTGCTCAGTGCTCGGGGTGCTGGGTGCTCAGTGCTCGGGGTGCTGGGTGCTCAGTGCTCAGGGTGCTGGGTGCTCAGTGCTCGGCTTGCTGGGTGCTCAGTGCTCGGGGTGCTCGGTGCTCAGTGCTCGGGGTGCTGGGTACTCAGTACTCGGGATGCTCAGTGCTCAGTACTCAGGGTGCTGGATGCTCAGTGCTCAGGGTGCTGGGTGCTCAGTGCTCGGGGTGCTGGGTGCTTGGTGCTCAGGTTGCTGGGTGCTCAGTACTCGGGGTGCTGGGTGCTCAGTACTCAGGGTGCTGGGTGCTCATTGCTCGGGGTGCTGGGTGCTCAGTGCTCCGGGTGCTGGGTGCTCAGTGCTCGGGGTGCTGGGTGCTCAGTGCTCAGGGTGCTGGGTGCTCAGTGCTCGGGGTGCTCGGTGCTCAGTACTCAGGGTTCTGTGTGCTCAGTGCTCCGGGTGCTGGGTGCTCAGTGCTCAGGGTACTGGGTGCTCAGTACTCAGGGTGCTCGGTGCTTAGTACTCAGGGTGCTGGGTGCTCAGTACTCAGGGTGCTCATTGCTCAGGGTGCTGGGTTCTCAGTACTCAGGGTGCTGGGTGCTCAGTACTCAGGGTGCTCAGTGCTCAGTACTCAGGGTGCTCAGTGCTCAGTACTCAGGGTGCTCAGTGCTCAGGGTGCTGGGTGCTCAGTGCTCGGGGTGCTGGGTGCTCAGTGCTCACGGTGCTGTGTGCTCAGTACTCAGGGTGCTGGGTGCTCAGTGCTCGGGGTGCTCGGTGCTCAGTGCTCAGGCTGCTGGGTGCTCAGTACTCAGGGTGCTCATTGCTCAGGGTGCTGGGTTCTCAGTACTCAGGGTGCTGGGTGCTCAGTACTCAGGGTGCTCAGTGCTCAGTACTCAGGGTGCTCAGTGCTCAGTACTCAGGGTGCTCAGTGCTCAGGGTGCTGGGTGCTCAGTGCTCAGGGTCCTCGGTGCTCAGTACTCGGGGTGCTCAGTACTCAGCGTGCTTTGTGCTCAGTGCTCAGGGTGCTGGGTGCTCAGTCCTCAGGGTGCTGGGTGCTCAGTACTCACGGTGCTGGGTGCTCAGTACTCGGGGCGCTGGGTGCTCATTACTCAGTGTGCTGGGTGCTCAGTACTCAGGGTGCTGGGTGCTCAGTCCTCAGGGTGCTAAGTGCTCAGGGTGCTGGGTGCTCAGTGCTCGGCGAGCTCGGTGCTCAGTACTCAGGGTGCTGAGTGCTCAGTACTCAGGGTGCAGGGTGCTCAGTACTCAGGGTGCTGGGTGCTCAGTGCTCGGGGTTTTGGGTGCTCAGTGCTCAGGGTGCTCAGTGCTCAGTACTCAGGGTGCTGGGTGCTCAGTACTCAGGGTGCTGGGTGCTCAGTGCACGGGGTGCTAGGGGCTCAGTACTCAGGGTGCTGGGTGCTCAGTGCTCAGGGTGCTGGGTGCTCAGTGCTCAGGGTGCTCGGTTCTTAGTACTCATGGTACTCGGTGCTCGGGGTGCTGGGTGCTCAGTGCTCGGTGTGCTGGGTGCTCAGTGCACGGGGTGCTGGGTGCTGAGTGCTCGGTGTGCTGGGTGCTCAGTGCTCGGGGTGCTGGGTGCTCAGTGCGCGGGGTGCTGGGTGCTCAGTACTCAGGGTGCTCGGTGCTCAGTACTCAGGGTGCTGGGTGCTCAGTGTTCAGGGTGCTGGGTGCTCAGTACTCAGGGTGCTGGGTGCTCGGTACTCAGTACACTGGGTGCTCAGTACTCAGGGTGCTGGGTGCTCAGTGCTCGGGGTTTTGGGTGCTCAGTGCTCAGGGTGCTCAGTGCTCAGTACTCAGGGTGCTGGGTGCTCAGTACTCAGGGTGCTGGGTGCTCAGTGCTCGGGGTGCTGGGTGCTCAGTACTCAGGGTGCTGTTTGCTCAGTGCTCGGGGTGCTCGGTGCTCAGTACTCAAGGTGCTGGGTGCTCAGTGCTCACGGTGCTGGGTGCTCAGAACTCAGGGTGCTCAGTACTCAGGGTGCTGAGTGCTCAGTACTCAGGGTGCTGGGTGCTCAGTACTCAGGGTGCTGGGTGCTCAGTACTCAGGGTGCTGGGTGCTCAGTGCTCGGGGTGCTGTGTGCTCATTAATCAGGGTGCTGGGTGCTCAGTACTCAGGGTGCTCAGTGCTTCGGGTGCTGGGTGCTCAGTACTCAGGGTGCTCAGTGCTTGGGGTGGTGGGTGCTCAGTACTCAGGGTGCTGGTTGCTCAGTGCTCAGGGTGCTGGGTGCTGAGTACTCAGGGTGCTGGGTGCTCAGTACTCAGGGTGCTGGGTGCTCAGTGCTCGTGGTGCTGGGTGCTCAGTGCTCGGGGTGCTGGGTGCTCAGTGCTCAGGGTGCTGGGTGCTCAGTGCTCGGGGTGCTGGGTGCTCGGTGCTCAGGTTGCTGGGTGCTCAGTACTCGGGGTGCTGGGTGCTCAGTACTCAGGGTGCTGGGTGCTCATTGCTCGGGGTGCTGGGTGCTCAGTGCTCCGGGTGCTGGGTGCTCAGTGCTCGGGGTGCTCGGTGCTCAGTACTCAGGGTTCTGTGTGCTCAGTGCTCCGGGTGCTGGGTGCTCAGTGCTCAGGGTACTGGGTGCTCAGTACTCAGGGTGCTCGGTGCTTAGTACTCAGGGTGCTGGGTGCTCAGTACACAGGGTGCTCATTCCTCAGGGTGCTGGGTTCTCAGTACTCAGGGTGCTGGGTGCTCAGTACTCAGGGTGCTCAGTGCTCAGTACTCAGGGTGCTCAGTGCTCAGTACTCAGGGTGCTCAGTGCTCAGGGTGCTGGGTGCTCAGTGCTCGGGTTGCTGGGTGCTCAGTGCTCACGGTGCTGTGTGCTCAGTACTCAGGGTGCTGGGTCCTCAGTGCTCGGGGTGCTCGGTGCTCAGTGCTCAGGCTGCTGGGTGCTCAGTACTCAGGGTGCTCATTGCTCAGGGTGCTGGGTTCTCAGTACTCAGGGTGCTGGGTGCTCAGTACTCAGGGTGCTCAGTGCTCAGTACTCAGGGTGCTCAGTGCTCAGTACTCAGGGTGCTCAGTGCTCAGGGTGCTGGGTGCTCAGTGCTCGGGGTGCTGGGTGCTCAGTGCTCAGGGTCCTCGGTGCTCAGTACTCAGGGTGCTCAGTACTCAGCGTGCTTTGTGCTCAGTGCTCAGGGTGCTGGGTGCTCAGTCCTCAGGGTGCTCAGTGCTCAGTACTCAGGGTGCTGGGTGCTCAGTACTCAGGGTGCTGGGTGCTCAGTGCACGGGGTGCTAGGGGCTCAGTACTCAGGGTGCTGGGTGCTCAGTGCTCAGGGTGCTGGGTGCTCAGTGCTCAGGGTGCTCGGTTCTTAGTACTCATGGTACTCGGTGCTCGGGGTGCTGGGTGCTCAGTGCTCGGTGTGCTGGGTGCTCAGTGCACGGGGTGCTGGGTGCTGAGTGCTCGGTGTGCTGGGTGCTCAGTGCTCGGGATGCTGGGTGCTCAGTGCGCGGGGTGCTGGGTGCTCAGTACTCAGGGTGCTCGGTGCTCAGTACTCAGGGTGCTGGGTGCTCAGTGTTCAGGGTGCTGGGTGCTCAGTACTCAGGGTGCTGGGTGCTCGGTACTCAGTACACTGGGTGCTCAGTACTCAGGGTGCTGGGTGCTCAGTGCTCGGGGTTTTGGGTGCTCAGTGCTCAGGGTGCTCAGTGCTCAGTACTCAGGGTGCTGGGTGCTCAGTACTCAGGGTGCTGGGTGCTCAGTGCTCGGGGTGCTGGGTGCTCAGTACTCAGGGTGCTGTTTGCTCAGTGCTCGGGGTGCTCGGTGCTCAGTACTCAAGGTGCTGGGTGCTCAGTGCTCACGGTGCTGGGTGCTCAGAACTCAGGGTGCTCAGTACTCAGGGTGCTGAGTGCTCAGTACTCAGGGTGCTGGGTGCTCAGTACTCAGGGTGCTGGGTGCTCAGTACTCAGGGTGCTGGGTGCTCAGTGCTCGGGGTGCTGTGTGCTCATTAATCAGGGTGCTGGGTGCTCAGTACTCAGGGTGCTCAGTGCTTCGGGTGCTGGGTGCTCAGTACTCAGGGTGCTCAGTGCTTGGGGTGGTGGGTGCTCAGTACTCAGGGTGCTGGTTGCTCAGTGCTCAGGGTGCTGGGTGCTGAGTACTCAGGGTGCTGGGTGCTCAGTACTCAGGGTGCTGGGTGCTCAGTGCTCGTGGTGCTGGGTGCTCAGTGCTCGGGGTGCTGGGTGCTCAGTGCTCAGGGTGCTGGGTGCTCAGTGCTCGGGGTGCTGGGTGCTCGGTGCTCAGGTTGCTGGGTGCTCAGTACTCGGGGTGCTGGGTGCTCAGTACTCAGGGTGCTGGGTGCTCATTGCTCGGGGTGCTGGGTGCTCAGTGCTCCGGGTGCTGGGTGCTCAGTGCTCGGGGTGCTCGGTGCTCAGTACTCAGGGTTCTGTGTGCTCAGTGCTCCGGGTGCTGGGTGCTCAGTGCTCAGGGTACTGGGTGCTCAGTACTCAGGGTGCTCGGTGCTTAGTACTCAGGGTGCTGGGTGCTCAGTACTCAGGGTGCTCATTCCTCAGGGTGCTGGGTTCTCAGTACTCAGGGTGCTGGGTGCTCAGTACTCAGGGTGCTCAGTGCTCAGTACTCAGGGTGCTCAGTGCTCAGTACTCAGGGTGCTCAGTGCTCAGGGTGCTGGGTGCTCAGTGCTCGGGTTGCTGGGTGCTCAGTGCTCACGGTGCTGTGTGCTCAGTACTCAGGGTGCTGGGTCCTCAGTGCTCGGGGTGCTCGGTGCTCAGTGCTCAGGCTGCTGGGTGCTCAGTACTCAGGGTGCTCATTGCTCAGGGTGCTGGGTTCTCAGTACTCAGGGTGCTGGGTGCTCAGTACTCAGGGTGCTCAGTGCTCAGTACTCAGGGTGCTCAGTGCTCAGTACTCAGGGTGCTCAGTGCTCAGGGTGCTGGGTGCTCAGTGCTCGGGGTGCTGGGTGCTCAGTGCTCAGGGTCCTCGGTGCTCAGTACTCAGGGTGCTCAGTACTCAGCGTGCTTTGTGCTCAGTGCTCAGGGTGCTGGGTGCTCAGTCCTCAGGGTGCTGGGTGCTCAGTACTCACGGTGCTGGGTGCTCAGTACTCGAGGTGCTGGGTGCTCTTTACTCAGTGTGCTGGGTGCTCAGGGCTCAGGGTGCTCGCTGCTCAGTACTCTTTTTGCTGGGTGCTCAGTACTCAGGGTGCTGGGTGCTCAGTGCTCCGGGTGCTCGGTGCTCAGTGCTCAGGATGCTCAGTGCTCAGTACTTTTGGTGCTGGGTGCTCGGTACTCAGGGTGCTGGGTGCTCAGTGCTCGGGGTGCTCGGTGCTCAGTACTCAGGGTGCTGGGTGCTCAGTGCTCAGGATGCTGGGTGCTCAGTACTCAGGGTGCTCAGTACTCAGTTCTCAGGGTGCTGGGTGCTCAGTGCTTGGGGTGTTGGGTGCTCAGTGCTCAGGGTGCTGGGTGCTCAGTGCTCGGGGTGCTGGGTGCTCAGTACTCGGAGTGCTCGGTGCTCAGTACTCAGGGTGCTGGGTGCTCAGTGCTCAGGTGCTGGGTGCTAAGTACTCAGGTTGCTGGGTGCTCAGTACTCAGGTTGCACAGTACTCAGGGTGCTGGGTGCTCAGTGCTCGGGGTGCTGGGTGCTCAGTACTCAGGGTGCTCAGTACTCAGGATGCTGGGTGCTCAGTACTCAGGGTGCTGGGTGCTCAGTACTCAGGGTGCTGGGTGCTCAGTCCTCAGGGTGCTAAGTGCTCAGGGTGCTGGGTGCTCAGTGCTCGGGGAGCTCGGTGCTCAGTACTCAGGGTGCTGAGTGCTCAGTACTCAGGGTGCAGGGTGCTCAGTACTCAGGGTGCTGGGTGCTCAGTGCTCGGGGTTTTGGGTGCTCAGTGCTCAGGGTGCTCAGTGCTCAGTACTCAGGGTGCTGGGTGCTCAGTACTCAGGGTGCTGGGTGCTCAGTGCTCAGGGTGCTCGGTTCTTAGTACTCATGGTGCTCGGTTCTCGGGGTGCTGGGTGCTCAGTGCTCGGTGTGCTGGGTGCTCAGTGCACGGGGTGCTGGGTGCTGAGTGCTCGGTGTGCTGGGTGCTCAGTGCTCGGGGTGCTGGGTGCTCAGTGCTCGGGGTGCTGGGTGCTCAGTACTCAGGGTGCTCGGTGCTCAGTACTCAGGGTGCTGGGTGCTCAGTGTTCAGGGTGCTGGGTGCTCAGTACTCAGGGTGCTGGGTGCTCGGTACTCAGTACACTGGGTGCTCAGTACTCAGGGTGCTGGGTGCTCAGTGCTCGGGGTTTTGGGTGCTCAGTGCTCAGGGTGCTGAGTGCTCAGTACTCAGGGTGCTGGGTGCTCAGTACTCAGGGTGCTGGGTGCTCAGTGCTCGGGGTGCTGGGTGCTCAGTACTCAGGGTGCTGTTTGCTCAGTGCTCGGGGTGCTCGGTGCTCAGTACTCAAGGTGCTGGGTGCTCAGTGCTCACGGTGCTGGGTGCTCAGAACTCAGGGTGCTCAGTACTCAGGGTGCTGAGTGCTCAGTACTCAGGGTGCTGGGTGCTCAGTACTCAGGGTGCTGGGTGCTCAGTACTCAGGGTGCTGGGTGCTCAGTGCTCGGGGTGCTGTGTGCTCATTAATCAGGGTGCTGGGTGCTCAGTACTCAGGGTGCTCAGTGCTTGGGGTGCTGAGTGCTCAGTACTCAGGGTGCTCAGTGCTTGGGGTGGTGGGTGCTCAGTTCTCAGGGTGCTGGTTGCTCAGTGCTCAGGGTGCTGCGTGCTGAGTACTCAGGGTGCTGGGTGCTCAGTACTCAGGGTGCTGGGTGCTCAGTGCTCGGGATGCTGGGTGCTCAGTGCTCGGGGTGCTGGGTGCTCAGTGCTCGGGGTGCTGGGTGCTCAGTGCTCAGGGTGCTGGGTGCTCAGTGCTCGGGGTGCTGGGTGCTCAGTGCTCGGGGTGCTCGGTGCTCAGTGCTCGGGGTGCTGGGTACTCAGTACTCGGGGTGCTCAGTGCTCAGTACTCAGGGTGCTGGGTGCTCAGTGCTCAGGGTGCTGGGTGCTCAGTGCTCGGGGTGCTGGGTGCTCGGTGCTCAAGTTGCTGGGTGCTCAGTACTCGGGGTGCTGGGTGCTCAGTACTCAGGGTGCTGGGTGCTCAGGGCTCAGGGTGCTCGCTGCTCAGTACTCTTTTTGCTGGGTGCTCAGTACTCAGGGTGCTGGGTGCTCAGTGCTCCGGGTGCTCGGTGCTCAGTGCTCAGGATGCTCGGTGCTCAGTACTTTTGGTGCTGGGTGCTCGGTACTCAGGGTGCTGGGTGCTCAGTGCTCGGGGTGCTCGGTGCTCAGTACTCAGGGTGCTGGGTGCTCAGTGCTCAGGATGCTGGGTGCTCAGTACTCAGGGTGCTCAGTACTCAGTACTCAGGGTGCTGGGTGCTCAGTGCTTGGGGTGTTGGGTGCTCAGTGCTCAGGGTGCTGGGTGCTCAGTGCTCGGGGTGCTGGGTGCTCAGTACTCGGAGTGCTCGGTGCTCAGTACTCAGGGTGCTGGGTGCTCAGTGCTCAGGTGCTGGGTGCTAAGTACTCAGGTTGCTGGGTGCTCAGTACTCAGGTTGCACAGTACTCAGGGTGCTGGGTGCTCAGTGCTCGGGGTGCTGGGTGCTCAGTACTCAGGGTGCTCAGTACTCAGGATGCTGGGTGCTCAGTACTCAGGGTGCTGGGTGCTCAGTACTCAGGGTGCTGGGTGCTCAGTCCTCAGGGTGCTAAGTGCTCAGGGTGCTGGGTGCTCAGTGCTCGGGGAGCTCGGTGCTCAGTACTCAGGGTGCTGAGTGCTCAGTACTCAGGGTGCAGGGTGCTCAGTACTCAGGGTGCTGGGTGCTCAGTGCTCGGGGTTTTGGGTGCTCAGTGCTCAGGGTGCTCAGTGCTCAGTACTCAGGGTGCTGGGTGCTCAGTACTCAGGGTGCTGGGTGCTCAGTGCACGGGGTGCTAGGGGCTCAGTACTCAGGGTGCTGGGTGCTCAGTGCTCAGGGTGCTGGGTGCTCAGTGCTCAGGGTGCTCGGTTCTTAGTACTCATGGTGCTCGGTTCTCGGGGTGCTGGGTGCTCAGTGCTCGGTGTGCTGGGTGCTCAGTGCACGGGGTGCTGGGTGCTGAGTGCTCGGTGTGCTGGGTGCTCAGTGCTCGGGGTGCTGGGTGCTCAGTGCTCGGGGTGCTGGGTGCTCAGTACTCAGGGTGCTCGGTGCTCAGTACTCAGGGTGCTGGGTGCTCAGTGTTCAGGGTGCTGGGTGCTCAGTACTCAGGGTGCTGGGTGCTCGGTACTCAGTACACTGGGTGCTCAGTACTCAGGGTGCTGGGTGCTCAGTGCTCGGGGTTTTGGGTGCTCAGTGCTCAGGGTGCTGAGTGCTCAGTACTCAGGGTGCTGGGTGCTCAGTACTCAGGGTGCTGGGTGCTCAGTGCTCGGGGTGCTGGGTGCTCAGTACTCAGGGTGCTGTTTGCTCAGTGCTCGGGGTGCTCGGTGCTCAGTACTCAAGGTGCTGGGTGCTCAGTGCTCACGGTGCTGGGTGCTCAGAACTCAGGGTGCTCAGTACTCAGGGTGCTGAGTGCTCAGTACTCAGGGTGCTGGGTGCTCAGTACTCAGGGTGCTGGGTGCTCAGTACTCAGGGTGCTGGGTGCTCAGTGCTCGGGGTGCTGTGTGCTCATTAATCAGGGTGCTGGGTGCTCAGTACTCAGGGTGCTCAGTGCTTGGGGTGCTGAGTGCTCAGTACTCAGGGTGCTCAGTGCTTGGGGTGGTGGGTGCTCAGTTCTCAGGGTGCTGGTTGCTCAGTGCTCAGGGTGCTGCGTGCTGAGTACTCAGGGTGCTGGGTGCTCAGTACTCAGGGTGCTGGGTGCTCAGTGCTCGGGATGCTGGGTGCTCAGTGCTCGGGGTGCTGGGTGCTCAGTGCTCGGGGTGCTGGGTGCTCAGTGCTCAGGGTGCTGGGTGCTCAGTGCTCGGGGTGCTGGGTGCTCAGTGCTCGGGGTGCTCGGTGCTCAGTGCTCGGGGTGCTGGGTACTCAGTACTCGGGGTGCTCAGTGCTCAGTACTCAGGGTGCTGGGTGCTCAGTGCTCAGGGTGCTGGGTGCTCAGTGCTCGGGGTGCTGGGTGCTCGGTGCTCAAGTTGCTGGGTGCTCAGTACTCGGGGTGCTGGGTGCTCAGTACTCAGGGTGCTGGGTGCTCATTGCTCGGGGTGCTGGGTGCTCAGTGCTCCGGGTGCTGGGTGCTCAGTGCTCGGGGTGCTGGGTGCTCAGTGCTCAGGGTGCTGGGTGCTCAGTGCTCGGGGTGCTCGGTGCTCAGTACTCAGGGTTCTGTGTGCTCAGTGCTCCAGGTGCTGGGTGCTCAGTGCTCAGGGTACTGGGTGCTCAGTACTCAGGGTGCTCGGTGCTTAGTACTCAGGGTGCTGGGTGCTCAGTACTCAGGGTGCTCATTGCTCAGGGTGCTGGGTTCTCAGTACTCAGGGTGCTGGGTGCTCAGTACTCAGGGTGCTCAGTGCTCAGTACTCAGGGTGCTCAGTGCTCAGTACTCAGGGTGCTCAGTGCTCAGGGTGCTGGGTGCTCAGTGCTCGGGGTGCTGGGTGCTCAGTGCTCACGGTGCTGTGTGCTCAGTACTCAGGGTGCTGGGTGCTCAGTGCTCGGGGTGCTCGGTGCTCAGTGCTCAGGCTGCTGGGTGCTCAGTACTCAGGGTGCTCATTGCTCAGGGTGCTGGGTTCTCAGTACTCAGGGTGCTGGGTGCTCAGTACTCAGCGTGCTTTGTGCTCAGTGCTCAGGGTGCTGGGTGCTCAGTCCTCAGGGTGCTGGGTGCTCAGTACTCACGGTGCTGGGTGCTCAGTACTCGGGGTGCTGGGTGCTCATTACTCAGTGTGCTGGGTGCTCAGGGCTCAGGGTGCTCGCTGCTCAGTACTCTTTTTGCTGGGTGCTCAGTACTCAGGGTGCTGGGTGCTCAGTGCTCCGGGTGCTCGGTGCTGAGTGCTCAGGATGCTCGGTGCTCAGTACTTTTGGTGCTGGGTGCTCGGTACTCAGGGTGCTGGGTGCTCAGTGCTCGGGGTGCTCGGTGCTCAGTACTCAGGGTGCTGGGTGCTCAGTGCTCAGGATGCTGGGTGCTCAGTACTCAGGGTGCTCAGTACTCAGTACTCAGGGTGCTGGGTGCTCAGTGCTTGGGGTGTTGGGTGCTCAGTGCTCAGGGTGCTGGGTGCTCAGTGCTCGGGGTGCTGGGTGCTCAGTACTCGGAGTGCTCGGTGCTCAGTACTCAGGGTGCTGGGTGCTCAGTGCTCAGGTGCTGGGTGCTAAGTACTCAGGTTGCTGGGTGCTCAGTACTCAGGTTGCACAGTACTCAGGGTGCTGGGTGCTCAGTGCCTGGGGTGCTGGGTGCTCAGTACTCAGGGTGCTCAGTACTCAGGATGCTGGGTGCTCAGTACTCAGGGTGCTGGGTGCTCAGTCCTCAGGGTGCTAAGTGCTCAGGGTGCTGGGTGCTCAGTGCTCGCGGAGCTCGGTGCTCAGTACTCAGGGTGCTGAGTGCTCAGTACTCAGGGTGCAGGGTGCTCAGTACTCAGGGTGCTGGGTGCTCAGTGCTTGGGGTTTTGGGTGCTCAGTGCTCAGGGTGCTCAGTGCTCAGTACTCAGGGTGCTGGGTGCTCAGTACTCAGGGTGCTGGGTGCTCAGTGCTCGGGGTGCTGGGTGCTCAGTACTCAGGGTGCTGTTTGCTCAGTGCTCGGGGTGCTCGGTGCTCAGTACTCAAGGTGCTGGGTGCTCAGTGCTCACGGTGCTGGGTGCTCTGAACTCAGGGTGCTCAGTACTCAGGGTGTTGAGTGCTCAGTACTCAGGGTGCTGGGTGCTCAGTACTCAGGGTGGTGGGTGCTCAGTACTCAGGGTGCTGGGTCCTCAGTCCTCGGGGTGCTGGGTGCTCATTAATCAGGATGCTGGGTGCTCAGTACTCAGGGTGCTCAGTGCTTGGGGTACTGGGTGCTCAGTACTCAGGGTGCTCAGTGCTTCGGGTGCTGGGTGCTCAGTACTCAGGGTGCTGGTTGCTCAGTGCTCAGGGTGCTGGGTGCTGAGTACTCAGGGTGCTGGGTGCTCAGTACTCAGGGTGCTGGGTGCTCAGTGCTCGGGGTGCTGGGTGCTCAGTGCTCGGGGTGCTGGGTGCTCAGTGCTCGGGGTGCTGGGTGCTCAGTGCTCAGGGTGCTGGGTGCTCAGTGCTCGGGGTGCTGGGTGCTCAGTGCTCGGGGTGCTCGGTGCTCAGTGCTCGGGGTGCTGGGTACTCAGTACTCGGGGTGCTCAGTGCTCAGTACTCAGGGTGCTGGATGCTCAGTGCTCAGGGTGCTGGGTGCTCAGTGCTCGGGGTGCTGGGTGCTCGGTGCTCAGGTTGCTGGGTGCTCAGTACTCGGGGTGCTGGGTGCTCAGTACTCAGGGTGCTGGGTGCTCATTGCTCGGGGTGCTGGGTGCTCAGTGCTCCGGGTGCTGGGTGCTCAGTGCTCGGGGTGCTGGGTGCTCAGTGCTCAGGGTGCTGGGTACTCAGTGCTCGGGGTGCTCGGTGCTCAGTACTCAGGGTTCTGTGTGCTCAGTGCTCCGGGTGCTGGGTGCTCAGTGCTCAGGGTACTGGGTGCTCAGTACTCAGGGTGCTCGGTGCTTAGTACTCAGGGTGCTGGGTGCTCAGTACTCAGGGTGCTCATTGCTCAGGGTGCTGGGTTCTCAGTACTCAGGGTGCTGGGTGCTCAGTACTCAGGGTGCTCAGTGCTCAGTACTCAGGGTGCTCAGTGCTCAGTACTCAGGGTGCTCAGTGCTCAGGGTGCTGGGTGCTCAGTGCTCGGGGTGCTGGGTGCTCAGTGCTCACGGTGCTGTGTGCTCAGTACTCAGGGTGCTGGGTGCTCAGTGCTCGGGGTGCTCGGTGCTCAGTGCTCAGGCTGCTGGGTGCTCAGTACTCAGGGTGCTCATTGCTCAGGGTGCTGGGTTCTCAGTACTCAGGGTGCTGGGTGCTCAGTACTCAGGGTGCTCAGTGCTCAGTACTCAGGGTGCTCAGTGCTCAGTACTCAGGGTGCTCAGTGCTCAGGGTGCTGGGTGCTCAGTGCTCAGGGTCCTCGGTGCTCAGTACTCAGGGTGCTCAGTACTCAGCGTGCTTTGTGCTCAGTGCTCAGGGTGCTGGGTGCTCAGTCCTCAGGGTGCTGGGTGCTCAGTACTCACGGTGCTGGGTGCTCAGTACTCGGGGCGCTGGGTGCTCATTACTCAGTGTGCTGGGTGCTCAGTGCTCAGGATGCTCGGTGCTCAGTACTTTTGGTGCTGGGTGCTCGGTACTCAGGGTGCTGGGTGCTCAGTGCTCGGGGTGCTCGGTGCTCAGTACTCAGGGTGCTGGGTGCTCAGTGCTCAGGATGCTGGGTGCTCAGTACTCAGGGTGCTCAGTACTCAGTACTCAGGGTGCTGGGTGCTCAGTGCTTGGGGTGTTGGGTGCTCAGTGCTCAGGGTGCTGGGTGCTCAGTGCTCGGGGTGCTGGGTGCTCAGTACTCGGAGTGCTCGGTGCTCAGTACTCAGGGTGCTGGGTGCTTAGTGCTCAGGTGCTGGGTGCTAAGTACTCAGGTTGCTGGGTGCTCAGTACTCAGGTTGCACAGTACTCAGGGTGCTGGGTGCTCAGTGCTCGGGGTGCTGGGTGCTCAGTACTCAGGGTGCTCAGTACTCAGGATGCTGGGTGCTCAGTACTCAGGGTGCTGGGTGCTCAGTACTCAGGGTGCTGGGTGCTCAGTCCTCAGGGTGCTAAGTGCTCAGGGTGCTGGGTGCTCAGTGCTCGGCGAGCTCGGTGCTCAGTACTCAGGGTGCTGAGTGCTCAGTACTCAGGGTGCAGGGTGCTCAGTACTCAGGGTGCTGGGTGCTCAGTGCTCGGGGTTTTGGGTGCTCAGTGCTCAGGGTGCTCAGTGCTCAGTACTCAGGGTGCTGGGTGCTCAGTACTCAGGGTGCTGGGTGCTCAGTGCTCGGGGTGCTGTGTGCTCATTAATCAGGGTGCTGGGTGCTCAGTACTCAGGGTGCTCAGTGCTTGGGGTGCTGGGTGCTCAGTACTCAGGGTGCTCAGTGCTTGGGGTGGTGGGTGCTCAGTACTCAGGGTGCTGGTTGCTCAGTGCTCAGGGTGCTGGGTGCTGAGTACTCAGGGTGCTGGGTGCTCAGTACTCAGGGTGCTGGGTGCTCAGTGCTCGTGGTGCTGGGTGCTCAGTGCTCGGGGTGCTGGGTGCTCAGTGCTCAGGGTGCTGGGTGCTCAGTGCTCGGGGTGCTGGGTGCTCGGTGCTCAGGTTGCTGGGTGCTCAGTACTCGGGGTGCTGGGTGCTCAGTACTCAGGGTGCTGGGTGCTCATTGCTCGGGGTGCTGGGTGCTCAGTGCTCCGGGTGCTGGGTGCTCAGTGCTCGGGGTGCTCGGTGCTCAGTACTCAGGGTTCTGTGTGCTCAGTGCTCCGGGTGCTGGGTGCTCAGTGCTCAGGGTACTGGGTGCTCAGTACTCAGGGTGCTCGGTGCTTAGTACTCAGGGTGCTGGGTGCTCAGTACTCAGGGTGCTCATTGCTCAGGGTGCTGGGTTCTCAGTACTCAGGGTGCTGGGTGCTCAGTACTCAGGGTGCTCAGTGCTCAGTACTCAGGGTGCTCAGTGCTCAGTACTCAGGGTGCTCAGTGCTCAGGGTGCTGGGTGCTCAGTGCTCGGGGTGCTGGGTGCTCAGTGCTCACGGTGCTGTGTGCTCAGTACTCAGGGTGCTGGGTCCTCAGTGCTCGGGGTGCTCGGTGCTCAGTGCTCAGGCTGCTGGGTGCTCAGTACTCAGGGTGCTCATTGCTCAGGGTGCTGGGTTCTCAGTACTCAGGGTGCTGGGTGCTCAGTACTCAGGGTGCTCAGTGCTCAGTACTCAGGGTGCTCAGTGCTCAGTACTCAGGGTGCTCAGTGCTCAGGGTGCTGGGTGCTCAGTGCTCGGGGTGCTGGGTGCTCAGTGCTCAGGGTCCTCGGTGCTCAGTACTCAGGGTGCTCAGTACTCAGCGTGCTTTGTGCTCAGTGCTCAGGGTGCTGGGTGCTCAGTCCTCAGGGTGCTGGGTGCTCAGTACTCACGGTGCTGGGTGCTCAGTACTCGAGGTGCTGGGTGCTCTTTACTCAGTGTGCTGGGTGCTCAGGGCTCAGGGTGCTCGCTGCTCAGTACTCTTTTTGCTGGGTGCTCAGTACTCAGGGTGCTGGGTGCTCAGTGCTCCGGGTGCTCGGTGCTCAGTGCTCAGGATGCTCGGTGCTCAGTACTTTTGGTGCTGGGTGCTCGGTACTCAGGGTGCTGGGTGCTCAGTGCTCGGGGTGCTCGGTGCTCAGTACTCAGGGTGCTGGGTGCTCAGTGCTCAGGATGCTGGGTGCTCAGTACTCAGGGTGCTCAGTACTCAGTTCTCAGGGTGCTGGGTGCTCAGTGCTTGGGGTGTTGGGTGCTCAGTGCTCAGGGTGCTGGGTGCTCAGTGCTCGGGGTGCTGGGTGCTCAGTACTCGGAGTGCTCGGTGCTCAGTACTCAGGGTGCTGGGTGCTCAGTGCTCAGGTGCTGGGTGCTAAGTACTCAGGTTGCTGGGTGCTCAGTACTCAGGTTGCACAGTACTCAGGGTGCTGGGTGCTCAGTGCTCGGGGTGCTGGGTGCTCAGTACTCAGGGTGCTCAGTACTCAGGATGCTGGGTGCTCAGTACTCAGGGTGCTGGGTGCTCAGTACTCAGGGTGCTGGGTGCTCAGTCCTCAGGGTGCTAAGTGCTCAGGGTGCTGGGTGCTCAGTGCTCGGGGAGCTCGGTGCTCAGTACTCAGGGTGCTGAGTGCTCAGTACTCAGGGTGCAGGGTGCTCAGTACTCAGGGTGCTGGGTGCTCAGTGCTCGGGGTTTTGGGTGCTCAGTGCTCAGGGTGCTCAGTGCTCAGTACTCAGGGTGCTGGGTGCTCAGTACTCAGGGTGCTGGGTGCTCAGTGCACGGGGTGCTAGGGGCTCAGTACTCAGGGTGCTGGGTGCTCAGTGCTCAGGGTGCTGGGTGCTCAGTGCTCAGGGTGCTCGGTTCTTAGTACTCATGGTGCTCGGTTCTCGGGGTGCTGGGTGCTCAGTGCTCGGTGTGCTGGGTGCTCAGTGCACGGGGTGCTGGGTGCTGAGTGCTCGGTGTGCTGGGTGCTCAGTGCTCGGGGTGCTGGGTGCTCAGTGCTCGGGGTGCTGGGTGCTCAGTACTCAGGGTGCTCGGTGCTCAGTACTCAGGGTGCTGGGTGCTCAGTGTTCAGGGTGCTGGGTGCTCAGTACTCAGGGTGCTGGGTGCTCGGTACTCAGTACACTGGGTGCTCAGTACTCAGGGTGCTGGGTGCTCAGTGCTCGGGGTTTTGGGTGCTCAGTGCTCAGGGTGCTGAGTGCTCAGTACTCAGGGTGCTGGGTGCTCAGTACTCAGGGTGCTGGGTGCTCAGTGCTCGGGGTGCTGGGTGCTCAGTACTCAGGGTGCTGTTTGCTCAGTGCTCGGGGTGCTCGGTGCTCAGTACTCAAGGTGCTGGGTGCTCAGTGCTCACGGTGCTGGGTGCTCAGAACTCAGGGTGCTCAGTACTCAGGGTGCTGAGTGCTCAGTACTCAGGGTGCTGGGTGCTCAGTACTCAGGGTGCTGGGTGCTCAGTACTCAGGGTGCTGGGTGCTCAGTGCTCGGGGTGCTGTGTGCTCATTAATCAGGGTGCTGGGTGCTCAGTACTCAGGGTGCTCAGTGCTTGGGGTGCTGAGTGCTCAGTACTCAGGGTGCTCAGTGCTTGGGGTGGTGGGTGCTCAGTTCTCAGGGTGCTGGTTGCTCAGTGCTCAGGGTGCTGCGTGCTGAGTACTCAGGGTGCTGGGTGCTCAGTACTCAGGGTGCTGGGTGCTCAGTGCTCGGGATGCTGGGTGCTCAGTGCTCGGGGTGCTGGGTGCTCAGTGCTCGGGGTGCTGGGTGCTCAGTGCTCAGGGTGCTGGGTGCTCAGTGCTCGGGGTGCTGGGTGCTCAGTGCTCGGGGTGCTCGGTGCTCAGTGCTCGGGGTGCTGGGTACTCAGTACTCGGGGTGCTCAGTGCTCAGTACTCAGGGTGCTGGGTGCTCAGTGCTCAGGGTGCTGGGTGCTCAGTGCTCGGGGTGCTGGGTGCTCGGTGCTCAAGTTGCTGGGTGCTCAGTACTCGGGGTGCTGGGTGCTCAGTACTCAGGGTGCTGGGTGCTCAGGGCTCAGGGTGCTCGCTGCTCAGTACTCTTTTTGCTGGGTGCTCAGTACTCAGGGTGCTGGGTGCTCAGTGCTCCGGGTGCTCGGTGCTCAGTGCTCAGGATGCTCGGTGCTCAGTACTTTTGGTGCTGGGTGCTCGGTACTCAGGGTGCTGGGTGCTCAGTGCTCGGGGTGCTCGGTGCTCAGTACTCAGGGTGCTGGGTGCTCAGTGCTCAGGATGCTGGGTGCTCAGTACTCAGGGTGCTCAGTACTCAGTACTCAGGGTGCTGGGTGCTCAGTGCTTGGGGTGTTGGGTGCTCAGTGCTCAGGGTGCTGGGTTCTCAGTGCTCGGGGTGCTGGGTGCTCAGTACTCGGAGTGCTCGGTGCTCAGTACTCAGGGTGCTGGGTGCTCAGTGCTCAGGTGCTGGGTGCTAAGTACTCAGGTTGCTGGGTGCTCAGTACTCAGGTTGCACAGTACTCAGGGTGCTGGGTGCTCAGTGCTCGGGGTGCTGGGTGCTCAGTACTCAGGGTGCTCAGTACTCAGGATGCTGGGTGCTCAGTACTCAGGGTGCTGGGTGCTCAGTACTCAGGGTGCTGGGTGCTCAGTCCTCAGGGTGCAAAGTGCTCAGGGTGTTGGGTGCTCAGTGCTCGGGGAGCTCGGTGCTCAGTACTCAGGGTGCTGAGTGCTCAGTACTCAGGGTGCAGGGTGCTCAGTACTCAGGGTGCTGGGTGCTCAGTGCTCGGGGTTTTGGGTGCTCAGTGCTCAGGGTGCTCAGTGCTCAGTACTCAGGGTGCTGGGTGCTCAGTACTCAGGGTGCTGGGTGCTCAGTGCACGGGGTGCTAGGGGCTCAGTACACAGGGTGCTGGGTGCTCAGTAATCAGGGTGCTGGGTGCTCAGTGCTCAGGGTGCTCGGTTCTTAGTACTCATGGTGCTCGGTTCTCGGGGTGCTGGGTGCTCAGTGCTCGGTGTGCTGGGTGCTCAGTGCACGGGGTGCTGGGTGCTGAGTGCTCGGTGTGCTGGGTGCTCAGTGCTCGGGGTGCTGGGTGCTCAGTGCTCGGGGTGCTGGGTGCTCAGTACTCAGGGTGCTCGGTGCTCAGTACTCAGGGTGCTGGGTGCTCAGTGTTCAGGGTGCTGGGTGCTCAGTACTCAGGGTGCTGGGTGCTCGGTACTCAGTACACTGGGTGCTCAGTACTCAGGGTGCTGGGTGCTCAGTGCTCGGGGTTTTGGGTGCTCAGTGCTCAGGGTGCTGAGTGCTCAGTACTCAGGGTGCTGGGTGCTCAGTACTCAGGGTGCTGGGTGCTCAGTGCTCGGGGTGCTGGGTGCTCAGTACTCAGGGTGCTGTTTGCTCAGTGCTCGGGGTGCTCGGTGCTCAGTACTCAAGGTGCTGGGTGCTCAGTGCTCACGGTGCTGGGTGCTCAGAACTCAGGGTGCTCAGTACTCAGGGTGCTGAGTGCTCAGTACTCAGGGTGCTGGGTGCTCAGTACTCAGGGTGCTGGGTGCTCAGTACTCAGGGTGCTGGGTGCTCAGTGCTCGGGGTGCTGTGTGCTCATTAATCAGGGTGCTGGGTGCTCAGTACTCAGGGTGCTCAGTGCTTGGGGTGCTGAGTGCTCAGTACTCAGGGTGCTCAGTGCTTGGGGTGGTGGGTGCTCAGTTCTCAGGGTGCTGGTTGCTCAGTGCTCAGGGTGCTGCGTGCTGAGTACTCAGGGTGCTGGGTGCTCAGTACTCAGGGTGCTGGGTGCTCAGTGCTCGGGATGCTGGGTGCTCAGTGCTCGGGGTGCTGGGTGCTCAGTGCTCGGGGTGCTGGGTGCTCAGTGCTCAGGGTGCTGGGTGCTCAGTGCTCGGGGTGCTGGGTGCTCAGTGCTCGGGGTGCTCGGTGCTCAGTGCTCGGGGTGCTGGGTACTCAGTACTCGGGGTGCTCAGTGCTCAGTACTCAGGGTGCTGGGTGCTCAGTGCTCAAGGTGCTGGGTGCTCAGTGCTCGGGGTGCTGGGTGCTCGGTGCTCAAGTTGCTGGGTGCTCAGTACTCGGGGTGCTGGGTGCTCAGTACTCAGGGTGCTGGGTGCTCATTGCTCGGGGTGCTGGGTGCTCAGTGCTCCGGGTGCTGGGTGCTCAGTGCTCGGGGTGCTGGGTGCTCAGTGCTCAGGGTGCTGGGTGCTCAGTGCTCGGGGTGCTCGGTGCTCAGTACTCAGGGTTCTGTGTGCTCAGTGCTCCGGGTGCTGGGTGCTCAGTGCTCAGGGTACTGGGTGCTCAGTACTCAGGGTGCTCGGTGCTTAGTACTCAGGGTGCTGGGTGCTCAGTACTCAGGGTGCTCATTGCTCAGGGTGCTGGGTTCTCAGTACTCAGGGTGCTGGGTGCTCAGTACTCAGGGTGCTCAGTGCTCAGTACTCAGGGTGCTCAGTGCTCAGTACTCAGGGTGCTCAGTGCTCAGGGTGCTGGGTGCTCAGTGCTCGGGGTGCTGGGTGCTCAGTGCTCACGGTGCTGTGTGCTCAGTACTCAGGGTGCTGGGTGCTCAGTGCTCGGGGTGCTCGGTGCTCAGTGCTCAGGCTGCTGGGTGCTCAGTACTCAGGGTGCTCATTGCTCAGGGTGCTGGGTTCTCAGTACTCAGGGTGCTGGGTGCTCAGTACTCAGCGTGCTTTGTGCTCAGTGCTCAGGGTGCTGGGTGCTCAGTCCTCAGGGTGCTGGGTGCTCAGTACTCACGGTGCTGGGTGCTCAGTACTCGGGGTGCTGGGTGCTCATTACTCAGTGTGCTGGGTGCTCAGGGCTCAGGGTGCTCGCTGCTCAGTACTCTTTTTGCTGGGTGCTCAGTACTCAGGGTGCTGGGTGCTCAGTGCTCCGGGTGCTCGGTGCAGAGTGCTCAGGATGCTCGGTGCTCAGTACTTTTGGTGCTGGGTGCTCGGTACTCAGGGTGCTGGGTGCTCAGTGCTCGGGGTGCTCGGTGCTCAGTACTCAGGGTGCTGGGTGCTCAGTGCTCAGGATGCTGGGTGCTCAGTACTCAGGGTGCTCAGTACTCAGTACTCAGGGTGCTGGGTGCTCAGTGCTTGGGGTGTTGGGTGCTCAGTGCTCAGGGTGCTGGGTGCTCAGTGCTCGGGGTGCTGGGTGCTCAGTACTCGGAGTGCTCGGTGCTCAGTACTCAGGGTGCTGGGTGCTCAGTGCTCAGGTGCTGGGTGCTAAGTACTCAGGTTGCTGGGTGCTCAGTACTCAGGTTGCACAGTACTCAGGGTGCTGGGTGCTCAGTGCCTGGGGTGCTGGGTGCTCAGTACTCAGGGTGCTCAGTACTCAGGATGCTGGGTGCTCAGTACTCAGGGTGCTGGGTGCTCAGTCCTCAGGGTGCTAAGTGCTCAGGGTGCTGGGTGCTCAGTGCTCGGGGAGCTCGGTGCTCAGTACTCAGGGTGCTGAGTGCTCAGTACTCAGGGTGCAGGGTGCTCAGTACTCAGGGTGCTGGGTGCTCAGTGCTTGGGGTTTTGGGTGCTCAGTGCTCAGGGTGCTCAGTGCTCAGTACTCAGGGTGCTGGGTGCTCAGTACTCAGGGTGCTGGGTGCTCAGTGCTCGGGGTGCTGGGTGCTCAGTACTCAGGGTGCTGTTTGCTCAGTGCTCGGGGTGCTCGGTGCTCAGTACTCAAGGTGCTGGGTGCTCAGTGCTCACGGTGCTGGGTGCTCTGAACTCAGGGTGCTCAGTACTCAGGGTGCTGAGTGCTCAGTACTCAGGGTGCTGGGTGCTCAGTACTCAGGGTGCTGGGTGCTCAGTACTCAGGGTGCTGGGTGCTCAGTCCTCGGGGTGCTGGGTGCTCATTAATCAGGGTGCTGGGTGCTCAGTACTCAGGGTGCTCAGTGCTTGGGGTGCTGGGTGCTCAGTACTCAGGGTGCTCAGTGCTTGGGGTGCTGGGTGCTCAGTACTCAGGGTGCTGGTTGCTCAGTGCTCAGGGTGCTGGGTGCTGAGTACTCAGGGTGCTGGGTGCTCAGTACTCAGGGTGCTGGGTGCTCAGTGCTCGGGGTGCTGGGTGCTCAGTGCTCGGGGTGCTGGGTGCTCAGTGCTCGGGGTGCTGGGTGCTCAGTGCTCAGGGTGCTGGGTGCTCAGTGCTCGGGGTGCTGGGTGCTCAGTGCTCGGGGTGCTCGGTGCTCAGTGCTCGGGGTGCTGGGTACTCAGTACTCGGGGTGCTCAGTGCTCAGTACTCAGGGTGCTGGGTGCTCAGTGCTCAGGGTGCTGGGTGCTCAGTGCTCGGGGTGCTGGGTGCTCGGTGCTCAGGTTGCTGGGTGCTCAGTACTCGGGGTGCTGGGTGCTCAGTACTCAGGGTGCTGGGTGCTCATTGCTCGGGGTGCTGGGTGCTCAGTGCTCCGGGTGCTGGGTGCTCAGTGCTCGGGGTGCTGGGTGCTCAGTGCTCAGGGTGCTGGGTGCTCAGTGCTCGGGGTGCTCGGTGCTCAGTACTCAGGGTTCTGTGTGCTCAGTGCTCCGGGTGCTGGGTGCTCAGTGCTCAGGGTACTGGGTGCTCAGTACTCAGGGTGCTCGGTGATTAGTACTCAGGGTGCTGGGTGCTCAGTACTCAGGGTGCTCATTGCTCAGGGTGCTGGGTTCTCAGTACTCAGGGTGCTGGGTGCTCAGTACTCAGGGTGCTCAGTGCTCAGTACTCAGGGTGCTCAGTGCTCAGTACTCAGGGTGCTCAGTGCTCAGGGTGCTGGGTGCTCAGTGCTCGGGGTGCTGGGTGCTCAGTGCTCACGGTGCTGTGTGCTCAGTACTCAGGATGCTGGGTGCTCAGTGCTCGGGGTGCTCGGTGCTCAGTGCTCAGGCTGCTGGGTGCTCAGTACTCAGGGTGCTCATTGCTCAGGGTGCTGGGTTCTCAGTACTCAGGGTGCTGGGTGCTCAGTACTCAGCGTGCTTTGTGCTCAGTGCTCAGGGTGCTGGGTGCTCAGTCCTCAGGGTGCTGGGTGCTCAGTACTCACGGTGCTGGGTGCTCAGTACTCGGGGTGCTGGTTGCTCATTACTCAGTGTGCTGGGTGCTCAGGGCTCAGGGTGCTCGCTGCTCAGTACTCTTTTTGCTGGGTGCTCAGTACTCAGGGTGCTGGATGCTCAGTGCTCCGGGTGCTCGGTGCTCAGTGCTCAGGATGCTCGGTGCTCAGTACTTTTGGTGCTGGGTGCTCGGTACTCAGGGTGCTGGGTGCTCAGTGCTCGGGGTGCTCGGTGCTCAGTACTCAGGGTGCTGGGTGCTCAGTGCTCAGGATGCTGGGTGCTCAGTACTCAGGGTGCTCAGTACTCAGTACTCAGGGTGCTGGGTGCTCAGTGCTTGGGGTGTTGGGTGCTCAGTGCTCAGGGTGCTGGGTGCTCAGTGCTCGGGGTGCTGGGTGCTCAGTACTCGGAGTGCTCGGTGCTCAGTACTCAGGGTGCTGGGTGCTCAGTGCTCAGGTGCTGGGTGCTAAGTACTCAGGTTGCTGGGTGCTCAGTACTCAGTTTGCACAGTACTCAGGGTGCTGGGTTCTCAGTGCTCGGGGAGCTCGGTGCTCAGTACTCAGGGTGCTGAGTGCTCAGTACTCAGGGTGCAGGGTGCTCAGTACTCAGGGTGCTGGGTGCTCAGTGCTCGGGGTTTTGGGTGCTCAGTGCTCAGGGTGCTCAGTGCTCAGTACTCAGGGTGCTGGGTGCTCAGTACTCAGGGTGCTGGGTGCTCAGTGCTCGGGGTGCTGGGTGCTCAGTACTCAGGGTGCTGTTTGCTCAGTGCTCGGGGTGCTCGGTGCTCAGTACTCAAGGTGCTGGGTGCTCAGTGCTCACGGTGCTGGGTGCTCTGAACTCAGGGTGCTCAGTACTCAGGGTGCTGAGTGCTCAGTACTCAGGGTGCTGGGTGCTCAGTACTCAGGGTGCTGGGTGCTCAGTACTCAGGGTGCTGGGTGCTCAGTCCTCGGGGTGCTGGGTGCTCATTAATCAGGGTGCTGGGTGCTCAGTACTCAGGGTGCTCAGTGCTTGGGGTGCTGGGTGCTCAGTACTCAGGGTGCTCAGTGCTTGGGGTGCTGGGTGCTCAGTACTCAGGGTGCTGGTTGCTCAGTGCTCAGGGTGCTGGGTGCTGAGTACTCAGGGTGCTGGGTGCTCAGTACTCAGGGTGCTGGGTGCTCAGTGCTCGGGGTGCTGGGTGCTCAGTGCTCGGGGTGCTGGGTGCTCAGTGCTCGGGGTGCTGGGTGCTCAGTGCTCAGGGTGCTGGCTACTCAGTACTCGGGGTGCTCAGTGCTCAGTACTCAGGGTGCTGGGTGCTGAGTACTCAGGGTGCTGGGTGCTCAGTACTCAGGGTGCTGGGTGCTCAGTGCTCGGGGTGCTGGGTGCTCAGTGCTCGGGGTGCTGGGTGCTCAGTGCTCGGGGTGCTCGGTGCTCAGTGCTCGGGGTGCTGGCTACTCAGTACTCGGGGTGCTCAGTGCTCAGTACTCAGGGTGCTGGGTGCTCAGTGCTCAGGGTGCTGGGTGCTCAGTGCTCGGGGTGCTGGGTGCTCGGTGCTCAGATTGCTGGGTGCTCAGTACTCGGGGTGCTGGGTGCTCAGTACTCAGGGTGCTGGGTGCTCATTGCTCGGGGTGCTGGGTGCTCAGTGCTCCGGGTGCTGGGTGCTCAGTGCTCGGGGTGCTGGGTGCTCAGTGCTCAGGGTGCTGGGTGCTCAGTGCTCGGGGTGCTCGGTGCTCAGTACTCAGGGTTCTGTGTGCTCAGTGCTCCGGGTGCTGGGTGCTCAGTGCTCAGGGTACTGGGTGCTCAGTACTCAGGGTGCTCGGTGCTTAGTACTCAGGGTGCTGGGTGCTCAGTACTCAGGGTGCTCATTGCTCAGGGTGCTGGGTTCTCAGTACTCAGGGTGCTGGGTGCTCAGTACTCAGGGTGCTCAGTGCTCAGTACTCAGGGTGCTCAGTGCTCAGTACTCAGGGTGCTCAGTGCTCAGGGTGCTGGGTGCTCAGTGCTCGGGGTGCTGGGTGCTCAGTGCTCACGGTGCTGTGTGCTCAGTACTCAGGGTGCTGGGTGCTCAGTGCTCGGGGTGCTCGGTGCTCAGTGCTCAGGCTGCTGGGTGCTCAGTACTCAGGGTGCTCATTGCTCAGGGTGCTGGGTTCTCAGTACTCAGGGTGCTGGGTGCTCAGTACTCAGGGTGCTCAGTGCTCAGTACTCAGGGTGCTCAGTGCTCAGTACTCAGGGTGCTAAGTGCTCAGGGTGCTGGGTGCTCAGTGCTCGGGGTGCTGGGTGCTCAGTGCTCACGGTGCTGTGTGCTCAGTACTCAGGGTGCTCAGTACTCAGGGTGCTGGGTGCTCAGTGCTCAGGGTGCTGGCTGCTCAGTGCTCAGGGTGCTGGGTGCTCAGTGCTCAGGGTGCTCGGTGCTCAGTGCTCAGGTTGCTGGATGTTCAATACTCAGGGTGCTGGGTGCTCAGTACTCAGGGTGCTCAGTGCTCAGTACTCAGGGTGCTCAGTGCTCAGGGTGCTGGGTGCTCAGTGCTCGGGGTGCTGGGTACTCAGTCCTCAGGGTGCTGGGTGCTCAGTGCTCAGGGTGCTGGGTGCTCAGTACTCAGGGTGCTGGGTGCTCAGTGCACGGGGTGCTAGGGGCTCAGTACTCAGGGTGCTGGGTGCTCAGTGCTCAGGGTGCTGGGTGCTCAGTGCTCAGGTTGCTCGGTTCTTAGTACTCATGGTGCTCGGTGCTCGGGGTGCTGGGTGCTCAGTGCTCGGTGTGCTGGGTGCTCAGTGCACGGGGTGCTGGGTGCTGAGTGCTCGGTGTGCTGGGTGCTCAGTGCTCGGGGTGCTGGGTGCTCAGTGCTCGGGGTGCTGGGTGCTCAGTACTCAGGGTGCTCGGTGCTCAGTACTCAGGGTGCTGGGTGCTCAGTGTTCAGGGTGCTGGGTGCTCAGTACTCAGGGTGCTGGGTGCTCGGTACTCAGTACACTGGGTGCTCAGTACTCAGGGTGCTGGGTGCTCAGTACTCAGGGTGCTCGGTGCTTGGGGTGCTTGGTGCTCAGTTCTCAGGGTGCTCAGTGCTTGGGATGCAGGGTGCTCAGTACTCAGGGTGCTGGTTGCTCAGTGCTCAGGGTGCTGGGTGCTGAGTACTCAGGGTGCTGGGTGCTCAGTACTCAGGGTGCTGGGTGCTCAGTTCTCGGTGTGCTGGGTGCTCAGTGCTCGGGTTGCTGGGTGCTCAGTGCTCGGGGTGCTGGGTGCTCAGTGCTCAGGGTGCTTGGTGCTCAGTGCTCGGGGTGCTGGGTGCTCAGTGCTCGGTGTGCTCGGTGCTCAGTGCTCGGGGTGGTGGGTGCTCAGTACTCGGGGTGCTCAGTGCTCAGTACTCAGGGTGCTGGGTGCTCAGTACTCAGGGTGCTGGGTGCTCATTGCTCGGGGTGCTGGGTCCTGAGTGTTACGGGTGCTGGGTGCTCAGTGCTCGGGGTGCTGGGTGCTCAGTGCTCGGGGCCCTGGGTGCTCAGTGCTCGGGGTGCTCGGTGCTCAGTACTCAGGGTGCTGGGTGCTCAGTGCTCAGTGTGCTCGGTGCTCAGTACGTTGGGTGCTCAGTACTCAGGGTGTTGGGTGCTCAGTGCTCAGGGTGATCGGTGCTCAGTACTCAGGGTGCTCAGTACTCAGGGTGCTGGGTGCTCAGTGCTCAGGATGCTCGGTGCTCAGTACTTTTGGTGCTGGGTGCTCGGTACTCAGGGTGCTGGGTGCTCAGTGCTCGGGGTGCTCGGTGCTCAGTACTCAGGGTGCTGGGTGCTCAGTACTCAGGGTGCTCAGTACTCAGTACTCAGGGTGCTGGGTGCTCAGTGCTTGGGGTGTTGGGTGCTCAGTGCTCAGGGTGCTGGGTGCTCAGTGCTCGGGGTGCTGGGTGCTCAGTACTCGGAGTGCTCGGTGCTCAGTACTCAGGGTGTTGGGTGCTCAGTGCTCAGGTGCTGGGTGCTAAGTACTCAGGTTGCTGGGTGCTCAGTACTCAGGTTGCACAGTACTCAGGGTGCTGGGTGCTCAGTGCTCGGGGTGCTGGGTGCTCAGTACTCAGGGTGCTCAGTACTCAGGATGCTGGGTGCTCAGTACTCAGGGTGCTTTGTGCTCAGTACTCAGGGTGCTGGGTGCTCAGTCCTCAGGGTGCTAAGTGCTCAGGGTGCTGGGTGCTCAGTGCTCGGGGAGCTCGGTGCTCAGTACTCAGGGTGCTGAGTGCTCAGGATGCTGGGTGCTCAGTGCTCGGGGAGCTCGGTGCTCAGTACTCAGGTTGCACAGTACTCAGGGTGCTGGGTACTCAGTGCTCGGGGGGCTGGGTGCTCAGTACTCAGGGTGCTCAGTACTCAGGATGCTGGGTGCTCAGTACTCAGGGTGCTGGGTGCTCAGTACTCAGGGTGCTGGGTGCTCAGTCCTCAGGGTGCTAAGTGCTCAGGGTGCTGGGTGCTCAGTGCTCGGGGAGCTCGGTGCTCAGTACTCAGGGTGCTGAGTGCTCAGTACTCAGGGTGCTGGGTGCTCAGTACTCAGGGTGCTAGGTGCTCAGTGCTCGGGGTTTTGGGTGCTCAGTGCTCAGGGTGCTCAGTGCTCAGTACTCAGAGTGCTGGGTGCTCAGTACTCAGGGTGCTGGGTGCTCAGTGCTTGGGGTGCTGTGTGCTCAGTACTCAGGGTGCTGTTTGCTCAGTGCTCGGGGTGCTCGGTGCTCAGTACTCAAGGTGCTGGGTGCTCAGTGCTCACGGTGCTGGGTGCTCAGAACTCAGGGTGCTCAGTACTCAGGGTGCTGAGTGCTCAGTACTCAGGGTGCTGGGTGCTCAGTACTCAGGGTGCTGGGTGCTCAGTACTCAGGGTGCTGCGTGCTCAGTGCTCGCGGTGCTGGGTGCTCATTAATGAGGGTGCTGGGTGCTCAGTACTCAGGGTGCTCAGTGCTTGGGGTGCTGGGTGCTCAGTACTCAGGGTGCTCAGTGCTTGGGGTGCTGGGTGCTCAGTACTCAGGGTGCTGGTTGCTCAGTGCTCAGGGTGCTGGGTGCTGAGTACTCCGGGTGCTGGGTGCTCAGTACTCAGGGTGCTGGGTGCTCAGTGCTCGGGATGCTGGGTGCTCAGTGCTCGGGGTGCTGGGTGCTCAGTGCTCAGGGTGCTGGGTGCTCAGTGCTCAGGGTGCTGGGTGCTCAGTGCTCGGGGTGCTGGGTGCTCAGTGCTCGGGGTGCTCGGTGCTCAGTGCTCGGGGTGCTGGGTACTCAGTACTCGGGGTGCTCAGTGCTCAGTACTCAGGGTGCTGGGTGCTCAGTGCTCAGGGTGCTGGGTGCTCAGTGCTCGGGGTGCTGGGTGCTCGGTGCTCAGGTTGCTGGGTGCTCAGTACTCGGGCTGCTGGGTGCTCAGTACTCAGGGTGCTGGGTGCTCATTGCTCGGGGTGCTGGGTGCTCAGTGCTCCGGGTGCTGGGTGCTCAGTGCTCGGGGTGCTGGGTGCTCAGTGCTCAGGGTGCTGGGTGCTCAGTGCTCGGGGTGCTCGGTGCTCAGTACTCAGGGTTCTGTGTGCTCAGTGCTCAGGGTGCTCGGTGCTCAGTACTCAGGGTGCTGGGTGCTCAGTGCTCGGTGTGCTCGGTGCTCAGTACGTTGGGTGCTCAGTACTCAGGGTGCTGGGTGCTCAGTGCTCAGGGTGATCGGTGATCACTACTCAGCGTGCACAGTAATCAGGGAGCTGGGTGCTCAGTATTCAGGGTGCTCAGTGCTCGGGGTGCTGGGTGCTCAGTACTCAGGGTGCTGGGTGCTCAGTACTCAGGGTTCTGGGTGCTCATTCTCGGGGTGCTGGGTGCTCAGTGCTCGGGGTGCTTGGTGCTCAGTACTCGGGGTGGTGGGTGCTCAGTGCTCAGCATGCTGGGTGCTCAGTACTCAGGGTGCTCGGTTCTCAGTACTCAGGGGGCTGGGTGCTCATTCTTGGTGTGCTGGGTGCTCAGTGCTCGGGGTGCTGGGTGCTCAGTGCTCAGGGTCCTCGGTGCTCGGTACTCAGGGTGCTCAGTACTCAGCGTGCTTTGTGCTCAGTGCTCAGGGTGCTGGGTGCTCAGTACTCAGGGTGCTGAGTGCTCAGTACTCACGGTGCTGGGTGCTCAGTACTCAGGGTGCTCAGTACTCAGTACTCAGGGTGCTGGGTGCTCAGTGCTTGGGGTACTGGGTGCTCAGTGCTCAGGGTGCTGGGTGCTCAGTGCTCGGGGTGCTGGGTGCTCAGTACACGGGGTGCTCGGTGCTCAGTACTCAGGGTGCTGGGTGCTCAGAACTCAGGATGCTTGGTGCTCAGTGCTCAGGGTGCTGTGTGCTCAGTACTAAGGTTGCTGGGTGCTCAGTACTCAGGGTGCTGGGTGCTCAGTGCTCAGGGTGCTGGGTGCTCAGTGCTCGGTGTGCTAGGTGCTCAGTGCTCAGGGTGCTGGGTACTCAGTGCTCAGTACACAGGGTGCTGAGTGCTCAGTGCTCGGGGTGCTGGGTGCTAAGTGCTCAGGGTGCTGGGTACTCAGTGCTCAGTACACAGGGTGCTGAGTGCTCAGTGCACAGGGTGCTGGGTGCTCAGTACTCAGGGTGCTCAGTGCTCAGGGTGCTGGGTGCTCAGTGCTCAGGGTGCTGGGTGCTCAGTACTCAGGGTGCTGGGTGCTCAGTGCTCAGGGTGCTGGGTGCTCAGTACTCAGGGTGCTGGGTCCTCAGTGCTCAGGGTGCTGGGTGCTCAGTGCTCGGGGTGCTCAGTACTCAGGGTGCTGGGTGTTCAGTGCTCAGGGTACTGGGTGCTCAGTACTCAGGGTGCTCGGTGCTTAGTACTCAGTGTGCTGGGTGCTCAGTACTCCGGGTGCTGGGTGCTCAGTGCTCGGGGTGCTCGGTGCTCAGTGCTCAGTGTGCTGGGTGCTCAGTACTCAGGGTGCTCATTGCTCAGGGTGCTGGGTGCTCATTACTCAGGGTGCTGGGTGCTCAGTACTCTGGGTGCTCAGTGCTCAGTACTCAGGGTGCTCAGTGCTCAGTACTCAGGGTGCTCAGTGCTCAGGGTGCTGGGTGCTCAGTGCTCGGGGAGCTGGGTGCTCAGTGCTCACGGTGCTGTGTGCTCAGTACTCAGGGTGCTCAGTACTCAGGGTGCTGGGTGCTCAGTGCTCAGGGTGCTGGGTGCTCAGTGCTCAGGGTGCTGGGTGCTCAGAGCTCAGGGTGCTGGGTGCTCAGTGCTCAGGGTGCTCGGTGTCAGTGCTCAGGTTGCTGGATGTTCAATACTCAGGGTGCTGGGTGCTCAGTACTCAGGGTGCTCAGTGCTCAGTACTCAGGGTGCTCAGTGCTCAGGGTGCTGGGTGCTCAGTGCTCGGGGTGCTGGGTACTCAGTCCTCAGGGTGCTGGGTGCTCAGTGCTCAGGGTGCTCGGTGCTCAGTGCTCAGGGTGCTGGGTGCTCAGTACTCAGGGTGCTGGGTGCTCAGTGCACGGGGTGCTAGGGGCTCAGTACTCAGGGTGCTGGGTGCTCAGTGCTCAGGGTGCTGGGTGCTCAGTGCTCAGGGTGCTCGGTTCTTAGTACTCATGGTGCTCGGTGCTCGGGGTGTTGGGTGCTCAGTGCTCGGGGTGCTGGGTGCTCAGTACTCAGGGTGCTCGGTGCTCAGTACTCAGGGTGCTGGGTGCTCAGTGCTCAGGGTGCTGGGTGCTCAGTGCTCAGGGTGCTCGGTTCTTAGTACTCATGGTGCTCGGTGCTCGGGGTGCTGGGTGCTCAGTGCTCGGTGTGCTGGGTGCTCAGTGCTCGGGGTGCTGGGTGCTCAGTGCTCGGGGTGCTGGGTGCTCAGTACTCAGGGTGCTCGGTGCTCAGTACTCAGGGTGCTGGGTGCTCAGTGTTCAGGGTGCTGGGTGCTCAGTACTCAGGGTGCTGGGTGCTCGGTACTCAGTACACTGGGTGCTCAGTACTCAGGGTGCTCTGTGCTCAGTACTCAGGGTGCTCGGTGCTTGGGGTGCTGGGTGCTCAGTTCTCAGGGTGCTCAGTGCTTGGGATGCAGGGTGCTCAGTACTCAGGGTGCTGGTTGCTCAGTGCTCAGGGTGCTGGGTGCTGAGTACTCAGGGTGCTGGGTGCTCAGTACTCAGGGTGCTGGGTGCTCAGTGCTCGGTGTGCTGGGTGCTCAGTGCTCGGGTTGCTGGGTGCTCAGTGCTCGGGGTGCTGGGTGCTCAGTGCTCAGGGTGCTTGGTGCTCAGTGCTCGGGGTGCTGGGTGCTCAGTGCTCGGTGTGCTCGGTGCTCAGTGCTCGGGGTGGTGGGTGCTCAGTACTCGGGGTGCTCAGTACTCAGGGTGCTGGGTGCTCAGTACTCAGCGTGCTGGGTGCTCATTGCTCGGGGTGCTGGGTCCTCAGTGTTACGGGTGCTGGGTGCTCAGTGCTCGGGGTGCTGGGTGCTCAGTGCTCGGGGCCCTGGGTGCTCAGTGCTCGGGGTGCTGGGTGCTCAGTGCTCGGGGCCCTGGGTGCTCAGTGCTCGGGGTGCTGGGTGCTCAGTGCTCAGGGTGCTGGGTGCTCATTGCTCGGGGTGCTGGGTCCTCAGTGTTACGGGTGCTGGGTGCTCAGTGCTCGGGGTGCTGGGTGCTCAGTGCTCGGGGCCCTGGGTGCTCAGTGCTCGGGGTGCTGGGTGCTCAGTACTCAGGGTTCTGGGTGCTCAGTGCTCAGGGTGCTCGGTGCTCAGTACTCAGGGTGCTGGGTGCTCAGTGCTCAGTGTGCTCGGTGCTCAGTACGTTGGGTGCTCAGTACTCAGGGTGTTGGGTGCTCAGTACTCAGGGTGCTGGGTGCTCAGTACTCAGGGTGCTGGGTGCTCAGGGCTCGGGGTGCTGGGTGCTCAGTACTCAGGGTGCTGGGTGCTCAGTGATCAGGGTGCTCTCTGCTCAGTACTCAGGGTGATGGGTGCTCAGTGCTCAGGGTGATGGGTGCTCAGTGCTCAGGATGCTGGGTGCTCAGTACTCAGGGTGCTGGGTGCTCAGTGCTCAGGGTGATTGGTGCTCAGTCCTCAGGGTGCTCAGTACTCAGGGTGCTGGGTGCTCAGTGCTCAGGTTGCTCAGTACTCAGGGTGCTGGGTACTCAGTACTCAGGGTGCTGTGTGCTCAGTGCTCGGGGTGCTGGGTGCTCAGTACTCAGGGTGCTGGGTGCTCAGTGCTCAGGGTGCTGGGTGCTCAGTACTCAGGGTGCTGGGTGCTCATTCTCGTGGTGCTGGGTGCTCAGTGCTCGGGGTGCTGGGTGCTCAGTACTCGGGGTGCTGGGTGCTCAGTGCTCAGCGTGCTGGGTGCTCAGTACTCAGGGTGCTCGGTTCTCAGTACTCAGGGTGCTGGGTGCTCATTCTCGGGGTGCTGGGTGCTCAGTGCTCAGGGTCCTCGGTGCTCAGTACCCAGGGTGCTCAGTACTCAGCGTGCTTTGTGCTCAGTGCTCAGGGTGCTGTTTGCTCAGTACTCAGGGTGCTGGGTGCTCAGTACTCACGGTGCTGGGTGCTCAGTACTCGGTGTGCTGGGTGCTCATTACTCAGTGTGCTGGGTGCTCAGTGCTAAGGGTGCTCGCTGCTCAGTAATCTTTTTGCTGGGTGCTCAGTACTCAGGGTGCTGGGTGCTCAGTGCTCAGGATGCTCGGTGCTCAGTACTTTTGGTGCCGGGTGCTCGGTACTCAGGGTGCTGGGTGCTCAGTGCTCGGGGTGCTCGGTGCTCAGTACTCAGGGTGCTGGGTGCTCAGTACTCAGGGTGCTCAGTACTCAGTACTCAGGGTGCTGGGTGCTCAGTGCTTGGGGTGTTGGGTGCTCAGTGCTCAGGGTGCTGGGTGCTCAGTGCTCGGGGTGCTGGGTGCTCAGTACTCGGAGTGCTCGGTGCTCAGTACTCAGGGTGTTGGGTGCTCAGTGCTCAGGTGCTGGGTGCTAAGTACTCAGGTTGCTGGGTGCTCAGTACTCAGGTTGCACAGTACTCAGGGTGCTGGGTGCTCAGTGCTCGGGGTGCTGGGTGCTCAGTACTCAGGGTGCTCAGTACTCAGGATGCTGGGTGCTCAGTACTCAGGGTGCTTTGTGCTCAGTACTCAGGGTGCTGGGTGCTCAGTCCTCAGGGTGCTAAGTGCTCAGGGTGCTGGGTGCTCAGTGCTCGGGGAGCTCGGTGCTCAGTACTCAGGGTGCTGAGTGCTCAGGATGCTGGGTGCTCAGTGCTCGGGGAGCTCGGTGCTCAGTACTCAGGTTGCACAGTACTCAGGGTGCTGGGTACTCAGTGCTCGGGGTGCTGGGTGCTCAGTACTCAGGGTGCTCAGTACTCAGGATGCTGGGTGCTCAGTACTCAGGGTGCTGGGTGCTCAGTACTCAGGGTGCTGGGTGCTCAGTCCTCAGGGTGCTAAGTGCTCAGGGTGCTGGGTGCTCAGTGCTCGGGGAGCTCGGTGCTCAGTACTCAGGGTGCTGAGTGCTCAGTACTCAGGGTGCTGGGTGCTCAGTACTCAGGATGCTAGGTGCTCAGTGCTCGGGGTTTTGGGTGCTCAGTGCTCAGGGTGCTCAGTGCTCAGTACTCAGGGTGCTGGGTGCTCAGTACTCAGGGTGCTGGGTGCTCAGTGCTTGGGGTGTTGGGTGCTCAGTACTCAGGGTGCTGTTTGCTCAGTGCTCGGGGTGCTCGGTGCTCAGTACTCAAGGTGCTGGGTGCTCAGTGCTCACGGTGCTGGGTGCTCAGAACTCAGGGTGCTCAGTACTCAGGGTGCTGAGTGCTCAGTACTCAGGGTGCTGGGTGCTCAGTACTCAGGGTGCTGGGTGCTCAGTACTCAGGGTGCTGCGTGCTCAGTGCTCGGGGTGCTGGGTGCTCATTAATCAGGGTGCTGGGTGCTCAGTACTCAGGGTGCTCAGTGCTTGGGGTGCTGGGTGCTCAGTACTCAGGGTGCTGGGTGCTCAGTACTCAGGGTGCTGGGTGCTCAGTCCTCAGGGTGCTAAGTGCTCAGGGTGCTGGGTGCTCAGTGCTCGGGGAGCTCGGTGCTCAGTACTCAGGGTGCTGAGTGCTCAGTACTCAGGGTGCTGGGTGCTCAGTACTCAGGGTGCTAGGTGCTCAGTGCTCGGGGTTTTGGGTGCTCAGTGCTCAGGGTGCTCAGTGCTCAGTACTCAGGGTGCTGGGTGCTCAGTACTCAGGGTGCTGGGTGCTCAGTGCTTGGGGTGCTGGGTGCTCAGTACTCAGGGTGCTGTTTGCTCAGTGCTCGCGGTGCTCGGTGCTCAGTACTCAAGGTGCTGGGTGCTCAGTGCTCACGGTGCTGGGTGCTCAGAACTCAGGGTGCTCAGTACTCAGGGTGCTGGGTGCTCAGTACTCAGGGTGCTGGGTGCTCAGTACTCAGGGTGCTGCGTGCTCAGTGCTCGGGGTGCTGGGTGCTCATTAATCAGGGTGCTGGGTGCTCAGTACTCAGGGTGCTCAGTGCTTGGGGTGCTGGGTGCTCAGTACTCAGGGTGCTCAGTGCTTGGGGTGCTGGGTGCTCAGTACTCAGGGTGCTGGTTGCTCAGTGCTCAGGGTGCTGGGTGCTGAGTACTCAGGGTGCTGGGTGCTCAGTACTCAGGGTGCTGGGTGCTCAGTGCTCGGGATGCTGGGTGCTCAGTGCTCGGGGTGCTGGGTGCTCAGTGCTCAGGGTGCTGGGTGCTCAGTGCTCAGGGTGCTGGGTGCTCAGTGCTCGGGGTGCTGGGTGCTCAGTGCTCGGGGTGCTCGGTGCTCAGTGCTCGGGGTGCTGGGTACTCAGTACTCGGGGTGCTCAGTGCTCAGTACTCAGGGTGCTGGGTGCTCAGTGCTCAGGGTGCTGGGTGCTCAGTACTCAGGGTGCTCAGTGCTCAGTTTGCTGGGTGCTGAGTGCTCAGGGTGCTGGGTGCTCAGTGCTCAGGGTGCTGGGTGCTCAGTACTCAGGGTGCTGGGTGCTCAGTGCTCAGGGTGCTGGGTGCTCAGTACTCAGGGTGCTGGGTCCTCAGTGCTCAGGGTGCTGGGTGCTCAGTGCTCGGGGTGCTCAGTACTCAGGGTGCTGGGTGTTCAGTGCTCAGGGTACTGGGTGCTCAGTACTCAGGGTGCTCGGTGCTTAGTACTCAGTGTGCTGGGTGCTCAGTACTCCGGGTGCTGGGTGCTCAGTGCTCGGTGTGCTCGGTGCTCAGTGCTCAGTGTGCTGGGTGCTCAGTACTCAGGGTGCTCATTGCTCAGGGTGCTGGGTGCTCATTACTCAGGGTGCTGGGTGCTCAGTACTCTGGGTGCTCAGTGCTCAGTACTCAGGGTGCTCAGTGCTCAGTACTCAGGGTGCTCAGTGCTCAGGGTGCTGGGTGCTCAGTGCTCGGGGTGCTGGGTGCTCATTGCTCACGGTGCTGTGTGCTCAGTACTCAGGGTGCTCAGTACTCAGGGTGCTGGGTGCTCAGTGCTCAGGGTGCTGGGTGCTCAGTGCTCAGGGTGCTGGGTGCTCAGAGCTCAGGGTGCTGGGTGCTCAGTGCTCAGGGTGCTCGGTGCTCAGTGCTCAGGTTGCTGGATGTTCAATACTCAGGGTGCTGGGTGCTCAGTACTCAGGGTGCTCAGTGCTCAGTACTCAGGGTGCTCAGTGCTCAGGGTGCTGGGTGCTCAGTGCTCGGGGTGCTGGGTACTCAGTCCTCAGGGTGCTGGGTGCTCAGTGCTCAGGGTGCTCGGTGCTCAGTGCTCAGGGTGCTGGGTGCTCAGTACTCAGGGTGCTGGGTGCTCAGTGCACGGGGTGCTAGGGGCTCAGTACTCAGGGTGCTGGGTGCTCAGTGCTCAGGGTGCTGGGTGCTCAGTGCTCAGGGTGCTCGGTTCTTAGTACTCATGGTGCTCGGTGCTCGGGGTGCTGGGTGCTCAGTGCTCGGGGTGCTGGGTGCTCAGTACTCAGGGTGCTTCGTGCTCAGTACTCAGGGTGCTGGGTGCTCAGTGCTCAGGGTGCTGGGTGCTCAGTGCTCAGGGTGCTCGGTTCTTAGTACTCATGGTGCTCGGTGCTCGGGGTGCTGGGTGCTCAGTGCTCGGTGTGCTGGGTGCTCAGTGCTCGGGGTGCTGGGTGCTCAGTGCTCGGGGTGCTGCGTGCTCAGTACTCAGGGTGCTCGGTGCTCAGTACTCAGGGTGCTGGGTGCTCAGTGTTCAGGGTGCTGGGTGCTCAGTACTCAGGGTGCTGGGTGCTCGGTACTCAGTACACTGGGTGCTCAGTACTCAGGGTGCTCTGTGCTCAGTACTCAGGGTGCTCGGTGCTTGGGGTGCTGGGTGCTCAGTTCTCAGGGTGCTCAGTGCTTGGGATGCAGGGTGCTCAGTACTCAGGGTGCTGGTTGCTCAGTGCTCAGGGTGCTGGGTGCTGAGTACTCAGGGTGCTGGGTGCTCAGTACTCAGGGTGCTGGGTGCTCAGTGCTCGGTGTGCTGGGTGCTCAGTGCTCGGGTTGCTGGGTGCTCAGTGCTCGGGGTGCTGGGTGCTCAGTGCTCAGGGTGCTTGGTGCTCAGTGCTCGGGGTGCTGGGTGCTCAGTGCTCGGTGTGCTCGGTGCTCAGTGCTCGGGGTGGTGGGTGCTCAGTACTCGGGGTGCTCAGTGCTCAGTACTCAGGGTGCTGGGTGCTCAGTACTCAGGGTGCTGGGTGCTCATTGCTCGGGGTGCTGGGTCCTCAGTGTTACGGGTGCTGGGTGCTCAGTGCTCGGGGTGCTGGGTGCTCAGTGCTCGGGGCCCTGGGTGCTCAGTGCTCGGGGTGCTTGGTGCTCAGTACTCAGGGTTCTGGGTGCTCAGTGCTCAGGGTGCTCGGTGCTCAGTACTCAGGGTGCTGGGTGCTCAGTGCTCAGTGTGCTCGGTGCTCAGTACGTTGGGTGCTCAGTACTCAGGGTGTTGGGTGCTCAGTACTCAGGGTGCTGGGTGCTCAGTACTCAGGGTGCTGGGTGCTCAGGGCTCGGGGTGCTGGGTGCTCAGTACTCAGGGTGCTGGGTGCTCAGTGCTCGGGGTGCTGGGTGCTGAGTGCTCAGGGTGCTGGGTGCTCAGTACTCGGGGTGCTCGGTGCTCAGTACTCAGGGTGCTGGGTGCTCAGTACTCAGGGTGCTGGGTGCTCAGTGATCAGGGTGCTCTCTGCTCAGTACTCAGGGTGCTGGGTGCTCAGTGCTCAGGATGCTGGGTGCTCAGTACTCAGGGTGCTGGGTGCTCAGTGCTCAGGGTGATTGGTGCTCAGTCCTCAGGGTGCTCAGTACTCAGGGTGCTGGGTGCTCAGTGCTCAGGTTGCTCAGTACTCAGGGTGCTGGGTACTCAGTACTCAGGGTGCTGTGTGCTCAGTGCTCGGGGTGCTGGGTGCTCAGTACTCAGGGTGCTGGGTGCTCAGTGCTCAGGGTGCTGGGTGCTCAGTACTCAGGGTGCTGGGTGCTCATTCTCGTGGTGCTGGGTGCTCAGTGCTCGGGGTGCTGGGTGCTCAGTACTCGGGGTGCTGGGTGCTCAGTGCTCAGCGTGCTGGGTGCTCAGTACTCAGGGTGCTCGGTTCTCAGTACTCAGGGTGCTGGGTGCTCATTCTCGGGGTGCTGGGTGCTCAGTGCTCAGGGTCCTCGGTGCTCAGTACCCAGGGTGCTCAGTACTCAGCGTGCTTTGTGCTCAGTGCTCAGGGTGCTGTTTGCTCAGTACTCAGGGTGCTGGGTGCTCAGTACTCACGGTGCTGGGTTCTCAGTACTCGGGGTGCTGGGTGCTCATTACTCAGTGTGCTGGGTGCTCAGTGCTAAGGGTGCTCGCTGCTCAGTAATCTTTTTGCTGGGTGCTCAGTACTCAGGGTGCTGGGTGCTCAGTGCTCAGGATGCTCGGTGCTCAGTACTTTTGGTGCCGGGTGCTCGGTACTCAGGGTGCTGGGTGCTCAGTGCTCGGGGTGCTCGGTGCTCAGTACTCAGGGTGCTGGGTGCTCAGTACTCAGGGTGCTCAGTACTCAGTACTCAGGGTGCTGGGTGCTCAGTGCTTGGGGTGTTGGGTGCTCAGTGCTCAGGGTGCTGGGTGCTCAGTGCTCGGGGTGCTGGGTGCTCAGTACTCGGAGTGCTCGGTGCTCAGTACTCAGGGTGTTGGGTGCTCAGTGCTCAGGTGCTGGGTGCTAAGTACTCAGGTTGCTGGGTGCTCAGTACTCAGGTTGCACAGTACTCAGGGTGCTGGGTGCTCAGTGCTCGGGGTGCTGGGTGCTCAGTACTCAGGGTGCTCAGTACTCAGGATGCTGGGTGCTCAGTACTCAGGGTGCTTTGTGCTCAGTACTCAGGGTGCTGGGTGCTCAGTCCTCAGGGTGCTAAGTGCTCAGGGTGCTGGGTGCTCAGTGCTCGGGGAGCTCGGTGCTCAGTACTCAGTGTGCTGAGTGCTCAGGATGCTGGGTGCTCAGTGCTCGGGGAGCTCGGTGCTCAGTACTCAGTTTGCACAGTACTCAGGGTGCTGGGTACTCAGTGCTCGGGGTGCTGGGTGCTCAGTACTCAGGGTGCTCAGTACTCAGGATGCTGGGTGCTCAGTACTCAGGGTGCTGGGTGCTCAGTACTCAGGGTGCTGGGTGCTCAGTCCTCAGGGTGCTAAGTGCTCAGGGTGCTGGGTGCTCAGTGCTCGGGGAGCTCGGTGCTCAGTACTCAGGGTGCTGAGTGCTCAGTACTCAGGGTGCTGGGTGCTCAGTACTCAGGGTGCTAGGTGCTCAGTGCTCGGGGTTTTGGGTGCTCAGTGCTCAGGGTGCTCAGTGCTCAGTACTCAGGGTGCTGGGTGCTCAGTACTCAGGGTGCTGGGTGCTCAGTGCTTGGGGTGCTGGGTGCTCAGTACTCAGGGTGCTGTTTGCTCAGTGCTCGGGGTGCTCGGTGCTCAGTACTCAAGGTGCTGGGTGCTCAGTGCTCACGGTGCTGGGTGCTCAGAACTCAGGGTGCTCAGTACTCAGGGTGCTGAGTGCTCAGTACTCAGGGTGCTGGGTGCTCAGTACTCAGGGTGCTGGGTGCTCAGTACTCAGGGTGCTGCGTGCTCAGAGCTCGGGGTGCTGGGTGCTCATTAATCAGGGTGCTGGGTGCTCAGTACTCAGGGTGCTCAGTGCTTGGGGTGCTGGGTGCTCAGTACTCAGGGTGCTGGGTGCTCAGTACTCAGGGTGCTGGGTGCTCAGTCCTCAGGGTGCTAAGTGCTCAGGGTGCTGGGTGCTCAGTGCTCGGGGAGCTCGGTGCTCAGTACTCAGGGTGCTGAGTGCTCAGTACTCAGGGTGCTGGGTGCTCAGTACTCAGGGTGCTAGGTGCTCAGTGCTCGGGGTTTTGGGTGCTCAGTGCTCAGGGTGCTCAGTGCTCAGTACTCAGGGTGCTGGGTGCTCAGTACTCAGGGTGCTGGGTGCTCAGTGCTTGGGGTGCTGGGTGCTCAGTACTCAGGGTGCTGTTTGCTCAGTGCTCGGGGTGCTCGGTGCTCAGTACTCAAGGTGCTGGGTGCTCAGTGCTCACGGTGCTGGGTGCTCAGAACTCAGGGTGCTCAGTACTCAGGGTGCTGAGTGCTCAGTACTCAGGGTGCTGGGTGCTCAGTACTCAGGGTGCTGGGTGCTCAGTACTCAGGGTGCTGCGTGCTCAGTGCTCGGGGTGCTGGGTGCTCATTAATCAGGGTGCTGGGTGCTCAGTACTCAGGGTGCTCAGTGCTTGGGGTGCTGGGTGCTCAGTACTCAGGGTGCTCAGTGCTTGGGGTGCTGGGTGCTCAGTACTCAGGGTGCTGGTTGCTCAGTGCTCAGGGTGCTGGGTGCTGAGTACTCAGGGTGCTGGGTGCTCAGTACTCAGGGTGCTGGGTGCTCAGTGCTCGGGATGCTGGGTGCTCAGTGCTCGGGGTGCTGGGTGCTCAGTGCTCAGGGTGCTGGGTGCTCAGTGCTCAGGGTGCTGGGTGCTCAGTGCTCGGGGTGCTGGGTGCTCAGTGCTCGGGGTGCTGGGTACTCAGTACTCGGGGTGCTCAGTGCTCAGTACTCAGGGTGCTGGGTGCTCAGTGCTCAGGGTGCTGGGTGCTCAGTGCTCGGGGTGCTGGGTGCTCGGTGCTCAGGTTGCTGGGTGCTCAGTACTCGGGGTGCTGGGTGCTCAGTACTCAGGGTGCTGTGTGCTCATTGCTCGGGGTGCTGGGTGCTCAGTGCTCCGGGTGCTGGGTGCTCAGTGCTCGGGGTGCTGGGTGCTCAGTGCTCAGGGTGCTGGGTGCTCAGTGCTCGGGGTGCTCGGTGCTCAGTACTCAGGGTTCTGTGTGCTCAGTGCTCAGGGTGCTCGGTGCTCAGTACTCAGGGTGCTGGGTGCTCAGTGCTCGGTGTGCTCGGTGCTCAGTACGTTGGGTGCTCAGTACTCAGGGTGCTGGGTGCTCAGTGCTCAGTTTGATCGGTGATCACTACTCAGCGTGCACAGTAATCAGGGAGCTGGGTGCTCAGTATTCAGGGTGCTCAGTGCTCGGGGTGCTGGGTGCTTAGTACTCAGGGTGCTGGGTGCTCAGGACTCAGCGTTCTGGGTGCTCATTCTCGGGGTGCTGGGTGCTCAGTGCTCAGGGTGCTGGGTGCTCAGTACTCGGGGTGGTGGGTGCTCAGTGCTCAGCATGCTGGGTGCTCAGTACTCAGGGTGCTCGGTTCTCAGTACTCAGGGGGCTGGGTGCTCATTCTTGGTGTGCTGGGTGCTCAGTGCTCGGGGTGCTGGGTGCTCAGTGCTCAGGGTCCTCGGTGCTCAGTACTCAGGGTGCTCAGTACTCAGCGTGCTTTGTGCTCAGTGCTCAGGGTGCTGGGTGCTCAGTACTCAGGGTGCTGAGTGCTCAGTACTCACGGTGCTGGGTGCTCAGTACTCAGGGTGCTCAGTACTCAGTACTCAGGGTGCTGGGTGCTCAGTGCTTGGGGTACTGGGTGCTCAGTGCTCAGGGTGCTGGGTGTTCAGTGCTCGGGGTGCTGGGTGCTCAGTACACGGGGTGCTCGGTGCTCAGTACTCAGGGTGCTGGGTGCTCAGAACTCAGGATGCTTGGTGCTCAGTGCTCAGGGTGCTGTGTGCTCAGTACTCAGGTTGCTGGGTGCTCAGTACTCAGGGTGCTGGGTGCTCAGTGCTCAGGGTGCTGGGTGCTCAGTGCTCGGTGTGCTAGGTGCTCAGTGCTCAGGGTGCTGGGTACTCAGTGCTCAGTACACAGGGTGCTGAGTGCTCAGTGCTCGGGGTGCTGGGTGCTAAGTGCTCAGGGTGCTGGGTACTCAGTGCTCAGTACACAGGGTGCTGAGTGCTCAGTGCACAGGGTGCTGGGTGCTCAGTACTCAGGGTGCTCAGTGCTCAGTTTGCTGGGTGCTCAGTGCTCAGGGTGCTGGGTGCTCAGTGCTCAGGGTGCTGGGTGCTCAGTACTCAGGGTGCTGGGTGCTCAGTGCTCAGGGTGCTGGGTGCTCAGTACTCAGGGTGCTGGGTCCTCAGTGCTCAGGGTGCTGGGTGCTCAGTGCTCGGGGTGCTCAGTACTCAGGCTGCTGGGTGTTCAGTGCTCAGTGTACTGGGTGCTCAGTACTCAGAGTGCTCGGTGCTTAGTACTCAGGGTGCTGGGTGCTCAGTACTCCGGGTGCTGGGTGCTCAGTGCTCGGGGTGCTTGGTGCTCAGTGCTCAGGGTGCTGGGTGCTCAGTACTCAGGGTGCTCATTGCTCAGGGTGCTGGGTGCTCATTACTCAGGGTGCTGGGTGCTCAGTACTCTGGGTGCTCAGTGCTCAGTACTCAGGGTGCTCGGTGCTCAGTACTCAGGGTGCTCAGTGCTCAGGGTGCTGGGTGCTCAGTGCTCGGGGTGCTGGGTGCTCAGTGCTCACGGTGCTGTGTGCTCAGTACTCAGGGTGCTCAGTACTCAGGGTGCTGGGTGCTCAGTGCTCAGGGTGCTTGGTGCCCAGTGCTCAGGGTGCTGGGTGCTCAGAGCTCAGGGTGCTCGGTGCTCAGTGCTCAGGTTGCTGGGTGCTCAATACTCAGGGTGCTGGGTGCTCAGTACTCAGGGTGCTCAGTGCTCAGTACTCAGGGTGCTCAGTGCTCAGGGTGCTGGGTGCTCAGTGCTCGGGGTGCTGGGTACTCAGTCCTCAGGGTGCTGGGTGCTCAGTGCTCAGGGTGCTCGGTGCTCAGTGCTCAGGATGCTGGGTGCTCAGTACTCAGGGTGCTGGGTGCTCAGTGCTCGGGGTGCTGGGGACTCAGTACTCAGGGTGCTGGGTGCTCAGTGCTCAGGGTGCTGGGTGCTCAGTGCTCAGGGTGCTGGGTGCTCATTAATCAGGGTGCTGGGTGCTCAGTACTCAGGGTGCTCAGTGCTTGGGGTGCTGGGTGCTCAGTACTCAGGGTGCTCAGTGCTTGGGGTGCTGGGTGCTCAGTACTCAGGGTGCTGGTTGCTCAGTGCTCAGGGTGCTGGGTGCTGAGTACTCAGGGTGCTGGGTGCTCAGTACTCAGGGTGCTGGGTGCTCAGTGCTCGGGATGCTGGGTGCTCAGTGCTCGGGGTGCTGGGTGCTCAGTGTTCGGGGTGCTGGGTGCTCAGTGCTCAGGGTGCTGGGTGCTGAGTACTCAGGGTGCTGGGTGCTCAGTACTCAGGGTGCTGGGTGCTCAGTGCTCGGTGTGCTGGGTGCTCAGTGCTCGGGTTGCTGGGTGCTCAGTGCTCGGGTTGCTGGGTGCTCAGTGCTCGGGGTGCTGGGTGCTCAGTGCTCAGGGTGCTGGGTGCTCAGTGCTCGGGGTGCTGGGTGCTCAGTGCTCGGTGTGCTCGGTGCTCAGTGCTCGGGGTGGTGGGTGCTCAGTACTCGGGGTGCTCAGTGCTCAGTACTCAGGGTGCTGGGTGCTCAGTACTCAGGGTGCTGGGTGCTCATTGCTCGGGGTGCTGGGTCCTCAGTGTTACGGGGGCTGGGTGCTCAGTGCTCGGGGTGCTGGGTGCTCAGTGCTCGGGGCCCTGGGTGCTCAGTGCTCGGGGTGCTCGGTGCTCAGTACTCAGGGTTCTGGGTGCTCAGTGCTCAGGGTGCTCGGTGCTCAGTACTCAGGGTGCTGGGTGCTCAGTGCTCAGTGTGCTCGGTGCTTAGTACGTTGGGTGCTCAGTACTCAGGGTGTTGGGTGCTCAGTGCTCAGGGTGATCTGTGCTCAGTACTCAGGGTGCTCAGTACTCAGGGTGCTGGGTGCTCAGTGCTCGGGGTGCTGGGTGCTGAGTGCTCAGGGTGCTGGCTGCTCAGTACTCGGGATGCTCGGTGCTCAGTACTCAGGGTGCTGGGTGCTCAGTACTCAGGGTGCTGGGTGCTCAGTGATCAGGGTGCTCTCTGCTCAGTACTCAGGGTGCTGGGTGCTCAGTGCTCAGGATGCTGGGTGCTCAGTACTCAGGGTGCTGGGTGCTCAGTGCTCAGAGTGATCGGTGCTCAGTCCTCAGGGTGCTCAGTACTCAGGGTGCTGGGTGCTCAGTGCTCAGGTTGCTCAGTACTCAGGGTGCTGGGTACTCAGTACTCAGGGTGCTGTGTGCTCTGTGCTCGGGGTGCTGGGTGCTCAGTACTCAGGGTGCTGGGTGCTCAGTGCTCAGGGTGCTGGGTGCTCAGTACTCAGGGTGCTGGGTGCTCATTCTCGTGGTGCTGGGTGCTCAGTGCTCGGGGTGCTGGGTGCTCAGTACTCGGGGTGCTGGGTGCTCAGTGCTCAGCGTGCTGGGTGCTCAGTACTCAGGGTGTTCGGTTCTCAGTACTCAGGGTGCTGGGTGCTCATTCTCGGGGTGCTGGGTGCTCAGTGCTCAGGGTCCTCGGTGCTCAGTACTCAGGGTGCTCTGTACTCAGCGTGCTTTGTGCTCAGTGCTCAGGGTGCTGGGTGCTCAGTACTCACGGTGCTGGGTGCTCAGTACTCACGGTGCTGGGTGCTCATTACTCGGGGTGCTGGGTGCTCATTACTCAGTGTGCTGGGTGCTCAGTGCTCAGGGTGCTCGCTGCTCAGTACTCTTTTTGCTGGGTGCTCAGTACTCAGGGTGCTGGGTGCTCAGTGCTCGGGGTGCTCGGTGCTCAGTGCTCAGGATGCTCAGTGCTCAGTACTTTTTGTGCTGGGTGCTCGGTACTCAGGGTGCTGGTTGCTCAGTGCTCGGGGTGCTCGATGCTCAGTACTCAGGGTGCTGGGTGCTCAGTGCTCAGGATGCTGGGTGCTCAGTACTCAGGGTGCTCAGTACTCAGTACTCAGGGTGCTGGGTGCTCAGTGCTTGGGGTGTTGGGTGCTCAGTGCTCAGGGTGCTGGGTGCTCAGTGCTCGGGGTGCTGGGTGCTCAGTACTCGGAGTGCTCGGTGCTCAGTACTCAGGGTGCTGGGTGCTCAGTGCTCAGGTGCTGGGTGCTAAGTACGCAGGTTGCTGGGTGCTCAGTACTCAGGTTGCGCAGTACTCAGGGTGCTGGGTGCTCAGTGCTCGGGGTGCTGGGTGCTCAGTACTCAGGGTGCTCAGTACTCAGGATGCTGGGTGCTCAGTACTCAGGGTGCTGGGTGCTCAGTGCTCGGGGTTTTGGGTGCTCAGTGCTCAGGGTGCTCAGTGCTCAGTACTCAGGGTGCTGGGTGCTCAGTACTCAGGGTGCTGGGTGCTCAGTGCTCGGGGTGCTGGCTGCTCAGTACTCATTGTGCTGTTTGCTCAGTGCTCGGGGTGCTCGGTGCTCAGTACTCAAGGTGCTGGGTGCTCAGTGCTCACGGTGCTGGGTGCTCAGAACTCAGGGTGCTCAGTACTCAGGGTGCTGAGTGCTCAGTACTCAGGGTGCTGGGTGCTCAGTACTCAGGGTGCTGGGTGCTCAGTACTCAGGGTGCTGGGTGCTCAGTGCTCGGGGTGCTGGGTGCTCATTAATCAGGGTGCTGGATGCTCAGTACTCAGGGTGCTCAGTGCTTGGGGTGCTGGGTGCTCAGTACGCAGGGTGCTCAGTGCTTGGGGTGCTGGGTGCTCAGTACTCAGGGTGCTGGTTGCTCAGTGCTCAGGGTGCTGGGTGCTGAGTACTCAGGGTGCTGGGTGCTCAGTACTCAGGGTGCTGGGTGCTCAGTGCTCGGGATGCTGGGTGCTCAGTGCTCGGGGTGCTGGGTGCTCAGTGCTCGGGGTGCTGGGTACTCAGTGCTCAGTACACAGGGTGCTGAGTGCTCAGTGCTCGGGGTGCTGGGTGCTCAGTGCTCAGTACTCAGGGTGCTGGGTGCTCAGTGCGCAGGGTGCTGGGTGCTCAGTACTCAGGGTGCTGGGTGCTCAGTGCTCAGTGTGCTGGGTGCTCAGTACTCAGGGTGCTGGGTCCTCAGTGCTCAGGGTGCTGGGTGCTCAGTGCTCGGGGTGCTCAGTACTCAGGGTGCTGTGTGTTCAGTGCTCAGGGTACTGGGTGCTCAGTACTCAGGGTGCTCGGTGCTTAGTACTCAGGGTGCTGGGTGCTCAGTACTCAGGGTGCTCATTGCTCAGGGTACTGGGTTCTCAGTACTCAGGGTGCTGGGTGCTCAGTACTCAGGGTGCTCAGTGCTCAGTACTCAGGGTGCTCAGTGCTCAGTACTCAGGGTGCTCAGTGCTCAGGGTGCTGGGTGCTCAGTGCTCGGGATGCTGGGTGCTCAGTGCTCACGGTGCTGTGTGCTCAGTACTCAGGGTGCTGGGTGCTCAGTGCTCGGGGTGCTCGGTGCTCAGAGCTCAGGGTGCTGGGTGCTCAGTACTCAGGGTGCTCATTGCTCAGGGTGCTGGGTTCTCAGTACTCAGGGTGCTGGGTGCTCAGTACTCAGGGTGCTCAGTGCTCAGGACTCAGGGTGCTCAGTGCTCAGTACTCAGGGTGCTCAGTGCTCAGGGTGCTGGGTGCTCAGTGCTCGGGGTGCTGGGTGCTCAGTGCTCACGGTGCTGTGTGCTCAGTACTCAGGGTGCTCAGTACTCAGGGTGCTGGGTGCTCATTGCTCAGGGTGCTGGCTGCTCAGTGCTCAGGGTGCTGGGTGCTCAGTGCTCAGGGTGCTCGGTGCTCAGTGCTCAGGTTGCTGGGTGCTCAATACTCAGGGTGCTGGGTGCTCAGTACTCAGGGTGCTCAGTGCTCAGTACTCAGGGTGCTCAGTGCTCAGGGTGCTGGGTGCTCAGTGCTCGGGGTGCTGGGTACTCAGTCCTCAGAGTGCTGGGTGCTCAGTGCTCAGGGTGCTCGGTGCTCAGTGCTCAGGGTGCTGGGTGCTCAGTACTCAGGGTGCTGGGTGCTCAGTGCACGGGGTGCTAGGGGCTCAGTACTCAGGGTGCTGGGTGCTCAGTGCTCAGGGTGCTGGGTGCTCAGTGCTCAGGGTGCTCGGTTCTTAGTACTCATGGTGCTCGGTGCTCGGGGTGCTGGGTGCTCAGTGCTCGGTGTGCTGGGTGCTCAGTGCACGGGGTGCTGGGTGCTGAGTGCTCGGTGTGCTGGGTGCTCAGTGCTCGGGGTGCTGGGTGCTCAGTGCTCGGGGTGCTGGGTGCTCAGTACTCAGGGTGCTCGGTGCTCAGTACTCAGGGTGCTGGGTGCTCAGTGCTCAGGGTGCTGGGTGCTCAGTACTCAGGGTGCTGGGTGCTCGGTGCTCAGTACACTGGGTGCTCAGTACTCAGGGTGCTGGGTGCTCAGTACTCAGGGTGCTCGGTGCTTGGGGTGCTGGGTGCTCAGTTCTCAGGGTGCTCAGTGCTTGGGGTGCAGGGTGCTCAGTACTCAGGGTGCTGGTTGCTCAGTGCTCAGGGTGCTGGGTGCTGAGTACTCAGGGTGCTGGGTGCTCAGTACTCAGAATGCTGGGTGCTCAGTGCTCTGTGTGCTGGGTGCTCAGTGCTCGGGTTGCTGGGTGCTCAGTGCTCGGGTTGCTGGGTGCTCAGTGCTCGGGGTGCTGGGTGCTCAGTGCTCAGGGTGCTGGGTGCTCAGTGCTCGGGGTGCTGGGTGCTCAGTGCTCGGTGTGCTCGGTGCTCAGTGCTTGGGGTGGTGGGTGCTCAGTACTCGGGGTGCTCAGTGCTCAGTACTCAGGGTGCTGGGTGCTCAGTACTCAGGGTGCTGGGTGCTCATAGCTCGGGGTGCTGGGTCCTCAGTGTTACGGGTGCTGGGTGCTCAGTGCTCGGGGTGCTGGGTGCTCAGTGCTCGGGGCCCTGGGTGCTCAGTGCTCGGGTTGCTCGGTGCTCAGTACTCAGGGTTCTGGGTGCTCAGTGCTCAGGGTGCTCGGTGCTCATTACTCAGGGTGCTGGGTGCTCAGTGCTCAGTGTGCTCGGTGCTCAGTACGTTGGGTGCTCAGTACTCAGGGTGTTGGGTGCTCAGTGCTCAGGGTGATCGGTGCTCAGTACTCAGGGTGCTCAGTACTCAGGGTGCTGGGTGCTCAGTGCTCAGGTTGCTCAGTACTCAGGGTGCTGGGTACTCAGTGCTCAGTGTGCTCGGTGCTCAGTACGTTGGGTGCTCAGTACTCAGGGTGCTGGGTGCTCAGGGCTCGGGGTGCTGGGAGCTCAGTACTCAGGGTGCTGGGTGCTCAGTGCTCGGGGTGCTGGGTGCTGAGTGCTCAGGGTGCTGGGTGCTCAGTACTCGGGGTGCTCGGTGCTCAGTACTCAGGGTGCTGGGTGCTCAGTACTCAGGGTGCTGGGTGCTCAGTGATCAGGGTGCTCTCTGCTCAGTACTCAGGGTGCTGGGTGCTCAGTGCTCAGGATGCTGGGTGCTCAGTACTCAGGGTGCTCGGTGCTCAGTGCTCAGGGCGATCGGTGCTCAGTCCTCAGGGTGCTCAGTACTCAGGGTGCTGGGTGCTCAATGCTCAGGTTCCTCAGTACTCAGGGTGCTGGGTACTCAGTACTCAGGGTGCTGTGTGCTCAGTGCTCGGGGTGCTGGGTGCTCAGTACTCAGGGTGCTGGGTGCTCAGTGCGCAGGGTGCTGGGTGCTCAGTACTCAGGGTGCTGGGTGCTCAGTGCTCGGGGTGCTGGGTGCTCAGTACTCGGGGTGCTGGGTGCTCAGTGCTCAGCGTGCTGGGTGCTCAGTACTCAGGGTGCTCGGTTCTCAGTACTCAGGGTGCTGGGTGCTCATTCTCGGGGTGCTGGGTGCTCAGTGCTCAGGGTCCTCGGTGCTCAGTACTCAGGGTGCTCAGTACTCAGCGTGCTTTGTGCTCAGTGCTCAGGGTGCTGGGTGCTCAGTCCTCAGGGTGCTGGGTGCTCAGTACTCACGGTGCTGGGTGCTCAGTACTCGGGGTGCTGGGTGCTCATTACTCAGTGTGCTGGGTGCTCAGTGCTCAGGGTGCTCGCTGCTCAGTACTCTTTTTGCTGGGTGCTCAGTACTCAGGGTGCTGGGTGCTCAGTGCTCAGGGTGCTGGGTGCTCAGTGCTCAGGGTGCTGGGTGCTCAGAGCTCAGGGTGCTCGGTGCTCAGTGCTCAGGTTGCTGGGTGCTCAATACTCAGGGTGCTGGGTGCTCAGTACTCAGGGTGCTCAGTGCTCAGTACTCAGGGTGCTCAGTGCTCAGGGTGCTGGGTGCTCAGTCCTCGGGGTGCTGGGTACTCAGTCCTCAGGGTGCTGGGTGCTCAGTGCTCAGGGTGCTCGGTGCTCAGTGCTCAGGGTGCTGGGTGCTCAGTACTCAGGGTGCTGGGTGCTCAGTGTTCGGGGTGCTGGGGGCTCAGTACTCAGGGTGCTGGGTGCTCAGTGCTCAGGGTGCTGGGTGCTCAGTGCTCGGGGTGCTGGGTGCTCATTAATCAGGGTGCTGGGTGCTCAGTGCTCGGGATGCTGGGTGCTCAGTGCTTGGGGTGCTGGGTGCTCAGTACTCAGGGTGCTCAGTGCTTGGGGTGCTGGGTGCTCAGTACTCAGGGTGCTGGTTGCTCAGTGCTCAGGGTGCTGGGTGCTGAGTACTCAGGGTGCTGGGTGCTCAGTACTCAGGGTGCTGGGTGCTCAATGCTCGGGATGCTGGGTGCTCAGTGCTCGGGGTGCTGGGTGCTCAGTGCTCGGGGTGCTGGGTGCTCAGTGCTCAGGGTGCTGGGTGCTGAGTACTCAGGGTGCTGGGTGCTCAGTACTCAGGGTGCTGGGTGCTCAGTGCTCGGTGTGCTGGGTGCTCAGTGCTCGGGTTGCTAGGTGCTCAGTGTTCGGGTTGCTGGGTGTTCAGTGCTCGGGGTGCTGGGTGCTCAGTGCTCAGGGTGCTGGGTGCTCAGTGCTCGGGGTGCTGGGTGCTCAGTGCTCGGTGTTCTCGGTGCTCAGTGCTCGGGGTCGTGGGTGCTCAGTACTCGGGGTGCTCAGTGCTCAGTACTCAGGGTGCTGGGTGCTCAGTACTCAGGGTGCTGGGTGCTCAGTACTCAGGGTGCTGGGTGCTCAGTGCTCGGGGTGCTGGGTGCTCATTAATCAGGGTGCTGGGTGCTCAGTACTCAGGGTGCTCAGTGCTTGGGGTGCTGGGTGCTCAGTACTCAGGGTGCTCAGTGCTTGGGGTGCTGGGTGCTCAGTACTCAGGGTGCTGGTTGCTCAGTGCTCAGGGTGCTGGGTGCTGAGTACTCAGGGTGCTGGGTGCTCAGTACTCAGGGTGCTCAGTGCTCAGGACTCAGGGTGCTCAGTGCTCAGTACTCAGGGTGCTCAGTGCTCAGGGTGCTGGGTGCTCAGTGCTCGGGGTGCTGGGTGCTCAGTGCTCACGGTGCTGTGTGCTCAGTACTCAGGGTGCTCAGTACTCAGGGTGCTGGGTGCTCAGTGCTCAGGGTGCTGGCTGCTCAGTGCTCAGGGTGCTGGGTGCTCAGTGCTCAGGGTGCTCGGTGCTCAGTGCTCAGGTTGCTGGGTGCTCAATACTCAGGGTGCTGGGTGCTCAGTACTCAGGGTGCTCAGTGCTCAGTACTCAGGGTGCTCAGTGCTCAGGGTGCTCAGTGCTCGGGGTGCTGGGTACTCAGTCCTCAGAGTGCTGGGTGCTCAGTGCTCAGGGTGCTCGGTGCTCAGTGCTCAGGGTGCTGGGTGCTCAGTACTCAGGGTGCTGGGTGCTCAGTGCACGGGGTGCTAGGGGCTCAGTACTCAGGGTGCTGGGTGCTCAGTGCTCAGGGTGCTGGGTGCTCAGTGCTCAGGGTGCTCGGTTCTTAGTACTCATGGTGCTCGGTGCTCGGGGTGCTGGGTGCTCAGTGCTCGGTGTGCTGGGTGCTCAGTGCACGGGGTGCTGGGTGCTGAGTGCTCGGTGTGCTGGGTGCTCAGTGCTCGGGGTGCTGGGTGCTCAGTGCTCGGGGTGCTGGGTGCTCAGTACTCAGGGTGCTCGGTGCTCAGTACTCAGGGTGCTGGGTGCTCAGTGCTCAGGGTGCTGGGTGCTCAGTACTCAGGGTGCTGGGTGCTCGGTGCTCAGTACACTGGGTGCTCAGTACTCAGGGTGCTGGGTGCTCAGTACTCAGGGTGCTCGGTGCTTGGGGTGCTGGGTGCTCAGTTCTCAGGGTGCTCAGTGCTTGGGGTGCAGGGTGCTCAGTACTCAGGGTGCTGGTTGCTCAGTGCTCAGGGTGCTGGGTGCTGAGTACTCAGGGTGCTGGGAGCTCAGTACTCAGGGTGCTGGGTGCTCAGTGCTCGGTGTGCTGGGTGCTCAGTGCTCGGGTTGCTGGGTGCTCAGTGCTCGGGTTGCTGGGTGGTCAGTACTCAGGGTGCTCAGTGCTTGGGGTGCTGGGTGCTCAGTACTCAGGGTGCTCAGTGCTTGGGGTGGTGGGTGCTCAGTACTCAGGGTGCTGGTTGCTCAGTGCTCAGGGTGCTGGGTGATGAGTACTCAGGGTGCTGGGTGCTCAGTACTCAGGGTGCTGGGTGCTCAGTGCTCGGGATGCTGGGTGCTCAGTGCTCGGGGTGCTGGGTGCTCAGTGCTCGGGGTGCTGGGTGCTCATTGCTCAGGGTGCTGGGTGCTGAGTACTCAGGGTGCTGGGTGCTCAGTACTCAGGGTGCTGGGTGCTCAGTGCTCGGTGTGCTGGGTGCTCAGTGCTCGGGTTGCTGGGTGCTCAGTGTTCGGGTTGCTGGGTGCTCAGTGCTCGGGGTGCTGGGTGCTCAGTGCTCAGGGTGCTGGGTGCTCAGTGCTCGGGGTGCTGGGTGCTCAGTACTCAGGGTGCTCAGTACTCAGGATGCTGGGTGCTCAGTACTCAGGGTGCTTTGTGCTCAGTACTCAGGGTGCTGGGTGCTCAGTCCTCAGGGTGCTAAGTGCTCAGGGTGCTGGGTGCTCAGTGCTCGGGGAGCTCGGTGCTCAGTACTCAGGGTGCTGAGTGCTCAGGATGCTGGGTGCTCAGTGCTCGGGGAGCTCGGTGCTCAGTACTCAGGTTGCTCAGTACTCAGGGTGCTGGGTACTCAGTGCTCGGGGTGCTGGGTGCTCAGTACTCAGGGTGCTCAGTACTCAGGATGCTGGGTGCTCAGTACTCAGGGTGCTGGGTGCTCAGTACTCAGGGTGCTGGGTGCTCAGTCCTCAGGGTGCTAAGTGCTCAGGGTGCTGGGTGCTCAGTGCTCGGGGAGCTCGGTGCTCAGTACTCAGGGTGCTGAGTGCTCAGGATGCTGGGTGCTCAGTGCTCGGGGAGCTCGGTGCTCAGTACTCAGGTTGCACAGTACTCAGGGTGCTGGGTACTCAGTGCTCGGGGTGCTGGGTGCTCAGTACTCAGGGTGCTCAGTACTCAGGATGCTGGGTGCTCAGTACTCAGGGTGCTGGGTGCTCAGTACTCAGGGTGCTGGGTGCTCAGTCCTCAGGGTGCTAAGTGCTCAGGCTGCTGGGTGCTCAGTGCTCGGGGAGCTCGGTGCTCAGTACTCAGGGTGCTGAGTGCTCAGTACTCAGGGTGCTGGGTGCTCAGTACTCAGGGTGCTTGGTGCTCAGTGCTCGGGGTTTTGGGTGCTCAGTGCTCAGTGTGCTCAGTGCTCAGTACTCAGGGTGCTGGGTGCTCAGTACTCAGGGTGCTGTGTGCTCAGTGCTCGAGGTGCTGGGTGTTCAGTACTCAGGGTGCTGTTTGCTCAGTGCTCGGGGTGCTCGGTGCTCAGTACTCAAGGTGCTGGGTGCTCAGTGCTCACGGTGCTGGGTGCTCAGAACTCAGGGTGCTCAGTACTCAGGGTGCTGAGTGCTCAGTACTCAGGGTGCTGGGTGCTCAGTACTCAGGGTGCTGGGTGCTCAGTACTCAGGGTGCTGGGTGCTCAGTGCTCGGGGTGCTGGGTGCTCATTAATCAGGGTGCTGGGTGCTCAGTACTCAGGGTGCTCAGTGCTTGGGGTGCTGGGTGCTCAGTACTCAGGGTGCTCAGTGCTTGGGGTGCTGGGTGCTCAGTACTCAGGGTGCTGGTTGCTCAGTGCTCAGGGTGCTGGGTGCTGAGTACTCAGGGTGCTGGGTGCTTAGTACTCAGGGTGCACAGTGCTCAGGACTCAGGGTGCTCAGTGCTCAGTACTCAGGGTGCTCAGTGCTCAGGGTGCTGGGTGCTCAGTGCTCGGGGTGCTGGGTGCTCAGTGCTCACGGTGCTGTGTGCTCAGTACTCAGGGTGCTCAGTGCTCAGGGTGCTGGGTGCTCAGTGCTCGGGGTGCTGGGTACTCAGTCCTCAGAGTGCTGGGTGCTCAGTGCTCAGGGTGCTCGGTGCTCAGTGCTCAGGGTGCTGGGTGCTCAGTACTCAGGGTGCTGGGTGCTCAGTGCACGGGGTGCTAGGGGCTCAGTACTCAGGGTGCTGGGTGCTCAGTGCTCAGGGTGCTGGGTGCTCAGTGCTCAGGTTGCTCGGTTCTTAGTACTCATGGTGCTCGGTGCTCGGGGTGCTGGGTGCTCAGTGCTCGGTGTGCTTGGTGCTCAGTTCACGGGGTGCTGGGTGCTGAGTGCTCGGTGTGCTGGGTGCTCATTTCTCGGGGTGCTGGGTGCTCAGTGCTCGGGGTGCTGGGTGCTCAGTACTCAGGGTGCTCGGTGCTCAGTACTCAGGGTGCTGGGTGCTCAGTGCTCAGGGTGCTGGGTGCTCAGTACTCAGGGTGCTGGGTGCTCGGTGCTCAGTACACTGGGTGCTCAGTACTCAGGGTGCTGGGTGCTCAGTACTCAGGGTGCTCGGTGCTTGGGGTGCTGTGTGCTCAGTTCTCAGGGTGCTCAGTGCTTGGGGTGCAGGGTGCTCAGTACTCAGGGTGCTGGTTGCTCAGTGCTCAGGGTGCTGGGTGCTGAGTACTCAGGGTGCTGGGTGCTCAGTACTCAGGGTGCTGGGTGCTCAGTGCTCGGTGTGCTGGGTGCTCAGTGCTCGGGTTGCTGGGTGCTCAGTGCTCGGGTTGCTGGGTGCTCAGTACTCAGGGTGCTCAGTGCTTGGGGTGCTGGGTGCTCAGTACTCAGGGTGCTCAGTGCTTGGGGTGGTCGGTGCTCAGTACTCAGGGTGCTGGTTGCTCAGTGCTCAGGGTGCTGGGTGCTGAGTACTCAGGGTGCTGGGTGCTCAGTACTCAGGGTGCTGGGTGCTCAGTGCTCGGGATGCTGGGTGCTCAGTGCTCGGGGTGCTGGGTGCTCAGTGCTCGGGGTGCTGGGTGCTCATTGCTCAGGGTGCTGGGTGCTGAGTACTCAGGGTGCTGGGTGCTCAGTACTCAGGGTGCTGGGTGCTCAGTGCTCGGTGTGCTGGGTGCTCAGTGCTCGGGTTGCTGGGTGCTCAGTGTTCGGGTTGCTGGGTGCTCAGTGCTCGGGGTGCTGGGTGCTCAGTGCTCAGGGTGCTGGGTGCTCAGTGCTCGGGGTGCTGGGTGCTCAGTACTCAGGGTGCTCAGTACTCAGGATGCTGGGTGCTCAGTACTCAGGGTGCTTTGTGCTCAGTACTCAGGGTGCTGGGTGCTCAGTCCTCAGGGTGCTAAGTGCTCAGGGTGCTGGGTGCTCAGTGCTCAGGGAGCTCGGTGCTCAGTACTCAGGGTGCTGAGTGCTCAGGATGCTGGGTGCTCAGTGCTCGGGGAGCTCGGAGCTCAGTACTCAGGTTGCACAGTACTCAGGGTGCTGGGTACTCAGTGCTCGGGGTGCTGGGTGCTCAGTACTCAGGGTGCTCAGTACTCAGGATGCTGGGTGCTCAGTACTCAGGGTGCTGGGTGCTCAGTACTCAGGGTGCTGGGTGCTCAGTACTCAGGGTGCTAAGTGCTCAGGGTGCTGGGTGCTCAGTGCTCGGGGAGCTCGGTGCTCAGTACTCAGGGTGCTGAGTGCTCAGTACTCAGGGTGCTGGGTGCTCAGTACTCAGGGTGCTAGGTGCTCAGTGCTCGGGGTTTTGTGTGCTCAGTGCTCAGGGTGCTCAGTGCTCAGTACTCAGGGTGCTGGGTGCTCAGTACTCAGGGTGCTGGGTGCTCAGTGCTTGGGGTGCTGGGTGCTCAGTACTCAGGGTGCTGTTTGCTCAGTGCTCGGGGTGCTCGGTGCTCAGTACTCAAGGTGCTGGGTGCTCAGTGCTCACGGTGCTGGGTGCTCAGAACTCAGGGTGCTCAGTACTCAGGGTGCTGAGTGCTCAGTACTCAGGGTGCTGGGTGCTCAGTACTCAGGGTGCTGGGTGCTCAGTACTCAGGGTGCTGCGTGCTCAGTGCTCGGGGTGCTGGGTGCTCATTAATCAGGGTGCTGGGTGCTCAGTACTCAGGGTGCTCAGTGCTTGGGGTGCTGGGTGCTCTGTACTCAGGGTGCTGGGTGCTCAGTACTCAGGGTGCTGGGTGCTCAGTCCTCAGGGTGCTAAGTGCTCAGGGTGCTGGGTGCTCAGTGCTCGGGGAGCTCGGTGCTCAGTACTCAGGGTGCTGAGTGCTCAGTACTCAGGGTGCTGGGTGCTCAGTACTCAGGGTGCTAGGTGCTCAGTGCTCGATGTTTTGGGTGCTCAGTGCTCAGGGTGCTCAGTGCTCAGTACTCAGGGTGCTGGGTGCTCAGTACTCAGGGTGCTGGGTGCTCAGTGCTTGGGGTGCTGGGTGCTCAGTACTCAGGGTGCTGGGTGCTCAGTACTCAGGGTGCTGGGTGCTCAGTGATCAGGGTGCTTTGTGCTGAGTACTCAGGGTGCTGGGTGCTCAGTACTCAGGGTGCTGGGTGCTCAGTACTCAGGGTGCTCAGTGCTTGGGGTGCTGGGTGCTCAGTACTCAGGGTGCTCAGTGCTTGGGGTGCTGGGTGCTCAGTACTCAGGGTGCTGGTTGCTCAGTGCTCAGGGTGCTGGGTGCTGAGTACTCAGGGTGCTGGGTGCTCAGTGCTCGGGGTGCTGGGTGCTCAGTGCTCGGGGTGCTGGGTGCTCAGTGCTCAGGGTGCTGGGTGCTCAGTACTCAGGGTGCTGGGTGCTCAGTACTCAGGGTGCTGGGTGCTCAGTGCTCGGTGTGCTGGGTGCTCAGTGCTCGGGTTGCTGGGTGCTCAGTGTTCGGGTTGCTGGGTGCTCAGTGCTCGGGGTGCTGGGTGCTCAGTGCTCAGGGTGCTGGGTGCTCAGTGCTCGGGGTGCTGGGTGCTCAGTGCTCAGTGTTCTCGGTGCTCAGTGCTCGGGGTCGTGGGTGCTCAGTACTCGGGGTGCTCAGTGCTCAGTACTCAGGGTGCTGGGTGCTCAGTACTCAGGGTGCTGGGTGCTCATTGCTCGGGGTGCTGGGTCCTCAGTGTTACGGGTGCTGGGTGCTCAGTGCTCGGGGTGCTGGGTGCTCAGTGCTCGGGGCCCTGGGTGCTCAGTGCTCGGGGTGCTCGGTGCTCAGTACTCAGGGTGCTCAGTACTCAGGGTGCTGGGTGCTCAGGGCTCGGGGTGCTGGGAGCTCAGTACTCAGGGTGCTGGGTGCTCAGTGCTCGGGGTGCTGGGTGCTGAGTGCTCAGGGTGCTGGGTGCTCAGTACTCGGGGTGCTCGGTGCTCAGTACTCAGGGTGCTGGGTGCTCAGTACTCAGGGTGCTGGGTGCTCAGTGATCAGGGTGCTCTCTACTCAGTACTCAGGGTGCTGGGTGCTCAGTGCTCAGGATGCTGGGTGCTCAGTACTCAGGGTGCTGGGTGCTCAGTGCTCAGGGTGATCGGTGCTCAGTCCTCAGGGTGCTCAGTACTCAGGGTGCTGGGTGCTCAGTGCTCAGGTTGCTCAGTACTCAGGGTGCTGGGTACTCAGTACTCAGGGTGCTGTGTGCTCAGTGCTCGGGGTGCTGGGTGCTCAGTACTCAGGGTGCTGGGTGCTCAGTGCTCAGCGTGCTGGGTGCTCAGTACTCAGGGTGCTGGGTGCTCATTCTCGTGGTGCTGGGTGCTCAGTGCTCGGGGTGCTGGGTGCTCAGTACTCGGGGTGCTGGGTGCTCAGTGCTCAGCGTGCTGGGTGCTCAGTACTCAGGGTGCTCGGTTCTCACTACTCAGGGTGCTGGGTGCTCATTCTCGGGGTGCTGGGTGCTCAGTGCTCAGGGTCCTCGGTGCTCAGTACTCAGGGTGCTCAGTACTCAGCGTGCTTTGTGCTCAGTGCTCAGGGTGCTGGGTGCTCAGTACTCAGGGTGCTGGGTGCTCAGTACTCACGGTGCTGGGTGCTCAGTACTCGGGGTGCTGGGTGCTCATTACTCAGTGTGCTGGGTGCTCAGTGCTCAGGGTGCTCGCTGCTCAGTACTCTTTTTGCTGGGTGCTCAGTACTCAGGGTGCTGGGTGCTCAGTCCTCGGGGTGCTCGGTGCTCAGTGCTCAGGATGCTCGGTGCTCAGTACTTTTGGTGCTGGGTGCTCGGTACTCAGGGTGCTGGGTGCTCAGTGCTCAGGGTGCTCAATGCTCAGTACTCAGGGTGCTGGGTGCTCAGTGCTCAGGATGCTGGGTGCTCAGTACTCAGGGTGCTCAGTACTCAGTACTCAGGGTGCTGGGTGCTCAGTGCTTGGGGTGTTGGGTGCTCAGGGTGATGGGTGCTCAGTGCTCGGGGTGCTGGGTGCTCAGTACTCGGAGTGCTCGGTGCTCAGTACTCAGGGTGCTGGGTGCTCAGTGCTCAGGTGCTGGGTGCTAAGTACTCAGGTTGCTGGGTGCTCAGTACTCAGGTTGCGCAGTACTCAGTGTGCTGGGTGCTGAGTGCTCGGGGTGCTGGGTGCTCAGTACTCAGGGTGCTCAGTACTCAGGATGCTGGGTGCTCAGTACTCAGGGTGCTGGGTGCTCAGTACTCAGGGTGCTGGGTGCTCAGTCCTCAGGGTGCTAAGTGCTCAGGCTGCTGGGTGCTCAGTGCTCGGGGAGCTCGGTGCTCAGTACTCAGGGTGCTGAGTGCTCAGTACTCAGGGTGCTGGGTGCTCAGTACTCAGGGTGCTTGGTGCTCAGTGCTCGGGGTTTTGGGTGCTCAGTGCTCAGGTTGCTCAGTGCTCAGTACTCAGGGTGCTGGGTGCTCAGTACTCAGGGTGCTGTGTGCTCAGTGCTCGAGGTGCTGGGTGCTCAGTACTCAGGGTGCTGTTTGCTCAGTGCTCGGGGTGCTCGGTGCTCAGTACTCAAGGTGCTGGGTGCTCAGTGCTCACGGTGCTGGGTGCTCAGAACTCAGGGTGCTCAGTACTCAGGGTGCTGAGTGCTCAGTACTCAGGGTGCTGGGTGCTCAGTACTCAGGGTGCTGGGTGCTCAGTACTCAGGGTGCTGGGTGCTCAGTGCTCGGCGTGCTGGGTGCTCATTAATCAGGGTGCTGGGTGCTCAGTACTCAGGGTGCTCAGTGCTCGGGGTGCTGGGTGCTCAGTACTCAGGGTGCTCAGTGCTTGGGGTGCTGGGTGCTCAGTACTCAGGGTGCTGGTTGCTCAGTGCTCAGGGTGCTGTGTGCTGAGTATTCAGGGTGCTGGGTGCTCAGTACTCAGGGTGCTCAGTGCTCAGGACTCAGGGTGCTCAGTGCTCAGTACTCAGGGTGCTCAGTGCTCAGGGTGCTGGGTGCTCAGTGCTCGGGGTGCTGGGTGCTCAGTGCTCACGGTGCTGTGTGCTCAGTACTCAGGGTGCTCAGTACTCAGGGTGCTGGGTGCTCAGTGCTCAGGGTGCTGGCTGCTCAGTGCTCAGGGTGCTGGGTGCTCAGTGCTCAGGGTGCTCGGTGCTCAGTGCTCAGGTTGCTGGGTGCTCAATACTCAGGGTGCTGGGTGCTCAGTACTCAGGGTGCTCAGTGCTCAGTACTCAGGGTGCTCAGTGCTCAGGGTGCTGGGTGCTCAGTGCTCGGGGTGCTGGGTACTCAGTCCTCAGAGTGCTGGGTGCTCAGTGCTCAGGGTGCTCGGTGCTCAGTGCTCAGGGTGCTGGGTGCTCAGTACTCAGGGTGCTGGGTGCTCAGTGCACGGGGTGCTAGGGGCTCAGTACTCAGGGTGCTGGGTGCTCAGTGCTCAGGGTGCTGGGTGCTCAGTGCTCAGGGTGCTCGGTTCTTAGAACTCATGGTGCTCGGTGCTCGGGGTGCTGGGTGCTCAGTGCTCGCTGTGCTGGGTGCTCAGTGCACGGGGTGCTGGGTGCTGAGTGCTCGGTGTGCTGGGTGCTCAGTGCTCGGGGTGCTGGGTGCTCAGTGCTCGGGGTGCTGGGTGCTCAGTACTCAGGGTGCTCGGTGCTCAGTACTCAGGGTGCTGGGTGCTCAGTGCTCAGGGTGCTGGGTGCTCAGTACTCAGGGTGCTGGGTGCTCGGTGCTCAGTACACTGGGTGCTCAGTACTCAGGGTGCTGGGTGCTCAGTACTCAGGGTGCTCGGTGCTTGGGGTGCTGGGTGCTCAGTTCTCAGGGAGCTCAGTGCTTGGAGTGCAGGGTGCTCAGTACTCAGGGTGCTGGTTGCTCAGTGCTCAGGGTGCTGGGTGCTGAGTACTCAGGGTGCTGGGTGCTCAGTACTCAGGGTGCTGGGTGCTCAGTGCTCGGTGTGCTGGGTGCTCAGTGCTCGGGTTGCTGGGTGCTCAGTGCTCGGGTTGCTGGGTGCTCAGTGCTCGGGGTGCTGGGTGCTCAGTGCTCAGGGTGCTGGGTGCTCAGTGCTCGGGGTGCTGGGTGCTCAGTGCTCGGTGTGCTCGGTGCTCAGTGCTCGGGGTGGTGGGTGCTCAGTACTCGGGGTGCTCAGTGCTCAGTACTCAGGGTGCTGGGTGCTCAGTACTCAGGGTTCTGGGTGCTCAGTGCTCAGGGTGCTCGGTGCTCAGTACTCAGGGTGCTGGGTGCTCAGTGCTCAGTGTGCTCGGTGCTCAGTACGTTGGGTGCTCAGTACTCAGGGTGTTGGGTGCTCAGTGCTCAGGGTGATCGGTGCTCAGTACTCAGGGTGCTCAGTACTCAGGGTGCTGGGTGCTCAGTGCTCAGGTTGCTCAGTACTCAGGGTGCTGGGTACTCAGTGCTCAGTGTGCTCGGTGCTCAGTACGTTGGGTGCTCAGTACTCAGGGTGCTGGGTGCTCAGGGCTCGGGGTGCTGGGAGCTCAGTACTCAGGGTGCTACGTGCTCAGTGCTCGGGGTGCTGGGTGCTGAGTGCTCAGGGTGCTGGGTGCTCAGTACTCGGGGTGCTCGGTGCTCAGTACTCAGGGTGCTGGGTGCTCAGTACTCAGGGTGCTGGGTGCTCAGTGATCAGGGTGCTCTCTGCTCAGTACTCAGGGTGCTGGGTGCTCAGTGCTCAGGATGCTGGGTGCTCAGTACTCAGGGTGCTGGGTGCTCAGTGCTCAGGGTGATCGGTGCTCAGTCCTCAGGGTGCTCAGTACTCAGGGTGCTGGGTGCTCAGTGCTCAGGTTGCTCAGTACTCAGGGTGCTGGGTACTCAGTACTCAGGGTGCTGTGTGCTCAGTGCTCGGGGTGCTGGGTGCTCAGTACTCAGGGTGCTGGGTGCTCAGTGCGCAGGGTGCTGGGTGCTCAGTACTCAGGGTGCTGGGTGCTCATTCTCGTGGTGCTGGGTGCTCAGTGCTCGGGGTGCTGGGTGCTCAGTACTCGGGGTGCTGGGTGCTCAGTGCTCAGCGTGCTGGGTGCTCAGTACTCAGGGTACTCGGTTCTCAGTACTCAGGGTGCTGGGTGCTCATTCTCGGGGTGCTGGGTGCTCAGTGCTCAGGGTCCTCGGTGCTCAGTACTCAGGGTGCTCAGTACTCAGCGTGCTTTGTGCTCAGTGCTCAGGGTGCTGGGTGCTCAGTCCTCAGGGTGCTGGGTGCTCAGTACTCACGGTGCTGGGTGCTCAGTACTCGGGGTGCTGGGTGCTCATTACTCAGTGTGCTGGGTGCTCAGTGCTCAGAGTGCTCGCTGCTCAGTACTCTTTTTGCTGGGTGCTCAGTACTCAGGGTGCTGGGTGCTCAGTGCTCAGGGTGCTGGGTGCTCAGTGCTCAGGGTGCTGGGTGCTCAGTGCTCAGGGTGCTGGGTGCTCAGTACTCAGGGTGCTCAGTGCTCAGTACTCAGGGTGCTCAGTGCTCAGGGTGCTGGGTGCTCAGTCCTCGGGGTGCTGGGTACTCAGTCCTCAGGGTGCTGGGTGCTCAGTGCTCAGGGTGCTCGGTGCTCAGTGCTCAGGGTGCTGGGTGCTCAGTACTCAGGGTGCTGGGTGCTCAGTGCTCGGGGTGCTGGGGGCTCAGTACTCAGGGTGCTGGGTGCTCAGTGCTCAGGGTGCTGGGTGCTCAGTGCTCGGGGTGCTGGGTGCTCATTAATCAGGGTGCTGGGTGCTCAGTACTCAGGGTGCTCAGTGCTTGGGGTGCTGGGTGCTCAGTACTCAGGGTGCTCAGTGCTTGGGGTGCTGGGTGCTCAGTACTCAGGGTGCTGGTTGCTCAGTGCTCTGGGTGCTGGGTGCTGAGTACTCAGGGTGCTGGGTGCTCAGTACTCAGGGTGCTGGGTGCTCAGTGCTCGGGATGCTGGGTGCTCAGTGCTCGGGGTGCTGGGTGCTCAGTGCTCGGGGTGCTGGGTGCTCAGTGCTCAGGGTGCTGGGTGCTGAGTACTCAGGGTGCTGGGTGCTCAGTACTCAGGGTGCTGGGTGCTCAGTGCTCGGTGTGCTGGGTGCTCAGTGCTCGGGTTGCTGGGTGCTCAGTGTTCGGGTTGCTGGGTGCTCAGTGCTCGGGGTGCTGGGTGCTCAGTGCTCAGGGTGCTGGGTGCTCAGTGCTCGGGGTGCTGGGTGCTCAGTGCTCGGTGTTCTCGGTGCTCAGTTCTCGGGGTCGTGGGTGCTCAGTACTCGGGGTGCTCAGTGCTCAGTACTCAGGGTGCTGGGTGCTCAGTACTCAGGGTGCTGGGTGCTCATTGCTCGGGGTGCTGGGTCCTCAGTGTTACGGGTGCTGGGTGCTCAGTGCTCGGGGTGCTGGGTGCTCAGTGCTCGGGGCCCTGGGTGCTCAGTGCTCGGGGTGCTCGGTGCTCAGTACTCAGGGTTCTGGGTGCTCAGTGCTCAGGGTGCTCGGTGCTCAGTACTCAGGGTGCTCAGTACTCAGGGTGCTGGGTGCTCAGGGCTCGGGGTGCTGGGAGCTCAGTACTCAGGGTGCTGGGTGCTCAGTGCTCGGGGTGCTGGGTGCTGAGTGCTCAGGGTGCTGGGTGCTCAGTACTCGGGGTGCTCGGTGCTCAGTACTCAGGGTGCTGGGTGCTCAGTACTCAGGGTGCTGGGTGCTCAGTGATCAGGGTGCTCTCTACTCAGTACTCAGGTTGCTGGGTGCTCAGTGCTCAGGATGCTGGGTGCTCAGTACTCAGGGTGGTGGGTGCTCAGTGCTCAGGGTGATCGGTGCTCAGTCCTCAGGGTGCTCAGTACTCAGGGTGCTGGGTGCTCAGTGCTCAGGTTGCTCAGTACTCAGGGTGCTGGGTACTCAGTACTCAGGGTGCTGTGTGCTCAGTGCTCGGGGTGCTGGGTGCTCAGTACTCAGGGTGCTGGGTGCTCAGTGCTCAGCGTGCTGGGTGCTCAGTACTCAGGGTGCTGGGTGCTCATTCTCGTGGTGCTGGGTGCTCAGTGCTCGGGGTGCTGGGTGCTCAGTACTCGGGGTGCTGGGTGCTCAGTGCTCAGCGTGCTGGGTGCTCACTACTCAGGGTGCTCGGTTCTCACTACTCAGGGTGCTGGGTGCTCATTCTCGGGGTGCTGGGTGCTCAGTGCTCAGGGTCCTCGGTGCTCAGTACTCAGGGTGCTCAGTACTCAGCGTGCTTTGTGCTCAGTGCTCAGGGTGCTGGGTGCTCAGTACTCAGGGTGCTGGGTGCTCAGTACTCACGGTGCTGGGTGCTCAGTACTCGGGGTGCTGGGTGCTCATTACTCAGTGTGCTGGGTGCTCAGTGCTCAGGGTGCTCGCTGCTCAGTACTCTTTTTGCTGGGTGCTCAGTACTCAGGGTGCTGGGTGCTCAGTCCTCGGGGTGCTCGGTGCTCAGTGCTCAGGATGCTCGGTGCTCAGTACTTTTGGTGCTGGGTGCTCGGTACTCAGGGTGCTGGGTGCTCAGTGCTCAGGGTGCTCGATGCTCAGTACTCAGGGTGCTGGGTGCTCAGTGCTCAGGATGCTGGGTGCTCAGTACTCAGGGTGCTCAGTACTCAGTACTCAGGGTGCTCGGTGCTCAGTGCTTGGGGTGTTGGGTGCTCAGTGCTCAGGGTGATGGGTGCTCAGTGCTCGGGGTGCTGGGTGCTCAGTACTCGGAGTGCTCGGTGCTCAGTACTCAGGGTGCTGGGTGCTCAGTGCTCAGGTGCTGGGTGCTAAGTACTCAGGTTGCTGGGTGCTCAGTACTCAGGTTGCGCATTACTCAGTGTGCTGGGTGCTCAGTGCTCGGGGTGCTGGGTGCTCAGTACTCAGGGTGCTCAGTACTCAGGATGCTGGGTGCTCAGTACTCAGGGTGCTGGGTGCTCAGTACTCAGGGTGCTGGGTGCTCAGTCCTCAGGGTGCTAAGTGCTCAGGCTGCTGGGTGCTCAGTGCTCGGGGAGCTCGGTGCTCAGTACTCAGGGTGCTGAGTGCTCAGTACTCAGGGTGCTGGGTGCTCAGTACTCAGGGTGCTGGGTGCTCAGTGCTCGGGGTTTTGGGTGCTCAGTGCTCAGGGTGCTCAGTGCTCAGTACTCAGGGTGCTGGGTGCTCAGTACTCAGGGTGCTGTGTGCTCAGTGCTCGAGGTGCTGGGTGCTCAGTACTCAGGGTGCTGTTTGCTCAGTGCTCGGGGTGCTCGGTGCTCAGTCCTCAAGGTGCTGGGTGCTCAGTGCTCACGGTGCTGGGTGCTCAGAACTCAGGGTGCTCAGTACTCAGGGTGCTGAGTGCTCAGTACTCAGGGTGCTGGGTGCTCAGTACTCAGGGTGCTGGGTGCTCAGTACTCAGGGTGCTGGGTGCACAGTGCTCGGGGTGCTGGGTGCTCATTAATCAGGGTGCTGGGTGCTCAGTACTCAGGGTGCTCAGTGCTTGGGGTGCTGGGTGCTCAGTACTCAGGGTGCTCAGTGCTTGGGGTGCTGGGTGCTCAGTACTCAGGGTGCTGGTTGCTCAGTGCTCAGGGTGCTGGGTGCTGAGTACTCAGGGTGCTGGGTGCTCAGTACTCAGGGTGCTGGGTGCTTAGTGCTCGGGATGCTGGGTGCTCAGTGCTCGGGGTGCTGGGAGCTCAGTGCTCGGGGTGCTGGGTACTCAGTGCTCAGTACACAGGGTGCTGAGTGCTCAGTGCTCGGGGTGCTCGGTGCTCAGTGCTCAGGGTGCTGGGTGCTCAGTACTCAGGGTGCTCATTGCTCAGGGTGCTGGGTTCTCAGTACTCAGGGTGCTGGGTGCTCAGTACTCAGGGTGCTCAGTGCTCAGTACTCAGGGTGCTCAGTGCTCAGTACTCAGGGTGCTCAGTGCTCAGGGTGCTGGGTGCTCAGTGCTCGGGGTGCTGGGTGCTCAGTGCTCACGGTGCTGTGTGCTCAGTACTCAGGGTGCTCAGTACTCAGGGTTCTGGGTGCTCAGTGCTCGGTGTGCTGGGTGCTCAGTGCACGGGGTGCTGGGTGCTGAGTGCTCGGTGTGCTGGGTGCTCAGTGCTCGGGGTGCTGGGTGCTCAGTGCTCGGGGTGCTGGGTGCTCAGTACTCAGGGTGCTCGGTGCTCAGTACTCAGGGTGCTGGGTGCTCAGTGCTCAGGGTGCTGGGTGCTCAGTACTCAGGGTGCTGGGTGCTCGGTGCTCAGTACACTGGGTGCTCAGTACTCAGGGTGCTGGGTGCTCAGTACTCAGGGTGCTCGGTGATTCGGGTGCTGGGTGCTCAGTTCTCAGGGTGCTCAGTGCTTGGGGTGCAGGGTGCTCAGTACTCAGGGTGCTGGTTGCTCAGTGCTCAGGGTGCTGGGTGCTGAGTACTCAGGGTGCTGGGTGCTCAGTACTCAGGGTGCTCGGTGCTCAGTACTCAGGGTGCTGGGTGCTCAGTGCTCAGTGTGCTAGGTGCTCAGTACGTTGGGTGCTCAGTACTCAGGGTGTTGGGTGCTCAGTGCTCAGGGTGATCGGTGCTCAGTACTCAGGGTGCTCAGTACTCAGGGTGCTGGGTGCTCAGGGCTCGGGGTGCTGGGAGCTCAGTACTCAGGGTGCTGGGTGCTCAGTGCTCGGGGTGCTGGGTGCTGAGTGTTCAGGGTGCTGGGTGCTCAGTACTCGGGGTGCTCGGTGCTCAGTACTCAGGGTGCTGGGTGCTCAGTACTCAGGGTGCTGGGTGCTCAGTGATCAGGGTGCTCTCTGCTCAGTACTCAGGGTGCTGGGTGCTCAGTGCTCAGGATGCTGGGTGCTCAGTACTCAGGGTGCTGGGTGCTCAGTGCTCAGGGTGATCGGTGCTCAGTCCTCAGGGTGCTCAGTACTCAGGGTGCTGGGTGCTCAGTGCTCAGGTTGCTCAGTACTCAGGGTGCTGGGTACTCAGTACTCATGGTGCTGTGTGCTCAGTGCTCAGGGTGCTGGGTGCTCAGTACTCAGGGTGCTCTGTGCTCATTCTCGTGGTGCTGGGTGTTCAGTGCTCGGGGTGCTGGGTGCTCAGTACTCGGGGTGCTGGATGCTCAGTACTCAGGGTGCTCGGTTCTCAGTACTCAGGGTGCTGGGTTCTCATTCTCGGGGTGCTGGGTGCTCAGTGCTCAGGGTCCTCGGTGCTCAGTACTCAGGGTGCTCAGTACTCAGCGTGCTTTGTGCTCAGTGCTCAGGGTGCTGGGTGCTCAGTCCTCAGGGTGCTGGGTGCTCAGTACTCACGGTGCTGGGTGCTCAGTACTCGGGGTGCTGGGTGCTCATTACTCAGTGTGCTGGGTGCTCAGTGCTCAGGGTGCTCGCTGCTCAGTACTCTTTTTGCTGGGTGCTCAGTACTCAGGGTGCTGGGTGCTCAGTGCTCGGGGTGCTCGGTGCTCAGTGCTCAGGATGCTCGGTGCTCAGTACTTTTGGTGCTGGGTGCTCGGTACTCAGGGTGCTGGGTGCTCAGTGCTCGGGGTGCTCGGTGCTCAGTACTCAGGGTGCTGGGTGCTCAGTGCTCAGGATGCTGGGTGCTCAGTACTCAGGGTGCTCAGTACTCAGTACTCAGGGTGCTGGGTGCTCAGTGCTTGGGGTGTTGGGTGCTCAGTGCTCAGGGTGCTGGGTGCTCAGTGCTCGGGGTGCTGGGTGCTCAGTACTCGGAGTGCTCGGTGCTCAGTACTCAGGGTGCTGGGTGCTCAGTGCTCAGGTGCTGGGTGCTAAGTACTCAGGTTGCTGGGTGCTCAGTACTCAGGTTGCACAGTACTCAGGGTGCTGGGTGCTCAGTGCTCGGGGTGCTGGGTGCTCAGTACTCAGGGTGCTCAGTACTCAGGATGCTGGGTGCTCAGTACTCAGGGTGCTGGGTGCTCAGTACTCAGTGTGCTGGGTGCTCAGTCCTCAGGGTGCTAAGTGCTCAGGGTGCTGGGTGCTCAGTGCTCGGGGAGCTCGGTGCTCAGTACTCAGGGTGCTGAGTGCTCAGTACTCAGGGTGCTGGGTGCTCAGTACTCAGGGTGCTGGGTGCTCAGTGCTCGGGGTTTTGGGTGCTCAGTGCTCAGGGTGCTCAGTGCTCAGTACTCAGGGTGCTGGGTGCTCAGTACTCAGGGTGCTGGGTGCTCAGTGCTCGGGGTGCTGGCTGCTCAGTACTCAGGGTGCTGTTTGCTCAGTGCTCGGTGTGCTCGGTGCTCAGTACTCAAGGTGCTGGGTGCTCAGTGCTCACGGTGCTGGGTGCTCAGAACTCAGGGTGCTCAGTACTCAGGGTGCTGAGTGCTCAGTACTCAGGGTGCTGGGTGCTCAGTACTCAGGGTGCTGGGTGCTCAGTGCTCGGGGTGCTGGGTGCTCATTAATCAGGGTGCTGGGTGCTCAGTACTCAGGGTGCTCAGTGCTTGGGGTGCTGGGTGCTCAGTACTCAGGGTGCTCAGTGCTTGGGGTGCTTTGTGCTCAGTACTCAGGGTGCTGGTTGCTCAGTGCTCAGGGTGCTGTGTGCTGAGTACTCAGGGTGCTGGGTGCTCAGTACTCAGGGTGCTGGGTGCTCAGTGCTCGGGATGCTGGGTGCTCAGTGCTCGGGGTGCTGGGTGCTCAGTGCTCGGGGTGCTTGGTGCTCAGTGCTCAGGGTGCTGGGTGCTCAGTGCTCGGGGTGCTGGGCGCTCAGTGCTTGGGGTGCTCGGTGCTCAGTGCTCGGGGTGCTGGGTGCTCAGTGCTCGGGGTGCTTGGTGCTCAGTGCTCAGGGTGCTGGGTGCTCAGTACTCGGGGTGCTGGGTGCTCAGTACTCAGGGTGCTCGGTTCTCAGTACTCAGGGTGCTGGGTGCTCATTCTCGGGGTGCTGGGTGCTCAGTGCTCAGGGTCCTCGGTGCTCAGTACTCAGGGTGCTCAGTACTCAGCGTGCTTTGTGCTCAGTGCTCAGGGTGCTGGGTGCTCAGTCCTCAGGGTGCTGGGTGCTCAGTACTCACGGTGCTGGGTGCTCAGTACTCGGGGTGCTGGGTGCTCATTACTCAGTGTGCTGGGTGCTCAGTGCTCAGGGTGCTCGCTGCTCAGTACTCTTTTTGCTGGGTGCTCAGTACTCAGGGTGCTGGGTGCTCAGTGCTCGGGGTGCTCGGTGCTCAGTGCTCAGGATGCTCGGTGCTCAGTACTTTTGGTGCTGGGTGCTCGGTACTCAGGGTGCTGGGTGCTCAGTGCTCGGGGTGCTCGGTGCTCAGTACTCAGGGTGCTGGGTGCTCAGTGCTCAGGATGCTGGGTGCTCAGTACTCAGGGTGCTCAGTACTCAGTACTCAGGGTGCTGGGTGCTCAGTGCTTGGGGTGTTGGGTGCTCAGTGCTCAGGGTGCTGGGTGCTCAGTGCTCGGGGTGCTGGGTGCTCAGTACTCGGAGTGCTCGGTGCTCAGTACTCAGGGTGCTGGGTGCTCAGTGCTCAGGTGCTGGGTGCTAAGTACTCAGGTTGCTGGGTGCTCAGTACTCAGGTTGCACAGTACTCAGGGTGCTGGGTGCTCAGTGCTCGGGGTGCTGGGTGCTCAGTACTCAGGGTGCTCAGTACTCAGGATGCTGGGTGCTCAGTACTCAGGGTGCTGGGTGCTCAGTACTCAGGGTGCTGGGTGCTCAGTCCTCAGGGTGCTAAGTGCTCAGGGTGCTGGGTGCTCAGTGCTCTGGGAGCTCGGTGCTCAGTACTCAGGGTGCTGAGTGCTCAGTACTCAGGGTGCTGGGTGCTCAGTACTCAGGATGCTGGGTGCTCAGTGCTCGGGGTTTTGGGTGCTCAGTGCTCAGGGTGCTCAGTGCTCAGTACTCAGGGTGCTGGGTGCTCATTACTCAGGGTGCTGGGTGCTCAGTGCTCGGGGTGCTGGGTGCTCAGTACTCAGGGTGCTGTTTGCTCAGTGCTCGGTGTGCTCGGTGCTCAGTACTCAAGGTGCTGGGTGCTCAGTGCTCACGGTGCTGGGTGCTCAGAACTCAGGGTGCTCAGTACTCAGGGTGCTGAGTGCTCAGTACTCAGGGTGCTGGGTGCTCAGTACTCAGGGTGCTGGGTGCTCAGTGCTCGGGGTGCTGGGTGCTCATTAATCAGGGTGCTGGGTGCTCAGTACTCAGGGTGCTCAGTGCTTGGGGTGCTGGGTGCTCAGTACTCAGGGTGCTCAGTGCTTGGGGTGCTTTGTGCTCAGTACTCAGGGTGCTGGTTGCTCAGTGCTCAGGGTGCTGTGTGCTGAGTACTCAGGGTGCTGGGTGCTCAGTACTCAGGGTGCTGGGTGCTCAGTGCTCGGGATGCTGGGTGCTCAGTGCTCGGGGTGCTGGGTGCTCAGTGCTCGGGGTGCTTGGTGCTCAGTGCTCAGGGTGCTGGGTGCTCAGTGCTCGGGGTGCTGGGTGCTCAGTGCTTGGGGTGCTCGGTGCTCAGTGCTCGGGGTGCTGGGTACTCAGTACTCGGGGTGCTCAGTGCTCAGTACTCAGGGTGCTGGGTGCTCAGTGCTCAGGGTGCTGGGTGCTCAGTGCTCGGGGTGCTGGGTGCTCGGTGCTCAGGTTGCTGGGTGCTCAGTACTCGGGGTGCTGGGTGCTCAGTACTCAGGGTGCTGGGTGCTCATTGCTCGGGGTGCTGGGTGCTCAGTGCTCCGGGTGCTGGGTGCTCAGTGCTCGGGGTGCTGGGTCCTCAGTGCTCAGGGTGCTGGGTGCTCAGTGCTCGGGGTGCTCGGTGCTCAGTACTCAGGGTTCTGTGTGCTCAGTGCTCCGGGTGCTGGGTGCTCAGTGCTCAGGGTACTGGGTGCTCAGTACTCAGGGTGCTCGGTGCTTAGTACTCAGGGTGCTGGGTGCTCAGTACTCAGGGTGCTCATTGCTCAGGGTGCTGGGTTCTCAGTACTCAGGGTGCTGGGTGATCAGTACTCAGGGTGCTCAGTGCTCAGTACTCAGGGTGCTCAGTGCTCAGTACTCAGGGTGCTCAGTGCTCAGGGTGCTGGGTGCTCAGTGCTCGGGGTGCTGGGTGCTCAGTACTCACGGTGCTGTGTGCTCAGTACTCAGGGTGCTGGGTGCTCAGTGCTCGGGGTGCTCGGTGCTCAGTGCTCAGGGTGCTGGGTGCTCAGTACTCACGGTGCTGGGTGCTCAGTACTCGGGGTGCTGGGTGCTCATTACTCAGTGTGCTGGGTGCTCAGTGCTCAGGGTGCTCGCTGCTCAGTACTCTTTTTGCTGGGTGCTCAGTACTCAGGGTGCTGGGTGCTCAGTGCTCGGGGTGCTCGGTGCTCAGTGCTCAGGATGCTCGGTGCTCAGTACTTTTGGTGCTGGGTGCTCGGTACTCAGGGTGCTGGGTGCTCAGTGCTCGGGGTGCTCGGTGCTCAGTACTCAGGGTGCTGGGTGCTCAGTGCTCAGGATGCTGGGTGCTCAGTACTCAGGGTGCTCAGTACTCAGTACTCAGGGTGCTGGGTGCTCAGTGCTTGGGGTGTTGGGTGCTCAGTGCTCAGGGTGATGGGTGCTCAGTGCTCGGGGTGCTGGGTGCTCAGTACTCGGAGTGCTCGGTGCTCAGTACTCAGGGTGCTGGGTGCTCAGTGCTCAGGTGCTGGGTGCTAAGTACTCAGGTTGCTGGGTGCTCAGTACTCAGGTTGCACAGTACTCAGGGTGCTGGGTGCTCAGTGCTCGGGGTGCTGGGTGCTCAGTACTCAGGGTGCTCAGTACTCAGGATGCTGGGTGCTCAGTACTCAGGGTGCTGGGTGCTCAGTACTCAGTGTGCTGGGTGCTCAGTCCTCAGGGTGCTAAGTGCTCAGGGTGCTGGGTGCTCAGTGCTCGGGGAGCTCGGTGCTCAGTACTCAGGGTGCTGAGTGCTCAGTACTCAGGGTGCTGGGTGCTCAGTACTCAGGGTGCTGGGTGCTCAGTGCTCGGGGTTTTGGGTGCTCAGTGCTCAGGGTGCTCAGTGCTCAGTACTCAGGGTGCTGGGTGCTCAGTACTCAGGGTGCTGGGTGCTCAGTGCTCGGGGTGCTGGGTGCTCAGTACTCAGGGTGCTGTTTGCTCAGTGCTCGGTGTGCTCGGTGCTCAGTACTCAAGGTGCTGGGTGCTCAGTGCTCACGGTGCTGGGTGCTCAGAACTCAGGGTGCTCAGTACTCAGGGTGCTCAGTGCTTGGGGTGCTGGGTGCTCAGTACTCAGGGTGCTCAGTGCTTGGGGTGCTTTGTGCTCAGTACTCAGGGTGCTGGTTGCTCAGTGCTCAGGGTGCTGGGTGCTGAGTACTCAGGGTGCTGGGTGCTCAGTACTCAGGGTGCTGGGTGCTCAGTGCTCGGGATGCTGTGTGCTCAGTGCTCGGGGTGCTGGGTGCTCAGTGCTCGGGGTGCTTGGTGCTCAGTGCTCAGGGTGCTGGGTGCTCAGTGCTCGGGGTGCTGGGTGCTCAGTGCTTGGGGTGCTCGGTGCTCAGTGCTCGGGGTGCTGGGTGCTCAGTGCTCGGGGTGCTTGGTGCTCAGTGCTCAGGGTGCTGGGTGCTCAGTACTCGGGGTGCTGGGTGCTCAGTACTCAGGGTGCTCGGTTCTCAGTACTCAGGGTGCTGGGTGCTCATTCTCGGGGTGCTGGGTGCTCAGTGCTCAGGGTCCTCGGTGCTCAGTACTCAGGGTGCTCAGTACTCAGCGTGCTTTGTGCTCAGTGCTCAGGGTGCTGGGTGCTCAGTCCTCAGGGTGCTGGGTGCTCAGTACTCACGGTGCTGGGTGCTCAGTACTCGGGGTGCTGGGTGCTCATTACTCAGTGTGCTGGGTGCTCAGTGCTCAGGGTGCTCGCTGCTCAGTACTCTTTTTGCTGGGTGCTCAGTACTCAGGGTGCTGGGTGCTCAGTGCTCGGGGTGCTCGGTGCTCAGTGCTCAGGATGCTCGGTGCTCAGTACTTTTGGAGCTGGGTGCTCGGTACTCAGGGTGCTGGGTGCTCAGTGCTCGGGATGCTCGGTGCTCAGTACTCAGGGTGCTGGGTGCTCAGTGCTCAGGATGCTGGGTGCTCAGTACTCAGGGTGCTCAGTACTCAGTACTCAGGGTGCTGGGTGCTCAGTGCTTGGGGTGTTGGGTGCTCAGTGCTCAGGGTGCTGGGTGCTCAGTGCTCGGGGTGCTGGGTGCTCAGTACTCGGAGTGCTCGGTGCTCAGTACTCAGGGTGCTGGGTGCTCAGTGCTCAGGTGCTGGGTGCTAAGTACTCAGGTTGCTGGGTGCTCAGTACTCAGGTTGCACAGTACTCAGGGTGCTGGGTGCTCAGTGCTCGGGGTGCTGGGTGCGCAGTACTCAGGGTGCTCAGTACTCAGGATGCTGGGTGCTCAGTACTCAGGGTGCTGGGTGCTCAGTACTCAGGGTGCTGGGTGCTCAGTCCTCAGGGTGCTAAGTGCTCAGGGTGCTGGGTGCTCAGTGCTCGGGGAGCTCGGTGCTCAGTACTCAGGGTGATGAGTGCTCAGTACTCAGGGTGCTGGGTGCTCAGTACTCAGGGTGCTGGGTGCTCAGTGCTCGGGGTTTTGGGTGCTCAGTGCTCAGGGTGCTCAGTGCTCAGTACTCAGGGTGCTGGGTGCTCAGTACTCAGGGTGCTGGGTGCTCAGTGCTCGGGGTGCTGGGTGCTCAGTACTCAGGGTGCTGTTTGCTCAGTGCTCGGTGTGCTCGGTGCTCAGTACTCAAGGTGCTGGGTGCTCAGTACTCACGGTGCTGGGTGCTCAGAACTCAGGGTGCTCAGTACTCAGGGTGCTGAGTGCTCAGTACTCAGGGTGCTGGGTGCTCAGTACTCAGGGTGCTGGGTGCTCAGTGCTCGGGGTGCTGGGTGCTCATTAATCAGGGTGCTGGGTGCTCAGTACTCAGGGTGCTCAGTGCTTGGGGTGCTGGGTGCTCAGTACTCAGGGTGCTCAGTGCTTGGGGTGCTTTGTGCTCAGTACTCAGGGTGCTGGTTGCTCAGTGCTCAGGGTGCTGGGTGCTGAGTACTCAGGGTGCTGGGTGCTCAGTACTCAGGGTGCTGGGTGCTCAGTGCTCGGGATGCTGGGTGCTCAGTGCTCGGGGTGCTGGGTGCTCAGTGCTCGGGGTGCTTGGTGCTCAGTGCTCAGGGTGCTGGGTGCTCAGTGCTCGGGGTGCTGGGTGCTCAGTGCTTGGGGTGCTCGGTGCTCAGTGCTCGGGGTGCTGGGTACTCAGTACTCGGGGTGCTCAGTGCTCAGTACTCAGGGTGCTGGGTGCTCAGTGCTCAGGGTGCTGGGTGCTCAGTGCTCGGGGTGCTGGGTGCTCGGTGCTCAGGTTGCTGGGTGCTCAGTACTCGGGGTGCTGGGTGCTCAGTGCTCCGGGTGCTGGGTGCTCAGTGCTCGGGGTGCTGGGTGCTCAGTGCTCAGGGTGCTGGGTGCTCAGTGCTCGGGGTGCTCGGTGCTCAGTACTCAGGGTTCTGTGTTCTCAGTGCTCCGGGTGCTGGGTGCTCAGTGCTCAGGGTACTGGGTGCTCAGTACTCAGGGTGCTCGGTGCTTAGTACTCAGGGTGCTGGGTGCTCAGTACTCAGGGTGCTCATTGCTCAGGGTGCTGGGTTCTCAGTACTCAGGGTGCTGGGTGCTCAGTACTCAGGGTGCTCAGTGCTCAGTACTCAGGGTGCTCAGTGCTCAGTACTCAGGGTGCTCAGTGCTCAGGGTGCTGGGTGCTCAGTGCTCGGGGTGCTGGGTGCTCAGTGCTCACGGTGCTGTGTGCTCAGTACTCAGGGTGCTGGGTGCTCAGTGCTCGGGGTGCTCGGTGCTCAGTGCTCAGGGTGCTGGGTGCTCAGTACTCAGGGTGCTCATTGCTCAGGGTGCTGGGTTCTCAGTACTCAGGGTGCTGGGTGCTCAGTACTCAGGGTGCTCAGTGCTCAGTACTCAGGGTGCTCAGTGCTCAGTACTCAGGGTGCTCAGTGCTCAGGGTGCTGGGTGCTCAGTGCTCGGGGTGCTGGGTGCTCAGTGCTCACGGTGCTGTGTGCTCAGTACACAGGGTGCTCAGTACTCAGGGTGCTGGGTGCTCAGTGCTCAGGGTGCTGGCTGCTCAGTGCTCAGGGTGCTGGGTGCTCAGTGCTCAGGGTGCTCGGTGCTCAGTGCTCAGGTTGCTGGGTGCTCAATACTCAGGGTGCTGGGTGCTCAGTACTCAGGGTGCTCAGTGCTCAGTACTCAGGGTGCTCAGTGCTCAGGGTGCTGGGTGCTCAGTGATCGGGGTGCTGGATACTCAGTCCTCAGGGTGCTGGGTGCTCAGTGCTCAGGGTGCTCGGTGCTCAGTGCTCAGGGTGCTGGGTGCTCAGTACTCAAGGTGCTGGGTGCTCAGTGCACGGGGTGCTAGGGGCTCAGTACTCAGGGTGCTGGGTGCTCAGTGCTCAGGGTGCTGGGTGCTCAGTGCTCAGGGTGCTCGGTTCTTAGTACTCATGGTGCTCGGTGCTCGGGGTGCTGGGTGCTCAGTGCTCGGTGTGCTGGGTGCTCAGTGCACGGGGTGCTGGGTGCTGAGTGCTCGGTGTGCTGGGTGCTCAGTGCTCGGGGTGCTGGGTGCTCAATGCTCGGGGTGCTGGGTGCTCAGTACTCAGGGTGCTCGGTGCTCAGTACTCAGGGTGCTGGGTGCTCAGTGCTCAGGGTGCTGGGTGCTCAGTACACAGGGTGCTGGGTGCTCGGTGCTCAGTACACAGGGTGCTCAGTACTCAGGGTGCTGGGTGCTCAGTACTCTGGGTGCTCGGTGCTTGGGGTGCTGGGTGCTCAGTTCTCAGGGTGCTCAGTGCTTGGGATGCAGGGTGCTCAGTACTCAGGGTGCTGGTTGCTCAGTGCTCAGGGTGCTGGGTGCTGAGTACTCAGGGTGCTGGGTGCTCAGTACTCAGGGTGCTGGGTGCTCAGTGCTCGGTGTGCTGGGTGCTCAGTGCTCGGGTTGCTGGGTGCTCAGTGCTCGGGTTGCTGGGTGCTCAGTGCTCGGGGTGCTGGGTGCTCAGTGCTCAGGGTGCTGGGTGCTCAGTGCTCGGGGTGCTGGGTGCTCAGTGCTCGGTGTGCTCGGTGCTCAGTGCTCGGGGTGGTGGGTGCTCAGTACTCGGGGTGCTCAGTGCTCAGTACTCAGGGTGCTGGGTGCTCAGTACTCAGGGTGCTGGGTGCTCATTGCTCGGGGTGGTGGGTCCTCAGTGTTACGGGTGCTGGGTGCTCAGTGCTCGGGGTGCTGGGTGCTCAGTGCTCGGGGCCCTGGGTGCTCAGTGCTCGGGGTGCTCGGTGCTCAGTACTCAGGGTTCTGGGTGCTCAGTGCTCAGGGTGCTCGGTGCTCAGTACTCAGGGTGCTGGGTGCTCAGTGCTCAGTGTGCTCGGTGCTCAGTACGTTGGGTGCTCAGTACTCAGGGTGTTGGGTGCTCAGTGCTCAGGGTGATCGGTGCTCAGTACTCAGGGTGCTCAGTACTCAGGGTGCTGGGTGCTCAGGGCTCGGGGTGCTGGGAGCTCAGTACTCAGGGTGCTGGGTGCTCAGTGCTCGGGGTGCTGGGTGCTGAGTGCTCAGGGTGCTGGGTGCTCAGTACTCGGGGTGCTCTGTGCTCAGTACTCAGGGTGCTGGGTGCTCAGTACTCAGGGTGCTGGGTGCTCAGTGATCAGGGTGCTCTCTGCTCAGTACTCAGGGTGCTGGGTGCTCAGTGCTCAGGATGCTGGGTGCTCAGTACTCAGGGTGCTGGGTGCTCAGTGCTCAGGGTGATCGGTGCTCAGTCCTCAGGGTGCTCAGTACTCAGGGTGCTGGGTGCTCAGTGCTCAGGTTGCTCAGTACTCAGGGTGCTGGGTACTCAGTACTCAGGGTGCTGTGTGCTCAGTGCTCGGGGTGCTGGGTGCTCAGTACTCAGGGTGCTGGGTGCTCAGTGCTCAGGGTGCTGGGTGCTCAGTACTCAGGGTGCTGGGTGCTCATTCTCGTGGTGCTGGGTGCTCAGTGCTCAGGGTGCTGGGTGCTCAGTACTCGGGGTGCTGGGTGCTCAGTGCTCAGCGTGCTGGGTGCTCAGTACTCAGGGTGCTCGGTTCTCAGTACTCAGGGTGCTGGGTGCTCATTCTCGGGGTGCTGGGTGCTCAGTGCTCAGGGTCCTCGGTGCTCAGTACTCAGGGTGCTCAGTACTCAGCGTGCTTTGTGCTCAGTGCTCAGGGTGCTGGGTGCTCAGTACTCAGGGTGCTGGGTGCTCAGTACAAACGGTGCTGGGTGCTCAGTACTCGGGGTGCTGGGTGCTCATTACTCAGTGTGCTGGGTGCTCAGTGCTCATGGTGCTCGCTGCTCAGTACTCTTTTTGCTGGGTGCTCAGTACTCAGGGTGCTGGGTGCTCAGTGCTCGGTGTGCTGGGTGCTCAAGTGCTCATGTTGCTGGGTGCTCAGTGCTCGGATTGCTGGGTGCTCAGTGCTCGGGGTGCTGGGTGCTCAGTGCTCAGGGTGCTGGGTGCTCAGTGCTCGGGGTGCTGGGTGCTCAGTGCTCGGTGTGCTCGGTGCTCAGTGCTCGGGTTGGTGGGTGCTCAGTACTCAGGGTGCTGGGTGCTCAGTACTCAGGGTGCTCAGTACTCAGTACTCAGGGTGCTGGGTGCTCAGTGCTTGGGGTGTTGGGTGCTCAGTGCTCAGGGTGCTGGGTGCTCAGTGCTCGGGTTGCTGGGTGCTCAGTGCTCAGAATGCTCGGTGCTCAGTACTTTTGGTGCTGGGTGCTCGGTACTCAGGGTGCTGGGTGCTCAGTGCTTGGGGTGTTGGGTGCTCAGTGCTCAGGGTGCTGGGTGCTCAGTGCTCGGGGTGCTGGGTGCTCAGTACTCGGAGTGCTCGGTGATCAGTACTCAGGGTGCTGGGTGCTCAGTGCTCAGGTGCTGGGTGCTAAGTACTCAGGTTGCTGGGTGCTCAGTACTCAGGTTGCGCAGTACTCAGGGTGCTGGGTGCTCAGTGCTCGGGGTGCTGGGTGCTCAGTACTCAGGGTGCTCAGTACTCAGGATGCTGGGTGCTCAGTACTCAGTGTGCTGGGTGCTCAGTACTCAGGGTGCTGGGTGCTCAGTCCTCAGGGTGCTAAGTGCTCAGGGTGCTGGGTGCTCAGTGCTCGGGGACCTCGGTGCTCAGTACTCAGGGTGCTGAGTGCTCAGTACTCAGGGTGCTGGGTGCTCAGTACTCAGGGTGCTGGGTGCTCAGTGCTCGGGGTTTTGGGTGCTCAGTGCTCAGAGTGCTCAGTGCTCTGTACTCAGGGTGCTGGGTGCTCAGTACTCAGGGTGCTGGGTGCTCAGTGCTCGGGGTGCTGGGTGCTCAGTACTCAGGGTGCTGTTTGCTCAGTGCTCGGGGTGCTCGGTGCTCAGTACTCACGGTGCTGGGTGCTCAGAACTCAGGGTGCTCAGTACTCAGGGTGCTGAGTGCTCAGTACTCAGGGTGCTGGGTGCTCAGTACTCAGGGTGCTGGGTGCTCAGTACTCAGGGTGCTGGGTGCTCAGTGCTCGGGGTGCTGGGTGCTCATTAATCAGGGTGCTGGGTGCTCAGTACTCAGGGTGCTCAGTGCTTGGGGTGGTGGGTGCTCAGTACTCAGGGTGCTCAGTGCTTGGGGTGCTGGGTGCTCAGTACTCAGGGTGCTGGTTGCTCAGTGCTCAGGGTGCTGGGTGCTGAGTACTCAGGGTGCTGGGTGCTCAGTGTTCAGGGTGCTGGGTGCTCAGTGCTCGGGGTGCTGGGTGCTCAGTGCTCGGTGTGCTCGGTGCTCAGTGCTCGGGGTGGTGGGTGCTCAGTACTCGGGGTGCTCAGTGCTCAGTACTCAGGGTGCTGGGTGCTCAGTACTCAGGGTGCTGGGTGCTCATTGCTCGGGGTGGTGGGTCCTCAGTGTTACGGGTGCTGGGTGCTCAGTGCTCGGTGTGCTGGGTGCTCAGTGCTCGGGGCCCTGGGTGCTCAGTGCTCGGGGTGCTCGGTGCTCAGTACTCAGGGTTCTGGGTGCTCAGTGCTCAGGGTGCTCGGTGCTCAGTACTCAGGGTGCTGGGTGCTCAGTGCTCAGTGTGCTCGGTGCTCAGTACGTTGGGTGCTCAGTACTCAGGGGGTTGGGTGCTCAGTGCTCAGGGTGATCGGTGCTCAGTACTCAGGGTGCTCAGTACTCAGGGTGCTGGGTGCTCAGGGCTCGGGGTGCTGGGAGCTCAGTACTCAGGGTGCTGGGTGCTCAGTGCTCGGGGTGCTGGGTGCTGAGTGCTCAGGGTGCTGGGTGCTCAGTACTCGGGGTGCTCTGTGCTCAGTACTCAGGGTGCTGGGTGCTCAGTACTCAGGGTGCTGGGTGCTCAGTGATCAGGGTGCTCTCTGCTCAGTACTCAGGGTGCTGGGTGCTCAGTGCTCAGGATGCTGGGTGCTCAGTACTCAGGGTGCTGGGTGCTCAGTGCTCAGGGTGATCGGTGCTCAGTCCTCAGGCTGCTCAGTACTCAGGGTGCTGGGTGCTCAGTGCTCAGGTTGCTCAGTACTCAGGGTGCTGGGTACTCAGTACTCAGGGTGCTGTGTGCTCAGTGCTCGGGGTGCTGGGTGCTCAGTACTCAGGGTGCTGGGTGCTCAGTGCTCAGGGTGCTGGGTGCTCAGTACTCAGGGTGCTGGGTGCTCATTCTCGTGGTGCTGGGTGCTCAGTGCTCGGGGTGCTGGGTGCTCAGTACTCGGGGTGCTGGGTGCTCAGTGCTCAGCGTGCTGGGTGCTCAGTACTCAGGGTGCTCGGTTCTCAGTACTCAGGGTGCTGGGTGCTCATTCTCAGGGTGCTGGGTGCTCAGTGCTCAGGGTCCTCGGTGCTCAGTACTCAGGGTGCTCAGTACTCAGCGTGCTTTGTGCTCAGTGCTCAGGGTGCTGGGTGCTCAGTACTCAGGGTGCTGGGTGCTCAGTACAAACGGTGCTGGGTGCTCAGTACTCGGGGTGCTGGGTGCTCATTACTCAGTGTGCTGGGTGCTCAGTGCTCATGGTGCTCGCTGCTCAGTACTCTTTTTGCTGGGTGCTCAGTACTCAGGGTGCTGGGTGCTCAGTGCTCGGTGTGCTGGGTGCTCAGTGCTCGGTGTGCTGGGTGCTCAGTGCTCGGATTGCTGGGTGCTCAGTGCTCGGGGTGCTGGGTGCTCAGTGCTCAGGGTGCTGGGTGCTCAGTGCTCGGGGTGCTGGGTGCTCAGTGCTCGGTGTGCTCGGTGCTCAGTGCTCGGGTTGGTGGGTGCTCAGTACTCAGGGTGCTGGGTGCTCAGTACTCAGGGTGCTCAGTACTCAGTACTCAGGGTGCTGGGTGCTCAGTTCTTGGGGTGTTGGGTGCTCAGTGCTCAGGGTGCTGGGTGCTCAGTGCTCGGGTTGCTGGGTGCTCAGTGCTCAGAATGCTCGGTGCTCAGTACTTTTGGTGCTGGGTGCTCGGTACTCAGGGTGCTGGGTGCTCAGTGCTCGGGGTGCTCGATGCTCAGTACTCAGGGTGCTGGGTGCTCAGTGCTCAGGATGCTGGGTGCTCAGTACTCAGGGTGCTCAGTACTCAGTACTCAGGGTGCTGGGTGCTCAGTGCTTGGGGTGTTGGGTGCTCAGTGCTCAGGGTGCTGGGTGCTCAGTGCTCGGGGTGCTGGGTGCTCAGTACTCGGAGTGCTCGGTGATCAGTACTCAGGGTGCTGGGTGCTCAGTGCTCAGGTGCTGGGTGCTAAGTACTCAGGTTGCTGGGTGCTCAGTACTCAGGTTGCGCAGTACTCAGGGTGCTGGGTGCTCAGTGCTCGGGGTGCTGGGTGCTCAGTACTCAGGGTGCTCAGTACTCAGGATGCTGGGTGCTCAGTACTCAGTGTGCTGGGTGCTCAGTACTCAGGGTGCTGGGTGCTCAGTCCTCAGGGTGCTAAGTGCTCAGGGTGCTGGGTGCTCAGTGCTCGGGGACCTCGGTGCTCAGTACTCAGGGTGCTGAGTGCTCAGTACTCAGGGTGCTGGGTGCTCAGTACTCAGGGTGCTGGGTGCTCAGTGCTCGGGGTTTTGGGTGCTCAGTGCTCAGAGTGCTCAGTGCTCTGTACTCAGGGTGCTGGGTGCTCAGTACTCAGGGTGCTGGGTGCTCAGTGCTCGGGGTGCTGGGTGCTCAGTACTCAGGGTGCTGTTTGCTCAGTGCTCGGGGTGCTCGGTGCTCAGTACTCACGGTGCTGGGTGCTCAGAACTCAGGGTGCTCAGTACTCAGGGTGCTGAGTGCTCAGTACTCAGGGTGCTGGGTGCTCAGTACTCAGGGTGCTGGGTGCTCAGTACTCAGGGTGCTGGGTGCTCAGTGCTCGGGGTGCTGGGTGCTCATTAATCAGGGTGCTGGGTGCTCAGTACTCAGGGTGCTCAGTGCTTGGGGTGGTGGGTGCTCAGTACTCAGGGTGCTCAGTGCTTGGGGTGCTGGGTGCTCAGTACTCAGGGTGCTGGTTGCTCAGTGCTCAGGGTGCTGGGTGCTGAGTACTCAGGGTGCTGGGTGCTCAGTACTCGGGGTGCTGGGTGCTCAGTGCTCAGCGTGCTGGGTGCTCAGTACTCAGGGTGCTCGGTTCTCAGTACTCAGGGTGCTGGGTGCTCATTCTCGGGGTGCTGGGTGCTCAGTGCTCAGGGTCCTCGGTGCTCAGTACTCAGGGTGCTCAGTACTCAGCGTGCTTTGTGCTCAGTGCTCAGGGTGCTGGGTGCTCAGTACTCAGGGTGCTGGGTGCTCAGTACAAACGGTGCTGGGTGCTCAGTACTCGGGGTGCTGGGTGCTCATTACTCAGTGTGCTGGGTGCTCAGTGCTCATGGTGCTCGCTGCTCAGTACTCTTTTTGCTGGGTGCTCAGTACTCAGGGTGCTGGGTGCTCAGTGCTCGGTGTGCTGGGTGCTCAAGTGCTCATGTTGCTGGGTGCTCAGTGCTCGGATTGCTGGGTGCTCAGTGCTCGGGGTGCTGGGTGCTCAGTGCTCAGGGTGCTGGGTGCTCAGTGCTCGGGGTGCTGGGTGCTCAGTGCTCGGTGTGCTCGGTGCTCAGTGCTCGGGTTGGTGGGTGCTCAGTACTCAGGGTGCTGGGTGCTCAGTACTCAGGGTGCTCAGTACTCAGTACTCAGGGTGCTGGGTGCTCAGTGCTTGGGGTGTTGGGTGCTCAGTGCTCAGGGTGCTGGGTGCTCAGTGCTCGGGTTGCTGGGTGCTCAGTGCTCAGAATGCTCGGTGCTCAGTACTTTTGGTGCTGGGTGCTCGGTACTCAGGGTGCTGGGTGCTCAGTGCTTGGGGTGTTGGGTGCTCAGTGCTCAGGGTGCTGGGTGCTCAGTGCTCGGGGTGCTGGGTGCTCAGTACTCGGAGTGCTCGGTGATCAGTACTCAGGGTGCTGGGTGCTCAGTGCTCAGGTGCTGGGTGCTAAGTACTCAGGTTGCTGGGTGCTCAGTACTCAGGTTGCGCAGTACTCAGGGTGCTGGGTGCTCAGTGCTCGGGGTGCTGGGTGCTCAGTACTCAGGGTGCTCAGTACTCAGGATGCTGGGTGCTCAGTACTCAGTGTGCTGGGTGCTCAGTACTCAGGGTGCTGGGTGCTCAGTCCTCAGGGTGCTAAGTGCTCAGGGTGCTGGGTGCTCAGTGCTCGGGGACCTCGGTGCTCAGTACTCAGGGTGCTGAGTGCTCAGTACTCAGGGTGCTGGGTGCTCAGTACTCAGGGTGCTGGGTGCTCAGTGCTCGGGGTTTTGGGTGCTCAGTGCTCAGAGTGCTCAGTGCTCTGTACTCAGGGTGCTGGGTGCTCAGTACTCAGGGTGCTGGGTGCTCAGTGCTCGGGGTGCTGGGTGCTCAGTACTCAGGGTGCTGTTTGCTCAGTGCTCGGGGTGCTCGGTGCTCAGTACTCACGGTGCTGGGTGCTCAGAACTCAGGGTGCTCAGTACTCAGGGTGCTGAGTGCTCAGTACTCAGGGTGCTGGGTGCTCAGTACTCAGGGTGCTGGGTGCTCAGTACTCAGGGTGCTGGGTGCTCAGTGCTCGGGGTGCTGGGTGCTCATTAATCAGGGTGCTGGGTGCTCAGTACTCAGGGTGCTCAGTGCTTGGGGTGGTGGGTGCTCAGTACTCAGGGTGCTCAGTGCTTGGGGTGCTGGGTGCTCAGTACTCAGGGTGCTGGTTGCTCAGTGCTCAGGGTGCTGGGTGCTGAGTACTCAGGGTGCTGGGTGCTCAGTGTTCAGGGTGCTGGGTGCTCAGTGCTCGGGGTGCTGGGTGCTCAGTGCTCGGTGTGCTCGGTGCTCAGTGCTCGGGGTGGTGGGTGCTCAGTACTCGGGGTGCTCAGTGCTCAGTACTCAGGGTGCTGGGTGCTCAGTACTCAGGGTGCTGGGTGCTCATTGCTCGGGGTGGTGGGTCCTCAGTGTTACGGGTGCTGGGTGCTCAGTGCTCGGTGTGCTGGGTGCTCAGTGCTCGGGGCCCTGGGTGCTCAGTGCTCGGGGTGCTCGGTGCTCAGTACTCAGGGTTCTGGGTGCTCAGTGCTCAGGGTGCTCGGTGCTCAGTACTCAGGGTGCTGGGTGCTCAGTGCTCAGTGTGCTCGGTGCTCAGTACGTTGGGTGCTCAGTACTCAGGGGGTTGGGTGCTCAGTGCTCAGGGTGATCGGTGCTCAGTACTCAGGGTGCTCAGTACTCAGGGTGCTGGGTGCTCAGGGCTCGGGGTGCTGGGAGCTCAGTACTCAGGGTGCTGGGTGCTCAGTGCTCGGGGTGCTGGGTGCTGAGTGCTCAGGGTGCTGGGTGCTCAGTACTCGGGGTGCTCTGTGCTCAGTACTCAGGGTGCTGGGTGCTCAGTACTCAGGGTGCTGGGTGCTCAGTGATCAGGGTGCTCTCTGCTCAGTACTCAGGGTGCTGGGTGCTCAGTGCTCAGGATGCTGGGTGCTCAGTACTCAGGGTGCTGGGTGCTCAGTGCTCAGGGTGATCGGTGCTCAGTCCTCAGGCTGCTCAGTACTCAGGGTGCTGGGTGCTCAGTGCTCAGGTTGCTCAGTACTCAGGGTGCTGGGTACTCAGTACTCAGGGTGCTGTGTGCTCAGTGCTCGGGGTGCTGGGTGCTCAGTACTCAGGGTGCTGGGTGCTCAGTGCTCAGGGTGCTGGGTGCTCAGTACTCAGGGTGCTGGGTGCTCATTCTCGTGGTGCTGGGTGCTCAGTGCTCGGGGTGCTGGGTGCTCAGTACTCGGGGTGCTGGGTGCTCAGTGCTCAGCGTGCTGGGTGCTCAGTACTCAGGGTGCTCGGTTCTCAGTACTCAGGGTGCTGGGTGCTCATTCTCAGGGTGCTGGGTGCTCAGTGCTCAGGGTCCTCGGTGCTCAGTACTCAGGGTGCTCAGTACTCAGCGTGCTTTGTGCTCAGTGCTCAGGGTGCTGGGTGCTCAGTACTCAGGGTGCTGGGTGCTCAGTACAAACGGTGCTGGGTGCTCAGTACTCGGGGTGCTGGGTGCTCATTACTCAGTGTGCTGGGTGCTCAGTGCTCATGGTGCTCGCTGCTCAGTACTCTTTTTGCTGGGTGCTCAGTACTCAGGGTGCTGGGTGCTCAGTGCTCGGTGTGCTGGGTGCTCAGTGCTCGGTGTGCTGGGTGCTCAGTGCTCGGATTGCTGGGTGCTCAGTGCTCGGGGTGCTGGGTGCTCAGTGCTCAGGGTGCTGGGTGCTCAGTGCTCGGGGTGCTGGGTGCTCAGTGCTCGGTGTGCTCGGTGCTCAGTGCTCGGGTTGGTGGGTGCTCAGTACTCAGGGTGCTGGGTGCTCAGTACTCAGGGTGCTCAGTACTCAGTACTCAGGGTGCTGGGTGCTCAGTTCTTGGGGTGTTGGGTGCTCAGTGCTCAGGGTGCTGGGTGCTCAGTGCTCGGGTTGCTGGGTGCTCAGTGCTCAGAATGCTCGGTGCTCAGTACTTTTGGTGCTGGGTGCTCGGTACTCAGGGTGCTGGGTGCTCAGTGCTCGGGGTGCTCGATGCTCAGTACTCAGGGTGCTGGGTGCTCAGTGCTCAGGATGCTGGGTGCTCAGTACTCAGGGTGCTCAGTACTCAGTACTCAGGGTGCTGGGTGCTCAGTGCTTGGGGTGTTGGGTGCTCAGTGCTCAGGGTGCTGGGTGCTCAGTGCTCGGGGTGCTGGGTGCTCAGTACTCGGAGTGCTCGGTGATCAGTACTCAGGGTGCTGGGTGCTCAGTGCTCAGGTGCTGGGTGCTAAGTACTCAGGTTGCTGGGTGCTCAGTACTCAGGTTGCGCAGTACTCAGGGTGCTGGGTGCTCAGTGCTCGGGGTGCTGGGTGCTCAGTACTCAGGGTGCTCAGTACTCAGGATGCTGGGTGCTCAGTACTCAGTGTGCTGGGTGCTCAGTACTCAGGGTGCTGGGTGCTCAGTCCTCAGGGTGCTAAGTGCTCAGGGTGCTGGGTGCTCAGTGCTCGGGGACCTCGGTGCTCAGTACTCAGGGTGCTGAGTGCTCAGTACTCAGGGTGCTGGGTGCTCAGTACTCAGGGTGCTGGGTGCTCAGTGCTCGGGGTTTTGGGTGCTCAGTGCTCAGAGTGCTCAGTGCTCTGTACTCAGGGTGCTGGGTGCTCAGTACTCAGGGTGCTGGGTGCTCAGTGCTCGGGGTGCTGGGTGCTCAGTACTCAGGGTGCTGTTTGCTCAGTGCTCGGGGTGCTCGGTGCTCAGTACTCACGGTGCTGGGTGCTCAGAACTCAGGGTGCTCAGTACTCAGGGTGCTGAGTGCTCAGTACTCAGGGTGCTGGGTGCTCAGTACTCAGGGTGCTGGGTGCTCAGTACTCAGGGTGCTGGGTGCTCAGTGCTCGGGGTGCTGGGTGCTCATTAATCAGGGTGCTGGGTGCTCAGTACTCAGGGTGCTCAGTGCTTGGGGTGGTGGGTGCTCAGTACTCAGGGTGCTCAGTGCTTGGGGTGCTGGGTGCTCAGTACTCAGGGTGCTGGTTGCTCAGTGCTCAGGGTGCTGGGTGCTGAGTACTCAGGGTGCTGGGTGCTCAGTACTCAGGGTGCTGGGTGCTCAGTGCTCGGGATGCTGGGTGCTCAGTGCTCGGGGTGCTGGGTGCTCAGTGCTCGGGGTGCTGGGTGCTCAGTGCTCAGTGTGCTGGGTGCTCAGTGCTCGGGGTGCTGGGTGCTCAGTGCTCGGTGTGCTCGGTGCTCAGTGCTCGGGGTGCTGGGTACTCAGTACTCAGGGTGCTCAGTGCTCAGTACTCAGGGTGCTGGGTGCTCAGTGCTCAGGGTGCTGGGTGCTCAGTGCTCGGGGTGCTGGGTGCTCGCTGCTCAGGTTGCTGGGTGCTCAGTACTCGGGGTGCTGGGTGCTCAGTACTCAGGGTGCTGGGTGCTCATTGCTCGGGGTGTTGGGTGCTCAGTGCTCCGGGTGCTGGGTGCTCAGTGCTCGGGGTGCTGGGTGCTCAGTGCTCAGGGTGCTGGGTGCTCAGTGCTCGGGGTGCTCGGTGCTCAGTACTCAGGGTTCTGTGTGCTCAGTTCTCAGGGTGCTCGGTGCTCAGTACTCAGGGTGCTGGGTGCTCAGTGCTCGGTGTGCTCGGTGCTCAGTACGTTGGGTGCTCAGTACTCAGGGTGCTGGGTGCTCAGTGCTCAGGGTGATCGGTGATCACTACTCAGCGTGCACAGTAATCAGGGAGCTGGGTGCTCAGTATTCAGGGTGCTCAGTGCTCGGGGTGCTGGGTGCTCAGTACTCAGGGTGCTGGGTGCTCAGTACTCAGGGTTCTGGGTGCTCATTCTCGGGGTGCTGGGTGCTCAGTGCTCGGGGTGCTGGGTGCTCAGTACTCGGGGTGGTGGGTGCTCAGTGCTCAGCATGCTGGGTGCTCAGTACTCAGGGTGCTCGGTTCTCAGTACTCAGGGGGCTGGGTGCTCATTCTCGGTGTGCTGGGTGCTCAGTGCTCGGGGTGCTGGGTGCTCAGTGCTCAGGGTCCTCGGTGCTCAGTACTCAGGGTGCTCAGTACTCAGCGTGCTTTGTGCTCAGTGCTCAGGGTGCTGGGTGCTCAGTACTCAGGGTGCTGAGTGCTCAGTACTCACGGTACTGGGTGCTCAGTACTCAGGGTGCTCAGTACTCAGTACTCAGGGTGCTGGGTGCTCAGTGGTTGGGGTACTGGGTGCTCAGTGCTCAGGGTGCTGGGTGCTCAGTGCTCGGGGTGCTGGGGGCTCGGTACACGGGGTGCTCGGTGCTCAGTACTCAGGGTGCTGGGTGCTCAGTACTCAGGGTGCTGGGTGCTCAGTGCTCAGGGTGCTGTGTGCTCAGTACTCAGGTTGCTGGGTGCTCAGTACTCAGTACACAGGGTGCTGGGTGCTCAGTGCTCAGGGTGCTGGGTGCTCAGTGCTCGGGGTGCTAGGTGCTCAGTGCTCAGGGTGCTGGGTACTCAGTGCTCAGTACACAGGGTGCTGAGTGCTCAGTGCTCGGGGTGCTGGGTGCTCAGTGCTTAGGCTGCTGGGTACTCAGTGCTCAGTACACAGGGTGCTGAGTGCTCAGTGCACAGGGTGCTGGGTGCTCAGTACTCAGGGTGCTCAGTGCTCAGGGTGCTGGGTGCTCAGTGCTCAGGGTGCTGGGTACTCAGTGCTCAGTACACAGGGTGCTGAGTGCTCAGTGCTCGGGGTGCTGGGTGCTCAGTGCTCAGGGTGCTGGGTGCTCAGTGCTCAGGGTGCTGGGTGCTCAGTACTCAGGGTGCTGGGTGCTCAGTGCTCAGGGTGCTGGGTGCTCAGTACTCAGGGTGCTGGGTCCTCAGTGCTCAGGGTGCTGGGTGCTCAGTGCTCGGGTTGCTCAGTACTCAGGGTGCTGGGTGTTCAGTGCTCAGGGTACTGGGTGCTCAGTACTCAGGGTGCTCGGTGCTTAGTACTCAGGGTGCTGGGTGCTCAGTACTCCGGGTGCTGGGTGCTCAGTGCTCGGGGTGCTCGGTGCTCAGTGCTCAGGGTGCTGGGTGCTCAGTACTCAGGGTGCTCATTGCTCAGGGTGCTGGGTGCTCATTACTCAGGGTGCTGGGTGCTCAGTACTCAGGGTGCTCAGTGCTCAGTACTCAGGGTGCTCAGTGCTCAGTACTCAGGGTGCTCAGTGCTCAGGGTGCTGGGTGCTCAGTGCTCGGGGTGCTGGGTGCTCAGTGCTCACGGTGCTGTGTGCTCAGTACTCAGGGTGCTCAGTACTCAGGGTGCTGGGTGCTCAGTGCTCAGGGTGCTGGGTGCTCAGTGCTCAGGGTGCTGGGTGCTCAGAGCTCAGGGTGCTCGGTGCTCAGTGCTCAGGTTGCTGGGTGCTCAATACTCCTGGTGCTGGGTGCTCAGTACTCAGGGTGCTCAGTGCTCAGTACTCAGGGTGCTCAGTGCTCAGGGTGCTGGGTGCTCAGTGCTCGGGGTGCTGGGTAATCAGTCCTCAGGGTGCTGGGTGCTCAGTGCTCAGGGTGCTCGGTGCTCAGTGCTCAGGGTGCTGGGTGCTCAGTACTCAGGGTGCTGGGTGCTCAGTGCTCGGGGTGCTGGGGGCTCAGTACTCAGGGTGCTGGGTGCTCAGTGCTCAGGGTGCTGGGTGCTCAGTGCTCGGGGTGCTGGGTGCTCATTAATCAGGGTGCTGGGTGCTCAGTACTCAGGGTGCTCAGTGCTTGGGGTGCTGGGTGCTCAGTACTCAGGGTGCTCAGTGCTTGGGGTGCTGGGTGCTCAGTACTCAGGGTGCTGGTTGCTCAGTGCTCAGGGTGCTGGGTGCTGAGTACTCAGGGTGCTGGGTGCTCAGTACTCAGGGTGCTGGGTGCTCAGTTCTCAGGATGCTGGGTGCTCAGTGCTCGGGGTGCTGGGTGCTCAGTGCTCGGGGTGCTGGGTGCTCAGTGCTCAGGGTGCTGGGTGCTCAGTGCTCGGGGTGCTGGGTGCTCAGTGCTCGGGGTGCTCGGTGCTCAGTGCTCGGGGTGCTGGGTACTCAGTACTCGGGGTGCTCAGTGCTCAGTACTCAGGGTGCTGGGTGCTCAGTACTCTGGGTGCTCGGTGCTTGGGGTGCTGGGTGCTCAGTTCTCAGGGTGCTCAGTGCTTGGGATGCAGGGTGCTCAGTACTCAGGGTGCTGGTTGCTCAGTGCTCAGGGTGCTGGGTGCTGAGTACTCAGGGTGCTGGGTGCTCAGTGCTCAGGGTGCTCAGTGCTCAGTGCTCATGTTGCTGGGTGCTCAGTGCTCGGATTGCTGGGTGCTCAGTGCTCGGGGTGCTGGGTGCTCAGTGCTCAGGGTGCTGGGTGCTCAGTGCTCGGGGTGCTGGGTGCTCAGTGCTCGGTGTGCTCGGTGCTCAGTGCTCGGGTTGGTGGGTGCTCAGTACTCAGGGTGCTGGGTGCTCAGTACTCAGGGTGCTCAGTACTCAGTACTCAGGGTGCTGGGTGCTCAGTTCTTGGGGTGTTGGGTGCTCAGTGCTCAGGGTGCTGGGTGCTCAGTGCTCGGGTTGCTGGGTGCTCAGTGCTCAGAATCCTCGGTGCTCAGTACTTTTGGTGCTGGGTGCTCGGTACTCAGGGTGCTGGGTGCTCAGTGCTCGGGGTGCTCGATGCTCAGTACTCAGGGTGCTGGGTGCTCAGTGCTCAGGATGCTGGGTGCTCAGTACTCAGGGTGCTCAGTACTCAGTACTCAGGGTGCTGGGTGCTCAGTGCTTGGGGTGTTGGGTGCTCAGTGCTCAGGGTGCTGGGTGCTCAGTGCTCGGGGTGCTGGGTGCTCAGTACTCGGAGTGCTCGGTGATCAGTACTCAGGGTGCTGGGTGCTCAGTGCTCAGGTGCTGGGTGCTAAGTACTCAGGTTGCTGGGTGCTCAGTACTCAGGTTGCGCAGTACTCAGGGTGCTGGGTGCTCAGTGCTCGGGGTGCTGGGTGCTCAGTACTCAGGGTGCTCAGTACTCAGGATGCTGGGTGCTCAGTACTCAGTGTGCTGGGTGCTCAGTACTCAGGGTGCTGGGTGCTCAGTCCTCAGGGTGCTAAGTGCTCAGGGTGCTGGGTGCTCAGTGCTCGGGGACCTCGGTGCTCAGTACTCAGGGTGCTGAGTGCTCAGTACTCAGGGTGCTGGGTGCTCAGTACTCAGGGTGCTGGGTGCTCAGTGCTCGGGGTTTTGGGTGCTCAGTGCTCAGAGTGCTCAGTGCTCTGTACTCAGGGTGCTGGGTGCTCAGTTATCAGGGTGCTGGGTGCTCAGTGCTCGGGGTGCTGGGTGCTCAGTACTCAGGGTGCTGTTTGCTCAGTGCTCGGGGTGCTCGGTGCTCAGTACTCACGGTGCTGGGTGCTCAGAACTCAGGGTGCTCAGTACTCAGGGTGCTGAGTGCTCAGTACTCAGGGTGCTGGGTGCTCAGTACTCAGGGTGCTGGGTGCTCAGTACTCAGGGTGCTGGGTGCTCAGTGCTCGGGGTGCTGGGTGCTCATTAATCAGGGTGCTGGGTGCTCAGTACTCAGGGTGCTCAGTGCTTGGGGTGGTGGGTGCTCAGTACTCAGGGTGCTCAGTGCTTGGGGTGCTGGGTGCTCAGTACTCAGGGTGCTGGTTGCTCAGTGCTCAGGGTGCTGGGTGCTGAGTACTCAGGGTGCTGGGTGCTCAGTACTCAGGGTGCTGGGTGCTCAGTGCTCGGGATGCTGGGTGCTCAGTGCTCGGGGTGCTGGGTGCTCAGTGCTCGGGGTGCTGGGTGCTCAGTGCTCAGTGTGCTGGGTGCTCAGTGCTCGGGGTGCTGGGTGCTCAGTGCTCGGTGTGCTCGGTGCTCAGTGCTCGGGGTGCTGGGTACTCAGTACTCAGGGTGCTCAGTGCTCAGTACTCAGGGTGCTGGGTGCTCAGTGCTCAGGGTGCTGGGTGCTCAGTGCTCGGGGTGCTGGGTGCTCGCTGCTCAGGTTGCTGGGTGCTCAGTACTCGGGGTGCTGGGTGCTCAGTACTCAGGGTGCTGGGTGCTCATTGCTCGGGGTGTTGGGTGCTCAGTGCTCCGGGTGCTGGGTGCTCAGTGCTCGGGGTGCTGGGTGCTCAGTGCTCAGGGTGCTGGGTGCTCAGTGCTCGGGGTGCTCGGTGCTCAGTACTCAGGGTTCTGTGTGCTCAGTTCTCAGGGTGCTCGGTGCTCAGTACTCAGGGTGCTGGGTGCTCAGTGCTCGGTGTGCTCGGTGCTCAGTACGTTGGGTGCTCAGTACTCAGGGTGCTGGGTGCTCAGTGCTCAGGGTGATCGGTGATCACTACTCAGCGTGCACAGTAATCAGGGAGCTGGGTGCTCAGTATTCAGGGTGCTCAGTGCTCGGGGTGCTGGGTGCTCAGTACTCAGGGTGCTGGGTGCTCAGTACTCAGGGTTCTGGGTGCTCATTCTCGGGGTGCTGGGTGCTCAGTGCTCGGGGTGCTGGGTGCTCAGTACTCGGGGTGGTGGGTGCTCAGTGCTCAGCATGCTGGGTGCTCAGTACTCAGGGTGCTCGGTTCTCAGTACTCAGGGGGCTGGGTGCTCATTCTCGGTGTGCTGGGTGCTCAGTGCTCGGGGTGCTGGGTGCTCAGTGCTCAGGGTCCTCGGTGCTCAGTACTCAGGGTGCTCAGTACTCAGCGTGCTTTGTGCTCAGTGCTCAGGGTGCTGGGTGCTCAGTACTCAGGGTGCTGAGTGCTCAGTACTCACGGTACTGGGTGCTCAGTACTCAGGGTGCTCAGTACTCAGTACTCAGGGTGCTGGGTGCTCAGTGGTTGGGGTACTGGGTGCTCAGTGCTCAGGGTGCTGGGTGCTCAGTGCTCGGGGTGCTGGGGGCTCGGTACACGGGGTGCTCGGTGCTCAGTACTCAGGGTGCTGGGTGCTCAGTACTCAGGGTGCTGGGTGCTCAGTGCTCAGGGTGCTGTGTGCTCAGTACTCAGGTTGCTGGGTGCTCAGTACTCAGTACACAGGGTGCTGGGTGCTCAGTGCTCAGGGTGCTGGGTGCTCAGTGCTCGGGGTGCTAGGTGCTCAGTGCTCAGGGTGCTGGGTACTCAGTGCTCAGTACACAGGGTGCTGAGTGCTCAGTGCTCGGGGTGCTGGGTGCTCAGTGCTTAGGCTGCTGGGTACTCAGTGCTCAGTACACAGGGTGCTGAGTGCTCAGTGCACAGGGTGCTGGGTGCTCAGTACTCAGGGTGCTCAGTGCTCAGGGTGCTGGGTGCTCAGTGCTCAGGGTGCTGGGTACTCAGTGCTCAGTACACAGGGTGCTGAGTGCTCAGTGCTCGGGGTGCTGGGTGCTCAGTGCTCAGGGTGCTGGGTGCTCAGTGCTCAGGGTGCTGGGTGCTCAGTACTCAGGGTGCTGGGTGCTCAGTGCTCAGGGTGCTGGGTGCTCAGTACTCAGGGTGCTGGGTCCTCAGTGCTCAGGGTGCTGGGTGCTCAGTGCTCGGGGTGCTCAGTACTCAGGGTGCTGGGTGTTCAGTGCTCAGGGTACTGGGTGCTCAGTACTCAGGGTGCTCGGTGCTTAGTACTCAGGGTGCTGGGTGCTCAGTACTCCGGGTGCTGGGTGCTCAGTGCTCGGGGTGCTCGGTGCTCAGTGCTCACGGTGCTGGGTGCTAAGTACTCAGGGTGCTCATTGCTCAGGGTGCTGGGTGCTCATTACTCAGGGTGCTGGGTGCTCAGTACTCAGGGTGCTCAGTGCTCAGTACTCAGGGTGCTCAGTGCTCAGTACTCAGGGTGCTCAGTGCTCAGGGTGCTGGGTGCTCAGTGCTCGGGGTGCTGGGTGCTCAGTGCTCACGGTGCTGTGTGCTCAGTACTCAGGGTGCTCAGTACTCAGGGTGCTGGGTGCTCAGTGCTCAGGGTGCTGGGTGCTCAGTGCTCAGGGTGCTGGGTGCTCAGAGCTCAGGGTGCTCGGTGCTCAGTGCTCAGGTTGCTGGGTGCTCAATACTCCTGGTGCTGGGTGCTCAGTACTCAGGGTGCTCAGTGCTCAGTACTCAGGGTGCTCAGTGCTCAGGGTGCTGGGTGCTCAGTGCTCGGGGTGCTGGGTAATCAGTCCTCAGGGTGCTGGGTGCTCAGTGCTCAGGGTGCTCGGTGCTCAGTGCTCAGGGTGCTGGGTGCTCAGTACTCAGGGTGCTGGGTGCTCAGTGCTCGGGGTGCTGGGGGCTCAGTACTCAGGGTGCTGGGTGCTCAGTGCTCAGGGTGCTGGGTGCTCAGTGCTCGGGGTGCTGGGTGCTCATTAATCAGGGTGCTGGGTGCTCAGTACTCAGGGTGCTCAGTGCTTGGGGTGCTGGGTGCTCAGTACTCAGGGTGCTCAGTGCTTGGGGTGCTGGGTGCTCAGTACTCAGGGTGCTGGTTGCTCAGTGCTCAGGGTGCTGGGTGCTGAGTACTCAGGGTGCTGGGTGCTCAGTACTCAGGGTGCTGGGTGCTCAGTTCTCAGGATGCTGGGTGCTCAGTGCTCGGGGTGCTGGGTGCTCAGTGCTCGGGGTGCTGGGTGCTCAGTGCTCAGGGTGCTGGGTGCTCAGTGCTCGGGGTGCTGGGTGCTCAGTGCTCGGGGTGCTCGGTGCTCAGTGCTCGGGGTGCTGGGTACTCAGTACTCGGGGTGCTCAGTGCTCAGTACTCAGGGTGCTGGGTGCTCAGTGCTCAGGGTGCTGGGTGCTCAGTGCTCGGGGTGCTGGGTGCTCTGTGCTCAGGTTGCTGGGTGCTCAGTACTCGGGGTGCTGGGTGCTCAGTACTCAGGGTGCTGGGTGCTCATTGCTCGGGGTGCTGGGTGCACAGTGCTCCGGGTGCTGTGTGCTCAGTGCTCGGGGTGCTGGGTGCTCAGTGCTCAGGGTGCTGGGTGGTCAGTGCTCGGGGTGCTCGGTGCTCAGTACTCAGGGTTCTGTGTGCTCAGTGCTCAGGGTGCTCGTTGCTCAGTACTCAGGGTGCTGGGTGCTCAGTGCTCGGTGTGCTCGGTGCTCAGTACGTTGGGTGCTCAGTACTCAGGGTGCTGGGTGCTCAGTGCTCAGGGTGATCGGTGATCACTACTCAGCGTGCACAGTAATCAGGGAGCTGGGTGCTCAGTATTCAGGGTGCTCAGTGCTCGGGGTGCTGGGTGCTCAGTACTCAGGGTGCTGGGTGCTCAGTACTCAGGGTGCTGGTTGCTCATTCTCGGTGTGCTGGGTGCTCAGTGCTCGGGGTGCTGGGTGCTCAGTGCTCAGGGTCCTCGGTGCTCAGTACTCAGGGTGCTCAGTACTCAGCGTGCTTTGTGCTCAGTGCTCAGGGTGCTGGGTGCTCAGTACTCAGGGTGCTGAGTGCTCAGTACTCACGGTGCTGGGTGCTCAGTACTCAGGGTGCTCAGTACTCAGTACTCAGGGTGCTGGGTGCTCAGTGCTTGGGGTACTGAGTGCTCAGTGCTCAGGGTGCTGGGTGCTCAGTGCTCGGGGTACTGGGTGCTCAGTACACGGGGTGCTCGGTGCTCAGTACTCAGGGTGCTGGATGCTCAGTACTCAGGGTGCTGGGTTCTCAGTTCTCAGGGTGCTGTGTGCTCAGTACTCAGGTTGCTGGGTGCTCAGTACTCAGGGTGCTGGGTGTTCAGTGCTCAGGGTGCTGGGTGCTCAGTGCTCGGGGTGCTAGGTGCTCAGTACTCAGGGTGCTCAGTGCTCAGTACTCAGCGTGCTGGGTGCTCAGTGCTCAGGGTGCTGGGTGCTCAGTACTCAGGGTGCTTTGTGCTTAGTACTCAAGGTGCTCGGTCCTCAGTGCTCAGGGTGCTGGGTGCTCAGTACTCAGGGTGCTGGGTGCTCAGTGGTCAGGGTGCTCAGTGCTCAGCAGTCAGGGTGCTCGGTGCTCAGTGCTCAGGGTGCTCAGTGCTCAGTACTCAGGGTGCTCAGTGCTCTGGGTGCTGGGTGCTCAGTGCTCAGGGTGCTGGGTGCTCAGTGCACAGGGTGCTGGGTGCTCAGTACTCAGGGTGCTCAGTGCTCAGGGTGCTGGGTGCTCAGTGCTCAGGGTGCTGGGTACTCAGTGCTCAGTACACAGTGTGCTGAGTGCTCAGTGCTCGGGGTGCTGGGTGCTCAGTGCTCAGGGTGCTGGGTGCTCAGTGCTCAGGGTGCTGGGTGCTCAGTACTCAGGGTGCTGGGTGCTCAGTGCTCAGGGTGCTGGGTGCTCAGTACTCAGGATGCTGGGTCCTCAGTGCTCAGGGTGCTGGGTGCTCAGTGCTCGGGGTGCTCAGTACTCAGGGTGCTGGGTGTTCAGTGCTCAGGGTACTGGGTGCTCAGTACTCAGGGTGCTCGGTGCTTAGTACTCAGGGTGCTGGGTGCTCAGTACTCCGGGTGCTGGGTGCTCAGTGCTCGGGGTGCTCGGTGCTCAGTGCTCAGAGTGCTGGGTGCTCAGTACTCAGGGTGCTCATTGCTCAGGGTGCTGGGTGCTCATTACTCAGGGTGCTGGGTGCTCAGTACTCAGGGTGCTCAGTGCTCAGTTCTCAGGGTGCTCAGTGCTCAGTACTCAGATTGCTCAGTTCTCTGGGTGCTGGGTTCTCAGTGCTCAGGTTGCTGGGTGCTCAGTGCACAGAGTGCTGGGTGCTCAGTACTCAGGGTGCTCAGTGCTCAGGGTGCTGTGTGCTCAGTGCTCAGGGTGCTGGGTGCTCAGTACTCAGGGTGCTGGGTGCTCAGTGCTCAGGGTGCTGGGTGCTCAGTACTCAGGGTGCTTTGTGCTTAGTACTCAAGGTGCTCGGTCCTCAGTGCTCAGGGTGCTGGGTGCTCAGTACTCAGGGTGCTGGGTGCTCAGTGGTCAGGGTGCTCAGTGCTCAGCAGTCAGGGTGCTCGGTGCTCAGTGCTCAGGGTGCTCAGTGCTCAGTACTCAGGGTGCTCAGTGCTCTGGGTGCTGGGTGCTCAGTGCTCAGGGTGCTGGGTGCTCAGTGCACAGGGTGCTGGGTGCTCAGTACTCAGGGTGCTCAGTGCTCAGGGTGCTGGGTGCTCAGTGCTCAGGGTGCTGGGTACTCAGTGCTCAGTACACAGTGTGCTGAGTGCTCAGTGCTCGGGGTGCTGGGTGCTCAGTGCTCAGGGTGCTGGGTGCTCAGTGCTCAGGGTGCTGGGTGCTCAGTACTCAGGGTGCTGGGTGCTCAGTGCTCAGGGTGCTGGGTGCTCAGTACTCAGGATGCTGGGTCCTCAGTGCTCAGGGTGCTGGGTGCTCAGTGCTCGGGGTGCTCAGTACTCAGGGTGCTGGGTGTTCAGTGCTCAGGGTACTGGGTGCTCAGTACTCAGGGTGCTCGGTGCTTAGTACTCAGGGTGCTGGGTGCTCAGTACTCCGGGTGCTGGGTGCTCAGTGCTCGGGGTGCTCGGTGCTCAGTGCTCAGAGTGCTGGGTGCTCAGTACTCAGGGTGCTCATTGCTCAGGGTGCTGGGTGCTCATTACTCAGGGTGCTGGGTGCTCAGTACTCAGGGTGCTCAGTGCTCAGTTCTCAGGGTGCTCAGTGCTCAGTACTCAGATTGCTCAGTTCTCTGGGTGCTGGGTTCTCAGTGCTCAGGGTGCTGGGTGCTCAGTGCACAGAGTGCTGGGTGCTCAGTACTCAGGGTGCTCAGTGCTCAGGGTGCTGTGTGCTCAGTGCTCAGGGTGCTGGGTGCTCAGTACTCAGGGTGCTGGGTGCTCAGTGCTCAGGGTGCTGGGTGCTCAGTACTCAGGGTGCTGGGTCCTCAGTGCTCAGGGTGCTGGGTGCTCAGTGCTCGGGGTGCTCAGTACTCAGGGTGCTGGGTGTTCAGTGCTCAGGGTACTGGGTGCTCAGTACTCAGGGTGCTCGGTGCTTAGTACTCAGGGTGCTGGGTGCTCAGTACTCCGGGTGCTGGGTGCTCAGTGCTCGGGGTGCTCGGTGCTCAGTGCTCAGGCTGCTGGGTGCTCAGTACTCAGGGTGCTCATTGCTCAGGGTGCTGGGTGCTCATTACTCAGGGTGCTGGTTGCTCAGTACTCAGGGTGCTCAGTGCTCAGTACTCAGGGTGCTCAGTGCTCAGTACTCAGGGTGCTCAGTGCTCAGGGTGCTGGGTGCTCAGTGCTCAGGGTGCTGGGTACTCAGTGCTCAGTACACAGGGTGCTGAGTGCTCAGTGCTCGGGGTGCTGGGTGCTCAGTGCTCAGGGTGCTGGGTGCTCAGTGCTCAGGGTGCTGGGTGCTCAGTACTCAGGGTGCTGGGTGCTCAGTGCTCAGGGTGCTGGGTGCTCAGTACTCAGGGTGCTGGGTCCTCAGTGCTCAGGGTGCTGGGTGCTCAGTGCTCGGGGTGCTCAGTACTCAGGGTGCTGGGTGTTCAGTGCTCAGGGTACTGGGTGCTCAGTACTCAGGGTGCTCGGTGCTTAGTACTCAGGGTGCTGGGTGCTCAGTACTCCGGGTGCTGGGTGCTCAGTGCTCGGGGTGCTCGGTGCTCAGTGCTCACGGTGCTGGGTGCTAAGTACTCAGGGTGCTCATTGCTCAGGGTGCTGGGTGCTCATTACTCAGGGTGCTGGGTGCTCAGTACTCAGGGTGCTCAGTGCTCAGTACTCAGGGTGCTCAGTGCTCAGTACTCAGGGTGCTCAGTGCTCAGGGTGCTGGGTGCTCAGTGCTCGGGGTGCTGGGTGCTCAGTGCTCACGGTGCTGTGTGCTCAGTACTCAGGGTGCTCAGTACTCAGGGTGCTGGGTGCTCAGTGCTCAGGGTGCTGGGTGCTCAGTGCTCAGGGTGCTGGGTGCTCAGAGCTCAGGGTGCTCGGTGCTCAGTGCTCAGGTTGCTGGGTGCTCAATACTCCTGGTGCTGGGTGCTCAGTACTCAGGGTGCTCAGTGCTCAGTACTCAGGGTGCTCAGTGCTCAGGGTGCTGGGTGCTCAGTGCTCGGGGTGCTGGGTAATCAGTCCTCAGGGTGCTGGGTGCTCAGTGCTCAGGGTGCTCGGTGCTCAGTGCTCAGGGTGCTGGGTGCTCAGTACTCAGGGTGCTGGGTGCTCAGTGCTCGGGGTGCTGGGGGCTCAGTACTCAGGGTGCTGGGTGCTCAGTGCTCAGGGTGCTGGGTGCTCAGTGCTCGGGGTGCTGGGTGCTCATTAATCAGGGTGCTGGGTGCTCAGTACTCAGGGTGCTCAGTGCTTGGGGTGCTGGGTGCTCAGTACTCAGGGTGCTCAGTGCTTGGGGTGCTGGGTGCTCAGTACTCAGGGTGCTGGTTGCTCAGTGCTCAGGGTGCTGGGTGCTGAGTACTCAGGGTGCTGGGTGCTCAGTACTCAGGGTGCTGGGTGCTCAGTTCTCAGGATGCTGGGTGCTCAGTGCTCGGGGTGCTGGGTGCTCAGTGCTCGGGGTGCTGGGTGCTCAGTGCTCAGGGTGCTGGGTGCTCAGTGCTCGGGGTGCTGGGTGCTCAGTGCTCGGGGTGCTCGGTGCTCAGTGCTCGGGGTGCTGGGTACTCAGTACTCGGGGTGCTCAGTGCTCAGTACTCAGGGTGCTGGGTGCTCAGTGCTCAGGGTGCTGGGTGCTCAGTGCTCGGGGTGCTGGGTGCTCTGTGCTCAGGTTGCTGGGTGCTCAGTACTCGGGGTGCTGGGTGCTCAGTACTCAGGGTGCTGGGTGCTCATTGCTCGGGGTGCTGGGTGCACAGTGCTCCGGGTGCTGTGTGCTCAGTGCTCGGGGTGCTGGGTGCTCAGTGCTCAGGGTGCTGGGTGGTCAGTGCTCGGGGTGCTCGGTGCTCAGTACTCAGGGTTCTGTGTGCTCAGTGCTCAGGGTGCTCGTTGCTCAGTACTCAGGGTGCTGGGTGCTCAGTGCTCGGTGTGCTCGGTGCTCAGTACGTTGGGTGCTCAGTACTCAGGGTGCTGGGTGCTCAGTGCTCAGGGTGATCGGTGATCACTACTCAGCGTGCACAGTAATCAGGGAGCTGGGTGCTCAGTATTCAGGGTGCTCAGTGCTCGGGGTGCTGGGTGCTCAGTACTCAGGGTGCTGGGTGCTCAGTACTCAGGGTGCTGGTTGCTCATTCTCGGTGTGCTGGGTGCTCAGTGCTCGGGGTGCTGGGTGCTCAGTGCTCAGGGTCCTCGGTGCTCAGTACTCAGGGTGCTCAGTACTCAGCGTGCTTTGTGCTCAGTGCTCAGGGTGCTGGGTGCTCAGTACTCAGGGTGCTGAGTGCTCAGTACTCACGGTGCTGGGTGCTCAGTACTCAGGGTGCTCAGTACTCAGTACTCAGGGTGCTGGGTGCTCAGTGCTTGGGGTACTGAGTGCTCAGTGCTCAGGGTGCTGGGTGCTCAGTGCTCGGGGTACTGGGTGCTCAGTACACGGGGTGCTCGGTGCTCAGTACTCAGGGTGCTGGGTGCTCAGTACTCAGGGTGCTGGGTTCTCAGTTCTCAGGGTGCTGTGTGCTCAGTACTCAGGTTGCTGGGTGCTCAGTACTCAGGGTGCTGGGTGTTCAGTGCTCAGGGTGCTGGGTGCTCAGTGCTCGGGGTGCTAGGTGCTCAGTACTCAGGGTGCTCAGTGCTCAGTACTCAGCGTGCTGGGTGCTCAGTGCTCAGGGTGCTGGGTGCTCAGTACTCAGGGTGCTTTGTGCTTAGTACTCAAGGTGCTCGGTCCTCAGTGCTCAGGGTGCTGGGTGCTCAGTACTCAGGGTGCTGGGTGCTCAGTGGTCAGGGTGCTCAGTGCTCAGCAGTCAGGGTGCTCGGTGCTCAGTGCTCAGGGTGCTCAGTGCTCAGTACTCAGGGTGCTCAGTGCTCTGGGTGCTGGGTGCTCAGTGCTCAGGGTGCTGGGTGCTCAGTGCACAGGGTGCTGGGTGCTCAGTACTCAGGGTGCTCAGTGCTCAGGGTGCTGGGTGCTCAGTGCTCAGGGTGCTGGGTACTCAGTGCTCAGTACACAGTGTGCTGAGTGCTCAGTGCTCGGGGTGCTGGGTGCTCAGTGCTCAGGGTGCTGGGTGCTCAGTGCTCAGGGTGCTGGGTGCTCAGTACTCAGGGTGCTGGGTGCTCAGTGCTCAGGGTGCTGGGTGCTCAGTACTCAGGATGCTGGGTCCTCAGTGCTCAGGGTGCTGGGTGCTCAGTGCTCGGGGTGCTCAGTACTCAGGGTGCTGGGTGTTCAGTGCTCAGGGTACTGGGTGCTCAGTACTCAGGGTGCTCGGTGCTTAGTACTCAGGGTGCTGGGTGCTCAGTACTCCGGGTGCTGGGTGCTCAGTGCTCGGGGTGCTCGGTGCTCAGTGCTCAGAGTGCTGGGTGCTCAGTACTCAGGGTGCTCATTGCTCAGGGTGCTGGGTGCTCATTACTCAGGGTGCTGGGTGCTCAGTACTCAGGGTGCTCAGTGCTCAGTTCTCAGGGTGCTCAGTGCTCAGTACTCAGATTGCTCAGTTCTCTGGGTGCTGGGTTCTCAGTGCTCAGGGTGCTGGGTGCTCAGTGCACAGAGTGCTGGGTGCTCAGTACTCAGGGTGCTCAGTGCTCAGGGTGCTGTGTGCTCAGTGCTCAGGGTGCTGGGTGCTCAGTACTCAGGGTGCTGGGTGCTCAGTGCTCAGGGTGCTGGGTGCTCAGTACTCAGGGTGCTTTGTGCTTAGTACTCAAGGTGCTCGGTCCTCAGTGCTCAGGGTGCTGGGTGCTCAGTACTCAGGGTGCTGGGTGCTCAGTGGTCAGGGTGCTCAGTGCTCAGCAGTCAGGGTGCTCGGTGCTCAGTGCTCAGGGTGCTCAGTGCTCAGTACTCAGGGTGCTCAGTGCTCTGGGTGCTGGGTGCTCAGTGCTCAGGGTGCTGGGTGCTCAGTGCACAGGGTGCTGGGTGCTCAGTACTCAGGGTGCTCAGTGCTCGGGGTGCTGGGTGCTCAGTGCTCAGGGTGCTGGGTACTCAGTGCTCAGTACACAGTGTGCTGAGTGCTCAGTGCTCGGGGTGCTGGGTGCTCAGTGCTCAGGGTGCTGGGTGCTCAGTGCTCAGGGTGCTGGGTGCTCAGTACTCAGGGTGCTGGGTGCTCAGTGCTCAGGGTGCTGGGTGCTCAGTACTCAGGATGCTGGGTCCTCAGTGCTCAGGGTGCTGGGTGCTCAGTGCTCGGGGTGCTCAGTACTCAGGGTGCTGGGTGTTCAGTGCTCAGGGTACTGGGTGCTCAGTACTCAGGGTGCTCGGTGCTTAGTACTCAGGGTGCTGGGTGCTCAGTACTCCGGGTGCTGGGTGCTCAGTGCTCGGGGTGCTCGGTGCTCAGTGCTCAGAGTGCTGGGTGCTCAGTACTCAGGGTGCTCATTGCTCAGGGTGCTGGGTGCTCATTACTCAGGGTGCTGGGTGCTCAGTACTCAGGGTGCTCAGTGCTCAGTTCTCAGGGTGCTCAGTGCTCAGTACTCAGATTGCTCAGTTCTCTGGGTGCTGGGTTCTCAGTGCTCAGGGTGCTGGGTGCTCAGTGCACAGAGTGCTGGGTGCTCAGTACTCAGGGTGCTCAGTGCTCAGGGTGCTGTGTGCTCAGTGCTCAGGGTGCTGGGTGCTCAGTACTCAGGGTGCTGGGTGCTCAGTGCTCAGGGTGCTGGGTGCTCAGTACTCAGGGTGCTGGGTCCTCAGTGCTCAGGGTGCTGGGTGCTCAGTGCTCGGGGTGCTCAGTACTCAGGGTGCTGGGTGTTCAGTGCTCAGGGTACTGGGTGCTCAGTACTCAGGGTGCTCGGTGCTTAGTACTCAGGGTGCTGGGTGCTCAGTACTCCGGGTGCTGGGTGCTCAGTGCTCGGGGTGCTCGGTGCTCAGTGCTCAGGCTGCTGGGTGCTCAGTACTCAGGGTGCTCATTGCTCAGGGTGCTGGGTGCTCATTACTCAGGGTGCTGGTTGCTCAGTACTCAGGGTGCTCAGTGCTCAGTACTCAGGGTGCTCAGTGCTCAGTACTCAGGGTGCTCAGTGCTCAGGGTGCTGGGTGCTCAGTGCTCGGGGTGCTGGGTGCTCAGTGCTCACGGTGCTGTGTGCTCAGTACTCAGGGTGCTCAGTACTCAGGGTGCTGGGTGCTCAGTGCTCAGGGTGCTGGGTGCTCAGTGCTCAGGGTGCTGGGTGCTCAGAGCTCAGGGTGCTCGGTGCTCAGTGCTCAGGTTGCTGGGTGCTCAATACTCAGGGTGCTGGGTGCTCAGTACTCAGGGTGCTCAGTGCTCAGTACTCAGGGTGCTCAGTGCTCAGGGTGCTGGGTGCTCAGTGCTCGGGGTGCTGGGTACTCAGTCCTCAGGGTGCTGGGTGCTCAGTGCTCAGGGTGCTGGGTGTTCAGTACTCAGGGTGCTGGGTGCTCAGTGCTCGGGGTGCTGTGGGCTCAGTACTCAGGGTGCTGGGTGCTCAGTGCTCAGGGTGCTGGGGGCTCAGTGCTCGGGGTGCTGGGTGCACATTAATCAGGGTGCTGGGTGCTCAGTACTCAGGGTGCTCAGTGCCTGGGGTGCTGGGTGCTCAGTACTCAGGGTGCTCAGTGCTTGGGGTGCTGGGTGCTAAGTACTCAGGGTGCTGGTTGCTCAGTGCTCAGGGTGCTGGGTGCTGAGTACTCAGGGTGCTGGGTGCTCAGTACTCAGGGTGCTGGGTGCTCAGTGCTCGGGATGCTGGGTGCTCAGTGCTCAGGGTGCTGGGTGCTCAGTGCTCGGGGTGCTGGGTGCTCAGTGCTCAGGGTGCTGGGTGCTCAGTGCTCGGGGTGCTGGGTGCTCAGTGCTCGGGGTGCTCAGTGCTCAGTGCTCGGGGTGCTGGGTACTCAGTACTCGCTGTGCTCAGTGCTCAGTACTCAGGGTGCTGGGTGCTCAGTGCTCAAGGTGCTGGGTGCTCAGTGCTCGGGGTGCTGGGTGCTCGGTGCTCAGGTTGCTGGGTGCTCAGTACTCGGGGTGCTGGGTGCTCAGTACTCAGCGTGCTGGGTGCTCATTGCTCGGGGTGCTGGGTGCTCAGTGCTCCGGGTGCTGGGTGCTCAGTGCTCGGGGTGCTGGGTGCTCAGTGCTCATGGTGCTGGGTGCTCAGTGCTCGGGGTGCTCGGTGCTCAGTACTCAGGGTTCTGTGTGCTCAGTGCTCAGGGTGCTCGGTGCTCAGTACTCAGGGTGCTGGGTGCTCAGTGCTCGGTGTGCTCAGTACGTTGGGTGCTCAGTACTCAGGGTGCTGGGTGCTCAGTGCTCAGGGTGATCGGTGATCACTACTCAGCGTGCACAGTAATCAGGGAGCTGGGTGCTCAGTATTCAGGGTGCTCAGTGCTCGGGGTGCTGGGTGCTCAGTACTCAGGGTGCTGGGTGCTCAGTACTCAGGGTGCTGGGTGCTCATTCTCGGGGTGCTGGGTGCTCAGTGCTCGGGGTGCTGGGTGCTCAGTACTCGGGGTGGTGGGTGCTCAGTGCTCAGCATGCTGGGTGCTCAGTACTCAGGGTGCTCGGTTCTCAGTACTCAGGGGGCTGGGTGCTCATTCTCGGTGTGCTGGGTGCTCAGTGCTCGGGGTGCTGGGTGCTCTGTGCTCAGGGTCCTCGGTGCTCAGTACTCAGGGTGCTCAGTACTCAGCGTGCTTTGTGCTCAGTGCTCAGGGTGCTGGTTGCTCAGTACTCAGGGTGCTGAGTGCTCACTACTCACGGTGCTGGGTGCTCAGTACTCAGGGTGCTCAGTACTCAGTACTCAGGGTGCTGGGTGCTCAGTGCTTGGGGTACTGGGTGCTCAGTGCTCAGGGTGCTGGGTGCTCAGTGCTCGGGGTGCTGGGTGCTCAGTACACGGGGTGCTCGGTGCTCAGTACTCAGGGTGCTGGGTGCTCAGTACTCAGGGTGCTGGGTGCTCAGTGCTCAGGGTGCTGTGTGCTCAGTACTCAGGTTGCTGGGTGCTCAGTACTCAGGGTGCTGGGTGCTCAGTGCTCAGGGTGCTGGGTGCTCAGTGCTCGGGGTGCTAGGTGCTCAGTACTCAGGGTGCTCAGTGCTCAGTACTCAGCGTGCTGGGTGCTCAGTGCTCAGGGTGCTCGGTGCTCAGTACTCAGGGTGCTCAGTGCTCAGTACTCAGGGTGCTGGGTGCTCAGTACTCCGGGTGCTGGGTGCTCAGTGCTCGGGGTGCTCGGTGCTCAGTGCTCAGGGTGCTGGGTGCTCAGTACTCAGGGTGCTCATTGCTCAGGGTGCTCAGTGCTCAGTACTCAGGGTGCTCAGTGCTCAGTACTCAGGGTGCTCAGTGCTCAGGGTGCTGGGTGCTCAGTGCTCGGGGTGCTGGGTGCTCAGTGCTCACGGTGCTGTGTGCTCAGTACTCAGGGTGCTCAGTACTCAGGGTGCTGGGTGCTCAGTGCTCAGGGTGCTGGGTGCTCAGTGCTCAGGGTGCTGGGTGCTCAGAGCTCAGGGTGCTCGGTGCTCAGTGCTCAGGTTGCTGGGTGCTCAATACTCAGGGTGCTGGGTGCTCAGTACTCAGGGTGCTCAGTGCTCAGTACTCAGGGTGCTCAGTGCTCAGGGTGCTGGGTGCTCAGTGCTCGGGGTGCTGGGTACTCAGTCCTCAGGGTGCTGGGTGCTCAGTGCTCAGGGTGCTCGGTGCTCAGTGCTCAGGGTGCTGGGTGCTCAGTACTCAGGGTGCTGGGTGCTCAGTGCTCGGGGTGCTGGGGGCTCAGTACTAAGGGTGCTGGGTGCTCAGTGCTCAGGGTGCTGGGTGCTCAGTGCTCGGGGTGCTGGGTGCTCATTAATCAGGGTGCTGGGTGCTCAGTACTCAGGGTGCTCAGTGCTTGGGGTGCTGGGTGCTCAGTACTCAGGGTGCTCAGTGCTTGGGGTGCTGGGTGCTCAGTACTCAGGGTGCTGGTTGCTCAGTGCTCATGGTGCTGGGTGCTGAGTACTCAGGGTGCTGGGTGCTCAGTACTCAGTGTGCTGGGTGCTCAGTGCTCGGGATGCTGGGTGCTCAGTGCTCGGGGTGCTGGGTGCTCAGTGCTCGGGGTGCTGGGTGCTCAGTGCTCAGGGTGCTGGGTGCTCAGTGCTCGGGGTGCTGGGTGCTCAGTGCTCGGGGTGCTCGGTGCTCAGTGCTCGGGGTGCTGGGTACTCAGTACTCGGGGTGCTCAGTGCTCAGTACTCAGGGTGCTGGGTGCTCAGTGCTCAGGGTGCTGGGTGCTCAGTGCTCGGGGTGCTGGGTGCTCTGTGCTCAGGTTGCTGGGTGCTCAGTACTCGGGGTGCTGGGTGCTCAGTACTCAGGGTGCTGGGTGCTCATTGCTCGGGGTGCTGGGTGCTCAGTGCTCCGGGTGCTGGGTGCTCAGTGCTCGGGGTGCTGGGTGCTCAGTGCTCAGGGTGCTGGGTGGTCAGTGCTCGGGGTGCTCGGTGCTCAGTACTCAGGGTTCTGTGTGCTCAGTGCTCAGGGTGCTCGTTGCTCAGTACTCAGGGTGCTGGGTGCTCAGTGCTCGGTGTGCTCGGTGCTCAGTACGTTGGGTGCTCAGTACTCAGGGTGCTCAGTACTCAGTACTCAGGGTGCTGGGTGCTCAGTGCTTGGGGTACTGAGTGCTCAGTGCTCAGGGTGCTGGGTGCTCAGTGCTCGGGGTGCTGGGTGCTCAGTACACGGGGTGCTCGGTGCTCAGTACTCAGGGTGCTGGGTGCTCAGTACTCAGGGTGCTGGGTGCTCAGTGCTCAGGGTGCTGTGTGCTCAGTACTCAGGTTGCTGGGTGCTCAGTACTCAGGGTGCTGGGTGCTCAGTGCTCAGGGTGCTGGGTGCTCAGTGCTCGGGGTGCTAGGTGCTCAGTACTCAGGGTGCTCAGTGCTCAGTACTCAGCGTGCTGGGTGCTCAGTGCTCAGGGTGCTCGGTGCTCAGTACTCAGGGTGCTGGGTGCTCAGTGCTCAGGGTGCTGGGTGCTCAGTACTCAGGGTGCTTTGTGCTCAGCAGTCAGGGTGCTCGGTGCTCAGTGCTCAGGGTGCTCAGTGCTCAGTACTCAGGGTGCTCAGTGCTCTGGGTGCTGGGTGCTCAGTGCTCAGGGTGCTGGGTGCTCAGTGCACAGGGTGCTGGGTGCTCAGTACTCAGGGTGCTCAGTGCTCAGGGTGCTGGGTGCTCAGTGCTCAGGGTGCTGGGTACTCAGTGCTCAGTACACAGTGTGCTGAGTGCTCAGTGCTCGGGGTGCTGGGTGCTCAGTGCTCAGGGTGCTGGGTGCTCAGTGCTCAAGGTGCTGGGTGCTCAGTACTCAGGGTGCTGGGTGCTCAGTGCTCAGGGTGCTGGGTGCTCAGTACTCAGGATGCTGGGTCCTCAGTGCTCAGGGTGCTGGGTACTCAGTGCTCGGGGTGCTCAGTACTCAGGGTGCTGGGTGTTCAGTGCTCAGGGTACTGGGTGCTCAGTACTCAGGGTGCTCGGTGCTTAGTACTCAGGGTGCTGGGTGCTCAGTACTCCAGGTGCTGGGTGCTCAGTGCTCGGGGTGCTCGGTGCTCAGTGCTCAGAGTGCTGGGTGCTCAGTACTCAGGGTGCTCATTGCTCAGGGTGCTGGGTGCTCATTACTCAGGGTGCTGGGTGCTCAGTACTCAGGGTGCTCAGTGCTCAGTACTCAGGGTGCTCAGTGCTCAGTACTCAGGTTGCTCAGTGCTCTGAGTGCTGGGTGCTCAGTGCTCAGGGTGCTGGGTGCTCAGTGCACAGAGTGCTGGGTGCTCAGTACTCAGGGTGCTCAGTGCTCAGGGTGCTGGGTGCTCAGTGCTCAGGGTGCTGGGTGCTCAGTACTCAGGGTGCTGGGTGCTCAGTGCTCAGGGTGCTGGGTGCTCAGTACTCAGGGTGCTGGGTCCTCAGTGCTCAGGGTGCTGGGTGCTCAGTGCTCGGGGTGCTCAGTACTCAGGGTGCTGGGTGTTCAGTGCTCAGGGTACTGGGTGCTCAGTACTCAGGGTGCTCGGTGCTTAGTACTCAGGGTGCTGGGTGCTCAGTACTCCGGGTGCTTGGTGCTCAGTGCTCGGGGTGCTCGGTGCTCAGTGCTCAGGGTGCTGGGTGCTCAGTACTCAGGGTGCTCATTGCTCAGGGTGCTGGCTGCTCATTACTCAGGGTGCTGGGTGCTCAGTACTCAGGGTGCTCAGTGCACAGTACTCAGGGTGCTCAGTGCTCAGTACTCAGGGTGCTCAGTGCTCAGGGTGCTGGGTGCTCAGTGCTCGGGGTGCTGGGTGCTCAGTGCTCAAGGTGCTGTGTGCTCAGTACTCAGGGTGCTCAGTACTCAGGGTGCTGGGTGCTCAGTGCTCAGGGTGCTGGGTGCTCAGTGCTCAGGGTGCTGGGTGCTCAGAACTCAGGGTGCTCGGTGCTCAGTGCTCAGGTTGCTGGGTGCTCAATACTCAGGGTGCTGGGTGCTCAGTACTCAGGGTGCTCAGTGCTCAGTACTCAGGGTGCTCAGTGCTCAGGGTGCTGGGTGCTCAGTGCTCGGGGTGCTGGGTACTCAGTCCTCAGGGTGCTGGGTGCTCAGTGCTCAGGGTGCTCGGTGCTCAGTGCTCAGGGTGCTGGGTGCTCAGTACTCAGGGTGCTGGGTGCTCAGTGCTCGGGGTGCTGTGGGCTCAGTACTCAGGGTGCTGGGTGCTCAGTGCTCAGGGTGCTGGGGGCTCAGTGCTCGGGGTGCTGGGTGCTCATTAATCAGGGTGCTGGGTGCTCAGTACTCAGGGTGCTCAGTGCTTGGGGTGCTGGGTGCTCAGTACTCAGGGTGCTCAGTGCTTGGGGTGCTGGGTGCTAAGTACTCAGGGTGCTGGTTGCTCAGTGCTCAGGGTGCTGGGTGCTGAGTACTCAGGGTGCTGGGTGCTCAGTACTCAGGGTGCTGCGTGCTCAGTGCTCGGGATGCTGGGTGCTCAGTGCTCGGGGTGCTGGGTGCTCAGTGCTCGGGGTGCTGGGTGCTCAGTGCTCAGGGTGCTGGGTGCTCAGTGCTCGGGGTGCTGGGTGCTCAGTGCTCGGGGTGCTCGGTGCTCAGTGCTCGGGGTGCTGGGTACTCAGTACTCGGGGTGCTCAGTGCTCAGTACTCAGGGTGCTGGGTGCTCAGTGCTCAGGGTGCTGGGTGCTCAGTGCTCAGGGTGCTGGGTGCTCTATGCTCAGGTTGCTGGGTGCTCAGTACTCGGGGTGCTGGGTGCTCAGTACTCAGCGTGCTGGGTGCTCATTGCTCGGGGTGCTGGGTGCTCAGTGCTCCGGGTGCTGGGTGCTCAGTGCTCGGGGTGCTGGGTGCTCAGTGCTCATGGTGCTGGGTGCTCAGTGCTCGGGGTGCTCGGTGCTCAGTACTCAGGGTTCTGTGTGCTCAGTGCTCAGGGTGCTCGGTGCTCAGTACTCAGGGTGCTGGGTGCTCAGTGCTCGGTGTGCTCAGTACGTTGGGTGCTCAGTACTCAGGGTGCTGGGTGCTCAGTGCTCAGGGTGATCGGTGATCACTACTCAGCGTGCACAGTAATCAGGGAGCTGGGTGCTCAGTATTCAGGGTGCTCAGTGCTCGGGGTGCTGGGTGCTCAGTACTCAGGGTGCTGGGTGCTCAGTACTCAGGGTGCTGGGTGCTCATTCTCGGGGTGCTGGGTGCTCAGTGCTCGGGGTGCTGGGTGCTCAGTACTCGGGGTGGTGGGTGCTCAGTGCTCAGCATGCTGGGTGCTCAGTACTCAGGGTCCTCGGTGCTCAGTACTCAGGGTGCTCAGTACTCAGCGTGCTTTGTGCTCAGTGCTCAGGGTGCTGGTTGCTCAGTACTCAGGGTGCTGAGTGCTCATTCTCGGTGTGCTGGGTGCTCAGTGCTCGGGGTGCTGGGTGCTCAGTGCTCAGGGTCCTCGGTGCTCAGTACTCAGGGTGCTCAGTACTCAGCGTGCTTTGTGCTCAGTGCTCAGGGTGCTGGTTGCTCAGTACTCAGGGTGCTGAGTGCTCAGTACTCACGGTGCTGGGTGCTCAGTACTCAGGGTGCTCAGTACTCAGTACTCAGGGTGCTGGGTGCTCAGTGCTTGGGGTACTGGGTGCTCAGTGCTCAGGGTGCTGGGTGCTCAGTGCTCGGGGTGCTGGGTGCTCAGTACACGGGGTGCTCGGTGCTCAGTACTCAGGGTGCTGGGTGCTCAGTACTCAGGGTGCTGGGTGCTCAGTGCTCAGGGTGCTGTGTGCTCAGTACTCAGGTTGCTGGGTGCTCAGTACTCAGGGTGCTGGGTGCTCAGTGCTCAGGGTGCTGGGTGCTCAGTGCTCGGGGTGCTAGGTGCTCAGTACTCAGGGTGCTCAGTGCTCAGTACTCAGCGTGCTGGGTGCTCAGTGCTCAGGGTGCTCGGTGCTCAGTACTCAGGGTGCTCAGTGCTCAGTACTCAGGGTGCTGGGTGCTCAGTGCTCAGGGTGCTGGGTGCTCAGTACTCAGGGTGCTTTGTGCTTAGTACTCAGGGTGCTCGGTCCTCAGTGCTCAGGGTGCTGGGTGCTCAGTACTCAGGGTGCTGGGTGCTCAGTGGTCAGGGTGCTCAGTGCTCAGCAGTCAGGGTGCTCGGTGCTCAGTGCTCAGGGTGCTCAGTGCTCAGTACTCAGGGTGCTCAGTGCTCTGGGTGCTGGGTTCTCAGTGCTCAGGGTGCTGGGTGATCAGTGCACAGGGTGCTGGGTGCTCAGTACTCAGAGTGCTCAGTGCTCAGGGTGCTGGGTGCTCAGTGCTCAGGGTGCTGGGTACTCAGTGCTCAGTACACAGGGTGCTGAGTGCTCAGTGCTCGGGGTGCTGGGTGCTCAGTGCTCAGGGTGCTGGGTGCTCAGTGCTCAGGGTGCTGGGTGCTCAGTACTCAGGGTGCTGGGTGCTCAGTGCTCAGGGTGCTGGGTGCTCAGTACTCAGGATGCTGGGTCCTCAGTTCTCAGGGTGCTGGGTGCTCAGTGCTCGGGGTGCTCAGTACTCAGGGTGCTGGGTGTTCAGTGCTCAGGGTACTGGGTGCTCAGTACTCAGGGTGCTCATTGCTCAGGGTGCTGGGTGCTCATTACTCAGGGTGCTGGGTGCTCAGTACTCCGGGTGCTGGGTGCTCAGTGCTCGGGGTGCTCGGTGCTCAGTTCTCAGGGTGCTTTGTGCTCAGTACTCAGGGTGCTCAGTGCTCAGGGTGCTGGGTGCTCAGTACTCAGGGTGCTCAGTACTCAGGGTGCTCAGTACTCAGGGTGCTGGGTGCTCAGTGCTCAGGGTGCTGGGTGCTCAGTGCTCAGGGTGCTGGGTGCTCAGAGCTCAGGGTGCTCGGTGCTCAGTGCTCAGGTTGCTGGGTGCTCAATACTCAGGGTGCTGGGTGCTCAGTACTCAGGGTGCTCAGTGCTCAGTACTCAGGGTGCTCAGTGCTCAGGGTGCTGGGTGCTCAGTGCTCGGGGTGCTGGGTACTCAGTCCTCAGGGTGCTGGGTGCTCAGTGCTCAGGGTGCTCGGTGCTCAGTGCTCAGGGTGCTGGGTGATCAGTACTCAGGGTGCTGGGTGCTCAGTGCTCGGGGTGCTGGGGGCTCAGTACTCAGGGTGCTGGGTGCTCAGTGCTCAGGGTGCTGGGTGCTCAGTGCTCAGGGTGCTCGGTGCTTAGTACTCATGGTGCTCGGTGCTCGGGGTGCTGGGTGCTCAGTGCTCGGTGTGCTGAGTGCTCAGTGCTCGGGGTGCTGGGTGCTGAGTGCTCGGTGTGCTGGGTGCTCAGTGCTCGGGGTGCTGGGTGCTCAGTGCTCGGGGTGCTGGGTGCTCAGTACTCAGGGTGCTCGGTGCTCAGTACTCAGGGTGCTGGGTGCTCAGTGCTCAGGGTGCTGGGTGCTCAGTACTCAGGGTGCTGGGTGCTCGGTGCTCAGTACACTGGGTGCTCAGTACTCAGGGTGCTGGGTGCTCAGTACTCAGGGTGCTCGGTGCTCAATACTCAGGGTGCTTGGTGCTCAGTTCTCGGGGTGCTGGGTGCTCATTAATCAGGGTGCTCAGTGCTCAGTACTCAGCGTGCTGGGTGCTCAGTGCTCAGGGTGCTCGGTGCTCAGTACTCAGGGTGCTCAGTTCTCAGTACTCAGCGTGCTGGGTGCTCAGTGCTCAGGGTGCTGGGTGCTCAGTGATCAGGGTGCTGGGTGCTCAGTACTCAGGGTGCTGGGTGCTCAGTGGTCTGTGTGCTCAGTGCTCAGCACTCAGGGTGCTCGGTGCTCAGTGCTCAGGGTGCTCAGTGCTCAGTACTCAGGGTGCTCAGTGCTCTGGGTGCTTGGTGCTCAGTGCTCGGGGTGCTGGGTGCTCAGTACTCAGGGTGCTCGGTGCTCAGTGCTCAGGGTGCTGGGTGCTCAGTGCTCAGGGTGCTGGGTGCTCAGTACTCAGGGTGCTGGGTGCTCGGTGCTCAGTACACTGGGTGCTCAGTACTCAAGGTGCTGGGTGCTCAGTACTCAGGGTGCTCCGTGCTCAATACTCAGGGTGCTGGGTGCTCAGTTCTCGGGGTGCTGGGTGCTCATTAATCAGGGTGCTTGGTGCTCAGTACTCAGGGCGCTCAGTGCTTGGGGTGCTGGGTGCTCAGTTCTCAGGGTGCTCAGTGCTTGGGGTGCAGGGTGCTCAGTACTCAAGGTGCTGGTTGCTCAGTGCTCAGGGTGCTGGGTGCTGAGTACTCAGGGTGCTGGGTGCTGAGTACTCAGGGTGCTGGGTGCTCAGTGCTCGCGGTGCTGGGTGCTCAGTGCTCGGGTTGCTGGGTGCTCAGTGCTCGGGGTGCTGGGTGCTCAGTGCTCGGGGTGCTCGGTGCTCAGTGCTCGGGTTGCTGGGTGCTCAGTACTCGGGGTGCTCAGTGCTCAGTACTCATGGTGCTCGGTGCTCAGTACTCAGGGTGCTGGGTGCTCAGTGCTCGGAGTGCTGGGTGCTCAGTACTCAGTGTGCTCAGTTCTCAGGGTGCTGGGTGCTCAGTGCTCGGGATGCTGGGTGCTCAGTGCTCAGGGTGATCGGTGCTCAGTACTCAGGGTGCTGGGTGCTCAGTACTCGGGGTGCTGGGTGCTCAGTACTCAGGGTGCTGGGTGATCAGTCCTCAGGGTCCTCAGTGCTCAGGGTGCTGGGTGCTCAGTACTCAGGGTGCTGAGTGCTCAGTACTCAGGGTGCTGGGTGCTCAGTACTCAGGGTGCTGGGTCTCAGTGCTCGGGGTGTTGGGTGCTCAGTGTTCAGGGTGCTCAGTGACCATTACTCAGGGTGCTTGGTGCTCAGTACTCAGTGCTCAGGATGCTGGGTGCTAAGTGCTCAGGGTGCTGGGTGCTCAGTGCTCAGGGTGCTCAGTGCTCAGTGCTCGGGGTACCTGGTGCTCAGTGCTCGGGGTGCTTGGTGCTCAGTACTCAGGGTGCTGAGTGCTCAGTGCTCAGGGTGCTGGGTGCTCAGTGCTCAGGGTGCTGGGTGCTCAGTACTCAGGGTGCTGGGTGCTCAGTACACGGGGTGCTCGGTGCTCAGTACTCAGGGTGCTCAGTACTCAGTACTCAGGGTGCTGGGTGCTCAGTGCTTGGGGTACTGGGTGCTCAGTGCTCAGGGTGCTGGGTGCTCAGTGCTCGGGGTGCTGGGTGCTCAGTACACGGGGTGCTCGGTGCTCAGTACTCAGGGTGCTGGGTGCTCAGTACTCAGGGTGCTGGGTGCTCAGTGCTCAGGGTGCTGTGTGCTCAGTACTCAGGTTGCTGGGTGCTCAGTACTCAGGGTGCTGGGTGCTCAGTGCTCAGGGTGCTGGGTGCTCAGTGCTCGGGGTGCTAGGTGCTCAGTACTCAGGGTGCTCAGTGCTCAGTACTCAGCGTGCTGGGTGCTCAGTGCTCAGGGTGCTCGGTGCTCAGTACTCAGGGTGCTCAGTGCTCAGTACTCAGGGTGCTGGGTGCTCAGTGCTTGGGGTACTGGGTGCTCAGTGCTCAGGGTGCTGGGTGCTCAGTGCTCGGGGTGCTGGGTGCTCAGTACACGGGGTGCTCGGTGCTCAGTACTCAGGGTGCTGGGTGCTCAGTACTCAGGGTGCTGGGTGCTCAGTGCTCAGGGTGCTGTGTGCTCAGTACTCAGGTTGCTGGGTGCTCAGTACTCAGGGTGCTGGGTGCTCAGTGCTCAGGGTGCTGGGTGCTCAGTGCTCGGGGTGCTAGGTGCTCAGTACTCAGGGTGCTCAGTGCTCAGTACTCAGCGTGCTGGGTGCTCAGTGCTCAGGGTGCTCGGTGCTCAGTACTCAGGGTGCTCAGTGCTCAGTACTCAGGGTGCTCAGTGCTCAGTACTCAGGGTGCTGGGTGCTCAGTACTCAGGGTGCTTTGTGCTTAGTACTCAGGGTGCTCGGTCCTCAGTGCTCAGGGTGCTGGGTGCTCAGTACTCAGGGTGCTGGGTGCTCAGTGGTCAGGGTGCTCAGTGCTCAGCAGTCAGGGTGCTCGGTGCTCAGTGCTCAGGGTGCTCAGTGCTCAGTACTCAGGGTGCTCAGTGCTCTGGGTGCTGGGTTCTCAGTGCTCAGGGTGCTGGGTGATCAGTGCACAGGGTGCTGGGTGCTCAGTACTCAGAGTGCTCAGTGCTCAGGGTGCTGGGTGCTCAGTGCTCAGGGTGCTGGGTACTCAGTGCTCAGTACACAGGGTGCTGAGTGCTCAGTGCTCGGGGTGCTGGGTGCTCAGTGCTCAGGGTGCTGGGTGCTCAGTGCTCAGGGTGCTGGGTGCTCAGTACTCAGGGTGCTGGGTGCTCAGTGCTCAGGGTGCTGGGTGCTCAGTACTCAGGGTGCTGGGTCCTCAGTGCTCAGGGTGCTGGGTGCTCAGTGCTCGGGGTGCTCAGTACTCAGGGTGCTGGGTGTTCAGTGCTCAGGGTACTGGGTGCTCAGTACTCAGGGTGCTCATTGCTCAGGGTGCTGGGTGCTCATTACTCAGGGTGCTGGGTGCTCAGTACTCCGGGTGCTGGGTGCTCAGTGCTCGGGGTGCTCGGTGCTCAGTTCTCAGGGTGCTTTGTGCTCAGTACTCAGGGTGCTCAGTGCTCAGGGTGCTGGGTGCTCAGTACTCAGGGTGCTCAGTACTCAGGGTGCTCAGTACTCAGGGTGCTGGGTGCTCAGTGCTCAGGGTGCTGGGTGCTCAGTGCTCAGGGTGCTGGGTGCTCAGAGCTCAGGGTGCTCGGTGCTCAGTGCTCAGGTTGCTGGGTGCTCAATACTCAGGGTGCTGGGTGCTCAGTACTCAGGGTGCTCAGTGCTCAGTACTCAGGGTGCTCAGTGCTCAGGGTGCTGGGTGCTCAGTGCTCGGGGTGCTGGGTACTCAGTCCTCAGGGTGCTGGGTGCTCAGTGCTCAGGGTGCTCGGTGCTCAGTGCTCAGGGTGCTGGGTGATCAGTACTCAGGGTGCTGGGTGCTCAGTGCTCGGGGTGCTGGGGGCTCAGTACTCAGGGTGCTGGGTGCTCAGTGCTCAGGGTGCTGGGTGCTCAGTGCTCAGGGTGCTCGGTGCTTAGTACTCATGGTGCTCGGTGCTCGGGGTGCTGGGTGCTCAGTGCTCGGTGTGCTGAGTGCTCAGTGCTCGGGGTGCTGGGTGCTGAGTGCTCGGTGTGCTGGGTGCTCAGTGCTCGGGGTGCTGGGTGCTCAGTGCTCGGGGTGCTGGGTGCTCAGTACTCAGGGTGCTCGGTGCTCAATACTCAGGGTGCTTGGTGCTCAGTTCTCGGGGTGCTGGGTGCTCATTAATCAGGGTGCTCAGTGCTCAGTACTCAGCGTGCTGGGTGCTCAGTGCTCAGGGTGCTCGGTGCTCAGTACTCAGGGTGCTCAGTTCTCAGTACTCAGCGTGCTGGGTGCTCAGTGCTCAGGGTGCTGGGTGCTCAGTGATCAGGGTGCTGGGTGCTCAGTACTCAGGGTGCTGGGTGCTCAGTGGTCTGTGTGCTCAGTGCTCAGCACTCAGGGTGCTCGGTGCTCAGTGCTCAGGGTGCTCAGTGCTCAGTACTCAGGGTGCTCAGTGCTCTGGGTGCTGGGTGCTCAGTGCTCGGGGTGCTGGGTGCTCAGTACTCAGGGTGCTCGGTGCTCAGTGCTCAGGGTGCTGGGTGCTCAGTGCTCAGGGTGCTGGGTGCTCAGTACTCAGGGTGCTGGGTGCTCGGTGCTCAGTACACTGGGTGCTCAGTACTCAAGGTGCTGGGTGCTCAGTACTCAGGGTGCTCGGTGCTCAATACTCAGGGTGCTGGGTGCTCAGTTCTCGGGGTGCTGGGTGCTCATTAATCAGGGTGCTGGGTGCTCAGTACTCAGGGCGCTCAGTGCTTGGGGTGCTGGGTGCTCAGTTCTCAGGGTGCTCAGTGCTTGGGGTGCAGGGTGCTCAGTACTCAGGGTGCTGGTTGCTCAGTGCTCAGGGTGCTGGGTGCTGAGTACTCAGGGTGCTGGGTGCTGAGTACTCAGGGTGCTGGGTGCTCAGTGCTCGCGGTGCTGGGTGCTCAGTGCTCGGGTTGCTGGGTGCTCAGTGCTCGGGGTGCTGGGTGCTCAGTGCTCGGGGTGCTCGGTGCTCAGTGCTCGGGTTGCTGGGTGCTCAGTACTCAGGGTGCTCAGTGCTCAGTACTCATGGTGCTCGGTGCTCAGTACTCAGGGTGCTGGGTGCTCAGTGCTCGGGGTGCTGGGTGCTCAGTACTCAGTGTGCTCAGTTCTCAGGGTGCTGGGTGCTCAGTGCTCGGGATGCTGGGTGCTCAGTGCTCAGGGTGATCGGTGCTCAGTACTCAGGGTGCTGGGTGCTCAGTACTCGGGCTGCTGGGTGCTCAGTACTCAGGGTGCTGGGTGATCAGTCCTCAGGGTCCTCAGTGCTCAGGGTGCTGGGTGCTCAGTACTCAGGGTGCTGAGTGCTCAGTACTCAGGGTGCTGGGTGCTCAGTACTCAGGGTGCTGGGTCTCAGTGCTCGGGGTGTTGGGTGCTCAGTGTTCAGGGTGCTCAGTGACCATTACTCAGGGTGCTTGGTGCTCAGTACTCAGTGCTCAGGATGCTGGGTGCTAAGTGCTCAGGGTGCTGGGTGCTCAGTGCTCAGGGTGCTCAGTGCTCAGTGCTCGGGGTACCTGGTGCTCAGTGCTCGGGGTGCTTGGTGCTCAGTACTCAGGGTGCTGAGTGCTCAGTGCTCAGGGTGCTGGGTGCTCAGTGCTCAGGGTGCTGGGTGCTCAGTACTCAGGGTGCTGGGTGCTCAGTGCTCAGCGTGCTTGATGCTCAGTACTAAGGGTGCTGGGTGCTCAGTGCTCAGGGTGCTGGGTGCTCAGTGCTCGGGGTGCTGGGTGCTCCGTACTCAGGGTGCTGGGTGCTCAGTACTCAGCGTGCTGGGTGCTCAGTGCTCAGGGTGCTCGGTGCTCAGTACTCAGGGTGCTCAGTGCTCAGTACTCAGGGTGCTGGGTGCTCAGTGCTCAGGGTGCTGGGTGCTCAGTACTCAGGGTGCTTTGTGCTTAGTACTCAGGGTGCTCGGTCCTCAGTGCTCAGGGTGCTGGGTGCTCAGTACTCAGGGTGCTGGGTGCTCAGTGGTCAGGGTGCTCAGTGCTCAGCAGTCAGGGTGCTCGGTGCTCAGTGCTCAGGGTGCTCAGTGCTCAGTACTCAGGGTGCTCAGTGCTCTGGGTGCTGGGTTCTCAGTGCTCAGGGTGCTGGGTGATCAGTGCACAGGGTGCTGGGTGCTCAGTACTCAGAGTGCTCAGTGCTCAGGGTGCTGGGTGCTCAGTGCTCAGGGTGCTGGGTACTCAGTGCTCAGTACACAGGGTGCTGAGTGCTCAGTGCTCGGGGTGCTGGGTGCTCAGTGCTCAGGGTGCTGGGTGCTCAGTGCTCAGGGTGCTGGGTGCTCAGTACTCAGGGTGCTGGGTGCTCAGTGCTCAGGGTGCTGGGTGCTCAGTACTCAGGGTGCTGGGTCCTCAGTGCTCAGGGTGCTGGGTGCTCAGTGCTCGGGGTGCTCAGTACTCAGGGTGCTGGGTGTTCAGTGCTCAGGGTACTGGGTGCTCAGTACTCAGGGTGCTCATTGCTCAGGGTGCTGGGTGCTCATTACTCAGGGTGCTGGGTGCTCAGTACTCCGGGTGCTGGGTGCTCAGTGCTCGGGGTGCTCGGTGCTCAGTTCTCAGGGTGCTTTGTGCTCAGTACTCAGGGTGCTCAGTGCTCAGGGTGCTGGGTGCTCAGTACTCACGGTGCTCAGTACTCAGGGTGCTCAGTACTCAGGGTGCTGGGTGCTCAGTGCTCAGGGTGCTGGGTGCTCAGTGCTCAGGGTGCTGGGTGCTCAGAGCTCAGGGTGCTCGGTGCTCAGTGCTCAGGTTGCTGGGTGCTCAATACTCAGGGTGCTGGGTGCTCAGTACTCAGGGTGCTCAGTGCTCAGTACTCAGGGTGCTCAGTGCTCAGGGTGCTGCGTGCTCAGTGCTCGGGGTGCTGGGTACTCAGTCCTCAGGGTGCTGGGTGCTCAGTGCTCAGGGTGCTCGGTGCTCAGTGCTCAGGGTGCTGGGTGATCAGTACTCAGGGTGCTGGGTGCTCAGTGCTCGGGGTGCTGGGGGCTCAGTACTCAGGGTGCTGTGTGCTCAGTGCTCAGGGTGCTGGGTGCTCAGTGCTCAGGGTGCTCGGTGCTTAGTACTCATGGTGCTCGGTGCTCGGGGTGCTGGGTGCTCAGTGCTCGGTGTGCTGAGTGCTCAGTGCTCGGGGTGCTGGGTGCTGAGTGCTCGGTGTGCTGGGTGCTCAGTGCTCGGGGTGCTGGGTGCTCAGTGCTCGGGGTGCTGGGTGCTCAGTACTCAGGGTGCTCGGTGCTCAGTACTCAGGGTGCTGGGTGCTCAGTGCTCAGGGTGCTGGGTGCTCAGTACTCAGGGTGCTGGGTGCTCGGTGCTCAGTACACTGGGTGCTCAGTACTCAGGGTGCTGGGTGCTCAGTACTCAGGGTGCTCGGTGCTCAATACTCAGGGTGCTTGGTGCTCAGTTCTCGGGGTGCTGGGTGCTCATTAATCAGGGTGCTCAGTGCTCAGTACTCAGCGTGCTGGGTGCTCAGTGCTCAGGGTGCTCGGTGCTCAGTACTCAGGGTGCTCAGTTCTCAGTACTCAGCGTGCTGGGTGCTCAGTGCTCAGGGTGCTGGGTGCTCAGTGATCAGGGTGCTGGGTGCTCAGTACTCAGGGTGCTGGGTGCTCAGTGGTCTGTGTGCTCAGTGCTCAGCACTCAGGGTGCTCGGTGCTCAGTGCTCAGGGTGCTCAGTGCTCAGTACTCAGGGTGCTCAGTGCTCTGGGTGCTGGGTGCTCAGTGCTCGGGGTGCTGGGTGCTCAGTACTCAGGGTGCTCGGTGCTCAGTGCTCAGGGTGCTGGGTGCTCAGTGCTCAGGGTGCTGGGTGCTCAGTACTCAGGGTGCTGGGTGCTCGGTGCTCAGTACACTGGGTGCTCAGTACTCAAGGTGCTGGGTGCTCAGTACTCAGGGTGCTCGGTGCTCAATACTCAGGGTGCTGGGTGCTCAGTTCTCGGGGTGCTGGGTGCTCATTAATCAGGGTGCTGGGTGCTCAGTACTCAGGGCGCTCAGTGCTTGGGGTGCTGGGTGCTCAGTTCTCAGGGTGCTCAGTGCTTGGGGTGCAGGGTGCTCAGTACTCAGGGTGCTGGTTGCTCAGTGCTCAGGGTGCTGGGTGCTGAGTACTCAGGGTGCTGGGTGCTGAGTACTCAGGGTGCTGGGTGCTCAGTGCTCGCGGTGCTGGGTGCTCAGTGCTCGGGTTGCTGGGTGCTCAGTGCTCGGGGTGCTGGGTGCTCAGTGCTCGGGGTGCTCGGTGCTCAGTGCTCGGGTTGCTGGGTGCTCAGTACTCGGGGTGCTCAGTGCTCAGTACTCATGGTGCTCGGTGCTCAGTACTCAGGGTGCTGGGTGCTCAGTGCTCGGAGTGCTGGGTGCTCAGTACTCAGTGTGCTCAGTTCTCAGGGTGCTGGGTGCTCAGTGCTCGGGATGCTGGGTGCTCAGTGCTCAGGGTGATCGGTGCTCAGTACTCAGGGTGCTGGGTGCTCAGTACTCGGGGTGCTGGGTGCTCAGTACTCAGGGTGCTGGGTGATCAGTCCTCAGGGTCCTCAGTGCTCAGGGTGCTGGGTGCTCAGTACTCAGGGTGCTGAGTGCTCAGTACTCAGGGTGCTGGGTGCTCAGTACTCAGGGTGCTGGGTCTCAGTGCTCGGGGTGTTGGGTGCTCAGTGTTCAGGGTGCTCAGTGACCATTACTCAGGGTGCTTGGTGCTCAGTACTCAGTGCTCAGGATGCTGGGTGCTAAGTGCTCAGGGTGCTGGGTGCTCAGTGCTCAGGGTGCTCAGTGCTCAGTGCTCGGGGTACCTGGTGCTCAGTGCTCGGGGTGCTTGGTGCTCAGTACTCAGGGTGCTGAGTGCTCAGTGCTCAGGGTGCTGGGTGCTCAGTGCTCAGGGTGCTGGGTGCTCAGTACTCAGGGTGCTGGGTGCTCAGTACACGGGGTGCTCGGTGCTCAGTACTCAGGGTGCTCAGTACTCAGTACTCAGGGTGCTGGGTGCTCAGTGCTTGGGGTACTGGGTGCTCAGTGCTCAGGGTGCTGGGTGCTCAGTGCTCGGGGTGCTGGGTGCTCAGTACACGGGGTGCTCGGTGCTCAGTACTCAGGGTGCTGGGTGCTCAGTACTCAGGGTGCTGGGTGCTCAGTGCTCAGGGTGCTGTGTGCTCAGTACTCAGGTTGCTGGGTGCTCAGTACTCAGGGTGCTGGGTGCTCAGTGCTCAGGGTGCTGGGTGCTCAGTGCTCGGGGTGCTAGGTGCTCAGTACTCAGGGTGCTCAGTGCTCAGTACTCAGCGTGCTGGGTGCTCAGTGCTCAGGGTGCTCGGTGCTCAGTACTCAGGGTGCTCAGTGCTCAGTACTCAGGGTGCTGGGTGCTCAGTGCTTGGGGTACTGGGTGCTCAGTGCTCAGGGTGCTGGGTGCTCAGTGCTCGGGGTGCTGGGTGCTCAGTACACGGGGTGCTCGGTGCTCAGTACTCAGGGTGCTGGGTGCTCAGTACTCAGGGTGCTGGGTGCTCAGTGCTCAGGGTGCTGTGTGCTCAGTACTCAGGTTGCTGGGTGCTCAGTACTCAGGGTGCTGGGTGCTCAGTGCTCAGGGTGCTGGGTGCTCAGTGCTCGGGGTGCTAGGTGCTCAGTACTCAGGGTGCTCAGTGCTCAGTACTCAGCGTGCTGGGTGCTCAGTGCTCAGGGTGCTCGGTGCTCAGTACTCAGGGTGCTCAGTGCTCAGTACTCAGGGTGCTCAGTGCTCAGTACTCAGGGTGCTGGGTGCTCAGTACTCAGGGTGCTTTGTGCTTAGTACTCAGGGTGCTCGGTCCTCAGTGCTCAGGGTGCTGGGTGCTCAGTACTCAGGGTGCTGGGTGCTCAGTGGTCAGGGTGCTCAGTGCTCAGCAGTCAGGGTGCTCGGTGCTCAGTGCTCAGGGTGCTCAGTGCTCAGTACTCAGGGTGCTCAGTGCTCTGGGTGCTGGGTTCTCAGTGCTCAGGGTGCTGGGTGATCAGTGCACAGGGTGCTGGGTGCTCAGTACTCAGAGTGCTCAGTGCTCAGGGTGCTGGGTGCTCAGTGCTCAGGGTGCTGGGTACTCAGTGCTCAGTACACAGGGTGCTGAGTGCTCAGTGCTCGGGGTGCTGGGTGCTCAGTGCTCAGGGTGCTGGGTGCTCAGTGCTCAGGGTGCTGGGTGCTCAGTACTCAGGGTGCTGGGTGCTCAGTGCTCAGGGTGCTGGGTGCTCAGTACTCAGGGTGCTGGGTCCTCAGTGCTCAGGGTGCTGGGTGCTCAGTGCTCGGGGTGCTCAGTACTCAGGGTGCTGGGTGTTCAGTGCTCAGGGTACTGGGTGCTCAGTACTCAGGGTGCTCATTGCTCAGGGTGCTGGGTGCTCATTACTCAGGGTGCTGGGTGCTCAGTACTCCGGGTGCTGGGTGCTCAGTGCTCGGGGTGCTCGGTGCTCAGTTCTCAGGGTGCTTTGTGCTCAGTACTCAGGGTGCTCAGTGCTCAGGGTGCTGGGTGCTCAGTACTCAGGGTGCTCAGTACTCAGGGTGCTCAGTACTCAGGGTGCTGGGTGCTCAGTGCTCAGGGTGCTGGGTGCTCAGTGCTCAGGGTGCTGGGTCCTCAGTGCTCAGGGTGCTGGGTGCTCAGTGCTCGGGGTGCTGGGTGCTCAGTGCTCAGGGTGCTGGGTGCTCAGAGCTCAGGGTGCTCGGTGCTCAGTGCTCAGGTTGCTGGGTGCTCAATACTCAGGGTGCTGGGTGCTCAGTACTCAGGGTGCTCAGTGCTCAGTACTCAGGGTGCTCAGTGCTCAGGGTGCTGGGTGCTCAGTGCTCGGGGTGCTGGGTACTCAGTCCTCAGGGTGCAGGGTGCTCAGTGCTCAGGGTGCTCGGTGCTCAGTGCTCAGGGTGCTGGGTGATCAGTACTCAGGGTGCTGGGTGCTCAGTGCTCGGGGTGCTGGGGGCTCAGTACTCAGGGTGCTGGGTGCTCAGTGCTCAGGGTGCTGGGTGCTCAGTGCTCAGGGTGCTCGGTGCTTAGTACTCATGGTGCTCGGTGCTCGGGGTGCTGGGTGCTCAGTGCTCGGTGTGCTGAGTGCTCAGTGCTCGGGGTGCTGGGTGCTGAGTGCTCGGTGTGCTGGGTGCTCAGTGCTCGGGGTGCTGGGTGCTCAGTGCTCGGGGTGCTGGGTGCTCAGTACTCAGGGTGCTCGGTGCTCAGTACTCAGGGTGCTGGGTGCTCAGTGCTCAGGGTGCTGGGTGCTCAGTACTCAGGGTGCTGGGTGCTCGGTGCTCAGTACACTGGGTGCTCAGTACTCAGGGTGCTGGGTGCTCAGTACTCAGGGTGCTCGGTGGTCAATACTCAGGGTGCTTGGTGCTCAGTTCTCGGGGTGCTGGGTGCTCATTAATCAGGGTGCTCAGTGCTCAGTACTCAGCGTGCTGGGTGCTCAGTGCTCAGGGTGCTCGGTGCTCAGTACTCAGGGTGCTCAGTTCTCAGTACTCAGCGTGCTGGGTGCTCAGTGCTCAGGGTGCTGGGTGCTCAGTGATCAGGGTGCTGGGTGCTCAGTACTCAGGGTGCTGGGTGCTCAGTGGTCTGTGTGCTCAGTGCTCAGCACTCAGGGTGCTCGGTGCTCAGTGCTCAGGGTGCTCAGTGCTCAGTACTCAGGGTGCTCAGTGCTCTGGGTGCTGGGTGCTCAGTGCTCAGGGTGCTGGGTGCTCAGTACTCAGGGTGCTGGGTGCTCGGTGCTCAGTACACTGGGTGCTCAGTACTCAAGGTGCTGGGTGCTCAGTACTCAGGGTGCTCGGTGCTCAATACTCAGGGTGCTGGGTGCTCAGTTCTCCGGGTGCTGGGTGCTCATTAATCAGGGTGCTGGGTGCTCAGTACTCAGGGCGCTCAGTGCTTGGGGTGCTGGGTGCTCAGTTCTCAGGGTGCTCAGTGCTTGGGGTGCAGGGTGCTCAGTACTCAGGGTGCTGGTTGCTCAGTGCTCAGGGTGCTGGGTGCTGAGTACTCAGGGTGCTGGGTGCTGAGTACTCAGGGTGCTGGGTGCTCAGTGCTCGCGGTGCTGGGTGCTCAGTGCTTGGGTTGCTGGGTGCTCAGTGCTCGGGGTGCTGGGTGCTCAGTGCTCGGGGTGCTCGGTGCTCAGTGCTCGGGTTGCTGGGTGCTCAGTACTCAGGGTGCTCAGTGCTCAGTACTCATGGTGCTCGGTGCTCAGTACTCAGGGTGCTGGGTGCTCAGTGCTCGGGGTGCTGGGTGCTCAGTACTCAGTGTGCTCAGTTCTCAGGGTGCTGGGTGCTCAGTGCTCGGGATGCTGGGTGCTCAGTGCTCAGGGTGATCGGTGCTCAGTACTCAGGGTGCTGGGTGCTCAGTACTCGGGGTGCTGGGTGCTCAGTACTCAGGGTCCTGGGTGATCAGTCCTCAGGGTCCTCAGTGCTCAGGGTGCTGGGTGCTCAGTACTCAGGGTGCTGAGTGCTCAGTACTCAGGGTGCTGGGTGCTCAGTACTCAGGGTGCTGGGTCTCAGTGCTCGGGGTGTTGGGTGCTCAGTGTTCAGGGTGCTCAGTGACCATTACTCAGGGTGCTTGGTGCTCAGTACTCAGTGCTCAGGATGCTGGGTGCTTAGTGCTCAGGGTGCTGGGTGCTCAGTGCTCAGGGTGCTCAGTGCTCAGTGCTCGGGGTACCTGGTGCTCAGTGCTCGGGGTGCTTGGTGCTCAGTACTCAGGGTGCTGAGTGCTCAGTGCTCAGGGTGCTGGGTGCTCAGTGCTCAGGGTGCTGGGTGCTCAGTACTCAGGGTGCTGGGTGCTCAGTGCTCAGCGTGCTTGATGCTCAGTACTAAGGGTGCTGGGTGCTCAGTGCTCAGGGTGCTGGGTGCTCAGTGCTCGGGGTGCTGGGTGCTCCGTACTCAGGGTGCTGGGTGCTCAGTACTCGGGGTGCTGGGTGCTCAGTGCTCAGCGTGCTGGGTGCTAAGTACTCAGGGTGCTCGGTGCTCAGTACTCAGGGTGCTGGGTTCTCAGTACTCAGTGTGCTGGGTGCACAGTGCTAGGGGTGCTGGGTGCTCAGTGCTCGGGGTCTGGGTGCTCAGTACTCAGGGTGCTGGGTTCTCAGTACTCAGGGTGCTCTGTGCTCAGTGCTCAGGGTGCTGGGTGCTCAGTGCTCTGGGTGCTGGGTGCTACGTGCTCAGGGTGCTGGGTGCTCAGTGCTCAGGGTGCTGGGTGCTCAGTGATCGGCGTGATATGTGCTGAGTGCTCAGGGTGCTGGGTGCTCAGTGCTCGGGGTGCTCGGTGCTCAGTGCTCAGGGTCCTGGGTGCTCAGTACTCAGGGTGCTGCGTGCTTAGTACTCAGGGTGCTCAGTGCTCAGTACACAGGGTGCTGGGTGCTCAGTGCTCGGGGTGCTGGGTGCTCAGTGCTCGGGGTGCTGGGTGCTCAGTGCTCGGGGTGCTGGGTGCTCAGTACTCAGGGTGCTCGGTGCTCAGTACTCAGGGTGCTGGGTGCTCAGTGCTCAGAGTGCTGGGTGCTCAGTACTCAGGGTGCTGGGTGCTCGGTGCTCAGTACACTGGGTGCTCAGTACTCAGGGTGCTGGGTGCTCAGTACTCAGGGTGCTCGGTGCTCAATACTCAGGGTGCTTGGTGCTCAGTTCTCGGGGTGCTGGGTGCTCATTAATCAGGGTGCTCAGTGCTCAGTACTCAGCGTGCTGGGTGCTCAGTGCTCAGGGTGCTCGGTGCTCAGTACTCAGGGTGCTCAGTTCTCAGTACTCAGCGTGCTGGGTGCTCAGTGCTCAGGGTGCTGGGTGCTCAGTGATCAGGGTGCTGGGTGCTCAGTACTCAGGGTGCTGGGTGCTCAGTGGTCTGTGTGCTCAGTGCTCAGCACTCAGGGTGCTCGGTGCTCAGTGCTCAGGGTGCTCAGTGCTCAGTACTCAGGGTGCTCAGTGCTCTGGGTGCTGGGTGCTCAGTGCTCGGGGTGCTGGGTGCTCAGTACTCAGGGTGCTCGGTGCTCAGTGCTCAGGGTGCTGGGTGCTCAGTGCTCAGGGTGCTGGGTGCTCAGTACTCAGGGTGCTGGGTGCTCGGTGCTCAGTACACTGGGTGCTCAGTACTCAAGGTGCTGGGTGCTCAGTACTCAGGGTGCTCGGTGCTCAATACTCAGGGTGCTGGGTGCTCAGTTCTCGGGGTGCTGGGTGCTCATTAATCAGGGTGCTGGGTGCTCAGTACTCAGGGCGCTCAGTGCTTGGGGTGCTGGGTGCTCAGTTCTCAGGGTGCTCAGTGCTTGGGGTGCAGGGTGCTCAGTACACAGGGTGCTGGTTGCTCAGTGCTCAGGGTGCTGGGTGCTGAGTACTCAGGGTGCTGGGTGCTGAGTACTCAGGGTGCTGGGTGCTCAGTGCTCAGCGTGCTTGATGCTCAGTACTAAGGGTGCTGGGTGCTCAGTGCTCAGGGTGCTGGGTGCTCAGTGCTCGGGGTGCTGGGTGCTCCGTACTCAGGGTGCTGGGTGCTCAGTACTCGGGGTGCTGGGTGCTCAGTGCTCAGCGTGCTGGGTGCTAAGTACTCAGGGTGCTCGGTGCTCAGTATTCAGGGTGCTGGGTTCTCAGTACTCAGTGTGCTGGGTGCACAGTGATAGGGGTGCTGGGTGCTCAGTGCTCGGGGTCTGGGTGCTCAGTACTCAGGGTGCTGGGTTCTCAGTACTCAGGGTGCTCTGTGCTCAGTGCTCAGGGTGCTGGGTGCTCAGTGCTCTGGGTGCTGGGTGCTCCGTGCTCAGGGTGCTGGGTGCTCAGTGCTCAGGGTGCTGGGTGCTCAGTGATCGGCGTGATATGTGCTGAGTGCTCAGGGTGCTGGGTGCTCAGTGCTCGGGGTGCTCGGTGCTCAGTGCTCAGGGTCCTGGGTGCTCAGTACTCAGGGTGCTGCGTGCTTAGTACTCAGGGTGCTCAGTGCTCAGTACACAGGGTGCTGGGTGCTCAGTGCTCGGGGTGCTGGGTGCTCAGTGCTCAGTACTCAGGGTGCTGGGTGCTCAGTGCTCAGGGTGCTGGGTGCTCAGTACTCAGCGTGCTGGGTGCTCAGTACTCAGGGTGCTGGGTGCTCAGTGCTCAGGGTGCTGGGTGCTCAGTGCTCAGGGTGCTGGGTGCTCAGTGCTCGGGCAGCTCGGTGCTCAGATCTCAGGGTGCTGGGTGCTCAGTACTCAGGGTGCTGGGTGCTCAGTGCTCAGTACACTATGTGCTCAGTGCTCAGGGAGCTGGGTGCACAGTACTCAGGGTGCTGGGTCCTCAGTGCTCAGGGTGCTGGGTTCTCAGTGCTCGGGGTGCTCAGTACTCAGGGTGCTGTGTGTTCAGTGCTCAGGGTACTGGGTGCTCAGTACTGAGGGTGCTCGGTGCTTAGTACTCAGGGTGATGGGTGCTCAGTACTCAGGGTGCTCATTGCTCAGGGTGCTGGGTGCTCAGTACTGAGGGTGCTCATTGCTCAGGGTGCTGGGTGCTCAGTACTCAGGGTGCTGGGTGCTCAGTGCTCGGGGTGCTCGGTGCTCAGTGCTCAGGGTGCTGGGTGCTCAGTACTCAGGGTGCTCATTGCTCAGGGTGCTGGGTGCTCAGTACTCAGGGTGCTCATTGTTCAGGGTGCTGGGTGCTCAGTACTCAGGGTGCTGGGTGCTCACTGCTCGGGGTGCTGGCTGCTCAGTGCTCAGGTTGCTGGGTGCTCAGTGCTCAGGGTGCTCGGTGCTCAGTGCTCAGGGTGCTGGGTGCTCAGTACTCAGGGTGCTAGGTGCTCAGTACTCAGGGTGCTCAGTGCTCAGTACTCAGGGTGCTCAGTGCTCAGTACTCTGGGTGCTCAGTGCTCAGGGTGCTGGGTGCTCAGAGCTCGGGGTGCTTGGTGCTCAGTCCTCAGGGTGCTGGGTGCTCAGTGCTCAGGGTGCTCGGTGCTCAGTGCTCAGGGTGCTGGGTGCTAAGTACTCAGGGTGCTGGGTGCTCAGTGCTCGGGGTCCTGGGTGCTCAGTACTCAGGGTGCTGGGTGCTCAGTGCTCAGGGTGCTCGGTGCTTAGTACTCAGGGTGCTCGGTACTCGGGGTGCTGGGTGCTCAGTACTCAGGGTGCTGGGTGCTCGGTGCTCAGTACACTGGGTGCTCAGTACTCAAGGTGCTGGGTGCTCAGTACTCAGGGTGCTCGGTGCTCAATAATCAGGGTGCTGGGTGCTCAGTTCTCGGGGTGCTGGGTGCTCATTAATCAGGGTGCTGGGTGCTCAGTACTCAGGGCGCTCAGTGCTTGGGGTGCTGGGTGCTCAGTTCTCAGGGTGCTCAGTGCTTGGGGTGCAGGGTGCTCAGTACTCAGGGTGCTGGTTGCTCAGTGCTCAGGGTGCTGGGTGCTGAGTACTCAGGGTGCTGGGTGCTGAGTACTCAGGGTGCTGGGTGCTCAGTGCTCGCGGTGCTGGGTGCTCAGTGCTCGGGTTGCTGGGTGCTCAGTGCTCGGGGTGCTGGGTGCTCAGTGCTCGGGGTGCTCGGTGCTCAGTGCTCGGGTTGCTGGGTGCTCAGTACTCGGGGTGCTCAGTGCTCAGTACTCATGGTCCTCGGTGCTCAGTACTCAGGGTGCTGGGTGCTCAGTGCTCGGGGTGCTGGGTGCTCAGTACTCAGTGTGCTCAGTTCTCAGGGTGCTGGGTGCTCAGTGCTCGGGATGCTGGGTGCTCAGTGCTCAGGGTGATCGGTGCTCAGTACTCAGGGTGCTGGGTGCTCAGTACTCGGGGTGCTGGGTGCTCAGTACTCAGGGTGCTGGGTGCTCAGTCCTCAGGGTGCTCAGTGCTCAGGGTGCTGGGTGCTCAGTACTCAGGGTGCTGAGTGCTCAGTACTCAGGGTGCTGGGTGCTCAGTACTCAGGGTGCTGGGTGCTCAGTGCTCGGGGTGTTGGGTGCTCAGTGTTCAGGGTGCTCAGTGCTCATTACTCAGGGTGCTTGGTGCTCAGTACTCAGTGCTCAGGATGCTGGGTGCTAAGTGCTCAGGGTGCTGGGTGCTCAGTGCTCAGGGTGCTCAGTGCTCAGTGCTCAGTACTCAGGGTGCTTGGTGCTCAGTACTCAGGGTGCTGGGTGCTCAGTGCTCGGGGTACCTGGTGCTCAGTGCTCGGGGTGCTTGGTGCTCAGTACTCAGGGTGCTGAGTGCTCAGTGCTCAGGGTGCTGGGTGCTCAGTGCTCAGGGTGCTGGGTGCTCAGTACTCAGGGTGCTGGGTGCTCAGTGCTCAGCGTACTTGATGCTCAGTACTAAGGGTGCTGGGTGCTCAGTGCTCAGGGTGCTGGGTGCTAAGTACTCAGGGTGCTCGGTGCTCAGTACTCAGGGTGCTGGGTTCTCAGTACTCAGTGTGCTGGGTGCACAGTGCTAGGGGTGCTGGGTGCTCAGTGCTCGGGGTCTGGGTGCTCAGTACTCAGGGTGCTGGGTTCTCAGTACTCAGGGTGCTCTGTGCTCAGTGCTCAGGGTGCTGGGTGCTCAGTGCTCTGGGTGCTGGGTGCTCCGTGCTCAGGGTGCTGGGTGCTCAGTGCTCAGGGTGCTGGGTGCTCAGTGATCGGCGTGATATGTGCTGAGTGCTCAGGGTGCTGGGTGCTCAGTGCTCGGGGTGCTCGGTGCTCAGTGCTCAGGGTCCTGGGTGCTCAGTACTCAGGGTGCTGCGTGCTTAGTACTCAGGGTGCTCAGTGCTCAGTACACAGGGTGCTGGGTGCTCAGTGCTCGGGGTGCTGGGTGCTCAGTGCTCAGTACTCAGGGTGCTGGGTGCTCAGTGCTCAGGGTGCTGGGTGCTCAGTACTCAGCGTGCTGGGTGCTCAGTACTCAGGGGGCTGGGTGCTCAGTGCTCAGGGTGCTGGGTGCTCAGTGCTCAGGGTGCTGGGTGCTCAGTGCTCGGGCAGCTCGGTGCTCAGAACTCAGGGTGCTGGGTGCTCAGTACTCAGGGTGCTGGGTGCTCAGTGCTCAGTACACTATGTGCTCAGTGCTCAGGGAGCTGGGTGCACAGTACTCAGGGTGCTGGGTCCTCAGTGCTCAGGGTGCTGGGTTCTCAGTGCTCGGGGTGCTCAGTACTCAGGGTGCTGTGTGTTCAGTGCTCAGGGTACTGGGTGCTCAGTACTGAGGGTGCTCGGTGCTTAGTACTCAGGGTGATGGGTGCTCAGTACTCAGGGTGCTCATTGCTCAGGGTGCTGGGTGTCAGTACTGAGGGTGCTCATTGCTCAGGGTGCTGGGTGCTCAGTACTCAGGGTGCTGGGTGCTCAGTTCTCGGGGTGCTCGGTGCTCAGTGCTCAGGGTGCTGGGTGCTCAGTACTCAGGGTGCTCATTGCTCAGGGTGCTGGGTGCTCAGTACTCAGGGTGCTCATTGTTCAGGGTGCTGGGTGCTCAGTACTCAGGGTGCTGGGTGCTCACTGCTCGGGGTGCTGGCTGCTCAGTGCTCAGGTTGCTGGGTGCTCAGTGCTCAGGGTGCTCGGTGCTCAGTTCTCAGGGTGCTGGGTGCTCAGTACTCAGGGTGCTAGGTGCTCAGTACTCAGGGTGCTCAGTGCTCAGTACTCAGGGTGCTCAGTGCTCAGTACTCTGGGTGCTCAGTGCTCAGGGTGCTGGGTGCTCAGAGCTCGGGGTGCTTGGTGCTCAGTCCTCAGGGTGCTGGGTGCTCAGTGCTCAGGGTGCTCGGTGCTCAGTGCTCAGGGTGCTGGGTGCTAAGTACTCAGGGTGCTGGGTGCTCAGTGCTCGGGGTCCTGGGTGCTCAGTACTCAGGGTGCTGGGTGCTCAGTGCTCAGGGTGCTCGGTGCTTAGTACTCAGGGTGCTCGGTACTCGGGGTGCTGGGTGCTCAGTGCTCGGGGTGCTGGGTACTCAGTGCTCTCGGTGCTGGGTGCTCAGTGCTCGGGGTGCTGGGTCCTCAGTGCTCAGGGTGCTGGGTTCTCAGTGCTCGGGGTGCTCAGTACTCAGGGTGCTGTGTGTTCAGTGCTCAGGGTACTGGGTGCTCAGTACTGAGGGTGCTCGGTGCTTAGTACTCAGGGTGATGGGTGCTCAGTACTCAGGGTGCTCATTGCTCAGGGTGCTGGGTGCTCAGTACTGAGGGTGCTCATTGCTCAGGGTGCTGGGTGCTCAGTACTCAGGGTGCTGGGTGCTCAGTGCTCGGGGTGCTCGGTGCTCAGTGCTCAGGGTGCTGGGTGCTCAGTACTCAGGGTGCTCATTGCTCAGGGTGCTGGGTGCTCAGTACTCAGGGTGCTCATTGTTCAGGGTGCTGGGTGCTCAGTACTCAGGGTGCTGGGTGCTCACTGCTCGGGGTGCTGGCTGCTCAGTGCTCAGGTTGCTGGGTGCTCAGTGCTCAGGGTGCTCGGTGCTCAGTGCTCAGGGTGCTGGGTGCTCAGTACTCAGGGTGCTAGGTGCTCAGTACTCAGGGTGCTCAGTGCTCAGTACTCAGGGTGCTCAGTGCTCAGTACTCTGGGTGCTCAGTGCTCAGGGTGCTGGGTGCTCAGAGCTCGGGGTGCTTGGTGCTCAGTCCTCAGGGTGCTGGGTGCTCAGTGCTCAGGGTGCTCGGTGCTCAGTGCTCAGGGTGCTGGGTGCTAAGTACTCAGGGTGCTGGGTGCTCAGTGCTCGGGGTCCTGGGTGCTCAGTACTCAGGGTGCTGGGTGCTCAGTGCTCAGGGTGCTCGGTGCTTAGTACTCAGGGTGCTCGGTACTCGGGGTGCTGGGTGCTCAGTACTCAGGGTGCTGGGTGCTCGGTGCTCAGTACACTGGGTGCTCAGTACTCAAGGTGCTGGGTGCTCAGTACTCAGGGTGCTCGGTGCTCAATACTCAGGGTGCTGGGTGCTCAGTTCTCGGGGTGCTGGGTGCTCATTAATCAGGGTGCTGGGTGCTCAGTACTCAGGGCGCTCAGTGCTTGGGGTGCTGTGTGCTCAGTTCTCAGGGTGCTCAGTGCTTGGGTTGCAGGGTGCTCAGTACTCAGGGTGCTGGTTGCTCAGTGCTCAGGGTGCTGGGTGCTGAGTACTCAGGGTGCTGGGTGCTGAGTACTCAGGGTGCTGGGTGCTCAGTGCTCGCGGTGCTGGGTGCTCAGTGCTCGGGTTGCTGGGTGCTCAGTGCTCGGGGTGCTGGGTGCTCAGTGCTCGGGGTGCTCGGTGCTCAGTGCTCGGGTTGCTGGGTGCTCAGTACTCGGGGTGCTCAGTGCTCAGTACTCATGGTGCTCGGTGCTCAGTACTCAGGGTGCTGGGTGCTCAGTGCTCGGGGTTCTGGGTGCTCAGTACTCAGTGTGCTCAGTTCTCAGGGTGCTGGGTGCTCAGTGCTCGGGATGCTGGGTGCTCAGTGCTCAGGGTGATCGGTGCTCAGTACTCAGGGTGCTGGGTGCTCAGTACTCGGGGTGCTGGGTGCTCAGTACTCAGGGTGCTGGGTGCTCAGTCCTCAGGGTGCTCAGTGCTCAGGGTGCTGGGTGCTCAGTACTCAGGGTGCTGAGTGCTCAGTACTCAGGGTGCTGGGTGCTCAGTACTCAGGGTGCTGGGTGCTCAGTGCTCGGGGTGTTGGGTGCTCAGTGTTCAGGGTGCTCAGTGCTCATTACTCAGGGTGCTTGGTGCTCAGTACTCAGTGCTCAGGATGCTGGGTGCTAAGTGCTCAGGGTGCTGGGTGCTCAGTGCTCAGGGTGCTCAGTGCTCAGTGCTCAGTACTCAGGGTGCTTGGTGCTCAGTACTCAGGGTGCTGGGTGCTCAGTGCTCGGGGTACCTGGTGCTCAGTGCTCGGGGTGCTTGGTGCTCAGTACTCAGGGTGCTGAGTGCTCAGTGCTCAGGGTGCTGGGTGCTCAGTGCTCAGGGTGCTGGGTGCTCAGTACTCAGGGTGCTGGGTGCTCAGTGCTCAGCGTACTTGATGCTCAGTACTAAGGGTGCTGGGTGCTCAGTGCTCAGGGTGCTGGGTGCTAAGTACTCAGGGTGCTCGGTGCTCAGTACTCAGGGTGCTGGGTTCTCAGTACTCAGTGTGCTGGGTGCACAGTGCTAGGGGTGCTGGGTGCTCAGTGCTCGGGGTCTGGGTGCTCAGTACTCAGGGTGCTGGGTTCTCAGTACTCAGGGTGCTCTGTGCTCAGTGCTCAGGGTGCTGGGTGCTCAGTGCTCTGGGTGCTGGGTGCTCCGTGCTCAGGGTGCTGGGTGCTCAGTGCTCAGGGTGCTGGGTGCTCAGTGATCGGCGTGATATGTGCTGAGTGCTCAGGGTGCTGGGTGCTCAGTGCTCGGGGTGCTCGGTGCTCAGTGCTCAGGGTCCTGGGTGCTCAGTACTCAGGGTGCTGCGTGCTTAGTACTCAGGGTGCTCAGTGCTCAGTACACAGGGTGCTGGGTGCTCAGTGCTCGGGGTGCTGGGTGCTCAGTGCTCAGTACTCAGGGTGCTGGGTGCTCAGTGCTCAGGGTGCTGGGTGCTCAGTACTCAGCGTGCTGGGTGCTCAGTACTCAGGGGGCTGGGTGCTCAGTGCTCAGGGTGCTGGGTGCTCAGTGCTCAGGGTGCTGGGTGCTCAGTGCTCGGGCAGCTCGGTGCTCAGAACTCAGGTTGCTGGGTGCTCAGTACTCAGGGTGCTGGGTGCTCAGTGCTCAGTACACTATGTGCTCAGTGCTCAGGGAGCTGGGTGCACAGTACTCAGGGTGCTGGGTCCTCAGTGCTCAGGGTGCTGGGTTCTCAGTGCTCGGGGTGCTCAGTACTCAGGGTGCTGTGTGTTCAGTGCTCAGGGTACTGGGTGCTCAGTACTGAGGGTGCTCGGTGCTTAGTACTCAGGGTGATGGGTGCTCAGTACTCAGGGTGCTCATTGCTCAGGGTGCTGGGTGCTCAGTACTGAGGGTGCTCATTGCTCAGGGTGCTGGGTGCTCAGTACTCAGGGTGCTGGGTGCTCAGTTCTCGGGGTGCTCGGTGCTCAGTGCTCAGGGTGCTGGGTGCTCAGTACTCAGGGTGCTCATTGCTCAGGGTGCTGGGTGCTCAGTAATCAGGGTGCTCATTGTTCAGGGTGCTGGGTGCTCAGTACTCAGGGTGCTGGGTGCTCACTGCTCGGGGTGCTGGCTGCTCAGTGCTCAGGTTGCTGGGTGCTCAGTGCTCAGGGTGCTCGGTGCTCAGTTCTCAGGGTGCTGGGTGCTCAGTACTCAGGGTGCTAGGTGCTCAGTACTCAGGGTGCTCAGTGCTCAGTACTCAGGGTGCTCAGTGCTCAGTACTCTGGGTGCTCAGTGCTCAGGGTGCTGGGTGCTCAGAGCTCGGGGTGCTTGGTGCTCAGTCCTCAGGGTGCTGGGTGCTCAGTGCTCAGGGTGCTCGGTGCTCAGTGCTCAGGGTGCTGGGTGCTAAGTACTCAGGGTGCTGGGTGCTCAGTGCTCGGGGTCCTGGGTGCTCAGTACTCAGGGTGCTGGGTGCTCAGTGCTCAGGGTGCTCGGTGCTTAGTACTCAGGGTGCTCGGTACTCGGGGTGCTGGGTGCTCAGTGCTCGGGGTGCTGGGTACTCAGTGCTCTCGGTGCTGGGTGCTCAGTGCTCGGGGTGCTGGGTGCTCAGTGCTCGGGGTGCTGGGTGCTCAGTGCTCGGGGTGCTGGGTGCTCAGTACTCGGGGTGCTCGGTGCTCAGTACTCAGGGTGCTGGGTGCTCAGTACTCAGGGTGATGGGTGCTCAGTACTCAGGGTGCTGGGTGCTCGGTGCTCAGTACGCTGGGTGCTCAGTGCTCAGGGTGCTGGGTGCTCAGTGCTCGGGGCGCTGGGTGCTCAGTGCTCGGGGTGCTCGGAGCTCAGTACTCAGGGTGCTGGGTGCTCAGTGCTCGGGGTGATCGGTGCTCAGTACTCAGGGTGCTGGGTGCTGAGTGCTCGGGTTGCTCGGTGCTCAGTACGTTGGGTGCTCACTACTCAGGGTGCTGGGTGCTCAGTGCTCAGGGTGCTGGGTGCTCAGTGCTCAGGGTGCTGGGTGCTCAGGGTGCTGGGTGCTCAGTACTCAGGGTGCTGGGTGCTCAGTGCTCAGGGTGCTGGGTGCTCAGTACTCAGGGTGCTGTGTGCTCAGTACTCGGGGTGCTGGGTGCTCAGTACTCAGGGTGCTGGGTGCTCAGTACTCAGGGTGCTGGGTGCTCAGTACTCGGGTGCTGGGTGCTCAGTGCTCAGGGTGCTGGGTGCTCAGTGCTCGGGGTGCTGGGTGCTCAGTGCTCAGTACTCAGGGTGCTGTGTGCTCAGTGCTCGGGGTGTTGGGTGCTCAGTGCTCAGAACTCAGGGTGCTGGGTGCTCAGTGCTCAGGGTGCTGTGTGCTCAGTGCTCAGGGTGCTGGGTGCTCAGTGCACAGGGGGCTGGGTACTCAGTGCTCAGGGTGCTGGGTGCTCAGTACTCAGGGTGCTGGGTGCTCAGTATTCAGGGTGCTGGGTGCTCAGTGCTCGGGGTGCTGGGTGCTCATTGCTCGCGGTGCTGTGTGCTCAGTGCTCGGGGTGCTCGGTGCTCAGTACTCAGGGTGCTGGGTGCTCAGTGCTCGAGGTGCTCAGTACTCAATGTGCTGTGTGTTCAGTGCTCAGGGTGCTGGGTGCTCAGTACTCAGGGTGCTGGGTGCTCAGCACTCAGGGTGCTCAGTACTCAGGGTGCTGGGTGCTCAGTGCTCGGGGTGCTGGGTGCTCAGTGCTCAGGGTGATCGATGCTCAGTACTCAGGATGCTGGGTGCTCAGTACTCAGGGTGCTGGGTGCTCAGTACTCAGGGTGCTGGGTGCTCAGTCCTCAGGGTGCTCAGTACTCAGGGTGTTGGGTGCTCAGTGCTCGGCGTGTTGGGTGCTCAGTGCTCAGGGTGCTCAGTGCTCAGTACTCAGGGTGCTGGGTGCTCAGGACTCAGGGTGCTGGGTGCTCAGTGCTCGGGGTGCTGGGTGCTCAGTACTCAGGGTGCTGGGTGCTCAGTGCTCGGGGTGCTCGGTGCTCAGTACTCAAGGTGCTGGGTGCTCAGTGCTCACGGTGCTGGGTGCTCAGTCCTCGGCGTGCTCCGTGCTCAGTGCTCAGGGTGCTGGGTGCTCAGTACTCAGGGTGCTTGGTGCTCAGTACTAAGGGTGCTCAGTGCTCAGTACTCAGGGTGCTCAGTGCTCAGTGCTCGGGGTGCTGGGTGCTCAGTACTCAGGGTGCTGGGTGCTCAGTGCTCAGTACTCAGCGTGCTGGGTGCTCAGTGCTCGGGGTGCTAGGTCCTCAGTCCTCAGGGAGCTGGGTGCTCAGTACTCAGGGTGCTGGGTGCTCAGTGCTCGGGGTGCTGGGTCCTCAGTGCTCAGGGTGCTCAGTGCTCAGTGCTCGGGGTGCTGGGTGCTCAGTGCTCGGGGTGCTGGGTGCTCAGTGCTCAGGGTGCTGGTTGCTCAGTACTCAGTGTGCTCAGTGCTCAGGGTGCTGGGTGCTCAGAACTCAGGGTGCTGGGTGCTCAGTACTCAGGGTGCTGAGTGCTCAGTACTCAGGGTGCTTGGTGCTCAGTACTCAGGGTGCTGGGTGCTCAGTGCTCAGGGTGCTCGGTGCTCAGTACTCATGGTGCTGGGTGCTCATTCTCGGGGTGCTTGGTGCTCAGTACTCAGGTTGCTCAGTACTCTGGGTGCTCGGGGCTCAGTACTCATGGTGCTGGGTGCTCAGTACTCAGGGTGCTCGGTGCTCAGTTCTCAGGGTGCTCGGTGCTCAGTGTTTGGGGTGCTGGGTGCTCAGTACTCAGGGTGCTGGGTGCTCAGGGCTCAGGGTGCTGGGTGCTCAGTGCTCAGGGTGCTGGGTGCTCAGTACTCAGTGCTCAGGATGCTGGGTGCTCAGTGCTCAGGGTGCTGGGTGCTCAGTGCTCAGAGTGCTCAGTGCTCAGTGCTCAGTACTCAGGGTGCTGGGTGCTCGGTACTCAGGGTGCTGGGTGCTCAGTGCTCGGGGTACCCGGTGCTCAGTGCTCGGGGTGCTGGGTGCTCAGTATTCAGGGTGCTGGGTGCTCAGTACTCAGGGTGCTGGGTGCTCAGTACACGGGGTGCTGGGTGCTCAGTACTCAGCGTGCTGGGTGCTCAGTACTCAGGTTGCTCGGTGCTCAGTGCTTGGGGTGCTGGGTGCTCAGTACTCAGGGTGCTGGGTGCTGAGTGCTCAGGGTGCTGGGTGCTCAGTGCTCAGGGTGCTGGGTGCTCATTACTAAGTGCTCAGGATGCTGGGTGCTCAGTGCTCAGGGTGCTGGGTGCTAAGTACTCAGGGTGCTGGGTTATCAGTACTCAGGGTGCTGGGTGCACAGTGCTAGGGGTGCTGGGTGCTCAGTGCTCGGGGTCTGGGTGCTCAGTGCTCAGGGTGCTGGGTGCTCAGTGCTCTGGGTGCTGGGTGCTCAGTGCTCAGGGTGCTGGGTGCTCAGTGCTCAGGGTGCTGGGTGCTCAGTGATCGGGGTGCTGGGTGCTGAGTCCTCAGGGTGCTGGGTGCTCAGTGCTCGGGGTGCTCGGTGCTCAGTGCTCAGGGTCCTGGGTGCTCAGTACTCAGGGTGCTGGGTGCTTAGTACTCAGGGTGCTCAGTGCTCAGTACACAGGGTGCTGGGTGCTCAGTACTCAGGGTGCTGGGTGCTCAGTGCTCGGGGTGCTGGGTGCTCAGTACTCAGGGTGCTGGGGGCTCAGTACTCAGGGTACTGGGTGCTCAGTACTCAGGGTGCTCGGTTCTCAGTACTCAGGGTGCTGGGTGCTCATTCTCGGGGTGCTGGGAGCTCAGTGCTTGGGGTGCTGGGTGCTCAGTACTCAGGGTGCTGGGGGCTCAGTACTCAGGGTGCTGGGTGCTCAGTCCTCGGGGTGCTCCGTGCTCAGGGTGCTGGTTGCTCAGTGCTCAGGGTGCTGGGTGCTCAGTACTCAGGGTGCTCATTGCTTAGGGTGCTGGGTGCTCAGTACTCAGGGTGCTGTGTGCTCAGTACTCAGGGTGCTCAGTGCTCAGTACTCAGGGTGCTCAGTGCTCAGGGTGCTGGGTGCACAGTGCTCGGGGTGCTGGGTGCTCAGTGCTCAGGGTGCTGTGTGCTCAGTACTCAGGGTGCTCAGGACTCAGGGTGCTGGGTGCTCAGTGCTCAGGGTGCTGGGTGCTCAGTGCTCGGGGTGCTGGGTGCTCAGTACTCGGGGTGCTCGGTGCTCAGTACTCAGGTTGCTGGGTGCTCAGTACTCAGGGTGCTGGGTGCTCAGTACTCAAGGTGCTGGGTGCTAAGTACTCAGGGTGCTCAGTGCTCAGTACTCAGGGTGCTCAGTACTCAGGGTGCTGGGTGCTCAATACTCAGGGTGCTCAGTGCTCGGGGTGCTGGGTGCTCAGTACTCAGGGTGCTGGGTGCTCAGTACTCAGGGTTCTGGGTGCTCAGTACTCAGGGTGCTGGGTGCTCAGTGCTCGGGGTGCTGGGTGCTCAGTACTCAGGGTGCTGGGTGCTCAGTGCACAGGGTGCTGGGTGCTCAGTACTCAGTTTGATGGGTGCTCAGTACTCAGGTTGCTCAGTGCTCGGGGAGCTCCGTGCTCAGTACTCAGGGTGCTGGGTGCTCAGTACTCAGTGCTCGGGGTCCTGGGTGCTCAGCGCTCTGTGTGCTTAGTGCACAGTACTCATGGTGCTGGGTGCTCAGTATTCAGGGTGCTCAGTGCTCGGGGTGCTAGGTGCTCAGTACTCAGGGTGCAGGGTGCTCAGTACTCAGGTTGCTGGGTGCTCATTCTCGGGGTGCTGGGTGCTCAGTGCTCGGGGTGCTGGGTGCTCAGTACTCGGGGTGCTGGTTGCTCAGTGCTCAGCGTGCTGGGTGCTCAGTACTCAGGGTGCTCGGTTCTCAGTACTCAGGGTGCTGGGTGCCCATTCTCGGGGTGCTGGGTGCTCAGTGCTCGGGGTGCTGGGTGCTCAGTGCTCAGGGTCCTCGGTGCACAGTACTCAGGGTGCTCAGTACTCAGCATGCTTTGTGCTCATTCTCGGGGTGCTCATTGCTCATTACTCAGCGTGCTTTGTGCTCAGTGCTCAGGGTGCTGGGTGCTCAGTACTCAGTGTGCTGGGTGCTCAGTACTCAGGGTGCTGGGTGCTCAGTACTCAGGGTTCTGGGTGCTCAGTACTCAGGGTGCTGGGTGCTCAGTACTCAGGGTGCTGGGTGCTCAGTACTCAGGGTGCTGGGGGCTCAGTACTCAGGGTGCTGGGTGCTCATTCTCGGGGTGCTGGGTGCTCAGTGCTCGGGGTGCTTGGTGCTCAGTACTAAGGGTGCTGGGGGCTCAGTACTCAGGGTGCTGGGTGCTCAGTACTCAGGGTGATCTGTTCTCAGTACTCAGGGTGCTGGGTGCTCAGTGCTCGGGGTGCTGGGTGCACAGTGCCCAGGGTGCTGGGTGCTCAGTGCTCAGGGTGCTCAGTACTCAGGGTGCTGTGTGTTCAGTGCTCAGGGTACTGGGTGCTCAGTACTCAGGGTGCTTGGTGCTCAGTACTCAGGGTGCTGGGTGCTCAGTACTCGGGGTGCTGGGTGCTCAGTACTCGGGGTGCTGGGTGCACAGTGCTCAGGGTGCTGGGTGCTCAGTGCTCGGGGTGCTGGGTGCTCAGTGCTCAGGCTGCAGGCTGCTCAGTGCTCAGGGTGCTGGGTGCTCAGTACTCAGGGTGCTCAGTGCTCAGTACTCAGCGTGCTGGGTGCTCAGTCCTCAGGGTCCTCGGTGCTCAGTACTCAGGGTGCTCAGTGCTCAGTACTCAGCATGCTTTGTGCTCAGTGCTCAGGGTGCTCGGTGCTCAGTACTCAGGGTGCTGGGTGCTCAGTACTCAGGGTGCTGGGTGCTCAGTACTCAGGGTGCTGGGTGCTCAGTGCTCGGGGTGCTCGGTGATCAGTACTAAGAGTGCTGGGTGCTCAGTGCTCAGGGTACTGGGTACTCAGTACGCAGGGTGCTGGGTGCTCAGTGCTCAGGTTGCTGGGTGCTCAGTCCTCAGGGTGCTGGGTGCTCAGTGCTCGGGGTGCTGGGTGCTCAGTGCTCAGGGTGCTGGGTGCTCAGTGCTCAGTGCTCAGGGTGCTGGGTGCTCAGTGCTCAGGGTGCTGGGTGCTCAGTGCTCGGGGTGCTGGGTGCTCAGTGCTCGGGGTGCTGGGTGCTCAGTGCTCGGGGTGCTGGGTGCTCAGTACTCAGGGTGCTGGGTGCTCAGTACTCAGTGTGTTCGGTGCTCAGTACTCAGGGTGCTCAGTGCTCAGTACTCAGGGTGCTGGGTGCTCAGTGCTCGGGGTGCTGGGTGCTCAGTACTTGGGGAGCTGGGTGCTCAGTACTCAGGGTGCTGGGTGCTCAGTGCTCAGGGTGCTGGGTGCTCAGTACTCAGGGTGCTGGGTGCTCAGTGCTCGGGGTGCTCGGTGCTCAGTACTCAGGGTGCTGGGTGCTCAGTGCTCGGGGTGCTCGGTGCTCAGTACGTTGGGTGCTCACTACTCAGGGTGCTGGGTTCTCAGTGCTCAGGGTGCTGGGTGCTCGGTGGTCAGGGTGCTGGGTGCTCAGTACTCAGGGTGCTGGGTGCTCGGTGCTCGGGGTGCTGGGTGCTCAGTACTCAGGGTGCTGGGTGCTCAGTACTCAGGGTGCTGGGTGCTCAGTACTCGGGTGCTGGGTGCTCAGTGCTCAGGCTGCTGGGTGCTCAGTGCTCGGGGTGTTGGGTGCTCAGTGCTCGGGGTGCTCGGTGCTCAGTGCTCAAGGTGCTGGGTGCTCAGTACTCAGGGTGCTCATTGCTCAGGGTGCTGTGTGCTCAGTGCTCAGGGTGCTGGGTGCTCATTGCTCAGTGTGCTGGGTACTCAGTACTCAGGGTGCTGCGTGCTCAGTGCTCGGGGTGCTATGTGCTCAGTGCTCGGGGTGCTGGGTGCTCAGTGCTCGGGGTGCTATGTGCTCAGTGCTCGGGGTGCTGGGTGCTCAGTGCTCGGGGTGCTATGTGCTCAGTGCTCACGGTGCTGGGTGCTCAGTGCTCGGGGTGCTCGGTGCTCAGTACTCAGGGTGCTGGGTGCTCAGTGCTCGAGGTGCTCAGTACTCAGGGTGCTGTGTGTTCAGTGCTCAGGGTGCTGGGTGCTCAGTACTCAGGGTGCTCGGTGCTTAGTACTCAGGGTGCTGGGTGCTCAGTACTCCGGGTGCTGGGTGCTCAGTACTCAGGGTGCTCATTGCTCAGGGTGCTGGGTGCTCAGTGCTCAGGGTGCTCGGTGCTCGGGGCACTGGGTGCTCAGTGCTCGGGGTGCTCGGAGCTCAGTACTCAGGGTGCTGGGTGCTCAGTGCTCGGGGTGCTCGGTGCTCAGTACTCAGGGTGCTGGGTGCTCAGTGCTCGGGGTGCTCGGTGCTCAGTACGTTGGGTGCTCACTCCTCAGGGTGCTGGGTGCTCAGTGCTCAGGGTGCTGGGTGCTCGGTGCTCAGGGTGCTGGGTGCTCAGTACTCAGGGTGCCGGGTGCTCAGTTCTCGGGGTGCTGGGTGCTCAGTACTCAGGGTGCCGGGTGCTCAGTACTCAGGGTGCTGAGTGCTCAGTACTCGGGTGCTGGGTGCTCAGTGCTCAGGATGCTGGGTGCTCAGTGCTCGGCGTGCTGGGTGCTCAGTGCTCAGTACTCAGGGCGCTGGGTGTTCAGTGCTCGGGGTGCCGGGTGCTCAGTGCTCAGTACTCAGGGTGCTGGGTGCTCAGTGCTCAGGGTGCTGGGTGCTCAGTGCTCAGGGTGCTGGGTGCTCAGTGGTCAGGGTGCTGGGTACTCAGTGCTCAGGGTGCTGGGTGCTCAGTACTCAGGGTGCTCAGTGCTCAGTACTCGGGGTGCTGGGTGCTCAGTGCTCAGGGTGCTCAATGCTCAGTACTCGGGGTGCTGTGTGCTCAGTGCTCAGGGTGCTCAGTGCTCAGTGCTCGGGGTGCTGGGTGCTCAGTGCTCATGGTGCTCAATGCTCAGTACTCGGGGTGCTGTGTGCTCAGTGCTCAGGGTGCTCAGTGCTCAGTGCTCGGGGTGCTGGGTGTTCAGTACTCGGGGTGCTGGGTGCTCAGTGCTCAGGGTGCTCAGTGCTCAGTACTCAGTGCTCAGGGTGCTCAGTGCTCAGTGCTCAGGTTGCTGGATGTTCAGTACTCAGGGTGCTGGGTGCTCAGTACTCAGGGTGCTGGGTGCTCAGTGCTCAGGGTGCTGGGTGCTCAGTGCTCGGGGTGCTCAGTACTCAGGGTGCTATGTGTTCAGTGCTCAGGGTACTGGGTGCTCAGTACTCAGGGTGCTCGGTGCTTAGTACTCAGGGTGCTGGGTGCTCAGTACTCCGGGTGCTGGGTGCTCAGTGCTCGGGGTGCTCGGAGCTCAGTACTAAGGGTGCTGGGTGCTCAGTTCTCGGGGTGATCGGTGCTCAGTACTCAGGGTGCTGGGTGCTCAGTGCTCGGGGTGCTCGGTGCTCAGTATGTTGGGTGCTCACTACTCAGGGTGCTGGGTGCTCAGTACTCAGGGTGCTCGGTGCTCAGTACTCAGGGTGCTGGGTGCTCAGTGCTCGGGGTGCTGGGTGCTCAGTACTCAGGGTGCTGGGTGCTCAGTGCTCGGGGTGCTCGGTGCTCAGTACGCTGGGTGCTCAGTACTCAGGGTGCTGGGTGCTCAGTACTCAGGGTGCTGGGTGCTCAGTACTCAGGGTGCTGGGTGCTTAGTACTCAGGGTGCTGGGTGCTCAGTGCTCGGGGTGCTGGGTGCTCAGTGCTCGGGGTGCTCAGTGCTCAGTGCTCGGGGTGCTGGGTGCTCAGTACTCAGGGTGCTGGGTGCTCAGTACTCGTTGTATTGGGTGCTCAGTGCTCAGGGTGCTGGGTGCTCAGTACTCAGGGTGCTCGGTGCTCAGTGCTCGGGGTGCTGGGTGCTCAGTACTCAGGGTGCTGGGTGCTCAGTACTCAGGGTGCTCAGTTCTCAGTACTCAGCGTGCTGGGTGCTCAGTGCTCAGGGTGCTCGGTGCTCAGTACTCAGGGTGCTCAGTGCTCAGTACTCAGCGTGCTGGTTGCTCAGTGCTCAGGGTGCTGGGTGCTCAGTACTCAGGGTGCTGGGTGCTTAGTACTCAGGGTGCTCGGTCCTCAGTGCTCAGGGTGCTGGGTGCTCAGTACTCAGGGTGCTGGGGGCTCAGTACTCAGGGTGCTGGGTGCTCATTCTCGGGGTGCTGGGTGCTCAGTGCTCGGGGTGCTTGGTGCTCAGTACTAAGGGTGCTGGGGGCTCAGTACTCAGGGTGCTGGGTGCTCAGTACTCAGGGTGATCTGTTCTCAGTACTCAGGGTGCTGGGTGCTCAGTGCTCGGGGTGCTGGGTGCACAGTGCCCAGGGTGCTGGGTGCTCAGTGCTCAGGGTGCTCAGTACTCAGGGTGCTGTGTGTTCAGTGCTCAGGGTACTGGGTGCTCAGTACTCAGGGTGCTTGGTGCTCAGTACTCAGGGTGCTGGGTGCTCAGTACTCGGGGTGCTGGGTGCTCAGTACTCGGGGTGCTGGGTGCACAGTGCTCAGGGTGCTGGGTGCTCAGTGCTCGGGGTGCTGGGTGCTCAGTGCTCAGGCTGCAGGCTGCTCAGTGCTCAGGGTGCTGGGTGCTCAGTACTCAGGGTGCTCTGTGCTCATTACTCAGCGTGCTGGGTGCTCAGTCCTCAGGGTCCTAGGTGCTCAGTACTCAGGGTGCTCAGTGCTCAGTACTCAGCATGCTTTGTGCTCAGTGCTCAGGGTGCTGGGTGCTCAGTACTCAGGGTGCTGGGTGCTCAGTACTCAGGGTGCTGGGTGCTCAGTACTCAGGGTGCTGGGTGCTCAGTGCTCGGGGTGCTCGGTGATCAGTACTAAGAGTGCTGGGTGCTCAGTGCTCAGGGTACTGGGTACTCAGTACGCAGGGTGCTGGGTGCTCAGTGCTCAGGTTGCTGGGTGCTCAGTCCTCAGGGTGCTGGGTGCTCAGTGCTCGGGGTGCTGGGTGCTCAGTGCTCAGGGTGCTGGGTGCTCAGTGCTCAGTGCTCAGGGTGCTGGGTGCTCAGTGCTCAGGGTGCTGGGTGCTCAGTGCTCGGGGTGCTGGGTGCTCAGTGCTCGGGGTGCTGGGTGCTCAGTGCTCGGGGTGCTGGGTGCTCAGTACTCAGGGTGCTGGGTGCTCAGTACTCAGTGTGTTCGGTGCTCAGTACTCAGGGTGCTCAGTGCTCAGTACTCAGTGTCCTGGGTGCTCAGTGCTCGGGGTGCTGGGTGCTCAGTACTTGGGGAGCTGGGTGCTCAGTACTCAGGGTGCTGGGTGCTCAGTGCTCAGGGTGCTGGGTGCTCAGTACTCAGGGTGCTGGGTGCTCAGTGCTCGGGGTGCTCGGTGCTCAGTACTCAGGGTGCTGGGTGCTCAGTGCTCGGGGTGCTCGGTGCTCAGTACGTTGGGTGCTCACTACTCAGGGTGCTGGGTTCTCAGTGCTCAGGGTGCTGGGTGCTCGGTGGTCAGGGTGCTGGGTGCTCAGTACTCAGGGTGCTGGGTGCTCGGTGCTCGGGGTGCTGGGTGCTCAGTACTCAGGGTGCTGGGTGCTCAGTACTCAGGGTGCTGGGTGCTCAGTACTCGGGTGCTGGGTGCTCAGTGCTCAGGCTGCTGGGTGCTCAGTGCTCGGGGTGTTGGGTGCTCAGTGCTCGGGGTGCTCGGTGCTCAGTGCTCAAGGTGCTGGGTGCTCAGTACTCAGGGTGCTCATTGCTCAGGGTGCTGGGTGCTCAGTACTCAGGGTGCTGGGTGCTCATTGCTCAGGTTGCACGGTGTTCGGGGCGCTGGGTGCTCAGTGCTCGGGGTGCTCGGAGCTCAGTACTCAGGGTGCTGGGTGCTCAGTGCTCGGGGTGCTCGGTGCTCAGTACTCAGTGTGCTGGGTGCTCAGTGCTCGGTTTGCTGGGTGCTCAGTGCTCAGTACTCAGGGTGCTGGGTGCTCAGTGCTCAGGGTGCTGTGTGCTCAGTGCTCAGGGTGCTGGGTGCTCATTGCTCAGTGTGCTGGGTACTCAGTACTCAGGGTGCTGCGTGCTCAGTGCTCGGGGTGCTATGTGCTCAGTGCTCGGGGTGCTGGGTGCTCAGTGCTCGGGGTGCTATGTGCTCAGTGCTCGGGGTGCTGGGTGCTCAGTGCTCGGGGTGCTATGTGCTCAGTGCTCGCGGTGCTGGGTGCTCAGTGCTCGGGGTGCTCGGTGCTCAGTACTCAGGGTGCTGGGTGCTCAGTGCTCGAGGTGCTCAGTACTCAGGGTGCTGTGTGTTCAGTGCTCAGGGTGCTGGGTGCTCAGTACTCAGGGTGCTCGGTGCTTAGTACTCAGGGTGCTGGGTGCTCAGTACTCCGGGTGCTGGGTGCTCAGTACTCAGGGTGCTCATTGCTCAGGGTGCTGGGTGCTCAGTGCTCAGGGTGCTCGGTGCTCGGGGCACTGGGTGCTCAGTGCTCGGGGTGCTCGGAGCTCAGTACTCAGGGTGCTGGGTGCTCAGTGCTCGGGGTGCTCGGTGCTCAGTACTCAGGGTGCTGGGTGCTCAGTGCTCGGGGTGCTCGGTGCTCAGTACGTTGGGTGCTCATTCCTCAGGGTGCTGGGTGCTCAGTGCTCAGGGTGCTGGGTGCTCGGTGCTCAGGGTGCTGGGTGCTCAGTACTCAGGGTGCCGGGTGCTCAGTTCTCGGGGTGCTGGGTGCTCAGTACTCAGGGTGCCGGGTGCTCAGTACTCAGGGTGCTGAGTGCTCAGTACTCGGGTGCTGGGTGCTCAGTGCTCAGGATGCTGGGTGCTCAGTGCTCGGCGTGCTGGGTGCTCAGTGCTCAGTACTCAGGGCGCTGGGTGTTCAGTGCTCGGGGTGCCGGGTGCTCGGTGCTCAGTACTCAGGGTGCTGGGTGCTCAGTGCTCAGGGTGCTGGGTGCTCAGTGCTCAGGGTGCTGGGTGCTCAGTGGTCAGGGTGCTGGGTACTCAGTGCTCAGGGTGCTGGGTGCTCAGTACTCAGGGTGCTCAGTGCTCAGTACTCGGGGTGCTGGGTGCTCAGTGCTCAGGGTGCTCAATGCTCAGTACTCGGGGTGCTGTGTGCTCAGTGCTCAGGGTGCTCAGTGCTCAGTGCTCGGGGTGCTGGGTGCTCAGTGCTCATGGTGCTCAATGCTCAGTACTCGGGGTGCTGTGTGCTCAGTGCTCAGGGTGCTCAGTGCTCAGTGCTCGGGGTGCTGGGTGTTCAGTACTCGGGGTGCTGGGTGCTCAGTGCTCAGGGTGCTCAGTGCTCAGTACTCAGTGCTCAGGGTGCTCAGTGCTCAGTGCTCAGGTTGCTGGATGTTCAGTACTCAGGGTGCTGGGTGCTCAGTACTCAGGGTGCTGGGTGCTCAGTGCTCAGGGTGCTGGGTGCTCAGTGCTCGGGGTGCTCAGTACTCAGGGTGCTATGTGTTCAGTGCTCAGGGTACTGGGTGCTCAGTACTCAGGGTGCTCGGTTCTTAGTACTCAGGGTGCTGGGTGCTCAGTACTCCGGGTGCTGGGTGCTCAGTGCTCGGGGTGCTCGGAGCTCAGTACTAAGGGTGCTGGGTGCTCAGTGCTCGGGGTGCTCGGTGCTCAGTATGTTGGGTGCTCACTACTCAGGGTGCTATGTGTTCAGTGCTCAGGGTACTGGGTGCTCAGTATTCAGGGTGCTCGGTGCTTAGTACTCAGGGTGCTGGGTGCTCAGTACCCCGGGTGCTGGGTGCTCAGTGCTCGGGGTGCTCGGAGCTCAGTACTAAGGGTGCTGGGTGCTCAGTGCTCGGGGTGCTCGGTGCTCAGTATGTTGGGTGCTCACTACTCAGGGTGCTGGGTGCTCAGTACTCAGGGTGCTCGGTGCTCAGTACTCAGGGTGCTGGGTGCTCAGTACTCAGGGTGCTCGGTGCTCAGTACTCACGGTGCTGGGTGCTCAGTGCTCGGGGTGCTGGGTGCTCAGTACTCAGGGTGCTGGGTGCTCAGTGCTCGGGTTGCTCGGTGCTCAGTACGCTGGGTGCTCAGTACTCAGGGTGCTGGGTGCTCAGTACTCAGGGTGCTGGGTGCTCAGTACTCAGGGTGCTGGGTGCTTAGTACTCAGGGTGCTGGGTGCTCAGTGCTCGGGGTGCTGGGTGCTCAGTGCTCGGGGTGCTCAGTGCTCAGTGCTCGGGGTGCTGGGTGCTCAGTACTCAGGGTGCTGGGTGCTCAGTACTCGTTGTATTGGGTGCTCAGTGCTCAGGGTGCTGGGTGCTCAGTACTCAGGGTGCTCGGTGCTCAGTGCTCGGGGTGCTGGGTGCTCAGTACTCAGGGTGCTGGGTGCTCAGTACTCAGGGTGCTCAGTTCTCAGTACTCAGCGTGCTGGGTGCTCAGTGCTCAGGGTGCTCGGTGCTCAGTACTCAGGGTGCTCAGTGCTCAGTACTCAGCGTGCTGGTTGCTCAGTGCTCAGGGTGCTGGGTGCTCAGTACTCAGGGTGCTGGGTGCTTAGTACTCAGGGTGCTCGGTCCTCAGTGCTCAGGGTGCTGGGTGCTCAGTACTCAGGGAGCAGGGTGCTCAGTGCTCAGGGTGCTCAGTGCTCAGTACTCAGGGTGCTCGGTGCTCAGTGCTCAGGGTGCTCAGTGCTCAGTACTCTGGGTGCTCAGTGCTCAGGGTGCTGGGTGCTCAGAGCTCGGGGTGCTTGGTGCTCAGTCCTCAGGGTGCTGGGTGCTCAGTGCTCAGGGTGCTCGGTGCTCAGTGCTCAGGGTGCTGGGTGCTAAGTACTCAGGGTGCTGGGTGCTCAGTGCTAGGGGTCCTGGGTGCTCAGTACTCAGGGTGCTGGGTGCTCAGTGCTCAGGGTGCTCGGTGCTTAGTACTCAGGGTGCTCGGTACTCGGGGTGCTGGGTGCTCAGTACTCAGGGTGCTGGGTGCTCGGTGCTCAGTACACTGGGTGCTCAGTACTCAAGGTGCTGGGTGCTCAGTACTCAGGGTGCTCGGTGCTCAATACTCAGGGTGCTGGGTGCTCAGTTCTCGGGGTGCTGGGTGCTCATTAATCAGGGTGCTGGGTGCTCAGTACTCAGGGCGCTCAGTGCTTGGGGTGCTGGGTGCTCAGTTCTCAGGGTGCTCAGTGCTTGGGGTGCAGGGTGCTCAGTACTCAGGGTGCTGGTTGCTCAGTGCTCAGGGTGCTGGGTGCTGAGTACTCAGGGTGCTGGGTGCTGAGTACTCAGGGTGCTGGGTGCTCAGTGCTCGCGGTGCTGGGTGCTCAGTGCTCGGGTTGCTGGGTGCTCAGTGCTCGGGGTGCTGGGTGCTCAGTGCTCGGGGTGCTCGGTGCTCAGTGCTCGGGTTGCTGGGTGCTCAGTACTCGGGGTGCTCAGTGCTCAGTACTCATGGTGCTCGGTGCTCAGTACTCAGGGTGCTGGGTGCTCAGTGCTCGGGGTTCTGGGTGCTCAGTACTCAGTGTGCTCAGTTCTCAGGGTGCTGGGTGCTCAGTGCTCGGGATGCTGGGTGCTCAGTGCTCAGGGTGATCGGTGCTCAGTACTCAGGGTGCTGGGTGCTCAGTACTCGGGGTGCTGGGTGCTCAGTACTCAGGGTGCTGGGTGCTCAGTCCTCAGGGTGCTCAGTGCTCAGGGTGCTGGGTGCTCAGTACTCAGGGTGCTGAGTGCTCAGTACTCAGGGTGCTGGGTGCTCAGTACTCAGGGTGCTGGGTGCTCAGTGCTCGGGGTGTTGGGTGCTCAGTGTTCAGGGTGCTCAGTGCTCATTACTCAGGGTGCTTGGTGCTCAGTACTCAGTGCTCAGGATGCTGGGTGCTAAGTGCTCAGGGTGCTGGGTGCTCAGTGCTCAGGGTGCTCAGTGCTCAGTGCTCAGTACTCAGGGTGCTTGGTGCTCAGTACTCAGGGTGCTGGGTGCTCAGTGCTCGGGGTACCTGGTGCTCAGTGCTCGGGGAGCTTGGTGCTCAGTACTCAGGGTGCTGAGTGCTCAGTGCTCAGGGTGCTGGGTGCTCAGTGCTCAGGGTGCTGGGTGCTCAGTACTCAGGGTGCTGGGTGCTCAGTGCTCAGCGTACTTGATGCTCAGTACTAAGGGTGCTGGGTGCTCAGTGCTCAGGGTGCTGGGTGCTAAGTACTCAGGGTGCTCGGTGCTCAGTACTCAGGGTGCTGGGTTCTCAGTACTCAGTGTGCTGGGTGCACAGTGCTAGGGGTGCTGGGTGCTCAGTGCTCGGGGTCTGGGTGCTCAGTACTCAGGGTGCTGGGTTCTCAGTACTCAGGGTGCTCTGTGCTCAGTGCTCAGGGTGCTGGGTGCTCAGTGCTCTGGGTGCTGGGTGCTCCGTGCTCAGGGTGCTGGGTGCTCAGTGCTCAGGGTGCTGGGTGCTCAGTGATCGGCGTGATATGTGCTGAGTGCTCAGGGTGCTGGGTGCTCAGTGCTCGGGGTGCTCGGTGCTCAGTGCTCAGGGTCCTGGCTGCTCAGTACTCAGGGTGCTGCGTGCTTAGTACTCAGGGTGCTCAGTGCTCAGTACACAGGGTGCTGGGTGCTCAGTGCTCGGGGTGCTGGGTGCTCAGTGCTCAGTACTCAGGGTGCTGGGTGCTCAGTGCTCAGGGTGCTGGGTGCTCAGTACTCAGCGTGCTGGGTGCTCAGTACTCAGGGGGCTGGGTGCTCAGTGCTCAGGGTGCTGGGTGCTCAGTGCTCAGGGTGCTGGGTGCTCAGTGCTCGGGCAGCTCGGTGCTCAGAACTCAGGGTGCTGGGTGCTCAGTACTCAGGGTGCTGGGTGCTCAGTGCTCAGTACACTATGTGCTCAGTGCTCAGGGAGCTGGGTGCACAGTACTCAGGGTGCTGGGTCCTCAGTGCTCAGGGTGCTGGGTTCTCAGTGCTCGGGGTGCTCAGTACTCAGGGTGCTGTGTGTTCAGTGCTCAGGGTACTGGGTGCTCAGTACTGAGGGTGCTCGGTGCTTAGTACTCAGGGTGATGGGTGCTCAGTACTCAGGGTGCTCATTGCTCAGGGTGCTGGGTGCTCAGTACTGAGGGTGCTCATTGCTCAGGGTGCTGGGTGCTCAGTACTCAGGGTGCTGGGTGCTCAGTTCTCGGGGTGCTCGGTGCTCAGTGCTCAGGGTGCTGGGTGCTCAGTACTCAGGGTGCTCATTGCTCAGGGTGCTGGGTGCTCAGTACTCAGGGTGCTCATTGTTCAGGGTGCTGGGTGCTCAGTACTCAGGGTGCTGGGTGCTCACTGCTCGGGGTGCTGGCTGCTCAGTGCTCAGGTTGCTGGGTGCTCAGTGCTCAGGGTGCTCGGTGCTCAGTTCTCAGGGTGCTGGGTGCTCAGTACTCAGGGTGCTAGGTGCTCAGTACTCAGGGTGCTCAGTGCTCAGTACTCAGGGTGCTCAGTGCTCAGTACTCTGGGTGCTCAGTGCTCAGGGTGCTGGGTGCTCAGAGCTCGGGGTGCTTGGTGCTCAGTCCTCAGGGTGCTGGGTGCTCAGTGCTCAGGGTGCTCGGTGCTCAGTGCTCAGGGTGCTGGGTGCTAAGTACTCAGGGTGCTGGGTGCTCAGTGCTCGGGGTCCTGGGTGCTCAGTACTCAGGGTGCTGGGTGCTCAGTGCTCAGGGTGCTCGGTGCTTAGTACTCAGGGTGCTCGGTACTCGGGGTGCTGGGTGCTCAGTGCTCGGGGTGCTGGGTACTCAGTGCTCTCGGTGCTGGGTGCTCAGTGCTCGGGGTGCTGGGTGCTCAGTGCTCGGGGTGCTGGGTGCTCAGTGCTCGGGGTGCTGGGTGCTCAGTACTCGGGGTGCTCGGTGCTCAGTACTCAGGGTGCTGGGTGCTCAGTACTCAGGGTGATGGGTGCTCAGTACTCAGGGTGCTGGGTGCTCGGTGCTCAGTACGCTGGGTGCTCAGTGCTCAGGGTGCTGGGTGCTCAGTGCTCGGGGCGCTGGGTGCTCAGTGCTCGGGGTGCTCGGAGCTCAGTACTCAGGGTGCTGGGTGCTCAGTGCTCGGGGTGATCGGTGCTCAGTACTCAGGGTGCTGGGTGCTGAGTGCTCGGGTTGCTCGGTGCTCAGTACGTTGGGTGCTCACTACTCAGGGTGCTGGGTGCTCAGTGCTCAGGGTGCTGGGTGCTCAGTGCTCAGGGTGCTGGGTGCTCAGGGTGCTGGGTGCTCAGTACTCAGGGTGCTGGGTGCTCAGTGCTCAGGGTGCTGGGTGCTCAGTACTCAGGGTGCTGTGTGCTCAGTACTCGGGGTGCTGGGTGCTCAGTACTCAGGGTGCTGGGTGCTCAGTACTCAGGGTGCTGGGTGCTCAGTACTCGGGTGCTGGGTGCTCAGTGCTCAGGGTGCTGGGTGCTCAGTGCTCGGGGTGCTGGGTGCTCAGTGCTCAGTACTCAGGGTGCTGTGTGCTCAGTGCTCGGGGTGTTGGGTGCTCAGTGCTCAGAACTCAGGGTGCTGGGTGCTCAGTGCTCAGGGTGCTGTGTGCTCAGTGCTCAGGGTGCTGGGTGCTCAGTGCACAGGGGGCTGGGTACTCAGTGCTCAGGGTGCTGGGTGCTCAGTACTCAGGGTGCTGGGTGCTCAGTATTCAGGGTGCTGGGTGCTCAGTGCTCGGGGTGCTGGGTGCTCATTGCTCGCGGTGCTGTGTGCTCAGTGCTCGGGGTGCTCGGTGCTCAGTACTCAGGGTGCTGGGTGCTCAGTGCTCGAGGTGCTCAGTACTCAATGTGCTGTGTGTTCAGTGCTCAGGGTGCTGGGTGCTCAGTACTCAGGGTGCTGGGTGCTCAGCACTCAGGGTGCTCAGTACTCAGGGTGCTGGGTGCTCAGTGCTCGGGGTGCTGGGTGCTCAGTGCTCAGGGTGATCGATGCTCAGTACTCAGGATGCTGGGTGCTCAGTACTCAGGGTGCTGGGTGCTCAGTACTCAGGGTGCTGGGTGCTCAGTCCTCAGGGTGCTCAGTGCTCAGGGTGCTGGGTGCTCAGTACTCAGGGTGTTGGGTGCTCAGTGCTCGGCGTGTTGGGTGCTCAGTGCTCAGGGTGCTCAGTGCTCAGTACTCAGGGTGCTGGGTGCTCAGGACTCAGGGTGCTGGGTGCTCAGTGCTCGGGGTGCTGGGTGCTCAGTACTCAGGGTGCTGGGTGCTCAGTGCTCGGGGTGCTCGGTGCTCAGTACTCAAGGTGCTGGGTGCTCAGTGCTCACGGTGCTGGGTGCTCAGTCCTCGGCGTGCTCCGTGCTCAGTGCTCAGGGTGCTGGGTGCTCAGTACTCAGGGTGCTTGGTGCTCAGTACTAAGGGTGCTCAGTGCTCAGTACTCAGGTTGCTCAGTGCTCAGTGCTCGGGGTGCTGGGTGCTCAGTACTCAGGGTGCTGGGTGCTCAGTGCTCAGTACTCAGCGTGCTGGGTGCTCAGTGCTCGGGGTGCTAGGTCCTCAGTCCTCAGGGAGCTGGGTGCTCAGTACTCAGGGTGCTGGGTGCTCAGTGCTCGGGGTGCTGGGTCCTCAGTGCTCAGGGTGCTCAGTGCTCAGTGCTCGGGGTGCTGGGTGCTCAGTGCTCGGGGTGCTGGGTGCTCAGTGCTCAGGGTGCTGGTTGCTCAGTACTCAGTGTGCTCAGTGCTCAGGGTGCTGGGTGCTCAGAACTCAGGCTGCTGGGTGCTCAGTACTCAGGGTGCTGAGTGCTCAGTACTCAGGGTGCTTGGTGCTCAGTACTCAGGGTGCTGGGTGCTCAGTGCTCAGGGTGCTCGGTGCTCAGTACTCATGGTGCTGGGTGCTCATTCTCGGGGTGCTTGGTGCTCAGTACTCAGGTTGCTCAGTACTCTGGGTGCTCGGGGCTCAGTACTCATGGTGCTGGGTGCTCAGTACTCAGGGTGCTCGGTGCTCAGTTCTCAGGGTGCTCGGTGCTCAGTGTTTGGGGTGCTGGGTGCTCAGTACTCAGGGTGCTGGGTGCTCAGGGCTCAGGGTGCTGGGTGCTCAGTGCTCAGGGTGCTGGGTGCTCAGTACTCAGTGCTCAGGATGCTGGGTGCTCAGTGCTCAGGGTGCTGGGTGCTCAGTGCTCAGAGTGCTCAGTGCTCAGTGCTCAGTACTCAGGGTGCTGGGTGCTCGGTACTCAGGGTGCTGGGTGCTCAGTGCTCGGGGTACCCGGTGCTCAGTTCTCGGGGTGCTGGGTGCTCAGTATTCAGGGTGCTGGGTGCTCAGTACTCAGGGTGCTGGGTGCTCAGTACTCGGGGTGCTGGGTGCTCAGTACTCAGCGTGCTGGGTGCTCAGTACTCAGGTTGCTCGGTGCTCAGTGCTTGGGGTGCTGGGTGCTCAGTACTCAGGGTGCTGGGTGCTGAGTGCTCAGGGTGCTGGGTGCTCAGTGCTCAGGGTGCTGGGTGCTCATTACTAAGTGCTCAGGATGCTGGGTGCTCAGTGCTCAGGGTGCTGGGTGCTCAGTACTCAGGGTGCTGGGTTATCAGTACTCAGGGTGCTGGGTGCACAGTGCTAGGGGTGCTGGGTGCTCAGTGCTCGGGGTCTGGGTGCTCAGTGCTCAGGGTGCTGGGTGCTCAGTGCTCTGGGTGCTGGGTGCTCAGTGCTCAGGGTGCTGGGTGCTCAGTGCTCAGGGTGCTGGGTGCTCAGTGATCGGGGTGCTGGGTGCTGAGTCCTCAGGGTGCTGGGTGCTCAGTGCTCGGGGTGCTCGGTGCTCAGTGCTCAGGGTCCTGGGTGCTCAGTACTCAGGGTGCTGGGTGCTTAGTACTCAGGGTGCTCAGTGCTCAGTACACAGGGTGCTGGGTGCTCAGTACTCAGGGTGCTGGGTGCTCAGTGCTCGGGGTGCTGGGTGCTCAGTACTCAGGGTGCTGGGGGCTCAGTACTCAGGGTACTGGGTGCTCAGTACTCAGGGTGCTCGGTTCTCAGTACTCAGGGTGCTGGGTGCTCATTCTCGGGGTGCTGGGAGCTCAGTGCTTGGGGTGCTGGGTGCTCAGTACTCAGGGTGCTGGGGGCTCAGTACTCAGGGTGCTGGGTGCTCAGTCCTCGGGGTGCTCCGTGCTCAGGGTGCTGGTTGCTCAGTGCTCAGGGTGCTGGGTGCTCAGTACTCAGGGTGCTCATTGCTTAGGGTGCTGGGTGCTCAGTACTCAGGGTGCTGTGTGCTCAGTACTCAGGGTGCTCAGTGCTCAGTACTCAGGGTGCTCAGTGCTCAGGGTACTGGGTGCACAGTGCTCGGGGTGCTGGGTGCTCAGTGCTCAGGGTGCTGTGTGCTCAGTACTCAGGGTGCTCAGGACTCAGGGTGCTGGGTGCTCAGTGCTCAGGGTGCTGGGTGCTCAGTGCTCGGGGTGCTGGGTGCTCAGTACTCGGGGTGCTCGGTGCTCAGTACTCAGGTTGCTGGGTGCTCAGTACTCAGGGTGCTGGGTGCTCAGTACTCAAGGTGCTGGGTGCTAAGTACTCAGGGTGCTCAGTGCTCAGTACTCAGGGTGCTCAGTACTCAGGGTGCTGGGTGCTCAATACTCAGGGTGCTCAGTGCTCGGGGTGCTGGGTGCTCAGTACTCAGGGTGCTGGGTGCTCAGTACTCAGGGTTCTGGGTGCTCAGTACTCAGGGTGCTGGGTGCTCAGTGCTCGGGGTGCTGGGTGCTCAGTACTCAGGGTGCTGGGTGCTCAGTGCACAGGGTGCTGGGTGCTCAGTACTCAGTTTGATGGGTGCTCAGTACTCAGGGTGCTCAGTGCTCGGGGAGCTCCGTGCTCAGTACTCAGGGTGCTGGGTGCTCAGTACTCAGTGCTCGGGGTCCTGGGTGCTCAGCGCTCTGGGTGCTTAGTGCACAGTACTCATGGTGCTGGGTGCTCAGTATTCAGGGTGCTCAGTGCTCGGGGTGCTAGGTGCTCAGTACTCAGGGTGCAGGGTGCTCAGTACTCAGGTTGCTGGGTGCTCATTCTCGGGGTGCTGGGTGCTCAGTGCTCGGGGTGCTGGGTGCTCAGTACTCGGGGTGCTGGGTGCTCAGTGCTCAGCGTGCTGGGTGCTCAGTACTCAGGGTGCTCGGTTCTCAGTACTCAGGGTGCTGGGTGCCCATTCTCGGGGTGCTGGGTGCTCAGTGCTCGGGGTGCTGGGTGCTCAGTGCTCAGGGTCCTCGGTGCACAGTACTCAGGGTGCTCAGTACTCAGCATGCTTTGTGCTCATTCTCGGGGTGCTCATTGCTCATTACTCAGCGTGCTTTGTGCTCAGTGCTCAGGGTGCTGGGTGCTCAGTACTCAGTGTGCTGGGTGCTCAGTACTCAGGGTGCTGGGTGCTCAGTACTCAGGGTTCTGGGTGCTCAGTACTCAGGGTGCTGGGTGCTCAGTACTCAGGGTGCTGGGTGCTCAGTACTCAGGGTGCTGGGGGCTCAGTACTCAGGGTGCTGGGTGCTCATTCTCGGGGTGCTGGGTGCTCAGTGCTCGGGGTGCTTGGTGCTCAGTACTAAGGGTGCTGGGGGCTCAGTACTCAGGGTGCTGGGTGCTCAGTACTCAGGGTGATCTGTTCTCAGTACTCAGGGTGCTGGGTGCTCAGTGCTCGGGGTGCTGGGTGCACAGTGCCCAGGGTGCTGGGTGCTCAGTGCTCAGGGTGCTCAGTACTCAGGGTGCTGTGTGTTCAGTGCTCAGGGTACTGGGTGCTCAGTACTCAGGGTGCTTGGTGCTCAGTACTCAGGGTGCTGGGTGCTCAGTACTCGGGGTGCTGGGTGCTCAGTACTCGGGGTGCTGGGTGCACAGTGCTCAGGGTGCTGGGTGCTCAGTGCTCGGGGTGCTGGGTGCTCAGTGCTCAGGCTGCAGGCTGCTCAGTGCTCAGGGTGCTGGGTGCTCAGTACTCAGGGTGCTCAGTGCTCAGTACTCAGCGTGCTGGGTGCTCAGTCCTCAGGGTCCTCGGTGCTCAGTACTCAGGGTGCTCAGTGCTCAGTACTCAGCATGCTTTGTGCTCAGTGCTCAGGGTGCTGGGTGCTCAGTACTCAGGGTGCTGGGTGCTCAGTACTCAGGGTGCTGGGTGCTCAGTACTCAGGGTGCTGGGTGCTCAGTGCTCGGGGTGCTCGGTGATCAGTACTAAGAGTGCTGGGTGCTCAGTGCTCAGGGTACTGGGTACTCAGTACGCAGGGTGCTGGGTGCTCAGTGCTCAGGTTGCTGGGTGCTCAGTCCTCAGGGTGCTGGGTGCTCAGTGCTCGGGGTGCTGGGTGCTCAGTGCTCAGGGTGCTGGGTGCTCAGTGCTCAGTGCTCAGGGTGCTGGGTGCTCAGTGCTCAGGGTGCTGGGTGCTCAGTGCTCGGGGTGCTGGGTGCTCAGTGCTCGGGGTGCTGGGTGCTCAGTGCTCGGGGTGCTGGGTGCTCAGTACTCAGGGTGCTGGGTGCTCAGTACTCAGTGTGTTCGGTGCTCAGTACTCAGGGTGCTCAGTGCTCAGTACTCAGGGTGCTGGGTGCTCAGTGCTCGGGGTGCTGGGTGCTCAGTACTTGGGGAGCTGGGTGCTCAGTACTCAGGGTGCTGGGTGCTCAGTGCTCAGGGTGCTGGGTGCTCAGTACTCAGGGTGCTGGGTGCTCAGTGCTCGGGGTGCTCGGTGCTCAGTACTCAGGGTGCTGGGTGCTCAGTGCTCGGGGTGCTCGGTGCTCAGTACGTTGGGTGCTCACTACTCAGGGTGCTGGGTTCTCAGTGCTCAGGGTGCTGGGTGCTCGGTGGTCAGGGTGCTGGGTGCTCAGTACTCAGGGTGCTGGGTGCTCGGTGCTCGGGGTGCTGGGTGCTCAGTACTCAGGGTGCTGGGTGCTCAGTACTCAGGGTGCTGGGTGCTCAGTACTCGGGTGCTGGGTGCTCAGTGCTCAGGCTGCTGGGTGCTCAGTGCTCGGGGTGTTGGGTGCTCAGTGCTCGGGGTGCTCGGTGCTCAGTGCTCAAGGTGCTGGGTGCTCAGTACTCAGGGTGCTCATTGCTCAGGGTGCTGTGTGCTCAGTGCTCAGGGTGCTGGGTGCTCATTGCTCAGTGTGCTGGGTACTCAGTACTCAGGGTGCTGCGTGCTCAGTGCTCGGGGTGCTATGTGCTCAGTGCTCGGGGTGCTGGGTGCTCAGTGCTCGGGGTGCTATGTGCTCAGTGCTCGGGGTGCTGGGTGCTCAGTGCTCGGGGTGCTATGTGCTCAGTGCTCGCGGTGCTGGGTGCTCAGTGCTCGGGGTGCTCGGTGCTCAGTACTCAGGGTGCTGGGTGCTCAGTGCTCGAGGTGCTCAGTACTCAGGGTGCTGTGTGTTCAGTGCTCAGGGTGCTGGGTGCTCAGTACTCAGGGTGCTCGGTGCTTAGTACTCAGGGTGCTGGGTGCTCAGTACTCCGGGTGCTGGGTGCTCAGTACTCAGGGTGCTCATTGCTCAGGGTGCTGGGTGCTCAGTGCTCAGGGTGCTCGGTGCTCGGGGCACTGGGTGCTCAGTGCTCGGGGTGCTCGGAGCTCAGTACTCAGGGTGCTGGGTGCTCAGTGCTCGGGGTGCTCGGTGCTCAGTACTCAGGGTGCTGGGTGCTCAGTGCTCGGGGTGCTCGGTGCTCAGTACGTTGGGTGCTCACTCCTCAGGGTGCTGGGTGCTCAGTGCTCAGGGTGCTGGGTGCTCGGTGCTCAGGGTGCTGGGTGCTCAGTACTCAGGGTGCCGGGTGCTCAGTTCTCGGGGTGCTGGGTGCTCAGTACTCAGGGTGCCGGGTGCTCAGTACTCAGGGTGCTGAGTGCTCAGTACTCGGGTGCTGGGTGCTCAGTGCTCAGGATGCTGGGTGCTCAGTGCTCGGCGTGCTGGGTGCTCAGTGCTCAGTACTCAGGGCGCTGGGTGTTCAGTGCTCGGGGTGCCGGGTGCTCAGTGCTCAGTACTCAGGGTGCTGGGTGCTCAGTGCTCAGGGTGCTGGGTGCTCAGTGCTCAGGGTGCTGGGTGCTCAGTGGTCAGGGTGCTGGGTACTCAGTGCTCAGGGTGCTGGGTGCTCAGTACTCAGGGTGCTCAGTGCTCAGTACTCGGGGTGCTGGGTGCTCAGTGCTCAGGGTGCTCAATGCTCAGTACTCGGGGTGCTGTGTGCTCAGTGCTCAGGGTGCTCAGTGCTCAGTGCTCGGGGTGCTGGGTGCTCAGTGCTCATGGTGCTCAATGCTCAGTACTCGGGGTGCTGTGTGCTCAGTGCTCAGGGTGCTCAGTGCTCAGTGCTCGGGGTGCTGGGTGTTCAGTACTCGGGGTGCTGGGTGCTCAGTGCTCAGGGTGCTCAGTGCTCAGTACTCAGTGCTCAGGGTGCTCAGTGCTCAGTGCTCAGGTTGCTGGATGTTCAGTACTCAGGGTGCTGGGTGCTCAGTACTCAGGGTGCTGGGTGCTCAGTGCTCAGGGTGCTGGGTGCTCAGTGCTCGGGGTGCTCAGTACTCAGGGTGCTATGTGTTCAGTGCTCAGGGTACTGGGTGCTCAGTACTCAGGGTGCTCGGTGCTTAGTACTCAGGGTGCTGGGTGCTCAGTACTCCGGGTGCTGGGTGCTCAGTGCTCGGGGTGCTCGGAGCTCAGTACTAAGGGTGCTGGGTGCTCAGTTCTCGGGGTGATCGGTGCTCAGTACTCAGGGTGCTGGGTGCTCAGTGCTCGGGGTGCTCGGTGCTCAGTATGTTGGGTGCTCACTACTCAGGGTGCTGGGTGCTCAGTACTCAGGGTGCTCGGTGCTCAGTACTCAGGGTGCTGGGTGCTCAGTGCTCGGGGTGCTGGGTGCTCAGTACTCAGGGTGCTGGGTGCTCAGTGCTCGGGGTGCTCGGTGCTCAGTACGCTGGGTGCTCAGTACTCAGGGTGCTGGGTGCTCAGTACTCAGGGTGCTGGGTGCTCAGTACTCAGGGTGCTGGGTGCTTAGTACTCAGGGTGCTGGGTGCTCAGTGCTCGGGGTGCTGGGTGCTCAGTGCTCGGGGTGCTCAGTGCTCAGTGCTCGGGGTGCTGGGTGCTCAGTACTCAGGGTGCTGGGTGCTCAGTACTCGTTGTATTGGGTGCTCAGTGCTCAGGGTGCTGGGTGCTCAGTACTCAGGGTGCTCGGTGCTCAGTGCTCGGGGTGCTGGGTGCTCAGTACTCAGGGTGCTGGGTGCTCAGTACTCAGGGTGCTCAGTTCTCAGTACTCAGCGTGCTGGGTGCTCAGTGCTCAGGGTGCTCGGTGCTCAGTACTCAGGGTGCTCAGTGCTCAGTACTCAGCGTGCTGGTTGCTCAGTGCTCAGGGTGCTGGGTGCTCAGTACTCAGGGTGCTGGGTGCTTAGTACTCAGGGTGCTCGGTCCTCAGTGCTCAGGGTGCTGGGTGCTCAGTACTCAGGGTGCTGGGGGCTCAGTACTCAGGGTGCTGGGTGCTCATTCTCGGGGTGCTGGGTGCTCAGTGCTCGGGGTGCTTGGTGCTCAGTACTAAGGGTGCTGGGGGCTCAGTACTCAGGGTGCTGGGTGCTCAGTACTCAGGGTGATCTGTTCTCAGTACTCAGGGTGCTGGGTGCTCAGTGCTCGGGGTGCTGGGTGCACAGTGCCCAGGGTGCTGGGTGCTCAGTGCTCAGGGTGCTCAGTACTCAGGGTGCTGTGTGTTCAGTGCTCAGGGTACTGGGTGCTCAGTACTCAGGGTGCTTGGTGCTCAGTACTCAGGGTGCTGGGTGCTCAGTACTCGGGGTGCTGGGTGCTCAGTACTCGGGGTGCTGGGTGCACAGTGCTCAGGGTGCTGGGTGCTCAGTGCTCGGGGTGCTGGGTGCTCAGTGCTCAGGCTGCAGGCTGCTCAGTGCTCAGGGTGCTGGGTGCTCAGTACTCAGGGTGCTCTGTGCTCAGTACTCAGCGTGCTGGGTGCTCAGTCCACAGGGTCCTAGGTGCTCAGTACTCAGGGTGCTCAGTGTTCAGTACTCAGCATGCTTTGTGCTCAGTGCTCAGGGTGCTGGGTGCTCAGTACTCAGGGTGCTGGGTGCTCAGTACTCAGGGTGCTGGGTGCTCAGTACTCAGGGTGCTGGGTGCTCAGTGCTCGGGGTGCTCGGTGATCAGTACTAAGAGTGCTGGGTGCTCAGTGCTCAGGGTACTGGGTACTCAGTACGCAGGGTGCTGGGTGCTCAGTGCTCAGGTTGCTGGGTGCTCAGTCCTCAGGGTGCTGGGTGCTCAGTGCTCGGGGTGCTGGGTGCTCAGTGCTCAGGGTGCTGGGTGCTCAGTGCTCAGTGCTCAGGGTGCTGGGTGCTCAGTGCTCAGGGTGCTGGGTGCTCAGTGCTCGGGGTGCTGGGTGCTCAGTGCTCGGGGTGCTGGGTGCTCAGTGCTCGGGGTGCTGGGTGCTCAGTACTCAGGGTGCTGGGTGCTCAGTACTCAGTGTGTTCGGTGCTCAGTACTCAGGGTGCTCAGTGCTCAGTACTCAGTGTGCTGGGTGCTCAGTGCTCGGGGTGCTGGGTGCTCAGTACTTGGGGAGCTGGGTGCTCAGTACTCAGGGTGCTGGGTGCTCAGTGCTCAGGGTCCTGGGTGCTCAGTACTCAGGGTGCTGGGTGCTCAGTGCTCGGGGTGCTCGGTGCTCAGTACTCAGGGTGCTGGGTGCTCAGTGCTCGGGGTGCTCGGTGCTCAGTACGTTGGGTGCTCACTACTCAGGGTGCTGGGTTCTCAGTGCTCAGGGTGCTGGGTGCTCGGTGGTCAGGGTGCTGGGTGCTCAGTACTCAGGGTGCTGGGTGCTCGGTGCTCGGGGTGCTGGGTGCTCAGTACTCAGGGTGCTGGGTGCTCAGTACTCAGGGTGCTGGGTGCTCAGTACTCGGGTGCTGGGTGCTCAGTGCTCAGGCTGCTGGGTGCTCAGTGCTCGGGGTGTTGGGTGCTCAGTGCTCGGGGTGCTCGGTGCTCAGTGCTCAAGGTGCTGGGTGCTCAGTACTCAGGGTGCTCATTGCTCAGGGTGCTGGGTGCTCAGTACTCAGGGTGCTGGGTGCTCATTGCTCAGGTTGCACGGTGTTCGGGGCGCTGGGTGCTCAGTGCTCGGGGTGCTCGGAGCTCAGTACTCAGGGTGCTGGGTGCTCAGTGCTCGGGGTGCTCGGTGCTCAGTACTCAGTGTGCTGGGTGCTCAGTGCTCGGTTTGCTGGGTGCTCAGTGCTCAGTACTCAGGGTGCTGGGTGCTCAGTGCTCAGGGTGCTGTGTGCTCAGTGCTCAGGGTGCTGGGTGCTCATTGCTCAGTGTGCTGGGTACTCAGTACTCAGGGTGCTGCGTGCTCAGTGCTCGGGGTGCTATGTGCTCAGTGCTCGGGGTGCTGGGTGCTCAGTGCTCGGGGTGCTATGTGCTCAGTGCTCGGGGTGCTGGGTGCTCAGTGCTCGGGGTGCTATGTGCTCAGTGCTCGCGGTGCTGGGTGCTCAGTGCTCGGGGTGCTCGGTGCTCAGTACTCAGGGTGCTGGGTGCTCAGTGCTCGAGGTGCTCAGTACTCAGGGTGCTGTGTGTTCAGTGCTCAGGGTGCTGGGTGCTCAGTACTCAGGGTGCTCGGTGCTTAGTACTCAGGGTGCTGGGTGCTCAGTACTCCGGGTGCTGGGTGCTCAGTACTCAGGGTGCTCATTGCTCAGGGTGCTGGGTGCTCAGTGCTCAGGGTGCTCGGTGCTCGGGGCACTGGGTGCTCAGTGCTCGGGGTGCTCGGAGCTCAGTACTCAGGGTGCTGGGTGCTCAGTGCTCGGGGTGCTCGGTGCTCAGTACTCAGGGTGCTGGGTGCTCAGTGCTCGGGGTGCTCGGTGCTCAGTACGTTGGGTGCTCATTCCTCAGGGTGCTGGGTGCTCAGTGCTCAGGGTGCTGGGTGCTCGGTGCTCAGGGTGCTGGGTGCTCAGTACTCAGGGTGCCGGGTGCTCAGTTCTCGGGGTGCTGGGTGCTCAGTACTCAGGGTGCCGGGTGCTCAGTACTCAGGGTGCTGAGTGCTCAGTACTCGGGTGCTGGGTGCTCAGTGCTCAGGATGCTGGGTGCTCAGTGCTCGGCGTGCTGGGTGCTCAGTGCTCAGTACTCAGGGCGCTGGGTGTTCAGTGCTCGGGGTGCCGGGTGCTCGGTGCTCAGTACTCAGGGTGCTGGGTGCTCAGTGCTCAGGGTGCTGGGTGCTCAGTGCTCAGGGTGCTGGGTGCTCAGTGGTCAGGGTGCTGGGTACTCAGTGCTCAGGGTGCTGGGTGCTCAGTACTCAGGGTGCTCAGTGCTCAGTACTCGGGGTGCTGGGTGCTCAGTGCTCAGGGTGCTCAATGCTCAGTACTCGGGGTGCTGTGTGCTCAGTGCTCAGGGTGCTCAGTGCTCAGTGCTCGGGGTGCTGGGTGCTCAGTGCTCATGGTGCTCAATGCTCAGTACTCGGGGTGCTGTGTGCTCAGTGCTCAGGGTGCTCAGTGCTCAGTGCTCGGGGTGCTGGGTGTTCAGTACTCGGGGTGCTGGGTGCTCAGTGCTCAGGGTGCTCAGTGCTCAGTACTCAGTGCTCAGGGTGCTCAGTGCTCAGTGCTCAGGTTGCTGGATGTTCAGTACTCAGGGTGCTGGGTGCTCAGTACTCAGGGTGCTGGGTGCTCAGTGCTCAGGGTGCTGGGTGCTCAGTGCTCGGGGTGCTCAGTACTCAGGGTGCTATGTGTTCAGTGCTCAGGGTACTGGGTGCTCAGTACTCAGGGTGCTCGGTGCTTAGTACTCAGGGTGCTGGGTGCTCAGTACTCCGGGTGCTGGGTGCTCAGTGCTCGGGGTGCTCGGAGCTCAGTACTAAGGGTGCTGGGTGCTCAGTGCTCGGGGTGCTCGGTGCTCAGTATGTTGGGTGCTCACTACTCAGGGTGCTATGTGTTCAGTGCTCAGGGTACTGGGTGCTCAGTACTCAGGGTGCTCGGTGCTTAGTACTCAGGGTGCTGGGTGCTCAGTACCCCGGGTGCTGGGTGCTCAGTGCTCGGGGTGCTCGGAGCTCAGTACTAAGGGTGCTGGGTGCTCAGTGCTCGGGGTGCTCGGTGCTCAGTATGTTGGGTGCTCACTACTCAGGGTGCTGGGTGCTCAGTACTCAGGGTGCTCGGTGCTCAGTACTCAGGGTGCTGGGTGCTCAGTACTCAGGGTGCTCGGTGCTCAGTACTCAGGGTGCTGGGTGCTCAGTGCTCGGGGTGCTGGGTGCTCAGTACTCAGGGTGCTGGGTGCTCAGTGCTCGGGTTGCTCGGTGCTCAGTACGCTGGGTGCTCAGTACTCAGGGTGCTGGGTGCTCAGTACTCAGGGTGCTGGGTGCTCAGTACTCAGGGTGCTGGGTGCTTAGTACTCAGGGTGCTGGGTGCTCAGTGCTCGGGGTGCTGGGTGCTCAGTGCTCGGGGTGCTCAGTGCTCAGTGCTCGGGGTGCTGGGTGCTCAGTACTCAGGGTGCTGGGTGCTCAGTACTCGTTGTATTGGGTGCTCAGTGCTCAGGGTGCTGGGTGCTCAGTACTCAGGGTGCTCGGTGCTCAGTGCTCGGGGTGCTGGGTGCTCAGTACTCAGGGTGCTGGGTGCTCAGTACTCAGGGTGCTCAGTTCTCAGTACTCAGCGTGCTGGGTGCTCAGTGCTCAGGGTGCTCGGTGCTCAGTACTCAGGGTGCTCAGTGCTCAGTACTCAGCGTGCTGGTTGCTCAGTGCTCAGGGTGCTGGGTGCTCAGTACTCAGGGTGCTGGGTGCTTAGTACTCAGGGTGCTCGGTCCTCAGTGCTCAGGGTGCTGGGTGCTCAGTACTCAGGGAGCAGGGTGCTCAGTGCTCAGGGTGCTCAGTGCTCAGTACTCAGGGTGCTCGGTGCTCAGTGCTCAGGGTGCTCAGTGCTCAGTACTCAGGGTGCTCAGTGCTCAGTGCTCTGGGTGCTGGGTGCTCAGTGCTCGGGGTGCTGGGTGCTCAGTGCTCAGGATGCTGGGTGCTCAGTACTCAGGGTGCTCAGTGCTCAGGGTGCTGGGTGCTCAGTGCTCGGGGTGCTGGGTACTCAGTGCTCAGTACACAGGGTGCTGGTTGCTCAGTGCTCTGGGTGCTGGGTGCTCACTACTCAGTACTCAGGGTGCTGGTTGCTCAGTGCTCGGGGTGCTGGATGCTCAGTACTCAGGGTGCTGGGTGATCAGTGCTCAGGGTGCTGGGTGCTCAGTACTCAGGGTGCTGGGTGCTCAGTGCCAGGGTGCTGGGTGCACAGTACTCAGGGTGCTGGGTGCTTATTACTCAGGGTGCTCGGTCCTCAGTGCTCAGGGTGCTGGGTGCTCAGTACTCAGGGAGCTGGGTGCTCAGTGCTCAGGGTGCTCAGTGCTCAGTACTCAGGGTGCTCGGTGCTCAGTGCTCAGGGTGCTCAGTGCTCAGTACTCAGGGTGCTCAGTGCTCAGTGCTCTGGGTGCTGGGTGCTCAGTGCTCGGGGTGCTGGGTGCTCAGTGCTCAGGGTGCTGGGTGCTCAGTACTCAGGGTGCTCAGTGCTCAGGTTGCTGGGTGCTCAGTGCTCGGGGTGCTGGGTACTCATTGCTCAGTACACAGGGTGCTGCGTGCTCAGTGCTCTGGTTGCTGGGTGCTCAGTACTCAGTACTCAGGGTGCTGGTTGCTCAGTGCTCGGGGTGCTGGATGCTCAGTACTCAGGGTGCTCGTGCTCAGTGCTCAGGGTGCTGGGTGCTCAGTACTCAGGGTGCTGGGTACTCAGTGCTCAGGGAGCTGGGTGCACAGTACTCAGGGTGCTGGGTCCTCAGTGCTCAGGGTGCTGGGTTCTCAGTGCTCGGGGTGCTCAGTACTCAGGGTGCTGTGTGTTAAGTGCTCAGGGTACTGGGTGCTCAGTACTGAGGGTGCTCGGTGCTTAGTACTCAGGGTGATGGGTGCTCAGTACTCAGGGTGCTCATTGCTCAGGGTGCTGGGTGCTCAGTACTCAGGGTGCTCATTGCTCAGGGTGCTGGGTGCTCAGTACTCAGGGTGCTGGGTGCTCAGTGCTCGGGGTGCTCGGTGCTCAGTGCTCAGGGTGCTGGGTGCTCAGTACTCAGGGTGCTCATTGCTCAGGGTGCTGGGTGCTCAGTACTCAGGGTGCTCATTGTTCAGGGTGCTGGGTGCTCAGTACTCAGGGTGCTGGGTGCTCACTGCTCGGGGTGCTGGCTGCTCAGTGCTCAGGTTGCTGGGTGCTCAGTGCTCAGGGTGCTCGGTGCTCAGTGCTCAGGTTGCTGGGTGCTCAGTACTCAGGGTGCTAGGTGCTCAGTACTCAGGGTGCTCAGTGCTCAGTACTCAGGGTGCTCAGTGCTCAGTACTCTGGGTGCTCAGTGCTCAGGGTGCTGGGTGCTCAGAGCTCGGGGTGCTTGGTGCTCAGTCCTCAGGGTGCTGGGTGCTCAGTGCTCAGGGTGCTCGGTGCTCAGTGCTCAGGGTGCTGGGTGCTAAGTACTCAGGGTGCTGGGTGCTCAGTGCTCGGGGTCCTGGGTGCTCAGTACTCAGGGTGCTGGGTGCTCAGTGCTCAGGGTGCTCGGTGCTTAGTACTCAGGGTTCTCGGTACTCGGGGTGCTGGGTGCTCAGTGCTCGGGGTGCTGGGTACTCAGTGCTCTCGGTGCTGGGTGCTCAGTGCTCGGGGTGCTGGGTGCTCAGTGCTCGGGGTGCTCGGTGCTCAGTGCTCGGGGTGCTGGGTGCTCAGTACTCAGGGTGCTCGGTGCTCAGTACTCAGGGTGCTGGGTGCTCAGTACTCAGGGTGATGGGTGCTCAGTACTCAGGGTGCTGGGTGCTCGGTGCTCAGTACGCTGGGTGCTCAGTGCTCAGGGTGCTGGGTGCTCAGTGCTCGGGGCGCTGGGTGCTCAGTGCTCGGGGTGCTCGGAGCTCAGTACTCAGGGTGCTGGGTGCTCAGTGCTCGGGGTGATCGGTGCTCAGTACTCAGGGTGCTGGGTGCTGAGTGCTCGGGTTGCTCGGTGCTCAGTACGTTGGGTGCTCACTACTCAGGGTGCTGGGTGCTCAGTGCTCAGGGTGCTGGGTGCTCAGTGCTCAGGGTGCTGGGTGCTCAGGGTGCTGGGTGCTCAGTACTCAGGGTGCTGGGTGCTCAGTGCTCACGGTGCTGGGTGCTCAGTACTCAGGGTGCTGTGTGCTCAGTACTCGGGGTGCTGGGTGCTCAGTACTCAGGGTGCTGGGTGCTCAGTACTCAGGGTGCTGGGTGCTCAGTACTCGGGTGCTGGGTGCTCAGTGCTCAGGGTGCTGGGTGCTCAGTGCTCGGGGTGCTGGGTGCTCAGTGCTCAGTACTCAGGGTGCTGCGTGCTCAGTGCTCGGGGTGCTGGGTGCTCAGTGCTCAGAACTCAGGGTGCTGGGTGCTCAGTGCTCAGGGTGCTGTGTGCTCAGTGCTCAGGGTGCTGGGTGCTCAGTGCACAGGGGGCTGGGTACTCAGTGCTCAGGGTGCTGGGTGCTCAGTACTCAGGGTGCTGGGTGCTCAGTATTCAGGGTGCTGGGTGCTCAGTGCTCGGGGTGCTGGGTGCTCATTGCTCGCGGTGCTGTGTGCTCAGTGCTCGGGGTGCTCGGTGCTCAGTACTCAGGGTGCTGGGTGCTCAGTGCTCGAGGTGCTCAGTACTCAGGGTGCTGTGTGTTCAGTGCTCAGGGTGCTGGGTGCTCAGTACTCACGGTGCTGGGTGCTCAGTGCTCGGGGTGCTCCGTGCTCAGTGCTCAGGTTGCTGGGTGCTCAGTACTCAGGGTGCTGGGTGCTCAGTACTCGGGGTGCTGGGTGCTCAGTACTCAGGGTGCTGGGTGCTCAGTACTCAGGGTGCTGGGTGCTCAGTACTCGGGTGCTGGGTGCACAGTGCTCAGGGTGCTGGGTGCTCAGTGCTCGGGGTGCTGGGTGCTCAGTGCTCGGGGTGCTCGGTGCTCAGTGCTCAAGGTGCTGGGTGCTCAGTACTCAGGGTGCTCATTGCTCAAGGTGCTGGGTGCTCAGTACTCAGGGTGCTGGGTGCTCAGTGCTCAGGGTGCTCGGTGCTCGGGGTGCTGGGTGCTCAGTACTCAGGGTGCTGGGTGCTCAGTATTCAGGGTGCTGGGTGCTCAGTGCTCGGGGTGCTGGGTGCTCATTGCTCGCAGTGCTGGGTGCTCAGTACTCAGGGTGCTCATTGCTCAAGGTGCTGGGTGCTCAGTACTCAGGGTGCTGGGTGCTCAGTGCTCGGGGTGCTCGGTGCTCAGTACTAAGGGTGCTGGGTGCTCAGTGCTCGGGGTGCTGGGTGCTCAGTGCTCAGTACTCAGGGTGCTGGGTGCTCAGTGCTCAGGGTGCTGTGTGCTCAGTGCTCAGGGTGCTGGGTGCTCAGTGCTCAGGGTGCTGGGTACTCAGTACTAAGGGTGCTGGGTGCTCAGTGCTCGGGGTGCTATGTGCTCAGTGCTCGCGGTGCTGGGTGCTCAGTGCTCGGGGTGCTGGGTGCTCAGTGCTCGGTGTGCTATGTGCTCAGTGCTAGCGGTGCTGGGTGCTCAGTGCTCGGGGTGCTCGGTGCTCAATACTCAGGGTGCTGGGTGCTAAGTGCTCGAGGTGCTCAGTACTCAGGGTGCTGTGTGTTCAGTGCTCAGGGTGCTGGGTGCTCAGTACTCAGGGTGCTCGGTGCTTAGTACTCAGGGTGCTGGGTGCTCAGTACTCCGGGTGCTGGGTGCTCAGTGCTCGGGGTTCTCAGTGCTCAGCGCTCAAGGTGCTGCGTGCTCAGTACTCAGGGTGCTCATTGCTCAGGGTGCTGGGTGCTCAGTGCTCAGGTTGCTCGGTGCTCGGTGCTCAGGGTGCTGGGTGCTCAGTACTCAGGGTGCTGGGTGCTCAGTGCTCGGGGTGCTGGGTGCTCAGTACTCAGGGTGCTGGGTGCTCAGTACTCAGGGTGCTGGGTGCTCAGTACTCGGGTGCTGGGTGCTCAGTGCTCAGGGTGCTGGGTGCTCAGTGCTCGGGGTGCTGGGTGCTCAGTGCTCAGTACTCAGGGTGCTGGGAGTTCAGTGCTCGGGGTGCTGGGTGCTCAGTGCTCAGTACTCAGGGTGCTGGGTGCTCAGTGCTCAGGGTGCTGGGTGCTCAGTGCTCAAGGTGCTGGGTGCTCAGTGCTCAGGGTGCTGGGTACTCAGTGCTCAGGGTGCTGAGTGCTCAGTACTCAGGGTGCTCAGTGCTCAGTACTAGGGGTGCTGGGTGCTCAGTGCTCAGGGTGCTCAGTGCTCAGTACTCGGGGTGCTGTGTGCTCAGTGCTCAGGGTGCTCAGTGCTCAGTGCTCGGGGTGCTGGGTGCTCAGTGCTCGGGGCGCTGGGTGCTCAGTGCTCGGGGTGCTGGGTGCTCAGTTCTCGGGGTGCGGGGTGCTCAGTGCTCAGGGTGCTCAGTGCTCAGTACTCAGTGCTCAGGGTGCTCAGTGCTCAGTGCTCAGGGTGCTGGGTGTTCAGTACTCAGGGTGCTGGGTGCTCAGTACTCAGGGTGCTGGGTGCTCAGTGCTCAGGGTGCTGGGTGCTCAGTGCTCCGGGTGCTCAGTACTCAGGGTGCTGTGTGTTCAGTGCTCACGGTACTGGGTGCTCAGTACTCAGGGTGCTGGGTGCTAAGTGCTCAGGGTGCTGGGTGCTCAGTGCTCAGGGTGCTCAGTGCTCAGTACTCAGTGTGCTGGGTGCTCAGTGCTCAGGGTGCTGTGTGCTCAGTGCTCAGGGTGATGGGTGCACAGTGCTCAGGGTGCTGGGTACTCAGTGCCCGGGGTGCTCAGTGCTCAGTACTCGGGGTGCTGGGTGCTCAGTGCTCAGGGTGCTCAATGCTCAGTACTCGGGGTGCTGTGTGCTCAGTGCTCACGGTGCTCAGTGCTCAGTGCTCGGGGTGCTGGGTGCTCAGTGCTCGGGGCGCTGGGTGCTCAGTGCTCAGGGTGCTGGGTGCTCAGTACTCGGGGTGCTGGGTGCTCAGTGCTCAGGGTGCTCAGTGCTCAGTACTCAGTGCTCAGGGTGCTCAGTGCTCAGTGCTCAGGGTGCTGGGTGTTCAGTACTCAGGGTGCTGGGTGCTCAGTACTCAGGGTGCCGGGTGCTCAGTGCTCAGGGTGCTGGGTGCTCAGTGCTCGGGGTGCTCAGTACTCAGGGTGCTGTGTGTTCAGTGCTCAGGGTACTTCGTGCTCAGTACTCAGGGTGCTCGGTGCTTAGTACTCATTGTGCTGGGTGCTCAGTAATCCGGGTGCTGGGTGCTCAGTGCTCCTGGTGCTCAGTACTCAGGGTGCTGGGTGCTCAGTGCTCGGGGTGCTCAGTACTCAGGGTGCTGTGTGTTCAGTACTCAGGGTGCTGGGTGCTCAGTACTCAGGGTGCTGGGTGCTCAGTGCTCAGGGTGCTGGGTGCTCAGTGCTCGGGGTGCTCAGTACTCAGGGTGCTGTGTGTTCAGTACTCAGGGTGCTGGGTGCTCAGTACTCAGGGTGCTGGGTGCTCAGTACTCGGGTGCTGGGTGCTCAGTACTCAGGGTGCTGGGTGCTCAGTACTCGGGTGCTGGGTGCTCAGTGTTCAGGGTGCTGGGTGCTCAGTGCTCGGGGTGCTGGGTGCTCAGTGCTCAGTACTCAGGGTGCTGGGTGCTCAGTGCTCGGGGTGCTGGGTGCTCAGTGCTCAGGGTGCTGGGTGCTCAGTGCTCGGGGTGCTGGGTGCTCAGTGCTCAGTACTCAGGGTGCTGGGTGCTCAGTGCTCAGGGTGCTGGGTGCTCAGTGCTCAGGGTGCTGGGTGCTCAGTGCTCAGGGTGCTGGGTACTCAGTACTAAGGGTGCTGGGTGCTCAGTGCTCGGGGTGCTATGTGCTCAGTGCTCGCGGTGCTGGGTGCTCAGTGCTCAGGGTGCTGGGTACTCAGTACTAAGGGTGCTGGGTGCTCAGTGCTCGGGGTGCTATGTGCTCAGTGCTCGCGGTGCTGGGTGCTCAGTGCTCGCGGTGCTGGGTGCTCAGTGCTCGGGGTGCTGGGTGCTCAGTGCTCGGTGTTCTCAGTGCTCAGCGCTCAAGGTGCTGCGTGCTCAGTACTCAGGGTGCTCATTGCTCAGGGTGCTGGGTGCTCAGTGCTCGGGGTGCTCGGTGCTCAGTACTCAGGGTGCTGGGTGCTCAGTGCTCGGGGTGCTCGGTGCTCAGTACGTTGGGTGCTCACTACTCAGGGTGCTGGGTGCTCAGTGCTCAGGGTGCTGGGTGCTCGGTGCTCAGGGTGCTGGGTGCTCAGTACTCAGGGTGCTGGGTGCTCAGTGCTCGGGGTGCTGGGTGCTCAGTACTCAGGGTGCTGGGTGCTCAGTACTCAGGGTGCTGGGTGCTCAGTACTCGGGTGCTGGGTGCTCAGTGCTCAGGGTGCTGGGTGCTCAGTGCTCGGGGTGCTGGGTGCTCAGTGCTCAGTACTCAGGGTGCTGGGTGCTCAGTGCTCAGGGTGCTGGGTGCTCAGTACTCAGGGTGCTGGGTGCTCAGTACTCGGGTGCTGGGTGCTCAGTACTCAGGGTGCTGGGTGTTCAGTGCTCGGGGTGCTGGGTGCTCAGTGCTCAGTACTCAGGGTGCTGGGTGCTCAGTGCTCAGGGTGCTGGGTGCTCAGTGCTCAAGGTGCTGGGTGCTCAGTGTTCAGGGTGCTGGGTACTCAGTGCTCAGGGTGCTGAGTGCTCAGTACTCAGGGTGCTCAGTGCTCAGTACTAGGGGTGCTGGGTGCTCAGTGCTCAGGGTGCTCAGTGCTCAGTACTCGGGGTGCTGTGTGCTCAGTGCTCAGGGTGCTCAGTGCTCAGTGCTCGGGGTGCTGGGTGCTCAGTGCTCGGGGCGCTGGGTGCTCAGTGCTCGGGGTGCTGGGTGCTCAGTTCTCGGGGTGCGGGGTGCTCAGTGCTCAGGGTGCTCAGTGCTCAGTACTCAGTGCTCAGGGTGCTCAGTGCTCAGTGCTCAGGGTGCTGGGTGTTCAGTACTCAGGGTGCTGGGTGCTCAGTACTCAGTGTGCTGGGTGCTCAGTGCTCAGGGTGCTGTGTGCTCAGTGCTCAGGGTGATGGGTGCACAGTGCTCAGGGTGCTGGGTACTCAGTGCCCGGGGTGCTCAGTGCTCAGTACTCGGGGTGCTGGGTGCTCAGTGCTCAGGGTGCTCAATGCTCAGTACTCGGGGTGCTGTGTGCTCAGTGCTCAGGGTGCTCAGTGCTCAGTGCTCGGGGTGCTGGGTGCTCAGTGCTCGGGGCGCTGGGTGCTCAGTGCTCAGGGTGCTGGGTGCTCAGTACTCGGGGTGCGGGGTGCTCAGTGCTCAGGGTGCTCAGTGCTCAGTACTCAGTGCTCAGGGTGCTCAGTGCTCAGTGCTCAGGGTGCTGCGTGTTCAGTACTCAGGGTGCTGGGTGCTCAGTACTCAGGGTGCCGGGTGCTCAGTGCTCAGGGTGCTGGGTGCTCAGTGCTCGGGGTGCTCAGTACTCAGGGTGCTGTGTGTTCAGTGCTCAGGGTACTGGGTGCTCAGTACTCAGGGTGCTCGTTGCTTAGTACTCAGGGTGCTGGGTGCTCAGTAATCCGGGTGCTGGGTGCTCAGTGCTCGGGGTGCTCAGTACTCAGGGTGCTGGGTGCTCAGTGCTCGGGGTGCTCAGTACTCAGGGTGCTGTGTGTTCAGTACTCAGGGTGCTGGGTGCTCAGTACTCAGGGTGCTGGGTGCTCAGTGCTCAGGGTGCTGGGTGCTCAGTGCTCGGGGTGCTCAGTACTCAGCGTGCTGTGTGTTCAGTACTCAGGGTGCTGGGTGCTCAGTACTCCTGGTGCTGGGTGCTCAGTACTCGGGTGCTGGGTGCTCAGTACTCAGGGTGCTGGGTGCTCAGTACTCGGGTGCTGGGTGCTCAGTGTTCAGGGTGCTGGGTGCTCAGTGCTCGGGGTGCTGGGTGTTCAGTGCTCAGTACTCAGGGTGCTGGGTGCTCAGTGCTCGGGGTGCTGGGTGCTCAGTGCTCAGGGTGCTGGTTGCTCAGTGCTCGGGGTGCTGGGTGCTCAGTGTTTAGTACTCAGGGTGCTGGGTGCTCAGTGCTCGGGGTGCTGGGTGCTCAGTGCTCAGGGTGCTGGGCGCTCAGTACTCAGGGTGCTGGGTGCTCAGTACTCAGGGTGCTGGGTGCTCAGTACTCGGGTGCTGGGTGCTCAGTGTTCAGGGTGCTGGGTGCTCAGTGCTCAGGGTGCTGGGTGCTCAGTGGTCAGTACTCAGGGTGCTGGGTGCTCAGTGCTCGGGGTGCTGGGTGCTCAGTGCTCAGGGTGCTGGGTGCTCAGTGCTCAGGGTGCTGGGTGCTCAGTGCTCAGGGTGCTGGGTACTCAGTACTAAGGGTGCTGGGTGCTCAGTGCTCGGGGTGCTATGTGCTCAGTGCTCGCGGTGCTGGGTGCTCAGTGCTCGGGGTGCTGGGTGCTCAGTGCTCGGGGTGCTATGTGCTCAGTGCTAGCGGTGCTGGGTGCTCAGTGCTCGAGGTGCTCGGTGCTCAATACTCAGGGTGCTGGGTGCTAAGTGCTCGAGGTGCTCAGTACTCAGGGTGCTGTGTGTTCAGTGCTCAGGGTGCTGGGTGCTCAGTACTCAGGGTGCTCGGTGCTTAGTACTCAGGGTGCTGGGTGCTCAGTACTCCGGGTGCTGGGTGCTCAGTGCTCGGGGTTCTCAGTGCTCAGCGCTCAAGGTGCTGCGTGCTCAGTACTCAGGGTGCTCATTGCTCAGGGTGCTGGGTGCTCAGTGCTCGGGGTGCTCGGTGCTCAGTACTCAGGGTGCTGGGTGCTCAGTGCTCGGGGTGCTCGGTGCTCAGTACGTTGGGTGCTCACTACTCAGGGTGCTGGGTGCTCAGTGCTCAGGGTGCTGGGTGCTCGGTGCTCAGGGTGCTGGGTGCTCAGTACTCAGGGTGCTGGGTGCTCAGTGCTCGGGGTGCTGGGTGCTCAGTACTCAGGGTGCTGGGTGCTCAGTACTCAGGGTGCTGGGTGCTCAGTACTCGGGTGCTGGGTGCTCAGTGCTCAGGGTGCTGGGTGCTCAGTGCTCGGGGTGCTGGGTGCTCAGTGCTCAGTACTCAGGGTGCTGGGTGCTCAGTGCTCAGGGTGCTGGGTGCTCAGTACTCAGGGTGCTGGGTGCTCAGTACTCGGGTGCTGGGTGCTCAGTACTCAGGGTGCTGGGTGTTCAGTGCTCGGGGTGCTGGGTGCTGGGTGCTCAGTACTCGGGTGCTGGGTGCTCAGTACTCAGGGTGCTGGGTGCTCAGTACTCGGGTGCTGGGTGCTCAGTGTTCAGGGTGCTGTGTGCTCAGTGCTCGGGGTGCTGGGTGCTCAGTGCTCAGTACTCAGGGTGCTGGGTGCTCAGTGCTCGGGGTGCTGGGTGCTCAGTGCTCAGGGTGCTGGGTGCTCAGTGCTCGGGGTGCTGGGTGCTCAGTGCTCAGTACTCAGGGTGCTGGGTGCTCAGTGCTCAGGGTGCTGTGTGCTCAGTGCTCAGGGTGCTGGGTGCTCAGTGCTCAGGGTGCTGGGTACTCAGTACTAAGGGTGCTGGGTGCTCAGTGCTCGGGGTGCTATGTGCTCAGTGCTCGCGGTGCTGGGTGCTCAGTGCTCGGGGTGCTGGGTGCTCAGTGCTCGGGGTGCTATGTGCTCAGTGCTAGCGGTGCTGGGTGCTCAGTGCTCGAGGTGCTCGGTGCTCAATACTCAGGGTGCTGGGTGCTAAGTGCTCGAGGTGCTCAGTACTCAGGGTGCTGTGTGTTCAGTGCTCAGGGTGCTGGGTGCTCAGTACTCAGGGTGCTCGGTGCTTAGTACTCAGGGTGCTGGGTGCTCAGTACTCCGGGTGCTGGGTGCTCAGTGCTCGGGGTTCTCAGTGCTCAGCGCTCAAGGTGCTGCGTGCTCAGTACTCAGGGTGCTCATTGCTCAGGGTGCTGGGTGCTCAGTGCTCGGGGTGCTCGGTGCTCAGTACTCAGGGTGCTGGGTGCTCAGTGCTCGGGGTGCTCGGTGCTCAGTACGTTGGGTGCTCACTACTCAGGGTGCTGGGTGCTCAGTGCTCAGGGTGCTGGGTGCTCGGTGCTCATGGTGCTGGGTGCTCAGTACTCAGGGTGCTGGGTGCTCAGTGCTCGGGGTGCTGGGTGCTCAGTACTCAGGGTGCTGGGTGCTCAGTACTCAGGGTGCTGGGTGGTCAGTACTCGGGTGCTGGGTGCTCAGTGCTCAGGGTGCTGGGTGCTCAGTGCTCGGGGTGCTGGGTGCTCAGTGCTCAGTACTCAGGGTGCTGGGTGCTCAGTGCTCAGGGTGCTGGGTGCTCAGTACTCAGGGTGCTGGGTGCTCAGTACTCGGGTGCTGGGTGCTCAGTACTCAGGGTGCTGGGTGTTCAGTGCTCGGGGTGCTGGGTGCTCAGTGCTCAGTACTCAGGGTGCTGGGTGCTCAGTGCTCAGGGTGCTGGGTGCTCAGTGCTCAAGGTGCTGGGTGCTCAGTGTTCAGGGTGCTGGGTACTCAGTGCTCAGGGTGCTGAGTGCTCAGTACTCAGGGTGCTCAGTGCTCAGTACTAGGGGTGCTGGGTGCTCAGTGCTCAGGGTGCTCAGTGCTCAGTACTCGGGGTGCTGTGTGCTCAGTGCTCAGGGTGCTCAGTGCTCAGTGCTCGGGGTGCTGGGTGCTCAGTGCTCGGGGCGCTGGGTGCTCAGTGCTCGGGGTGCTGGGTGCTCAGTTCTCGGGGTGCGGGGTGCTCAGTGCTCAGGGTGCTCAGTGCTCAGTACTCAGTGCTCAGGGTGCTCAGTGCTCAGTGCTCAGGGTGCTGGGTGTTCAGTACTCAGGGTGCTGGGTGCTCAGTACTCAGGGTGCTGGGTGCTCAGTGCTCAGGGTGCTGGGTGCTCAGTGCTCCGGGTGCTCAGTACTCAGGGTGCTGTGTGTTCAGTGCTCAGGGTACTGGGTGCTCAGTACTCAGGGTGCTGGGTGCTAAGTGCTCAGGGTGCTGGGTGCTCAGTGCTCAGGGTGCTCAGTGCTCAGTACTCAGTGTGCTGGGTGCTCAGTGCTCAGGGTGCTGTGTGCTCAGTGCTCAGGGTGATGGGTGCACAGTGCTCAGGGTGCTGGGTACTCAGTGCCCGGGGTGCTCAGTGCTCAGTACTCGGGGTGCTGGGTGCTCAGTGCTCAGGGTGCTCAATGCTCAGTACTCGGGGTGCTGTGTGCTCAGTGCTCAGGGTGCTCAGTGCTCAGTGCTCGGGGTGCTGGGTGCTCAGTGCTCGGGGCGCTGGGTGCTCAGTGCTCAGGGTGCTGGGTGCTCAGTACTCGGGGTGCTGGGTGCTCAGTGCTCAGGGTGCTCAGTGCTCAGTACTCAGTGCTCAGGGTGCTCAGTGCTCAGTGCTCAGGGTGCTGCGTGTTCAGTACTCAGGGTGCTGGGTGCTCAGTACTCAGGGTGCCGGGTGCTCAGTGCTCAGGGTGCTGGGTGCTCAGTGCTCGGGGTGCTCAGTACTCAGGGTGCTGTGTGTTCAGTGCTCAGGGTACTGGGTGCTCAGTACTCAGGGTGCTCGTTGCTTAGTACTCAGGGTGCTGGGTGCTCAGTAATCCGGGTGCTGGGTGCTCAGTGCTCGGGGTGCTCAGTACTCAGGGTGCTGGGTGCTCAGTGCTCGGGGTGCTCAGTACTCAGGGTGCTGTGTGTTCAGTACTCAGGGTGCTGGGTGCTCAGTACTCAGGGTGCTGGGTGCTCAGTGCTCAGGGTGCTGGGTGCTCAGTGCTCGGGGTGCTCAGTACTCAGGGTGCTGTGTGTTCAGTACTCAGGGTGCTGGGTGCTCAGTACTCAGGGTGCTGGGTGCTCAGTACTCGGGTGCTGGGTGCTCAGTACTCAGGGTGCTGGGTGCTCAGTACTCGGGTGCTGGGTGCTCAGTGTTCAGGGTGCTGGGTGCTCAGTGCTCGGGGTGCTGGGTGCTCAGTGCTCAGTACTCAGGGTGCTGGGTGCTCAGTGCTCGGGGTGCTGGGTGCTCAGTGCTCAGGGTGCTGGTTGCTCAGTGCTCGGGGTGCTGGGTGCTCAGTGTTCAGTACTCAGGGTGCTGGGTGCTCAGTGCTCGGGGTGCTGGGTGCTCAGTGCTCAGGGTGCTGGGCGCTCAGTACTCAGGGTGCTGGGTGCTCAGTACTCAGGGTGCTGGGTGCTCAGTACTCGGGTGCTGGGTGCTCAGTGCTCAGGGTGCTGGGTGCTCAGTGCTCAGGGTGCTGGGTGCTCAGTGGTCAGTACTCAGGGTGCTGGGTGCTCAGTGCTCGGGGTGCTGGGTGCTCAGTGCTCAGGGTGCTGGGTGCTCAGTGCTCAGGGCGCTGGGTGCTCAGTGCTCGGGGTGCTGGGTGCTCAGTGCTCAGTCCTCAGGGTGATGGGTGCTCAGTGCTCAGGGTGCTGGGTGCTCAGTGCTCAGGGTGCTGGGTACTCAGTGCTCAGGGTGCTGGGTGCTCAGTACTCAGGGTGCTGGGTGCTCAGTACACATGGTGCTGGGTTCTCAGTGCTCGGGTTGCTGGGTGCTCAGTGTTCGGGGTGCTGGGTGCTCAGTGCTCGGGGTGCTGTGTGTTCAGTGCTCAGGGTGCTGGGTGTTCAGTACTCAGGATGCTGGGTGCTCAGTACTCAGGGTTCTCATTGCTCAGGGTGCTGGGTGCTCAGTACTCAGGGTGCTGGGTGCTCAGTACTCAGGGTGCTCAGTGCTCAGTAATCAGGGTGCTCAGTGCTCAGTACTCAGGGTGCTCGGTGCTCAGGGTGCTGTGTGCTCAGTGCTCGGGGTGCTCGGTGCTCAGTACTCAGGGTGCTGGGTGCTCAGTGCTCAGGGTGCTGGGTGCTCAGTGCTCAGGGTGCTGGGTGCTCAGTACTCAGGGTGCTGGGAGCTCAGTACTCAGGGTGCTCGGTGCTCGGGGTGCTGGGTGCTCACTGCTCGGGGTGCTAGGTGCTCAGTACTCGGGGTGCTCAGTGCTCAGTACTCAGGGTGCTGGGTGCTCAGTGCTCAGGGTGCTGGGTGCTCAGTACTCAGGGTGCTGGGTGCTCGGTGCTCAGTACGCTGGGTGCTCAGTACTCAGGGTGCTGGGTGCTCAGTACTCAGGGTGCTCGGTGCTCAGTACTCAGGGTGCTGGGTGCTCAGTGCTCGGGGTGCTGGGTGCTCAGTACTAAGGGTGCTCAGTGCTCAGTACTCAGCGTGCTGGGTGCTCAGTGCTCAGGGTGCTCGGTGCTCAGTACTCAGGGTGCTCAGTGCTCAGTTCTCAGCGTGCTGGGTGCTCAGTGCTCAGGGTGCTTGGTGCTCAGTACTCAGGGTGCACAGTGCTCAGTACTCAGCGTGCTGGGTGCTCAGTGCTCAGGGTGCTCGGTGCTCAGTACTAAGGGTGCTCAGTGCTGAGTACTCAGCGTGCTGGGTGCTCAGTGCTCAGGGTGCTGGGTGGTCAGTACTCAGGGTGCTGGGTGCTCAGTACTCGTTGTGCTGGGTGCTAAGTGCTCAGGGTGCTGGGTGCTCAGAACTCAGGGTGCTGGGTGCTCAGTACTCAGGGTGCTCAGTGCTCAGTACTCAGCGTGCTGGGTGCTCAGTGCTCAGGCTGCTCGGTGCTCAGTGCTCGGGGTGCTGAGTGCTCAGTGCTCAGGGTGCTGGGTGCTCAGTACTCAGGGTGCTGGGTACTCAGTACTCAGGGTGCTGGGTGCTCAGTACTCGGTTGCTGGGTGCTCAGTACTCAGGGTGCTGGGTGCTCAGTACTCGGGTGCTGGGTGCTCAGTGTTCAGGGTGCTGGGTGCTCAGTGCTCGGGGTGCTGGGTTCTCAGTGCTCAGTACTCAGGGTGCTGGGTGCTCAGTGCTCGGGGTGCTGGGTGCTCAGTGCTCAGGGTGCTGGGTGCTCAGTGCTCGGGGTGCTGGGTGCTCAGTGCTCAGTACTCAGGGTGCTGGGTGCTCAGTACTCAGGGTGCTGTGTGTTCAGTACTCAGGGTGCTGGGTGCTCAGTACTCAGGGTGCTCAGTGCTCAGTACTCAGGGTGCTGGGTGCTCAGTACTCGGGTGCTGGGTGCTCAGTGTTCAGGGTGCTGGGTGCTCAGTGCTCGGGGTGCTGGGTGCTCAGTGCTCAGTACTCAGGGTGCTGGGTGCTCAGTGCTCAGGGTGCTGGGTGCTCAGTGCTCAGGGTGCTGGGTGCTCAGTGCTCTGGGTGCTGGGTGCTCAGTACTCAGGGTGCTGGGTGCTCAGTACTCGTTGTGCTTGGTGCTAATTGCTCAGGGTGCTGGGTGCTCAGAACTCAGGGTGCTGGGTGCTCAGTACTCAGGGTGCTCAGTGCTCAGTACTCGGGTGCTGGGTGCTCAGTGTTCAGGGTGCTGGGTGCTCAGTGCTCGGGGTGCTGGGTGCTCAGTGCTCAGTACTCAGGGTGCTGGGTGCTCAGTGCTCGGGGTGCTGGGTGCTCAGTGCTCAGGGTGCTGGGTGCTCAGTGCTCGGGGTGCTGGGTGCTCAGTGCTCAGTACTCAGGGTGCTGTGTGCTCAGTGCTCGGGGTGCTGGGTGCTCAGTGCTCAGGGTGCTGGGCGCTCAGTACTCAGGGTGCTGGGTGCTCAGTACTCAGGGTGCTGGGTGATCAGTACACGGGTGCTGGGTGCTCAGTGCTCAGGGTGCTGGGTGCTCAGTGCTCGGAGTGCTGGCTGCTCAGTGCTCAGTACTCAGGGTGCTGGGTGCTCAGTGCTCGGGGTGCTGGGTGCTCAGTGCTCAGGGTGCTGGGTGCTCAGTGCTCAGGGCGCTGGGTGCTCAGTGCTCGGGGTGCTGGGTGCTCAGTGCTCAGTCCTCAGGGTGATGGGTGCTCAGTGCTCAGGGTGCTGGGTGCTCAGTGCTCAGGGTGCTGGGTGCTCAGTGCTCGGGGTGCTGGGTGCTCAGTGCTCATGGTGCTCAGTACTCAGGGTGCTGGGGGCTCAGTACTCAGGGTGCTGGGTGCTCAGTACTCAGGGTGCTCGGTTCTCAGTACTCAGGGTGCTGGGAGCTCATTCTCGGGGTGCTGGGTGCTCAGTGCTCGGGGTGCTGGGTGCTCAGTACTCAATGTGCTGGGGGCTCAGTACTCAGGGTGGTGGGTGCTCAGTACTCAGGGTGATCTGTTCTCAGTACTCAGGGTGCTGGGTGCTCAGTGCTCGGGGTGATGGGTGCACAGTGCTCAGGGTGCTGGGTGCTCAGTGCTCGGGGTGCTCAGTACTCAGGGTGCTGTGTGTTCAGTGCTCAGGGTACTGGGTGCTCAGTACTCAGGGTGCTTGGTGCTCAGTACTCAGGGTGCTGGTTGCTCAGTACTCGGGGTGCTGGGTGCTCAGTACTCGGGGTCCTGGGTGCACAGTGCTCAGGGTGCTGGGTGCTCAGTGCTCGGGGTGCTGGGTACTCAGTGCTCAGGGTGCTGGCTGCTCAGTGCTCAGGTTGCTGGTTGCTCAGTACTCAGTGTGCTCAGTGCTCAGTACACAGCGTGCTGGGTGCTCAGTGCTCAGGGTCCTCGGTGCTCAGTACTCAGGGTGCTCAGTGCTCAGTACTCAGCGTGCTTTGTGCTCAGTGCTCAGGGTGCTAGGTGCTCAGTACTAAGGGTGCTGGGTGCTCAGTACTCAGGGTGCTGGGTGCTCATTGCTCGGGGTGCTCGGTGAACAGTACTCAGGGTGCTGGGTGCTCAGTGCTCAGGGTGCTGGGTACTCAGTACTCAGGGTGCTGGGTGCTCAGTGCTCAGGGTGCTGGGTGCTCAGTGCTCGGGGTGCTGGGTGCTCAGTGCTCAGGGTCCTGGGTGCTCAGTGCTCGGGGTGCTGGGTACTCAGTGCTCGGGGTGCTGGGTGCTCAGTGCTCGGGGTGCTGGGTGCTCAGTACTCAGGGTGCTGGGTGCTCAGTTCTCAGGGTGTTCGGTGCTCAGTATTCAGGGTGCTCAGTGCTCAGTACTCAGGGTGCTGGGTGCCCAGTGCTCGGGGTGCTGGGTGCTCAGTACTCAGGGTGCTGGGTGCTCAGTACTCAGGGTGCTGGGTACTCAGTGCTCAGGGTGCTGGGTGCTCAGTACTCAGGGTGCTGGGTGCTCAGTGCTCAGGGTGCTCAGTGCTCAGTACTCAGCGTGCTTTGTGCTCAGTGCTCAGGGTGCTGGGTGCTCAGTACTCAGGGTGCTGGGTGCTCAGTACTCACGGTGCTGGGTGCTCAGTGCTCAGGGTGCTGGGTGCTCAGTACTCCGTGCTCAGGATGCTGGGTGCTCAGTGCTCAGGGTGCTCGGTGCTCAGTACTAAGTGCTCAGGGTGATGGGTGCTCAGTGCTCGGGGTGCTCGGTGCTCAGTGCTCAGGTTCCTGGGTGCTCAGTACTTAGGGTGCTGGGTGCTTAGTACTCAGGGTGCTCAGTGCTCAGTACACAGGGTGCTGGGTGCTCAGTGCTCGGGGTGCTGGGTGCTCAGTGCTCAGTACTCAGGGTGCTGGGTGCTCAGTGCTCGGGGTGCTGGGTGCTCAGTACTCAGCGTGCTGGGTGCTCAGTACTCAGGGTGCTGGGTGCTCAGTGCTCAGAGTGCTGGGTGCTCAGTGCTCAGGGTGCTATGTGCTCAGTGATCGGGGTGCTGGGTGCTCAGTGCTCAGGGTGCTGGCTGCTCAGTGCTCAGGGTGCTGGGTGCTCAGTGCTCAGGGTGCTCGGTGCTCAATACTCAGTGCTCAGGGTGATGGGTGCTCAGTGCTCGGGGTGCTCGGTGCTCAGTGCTCAGGGTCCTGGGTGCTCAGTACTCAGGGTGCTGGGTGCTTAGTACTCAGGGTGCTCAGTGCTCAGTACACAGGGTGCTGGGTGCTCAGTGCTCGGGGTGCTGGGTGCTCAGTGCTCAGTACTCAGGGTGCTGGGTGCTCAGTGCTCGGGGTGCTGGGTGCTCAGTACTCAGCGTGCTGGGTGCTCAGTACTCAGGGTGCTGGGTGCTCAGTACTCAGGGTGCTGGGTGCTCAGTGCTCAGGGTATTGGGTGCTCAGTGCTCAGGGTGCTATGTGCTCTGTGATCGGGGTTCTGGGTGCTCAGTACTCAGGGTGCTCAGTGCTCGGGGAGCTCGGTGCTCAGTGCTCAGGGTGCTGGGTGCTCAGTACTCAGTGCTCAGGATGCTGGGTGCTCAGTGCTCAGGGTGCTGGGTGCTCAGTGCTCAGGGTGCTCAGTGTTCAGTGCTCAGTACTAAGGGTGCTGGGTGCTCAGTACTCAGGGTGCTGGGTGCTCAGTGCTCGGGGTGCCCGGTGCTCAGTGCTCGGGGTGCTGGGTGCTGTGTGCTCGGGGTGCTGGGTCCTCAGTGCTCAGGGTGCTGGGTGCTCAGTACTCAGGGTGCTGGGTCCTCAGTGCTCAGGGTGCTGGGTGCTCAGTACTCAGTGTGCTCAGTGCTCAGGGTGCTGGGTGCTCAGAACTCAGGGTGCTGGGTGCTCAGTACTCAGGGTGCTGGGTGCTCAGTACTCAGGGTGCTTGGTGCTCAGTACTCAGGGTGCTGGGTGCTCAGTGCTCAGGGTGCTCGGTGCTCAGTACTCATGGTGCTGGGTGCTCATTCTCGGGGTGCTGGGTGCTCAGTACTCAGGTTGCTCAGTACTCTGGGTGCTCGGTGCTCAGTACTCATGGTGCTGGGTGCTCAGTACTCAGGGTGCTGGGTGCTCAGTGCTCGGGGTGCTGGGTGCTCAGTACTCAGGGTGCTGGGTGCTCAGTACTCAGGGTGCTGGGTGCTCAGTACTCGGGTGCTGGGTGCTCAGTGCTCAGGGTGCTGGGTGCTCAGTGCTCGGGGTGCTGGGTGCTCAGTGCTCAGTACTCAGGGTGCTGGGTGCTCAGTGCTCAGGGTGCTGGGTGCTCAGTACTCAGGGTGCTGGGTGCTCAGTACTCGGGTGCTGGGTGCTCAGTACTCAGGGTGCTGGGTGTTCAGTGCTCGGGGTGCTGGGTGCTCAGTGCTCAGTACTCAGGGTGCTGGGTGCTCAGTGCTCAGGGTGCTGGGTGCTCAGTGCTCAAGGTGCTGGGTGCTCAGTGTTCAGGGTGCTGGGTACTCAGTGCTCAGGGTGCTGAGTGCTCAGTACTCAGGGTGCTCAGTGCTCAGTACTAGGGGTGCTGGGTGCTCAGTGCTCAGGGTGCTCAGTGCTCAGTACTCGGGGTGCTGTGTGCTCAGTGCTCAGGGTGCTCAGTGCTCAGTGCTCGGGGTGCTGGGTGCTCAGTGCTCGGGGCGCTGGGTGCTCAGTGCTCGGGGTGCTGGGTGCTCAGTTCTCGGGGTGCGGGGTGCTCAGTGCTCAGGGTGCTCAGTGCTCAGTACTCAGTGCTCAGGGTGCTCAGTGCTCAGTGCTCAGGGTGCTGGGTGTTCAGTACTCAGGGTGCTGGGTGCTCAGTACTCAGGGTGCTGGGTGCTCAGTGCTCAGGGTGCTGGGTGCTCAGTGCTCCGGGTGCTCAGTACTCAGGGTGCTGTGTGTTCAGTGCTCAGGGTACTGGGTGCTCAGTACTCAGGGTGCTGGGTGCTAAGTGCTCAGGGTGCTGGGTGCTCAGTGCTCAGGGTGCTCAGTGCTCAGTACTCAGTGTGCTGGGTGCTCAGTGCTCAGGGTGCTGTGTGCTCAGTGCTCAGGGTGATGGGTGCACAGTGCTCAGGGTGCTGGGTACTCAGTGCCCGGGGTGCTCAGTGCTCAGTACTCGGGGTGCTGGGTGCTCAGTGCTCAGGGTGCTCAATGCTCAGTACTCGGGGTGCTGTGTGCTCAGTGCTCAGGGTGCTCAGTGCTCAGTGCTCGGGGTGCTGGGTGCTCAGTGCTCGGGGCGCTGGGTGCTCAGTGCTCAGGGTGCTGGGTGCTCAGTACTCGGGGTGCTGGGTGCTCAGTGCTCAGGGTGCTCAGTGCTCAGTACTCAGTGCTCAGGGTGCTCAGTGCTCAGTGCTCAGGGTGCTGCGTGTTCAGTACTCAGGGTGCTGGGTGCTCAGTACTCAGGGTGCCGGGTGCTCAGTGCTCAGGGTGCTGGGTGCTCAGTGCTCGGGGTGCTCAGTACTCAGGGTGCTGTGTGTTCAGTGCTCAGGGTACTGGGTGCTCAGTACTCAGGGTGCTCGTTGCTTAGTACTCAGGGTGCTGGGTGCTCAGTAATCCGGGTGCTGGGTGCTCAGTGCTCGGGGTGCTCAGTACTCAGGGTGCTGGGTGCTCAGTGCTCGGGGTGCTCAGTACTCAGGGTGCTGTGTGTTCAGTACTCAGGGTGCTGGGTGCTCAGTACTCAGGGTGCTGGGTGCTCAGTGCTCAGGGTGCTGGGTGCTCAGTGCTCGGGGTGCTCAGTACTCAGGGTGCTGTGTGTTCAGTACTCAGGGTGCTGGGTGCTCAGTACTCAGGGTGCTGGGTGCTCAGTACTCGGGTGCTGGGTGCTCAGTACTCAGGGTGCTGGGTGCTCAGTACTCGGGTGCTGGGTGCTCAGTGTTCAGGGTGCTGGGTGCTCAGTGCTCGGGGTGCTGAGTGCTCAGTGCTCAGTACTCAGGGTGCTGGGTGCTCAGTGCTCGGGGTGCTGGGTGCTCAGTGCTCAGGGTGCTGGTTGCTCAGTGCTCGGGGTGCTGGGTGCTCAGTGTTCAGTACTCAGGGTGCTGGGTGCTCAGTGCTCGGGGTGCTGGGTGCTCAGTGCTCAGGGTGCTGGGCGCTCAGTACTCAGGGTGCTGGGTGCTCAGTACTCAGGGTGCTGGGTGCTCAGTACTCGGGTGCTGGGTGCTCAGTGCTCAGGGTGCTGGGTGCTCAGTGCTCAGGGTGCTGGGTGCTCAGTGGTCAGTACTCAGGGTGCTGGGTGCTCAGTGCTCGGGGTGCTGGGTGCTCAGTGCTCAGGGTGCTGGGTGCTCAGTGCTCAGGGCGCTGGGTGCTCAGTGCTCGGGGTGCTGGGTGCTCAGTGCTCAGTCCTCAGGGTGATGGGTGCTCAGTGCTCAGGGTGCTGGGTGCTCAGTGCTCAGGGTGCTGGGTACTCAGTGCTCAGGGTGCTGGGTGCTCAGTACTCAGGGTGCTGGGTGCTCAGTACACATGGTGCTGGGTTCTCAGTGCTCGGGTTGCTGGGTGCTCAGTGCTCGGGGTGCTGGGTGCTCAGTGCTCGGGGTGCTGTGTGTTCAGTGCTCAGGGTGCTGGGTGTTCAGTACTCAGGATGCTGGGTGCTCAGTACTCAGGGTTCTCATTGCTCAGGGTGCTGGGTGCTCAGTACTCAGGGTGCTGGGTGCTCAGTACTCAGGGTGCTCAGTGCTCAGTAATCAGGGTGCTCAGTGCTCAGTACTCAGGGTGCTCGGTGCTCAGGGTGCTGTGTGCTCAGTGCTCGGGGTGCTCGGTGCTCAGTACTCAGGGTGCTGGGTGCTCAGTGCTCAGGGTGCTGGGTGCTCAGTGCTCAGGGTGCTGGGTGCTCAGTACTCAGGGTGCTGGGAGCTCAGTACTCAGGGTGCTCGGTGCTCGGGGTGCTGGGTGCTCAGTGCTCGGGGTGCTAGGTGCTCAGTACTCGGGGTGCTCAGTGCTCAGTACTCAGGGTGCTGGGTGCTCAGTGCTCAGGGTGCTGGGTGCTCAGTACTCAGGGTGCTGGGTGCTCGGTGCTCAGTACGCTGGGTGCTCAGTACTCAGGGTGCTGGGTGCTCAGTACTCAGGGTGCTCGGTGCTCAGTACTCAGGGTGCTGGGTGCTCAGTGCTCGGGGTGCTGGGTGCTCAGTACTAAGGGTGCTCAGTGCTCAGTACTCAGCGTGCTGGGTGCTCAGTGCTCAGGGTGCTCGGTGCTCAGTACTCAGGGTGCTCAGTGCTCAGTTCTCAGCGTGCTGGGTGCTCAGTGCTCAGGGTGCTTGGTGCTCAGTACTCAGGGTGCACAGTGCTCAGTACTCAGCGTGCTGGGTGCTCAGTGCTCAGGGTGCTCGGTGCTCAGTACTAAGGGTGCTCAGTGCTGAGTACTCAGCGTGCTGGGTGCTCAGTGCTCAGCGTGCTGGGTGGTCAGTACTCAGGGTGCTGGGTGCTCAGTACTCGTTGTGCTGGGTGCTAAGTGCTCAGGGGGCTGGGTGCTCAGAACTCAGGGTGCTGGGTGCTCAGTACTCAGGGTGCTCAGTGCTCAGTACTCAGCGTGCTGGGTGCTCAGTGCTCAGGCTGCTCGGTGCTCAGTGCTCGGGGTGCTGAGTGCTCAGTGCTCAGGGTGCTGGGTGCTCAGTACTCAGGGTGCTGGGTACTCAGTACTCAGGGTGCTGGGTGCTCAGTACTCGGTTGCTGGGTGCTCAGTACTCAGGGTGCTGGGTGCTCAGTACTCGGGTGCTGGGTGCTCAGTGTTCAGGGTGCTGGGTGCTCAGTGCTCGGGGTGCTGGGTTCTCAGTGCTCAGTACTCAGGGTGCTGGGTGCTCAGTGCTCGGGGTGCTGGGTGCTCAGTGCTCAGGGTGCTGGGTGCTCAGTGCTCGGGGTGCTGGGTGCTCAGTGCTCAGTACTCAGGGTGCTGGGTGCTCAGTACTCAGGGTGCTGTGTGTTCAGTACTCAGGGTGCTGGGTGCTCAGTACTCAGGGTGCTGGGTGCTCAGTACTCAGGGTGCTGGGTGCTCAGTACTCGGGTGCTGGGTGCTCAGTGTTCAGGGTGCTGGGTGCTCAGTGCTCGGGGTGCTGGGTGCTCAGTGCTCAGTACTCAGGGTGCTGGGTGCTCAGTGCTCAGGGTGCTGGGTGCTCAGTGCTCAGGGTGCTGGGTGCTCCGTGCTCAGGGTGCTGGGTGCTCAGTACTCAGGGTGCTGGGTGCTCAGTACTCGTTGTGCTTGGTGCTAATTGCTCAGGGTGCTGGGTGCTCAGAACTCAGGGTGCTGGGTGCTCAGTACTCAGGGTGCTCAGTGCTCAGTACTCGGGTCTGGGTGCTCAGTGTTCAGGGTGCTGGGTGCTCAGTGCTCGGGGTGCTGGGTGCTCAGTGCTCAGTACTCAGGGTGCTGGGTGCTCAGTGCTCGGGGTGCTGGGTGCTCAGTGCTCAGGGTGCTGGGTGCTCAGTGCTCGGGGTGCTGGGTGCTCAGTGCTCAGTACTCAGGGTGCTGTGTGCTCAGTGCTCGGGGTGCTGGGTGCTCAGTGCTCAGGGTGCTGGGCGCTCAGTACTCAGGGTGCTGGGTGCTCAGTACTCAGGGTGCTGGGTGATCAGTACACGGGTGCTGGGTGCTCAGTGCTCAGGGTGCTGGGTGCTCAGTGCTCGGGGTGCTGGCTGCTAAATGCTCAGTACTCAGGGTGCTGGGTGCTCAGTGCTCGGGGTGCTGGGTGCTCAGTGCTCAGGGTGCTGGGTGCTCAGTGCTCAGGGCGCTGGGTGCTCAGTGCTCGGGGTGCTGGGTGCTCAGTGCTCAGTCCTCAGGGTGATGGGTGCTCAGTGCTCAGGGTGCTGGGTGCTCAGTGCTCAGGGTGCTGGGTGCTCAGTGCTCGGGGTGCTGGGTGCTCAGTGCTCATGGTGCTCAGTACTCAGGGTGCTGGGGGCTCAGTACTCAGGGTGCTGGGTGCTCAGTACTCAGGGTGCTCGGTTCTCAGTACTCAGGGTGCTGGGAGCTCATTCTCGGGGTGCTGGGTGCTCAGTGCTCGGGGTGCTGGGTGCTCAGTACTCATTGTGCTGGGGGCTCAGTACTCAGGGTGGTGGGTGCTCAGTACTCAGGGTGATCTGTTCTCAGTACTCAGGGTGCTGGGTGCTCAGTGCTCGGGGTGATGGGTGCACAGTGCTCAGGGTGCTGGGTGCTCAGTGCTCGGGGTGCTCAGTACTCAGGGTGCTGTGTGTTCAGTGCTCAGGGTACTGGGTGCTCAGTACTCAGGGTGCTTGGTGCTCAGTACTCAGGGTGCTGGTTGCTCAGTACTCGGGGTGCTGGGTGCTCAGTACTCGGGGTGCTGGGTGCACAGTGCTCAGGGTGCTGGGTGCTCAGTGCTCGGGGTGCTGGGTACTCAGTGCTCAGGGTGCTGGCTGCTCAGTGCTCAGGTTGCTGGTTGCTCAGTACTCAGTGTGCTCAGTGCTCAGTACACAGCGTGCTGGGTGCTCAGTGCTCAGGGTCCTCGGTGCTCAGTACTCAGGGTGCTCAGTGCTCAGTACTCAGCGTGCTTTGTGCTCAGTGCTCAGGGTGCTAGGTGCTCAGTACTAAGGGTGCTGGGTGCTCAGTACTCAGGGTGCTGGGTGCTCATTGCTCGGGGTGCTCGGTGAACAGTACTCAGGGTGCTGGGTGCTCAGTGCTCAGGGTGCTGGGTACTCAGTACTCAGGGTGCTGGGTGCTCAGTGCTCAGGGTGCTGGGTGCTCAGTGCTCGGGGTGCTGGGTGCTCAGTGCTCGGGGTCCTGGGTGCTCAGTGCTCGGGGTGCTGGGTGCTCAGTGCTCGGGGTGCTGGGTGCTCAGTGCTCGGGGTGCTGGGTGCTCAGTACTCAGGGTGCTGGGTGCTCAGTACTCAGGGTGTTCGGTGCTCAGTATTCAGGGTGCTCAGTGCTCAGTACTCAGGGTGCTGGGTGCCCAGTGCTCGGGGTGCTGGGTGCTCAGTACTCAGGGTGCTGGGTGCTCAGTACTCAGGGTGCTGGGTACTCAGTGCTCAGGGTGCTGGGTGCTCAGTACTCAGGGTGCTGGGTGCTCAGTGCTCAGGGTGCTCAGTGCTCAGTACTCAGCGTGCTTTGTGCTCAGTGCTCAGGGTGCTGGGTGCTCAGTACTCAGGGTGCTGGGTGCTCAGTACTCACGGTGCTGGGTGCTCAGTGCTCAGGGTGCTGGGTGCTCAGTACTCCGTGCTCAGGATGCTGGGTGCTCAGTGCTCAGGGTGCTCGGTGCTCAGTACTAAGTGCTCAGGGTGATGGGTGCTCAGTGCTCGGGGTGCTCGGTGCTCAGTGCTCAGGTTCCTGGGTGCTCAGTACTTAGGGTGCTGGGTGCTTAGTACTCAGGGTGCTCAGTGCTCAGTACACAGGGTGCTGGGTGCTCAGTGCTCGGGGTGCTGGGTGCTCAGTGCTCAGTACTCAGGGTGCTGGGTGCTCAGTGCTCGGGGTGCTGGGTGCTCAGTACTCAGCGTGCTGGGTGCTCAGTACTCAGGGTGCTGGGTGCTCAGTGCTCAGAGTGCTGGGTGCTCAGTGCTCAGGGTGCTATGTGCTCAGTGATCGGGGTGCTGGGTGCTCAGTGCTCAGGGTGCTGGCTGCTCAGTGCTCAGGGTGCTGGGTGCTCAGTGCTCAGGGTGCTCGGTGCTCAATACTCAGTGCTCAGGGTGATGGGTGCTCAGTGCTCGGGGTGCTCGGTGCTCAGTGCTCAGGGTCCTGGGTGCTCAGTACTCAGGGTGCTGGGTGCTTAGTACTCAGGGTGCTCAGTGCTCAGTACACAGGGTGCTGGGTGCTCAGTGCTCGGGGTGCTGGGTGCTCAGTGCTCAGTACTCAGGGTGCTGGGTGCTCAGTGCTCGGGGTGCTGGGTGCTCAGTACTCAGCGTGCTGGGTGCTCAGTACTCAGGGTGCTGGGTTCTCAGTACTCAGGGTGCTGGGTGCTCAGTGCTCAGGGTATTGGGTGCTCAGTGCTCAGGGTGCTATGTGCTCTGTGATCGGGGTTCTGGGTGCTCAGTACTCAGGGTGCTCAGTGCTCGGGGAGCTCGGTGCTCAGTGCTCAGGGTGCTGGGTGCTCAGTGCTCGGGGTGCTGGGTGCTCAGTACTCAGGGTGCTGGGTGCTCAGTACTCGGGTGCTGGGTGCTCAGTACTCAGGGTGCTGCGTGCTCAGTACTCGGGTGCTGGGTGCTCAGTGTTCAGGGTGCTGGGTGCTCAGTGCTCGGGGTGCTGAGTGCTCAGTGCTCAGTACTCAGGGTGCTGGGTGCTCAGTGCTCGGGGTGCTGGGTGCTCAGTGCTCAGGGTGCTGGTTGCTCAGTGCTCGGGGTGCTGGGTGCTCAGTGTTCAGTACTCAGGGTGCTGGGTGCTCAGTGCTCGGGGTGCTGGGTGCTCAGTGCTCGGGGTGCTGGGTGCTCAGTGCTCGGGGTGCTGGGTGCTCAGTACTCAGGGTGCTGGGTGCTCAGTACTCAGGGTGTTCGGTGCTCAGTATTCAGGGTGCTCAGTGCTCAGTACTCAGGGTGCTGGGTGCCCAGTGCTCGGGGTGCTGGGTGCTCAGTACTCAGGGTGCTGGGTGCTCAGTACTCAGGGTGCTGGGTACTCAGTGCTCAGGGTGCTGGGTGCTCAGTACTCAGGGTGCTGGGTGCTCAGTGCTCAGGGTGCTCAGTGCTCAGTACTCAGCGTGCTTTGTGCTCAGTGCTCAGGGTGCTGGGTGCTCAGTACTCAGGGTGCTGGGTGCTCAGTACTCACGGTGCTGGGTGCTCAGTGCTCAGGGTGCTGGGTGCTCAGTACTCCGTGCTCAGGATGCTGGGTGCTCAGTGCTCAGGGTGCTCGGTGCTCAGTACTAAGTGCTCAGGGTGATGGGTGCTCAGTGCTCGGGGTGCTCGGTGCTCAGTGCTCAGGGTGCTGGGCGCTCAGTACTCAGGGTGCTGGGTGCTCAGTACTCAGGGTGCTGGGTGCTCAGTACTCGGGTGCTGGGTGCTCAGTGCTCAGGGTGCTGGGTGCTCAGTGCTCAGGGTGCTGGGTGCTCAGTGGTCAGTACTCAGGGTGCTGGGTGCTCAGTGCTCGGGGTGCTGGGTGCTCAGTGCTCAGGGTGCTGGGTGCTCAGTGCTCAGGGCGCTGGGTGCTCAGTGCTCGGGGTGCTGGGTGCTCAGTGCTCAGTCCTCAGGGTGATGGGTGCTCAGTGCTCAGGGTGCTGGGTGCTCAGTGCTCAGGGTGCTGGGTACTCAGTGCTCAGGGTGCTGGGTGCTCAGTACTCAGGGTGCTGGGTGCTCAGTACACATGGTGCTGGGTTCTCAGTGCTCGGGTTGCTGGGTGCTCAGTGCTCGGGGTGCTGGGTGCTCAGTGCTCGGGGTGCTGTGTGTTCAGTGCTCAGGGTGCTGGGTGTTCAGTACACAGGATGCTGGGTGCTCAGTACTCAGGGTTCTCATTGCTCAGGGTGCTGGGTGCTCAGTACTCAGGGTGCTGGGTGCTCAGTACTCAGGGTGCTCAGTGCTCAGTAATCAGGGTGCTCAGTGCTCAGTACTCAGGGTGCTCGGTGCTCAGGGTGCTGTGTGCTCAGTGCTCGGGGTGCTCGGTGCTCAGTACTCAGGGTGCTGGGTGCTCAGTGCTCAGGGTGCTGGGTGCTCAGTGCTCAGGGTGCTGGGTGCTCAGTACTCAGGGTGCTGGGAGCTCAGTACTCAGGGTGCTCGGTGCTCGGGGTGCTGGGTGCTCAGTGCTCGGGGTGCTAGGTGCTCAGTACTCGGGGTGCTCAGTGCTCAGTACTCAGGGTGCTGGGTGCTCAGTGCTCAGGGTGCTGGGTGCTCAGTACTCAGGGTGCTGGGTGCTCGGTGCTCAGTACGCTGGGTGCTCAGTACTCAGGGTGCTGGGTGCTCAGTACTCAGGGTGCTCGGTGCTCAGTACTCAGGGTGCTGGGTGCTCAGTGCTCGGGGTGCTGGGTGCTCAGTACTAAGGGTGCTCAGTGCTCAGTACTCAGCGTGCTGGGTGCTCAGTGCTCAGGGTGCTCGGTGCTCAGTACTCAGGGTGCTCAGTGCTCAGTTCTCAGCGTGCTGGGTGCTCAGTGCTCAGGGTGCTTGGTGCTCAGTACTCAGGGTGCACAGTGCTCAGTACTCAGCGTGCTGGGTGCTCAGTGCTCAGGGTGCTCGGTGCTCAGTACTAAGGGTGCTCAGTGCTGAGTACTCAGCGTGCTGGGTGCTCAGTGCTCAGGGTGCTGGGTGGTCAGTACTCAGGGTGCTGGGTGCTCAGTACTCGTTGTGCTGGGTGCTAAGTGCTCAGGGTGCTGGGTGCTCAGAACTCAGGGTGCTGGGTGCTCAGTACTCAGGGTGCTCAGTGCTCAGTACTCAGCGTGCTGGGTGCTCAGTGCTCAGGCTGCTCGGTGCTCAGTGCTCGGGGTGCTGAGTGCTCAGTGCTCAGGGTGCTGGGTGCTCAGTACTCAGGGTGCTGGGTACTCAGTACTCAGGGTGCTGGGTGCTCAGTACTCGGTTGCTGGGTGCTCAATACTCAGGGTGCTGGGTGCTCAGTACTCGGGTGCTGGGTGCTCAGTGTTCAGGGTGCTGGGTGCTCAGTGCTCGGGGTGCTGGGTTCTCAGTGCTCAGTACTCAGGGTGCTGGGTGCTCAGTGCTCTGGGTGCTGGGTGCTCAGTGCTCAGGGTGCTGGGTGCTCAGTGCTCGGGGTGCTGGGTGCTCAGTGCTCAGTACTCAGGGTGCTGGGTGCTCAGTACTCAGGGTGCTGTGTGTTCAGTACTCAGGGTGCTGGGTGCTCAGTACTCAGGGTTCTGGGTGCTCAGTACTCAGGGTGCTGGGTGCTCAGTACTCGGGTGCTGGGTGCTCAGTGTTCAGGGTGCTGGGTGCTCAGTGCTCGGGGTGCTGGGTGCTCAGTGCTCAGTACTCAGGGTGCTGGGTGCTCAGTGCTCAGGGTGCTGGGTGCTCAGTGCTCAGGGTGCTGGGTGCTCAGTGCTCAGGGTGCTGGGTGCTCAGTACTCAGGGTGCTGGGTGCTCAGTACTCGTTGTGCTTGGTGCTAATTGCTCAGGGTGCTGGGTGCTCAGAACTCAGGGTGCTGGGTGCTCAGTACTCAGGGTGCTCAGTGCTCAGTACTCGGGTGCTGGGTGCTCAGTGTTCAGGGTGCTGGGTGCTCAGTGCTCGGGGTGCTGGGTGCTCAGTGCTCAGTACTCAGGGTGCTGGGTGCTCAGTGCTCGGGGTGCTGGGTGCTCAGTGCTCAGGGTGCTGGGTGCTCAGTGCTCGGGGTGCTGGGTGCTCAGTGCTCAGTACTCAGGGTGCTGTGTGCTCAGTGCTCGGGGTGCTGGGTGCTCAGTGCTCAGGGTGCTGGGCGCTCAGTACTCAGGGTGCTGGGTGCTCAGTACTCAGGGTGCTGGGTGATCAGTACACGGGTGCTGGGTGCTCAGTGCTCAGGGTGCTGGGTGCTCAGTGCTCGGGGTGCTGGCTGCTCAGTGCTCAGTACTCAGGGTGCTGGGTGCTCAGTGCTCGGGGTGCTGGGTGCTCAGTGCTCAGGGTGCTGGGTGCTCAGTGCTCAGGGCGCTGGGTGCTCAGTGCTCGGGGTGCTGGGTGCTCAGTGCTCAGTCCTCAGGGTGATGGGTGCTCAGTGCTCAGGGTGCTGGGTGCTCAGTGCTCAGGGTGCTGGGTGCTCAGTGCTCGGGGTGCTGGGTGCTCAGTGCTCATGGTGCTCAGTACTCAGGGTGCTGGGGGCTCAGTACTCAGGGTGCTGGGTGCTCAGTACTCAGGGTGCTCGGTTCTCAGTACTCAGGGTGCTGGGAGCTCATTCTCGGGGTGCTGGCTGCTCAGTGCTCGGGGTGCTGGGTGCTCAGTACTCAATGTGCTGGGGGCTCAGTACTCAGGGTGGTGGGTGCTCAGTACTCAGGGTGATCTGTTCTCAGTACTCAGGCTGCTGGGTGCTCAGTGCTCGGGGTGATGGGTGCACAGTGCTCAGGGTGCTGGGTGCTCAGTGCTCGGGGTGCTCAGTACTCAGGGTGCTGTGTGTTCAGTGCTCAGGGTACTGGGTGCTCAGTACTCAGGGTGCTTGGTGCTCAGTACTCAGGGTGCTTGTTGCTCAGTACTCGGGGTGCTGGGTGCTCAGTACTCGGGGTGCTGGGTGCACAGTGCTCAGGGTGCTGGGTGCTCAGTGCTCGGGGTGCTGGGTACTCAGTGCTCAGGGTGCTGGCTGCTCAGTGCTCAGGTTGCTGGTTGCTCAGTACTCAGTGTGCTCAGTGCTCAGTACAGAGCATGCTGGGTGCTCAGTGCTTAGGGTCCTCGGTGCTCAGTACTCAGGGTGCTCAGTGCTCAGTACTCAGCGTGCTTTGTGCTCAGTGCTCAGGGTGCTAGGTGCTCAGTACTAAGGGTGCTGGGTGCTCAGTACTCAGGGTGCTGGGTGCTCATTGCTCGGGGTGCTCGGTGAAGAGTACTCAGGGTGCTGGGTGCTCAGTGCTCAGGGTGCTGGGTACTCAGTACTCAGGGTGCTGGGTGCTCAGTGCTCAGGGTGCTGGGTGCTCAGTGCTCGGGGTGCTGGGTGCTCAGTGCTCGGGGTCCTGGGTGCTCAGTGCTCGGGGTGCTGGGTGCTCAGTGCTCGGGGTGCTGGGTGCTCAGTGCTCGGGGTGCTGGGTGCTCAGTACTCAGGGTGCTGGGTGCTCAGTACTCAGGGTGTTCGGTGCTCAGTATTCAGGGTGCTCAGTGCTCAGTACTCAGGGTGCTGGGTGCCCAGTGCTCGGGGTGCTGGGTGCTCAGTACTCAGGGTGCTGGGTGCTCAGTACTCAGGGTGCTGGGTACTCAGTGCTCAGGGTGCTGGGTGCTCAGTACTCAGGGTGCTGGGTGCTCAGTGCTCAGGGTGCTCAGTGCTCAGTACTCAGCGTGCTTTGTGCTCAGTGCTCAGGGTGCTGGGTGCTCAGTACTCAGGGTGCTGGGTGCTCAGTACTCACGGTGCTGGGTGCTCAGTGCTCAGGGTGCTGGGTGCTCAGTACTCCGTGCTCAGGATGCTGGGTGCTCAGTGCTCAGGGTGCTCGGTGCTCAGTACTAAGTGCTCAGGGTGATGGGTGCTCAGTGCTCGGGGTGCTCGGTGCTCAGTGCTCAGGTTCCTGGGTGCTCAGTACTTAGGGTGCTGGGTGCTTAGTACTCAGGGTGCTCAGTGCTCAGTACACAGGGTGCTGGGTGCTCAGTGCTCGGGGTGCTGGGTGCTCAGTGCTCAGTACTCAGGGTGCTGGGTGCTCAGTGCTCGGGGTGCTGGGTGCTCAGTACTCAGCGTGCTGGGTGCTCAGTACTCAGGGTGCTGGGTGCTCAGTGCTCAGAGTGCTGGGTGCTCAGTGCTCAGGGTGCTATGTGCTCAGTGATCGGGGTGCTGGGTGCTCAGTGCTCAGGGTGCTGGCTGCTCAGTGCTCAGGGTGCTGGGTGCTCAGTGCTCAGGGTGCTCGGTGCTCAATACTCAGTGCTCAGGGTGATGGGTGCTCAGTGCTCGGGGTGCTCGGTGCTCAGTGCTCAGGGTCCTGGGTGCTCAGTACTCAGGGTGCTGGGTGCTTAGTACTCAGGGTGCTCAGTGCTCAGTACACAGGGTGCTGGGTGCTCAGTGCTCGGGGTGCTGGGTGCTCAGTGCTCAGTACTCAGGGTGCTGGGTGCTCAGTGCTCGGGGTGCTGGGTGCTCAGTACTCAGCGTGCTGGGTGCTCAGTACTCAGGGTGCTGGGTGCTCAGTACTCAGGGTGCTGGGTGCTCAGTGCTCAGGGTATTGGGTGCTCAGTGCTCAGGGTGCTATGTGCTCTGTGATCGGGGTTCTGGGTGCTCAGTACTCAGGGTGCTCAGTGCTCGGGGAGCTCGGTGCTCAGTGCTCAGGGTGCTGGGTGCTCAGTACTCAGTGCTCAGGATGCTGGGTGCTCAGTGCTCAGGGTGCTGGGTGCTCAGTGCTCAGGGTGCTCAGTGTTCAGTGCTCAGTACTAAGGGTGCTGGGTGCTCAGTACTCAGGGTGCTGGGTGCTCAGTGCTCGGGGTGCCCGGTGCTCAGTGCTCGGGGTGCTGGGTGCTGTGTGCTCGGGGTGCTGGGTCCTCAGTGCTCAGGGTTCTGGGTGCTCAGTACTCAGGGTGCTGGGTCCTCAGTGCTCAGGGTGCTGGGTGCTCAGTACTCAGTGTGCTCAGTGCTCAGGGTGCTGGGTGCTCAGAACTCAGGGTGCTGGGTGCTCAGTACTCAGGGTGCTGGGTGCTCAGTACTCAGGGTGCTTGGTGCTCAGTACTCAGGGTGCTGGGTGCTCAGTGCTCAGGGTGCTCGGTGCTCAGTACTCATGGTGCTGGGTGCTCATTCTCGGGGTGCTGGGTGCTCAGTACTCAGGTTGCTCAGTACTCTGGGTGCTCGGTGCTCAGTACTCATGGTGCTGGGTGCTCAGTACTCAGGGTGCTCGGTGCTCAGTTCTCAGGGTGCTCGGTGCTCAGTGTTTGGGGTGCTGGGTGCTCAGTACTCAGGGTGCTGGGTGCTCAGTGCTCGGGGTGCTCGGTGCTCAGTACTCAGGGTGCTGTGTGCTCAGTACTCGGGGTGCTGGGTGCTCAGTGCTCAGGGTGCTGGGTGCTCAGTGCTCGGGGTGCTGGGTAATCAGTGCTCAGGGTGCTGGCTGCTCAGTGCTCAGGGTGCTGGGTGCTCAGTACTCAGGGTGCTCGGTGCTCAGTACTCAGGGTGCTCAGTGCTCAGTACTCAGCGTGCTGGGTGCTCAGTGCTCAGGGTCCTCGGTGCTCAGTACTCAGGGTGCTCAGTGCTCAGTACTCAGCGTGCTTTTTGCTCAGTGCTCAGGGTGCTGGGTGCTCAGTACTCAGGGTGCTGGGTGCTCAGTACTCACGGTGCTGGATGCTCAGTACTCGGGGTGCTGGGTGCTCATTACTCAGGGTGCTGGGTGCTCAGTGCTCTGGGTGCTCGGTGCTCAGTACTCTTGGTGCTGGGTGCTCAGTACTCAGGGTGCTGGGTGCTCAGTGCTCAGGGTGATCGGTGCTCAGTACTCAGCTTGCTCAGTACTCAGGGTGCTGGGTGCTCAGTACTCAGGGTGCTGGGTGCTCAGTGCTCTTGGTGCTGGGTGCTCAGTGCTCAGGGTGCTGGGTGCTCAGTGCTCGGTGTGCTGGGTACTCAGTGCTCAGGGTGCTCGGTGCTCAGTACGTTGTGTGCTCAGTGCTCAGGGTGCTGGGTGCTCAGTGCTCAGGGTGCTGGGTGCTCAGTGCTCAGGGTGCTGGGTGCTCAGTACTCAGGGTGCTGGGTGCTCAGTGCTCAGGGTGCTGGGTACTCAGTGCTCAGGGTGCTCGGTGGTCAGTACTCGGGGTGCTGGGAGCTCAGTGCTCGGGGTGCTGGGTGCTCAGTGCTCAGTACTCAGGGTGCTCAGTGCTCATTACTCAGCGTGCTTTGTGCTCAGTGCTCAGGGTGCTGGGTGCTCAGTACTCAGTGTGCTGGGTGCTCAGTACTCAGGGTGCTCGGGGCTCAGTACTCAGGGTGCTGGGTGCTCAGTACTCAGGGTGCTGGGTGCTCAGTACTCAGGGTGCTGGGTGCTCAGTACTCAGGGTGCTCGGGGCTCAGTACTCAGGGTGCTGGGTGCTCAGTACTCAGGGTGCTGGGTGCTCAGTGCTCGGGGTGCTGGGTGCACAGTGCCCAGGGTGCTGGGTGCTCAGTGCTCAGGGTGCTCAGTATTCAGGGTGCTGTGTTTTCAGTGCTTAGGGTACTGGGTGCTCAGTACTCAGGGTGATTGGTGCACAGTACTCAGGGTGCTGGGTGCTCAGTACTCGGGGTGCTGGGTGCTCAGTACGCGGGGTGCTGGGTGCACAGTGCTCAGGGTGCTGGGTGCTCAGTGCTAGGGGTGCTGGGTGCTCAGTGCTCAGGCTGCTGGCTGCTCAGTACTCAGGGTGCTGGGTGCTCAGTACTCAGGGTGCTCAGTGCTCAGTACTCAGCGTGCTGGGTGCTCAGTCCTCAGGGTCCACGGTGCTCAGTACTCAGGGTGCTCAGTGCTCAGTACTCAGCGTGCTTTGTGCTCAGTGCTCAGGGTGCTGGATGCTCAGTACACATGGTGCTGGGTTCTCAGTGCTCGGGTTGCTGGGTGCTCAGTGCTCGGGGTGCTGGGTGCTCAGTGCTCGGGGTGCTGTGTGTTCAGTGCTCAGGGTGCTGGGTGTTCAGTACTCAGGATGCTGGGTGCTCAGTACTCAGGGTTCTCATTGCTCAGGGTGCTGGGTGCTCAGTACTCAGGGTGCTGGGTGCTCAGTACTCAGGGTGCTCAGTGCTCAGTAATCAGGGTGCTCAGTGCTCAGTACTCAGGGTGCTCGGTGCTCAGGGTGCTGTGTGCTCAGTGCTCGGGGTGCTCGGTGCTCAGTACTCAGGGTGCTGGGTGCTCAGTGCTCAGGGTGCTGGGTGCTCAGTGCTCAGGGTGCTGGGTGCTCAGTACTCAGGGTGCTGGGAGCTCAGTACTCAGTGTGCTCGGTGCTCGGGGTGCTGGGTGCTCAGTGCTCGGGGTGCTAGGTGCTCAGTACTCGGGGTGCTCAGTGCTCAGTACTCAGGGTGCTGGGTGCTCAGTGCTCAGGGTGCTGGGTGCTCAGTACTCAGGGTGCTGGGTGCTCGGTGCTCAGTACGCTGGGTGCTCAGTACTCAGGGTGCTGGGTGCTCAGTACTCAGGGTGCTCGGTGCTCAGTACTCAGGGTGCTGGGTGCTCAGTGCTCGGGGTGCTGGGTGCTCAGTACTAAGGGTGCTCAGTGCTCAGTACTCAGCGTGCTGGGTGCTCAGTGCTCAGGGTGCTCGGTGCTCAGTACTCAGGGTGCTCAGTGCTCAGTTCTCAGCGTGCTGGGTGCTCAGTGCTCAGGGTGCTTGGTGCTCAGTACTCAGGGTGCACAGTGCTCAGTACTCAGCGTGCTGGGTGCTCAGTGCTCAGGGTGCTCGGTGCTCAGTACTAAGGGTGCTCAGTGCTGAGTACTCAGCGTGCTGGGTGCTCAGTGCTCAGGGTGCTGGGTGGTCAGTACTCAGGGTGCTGGGTGCTCAGTACTCGTTGTGCTGGGTGCTAAGTGCTCAGGGTGCTGGGTGCTCAGAACTCAGGGTGCTGGTTGCTCAGTACTCAGGGTGCTCAGTGCTCAGTACTCAGCGTGCTGGGTGCTCAGTGCTCAGGCTGCTCGGTGCTCAGTGCTCGGGGTGCTGAGTGCTCAGTGCTCAGGGTGCTGGGTGCTCAGTACTCAGGGTGCTGGGTACTCAGTACTCAGGGTGCTGGGTGCTCAGTACTCGGTTGCTGGGTGCTCAATACTCAGGGTGCTGGGTGCTCAGTACTCGGGTGCTGGGTGCTCAGTGTTCAGGGTGCTGGGTGCTCAGTGCTCGGGGTGCTGGGTTCTCAGTGCTCAGTACTCAGGGTGCTGGGTGCTCAGTGCTCTGGGTGCTGGGTGCTCAGTGCTCAGGGTGCTGGGTGCTCAGTGCTCGGGGTGCTGGGTGCTCAGTGCTCAGTACTCAGGGTGCTGGGTGCTCAGTACTCAGGGTGCTGTGTGTTCAGTACTCAGGGTGCTGGGTGCTCAGTACTCAGGGTTCTGGGTGCTCAGTACTCAGGGTGCTGGGTGCTCAGTACTCGGGTGCTGGGTGCTCAGTGTTCAGGGTGCTGGGTGCTCAGTGCTCGGGGTGCTGGGTGCTCAGTGCTCAGTACTCAGGGTGCTGGGTGCTCAGTGCTCAGGGTGCTGGGTGCTCAGTGCTCAGGGTGCTGGGTGCTCAGTGCTCGGGGTGCTGGGTGCTCAGTACTCAGGGTGCTGGGTGCTCAGTACTCGTTGTGCTTGGTGCTAATTGCTCAGGGTGCTGGGTGCTCAGAACTCAGGGTGCTGGGTGCTCAGTACTCAGGGTGCTCAGTGCTCAGTACTCGGGTGCTGGGTGCTCAGTGTTCAGGGTGCTGGGTGCTCAGTGCTCGGGGTGCTGGGTGCTCAGTGCTCAGTACTCAGGGTGCTGGGTGCTCAGTGCTCGGGGTGCTGGGTGCTCAGTGCTCAGGGTGCTGGGTGCTCAGTGCTCGGGGTGCTGGGTGCTCAGTGCTCAGTACTCAGGGTGCTGTGTGCTCAGTGCTCGGGGTGCTGGGTGCTCAGTGCTCAGGGTGCTGGGCGCTCAGTACTCAGGGTGCTGGGTGCTCAGTACTCAGGGTGCTGGGTGATCAGTACACGGGTGCTGGGTGCTCAGTGCTCAGGGTGCTGGGTGCTCAGTGCTCGGGGTGCTGGCTGCTCAGTGCTCAGTACTCAGGGTGCTGGGTGCTCAGTGCTCGGGGTGCTGGGTGCTCAGTGCTCAGGGTGCTGGGTGCTCAGTGCTCAGGGCGCTGGATGCTCAGTGCTCGGGGTGCTGGGTGCTCAGTGCTCAGTCCTCAGGGTGATGGGTGCTCAGTGCTCAGGGTGCTGGGTGCTCAGTGCTCAGGGTGCTGGGTGCTCAGTGCTCGGGGTGCTGGGTGCTCAGTGCTCATGGTGCTCAGTACTCAGGGTGCTGGGGGCTCAGTACTCAGGGTGCTGGGTGCTCAGTCCTCAGGGTGCTCGGTTCTCAGTACTCAGGGTGCTAGGAGCTCATTCTCGGGGTGCTGGGTGCTCAGTGCTCGGGGTGCTGGGTGCTCAGTACTCATTGTGCTGGGGGCTCAGTACTCAGGGTGGTGGGTGCTCAGTACTCAGGGTGATCTGTTCTCAGTACTCAGGCTGCTGGGTGCTCAGTGCTCGGGGTGATGGGTGCACAGTGCTCAGGGTGCTGGGTGCTCAGTGCTCGGGGTGCTCAGTACTCAGGGTGCTGTGTGTTCAGTGCTCAGGGTACTGGGTGCTCAGTACTCAGGGTGCTTGGTGCTCAGTACTCAGGGTGCTGGTTGCTCAGTACTCGGGGTGCTGGGTGCTCAGTACTCGGGGTGCTGGGTGCACAGTGCTCAGGGTGCTGGGTGCTCAGTGCTCGGGGTGCTGGGTACTCAGTGCTCAGGGTGCTGGCTGCTCAGTGCTCAGGTTGCTGGTTGCTCAGTACTCAGTGTGCTCAGTGCTCAGTACAGAGCGTGCTGGGTGCTCAGTGCTTAGGGTCCTCGGTGCTCAGTACTCAGGGTGCTCAGTGCTCAGTACTCAGCGTGCTTTGTGCTCAGTGCTCAGGGTGCTAGGTGCTCAGTACTAAGGGTGCTGGGTGCTCAGTACTCAGGGTGCTGGGTGCTCATTGCTCGGGGTGCTCGGTGAACAGTACTCAGGGTGCTGGGTGCTCAGTGCTCAGGGTGCTGGGTACTCAGTACTCAGGGTGCTGGGTGCTCAGTGCTCAGGGTGCTGGGTGCTCAGTGCTCGGGGTGCTGGGTGCTCAGTGCTCGGGGTCCTGGGTGCTCAGTGCTCGGGGTGCTGGGTGCTCAGTGCTCGGGGTGCTGTGTGCTCAGTGCTCGGGGTGCTGGGTGCTCAGTACTCAGGGTGCTGGGTGCTCAGTACTCAGGGTGTTCGGTGCTCAGTATTCAGGGTGCTCAGTGCTCAGTACTCAGGGTGCTGGGTGCCCAGTGCTCGGGGTGCTGGGTGCTCAGTACTCAGGGTGCTGGGTGCTCAGTACTCAGGGTGCTGGGTACTCAGTGCTCAGGGTGCTGGGTGCTCAGAACTCAGGGTGCTGGGTGCTCAGTGCTCAGGGTGCTCAGTGCTCAGTACTCAGCGTGCTTTGTGCTCAGTGCTCAGGGTGCTGGGTGCTCAGTACTCAGGGTGCTGGGTGCTCAGTACTCACGGTGCTGGGTGCTCAGTGCTCAGGGTGCTGGGTGCTCAGTACTCCGTGCTCAGGATGCTGGGTGCTCAGTGCTCAGGGTGCTCGGTGCTCAGTACTAAGTGCTCAGGGTGATGGGTGCTCAGTGCTCGGGGTGCTCGGTGCTCAGTGCTCAGGTTCCTGGGTGCTCAGTACTTAGGGTGCTGGGTGCTTAGTACTCAGGGTGCTCAGTGCTCAGTACACAGGGTGCTGGGTGCTCAGTGCTCGGGGTGCTGGGTGCTCAGTGCTCAGTACTCAGGGTGCTGGGTGCTCAGTGCTCGGGGTGCTGGGTGCTCAGTACTCAGCGTGCTGGGTGCTCAGTACTCAGGGTGCTGGGTGCTCAGTGCTCAGAGTGCTGGGTGCCCAGTGCTCAGGGTGCTATGTGCTCAGTGATCGGGGTGCTGGGTGCTCAGTGCTCAGGGTGCTGGCTGCTCAGTGCTCAGGGTGCTGGGTGCTCAGTGCTCATGGTGCTCGGTGCTCAATACTCAGTGCTCAGGGTGATGGGTGCTCAGTGCTCGGGGTGCTCGGTGCTCAGTGCTCAGGGTCCTGGGTGCTCAGTACTCAGGGTGCTGGGTGCTTAGTACTCAGGGTGCTCAGTGCTCAGTACACAGGGTGCTGGGTGCTCAGTGCTCGGGGTGCTGGGTGCTCAGTGCTCAGTACTCAGGGTGCTGGGTGCTCAGTGCTCGGGGTGCTGGGTGCTCAGTACTCAGCGTGCTGGGTGCTCAGTACTCAGGGTGCTGGGTGCTCAGTACTCAGGGTGCTGGGTGCTCAGTGCTCAGGGTATTGGGTGCTCAGTGCTCAGGGTGCTATGTGCTCTGTGATCGGGGTTCTGGGTGCTCAGTACTCAGGGTGCTCAGTGCTCGGGGAGCTCGGTGCTCAGTGCTCAGGGTGCTGGGTGCTCAGTACTCAGTGCTCAGGATGCTGGGTGCTCAGTGCTCAGGGGGCTGGGTGCTCAGTGCTCAGGGTGCTCAGTGTTCAGTGCTCAGTACTCAGGGTGCTGGGTGCTCAGTACTCAGGGTGCTGGGTGCTCAGTGCTCGGGGTGCCCGGTGCTCAGTGCTCGGGGTGCTGGGTGCTGTGTGCTCGGGGTGCTGGGTCCTCAGTGCTCAGGGTGCTGGGTGCTCAGTACTCAGGGTGCTGGGTCCTCAGTGCTCAGGGTGCTGGGTGCTCAGTACTCAGTGTGCTCAGTGCTCAGGGTGCTGGGTGCTCAGAACTCAGGGTGCTGGGTGCTCAGTACTCAGGGTGCTGGGTGCTCAGTACTCAGGGTGCTTGGTGCTCAGTACTCAGGGTGCTGGGTGCTCAGTGCTCAGGGTGCTCGGTGCTCAGTACTCATGGTGCTGGGTGCTCATTCTCGGGGTGCTGGGTGCTCAGTACTCAGGTTGCTCAGTACTCTGGGTGCTCGGTGCTCAGTACTCATGGTGCTGGGTGCTCAGTACTCAGGGTGCTCGGTGCTCAGTTCTCAGGGTGCTCGGTGCTCAGTGTTTGGGGTGCTGGGTGCTCAGTACTCAGGGTGCTGGGTGCTCAGTGCTCGGGGTGCTCGGTGCTCAGTACTCAGGGTGCTGTGTGCTCAGTACTCGGGGTGCTGGGTGCTCAGTGCTCAGGGTGCTGGGTGCTCAGTGCTCGGGGTGCTGGGTAATCAGTGCTCAGGGTGCTGGCTGCTCAGTGCTCAGGGTGCTGGGTGCTCAGTACTCAGGGTGCTCGGTGCTCAGTACTCAGGGTGCTCAGTGCTCAGTACTCAGCGTGCTGGGTGCTCAGTGCTCAGGGTCCTCGGTGCTCAGTACTCAGGGTGCTCAGTGCTCAGTACTCAGCGTGCTTTTTGCTCAGTGCTCAGGGTGCTGGGTGCTCAGTACTCAGGGTGCTGGGTGCTCAGTACTCACGGTGCTGGATGCTCAGTACTCGGGGTGCTGGGTGCTCATTACTCAGGGTGCTGGGTGCTCAGTGCTCTGGGTGCTCGGTGCTCAGTACTCTTGGTGCTGGGTGCTCAGTACTCAGGGTGCTGGGTGCTCAGTGCTCAGGGTGATCGGTGCTCAGTACTCAGCTTGCTCAGTACTCAGGGTGCTGGGTGCTCAGTACTCAGGGTGCTGGGTGCTCAGTGCTCTTGGTGCTGGGTGCTCAGTGCTCAGGGTGCTGGGTGCTCAGTGCTCGGTGTGCTGGGTACTCAGTGCTCAGGGTGCTCGGTGCTCAGTACGTTGTGTGCTCAGTGCTCAGGGTGCTGGGTGCTCAGTGCTCAGGGTGCTGGGTGCTCAGTGCTCAGGGTGCTGGGTGCTCAGTACTCAGGGTGCTGGGTGCTCAGTGCTCAGGGTGCTGAGTACTCAGTGCTCAGGGTGCTCGGTGGTCAGTACTCGGGGTGCTGGGAGCTCAGTGCTCGGGGTGCTGGGTGCTCAGTGCTCAGTACTCAGGGTGCTCAGTGCTCATTACTCAGCGTGCTTTGTGCTCAGTGCTCAGGGTGCTGGGTGCTCAGTACTCAGTGTGCTGGGTGCTCAGTACTCAGGGTGCTCGGGGCTCAGTACTCAGGGTGCTGGGTGCTCAGTACTCAGGGTGCTGGGTGCTCAGTACTCAGGGTGCTGGGTGCTCAGTACTCAGGGTGCTCGGGGCTCAGTACTCAGGGTGCTGGGTGCTCAGTACTCAGGGTGATCTGTTCTCAGTACTCAGGGTGCTGGGTGCTCAGTGCTCGGGGTGCTGGGTGCACAGTGCCCAGGGTGCTGGGTGCTCAGTGCTCAGGGTGCTCAGTATTCAGGGTGCTGTGTTTTCAGTGCTTAGGGTACTGGGTGCTCAGTACTCAGGGTGATTGGTGCACAGTACTCAGGGTGCTGGGTGCTCAGTACTCGGGGTGCTGGGTGCTCAGTACTCGGGGTGCTGGGTGCACAGTGCTCAGGGAGCTGGGTGCTCAGTGCTCGGGGTGCTGGGTGCTCAGTGCTCAGGCTGCTGGCTGCTCAGTACTCAGGGTGCTGGGTGCTCAGTACTCAGGGTGCTCAGTGCTCAGTACTCAGCGTGCTGGGTGCTCAGTCCTCAGGGTCCACGGTGCTCAGTACTCAGGGTGCTCAGTGCTCAGTACTCAGCGTGCTTTGTGCTCAGTGCTCAGGGTGCTGGATGCTCAGTACTCAGGGTGCTGGGTGCTCAGTACTCAGGGTGCTGGGTGCTCAGTACTCAGGGTGCTGGGTGCTCAGTGCTCGGGGTGCTCGGTGATCAGTACTAAGAGTGCTGGGTGCTCAGTGCCCAGGGTACTGGGTACTCAGTACTCAGGGTGCTGGGTGATCATTGCTCAGGGTGCTGGGTGCTCAGTGCTCAGGGTGCTGGGTGCTCAGTGCTCGGGGTGCTGGGTGCTCAGTGCTCAGGGTGCTGGGTGCTCAGTGCTCAGTGCTCAGGGTGCTGGGTGCTCAGTGCTCATGGTGCTGGGTGCTCAGTGCTCGGGGTGCTGGGTGCTCAGTGCTCAGGGTGCTGGGTGCTCAGTGCTCGGGGTGCTGGGTGCTCAGTACTCAGGGTGCTGGGTGCTCAGTACTCAGTGTGTTCGGTGCTCAGTACTCAGGGTGCTCAGTGCTCAGTACTCAGGGTGCTGGGTGCTCAGTGCTCGGGGGGCTAGGTGCTCAGTTCTCGGGGTGCTGGGTGCTCAGTACTCAGGGTTCTGGGTGCTCAGTGCTCAGGGTGCTGGGTGCTCAGTACTCAGGGTGCTGGGTGCTCAGTGCTCAGGGTGCTGGGTGCTCAGTACTCAGGGGGCTGGGTGCTCAGTACTCAGGGTGCTGGGTGCTCAGTGCTCGGGGTGCTGGGTGCTCAGTGCTCGGTGTGCTGGGTGCTCAGTGCTCGGGGCGCTGGGTGCTCTGTGCTCGGGGTGCTCGGAGCTCAGTACTCAGGGTGCTGGGTGCTCAGTGCTCGGGGTGCTCGGTGCTCAGTACTCAGGGTGCTGGGTGCTTAGTGCTCGGGGTGCTCGGTGCTCAGTACGTTGGGTGCTCACTACTCAGGGTGCTGGGTGCTCAGTGCTCAGGGTGCTGGGTGCTTAGTGCTCAGGATGCTGCGTGCTCAGTGCTCAGGGTGCTGGGTGCTCAGTACTCAGGGTGCTGGGTGCACAGTGCTCGGGGTGCAGGTTTCTCAGTGCTCAGGGTGCTGGGTGCTCAGTGCTCAGGGTGCTGGGTGCTCAGTACTCGGGGTGCTGGGTGCTCAGTACTCAGGGTGCTGCGTGCTCAGTACTCAGGGTGCTGGGTGATCAGTACTCGTGTGCTGGGTGCTCAGTGCTCAGGGTGCTGGGTGCTCAGTGCTCGGGGTGCTGGGTGCTCAGTGCTCAGTACTCAGGGTGCTGGGTGCTCAGTGCTCGGGGTGCTGGGTTCTCAGTGCTCAGTACTCAGGGTGCTGGGTGCTCAGTGCTCAGGGTGCTGGGTGCTCAGTGCTCAGGGTGCTGGGTGCTCGGTGCTCAGGGTGCTGGGTACTCAGTGCTCAGGGAGCAGGGTACTCAGTGCTCGGGGTGCTGGGTGCTCAGTACTCAGTGTGCTGGGTGCTCAGTACTCAGGGTGCTCAGTGCTCAGTACTCAGGGTGCTCAGTGCTCAGTACTCAGGGTGCTCAGTGCTCAGTGTGCTGTGTGCTCAGTGCTCGGGGTGCTGGGTGCTCATTCCTCAGGGTGCTGGGTGCTCAGTGCTCAGGGTGCTCGGTGCTCAGTGCTCAGGGTGCTGGGTGCTCAGTACTCAGGGTGCTGGGTGCTCAGTGCTCGGGGTGCTGGGTGCTCAGTACTCAGGGTGCTGGGTGCTCAGTGCTCAGGGTGCTGGGTGCTCAGTGCTCAGGGTGCTCGGTGCTTAGTACTCAATGTGCTCGGTGCTCGGGGTGCTGGGTGCTCAGTGCTCGGGGTGCTGGGTGCTCAGTGCTCGGGGTGCTGGGTGCTCAGTGCTCGGGGTGCTGGGTGCTCAGTGCTCAGGGTGCTGGGTGCTCAGTGCTCGGGGAGCTGGGTGCTCAGTACTCGGGGTGCTCGGTGCTCAGTACTCAGGTTGCTGGGTGCTCAGTGCTCAGGGTGCTGGGTGCTCAGTACTCAGGGTGCTGGGTGCTCGGTGCTCAGTACGCTGGGTGCTCAGTACTCAGGGTGCTGGCTGCTGAGTACTCAGGGTGCTCGGTGCTCAGTACTCAGGGTGCTGGGTGCTCAGTGCCCGGGGTGCTGGGTGCTCATTAGTCAGGGTGCTGGGTGCTCAGTACTCAGGGTGCTCAGTGCTCGGGGTGCTGGGTGCTCAGTACTCAGGGTGCTGGGTGCTCAGTGCTCGGGGTGCTGGGTGCTCAGTGATCAGGGTGCTGGGTGCTCAGTACTCAGGGTGCTCAGTGCTCGGGGAGCTGGGTGCTCAGTACTCAGGGTGCTGGGTGCTCAGTACTCAGTGCTCGGGGTCCTGGGTGCTCCGTGCTCGGGGTGCTGTGTGCTCAGTGCTCTGGGTGCTTAGTGCTCAGTACTAAGGGTGCTGGGTGCTCAGTACTCAGGGTGCTCAGTGCTCGGGGTGCTGGGTGCTCAGTACTCAGGGTGCTGGGTGCTCAGTACTCAGGGTGCTGGGTGCTCATTCTCGGGGTGCTGGGTGCTCAGTGCTCGGTGTGCTGGGTGCTCAGTACTCAGGGTGCTGGGTGCTCAGTACTCAGGCTGCTGGGGGCTCAGTACTCAGGGTGCTGGGTGCTCAGTACTCAGGGTGCTCGTTTCTCAGTACTCACGGTGCTGGGAGCTCATTCTCGGGGTGCTGGGTGCTCAGTGCTCGGGGTGATGGGTGCTCAGTACTCATTGTGCTGGGGGCTCAGTACTCAGGGTGGTGGGTGCTCAGTACTCAGGGTGTTCTGTTCTCAGTACTCAGGGTGCTAGGTGCTCAGTGCTCGGGCTGCTGGGTGCACAGTGCTCAGGGTGCTGGGTGCTCAGTGCTCGGGGTGCTCAGTACTCAGGGTGCTGTGTGTTCAGTGCTCAGGGTACTGGGGGCTCAGTACTCAGGGTGCTTGGTGCTCAGTACTCAGGGTGCTGGTTGCTCAGTACTCGGGGTGCTGGGTGCTGAGTACTCGGGGTGCTGGGTGCAGAGTGCTCAGGGTGCTGGGTGCTCAGTGCTCAGGGTGCTGGGTGCTCAGTGCTCAGGGTGCTGGCTGCTCAGTGCTCAGGGTGCTGGGTGCTCAGTACTCAGGGTGCTCAGTGCTCAGTACTCAGCGTGCTGGGTGCTCAGTGCTCAGGGTCCTCGGTGCTCAGTACTCAGGGTGCTCAGTGCTCAGTACTCAGCGTGCTTTGTGCTCAGTGCTCAGGGTGCTGGGTGCTCAGTACTAAGGGTGCTGGGTGCTCAGTACTCAGCGTGCTTTGTGCTCAGTGCTCAGGGTGCTGGGTGCTCAGTACTAAGGGTGCTGGGTGCTCAGTACTCAGGGTGCTGGGTGCTCAGTACTCACGGTGCTGGGTGCTCAGTGCTCGGGGTGCTCGGTGATCAGTACTCAGGGTGCTGGGTGCTCAGTGCTCAGGGTGCTGGGTACTCAGTACTCAGGGTGCTGGCTGCTCAATGCTCAGGGTGCTGGGTGCTCAGTGCTCAGGGTGCTGTGTGCTCAGTGCTCGGGGTGCTGGGTGCTCAGTGCTCGTGGTGCTGGGTGCTCAGTGCTCAGGGTGATGGGTGCTCAGTGCTCGGGTTGCTGGGTGCTCAGTACTCAGGGTGCTGGGTGCTCAGTACTCAGGGTGTTCGGTGCTCAGTATTCAGGGTGCTCAGTGCTCAGTACTCAGGGTGCTGGGTGCTCATTGCTCGGGGTGCTGGGTACTCAGTGCTCAAGGTGCTGGCTGCTCAATGCTCAGGGTGCTGGGTGCTCAGTGCTCAGGGTGCTCAGTGCTCAGTACTCAGGGTGCTTTGTGCACAGTGCTCAGGGTGCTGGGTGCTCAGTACTCAGGGTGATGGGTGCTCAGTACTCACGGTGCTGGGTGCTCAGTGCTCAGGGTGCTGGGTGCTCAGTACTCAGTGCTCAGGATGCTGGGTGCTCAGTGCTCAGGGTGCTCGGTGCTCAGTACTCAGTGCTCAGGGTGATGGGTGCTCAGTGCTCGGGGTGCTCGGTGCTCAGTGCTCAGGGTCCTGGGTGCTCAGTACTCAGGGTGCTGGGTGCTTAGTACTCAGGGTGCTCAGTGCTCAGTACACAGGGTGCTGGGTGCTCAATTCTCAGGGTGCTGGGTGCTCAGTGCTCAGTACTCAGGGTGCTGGGTGCTCATTGCTCGGGGTGCTGGGTGCTCAGTACTCAGCGTGCTGGGTGCTCAGTACTCAGGGTGCTGGGTGCTCAGTGCTCAGAGTGCTGGGTGCTCAGTGCTCAGGGTGCTATGTGCTCAGTGATCGGGTTCCTGGGTGCTCAGTACTCAGGGTGCTGGGTGCTCAGTGCTCAGGGTGCTGGGTGCTCAATGCTCAGGGTGCTGGGTACTCAGTGCTCAGGGAGCAGGGTACTCAGTGCTCGGTGTGCTGGGTGCTCAGTGATCGGGTTGCTGGGTGCTCAGTACTCAGGGTGCTGGGTGCTCAGTGCTCAGGGTGCTGGGTGCTCAGTGCTCAGGGTGCTGGGTACTCAGTGCTCAGGGAGCAGGGTACTCAGTGCTCGGGGTGCTGGGTGCTCAGTACTCACAGTGCTGGGTGCTCAGTGCTCAGGGTGCTATGTGCTCAGTGATCGGGTTGCTGGGTGCTCAGTACTCAGGGTGCTGGCTACTCAGTGCTCAGGGTGCTGGGTGCTCAGTGCTCAGGGTGCTCGGTGCTCAGTACTCAGTGCTCAGGGTGATGTGTGCTCAGTGCTCGGGGTGCTCGGTGCTCAGTGCTCACGGTCCTGGGTGCTCAGTACTCAGGGTGCTGGGTGCTTAGTACTCAGGGTGCTCAGTGCTCAGTACACAGGGTGCTGGGTGCTCAGTGCTCGGGGTGCTGGGTGCTCAGTGCTCGGGGTGCTATGTGCTCAGTGCTCGCGTTGCTGGGTGCTCAGTGCTCGGGGTGCTCGGTGCTCAGTACTCAGGGTGCTGGGTGCTCAGTGCTCGAGGTGCTCAGTACTCACGGTGCTGTGTGTTCAGTGCTTAGGGTGCTAAGTGCTCAGTACTCAGGGTGCTCGTTGCTTAGTACTCAGGGTGCTGGGTGCTCAGTACTCCGGGTGCTGGGTGCTCAGTGCTCGGGGTTCTCGGTGCTCAGAGCTCAAGGTGCTGGGTGCTCAGTACTCAGGGTGCTCATTGCTCAGGGTGCTGGGTGCTCAGTGCTCAGGGTGCTCGGTGCTCGGGGCACTGGGTGCTCAGTGCTCGGGGTGCTCGGAGCTCAGTACTCAGGGTGCTGGGTGCTCAGTGCTTGGGGTGCTCGGTGCTCAGTACTCAGGGTGCTGGGTGCTCAGTGCTCGGGGTGCTCGGTGCTCAGTACGTTGGGTGCTCACTACTCAGGGTGCTGGGTGCTCAGTGCTCAGGGTGCTGGGTGCTCGGTGCTCAGAGTGCTGGGTGCTCAGTACTCAGGGTGCTGGGTGCTCAGTGCTCGGGGTGCTGGGTGCTCAGTACTCAGGGTGCTGGGTGCTCAGTACTCAGGGTGCTGGGTGCTCAGTACTCGGGTGCTGGGTGCTCAGTGCTCAGGGTGCTGGGTGCTCAGTGCTCAGTACTCAGGGTGCTGGGTGTTCAGTGCTCGGGGTGCTGGGTGCTCAGTGCTCAGTACTCAGGGTGCTGGGTGCTCAGTGCTCAGGGTGCTGGGTGCTCAGTGCTCAGAGTGCTGGGTGCTCAGTGCTCAGGGTGCTGGGTACTCAGTGCTCAGGGTGCTGGGTGCTCAGTACTCAGAGTGCTCAGTGCTCAGTACTCAGGGTGCTGGGTGCTCAGTGCTCAGGGTGCTGGGTGCTCAGTACTCAGGGTGCTGTGTGCTCAGTGCTCGGGGTGCTGGGTGCTCAGTGCTTAGAACTCAGGGTGCTGGGTGCTCAGTTGATGGAGGAAGGTCATTGGCTAATAAAGGCACTGCCCTGGCCCATTTTATTGGTTAGAGTATAGGTGGGAGGAGTAAATAGAACAAAATGCTGGGAGGAAGAGGAAGTGAGCAGAGACTCCACAGCTCTCTCGGGAGCATGACCTTCCTCCATCACTCAGTGCTCAGGGTGCTGTCTGCTCAGTGCTCAGGGTGCTGGGTGCTCAGTGCTCAGGGTGCTGGGTACTCAGTGCTCAGGGTGCTGGGTGCTCAGTACTCAGGGTGCTGGGTGCTCAGTACTCAGGGTGCTGGGTGCTCAGTGCTCTGTGTGCTGGGTGCTCATTGCTCGCGGTGCTGGGTGCTCAGTGCTCGGGGTGCTCGGTGCTCAGTACTCAGGGTGCTGGGTGCTCAGTGCTCGAGGTGCTCAGTACTCAGGGTGCTGTGTGTTCAGTGCTCAGGGTGCTGGGTGCTCAGTACTCAGGGTGCTGGGTGCTCAGTGCTCGGGGTGCTGGGTGCTCAGTGCTCAGGTTGCTGGGTGCTCAGTACTCAGGGTGCTGGGTGCTCAGTACTCGGGGTCCTGGGTGCTCAGTACTCAGGGTGCTGGGTGCTCAGTACTCGGGTGCTGGGTGCTCAGTGCTCAGGGTGCTGGGTGCTCAGGGCTCGGGGTGCTCGGTGCTCAGTGCTCAGTACTCAGGGTGCTGAGTGCTCAGTGCTCAGGGTGCTGTGTGCTCAGTGCTCAGGGTGCTGGGTGCTCAGTGCTCAGGGTGCTGGGTACTCAGTACTCAGGGTGCTGGGTGCTCAGTGCTCGGGGTGCTATGTGCTCAGTGCTCGCGGTGCTTGGAGCTCAGTGCTCGGGGTGCTGGGTGCTCAGTGCTCGGGGTGCTATGTGCTCAGTGCTCGCGGTGCTTGGTGCTCAGTGCTCGGGGTGCTCGGTGCTCAGTACTCAGGGTGCTGGGTGCTCAGTGCTCGAGGTGCTCAGTACTCAGGGTGCTGTGTGTTCAGTGCTCAGGGAGCTGGGTGCTCAGTACTCAGGGTGCTCGGTGCTTAGTACTCAGGGTGCTGGGTGCTCAGTACTCCGGGTGCTGGGTGCTCAGTGCTCGGGGTTCTCGGTGCTCAGTGCTCAAGGTGCTGGCTCCTCAGTACTCAGGGTGCTCATTGCTCAGGGTGCTGGGTGCTCAGTGCTCAGGGTGCTCGGTGCTCTTGGCACTGGGTGCTCAGTGCTCACGGTGCTCAGAGCTCAGTACTCAGGGTGCTGGGTGCTCAGTGCTCGGAGTGCTCGGTGCTCAGTACTCAGGGTGCTGGGTGCTCAGTGCTCGGGGTCCTGGGTGCTCAGTACTCAGGGTGCTGGGTGCTCAGTACTCAGGGTGCTGGGTGATCAGTACTCGGGTGCTTGGTGCTCAGTGCTCAGGGTGCTGGGTGCTCAGTGCTCGGGGTGCTGAGTGCTCAGTGCTAGGGGTGCTCGGTGCTCAGTGCTCAGGGTGATGGGTGCTCAGTGCTCGGGGTGCTCGGTGCTCAGTGCTCACGGTCCTGGGTGCTCAGTACTCAGGGTGCTGGGTGCTTAGTACTCAGGGTGCTCAGTGCTCAGTACACAGGGTGCTGGGTGCTCAGTGCTCGGGGTGCTGGGTGCTCAGTGCTCGGGGTGCTATGTGCTCAGTGCTCGCGTTGCTGGGTGCTCAGTGCTCGGGGTGCTCGGTGCTCAGTACTCAGGGTGCTGGGTGCTCAGTGCACGAGGTGCTCAGTACTCAGGGTGCTGTGTGTTCAGTGCTTAGGGTGCTAAGTGCTCAGTACTCAGGGTGCTCGTTGCTTAGTACTCAGGGTGCTGGGTGCTCAGTACTCCGGGTGCTGGGTGCTCAGTGCTCGGGGTTCTCGGTGCTCAGAGCTCAAGGTGCTGGGTGCTCAGTACTCAGGGTGCTCATTGCTCAGGGTGCTGGGTGCTCAGTGCTCAGGGTGCTCGGTGCTCGGGGCACTGGGTGCTCAGTGCTCGGGGTGCTCGGATCTCAGTACTCAGGGTGCTGGGTGCTCAGTGCTTGGGGTGCTCGGTGCTCAGTACTCAGGGTGCTGGGTGCTCAGTGCTCGGGGTGCTCGGTGCTCAGTACGTTGGGTGCTCACTACTCAGGGTGCTGGGTGCTCAGTGCTCAGGGTGCTGGGTGCTCGGTGCTCAGAGTGCTGGGTGCTCAGTACTCAGGGTGCTGGGTGCTCAGTGCTCGGGGTGCTGGGTGCTCAGTACTCAGGGTGCTGGGTGCTCAGTACTCAGGGTGCTGGGTGCTCAGTACTCGGGTGCTGGGTGCTCAGTGCTCAGGGTGCTGGGTGCTCAGTGCTCAGTACTCAGGGTGATGGGTGTTCAGTGCTCGGGGTGCTGGGTGCTCAGTGCTCAGTACTCAGGGTGCTGGGTGCTCAGTGCTCAGGGTGCTGGGTGCTCAGTGCTCAGAGTGCTGGGTGCTCAGTGCTCAGGGTGCTGTGTGCTCAGTGCTCAGGGTGCTGGGTGCTCAGTGCTCGGGGTGCTCAGTACTCAGGGTGCTGTGTGTTCAGTACTCAGGGTGCTGGGTGCTCAGTACTCAGGGTGCTGGGTGCTCAGTGCTCGGGGTGCTCAGTACTCAGGGTGCTGGGTGCTCAGTGCTCGGGGTGCTCAGTACTCAGGGTGCTGTGTGTTCAGTACTCAGGGTGCTGGGTGCTCAGTACTCAGGGTGCTGGGTGCTCAGTGCTCAGGGTGCTGGGTGCTCAGTGCTCGGGGTGCTCAGTACTCAGGGTGCTGTGTGTTCAGTACTCAGGGTGCTGGGTGCTCAGTACTCAGGGTGCTGGGTGCTCAGTACTCGGGTGCTGGGTGCTCAGTACTCAGGGTGCTGGGTGCTCAGTACTCGGGTGCTGGGTGCTCAGTGTTCAGGGTGCTGGGTGCTCAGTGCTCGGGGTGCTGAGTGCTCAGTGCTCAGTACTCAGGGTGCTGGGTGCTCAGTGCTCGGGGTGCTGGGTGCTCAGTGCTCAGGGTGCTGGTTGCTCAGTGCTCGGGGTGCTGGGTGCTCAGTGTTCAGTACTCAGGGTGCTGGGTGCTCAGTGCTCGGGGTGCTGGGTGCTCAGTGCTCAGGGTGCTGGGCGCTCAGTACTCAGGGTGCTGGGTGCTCAGTACTCAGGGTGCTGGGTGCTCAGTACTCGGGTGCTGGGTGCTCAGTGCTCAGGGTGCTGGGTGCTCAGTGCTCAGGGTGCTGGGTGCTCAGTGGTCAGTACTCAGGGTGCTGGGTGCTCAGTGCTCGGGGTGCTGGGTGCTCAGTGCTCAGGGTGCTGGGTGCTCAGTGCTCAGGGCGCTGGGTGCTCAGTGCTCGGGGTGCTGGGTGCTCAGTGCTCAGTCCTCAGGGTGATGGGTGCTCAGTGCTCAGGGTGCTGGGTGCTCAGTGCTCAGGGTGCTGGGTACTCAGTGCTCAGGGTGCTGGGTGCTCAGTACTCAGGGTGCTGGGTGCTCAGTACACATGGTGCTGGGTTCTCAGTGCTCGGGTTGCTGGGTGCTCAGTGCTCGGGGTGCTGGGTGCTCAGTGCTCGGGGTGCTGTGTGTTCAGTGCTCAGGGTGCTGGGTGTTCAGTACTCAGGATGCTGGGTGCTCAGTACTCAGGGTTCTCATTGCTCAGGGTGCTGGGTGCTCAGTACTCAGGGTGCTGGGTGCTCAGTACTCAGGGTGCTCAGTGCTCAGTAATCAGGGTGCTCAGTGCTCAGTACTCAGGGTGCTCGGTGCTCAGGGTGCTGTGTGCTCAGTGCTCGGGGTGCTCGGTGCTCAGTACTCAGGGTGCTGGGTGCTCAGTGCTCAGGGTGCTGGGTGCTCAGTGCTCAGGGTGCTGGGTGCTCAGTACTCAGGGTGCTGGGAGCTCAGTACTCAGGGTGCTCGGTGCTCGGGGTGCTGGGTGCTCAGTGCTCGGGGTGCTAGGTGCTCAGTACTCGGGGTGCTCAGTGCTCAGTACTCAGGGTGCTGGGTGCTCAGTGCTCAGGGTGCTGGGTGCTCAGTACTCAGGGTGCTGGGTGCTCGGTGCTCAGTACGCTGGGTGCTCAGTACTCAGGGTGCTGGGTGCTCAGTACTCAGGGTGCTCGGTGCTCAGTACTCAGGGTGCTGGGTGCTCAGTGCTCGGGGTGCTGGGTGCTCAGTACTAAGGGTGCTCAGTGCTCAGTACTCAGCGTGCTGGGTGCTCAGTGCTCAGGGTGCTCGGTGCTCAGTACTCAGGGTGCTCAGTGCTCAGTTCTCAGCGTGCTGGGTGCTCAGTGCTCAGGGTGCTTGGTGCTCAGTACTCAGGGTGCACAGTGCTCAGTACTCAGCGTGCTGGGTGCTCAGTGCTCAGGGTGCTCGGTGCTCAGTACTAAGGGTGCTCAGTGCTGAGTACTCAGCGTGCTGGGTGCTCAGTGCTCAGGGTGCTGGGTGGTCAGTACTCAGGGTGCTGGGTGCTCAGTACTCGTTGTGCTGGGTGCTAAGTGCTCAGGGGGCTGGGTGCTCAGAACTCAGGGTGCTGGGTGCTCAGTACTCAGGGTGCTCAGTGCTCAGTACTCAGCGTGCTGGGTGCTCAGTGCTCAGGCTGCTCGGTGCTCAGTGCTCGGGGTGCTGAGTGCTCAGTGCTCAGGGTGCTGGGTGCTCAGTACTCAGGGTGCTGGGTACTCAGTACTCAGGGTGCTGGGTGCTCAGTACTCGGTTGCTGGGTGCTCAGTACTCAGGGTGCTGGGTGCTCAGTACTCGGGTGCTGGGTGCTCAGTGTTCAGGGTGCTGGGTGCTCAGTGCTCGGGGTGCTGGGTTCTCAGTGCTCAGTACTCAGGGTGCTGGGTGCTCAGTGCTCGGGGTGCTGGGTGCTCAGTGCTCAGGGTGCTGGGTGCTCAGTGCTCGGGGTGCTGGGTGCTCAGTGCTCAGTACTCAGGGTGCTGGGTGCTCAGTACTCAGGGTGCTGTGTGTTCAGTACTCAGGGTGCTGGGTGCTCAGTACTCAGGGTGCTGGGTGCTCAGTACTCAGGGTGCTGGGTGCTCAGTACTCGGGTGCTGGGTGCTCAGTGTTCAGGGTGCTGGGTGCTCAGTGCTCGGGGTGCTGGGTGCTCAGTGCTCAGTACTCAGGGTGCTGGGTGCTCAGTGCTCAGGGTGCTGGGTGCTCAGTGCTCAGGGTGCTGGGTGCTCCGTGCTCAGGGTGCTGGGTGCTCAGTACTCAGGGTGCTGGGTGCTCAGTACTCGTTGTGCTTGGTGCTAATTGCTCAGGGTGCTGGGTGCTCAGAACTCAGGGTGCTGGGTGCTCAGTACTCAGGGTGCTCAGTGCTCAGTACTCGGGTCTGGGTGCTCAGTGTTCAGGGTGCTGGGTGCTCAGTGCTCGGGGTGCTGGGTGCTCAGTGCTCAGTACTCAGGGTGCTGGGTGCTCAGTGCTCGGGGTGCTGGGTGCTCAGTGCTCAGGGTGCTGGGTGCTCAGTGCTCGGGGTGCTGGGTGCTCAGTGCTCAGTACTCAGGGTGCTGTGTGCTCAGTGCTCGGGGTGCTGGGTGCTCAGTGCTCAGGGTGCTGGGCGCTCAGTACTCAGGGTGCTGGGTGCTCAGTACTCAGGGTGCTGGGTGATCAGTACACGGGTGCTGGGTGCTCAGTGCTCAGGGTGCTGGGTGCTCAGTGCTCGGGGTGCTGGCTGCTCAGTGCTCAGTACTCAGGGTGCTGGGTGCTCAGTGCTCGGGGTGCTGGGTGCTCAGTGCTCAGGGTGCTGGGTGCTCAGTGCTCAGGGCGCTGGGTGCTCAGTGCTCGGGGTGCTGGGTGCTCAGTGCTCAGTCCTCAGGGTGATGGGTGCTCAGTGCTCAGGGTGCTGGGTGCTCAGTGCTCAGGGTGCTGGGTGCTCAGTGCTCGGGGTGCTGGGTGCTCAGTGCTCATGGTGCTCAGTACTCAGGGTGCTGGGGGCTCAGTACTCAGGGTGCTGGGTGCTCAGTACTCAGGGTGCTCGGTTCTCAGTACTCAGGGTGCTGGGAGCTCATTCTCGGGGTGCTGGGTGCTCAGTGCTCGGGGTGCTGGGTGCTCAGTACTCATTGTGCTGGGGGCTCAGTACTCAGGGTGGTGGGTGCTCAGTACTCAGGGTGATCTGTTCTCAGTACTCAGGGTGCTGGGTGCTCAGTGCTCGGGGTGATGGGTGCACAGTGCTCAGGGTGCTGGGTGCTCAGTGCTCGGGGTGCTCAGTACTCAGGGTGCTGTGTGTTCAGTGCTCAGGGTACTGGGTGCTCAGTACTCAGGGTGCTTGGTGCTCAGTACTCAGGGTGCTGGTTGCTCAGTACTCGGGGTGCTGGGTGCTCAGTACTCGGGGTGCTGGGTGCACAGTGCTCAGGGTGCTGGGTGCTCAGTGCTCGGGGTGCTGGGTACTCAGTGCTCAGGGTGCTGGCTGCTCAGTGCTCAGGTTGCTGGTTGCTCAGTACTCAGTGTGCTCAGTGCTCAGTACACAGCGTGCTGGGTGCTCAGTGCTCAGGGTCCTCGGTGCTCAGTACTCAGGGTGCTCAGTGCTCAGTACTCAGCGTGCTTTGTGCTCAGTGCTCAGGGTGCTAGGTGCTCAGTACTAAGGGTGCTGGGTGCTCAGTACTCAGGGTGCTGGGTGCTCATTGCTCGGGGTGCTCGGTGAACAGTACTCAGGGTGCTGGGTGCTCAGTGCTCAGGGTGCTGGGTACTCAGTACTCAGGGTGCTGGGTGCTCAGTGCTCAGGGTGCTGGGTGCTCAGTGCTCGGGGTGCTGGGTGCTCAGTGCTCGGGGTCCTGGGTGCTCAGTGCTCGGGGTGCTGGGTGCTCAGTGCTCGGGGTGCTGGGTGCTCAGTGCTCGGGGTGCTGGGTGCTCAGTACTCAGGGTGCTGGGTGCTCAGTACTCAGGGTGTTCGGTGCTCAGTATTCAGGGTGCTCAGTGCTCAGTACTCAGGGTGCTGGGTGCCCAGTGCTCGGGGTGCTGGGTGCTCAGTACTCAGGGTGCTGGGTGCTCAGTACTCAGGGTGCTGGGTACTCAGTGCTCAGGGTGCTGGGTGCTCAGTACTCAGGGTGCTGGGTGCTCAGTGCTCAGGGTGCTCAGTGCTCAGTACTCAGCGTGCTTTGTGCTCAGTGCTCAGGGTGCTGGGTGCTCAGTACTCAGGGTGCTGGGTGCTCAGTACTCACGGTGCTGGGTGCTCAGTGCTCAGGGTGCTGGGTGCTCAGTACTCCGTGCTCAGGATGCTGGGTGCTCAGTGCTCAGGGTGCTCGGTGCTCAGTACTAAGTGCTCAGGGTGATGGGTGCTCAGTGCTCGGGGTGCTCGGTGCTCAGTGCTCAGGTTCCTGGGTGCTCAGTACTTAGGGTGCTGGGTGCTTAGTACTCAGGGTGCTCAGTGCTCAGTACACAGGGTGCTGGGTGCTCAGTGCTCGGGGTGCTGGGTGCTCAGTGCTCAGTACTCAGGGTGCTGGGTGCTCAGTGCTCGGGGTGCTGGGTGCTCAGTACTCAGCGTGCTGGGTGCTCAGTACTCAGGGTGCTGGGTGCTCAGTGCTCAGAGTGCTGGGTGCTCAGTGCTCAGGGTGCTATGTGCTCAGTGATCGGGGTGCTGGGTGCTCAGTGCTCAGGGTGCTGGCTGCTCAGTGCTCAGGGTGCTGGGTGCTCAGTGCTCAGGGTGCTCGGTGCTCAATACTCAGTGCTCAGGGTGATGGGTGCTCAGTGCTCGGGGTGCTCGGTGCTCAGTGCTCAGGGTCCTGGGTGCTCAGTACTCAGGGTGCTGGGTGCTTAGTACTCAGGGTGCTCAGTGCTCAGTACACAGGGTGCTGGGTGCTCAGTGCTCGGGGTGCTGGGTGCTCAGTGCTCAGTACTCAGGGTGCTGGGTGCTCAGTGCTCGGGGTGCTGGGTGCTCAGTACTCAGCGTGCTGGGTGCTCAGTACTCAGGGTGCTGGGTTCTCAGTACTCAGGGTGCTGGGTGCTCAGTGCTCAGGGTATTGGGTGCTCAGTGCTCAGGGTGCTATGTGCTCTGTGATCGGGGTTCTGGGTGCTCAGTACTCAGGGTGCTCAGTGCTCGGGGAGCTCGGTGCTCAGTGCTCAGGGTGCTGGGTGCTCAGTGCTCGGGGTGCTGGGTGCTCAGTACTCAGGGTGCTGGGTGCTCAGTACTCGGGTGCTGGGTGCTCAGTACTCAGGGTGCTGCGTGCTCAGTACTCGGGTGCTGGGTGCTCAGTGTTCAGGGTGCTGGGTGCTCAGTGCTCGGGGTGCTGAGTGCTCAGTGCTCAGTACTCAGGGTGCTGGGTGCTCAGTGCTCGGGGTGCTGGGTGCTCAGTGCTCAGGGTGCTGGTTGCTCAGTGCTCGGGGTGCTGGGTGCTCAGTGTTCAGTACTCAGGGTGCTGGGTGCTCAGTGCTCGGGGTGCTGGGTGCTCAGTGCTCGGGGTGCTGGGTGCTCAGTGCTCGGGGTGCTGGGTGCTCAGTACTCAGGGTGCTGGGTGCTCAGTACTCAGGGTGTTCGGTGCTCAGTATTCAGGGTGCTCAGTGCTCAGTACTCAGGGTGCTGGGTGCCCAGTGCTCGGGGTGCTGGGTGCTCAGTACTCAGGGTGCTGGGTGCTCAGTACTCAGGGTGCTGGGTACTCAGTGCTCAGGGTGCTGGGTGCTCAGTACTCAGGGTGCTGGGTGCTCAGTGCTCAGGGTGCTCAGTGCTCAGTACTCAGCGTGCTTTGTGCTCAGTGCTCAGGGTGCTGGGTGCTCAGTACTCAGGGTGCTGGGTGCTCAGTACTCACGGTGCTGGGTGCTCAGTGCTCAGGGTGCTGGGTGCTCAGTACTCCGTGCTCAGGATGCTGGGTGCTCAGTGCTCAGGGTGCTCGGTGCTCAGTACTAAGTGCTCAGGGTGATGGGTGCTCAGTGCTCGGGGTGCTCGGTGCTCAGTGCTCAGGGTGCTGGGCGCTCAGTACTCAGGGTGCTGGGTGCTCAGTACTCAGGGTGCTGGGTGCTCAGTACTCGGGTGCTGGGTGCTCAGTGCTCAGGGTGCTGGGTGCTCAGTGCTCAGGGTGCTGGGTGCTCAGTGGTCAGTACTCAGGGTGCTGGGTGCTCAGTGCTCGGGGTGCTGGGTGCTCAGTGCTCAGGGTGCTGGGTGCTCAGTGCTCAGGGCGCTGGGTGCTCAGTGCTCGGGGTGCTGGGTGCTCAGTGCTCAGTCCTCAGGGTGATGGGTGCTCAGTGCTCAGGGTGCTGGGTGCTCAGTGCTCAGGGTGCTGGGTACTCAGTGCTCAGGGTGCTGGGTGCTCAGTACTCAGGGTGCTGGGTGCTCAGTACACATGGTGCTGGGTTCTCAGTGCTCGGGTTGCTGGGTGCTCAGTGCTCGGGGTGCTGGGTGCTCAGTGCTCGGGGTGCTGTGTGTTCAGTGCTCAGGGTGCTGGGTGTTCAGTACTCAGGATGCTGGGTGCTCAGTACTCAGGGTTCTCATTGCTCAGGGTGCTGGGTGCTCAGTACTCAGGGTGCTGGGTGCTCAGTACTCAGGGTGCTCAGTGCTCAGTAATCAGGGTGCTCAGTGCTCAGTACTCAGGGTGCTCGGTGCTCAGGGTGCTGTGTGCTCAGTGCTCGGGGTGCTCGGTGCTCAGTACTCAGGGTGCTGGGTGCTCAGTGCTCAGGGTGCTGGGTGCTCAGTGCTCAGGGTGCTGGGTGCTCAGTACTCAGGGTGCTGGGAGCTCAGTACTCAGGGTGCTCGGTGCTCGGGGTGCTGGGTGCTCAGTGCTCGGGGTGCTAGGTGCTCAGTACTCGGGGTGCTCAGTGCTCAGTACTCAGGGTGCTGGGTGCTCAGTGCTCAGGGTGCTGGGTGCTCAGTACTCAGGGTGCTGGGTGCTCGGTGCTCAGTACGCTGGGTGCTCAGTACTCAGGGTGCTGGGTGCTCAGTACTCAGGGTGCTCGGTGCTCAGTACTCAGGGTGCTGGGTGCTCAGTGCTCGGGGTGCTGGGTGCTCAGTACTAAGGGTGCTCAGTGCTCAGTACTCAGCGTGCTGGGTGCTCAGTGCTCAGGGTGCTCGGTGCTCAGTACTCAGGGTGCTCAGTGCTCAGTTCTCAGCGTGCTGGGTGCTCAGTGCTCAGGGTGCTTGGTGCTCAGTACTCAGGGTGCACAGTGCTCAGTACTCAGCGTGCTGGGTGCTCAGTGCTCAGGGTGCTCGGTGCTCAGTACTAAGGGTGCTCAGTGCTGAGTACTCAGCGTGCTGGGTGCTCAGTGCTCAGGGTGCTGGGTGGTCAGTACTCAGGGTGCTGGGTGCTCAGTACTCGTTGTGCTGGGTGCTAAGTGCTCAGGGTGCTGGGTGCTCAGAACTCAGGGTGCTGGGTGCTCAGTACTCAGGGTGCTCAGTGCTCAGTACTCAGCGTGCTGGGTGCTCAGTGCTCAGGCTGCTCGGTGCTCAGTGCTCGGGGTGCTGAGTGCTCAGTGCTCAGGGTGCTGGGTGCTCAGTACTCAGGGTGCTGGGTACTCAGTACTCAGGGTGCTGGGTGCTCAGTACTCGGTTGCTGGGTGCTCAATACTCAGGGTGCTGGGTGCTCAGTACTCGGGTGCTGGGTGCTCAGTGTTCAGGGTGCTGGGTGCTCAGTGCTCGGGGTGCTGGGTTCTCAGTGCTCAGTACTCAGGGTGCTGGGTGCTCAGTGCTCTGGGTGCTGGGTGCTCAGTGCTCAGGGTGCTGGGTGCTCAGTGCTCGGGGTGCTGGGTGCTCAGTGCTCAGTACTCAGGGTGCTGGGTGCTCAGTACTCAGGGTGCTGTGTGTTCAGTACTCAGGGTGCTGGGTGCTCAGTACTCAGGGTTCTGGGTGCTCAGTACTCAGGGTGCTGGGTGCTCAGTACTCGGGTGCTGGGTGCTCAGTGTTCAGGGTGCTGGGTGCTCAGTGCTCGGGGTGCTGGGTGCTCAGTGCTCAGTACTCAGGGTGCTGGGTGCTCAGTGCTCAGGGTGCTGGGTGCTCAGTGCTCAGGGTGCTGGGTGCTCAGTGCTCAGGGTGCTGGGTGCTCAGTACTCAGGGTGCTGGGTGCTCAGTACTCGTTGTGCTTGGTGCTAATTGCTCAGGGTGCTGGGTGCTCAGAACTCAGGGTGCTGGGTGCTCAGTACTCAGGGTGCTCAGTGCTCAGTACTCGGGTGCTGGGTGCTCAGTGTTCAGGGTGCTGGGTGCTCAGTGCTCGGGGTGCTGGGTGCTCAGTGCTCAGTACTCAGGGTGCTGGGTGCTCAGTGCTCGGGGTGCTGGGTGCTCAGTGCTCAGGGTGCTGGGTGCTCAGTGCTCGGGGTGCTGGGTGCTCAGTGCTCAGTACTCAGGGTGCTGTGTGCTCAGTGCTCGGGGTGCTGGGTGCTCAGTGCTCAGGGTGCTGGGCGCTCAGTACTCAGGGTGCTGGGTGCTCAGTACTCAGGGTGCTGGGTGATCAGTACACGGGTGCTGGGTGCTCAGTGCTCAGGGTGCTGGGTGCTCAGTGCTCGGGGTGCTGGCTGCTCAGTGCTCAGTACTCAGGGTGCTGGGTGCTCAGTGCTCGGGGTGCTGGGTGCTCAGTGCTCAGGGTGCTGGGTGCTCAGTGCTCAGGGCGCTGGGTGCTCAGTGCTCGGGGTGCTGGGTGCTCAGTGCTCAGTCCTCAGGGTGATGGGTGCTCAGTGCTCAGGGTGCTGGGTGCTCAGTGCTCAGGGTGCTGGGTGCTCAGTGCTCGGGGTGCTGGGTGCTCAGTGCTCATGGTGCTCAGTACTCAGGGTGCTGGGGGCTCAGTACTCAGGGTGCTGGGTGCTCAGTACTCAGGGTGCTCGGTTCTCAGTACTCAGGGTGCTGGGAGCTCATTCTCGGGGTGCTGGCTGCTCAGTGCTCGGGGTGCTGGGTGCTCAGTACTCAATGTGCTGGGGGCTCAGTACTCAGGGTGGTGGGTGCTCAGTACTCAGGGTGATCTGTTCTCAGTACTCAGGCTGCTGGGTGCTCAGTGCTCGGGGTGATGGGTGCACAGTGCTCAGGGTGCTGGGTGCTCAGTGCTCGGGGTGCTCAGTACTCAGGGTGCTGTGTGTTCAGTGCTCAGGGTACTGGGTGCTCAGTACTCAGGGTGCTTGGTGCTCAGTACTCAGGGTGCTTGTTGCTCAGTACTCGGGGTGCTGGGTGCTCAGTACTCGGGGTGCTGGGTGCACAGTGCTCAGGGTGCTGGGTGCTCAGTGCTCGGGGTGCTGGGTACTCAGTGCTCAGGGTGCTGGCTGCTCAGTGCTCAGGTTGCTGGTTGCTCAGTACTCAGTGTGCTCAGTGCTCAGTACAGAGCATGCTGGGTGCTCAGTGCTTAGGGTCCTCGGTGCTCAGTACTCAGGGTGCTCAGTGCTCAGTACTCAGCGTGCTTTGTGCTCAGTGCTCAGGGTGCTAGGTGCTCAGTACTAAGGGTGCTGGGTGCTCAGTACTCAGGGTGCTGGGTGCTCATTGCTCGGGGTGCTCGGTGAAGAGTACTCAGGGTGCTGGGTGCTCAGTGCTCAGGGTGCTGGGTACTCAGTACTCAGGGTGCTGGGTGCTCAGTGCTCAGGGTGCTGGGTGCTCAGTGCTCGGGGTGCTGGGTGCTCAGTGCTCGGGGTCCTGGGTGCTCAGTGCTCGGGGTGCTGGGTGCTCAGTGCTCGGGGTGCTGGGTGCTCAGTGCTCGGGGTGCTGGGTGCTCAGTACTCAGGGTGCTGGGTGCTCAGTACTCAGGGTGTTCGGTGCTCAGTATTCAGGGTGCTCAGTGCTCAGTACTCAGGGTGCTGGGTGCCCAGTGCTCGGGGTGCTGGGTGCTCAGTACTCAGGGTGCTGGGTGCTCAGTACTCAGGGTGCTGGGTACTCAGTGCTCAGGGTGCTGGGTGCTCAGTACTCAGGGTGCTGGGTGCTCAGTGCTCAGGGTGCTCAGTGCTCAGTACTCAGCGTGCTTTGTGCTCAGTGCTCAGGGTGCTGGGTGCTCAGTACTCAGGGTGCTGGGTGCTCAGTACTCACGGTGCTGGGTGCTCAGTGCTCAGGGTGCTGGGTGCTCAGTACTCCGTGCTCAGGATGCTGGGTGCTCAGTGCTCAGGGTGCTCGGTGCTCAGTACTAAGTGCTCAGGGTGATGGGTGCTCAGTGCTCGGGGTGCTCGGTGCTCAGTGCTCAGGTTCCTGGGTGCTCAGTACTTAGGGTGCTGGGTGCTTAGTACTCAGGGTGCTCAGTGCTCAGTACACAGGGTGCTGGGTGCTCAGTGCTCGGGGTGCTGGGTGCTCAGTGCTCAGTACTCAGGGTGCTGGGTGCTCAGTGCTCGGGGTGCTGGGTGCTCAGTACTCAGCGTGCTGGGTGCTCAGTACTCAGGGTGCTGGGTGCTCAGTGCTCAGAGTGCTGGGTGCTCAGTGCTCAGGGTGCTATGTGCTCAGTGATCGGGGTGCTGGGTGCTCAGTGCTCAGGGTGCTGGCTGCTCAGTGCTCAGGGTGCTGGGTGCTCAGTGCTCAGGGTGCTCGGTGCTCAATACTCAGTGCTCAGGGTGATGGGTGCTCAGTGCTCGGGGTGCTCGGTGCTCAGTGCTCAGGGTCCTGGGTGCTCAGTACTCAGGGTGCTGGGTGCTTAGTACTCAGGGTGCTCAGTGCTCAGTACACAGGGTGCTGGGTGCTCAGTGCTCGGGGTGCTGGGTGCTCAGTGCTCAGTACTCAGGGTGCTGGGTGCTCAGTGCTCGGGGTGCTGGGTGCTCAGTACTCAGCGTGCTGGGTGCTCAGTACTCAGGGTGCTGGGTGCTCAGTACTCAGGGTGCTGGGTGCTCAGTGCTCAGGGTATTGGGTGCTCAGTGCTCAGGGTGCTATGTGCTCTGTGATCGGGGTTCTGGGTGCTCAGTACTCAGGGTGCTCAGTGCTCGGGGAGCTCGGTGCTCAGTGCTCAGGGTGCTGGGTGCTCAGTACTCAGTGCTCAGGATGCTGGGTGCTCAGTGCTCAGGGTGCTGGGTGCTCAGTGCTCAGGGTGCTCAGTGTTCAGTGCTCAGTACTAAGGGTGCTGGGTGCTCAGTACTCAGGGTGCTGGGTGCTCAGTGCTCGGGGTGCCCGGTGCTCAGTGCTCGGGGTGCTGGGTGCTGTGTGCTCGGGGTGCTGGGTCCTCAGTGCTCAGGGTTCTGGGTGCTCAGTACTCAGGGTGCTGGGTCCTCAGTGCTCAGGGTGCTGGGTGCTCAGTACTCAGTGTGCTCAGTGCTCAGGGTGCTGGGTGCTCAGAACTCAGGGTGCTGGGTGCTCAGTACTCAGGGTGCTGGGTGCTCAGTACTCAGGGTGCTTGGTGCTCAGTACTCAGGGTGCTGGGTGCTCAGTGCTCAGGGTGCTCGGTGCTCAGTACTCATGGTGCTGGGTGCTCATTCTCGGGGTGCTGGGTGCTCAGTACTCAGGTTGCTCAGTACTCTGGGTGCTCGGTGCTCAGTACTCATGGTGCTGGGTGCTCAGTACTCAGGGTGCTCGGTGCTCAGTTCTCAGGGTGCTCGGTGCTCAGTGTTTGGGGTGCTGGGTGCTCAGTACTCAGGGTGCTGGGTGCTCAGTGCTCGGGGTGCTCGGTGCTCAGTACTCAGGGTGCTGTGTGCTCAGTACTCGGGGTGCTGGGTGCTCAGTGCTCAGGGTGCTGGGTGCTCAGTGCTCGGGGTGCTGGGTAATCAGTGCTCAGGGTGCTGGCTGCTCAGTGCTCAGGGTGCTGGGTGCTCAGTACTCAGGGTGCTCGGTGCTCAGTACTCAGGGTGCTCAGTGCTCAGTACTCAGCGTGCTGGGTGCTCAGTGCTCAGGGTCCTCGGTGCTCAGTACTCAGGGTGCTCAGTGCTCAGTACTCAGCGTGCTTTTTGCTCAGTGCTCAGGGTGCTGGGTGCTCAGTACTCAGGGTGCTGGGTGCTCAGTACTCACGGTGCTGGATGCTCAGTACTCGGGGTGCTGGGTGCTCATTACTCAGGGTGCTGGGTGCTCAGTGCTCTGGGTGCTCGGTGCTCAGTACTCTTGGTGCTGGGTGCTCAGTACTCAGGGTGCTGGGTGCTCAGTGCTCAGGGTGATCGGTGCTCAGTACTCAGCTTGCTCAGTACTCAGGGTGCTGGGTGCTCAGTACTCAGGGTGCTGGGTGCTCAGTGCTCTTGGTGCTGGGTGCTCAGTGCTCAGGGTGCTGGGTGCTCAGTGCTCGGTGTGCTGGGTACTCAGTGCTCAGGGTGCTCGGTGCTCAGTACGTTGTGTGCTCAGTGCTCAGGGTGCTGGGTGCTCAGTGCTCAGGGTGCTGGGTGCTCAGTGCTCAGGGTGCTGGGTGCTCAGTACTCAGGGTGCTGGGTGCTCAGTGCTCAGGGTGCTGGGTACTCAGTGCTCAGGGTGCTCGGTGGTCAGTACTCGGGGTGCTGGGAGCTCAGTGCTCGGGGTGCTGGGTGCTCAGTGCTCAGTACTCAGGGTGCTCAGTGCTCATTACTCAGCGTGCTTTGTGCTCAGTGCTCAGGGTGCTGGGTGCTCAGTACTCAGTGTGCTGGGTGCTCAGTACTCAGGGTGCTCGGGGCTCAGTACTCAGGGTGCTGGGTGCTCAGTACTCAGGGTGCTGGGTGCTCAGTACTCAGGGTGCTGGGTGCTCAGTACTCAGGGTGCTCGGGGCTCAGTACTCAGGGTGCTGGGTGCTCAGTACTCAGGGTGATCTGTTCTCAGTACTCAGGGTGCTGGGTGCTCAGTGCTCGGGGTGCTGGGTGCACAGTGCCCAGGGTGCTGGGTGCTCAGTGCTCAGGGTGCTCAGTATTCAGGGTGCTGTGTTTTCAGTGCTTAGGGTACTGGGTGCTCAGTACTCAGGGTGATTGGTGCACAGTACTCAGGGTGCTGGGTGCTCAGTACTCGGGGTGCTGGGTGCTCAGTACGCGGGGTGCTGGGTGCACAGTGCTCAGGGTGCTGGGTGCTCAGTGCTAGGGGTGCTGGGTGCTCAGTGCTCAGGCTGCTGGCTGCTCAGTACTCAGGGTGCTGGGTGCTCAGTACTCAGGGTGCTCAGTGCTCAGTACTCAGCGTGCTGGGTGCTCAGTCCTCAGGGTCCACGGTGCTCAGTACTCAGGGTGCTCAGTGCTCAGTACTCAGCGTGCTTTGTGCTCAGTGCTCAGGGTGCTGGATGCTCAGTACACATGGTGCTGGGTTCTCAGTGCTCGGGTTGCTGGGTGCTCAGTGCTCGGGGTGCTGGGTGCTCAGTGCTCGGGGTGCTGTGTGTTCAGTGCTCAGGGTGCTGGGTGTTCAGTACTCAGGATGCTGGGTGCTCAGTACTCAGGGTTCTCATTGCTCAGGGTGCTGGGTGCTCAGTACTCAGGGTGCTGGGTGCTCAGTACTCAGGGTGCTCAGTGCTCAGTAATCAGGGTGCTCAGTGCTCAGTACTCAGGGTGCTCGGTGCTCAGGGTGCTGTGTGCTCAGTGCTCGGGGTGCTCGGTGCTCAGTACTCAGGGTGCTGGGTGCTCAGTGCTCAGGGTGCTGGGTGCTCAGTGCTCAGGGTGCTGGGTGCTCAGTACTCAGGGTGCTGGGAGCTCAGTACTCAGTGTGCTCGGTGCTCGGGGTGCTGGGTGCTCAGTGCTCGGGGTGCTAGGTGCTCAGTACTCGGGGTGCTCAGTGCTCAGTACTCAGGGTGCTGGGTGCTCAGTGCTCAGGGTGCTGGGTGCTCAGTACTCAGGGTGCTGGGTGCTCGGTGCTCAGTACGCTGGGTGCTCAGTACTCAGGGTGCTGGGTGCTCAGTACTCAGGGTGCTCGGTGCTCAGTACTCAGGGTGCTGGGTGCTCAGTGCTCGGGGTGCTGGGTGCTCAGTACTAAGGGTGCTCAGTGCTCAGTACTCAGCGTGCTGGGTGCTCAGTGCTCAGGGTGCTCGGTGCTCAGTACTCAGGGTGCTCAGTGCTCAGTTCTCAGCGTGCTGGGTGCTCAGTGCTCAGGGTGCTTGGTGCTCAGTACTCAGGGTGCACAGTGCTCAGTACTCAGCGTGCTGGGTGCTCAGTGCTCAGGGTGCTCGGTGCTCAGTACTAAGGGTGCTCAGTGCTGAGTACTCAGCGTGCTGGGTGCTCAGTGCTCAGGGTGCTGGGTGGTCAGTACTCAGGGTGCTGGGTGCTCAGTACTCGTTGTGCTGGGTGCTAAGTGCTCAGGGTGCTGGGTGCTCAGAACTCAGGGTGCTGGTTGCTCAGTACTCAGGGTGCTCAGTGCTCAGTACTCAGCGTGCTGGGTGCTCAGTGCTCAGGCTGCTCGGTGCTCAGTGCTCGGGGTGCTGAGTGCTCAGTGCTCAGGGTGCTGGGTGCTCAGTACTCAGGGTGCTGGGTACTCAGTACTCAGGGTGCTGGGTGCTCAGTACTCGGTTGCTGGGTGCTCAATACTCAGGGTGCTGGGTGCTCAGTACTCGGGTGCTGGGTGCTCAGTGTTCAGGGTGCTGGGTGCTCAGTGCTCGGGGTGCTGGGTTCTCAGTGCTCAGTACTCAGGGTGCTGGGTGCTCAGTGCTCTGGGTGCTGGGTGCTCAGTGCTCAGGGTGCTGGGTGCTCAGTGCTCGGGGTGCTGGGTGCTCAGTGCTCAGTACTCAGGGTGCTGGGTGCTCAGTACTCAGGGTGCTGTGTGTTCAGTACTCAGGGTGCTGGGTGCTCAGTACTCAGGGTTCTGGGTGCTCAGTACTCAGGGTGCTGGGTGCTCAGTACTCGGGTGCTGGGTGCTCAGTGTTCAGGGTGCTGGGTGCTCAGTGCTCGGGGTGCTGGGTGCTCAGTGCTCAGTACTCAGGGTGCTGGGTGCTCAGTGCTCAGGGTGCTGGGTGCTCAGTGCTCAGGGTGCTGGGTGCTCAGTGCTCGGGGTGCTGGGTGCTCAGTACTCAGGGTGCTGGGTGCTCAGTACTCGTTGTGCTTGGTGCTAATTGCTCAGGGTGCTGGGTGCTCAGAACTCAGGGTGCTGGGTGCTCAGTACTCAGGGTGCTCAGTGCTCAGTACTCGGGTGCTGGGTGCTCAGTGTTCAGGGTGCTGGGTGCTCAGTGCTCGGGGTGCTGGGTGCTCAGTGCTCAGTACTCAGGGTGCTGGGTGCTCAGTGCTCGGGGTGCTGGGTGCTCAGTGCTCAGGGTGCTGGGTGCTCAGTGCTCGGGGTGCTGGGTGCTCAGTGCTCAGTACTCAGGGTGCTGTGTGCTCAGTGCTCGGGGTGCTGGGTGCTCAGTGCTCAGGGTGCTGGGCGCTCAGTACTCAGGGTGCTGGGTGCTCAGTACTCAGGGTGCTGGGTGATCAGTACACGGGTGCTGGGTGCTCAGTGCTCAGGGTGCTGGGTGCTCAGTGCTCGGGGTGCTGGCTGCTCAGTGCTCAGTACTCAGGGTGCTGGGTGCTCAGTGCTCGGGGTGCTGGGTGCTCAGTGCTCAGGGTGCTGGGTGCTCAGTGCTCAGGGCGCTGGATGCTCAGTGCTCGGGGTGCTGGGTGCTCAGTGCTCAGTCCTCAGGGTGATGGGTGCTCAGTGCTCAGGGTGCTGGGTGCTCAGTGCTCAGGGTGCTGGGTGCTCAGTGCTCGGGGTGCTGGGTGCTCAGTGCTCATGGTGCTCAGTACTCAGGGTGCTGGGGGCTCAGTACTCAGGGTGCTGGGTGCTCAGTCCTCAGGGTGCTCGGTTCTCAGTACTCAGGGTGCTAGGAGCTCATTCTCGGGGTGCTGGGTGCTCAGTGCTCGGGGTGCTGGGTGCTCAGTACTCATTGTGCTGGGGGCTCAGTACTCAGGGTGGTGGGTGCTCAGTACTCAGGGTGATCTGTTCTCAGTACTCAGGCTGCTGGGTGCTCAGTGCTCGGGGTGATGGGTGCACAGTGCTCAGGGTGCTGGGTGCTCAGTGCTCGGGGTGCTCAGTACTCAGGGTGCTGTGTGTTCAGTGCTCAGGGTACTGGGTGCTCAGTACTCAGGGTGCTTGGTGCTCAGTACTCAGGGTGCTGGTTGCTCAGTACTCGGGGTGCTGGGTGCTCAGTACTCGGGGTGCTGGGTGCACAGTGCTCAGGGTGCTGGGTGCTCAGTGCTCGGGGTGCTGGGTACTCAGTGCTCAGGGTGCTGGCTGCTCAGTGCTCAGGTTGCTGGTTGCTCAGTACTCAGTGTGCTCAGTGCTCAGTACAGAGCGTGCTGGGTGCTCAGTGCTTAGGGTCCTCGGTGCTCAGTACTCAGGGTGCTCAGTGCTCAGTACTCAGCGTGCTTTGTGCTCAGTGCTCAGGGTGCTAGGTGCTCAGTACTAAGGGTGCTGGGTGCTCAGTACTCAGGGTGCTGGGTGCTCATTGCTCGGGGTGCTCGGTGAACAGTACTCAGGGTGCTGGGTGCTCAGTGCTCAGGGTGCTGGGTACTCAGTACTCAGGGTGCTGGGTGCTCAGTGCTCAGGGTGCTGGGTGCTCAGTGCTCGGGGTGCTGGGTGCTCAGTGCTCGGGGTCCTGGGTGCTCAGTGCTCGGGGTGCTGGGTGCTCAGTGCTCGGGGTGCTGTGTGCTCAGTGCTCGGGGTGCTGGGTGCTCAGTACTCAGGGTGCTGGGTGCTCAGTACTCAGGGTGTTCGGTGCTCAGTATTCAGGGTGCTCAGTGCTCAGTACTCAGGGTGCTGGGTGCCCAGTGCTCGGGGTGCTGGGTGCTCAGTACTCAGGGTGCTGGGTGCTCAGTACTCAGGGTGCTGGGTACTCAGTGCTCAGGGTGCTGGGTGCTCAGAACTCAGGGTGCTGGGTGCTCAGTGCTCAGGGTGCTCAGTGCTCAGTACTCAGCGTGCTTTGTGCTCAGTGCTCAGGGTGCTGGGTGCTCAGTACTCAGGGTGCTGGGTGCTCAGTACTCACGGTGCTGGGTGCTCAGTGCTCAGGGTGCTGGGTGCTCAGTACTCCGTGCTCAGGATGCTGGGTGCTCAGTGCTCAGGGTGCTCGGTGCTCAGTACTAAGTGCTCAGGGTGATGGGTGCTCAGTGCTCGGGGTGCTCGGTGCTCAGTGCTCAGGTTCCTGGGTGCTCAGTACTTAGGGTGCTGGGTGCTTAGTACTCAGGGTGCTCAGTGCTCAGTACACAGGGTGCTGGGTGCTCAGTGCTCGGGGTGCTGGGTGCTCAGTGCTCAGTACTCAGGGTGCTGGGTGCTCAGTGCTCGGGGTGCTGGGTGCTCAGTACTCAGCGTGCTGGGTGCTCAGTACTCAGGGTGCTGGGTGCTCAGTGCTCAGAGTGCTGGGTGCCCAGTGCTCAGGGTGCTATGTGCTCAGTGATCGGGGTGCTGGGTGCTCAGTGCTCAGGGTGCTGGCTGCTCAGTGCTCAGGGTGCTGGGTGCTCAGTGCTCATGGTGCTCGGTGCTCAATACTCAGTGCTCAGGGTGATGGGTGCTCAGTGCTCGGGGTGCTCGGTGCTCAGTGCTCAGGGTCCTGGGTGCTCAGTACTCAGGGTGCTGGGTGCTTAGTACTCAGGCTGCTCAGTGCTCAGTACACAGGGTGCTGGGTGCTCAGTGCTCGGGGTGCTGGGTGCTCAGTGCTCAGTACTCAGGGTGCTGGGTGCTCAGTGCTCGGGGTGCTGGGTGCTCAGTACTCAGCGTGCTGGGTGCTCAGTACTCAGGGTGCTGGGTGCTCAGTACTCAGGGTGCTGGGTGCTCAGTGCTCAGGGTATTGGGTGCTCAGTGCTCAGGGTGCTATGTGCTCTGTGATCGGGGTTCTGGGTGCTCAGTACTCAGGGTGCTCAGTGCTCGGGGAGCTCGGTGCTCAGTGCTCAGGGTGCTGGGTGCTCAGTACTCAGTGCTCAGGATGCTGGGTGCTCAGTGCTCAGGGGGCTGGGTGCTCAGTGCTCAGGGTGCTCAGTGTTCAGTGCTCAGTACTCAGGGTGCTGGGTGCTCAGTACTCAGGGTGCTGGGTGCTCAGTGCTCGGGGTGCCCGGTGCTCAGTGCTCGGGGTGCTGGGTGCTGTGTGCTCGGGGTGCTGGGTCCTCAGTGCTCAGGGTGCTGGGTGCTCAGTACTCAGGGTGCTGGGTCCTCAGTGCTCAGGGTGCTGGGTGCTCAGTACTCAGTGTGCTCAGTGCTCAGGGTGCTGGGTGCTCAGAACTCAGGGTGCTGGGTGCTCAGTACTCAGGGTGCTGGGTGCTCAGTACTCAGGGTGCTTGGTGCTCAGTACTCAGGGTGCTGGGTGCTCAGTGCTCAGGGTGCTCGGTGCTCAGTACTCATGGTGCTGGGTGCTCATTCTCGGGGTGCTGGGTGCTCAGTACTCAGGTTGCTCAGTACTCTGGGTGCTCGGTGCTCAGTACTCATGGTGCTGGGTGCTCAGTACTCAGGGTGCTCGGTGCTCAGTTCTCAGGGTGCTCGGTGCTCAGTGTTTGGGGTGCTGGGTGCTCAGTACTCAGGGTGCTGGGTGCTCAGTGCTCGGGGTGCTCGGTGCTCAGTACTCAGGGTGCTGTGTGCTCAGTACTCGGGGTGCTGGGTGCTCAGTGCTCAGGGTGCTGGGTGCTCAGTGCTCGGGGTGCTGGGTAATCAGTGCTCAGGGTGCTGGCTGCTCAGTGCTCAGGGTGCTGGGTGCTCAGTACTCAGGGTGCTCGGTGCTCAGTACTCAGGGTGCTCAGTGCTCAGTACTCAGCGTGCTGGGTGCTCAGTGCTCAGGGTCCTCGGTGCTCAGTACTCAGGGTGCTCAGTGCTCAGTACTCAGCGTGCTTTTTGCTCAGTGCTCAGGGTGCTGGGTGCTCAGTACTCAGGGTGCTGGGTGCTCAGTACTCACGGTGCTGGATGCTCAGTACTCGGGGTGCTGGGTGCTCATTACTCAGGGTGCTGGGTGCTCAGTGCTCTGGGTGCTCGGTGCTCAGTACTCTTGGTGCTGGGTGCTCAGTACTCAGGGTGCTGGGTGCTCAGTGCTCAGGGTGATCGGTGCTCAGTACTCAGCTTGCTCAGTACTCAGGGTGCTGGGTGCTCAGTACTCAGGGTGCTGGGTGCTCAGTGCTCTTGGTGCTGGGTGCTCAGTGCTCAGGGTGCTGGGTGCTCAGTGCTCGGTGTGCTGGGTACTCAGTGCTCAGGGTGCTCGGTGCTCAGTACGTTGTGTGCTCAGTGCTCAGGGTGCTGGGTGCTCAGTGCTCAGGGTGCTGGGTGCTCAGTGCTCAGGGTGCTGGGTGCTCAGTACTCAGGGTGCTGGGTGCTCAGTGCTCAGGGTGCTGAGTACTCAGTGCTCAGGGTGCTCGGTGGTCAGTACTCGGGGTGCTGGGAGCTCAGTGCTCGGGGTGCTGGGTGCTCAGTGCTCAGTACTCAGGGTGCTCAGTGCTCATTACTCAGCGTGCTTTGTGCTCAGTGCTCAGGGTGCTGGGTGCTCAGTACTCAGTGTGCTGGGTGCTCAGTACTCAGGGTGCTCGGGGCTCAGTACTCAGGGTGCTGGGTGCTCAGTACTCAGGGTGCTGGGTGCTCAGTACTCAGGGTGCTGGGTGCTCAGTACTCAGGGTGCTCGGGGCTCAGTACTCAGGGTGCTGGGTGCTCAGTACTCAGGGTGATCTGTTCTCAGTACTCAGGGTGCTGGGTGCTCAGTGCTCGGGGTGCTGGGTGCACAGTGCCCAGGGTGCTGGGTGCTCAGTGCTCAGGGTGCTCAGTATTCAGGGTGCTGTGTTTTCAGTGCTTAGGGTACTGGGTGCTCAGTACTCAGGGTGATTGGTGCACAGTACTCAGGGTGCTGGGTGCTCAGTACTCGGGGTGCTGGGTGCTCAGTACTCGGGGTGCTGGGTGCACAGTGCTCAGGGAGCTGGGTGCTCAGTGCTCGGGGTGCTGGGTGCTCAGTGCTCAGGCTGCTGGCTGCTCAGTACTCAGGGTGCTGGGTGCTCAGTACTCAGGGTGCTCAGTGCTCAGTACTCAGCGTGCTGGGTGCTCAGTCCTCAGGGTCCACGGTGCTCAGTACTCAGGGTGCTCAGTGCTCAGTACTCAGCGTGCTTTGTGCTCAGTGCTCAGGGTGCTGGATGCTCAGTACTCAGGGTGCTGGGTGCTCAGTACTCAGGGTGCTGGGTGCTCAGTACTCAGGGTGCTGGGTGCTCAGTGCTCGGGGTGCTCGGTGATCAGTACTAAGAGTGCTGGGTGCTCAGTGCCCAGGGTACTGGGTACTCAGTACTCAGGGTGCTGGGTGATCATTGCTCAGGGTGCTGGGTGCTCAGTGCTCAGGGTGCTGGGTGCTCAGTGCTCGGGGTGCTGGGTGCTCAGTGCTCAGGGTGCTGGGTGCTCAGTGCTCAGTGCTCAGGGTGCTGGGTGCTCAGTGCTCATGGTGCTGGGTGCTCAGTGCTCGGGGTGCTGGGTGCTCAGTGCTCAGGGTGCTGGGTGCTCAGTGCTCGGGGTGCTGGGTGCTCAGTACTCAGGGTGCTGGGTGCTCAGTACTCAGTGTGTTCGGTGCTCAGTACTCAGGGTGCTCAGTGCTCAGTACTCAGGGTGCTGGGTGCTCAGTGCTCGGGGGGCTAGGTGCTCAGTACTCGGGGTGCTGGGTGCTCAGTACTCAGGGTTCTGGGTGCTCAGTGCTCAGGGTGCTGGGTGCTCAGTACTCAGGGTGCTGGGTGCTCAGTGCTCAGGGTGCTGGGTGCTCAGTACTCAGGGGGCTGGGTGCTCAGTACTCAGGGTGCTGGGTGCTCAGTGCTCGGGGTGCTGGGTGCTCAGTGCTCGGTGTGCTGGGTGCTCAGTGCTCGGGGCGCTGGGTGCTCTGTGCTCGGGGTGCTCGGAGCTCAGTACTCAGGGTGCTGGGTGCTCAGTGCTCGGGGTGCTCGGTGCTCAGTACTCAGGGTGCTGGGTGCTTAGTGCTCGGGGTGCTCGGTGCTCAGTACGTTGGGTGCTCACTACTCAGGGTGCTGGGTGCTCAGTGCTCAGGGTGCTGGGTGCTTAGTGCTCAGGATGCTGCGTGCTCAGTGCTCAGGGTGCTGGGTGCTCAGTACTCAGGGTGCTGGGTGCACAGTGCTCGGGGTGCAGGTTTCTCAGTGCTCAGGGTGCTGGGTGCTCAGTGCTCAGGGTGCTGGGTGCTCAGTACTCGGGGTGCTGGGTGCTCAGTACTCAGGGTGCTGCGTGCTCAGTACTCAGGGTGCTGGGTGATCAGTACTCGTGTGCTGGGTGCTCAGTGCTCAGGGTGCTGGGTGCTCAGTGCTCGGGGTGCTGGGTGCTCAGTGCTCAGTACTCAGGGTGCTGGGTGCTCAGTGCTCGGGGTGCTGGGTTCTCAGTGCTCAGTACTCAGGGTGCTGGGTGCTCAGTGCTCAGGGTGCTGGGTGCTCAGTGCTCAGGGTGCTGGGTGCTCGGTGCTCAGGGTGCTGGGTACTCAGTGCTCAGGGAGCAGGGTACTCAGTGCTCGGGGTGCTGGGTGCTCAGTACTCAGTGTGCTGGGTGCTCAGTACTCAGGGTGCTCAGTGCTCAGTACTCAGGGTGCTCAGTGCTCAGTACTCAGGGTGCTCAGTGCTCAGTGTGCTGTGTGCTCAGTGCTCGGGGTGCTGGGTGCTCATTCCTCAGGGTGCTGGGTGCTCAGTGCTCAGGGTGCTCGGTGCTCAGTGCTCAGGGTGCTGGGTGCTCAGTACTCAGGGTGCTGGGTGCTCAGTGCTCGGGGTGCTGGGTGCTCAGTACTCAGGGTGCTGGGTGCTCAGTGCTCAGGGTGCTGGGTGCTCAGTGCTCAGGGTGCTCGGTGCTTAGTACTCAATGTGCTCGGTGCTCGGGGTGCTGGGTGCTCAGTGCTCGGGGTGCTGGGTGCTCAGTGCTCGGGGTGCTGGGTGCTCAGTGCTCGGGGTGCTGGGTGCTCAGTGCTCAGGGTGCTGGGTGCTCAGTGCTCGGGGAGCTGGGTGCTCAGTACTCGGGGTGCTCGGTGCTCAGTACTCAGGTTGCTGGGTGCTCAGTGCTCAGGGTGCTGGGTGCTCAGTACTCAGGGTGCTGGGTGCTCGGTGCTCAGTACGCTGGGTGCTCAGTACTCAGGGTGCTGGCTGCTGAGTACTCAGGGTGCTCGGTGCTCAGTACTCAGGGTGCTGGGTGCTCAGTGCCCGGGGTGCTGGGTGCTCATTAGTCAGGGTGCTGGGTGCTCAGTACTCAGGGTGCTCAGTGCTCGGGGTGCTGGGTGCTCAGTACTCAGGGTGCTGGGTGCTCAGTGCTCGGGGTGCTGGGTGCTCAGTGATCAGGGTGCTGGGTGCTCAGTACTCAGGGTGCTCAGTGCTCGGGGAGCTGGGTGCTCAGTACTCAGGGTGCTGGGTGCTCAGTACTCAGTGCTCGGGGTCCTGGGTGCTCCGTGCTCGGGGTGCTGTGTGCTCAGTGCTCTGGGTGCTTAGTGCTCAGTACTAAGGGTGCTGGGTGCTCAGTACTCAGGGTGCTCAGTGCTCGGGGTGCTGGGTGCTCAGTACTCAGGGTGCTGGGTGCTCAGTACTCAGGGTGCTGGGTGCTCATTCTCGGGGTGCTGGGTGCTCAGTGCTCGGTGTGCTGGGTGCTCAGTACTCAGGGTGCTGGGTGCTCAGTACTCAGGCTGCTGGGGGCTCAGTACTCAGGGTGCTGGGTGCTCAGTACTCAGGGTGCTCGTTTCTCAGTACTCACGGTGCTGGGAGCTCATTCTCGGGGTGCTGGGTGCTCAGTGCTCGGGGTGATGGGTGCTCAGTACTCATTGTGCTGGGGGCTCAGTACTCAGGGTGGTGGGTGCTCAGTACTCAGGGTGTTCTGTTCTCAGTACTCAGGGTGCTAGGTGCTCAGTGCTCGGGCTGCTGGGTGCACAGTGCTCAGGGTGCTGGGTGCTCAGTGCTCGGGGTGCTCAGTACTCAGGGTGCTGTGTGTTCAGTGCTCAGGGTACTGGGGGCTCAGTACTCAGGGTGCTTGGTGCTCAGTACTCAGGGTGCTGGTTGCTCAGTACTCGGGGTGCTGGGTGCTGAGTACTCGGGGTGCTGGGTGCAGAGTGCTCAGGGTGCTGGGTGCTCAGTGCTCAGGGTGCTGGGTGCTCAGTGCTCAGGGTGCTGGCTGCTCAGTGCTCAGGGTGCTGGGTGCTCAGTACTCAGGGTGCTCAGTGCTCAGTACTCAGCGTGCTGGGTGCTCAGTGCTCAGGGTCCTCGGTGCTCAGTACTCAGGGTGCTCAGTGCTCAGTACTCAGCGTGCTTTGTGCTCAGTGCTCAGGGTGCTGGGTGCTCAGTACTAAGGGTGCTGGGTGCTCAGTACTCAGCGTGCTTTGTGCTCAGTGCTCAGGGTGCTGGGTGCTCAGTACTAAGGGTGCTGGGTGCTCAGTACTCAGGGTGCTGGGTGCTCAGTACTCACGGTGCTGGGTGCTCAGTGCTCGGGGTGCTCGGTGATCAGTACTCAGGGTGCTGGGTGCTCAGTGCTCAGGGTGCTGGGTACTCAGTACTCAGGGTGCTGGCTGCTCAATGCTCAGGGTGCTGGGTGCTCAGTGCTCAGGGTGCTGTGTGCTCAGTGCTCGGGGTGCTGGGTGCTCAGTGCTCGTGGTGCTGGGTGCTCAGTGCTCAGGGTGATGGGTGCTCAGTGCTCGGGTTGCTGGGTGCTCAGTACTCAGGGTGCTGGGTGCTCAGTACTCAGGGTGTTCGGTGCTCAGTATTCAGGGTGCTCAGTGCTCAGTACTCAGGGTGCTGGGTGCTCATTGCTCGGGGTGCTGGGTACTCAGTGCTCAAGGTGCTGGCTGCTCAATGCTCAGGGTGCTGGGTGCTCAGTGCTCAGGGTGCTCAGTGCTCAGTACTCAGGGTGCTTTGTGCACAGTGCTCAGGGTGCTGGGTGCTCAGTACTCAGGGTGATGGGTGCTCAGTACTCACGGTGCTGGGTGCTCAGTGCTCAGGGTGCTGGGTGCTCAGTACTCAGTGCTCAGGATGCTGGGTGCTCAGTGCTCAGGGTGCTCGGTGCTCAGTACTCAGTGCTCAGGGTGATGGGTGCTCAGTGCTCGGGGTGCTCGGTGCTCAGTGCTCAGGGTCCTGGGTGCTCAGTACTCAGGGTGCTGGGTGCTTAGTACTCAGGGTGCTCAGTGCTCAGTACACAGGGTGCTGGGTGCTCAATTCTCAGGGTGCTGGGTGCTCAGTGCTCAGTACTCAGGGTGCTGGGTGCTCATTGCTCGGGGTGCTGGGTGCTCAGTACTCAGCGTGCTGGGTGCTCAGTACTCAGGGTGCTGGGTGCTCAGTGCTCAGAGTGCTGGGTGCTCAGTGCTCAGGGTGCTATGTGCTCAGTGATCGGGTTCCTGGGTGCTCAGTACTCAGGGTGCTGGGTGCTCAGTGCTCAGGGTGCTGGGTGCTCAATGCTCAGGGTGCTGGGTACTCAGTGCTCAGGGAGCAGGGTACTCAGTGCTCGGTGTGCTGGGTGCTCAGTGATCGGGTTGCTGGGTGCTCAGTACTCAGGGTGCTGGGTGCTCAGTGCTCAGGGTGCTGGGTGCTCAGTGCTCAGGGTGCTGGGTACTCAGTGCTCAGGGAGCAGGGTACTCAGTGCTCGGGGTGCTGGGTGCTCAGTACTCACAGTGCTGGGTGCTCAGTGCTCAGGGTGCTATGTGCTCAGTGATCGGGTTGCTGGGTGCTCAGTACTCAGGGTGCTGGCTACTCAGTGCTCAGGGTGCTGGGTGCTCAGTGCTCAGGGTGCTCGGTGCTCAGTACTCAGTGCTCAGGGTGATGTGTGCTCAGTGCTCGGGGTGCTCGGTGCTCAGTGCTCACGGTCCTGGGTGCTCAGTACTCAGGGTGCTGGGTGCTTAGTACTCAGGGTGCTCAGTGCTCAGTACACAGGGTGCTGGGTGCTCAGTGCTCGGGGTGCTGGGTGCTCAGTGCTCGGGGTGCTATGTGCTCAGTGCTCGCGTTGCTGGGTGCTCAGTGCTCGGGGTGCTCGGTGCTCAGTACTCAGGGTGCTGGGTGCTCAGTGCTCGAGGTGCTCAGTACTCACGGTGCTGTGTGTTCAGTGCTTAGGGTGCTAAGTGCTCAGTACTCAGGGTGCTCGTTGCTTAGTACTCAGGGTGCTGGGTGCTCAGTACTCCGGGTGCTGGGTGCTCAGTGCTCGGGGTTCTCGGTGCTCAGAGCTCAAGGTGCTGGGTGCTCAGTACTCAGGGTGCTCATTGCTCAGGGTGCTGGGTGCTCAGTGCTCAGGGTGCTCGGTGCTCGGGGCACTGGGTGCTCAGTGCTCGGGGTGCTCGGAGCTCAGTACTCAGGGTGCTGGGTGCTCAGTGCTTGGGGTGCTCGGTGCTCAGTACTCAGGGTGCTGGGTGCTCAGTGCTCGGGGTGCTCGGTGCTCAGTACGTTGGGTGCTCACTACTCAGGGTGCTGGGTGCTCAGTGCTCAGGGTGCTGGGTGCTCGGTGCTCAGAGTGCTGGGTGCTCAGTACTCAGGGTGCTGGGTGCTCAGTGCTCGGGGTGCTGGGTGCTCAGTACTCAGGGTGCTGGGTGCTCAGTACTCAGGGTGCTGGGTGCTCAGTACTCGGGTGCTGGGTGCTCAGTGCTCAGGGTGCTGGGTGCTCAGTGCTCAGTACTCAGGGTGCTGGGTGTTCAGTGCTCGGGGTGCTGGGTGCTCAGTGCTCAGTACTCAGGGTGCTGGGTGCTCAGTGCTCAGGGTGCTGGGTGCTCAGTGCTCAGAGTGCTGGGTGCTCAGTGCTCAGGGTGCTGGGTACTCAGTGCTCAGGGTGCTGGGTGCTCAGTACTCAGAGTGCTCAGTGCTCAGTACTCAGGGTGCTGGGTGCTCAGTGCTCAGGGTGCTGGGTGCTCAGTACTCAGGGTGCTGTGTGCTCAGTGCTCGGGGTGCTGGGTGCTCAGTGCTTAGAACTCAGGGTGCTGGGTGCTCAGTTGATGGAGGAAGGTCATTGGCTAATAAAGGCACTGCCCTGGCCCATTTTATTGGTTAGAGTATAGGTGGGAGGAGTAAATAGAACAAAATGCTGGGAGGAAGAGGAAGTGAGCAGAGACTCCACAGCTCTCTCGGGAGCATGACCTTCCTCCATCACTCAGTGCTCAGGGTGCTGTCTGCTCAGTGCTCAGGGTGCTGGGTGCTCAGTGCTCAGGGTGCTGGGTACTCAGTGCTCAGGGTGCTGGGTGCTCAGTACTCAGGGTGCTGGGTGCTCAGTACTCAGGGTGCTGGGTGCTCAGTGCTCTGTGTGCTGGGTGCTCATTGCTCGCGGTGCTGGGTGCTCAGTGCTCGGGGTGCTCGGTGCTCAGTACTCAGGGTGCTGGGTGCTCAGTGCTCGAGGTGCTCAGTACTCAGGGTGCTGTGTGTTCAGTGCTCAGGGTGCTGGGTGCTCAGTACTCAGGGTGCTGGGTGCTCAGTGCTCGGGGTGCTGGGTGCTCAGTGCTCAGGTTGCTGGGTGCTCAGTACTCAGGGTGCTGGGTGCTCAGTACTCGGGGTCCTGGGTGCTCAGTACTCAGGGTGCTGGGTGCTCAGTACTCGGGTGCTGGGTGCTCAGTGCTCAGGGTGCTGGGTGCTCAGGGCTCGGGGTGCTCGGTGCTCAGTGCTCAGTACTCAGGGTGCTGAGTGCTCAGTGCTCAGGGTGCTGTGTGCTCAGTGCTCAGGGTGCTGGGTGCTCAGTGCTCAGGGTGCTGGGTACTCAGTACTCAGGGTGCTGGGTGCTCAGTGCTCGGGGTGCTATGTGCTCAGTGCTCGCGGTGCTTGGAGCTCAGTGCTCGGGGTGCTGGGTGCTCAGTGCTCGGGGTGCTATGTGCTCAGTGCTCGCGGTGCTTGGTGCTCAGTGCTCGGGGTGCTCGGTGCTCAGTACTCAGGGTGCTGGGTGCTCAGTGCTCGAGGTGCTCAGTACTCAGGGTGCTGTGTGTTCAGTGCTCAGGGAGCTGGGTGCTCAGTACTCAGGGTGCTCGGTGCTTAGTACTCAGGGTGCTGGGTGCTCAGTACTCCGGGTGCTGGGTGCTCAGTGCTCGGGGTTCTCGGTGCTCAGTGCTCAAGGTGCTGGCTCCTCAGTACTCAGGGTGCTCATTGCTCAGGGTGCTGGGTGCTCAGTGCTCAGGGTGCTCGGTGCTCTTGGCACTGGGTGCTCAGTGCTCACGGTGCTCAGAGCTCAGTACTCAGGGTGCTGGGTGCTCAGTGCTCGGAGTGCTCGGTGCTCAGTACTCAGGGTGCTGGGTGCTCAGTGCTCGGGGTCCTGGGTGCTCAGTACTCAGGGTGCTGGGTGCTCAGTACTCAGGGTGCTGGGTGATCAGTACTCGGGTGCTTGGTGCTCAGTGCTCAGGGTGCTGGGTGCTCAGTGCTCGGGGTGCTGAGTGCTCAGTGCTAGGGGTGCTCGGTGCTCAGTGCTCAGGGTGATGGGTGCTCAGTGCTCGGGGTGCTCGGTGCTCAGTGCTCACGGTCCTGGGTGCTCAGTACTCAGGGTGCTGGGTGCTTAGTACTCAGGGTGCTCAGTGCTCAGTACACAGGGTGCTGGGTGCTCAGTGCTCGGGGTGCTGGGTGCTCAGTGCTCGGGGTGCTATGTGCTCAGTGCTCGCGTTGCTGGGTGCTCAGTGCTCGGGGTGCTCGGTGCTCAGTACTCAGGGTGCTGGGTGCTCAGTGCACGAGGTGCTCAGTACTCAGGGTGCTGTGTGTTCAGTGCTTAGGGTGCTAAGTGCTCAGTACTCAGGGTGCTCGTTGCTTAGTACTCAGGGTGCTGGGTGCTCAGTACTCCGGGTGCTGGGTGCTCAGTGCTCGGGGTTCTCGGTGCTCAGAGCTCAAGGTGCTGGGTGCTCAGTACTCAGGGTGCTCATTGCTCAGGGTGCTGGGTGCTCAGTGCTCAGGGTGCTCGGTGCTCGGGGCACTGGGTGCTCAGTGCTCGGGGTGCTCGGATCTCAGTACTCAGGGTGCTGGGTGCTCAGTGCTTGGGGTGCTCGGTGCTCAGTACTCAGGGTGCTGGGTGCTCAGTGCTCGGGGTGCTCGGTGCTCAGTACGTTGGGTGCTCACTACTCAGGGTGCTGGGTGCTCAGTGCTCAGGGTGCTGGGTGCTCGGTGCTCAGAGTGCTGGGTGCTCAGTACTCAGGGTGCTGGGTGCTCAGTGCTCGGGGTGCTGGGTGCTCAGTACTCAGGGTGCTGGGTGCTCAGTACTCAGGGTGCTGGGTGCTCAGTACTCGGGTGCTGGGTGCTCAGTGCTCAGGGTGCTGGGTGCTCAGTGCTCAGTACTCAGGGTGATGGGTGTTCAGTGCTCGGGGTGCTGGGTGCTCAGTGCTCAGTACTCAGGGTGCTGGGTGCTCAGTGCTCAGGGTGCTGGGTGCTCAGTGCTCAGAGTGCTGGGTGCTCAGTGCTCAGGGTGCTGTGTGCTCAGTGCTCAGGGTGCTGGGTGCTCAGTGCTCAGGGTGCTGGGTACTCAGTACTCAGGGTGCTGGGTGCTCAGTGCTCGGGGTGCTATGTGCTCAGTGCTCGCGGTGCTTGGTGCTCAGTGCTCGGGGTGCTCGGTGCTCAGTACTCAGGGTGCTGGGTGCTCAGTGCTCGAGGTGCTCAGTACTCAGGGTGCTGTGTGTTCAGTGCTCAGGGTGCTGGGTGCTCAGTACTCAGGGTGCTCGGTGCTTAGTACTCAGGGTGCTGGGTGCTCAGTACTCCGGGTGCTGGGTGCTCAGTGCTCGGGGTTCTCGGTGCTCAGTGCTCAAGGTGCTGGCTCCTCAGTACTCAGGGTGCTCATTGCTCAGGGTGCTGGGTGCTCAGTGCTCAGGGTGCTCGGTTCTCTTGGCACTGGGTGCTCAGTGCTCACGGTGCTCAGAGCTCAGTACTCAGGGTGCTGGGTGCTCAGTGCTCGGAGTGCTCGGTGCTCAGTACTCAGGGTGCTGGGTGCTCAGTGCTCGGGGTCCTGGGTGCTCAGTACTCAGGGTGCTGGGTGCTCAGTACTCAGGGTGCTGGGTGATCAGTACTCGGGTGCTTGGTGCTCAGTGCTCAGGGTGCTGGGTGCTCAGTGCTCGGGGTGCTGAGTGCTCAGTGCTAGGGGTGCTCGGTGCTCAGTGCTCAGGGTGATGGGTGCTCAGTGCTCGGGGTGCTCGGTGCTCAGTGCTCACGGTCCTGGGTGCTCAGTACTCAGGGTGCTGGGTGCTTAGTACTCAGGGTGCTCAGTGCTCAGTACACAGGGTGCTGGGTGCTCAGTGCTCGGGGTGCTGGGTGCTCAGTGCTCGGGGTGCTATGTGCTCAGTGCTCGCGTTGCTGGGTGCTCAGTGCTCGGGGTGCTCGGTGCTCAGTACTCAGGGTGCTGGGTGCTCAGTGCACGAGGTGCTCAGTACTCAGGGTGCTGTGTGTTCAGTGCTTAGGGTGCTAAGTGCTCAGTACTCAGGGTGCTCGTTGCTTAGTACTCAGGGTGCTGGGTGCTCAGTACTCCGGGTGCTGGGTGCTCAGTGCTCGGGGTTCTCGGTGCTCAGAGCTCAAGGTGCTGGGTGCTCAGTACTCAGGGTGCTCATTGCTCAGGGTGCTGGGTGCTCAGTGCTCAGGGTGCTCGGTGCTCGGGGCACTGGGTGCTCAGTGCTCGGGGTGCTCGGAGCTCAGTACTCAGGGTGCTGGGTGCTCAGTGCTTGGGGTGCTCGGTGCTCAGTACTCAGGGTGCTGGGTGCTCAGTGCTCGGGGTGCTCGGTGCTCAGTACGTTGGGTGCTCACTACTCAGGGTGCTGGGTGCTCAGTGCTCAGGGTGCTGGGTGCTCGGTGCTCAGAGTGCTGGGTGCTCAGTACTCAGGGTGCTGGGTGCTCAGTGCTCGGGGTGCTGGGTGCTCAGTACTCAGGGTGCTGGGTGCTCAGTACTCAGGGTGCTGGGTGCTCAGTACTCGGGTGCTGGGTGCTCAGTGCTCAGGGTGCTGGGTGCTCAGTGCTCAGTACTCAGGGTGCTGGGTGTTCAGTGCTCGGGGTGCTGGGTGCTCAGTGCTCAGTACTCAGGGTGCTGGGTGCTCAGTGCTCAGGGTGCTGGGTGCTCAGTGCTCAGAGTGCTGGGTGCTCAGTGCTCAGGGTGCTGGGTACTCAGTGCTCAGGGTGCTGGGTGCTCAGTACTCAGAGTGCTCAGTGCTCAGTACTCAGGGTGCTGGGTGCTCAGTGCTCAGGGTGCTGGGTGCTCAGTACTCAGGGTGCTGTGTGCTCAGTGCTCGGGGTGCTGGGTGCTCAGTGCTTAGAACTCAGGGTGCTGGGTGCTCAGTTGATGGAGGAAGGTCATTGGCTAATAAAGGCACTGCCCTGGCCCATTTTATTGGTTAGAGTATAGGTGGGAGGAGTAAATAGAACAAAATGCTGGGAGGAAGAGGAAGTGAGCAGAGACTCCACAGCTCTCTCGGGAGCATGACCTTCCTCCATCACTCAGTGCTCAGGGTGCTTTCTGCTCAGTGCTCAGGGTGCTGGGTGCTCAGTGCTCAGGGTGCTGGGTACTCAGTGCTCAGGGTGCTGGGTGCTCAGTACTCAGGGTGCTGGGTGCTCAGTACTCAGGGTCCTGGGTGCTCAGTGCTCTGTGTGCTGGGTGCTCATTGCTCGCGGTGCTGGGTGCTCAGTGCTCGGGGTGCTCGGTGCTCAGTACTCAGGGTGCTGGGTGCTCAGTGCTCGAGGTGCTCAGTACTCAGGGTGCTGTGTGTTCAGTGCTCAGGGTGCTGGGTGCTCAGTACTCAGGGTGCTGGGTGCTCAGTGCTCGGGGTGCTGGGTGCTCAGTGCTCAGGTTGCTGGGTGCTCAGTACTCAGGGTGCTGGGTGCTCAGTACTCGGGGTCCTGGGTGCTCAGTACTCAGGGTGCTGGGTGCTCAGTACTCGGGTGCTGGGTGCTCAGTGCTCAGGGTGCTGGGTGCTCAGTGCTCGGGGTGCTCGGTGCTCAGTGCTCAGTACTCAGGGTGCTGGGTGCTCAGTGCTCAGGGTGCTGTGTGCTCAGTGCTCAGGGTGCTGGGTGCTCAGTGCTCAGGGTGCTGGGTACTCAGTACTCAGGGTGCTGGGTGCTCAGTGCTCGGGGTGCTATGTGCTCAGTGCTCGCGGTGCTTGGAGCTCAGTGCTCGGGGTGCTGGGTGCTCAGTGCTCGGGGTGCTATGTGCTCAGTGCTCGCGGTGCTTGGTGCTCAGTGCTCGGGGTGCTCGGTGCTCAGTACTCAGGGTGCTGGGTGCTCAGTGCTCGAGGTGCTCAGTACTCAGGGTGCTGTGTGTTCAGTGCTCAGGGTGCTGGGTGCTCAGTACTCAGGGTGCTCGGTGCTTAGTACTCAGGGTGCTGGGTGCTCAGTACTCCGGGTGCTGTGTGCTCAGTGCTCGGGGTTCTCGGTGCTCAGTGCTCAAGGTGCTGGCTCCTCAGTACTCAGGGTGCTCATTGCTCAGGGTGCTGGGTGCTCAGTGCCCAGGGTGCTCGGTGCTCTTGGCACTGGGTGCTCAGTGCTCACGGTGCTCAGAGCTCAGTACTCAGGGTGCTGTGTGCTCAGTGCTCGGGGTGCTCGGTGCTCAGTTCTCAGGGTGCTGGGTGCTCAGTGCTCGGGGTCCTGGGTGCTCAGTACTCAGGGTGCTGGGTGCTCAGTACTCAGGGTGCTGGGTGATCAGTACTCGGGTGCTTGGTGCTCAGTGCTCAGGGTGCTGGGTGCTCAGTGCTCGGGGTGCTGAGTGCTCAGTGCTAGGGGTGCTCGGTGCTCAGTGCTCAAGGTGCTGGGTGCTCAGTACTCAGGGTGCTCATTGCTCAGGGTGCTGGGTGCTCAGTACTCAGGGTGCTGGGTGCTCATTGCTCAGGTTGCACGGTGCTCGGGGCGCTGGGTGCTCAGTGCTCGGGGTGCTCGGAGCTCAGTACTCAGGGTGCTGGGTGCTCAGTGCTCAGGGTGCTCGGTGCTCAGTACTCAGGGTGCTGGGTGCTCAGTGCTCGGGGTGCTGGGTGCTCAGTGCTCAGTACTCAGGGTGCTGGGTGCCCAGTGCTCACGGTGCTGTGTGCTCAGTGCTCAGGGTGCTGGGTGCTCAGTGCTCAGGGTGCTGGGTACTCAGTACTCAGGGTGCTGCGTGCTCAGTGCTCTTGGTGCTATGTACTCAGTGCTCGCGGTGCTGGGTGCTTAGTGCTCGGGGTGCTGGGTGCTCAGTGCTCGGGGTGCTATGTGCTCAGTGCTCGCGGTGCTGGGTGCTCAGTGCTCGGGGTGCTCGGTACTCAGTACTCAGGGTGCTGGGTGCTCAGTGCTCGAGGTGCTCAGTACTCAGGGTGCTGTGTGTTCAGTGCTCAGGGTGCTGGGTGCTCAGTGCTCAGGGTGCTGGGTGATCAGTACTCGGGTGCTTGGTGCTCAGTGCTCAGGGTGCTGGGTGCTCAGTGCTCGGGGTGCTGGGTGCTCAGTGCTAGGGTGCTCGGTGCTCAGTGCTCAAGGTGCTGGGTGCTCAGTACTCAGGGTGCTCATTGCTCAGGGTGCTGGGTGCTCAGTACTCAGGGTGCTGGGTGCTCATTGCTCAGGTTGCACGGTGCTCGGGGCGCTGGGTGCTCAGTGCTCGTGGTGCTCGGAGCTCAGTACTCAGGGTGCTGGGTGCTCAGTGCTCAGGGTGCTCGGTGCTCAGTACTCAGGGTGCTGGGTTCTCAGTGCTCGGGGTGCTGGGTGCTCAGTGCTCAGTACTCAGGGTGCTGGGTGCATAGTGCTCACGGTGCTGTGTGCTCAGTGCTCAGGGTGCTGGGTGCTCAGTGCTCAGGGTGCTGGGTACTCAGTACTCAGGGTGCTGCGTGCTCAGTGCTCGGGGTGCTATGTACTCAGTGCTCGCGGTGCTGGGTGCTTAGTGCTCGGGGTGCTGGGTGCTCAGTGCTCGGGGTGCTATGTGCTCAGTGCTCGCGGTGCTGGGTGCTCAGTGCTCGGGGTGCTCGGTGCTCAGTACTCAGGGTGCTGGGTGCTCAGTGCTTGAGGTGCTCAGTACTCAGGGTGCTGTGTGTTCAGTGCTCAGGGTGCTGGGTGCTCAGTACCCAGGGTTCTCGTTGCTTAGTACTCAGGGTGCTGGGTGCTCAGTACTCCAGGTGCTGGGTGCTCAGTGCTCGTTGTTCTCGGTGCTCAGTGCTCAAGGTCCTGGGTGCTCAGTACTCAGGGTGCTCATTGCTCAGGGTGCTGGGTGCTCAGTGCTCAGGGTGCTCGGTGCTCGGGGCACTGGGTGCTCAGTGCTCGGGGTGCTCGGAGCTCAGTACTCAGGGTGCTGGGTGCTCAGTGCTTGGGGTGCTCGGTGCTCAGTACTCAGGGTGCTGGGTGCTCAGTGCTCGGGGTGCTTGGTGCTCAGTACGTTGGGTGCTCACTACTCAGGGTGCTGGGTGCTCAGTGCTCAGGGTGCTGGGTGCTCGGTGCTCGGGGTGCTCGGTGATCAGTACTCAGGGTGCTGGGTGCTCAGTGCTCAGGGTGCTGGGTACTCAGTACTCAGGGTGCTGGCTGCTCAATGCTCAGGGTGCTGGGTGCTCAGTGCTCAGGGTGCTGTGTGCTCAGTGCTCGGGGTGCTGGGTGCTCAGTGCTCGTGGTGCTGGGTGCTCAGTGCTCAGGGTGATGGGTGCTCAGTGCTCGGGGTGCTGGGTGCTCAGTACTCAGGGTGCTGGGTGCTCAGTACTCAGGGTGTTCGGTGCTCAGTATTCAGGGTGCTCAGTGCTCAGTACTCAGGGTGCTGGGTGCTCAGTGCTCGGGGTGCTGGCTGCTCAGTACTCGGGGTGCTGGGTGCTCAGTACTCAGGGTGCTGGGTACTCAGTGCTCAGGGTGCTGGGTGCTCATTACTCAGGGTGCTGGGTGCTCAGTGCTCAGGGTGCTCAGTGCTCAGTACTCAGCGTGCTTTGTGCTCAGTGCTCAAGGTGCTGGGTGCTCAGTACTCAGGGTGCTGGGTGCTCAGTACTCACGGTGCTGGGTGCTCAGTGCTCAGGGTGCTGGGTGCTCAGTACTCAGTGCTCAGGATGCTGGGTGCTCAGTGCTCAGGGTGCTCGGTGCTCAGTACTCAGTGCTCAGGGTGATGGGTGCTCAGTGCTCGGGGTGCTCGGTGCTCAGTGCTCAGGGTCCTGGGTGCTCAGTACTCAGGGTGCTGGGTGCTTAGTACTCAGGGTGCTCAGTGCTCAGTACACAGGGTGCTGGGTGCTCAGTTCTCGGGGTGCTGGGTGCTCAGTGCTCAGTACTCAGGGTGCTGGGTGCTCAGTGCTCGGGGTGCTGGGTGCTCAGTACTCAGCGTGCTGGGTGCTCAGTACTCAGGGTGCTGGGTGCTCAGTGCTCAGAGTGCTGGGTGCTCAGTGCTCAGGGTGCTATGTGCTCAGTGATCGGGTTGCTGGGTGCTCAGTACTCAGGGTGCTGGCTGCTCAGTGCTCAGGGTGCTGGGTGCTCAGTGCTCAGGGTGCTCGGTGCTCAGTACTCAGTGCTCAGGGTGATGGGTGCTCAGTGCTCGGGGTGCTCGGTGCTCAGTGCTCAGGGTCCTGGGTGCTCAGTACTCAGGGTGCTGGGTGCTTAGTACTCAGGGTGCTCAGTGCTCAGTACACAGGGTGCTGGGTGCTCAGTGCTCGGGGTGCTGGGTGCTCAGTGCTCGGGGTGCTATGTGCTCAGTGCTCGCGGTGCTGGGTGCTCAGTGCTCGGGGTGCTCGGTGCTCAGGACTCAGGGTGCTGGGTGCTCAGTGCTCGAGGTGCTCAGTACTCAGGGTGCTGTGTGTTCAGTGCTTAGGGTGCTGGGTGCTCAGTATTCAGGGTGCTCGTTGCTTAGTACTCAGGGTGCTGGGTGCTCAGTACTCCGGGTGCTGGGTGCTCAGTGCTCGGGGTTCTCGGTGCTCAGAGCTCAAGGTGCTGGGTGCTCAGTACTCAGGGTGCTCATTGCTCAGGGTGCTGGGTGCTCAGTGCTCAGGGTGCTTGGTGCTCGGGGCACTGGGTGCTCAGTGCTCGGGGTGCTCGGAGCTCAGTACTCAGGGTGCTGGGTGCTCAGTGCTTGGGGTGCTCGGTGCTCAGTACACAGGGTGCTGGGTGCTCAGTGTTCGGGGTGCTCGGTGCTCAGTACGTTGGGTGCTCACTACTCAGGGTGCCTGGTGCTCAGTGCTCAGGGTGCTGGGTGCTCGGTGCTCAGGGTGCTGGGTGCTCAGTACTCAGGGTGCTGGGTGCTCAGTGCTCGGGGTGCTGGGTGCTCAGTACTCAGGGTGCTGGGTGCTCAGTACTCAGGGTGCTGGGTGCTCAGTACTCGGGCGCTGGGTGCTCAGTGCTCAGGGTGCTGGGTGCTCAGTGCTCAGTACTCAGGGTTCTGGGTGTTCAGTGCTCGGGGTGCTGGGTGCTCAGTGCTCAGTACTCAGGGTGCTGGTTGCTCAGTGCTCAGGGTGCTGGGTGCTCAGTGCTCAGGGTGCTGGGTGCTCAGTGCTCAGGGTGCTGGGTACTCAGTGCTCAGGGTGCTGGGTGCTCAGTACTCAGGGTGCTCAGTGCTCAGTACTCAGGGTGCTGGGTGCTCAGCGCTCAGGGTGCTGGGTGCTCAGTACTCAGGGTGCTGGGTGCTCAGTGCTCGGGGTGCTGGGTGCTCAGTGCTTAGAACTCAGGGTGCTGGGTGCTCAGTGCTCAGGGTGCTGTCTGCTCAGTGCTCAGGGTGCTGGGTGCTCAGTGCTCAGGGTGCTGGGTACTCAGTGCTCAGGGCGCTGGGTGCTCAGTAATCAGGGTGCTGGGTGCTCAGTACTCAGGGTGCTGGGTGCTCAGTGCTCGGTGTGCTGGGTGCTCATTGCTCGCGGTGCTGGGTGCTCAGTGCTCGGGGTGCTCGGTGCTCAGTACTCAGGGTGCTGGGTGCTCAGTGCTCGAGGTGCTCAGTACTCAGGGTGCTGTGTGTTCAGTGCTCAGGGCGCTGGGTGCTCAGTACTCAGGGTGCTGGGTGCTCAGTGCTCGGGGTGCTGGGTGCTCAGTTCTCAGGGTGCTGGGTGCTCAGTACTCAGGGTGCTGGGTGCTCAGTACTCAGGGTGCTGGGTGCTCAGTACTCGGGGTCCTGGGTGCTCAGTACTCAGGGGGCTGGGTGCTCAGTACTCGGGTGCTGGGTGCTCAGTACTCAGGGTGCTGGGTGCTCAGTACTCGGGGTCCTGGGTGCTCAGTACTCAGGGGGCTGGGTGCTCAGTACTCGGGGGCTGGGTGCTCAGTACTCTGGTGCTGGGTGCTCAGTACTCAGGGTGCTGGGTGCTCAATGCTCGGGGTGCTGGGTGCTCAGTGCTCAGTACTCAGGGTGCTGGGTGCTCAGTGCTCAGGGTGCTGTGTGCTCAGTGCTCAGGGTGCTGGGTGCTCAGTGCTCAGGGTGCTGGGTGCTCAGTGCTCTGGGTGCTGGGTGCTCAGTGCTCGGGGTGCTGGGTGCTCAGTGCTCAGGGTGCTGGGTGCTCAGTACTCAGTGCTCAGGATGCTGGGTGCTCAGTGCTCAGGGTGCTCGGTGCTCAGTACTCAGTGCTCAGGGTGATGGGTGCTCAGTGCTCGGGGTGCTCGGTGCTCAGTGCTCAGGGTCCTGGGTGCTCAGTACTCAGGGTGCTGGGTGCTTAGTACTCAGGGTGCTCAGTGCTCAGTACACAGGGTGCTGGGTGCTCAGTTCTCGGGGTGCTGGGTGCTCAGTGCTCAGTACTCAGGGTGCTGGGTGCTCAGTGCTCGGGGTGCTGGGTGCTCAGTACTCAGCGTGCTGGGTGCTCAGTACTCAGGGTGCTGGGTGCTCAGTGCTCAGAGTGCTGGATGCTCAGTGCTCAGGGTGCTATGTGCTCAGTGATCGGGTTGCTGGGTGCTCAGTACTCAGGGTGCTGGCTGCTCAGTGCTCAGGGTGCTGGGTGCTCAGTGCTCAGGGTGCTCGGTGCTCAGTACTCAGTGCTCAGGGTGATGGGTGCTCAGTGCTCGGCTTGCTCGGTGCTCAGTGCTCAGGGTCCTGGGTGCTCAGTACTCAGGGTGCTGGGTGCTTAGTACTCAGGGTGCTCAGTGCTCAGTACACAGGGTGCTGGGTGCTCAGTGCTCGGGGTGCTGGGTGCTCAGTGCTCGGGGTGCTATGTGCTCAGTGCTCGCGGTGCTGGGTGCTCAGTGCTCGGGGTGCTCGGTGCTCAGGACTCAGGGTGCTGGGTGCTCAGTGCTCGAGGTGCTCAGTACTCAGGGTGCTGTGTGTTCAGTGCTTAGGGTGCTGGGTGCTCAGTATTCAGGGTGCTCGTTGCTTAGTACTCAGGGTGCTGGGTGCTCAGTACTCCGGGTGCTGGGTGCTCAGTGCTCGGGGTTCTCGGTGCTCAGAGCTCAAGGTGCTGGGTGCTCAGTACTCAGGGTGCTCATTGCTCAGGGTGCTGGGTGCTCAGTGCTCAGGGTGCTTGGTGCTCGGGGCACTGGGTGCTCAGTGCTCGGGGTGCTCGGAGCTCAGTACTCAGGGTGCTGGGTGCTCAGTGCTTGGGGTGCTCGGTGCTCAGTACTCAGGGTGCTGGGTGCTCAGTGCTCGGGGTGCTCGGTGCTCAGTACGTTGGGTGCTCACTACTCAGGGTGCCTGGTGCTCAGTGCTCAGGGTGCTGGGTGCTCGGTGCTCAGGGTGCTGGGTGCTCAGTACTCAGGGTGCTGGGTGCTCAGTGCTCGGGGTGCTGGGTGCTCAGTACTCAGGGTGCTGGGTGCTCAGTACTCAGGGTGCTGGGTGCTCAGTACTCGGGCGCTGGGTGCTCAGTGCTCAGGGTGCTGGGTGCTCAGTGCTCAGTACTCAGGGTGCTGGGTGTTCAGTGCTCGGGGTGCTGGGTGCTCAGTGCTCAGTACTCAGGGTGCTGGGTGCTCAGTGCTCAGGGTGCTGGGTGCTCAGTGCTCAGGGTGCTGGGTGCTCAGTGCTCAGGGTGCTGGGTACTCAGTGCTCTGGGTGCTGGGTGCTCAGTACTCAGGGTGCTCAGTGCTCAGTACTCAGGGTGCTGGGTGCTCAGCGCTCAGGGTGCTGGGTGCTCAGTACTCAGGGTGCTGGGTGCTCAGTGCTCGGGGTGCTGGGTGCTCAGTGCTTAGAACTCAGGGTGCTGGGTGCTCAGTGCTCAGGGTGCTGTCTGCTCAGTACTCAGGGTGCTGGGTCCTCAGTACTCAGGGTCCTGGGTGCTCAGTACTCGGGTGCTGGGTGCTCAGTGCTCAGGGTGCTGGGTGCTCAGTGCTCGGGGTGCTGGGTGCTCAGTACTCAGGGTGCTGGGTGCTCAGTACTCAGGGTCCTGGGTGCTCAGTACTCGGGTGCTGGGTGCTCAGTACTCAGGGTGCTGGGTGTTCAGTGCTCGGGGTGCTGGGTGCTCAGTGCTCAGTACTCAGGGTGCTGGGTGCTCAGTGCTCAGGGTGCTGGGTGCTCAGTGCTCAGGGTGCTGGGTGCTCAGTACTCAGGGTGCTCAGGGCTCAGTACTCGGGGTGCTGGGTGCTCAGTGCTCAGGGTGCTCAGTGGTCAGTACTCGGGGTGCTGTGTGCTGAGTGCTCAGGGTGCTCAGTGCTCAGTGCTCGGGGTGCCGGGTGCTCAGTGCTCGGGGCGCTGGGTGCTCAGTGCTCGGGGTGCTGGGTGCTCAGTACTCAGGGTGCTGGGTGCTCAGTGCTCAGGGTGCTCAGTGCTCAATACTCAGTGCTCAGGGTGCTGGGTGTTCAGTACTGAGGGTGCTGGCTGCTCAGTACTCAGGGTGCTGGGTGCTCAGTGCTCAGGGTGCTGGGTGCTCAGTGCTCGGGGTGCTCAGTACTCAGGGTGCTGTGTGTTCAGTGCTCAGGGTACTGGGTGCTCAGTACTCAGGGTGATCTGTGCTTAGTACTCAGGGTGCTGGGTGCTCAGTACTCCGGGTGCTGGGTGCTCAGTGCTCGGGGTGCTCGGAGCTCAGTACTCAGGGTGATGGGTGCTCAGTTCTCGGGGTGATCGGTGCTCAGTACTCAGAGTGCTGGGTGCTCAGTGCTCGGGGTGCTCGGTGGTCAGTACGTTGGGTGCTCACTACTCAGGGTGCTGGGTGCTCAGTGCTCAGTGTGCTGGGTGCTCAGTGCTCAGGGTGCTGGGTGCTCAGTGATCAGGGTGCTGGGTGCTCAGTACTCAGGGTGCTCAGGGCTCAGTACTCGGGGTGCTGGGTGCTCAGTGCTCAGGGTGCTCAGTGGTCAGTACTCGGGGTGCTGTGTGCTGAGTGCTCAGGGTGCTCAGTGCTCAGTGCTCGGGGTGCCGGGTGCTCAGTGCTCGGGGCGCTGGGCGCTCAGTGCTCAGGGTGCTCAGTGCTCAGTACTCAGTGCTCATTGTGCTGGATGTTCAGTACTCAGGGTGCTGGGTGCTCAGTGCTCGGGGTGCTCATTACTCAGGGTGCTGGGTGCTCAGTGCTCAGGGTGCTCAGTGCTCAGTACTCAGTGCTCAGGGTGCTGGATGTTCAGTACTCAGGGTGCTGGGTGCTCAGTGCTCGGGGTGCTCATTACTCAGGGTGCTGGGTGCTCAGTGCTCAGTACTCGGGTGCTGGGTGCTCAGTGTTCGTTGTGCTGGGTGCTCAGTGCTCAGTACTCAGGGTGCTGGGTGCTCAGTGCTCGTTGTGCTGGGTGCTCAGTGCTCAGTACTCAGGGTGCTGGGTGCTCAGTGCTCAGGGTGCTGTGTGCTCAGTGCTCAGGGTGCTGGGTGCTCAGTGCTCAGGGTGCTGGGTACTCAGTGCTCAGGGTGCTGGGTGCTCAGTGCTCGGGTTTCTCGGTGCTCAGTGCTCAAGGTGCTGGGTGCTCATTACTCAGGGTGCTCATTGCTCAGGGTGCTGGGTGCTCAGTGCTCAGGGTGCTCGGTGCTCGGGGCACTGGGTGCTCAGTGCTCAGGGTACTGGGTGCTCAGTACTCAGGGTGATCGGTGCTTAGTACTCAGGGTGCTGGGTGCTCAGTACTCCGGGTGCTGGGTGCTCAGTGCTCGGGGTGCTCGGAGCTCACTACTCAGGGTGCTGGGTGCTCAGTGCTCAGTGTGCTGGGTGCTCAGTGCTCAGGGTGCTGGGTGCTCAGTGCTTAGGGTGCTGGGTGCTCAGTATTCAGGGTGCTGGGTGCTCAGTGCTCGGGGTGCTGGGTGCTCAGTGCTCAGGGTGCTGGGTGCTCAGTACTTAGGGTGCTGGGTGCTCAGTACTCGGGATGCTGGGTGCTCAGTGCTCGTTGTGCTGGGTGCTCAGTGCTCAGTACTCAGGGTGCTGGGTGCTCAGTGCTCGTTGTGCTGGGTGCTCAGTGCTCAGTACTCAGGGTGCTGGGTGCTCAGTGCTCAGTACTCAGGGTGCTGGGTGCTCAGTACTCGGGTGCTGGGTGCTCAGTGCTCGTTGTGCTGGGTGCTCAGTGCTCAGTACTCAGGGTGCTGGGTGCTCAGTGCTCGTTGTGCTGGGTGCTCAGTGCTCAGTACTCAGGGTGCTGGGTGCTCAGTGCTCAGGGTGCTGTGTGCTCAGTGCTCAGGGTGCTGGGTGCTCAGTGCTCAGGGTGCTGGGTACTCAGTGCTCAGGGTGCTGGGTGCTCAGTGCTCGGGTTTCTCGGTGCTCAGTGCTCAAGGTGCTGGGTGCTCAGTACTCAGGGTGCTCATTGCTCAGGGTGCTGGGTGCTCAGTGCTCAGGGTGCTCAGTGCTCGGGGCACTGGGTGCTCAGTGCTCAAGGTGCTCAGAGCTCAGTACTCAGGGTGCTGGGTGCTCAGTGCTCGGGGTGCTCGGTGCTCAGTACTCAGGGTGCTGGGTGCTCAGTGCTCGGGGTGCTCGGTGCTCAGTACGTTGGGTGCTCACTACTCAGGGTACTGGGTGCTCAGTGCTCAGGGTGCTGTGTGCTCGGTGCTCGGGGTGCTGGGTGCTCAGTACTCAGGGTGCTGGGTGCTCAGTACTCAGGGTGCTGGGTGCTCAGTACTCGGGCGCTGGGTGCTCAGTGCTCAGGGTGCTGGGTGCTCAGTGCTCAGTACACAGGGTGCTGGGTGCTCAGTGCTCGTTGTGCTGGGTGCTCAGTGCTCAGTACTCAGGGTGCTGGGTGCTCAGTGCTCAGGGTGCTGTGTGCTCAGTGCTCAGGGTGCTGGGTGCTCAGTGCTCAGGGTGCTGGGTACTCAGTGCTCAGGTTGCTGGGTGCTCAGTGCTCGGGTTTCTCGGTGCTCAGTGCTCAAGGTGCTGGGTGCTCATTACTCAGGGTGCTCATTGCTCAGGGTGCTGGGTGCTCATTGCTCAGGGTGCTCGGTGCTCGGGGCACTGGGTGCTCAGTGCTCAGGGTACTGGGTGCTCAGTACTCAGGGTGATCGGTGCTTATTACTCAGGGTGCTGGGTGCTCAGTACTCCGGGTGCTGGGTGCTCAGTGCTCGGGGTGCTCGGAGCTCACTACTCAGGGTGCTGGGTGCTCAGTGCTCAGTGTGCTGGGTGCTCAGTGCTCAGGGTGCTGGGTGCTCAGTGCTCAGGGTGCTGGGTGCTCAGTATTCAGGGTGCTGGGTGCTCAGTGCTCGGGGTGCTGGGTGCTCAGTGCTCAGGGTGCTGGGTGCTCAGTACTCAGGGTGCTGGGTGCTCAGTACTCGGGATGCTGGGTGCTCAGTGCTCGTTGTGCTGGGTGCTCAGTGCTCAGTACTCAGGGTGCTGGGTGCTCAGTGCTCGTTGTGCTGGGTGCTCAGTGCTCAGTACTCAGGGTGCTGGGTGCTCAGTACTCAGGGTGCTGGGTGCTCAGTACTCGGGTGCTGGGTGCTCAGTGCTCGTTGTGCTGGGTGCTCAGTGCTCAGTACTCAGGGTGCTGGGTGCTCAGTGCTCATTGTGCTGGGTGCTCAGTGCTCAGTACTCAGGGTGCTGGGTGCTCAGTGCTCAGGGTGCTGTGTGCTCAGTGCTCAGGGAGCTGGGTGCTCAGTGCTCAGGGTGCTGGGTACTCAGTGCTCAGGGTGCTGGGTGCTCAGTGCTCGGGTTTCTCGGTGCTCAGTGCTCAAGGTGCTGGGTGCTCAGTACTCAGGGTGCTCATTGCTCAGGGTGCTGGGTGCTCAGTGCTCAGGGTGCTCAGTGCTCGGGGCACTGGGTGCTCAGTGCTCAGGGTGCTCAGAGCTCAGTACTCAGGGTGCTGGGTGCTCAGTGCTCGGGGTGCTCGGTGCTCAGTACTCAGGGTGCTGGGTGCTCAGTGCTCGGGGTGCTCGGTGCTCAGTACGTTGGGTGCTCACTACTCAGGGTACTGGGTGCTCAGTGCTCAGGGTGCTGGGTGCTCGGTGCTCGGGGTGCTGGGTGCTCAGTACTCAGGGTACTGGGTGCTCAGTGCTCAGGGTGCTGGGTGCTCAGTGCTCGGGGTGCTGGGTGCTCAGTACTCAGGGTGCTGGGTGCTCAGTACTCAGGGTGCTGGGTGCTCAGTACTCGTGCGCTGGGTGCTCAGTGCTCAGGGTGCTGGGTGCTCAGTGCTCGTTGTGCTGGGTGCTCAGTGCTCAGTACTCAGGGTGCTGGGTGCTCAGTGCTCGTTGTGCTGGGTGCTCAGTGCTCAGTACTCAGGGTGCTGGGTGCTCAGTGCTCAGGGTGCTGTGTGCTCAGTGCTCAGGGTGCTGGGTGCTCAGTGCTCAGGGTGCTGGGTACTCAGTGCTCAGGGTGCTGGGTGCTCAGTGCTCAGTACTCAGGGTGCTGGGTGCTCAGTGCTCAGTACTCAGGGTGCTGGGTGCTCAGTACTCGGGTGCTGGGTGCTCAGTGCTCGTTGTGCTGGGTGCTCAGTGCTCAGTACTCAGGGTGCTGGGTGCTCAGTGCTCGTTGTGCTGGGTGCTCAGTGCTCAGTACTCAGGGTGCTGGGTGCTCAGTGCTCAGGGTGCTGTGTGCTCAGTGCTCAGGGTGCTGGGTGCTCAGTGCTCAGGGTGCTGGGTACTCAGTGCTCAGGGTGCTGGGTGCTCAGTGCTCGGGTTTCTCGGTGCTCAGTGCTCAAGGTGCTGGGTGCTCAGTACTCAGGGTGCTCATTGCTCAGGGTGCTGGGTGCTCAGTGCTCAGGGTGCTCAGTGCTCGGGGCACTGGGTGCTCAGTGCTCAGGGTGCTCAGAGCTCAGTACTCAGGGTGCTGGGTGCTCAGTGCTCGGGGTGCTCGGTGCTCAGTACTCAGGGTGCTGGGTGCTCAGTGCTCGGGGTGCTCGGTGCTCAGTACGTTGGGTGCTCACTACTCAGGGTACTGGGTGCTCAGTGCTCAGGGTGCTGTGTGCTCGGTGCTCGGGGTGCTGGGTGCTCAGTACTCAGGGTGCTGGGTGCTCAGTACTCAGGGTGCTGGGTGCTCAGTACTCGGGCGCTGGGTGCTCAGTGCTCAGGGTGCTGGGTGCTCAGTGCTCAGTACACAGGGTGCTGGGTGTTCAGTGCTCGGGGTGCTGGGTGCTCAGTGCTCAGTACTCAGGGTGCTGGGTGCTCAGTGCTCAGGGTGCTGGGTGCTCAGTGCTCAGGGTGCTGGGTGCTCAGTGCTCAGGGTGCTGGGTACTCAGTGCTCAGGGTGCTGGGTGCTCAGTACTCAGGGTGCTCAGTGCTCAGTACTCAGGGTGCTGGGTGCTCAGTGCTCAGGGTGCTGTGTGCTCAGTGCTCAGGGTGCTGGGTGCTCAGTGCTCAGGGTGCTGGGTGCTCAGTGCTCTGGGTGCTGGGTGCTTAGTACTCAGGGTGCTGGGTGCTCAATGCTCGGGGTGCTGGGTGCTCAGTGCTCAGTACTCAGGGTGCTGGGTGCTCAGTGCTCAGGGTGCTGTGTGCTCAGTGCTCAGGGTGCTGGGTGCTCAGTGCTCAGGGTGCTGGGTGCTCAGTGCTCTGGGTGCTGGGTGCTCAGTGCTCGGGGTGCTGGGTGCTCAGTGCTCAGTGTGCTGGGTGCTCAGTACTCAGGGTGCTCAGTGCTCAGGGTGCTGGGTGCTCAGTGCTCGAGGTGCTCAGTACTCAGTACTCGGGGTTCTGTGTGCTCAGTGCTCAGGGTGCTCAGTGCTCAGTACTCGGGGTGCTCAGTGCTCAGTACTCGGGGTTCTGGGTGCTCAGTGCTCAGGGTGCTCAGTGCTCAGTACTCAGGGTGCTGTGTGCTCAGTGCTCAGGGTGCTCAGTGCTCAGTGCTCGGGGTGCTGGGTGCTCAATGCTCGGGGTGCTGGGTGCTCAGTGCTCAGTACTCAGGGTGCTGGGTGCTCAGTGCTCAGGGTGCTGTGTGCTCAGTGCTCAGGGTGCTGGGTGCTCAGTGCTCAGGGTGCTGGGTACTCAGTGCTCAGGGTGCTGGGTGCTCGGTGCTCAGGGTGCTGGGTGCTCAGTACTCAGGGTGCTGGGTGCTCAGTGCTCGGGGTGCTGGGTGCTCAGTACTCAGGGTGCTGGGTGCTCAGTGCTCGGGGTGCTCATTACTCAGGGTGCTGGGTGCTCAGTGCTCAGTACTCGGGTGCTGGGTGCTCAGTGCTCGTTGTGCTGGGTGCTCAGTGCTCAGTACTCAGGGTGCTGGGTGCTCAGTGCTCGTTGTGCTGGGTGCTCAGTGCTCAGTACTCAGGGTGCTGGGTGCTCAGTGCTCAGGGTGCTGTGTGCTCAGTGCTCAGGGTGCTGGGTGCTCAGTGCTCAGGGTGCTGGGTACTCAGTGCTCAGGTTGCTGGGTGCTCAGTGCTCGGGTTTCTCGGTGCTCAGTGCTCAAGGTGCTGGGTGCTCATTACTCAGGGTGCTCATTGCTCAGGGTGCTGGGTGCTCATTGCTCAGGGTGCTCGGTGCTCGGGGCACTGGGTGCTCAGTGCTCAGGGTACTGGGTGCTCAGTACTCAGGGTGATCGGTGCTTATTACTCAGGGTGCTGGGTGCTCAGTACTCCGGGTGCTGGGTGCTCAGTGCTCGGGGTGCTCGGAGCTCACTACTCAGGGTGCTGGGTGCTCAGTGCTCAGTGTGCTGGGTGCTCAGTGCTCAGGGTGCTGGGTGCTCAGTGCTCAGGGTGCTGGGTGCTCAGTATTCAGGGTGCTGGGTGCTCAGTGCTCGGGGTGCTGGGTGCTCAGTGCTCAGGGTGCTGGGTGCTCAGTACTCAGGGTGCTGGGTGCTCAGTACTCGGGATGCTGGGTGCTCAGTGCTCGTTGTGCTGGGTGCTCAGTGCTCAGTACTCAGGGTGCTGGGTGCTCAGTGCTCGTTGTGCTGGGTGCTCAGTGCTCAGTACTCAGGGTGCTGGGTGCTCAGTACTCAGGGTGCTGGGTGCTCAGTACTCGGGTGCTGGGTGCTCAGTGCTCGTTGTGCTGGGTGCTCATTGCTCAGTACTCAGGGTGCTGGGTGCTCAGTGCTCATTGTGCTGGGTGCTCAGTGCTCAGTACTCAGGGTGCTGGGTGCTCAGTGCTCAGGGTGCTGTGTGCTCAGTGCTCAGGGAGCTGGGTGCTCAGTGCTCAGGGTGCTGGGTACTCAGTGCTCAGGGTGCTGGGTGCTCAGTGCTCGGGTTTCTCGGTGCTCAGTGCTCAAGGTGCTGGGTGCTCAGTACTCAGGGTGCTCATTGCTCAGGGTGCTGGGTGCTCAGTGCTCAGGGTGCTCAGTGCTCGGGGCACTGGGTGCTCAGTGCTCAGGGTGCTCAGAGCTCAGTACTCAGGGTGCTGGGTGCTCAGTGCTCGGGGTGCTCGGTGCTCAGTACTCAGGGTGCTGGGTGCTCAGTGCTCGGGGTGCTCGGTGCTCAGTACGTTGGGTGCTCACTACTCAGGGTACTGGGTGCTCAGTGCTCAGGGTGCTGGGTGCACGGTGCTCGGGGTGCTGGGTGCTCAGTACTCAGGGTACTGGGTGCTCAGTGCTCAGGGTGCTGGGTGCTCAGTGCTCGGGGTGCTGGGTGCTCAGTACTCAGGGTGCTGGGTGCTCAGTACTCAGGGTGCTGGGTGCTCAGTACTCGTGCGCTGGGTGCTCAGTGCTCAGGGTGCTGGGTGCTCAGTGCTCAGTACTCAGGGTGCTGGGTGTTCAGTGCTCGGGGTGCTGGGTGCTCAGTGCTCAGTACTCAGGGTGCTGGGTGCTCAGTGCTCAGGGTGCTGGGTGCTCAGTGCTCAGGGTGCTGGGTGCTCAGTGCTCAGGGTGCTGGGTACTCAGTGCTCAGGGTGCTGGGTGCTCAGTACTCAGGGTGCTCAGTGCTCAGTACTCAGGGTGCTGGGTGCTCAGTGCTCAGGGTGCTGTGTGCTCAGTGCTCAGGGTGCTGGGTGCTCAGTGCTCAGGGTGCTGGGTGCTCAGTGCTCTGGGTGCTGGGTGCTCAGTACTCAGGGTGCTGGGTGCTCAATGCTCGGGGTGCTGGGTGCTCAGTGCTCAGTACTCAGGGTGCTGGGTGCTCAGTGCTCAGGGTGCTGTGTGCTCAGTGCTCAGGGTGCTGGGTGCTCAGTGCTCAGGGTGCTGGGTGCTCAGTGCTCTGGGTGCTGGGTGCTCAGTGCTCGGGGTGCTGGATGCTCAGTGCTCAGTGTGCTGGGTGCTCAGTACTCAGGGTGCTCAGTGCTCAGGGTGCTGGGTGCTCAGTGCTCGAGGTGCTCAGTACTCAGTACTCGGGGTTCTGTGTGCTCAGTGCTCAGGGTGCTCAGTGCTCAGTACTCGGGGGGCTCAGTGCTCAGTACTCGGCGTTCTGGGTGCTCAGTGCTCAGGGTGCTCAGTGCTCAGTACTCGGGGTGCTGTGTGCTCAGTGCTCAGGGTGCTCAGTGCTCAGTGCTCGGGGTGCTGGGTGCTCAATGCTCGGGGTGCTGGGTGCTCAGTGCTCAGTACTCAGGGTGCTGGGTGCTCAGTGCTCAGGGTGCTGTGTGCTCAGTGCTCAGGGTGCTGGGTGCTCAGTGCTCAGGGTGCTGGGTGCTCAGTGCTCTGGGTGCTGGGTGCTCAGTGCTCGGGGTGCTGGGTGCTCAGTGCTCAGTGTGCTGGGTGCTCAGTACTCAGGGTGCTCAGTGCTCAGGGTGCTGGGTGCTCAGTGCTCGAGGTGCTCAGTACTCAGTACTCGGGGTTCTGTGTGCTCAGTGCTCAGGGTGCTCAGTGCTCAGTACTCGGGGTGCTCAGTGCTCAGTACTCGGGGTTCTGGGTGCTCAGTGCTCAGGGTGCTCAGTGCTCAGTACTCGGGGTGCTGTGTGCTCAGTGCTCAGGGTGCTCAGTGCTCAGTGCTCGGGGTGCTGGGTGCTCAGTGCTCGGGGCGCTGGGTGCTCAGTGCTCGGGGTGCTGGGTGCTAAGTACTCGGGGTGCGGGGTGCTCAGTGGTCAGGGTGCTCAGTGCTCAGTACTCAGTGCTCAGGATGCTCAGTGCTCAGTGCTCGGGGTGCTGGGTGCTCAGTGCTCGGGGTGCTCGGAGATCAGTACTCAGGGTGCTGGGTGCTCAGTTCCCGGGGTGATCGGTGCTCAGTACTCAGGGTGCTGGGTGCTCAGTGCTCGGGGCGCTGGGTGCTCAGTACTCCGGGTGCTGGGTGCTCAGTGCTCAGGGTGCTCGGTGCTCGGGGCACTGGGTGCTCAGTGCTCAGGGTGCTCGGAGCTCAGTACTCAGGGTGCTGGGTGCTCAGTGCTCGGGGTGCTCGGTGCTCAGTACTCAGGGTGCTGGGTGCTCAGTACTCAGGGTGCTCATTGCTCAGGGTGCTGGGTGCTCAGTGCTCAGGGTGCTCAGTGCTCGGGGCACTGGGTGCTCAGTGCTCAGGGTGCTCGGAGCTCAGTACTCAGGGTGCTGGGTGCTCAGTGCTCGGGGTGCTCGGTGCTCAGTACTCAGGGTGCTGGGTGCTCAGTGCTCGGGGTGCTCGGTGCTCAGTACGTTGGGTGCTCACTACTCAGGGTGCTGGGTACTCAGTGCTCAGGGTGCTGGGTGCTCGCTGCTCAGGGTGCTGGGTGCTCAGTACTCAGGGTGCTGGGTGCTCAGTGCTCGGGGTGCTGGGTGCTCAGTACTCAGGGTGCTGGGTGCTCAGTACTCAGGGTCCTGGGTGCTCAGTACTCGGGTGCTGGGTGCTCAGTGCTCAGGGTGCTGGGTGCTCAGTGCTCGGGGTGCTGGGTGCTCAGTACTCAGGGTGCTGGGTGCTCAGTACTCAGGGTCCTGGGTGCTCAGTACTCGGGTGCTGGGTGCTCAGTACTCAGGGTGCTGGGTGTTCAGTGCTCGGGGTGCTGGGTGCTCAGTGCTCAGTACTCAGGGTGCTGGGTGCTCAGTGCTCAGGGTGCTGGGTGCTCAGTGCTCAGGGTGCTGGGTGCTCAGTACTCAGGGTGCTCAGGGCTCAGTACTCGGGGTGCTGGGTGCTCAGTGCTCAGGGTGCTCAGTGGTCAGTACTCGGGGTGCTGTGTGCTGAGTGCTCAGGGTGCTCAGTGCTCAGTGCTCGGGGTGCCGGGTGCTCAGTGCTCGGGGCGCTGGGTGCTCAGTGCTCGGGGTGCTGGGTGCTCAGTACTCAGGGTGCTGGGTGCTCAGTGCTCAGGGTGCTCAGTGCTCAGTACTCAGTGCTCAGGGTGCTGGGTGTTCAGTACTGAGGGTGCTGGGTGCTCAGTACTCAGGGTGCTGGGTGCTCAGTGCTCAGGGTGCTGGGTGCTCAGTGCTCGGGGTGCTCAGTACTCAGGGTGCTGTGTGTTCAGTGCTCAGGGTACTGGGTGCTCAGTACTCAGGGTGATCTGTGCTTAGTACTCAGGGTGCTGGGTGCTCAGTACTCCGGGTGCTGGGTGCTCAGTGCTCGGGGTGCTCGGAGCTCAGTCCTCAGGGTGATGGGTGCTCAGTTCTCGGGGTGATCGGTGCTCAGTACTCAGAGTGCTGGGTGCTCAGTGCTCGGGGTGCTCGGTGGTCAGTACGTTGGGTGCTCACTACTCAGGGTGCTGGGTGCTCAGTGCTCAGTGTGCTGGGTGCTCAGTGCTCAGGGTGCTGGGTGCTCAGTGATCAGGGTGCTGGGTGCTCAGTACCCAGGGTGCTCAGGGCTCAGTACTCGGGGTGCTGGGTGCTCAGTGCTCAGGGTGCTCAGTGGTCAGTACTCGGGGTGCTGTGTGCTGAGTGCTCAGGATGCTCAGTGCTCAGTGCTCGGGGTGCCGGGTGCTCAGTGCTCGGGGCGCTGGGTGCTCAGTGCTCGGGGTGCTGGGTGCGCAGTACTCAGGGTGCTGGGTGCTCAGTGCTCAGGGTGCTCAGTGCTCAGTACTCAGTGCTCAGGGTGCTGGATGTTCAGTACTCAGGGTGCTGGGTGCTCAGTGCTCGGGGTGCTCATTACTCAGGGTGCTGGGTGCTCAGTGCTCAGTACTCGGGTGCTGGGTGCTCAGTGCTCGTTGTGCTGGGTGCTCAGTGCTCAGTACTCAGGGTGCTGGGTGCTCAGTGCTCGTTGTGCTGGGTGCTCAGTGCTCAGTACTCAGGGTGCTGGGTGCTCAGTGCTCAGGGTGCTGTGTGCTCAGTGCTCAGGGTGCTGGGTGCTCAGTGCTCAGGGTGCTGGGTACTCAGTGCTCAGGGTGCTGGGTGCTCAGTGCTCGGGTTTCTCGGTGCTCAGTGCTCAAGGTGCTGGGTGCTCATTACTCAGGGTGCTCATTGCTCAGGGTGCTGGATGCTCAGTGCTCAGGGTGCTCGGTGCTCGGGGCACTGGGTGCTCAGTGCTCAGGGTACTGGGTGCTCAGTACTCAGGGTGATCGGTGCTTAGTACTCAGGGTGCTGGGTGCTCAGTACTCCGGGTGCTGGGTGCTCAGTGCTCGGGGTGCTCGGAGCTCACTACTCAGGGTGCTGGGTGCTCAGTGCTCAGTGTGCTGGGTGCTCAGTGCTCAGGGTGCTGGGTGCTCAGTGCTCAGGGTGCTGGGTGCTCAGTATTCAGGGTGCTGGGTGCTCAGTGCTCGGGGTGCTGGGTGCTCAGTGCTCAGGGTGCTGGGTGCTCAGTACTCAGGGTGCTGGGTGCTCAGTACTCGGGATGCTGGGTGCTCAGTGCTCGTTGTGCTGGGTGCTCAGTGCTCAGTACTCAGGGTGCTGGGTGCTCAGTGCTCGTTGTGCTGGGTGCTCAGTGCTCAGTACTCAGGGTGCTGGGTGCTCAGTACTCAGGGCGCTGGGTGCTCAGTACTCGGGTGCTGGGTGCTCAGTGCTCGTTGTGCTGGGTGCTCAGTGCTCAGTACTCAGGGTGCTGGGTGCTCAGTGCTCGTTGTGCTGGGTGCTCAGTGCTCAGTACTCAGGGTGCTCGGTGCTCAGTGCTCAGGGTGCTGTGTGCTCAGTGCTCAGGGTGCTGGGTGCTCAGTGCTCAGGGTGCTGGGTACTCAGTGCTCAGGGTGCTGGGTGCTCAGTGCTCGGGTTTCTCGGTGCTCAGTGCTCAAGGTGCTGGGTGCTCAGTACTCAGGGTGCTCATTGCTCAGGGTGCTGGGTGCTCAGTGCTCAGGGTGCTCGGTGCTCGGGGCACTGGGTGCTCAGTGCTCAGGGTGCTCAGAGCTCAGTACTCAGGGTGCTGGGTGCTCAGTGCTCAGGGTGCTGGGTGCTCAGTGCTCAGTACTCAGGGTGCTGGGTGCTCAGTGCTCAGGGTGCTGGGTGCTCGGTGCTCGGGGTGCTGGGTGCTCAGTACTCAGGGTACTGGGTGCTCAGTGCTCAGGGTGCTGGGTGCTCAGTGCTCGGGGTGCTGGGTGCTCAGTACTCAGGGTGCTGGGTGCTCAGTACTCAGGGTGCTGGGTGCTCAGTACTCGGGCGCTGGGTGCTCAGTGCTCAGGGTGCTGGGTGCTCAGTGCTCAGTACTCAGGGTGCTGGGTGTTCAGTGCTCGGGGTGCTGGGTGCTCAGTGCTCAGTACTCAGGGTGCTGGGTGCTCAGTGCTCAGGGTGCTGGGTGCTCAGTGCTCAGGGTGCTGGGTGCTCAGTGCTCAGGGTGCTGGGTACTCAGTGCTCAGGGTGCTGGGTGCTCAGTACTCAGGGTGCTCAGTGCTCAGTACTCAGGGTGCTGGGTGCTCAGCGCTCAGGGTGCTGGGTGCTCAGTACTCAGGGTGCTGGGTGCTCAGTGCTCGGGGTGCTGGGTGCTCAGTGCTTAGAACTCAGGGTGCTGGGTGCTCAGTGCTCAGGGTGCTGTCTGCTCAGTGCTCAGGGTGCTGGGTGCTCAGTGCTCAGGGTGCTGGGTACTCAGTGCTCGGGGTGCTCGGAGCTCAGTCCTCAGGGTGATGGGTGCTCAGTTCTCGGGGTGATCGGTGCTCAGTACTCAGAGTGCTGGGTGCTCAGTGCTCGGGGTGCTCGGTGGTCAGTACGTTGGGTGCTCACTACTCAGGGTGCTGGGTGCTCAGTGCTCAGTGTGCTGGGTGCTCAGTGCTCAGGGTGCTGGGTGCTCAGTGATCAGGGTGCTGGGTGCTCAGTACCCAGGGTGCTCAGGGCTCAGTACTCGGGGTGCTGGGTGCTCAGTGCTCAGGGTGCTCAGTGGTCAGTACTCGGGGTGCTGTGTGCTGAGTGCTCAGGATGCTCAGTGCTCAGTGCTCGGGGTGCCGGGTGCTCAGTGCTCGGGGCGCTGGGTGCTCAGTGCTCGGGGTGCTGGGTGCGCAGTACTCAGGGTGCTGGGTGCTCAGTGCTCAGGGTGCTCAGTGCTCAGTACTCAGTGCTCAGGGTGCTGGATGTTCAGTACTCAGGGTGCTGGGTGCTCAGTGCTCGGGGTGCTCATTACTCAGGGTGCTGGGTGCTCAGTGCTCAGTACTCGGGTGCTGGGTGCTCAGTGCTCGTTGTGCTGGGTGCTCAGTGCTCAGTACTCAGGGTGCTGGGTGCTCAGTGCTCGTTGTGCTGGGTGCTCAGTGCTCAGTACTCAGGGTGCTGGGTGCTCAGTGCTCAGGGTGCTGTGTGCTCAGTGCTCAGGGTGCTGGGTGCTCAGTGCTCAGGGTGCTGGGTACTCAGTGCTCAGGGTGCTGGGTGCTCAGTGCTCGGGTTTCTCGGTGCTCAGTGCTCAAGGTGCTGGGTGCTCATTACTCAGGGTGCTCATTGCTCAGGGTGCTGGATGCTCAGTGCTCAGGGTGCTCGGTGCTCGGGGCACTGGGTGCTCAGTGCTCAGGGTACTGGGTGCTCAGTACTCAGGGTGATCGGTGCTTAGTACTCAGGGTGCTGGGTGCTCAGTACTCCGGGTGCTGGGTGCTCAGTGCTCGGGGTGCTCGGAGCTCACTACTCAGGGTGCTGGGTGCTCAGTGCTCAGTGTGCTGGGTGCTCAGTGCTCAGGGTGCTGGGTGCTCAGTGCTCAGGGTGCTGGGTGCTCAGTATTCAGGGTGCTGGGTGCTCAGTGCTCGGGGTGCTGGGTGCTCAGTGCTCAGGGTGCTGGGTGCTCAGTACTCAGGGTGCTGGGTGCTCAGTACTCGGGATGCTGGGTGCTCAGTGCTCGTTGTGCTGGGTGCTCAGTGCTCAGTACTCAGGGTGCTGGGTGCTCAGTGCTCGTTGTGCTGGGTGCTCAGTGCTCAGTACTCAGGGTGCTGGGTGCTCAGTACTCAGGGCGCTGGGTGCTCAGTACTCGGGTGCTGGGTGCTCAGTGCTCGTTGTGCTGGGTGCTCAGTGCTCAGTACTCAGGGTGCTGGGTGCTCAGTGCTCGTTGTGCTGGGTGCTCAGTGCTCAGTACTCAGGGTGCTGGGTGCTCAGTGCTCAGGGTGCTGTGTGCTCAGTGCTCAGGGTGCTGGGTGCTCAGTGCTCAGGGTGCTGGGTACTCAGTGCTCAGGGTGCTGGGTGCTCAGTGCTCGGGTTTCTCGGTGCTCAGTGCTCAAGGTGCTGGGTGCTCAGTACTCAGGGTGCTCATTGCTCAGGGTGCTGGGTGCTCAGTGCTCAGGGTGCTCGGTGCTCGGGGCACTGGGTGCTCAGTGCTCAGGGTGCTCAGAGCTCAGTACTCAGGGTGCTGGGTGCTCAGTGCTCAGGGTGCTGGGTGCTCAGTGCTCAGTACTCAGGGTGCTGGGTGCTCAGTGCTCAGGGTGCTGGGTGCTCGGTGCTCGGGGTGCTGGGTGCTCAGTACTCAGGGTACTGGGTGCTCAGTGCTCAGGGTGCTGGGTGCTCAGTGCTCGGGGTGCTGGGTGCTCAGTACTCAGGGTGCTGGGTGCTCAGTACTCAGGGTGCTGGGTGCTCAGTACTCGGGCGCTGGGTGCTCAGTGCTCAGGGTGCTGGGTGCTCAGTGCTCAGTACTCAGGGTGCTGGGTGTTCAGTGCTCGGGGTGCTGGGTGCTCAGTGCTCAGTACTCAGGGTGCTGGGTGCTCAGTGCTCAGGGTGCTGGGTGCTCAGTGCTCAGGGTGCTGGGTGCTCAGTGCTCAGGGTGCTGGGTACTCAGTGCTCAGGGTGCTGGGTGCTCAGTACTCAGGGTGCTCAGTGCTCAGTACTCAGGGTGCTGGGTGCTCAGCGCTCAGGGTGCTGGGTGCTCAGTACTCAGGGTGCTGGGTGCTCAGTGCTCGGGGTGCTGGGTGCTCAGTGCTTAGAACTCAGGGTGCTGGGTGCTCAGTGCTCAGGGTGCTGTCTGCTCAGTGCTCAGGGTGCTGGGTGCTCAGTGCTCAGGGTGCTGGGTACTCAGTGCTCAGGGCGCTGGGTGCTCAGTAATCAGGGTGCTGGGTGCTCAGTACTCAGGGTGCTGGGTGCTCAGTGCTCGGTGTGCTGGGTGCTCATTGCTCGCGGTGCTGGGTGCTCAGTGCTCGGGGTGCTCGGTGCTCAGTACTCAGGGTGCTGGGTGCTCAGTGCTCGAGGTGCTCAGTACTCAGGGTGCTGTGTGTTCAGTGCTCAGGGCGCTGGGTGCTCAGTACTCAGGGTGCTGGGTGCTCAGTGCTCGGGGTGCTGGGTGCTCAGTTCTCAGGGTGCTGGGTGCTCAGTACTCAGGGTGCTGGGTGCTCAGTACTCGGGGTCCTGGGTGCTCAGTACTCAGGGGGCTGGGTGCTCAGTACTCGGGTGCTGGGTGCTCAGTGCTCAGGGTGCTGGGTGCTCAGTGCTCGGGGTGCTGGGTGCTCAGTGCTCGGGGTGCTCAGTGCTCAGTGCTCAAGGTGCTGGGTGCTCAGTACTCAGGGTGCTCATTGCTCAGGGTGCTGGGTGCTCAGTACTCAGGGTGCTGCGTGCTCAGTGCTCAGGGTGCTCGGTGCTCGGGGCGCTGGGTGCTCAGTGCTCGGGGTGCTCAGAGCTCAGTACTCAGGGTGCTGGGTGCTCAGTGCTCAGGGTGCTGTGTGCTCAGTGCTCAGGGTGCTGGGTGCTCAGTGCTCAGGGTGCTGGGTGCTCAGTGCTCTGGGTGCTGGGTGCTCAGTACTCAGGGTGCTGGGTGCTCAATGCTCGGGGTGCTGGGTGCTCAGTGCTCAGTACTCAGGGTGCTGGGTGCTCAGTGCTCAGGGTGCTGTGTGCTCAGTGCTCAGGGTGCTGGGTGCTCAGTGCTCAGGGTGCTGGGTGCTCAGTGCTCTGGGTGCTGGGTGCTCAGTGCTCGGGGTGCTGGGTGCTCAGTGCTCAGTGTGCTGGGTGCTCAGTACTCAGGGTGCTCAGTGCTCAGGGTGCTGGGTGCTCAGTGCTCGAGGTGCTCAGTACTCAGTACTCGGGGTTCTGTGTGCTCAGTGCTCAGGGTGCTCAGTGCTCAGTACTCGGGGTGCTCAGTGCTCAGTACTCGGGGTTCTGGGTGCTCAGTGCTCAGGGTGCTCAGTGCTCAGTACTCGGGGTGCTGTGTGCTCAGTGCTCAGGGTGCTCAGTGCTCAGTGCTCGGGGTGCTGGGTGCTCAATGCTCGGGGTGCTGGGTGCTCAGTGCTCAGTACTCAGGGTGCTGGGTGCTCAGTGCTCAGGGTGCTGTGTGCTCAGTGCTCAGGGTGCTGGGTGCTCAGTGCTCAGGGTGCTGGGTGCTCAGTGCTCTGGGTGCTGGGTGCTCAGTGCTCGGGGTGCTGGGTGCTCAGTGCTCAGTGTGCTGGGTGCTCAGTACTCAGGGTGCTCAGTGCTCAGGGTGCTGGGTGCTCAGTGCTCGAGGTACTCAGTACTCAGTACTCGGGGTTCTGTGTGCTCAGTGCTCAGGGTGCTCAGTGCTCAGTACTCGGGGTGCTCAGTGCTCAGTACTCGGGGTTCTGGGTGCTCAGTGCTCAGGGTGCTCAGTGCTCAGTACTCGGGGTGCTGTGTGCTCAGTGCTCAGGGTGCTCAGTGCTCAGTGCTCGGGGTGCTGGGTGCTCAGTGCTCGGGGCGCTGGGTGCTCAGTGCTCGGGGTGCTGGGTGCTCAGTACTCGGGGTGCGGGGTGCTCAGTGGTCAGGGTGCTCAGTGCTCAGTACTCAGTGCTCAGGATGCTCAGTGCTCAGTGCTCGGGGTGCTGGGTGCTCAGTGCTCGGGGTGCTCGGAGATCAGTACTCAGGGTGCTGGGTGCTCAGTTCCCGGGGTGATCGGTGCTCAGTACTCAGGGTGCTGGGTGCTCAGTGCTCGGGGTGCTCGGTGCTCAGTACGTTGGGTGCTCACTACTCAGGTTGCTGGTTGCTCAGTGCTCAGTGTGCTGGGTGCTCAGTACTCAGGGTGCTGGGTGCTCAGTTCTCGGGGTGATCGGTGCTCAGTACTCAGTGTGCTGGGTGCTCAGTGCTCGGGGTGCTCGGTGCTCAGTACGTTGGGTGCTCACTACTCAGGTTGCTGGGTGCTCAGTGCTCAGTGTGCTGGGTGCTCAGTGCTCAGGGTGCTGGGTGCTCAGTACTCAGGGTGCTGGGTGCTCAGTGCTCGGGCTGCTGGGTGCTCAGTGCTCAGGGTGCTGGGTGCTCAGTACTCAGGGTGCTGGGTGCTCAGTACTCGGGGTGCTCGGTGCTCAGTACTCAGGGTGCTGGGTGCTCAGTGCTCAGTGTGCTGTGTGCTCAGGGCTCAGGGTGCTGGGTGCTCAGTGCTCAGGCTGCTGGGTACTCAGTACTCAGGGTGCTGGGTGCTCAGTGCTCGGGGTGCTATGTGCTCATTGCTCGCGGTGCTGGGTGCTCAGTGCTCGGGGTGCTGGGTGCTCAGTGCTCGGGGTGCTATGTGCTCAGTGCTCGCGGCGCTGGGTGCTCAGTGCTCGGGGTGCTCGGTGCTCAGTACTCAGGGTGCTGAGTGCTCAGTGCTCGAGGTGCTCAGTACTCAGGGTGCAGTGTGTTCAGTGCTCGGGGCGCTGGGTGCTCAGTACTCCGGGTGCTGGGTGCTCAGTGCTCAGGGTGCTCGGTGCTCGGGGCACTGGGTGCTCAGTGCTCAGGGTGCTCGGAGCTCAGTACTCAGGGTGCTGGGTGCTCAGTGCTCGGGGTGCTCGGTGCTCAGTACTCAGGGTGCTGGGTGCTCAGTACTCAGGGTGCTCATTGCTCAGGGTGCTGGGTGCCCAGTGCTCAGGGTGCTCGGTGCTCGGGGCACTGGGTGCTCAGTGCTCAGGGTGCTCGGAGCTCAGTACTCAGGGTGCTGGGTGCTCAGTGCTCGGGGTGCTCGGTGCTCAGTACTCAGGGTGCTGGGTGCTCAGTGCTCGGGGTGCTCGGTGCTCAGTACGTTGGGTGCTCACTACTCAGGGTGCTGGGTACTCAGTGCTCAGGGTGCTGGGTGCTCGGTGCTCAGGGTGCTGGGTGCTCAGTACTCAGGGTGCTGGGTGCTCAGTGCTCGGGGTGCTGGGTGCTCAGTACTCAGGGTGCTGGGTGCTCAGTACTCAGGGTCCTGGGTGCTCAGTACTCGGGTGCTGGGTGCTCAGTGCTCAGGGTGCTGGGTGCTCAGTGCTCGGGGTGCTGGGTGCTCAGTACTCAGGGTGCTGGGTGCTCAGTACTCAGGGTCCTGGGTGCTCAGTACTCGGGTGCTGGGTGCTCAGTACTCAGGGTGCTGGGTGTTCAGTGCTCGGGGTGCTGGGTGCTCAGTGCTCAGTACTCAGGGTGCTGGGTGCTCAGTGCTCAGGGTGCTGGGTGCTCAGTGCTCAGGGTGCTGGGTGCTCAGTACTCAGGGTGCTCAGGGCTCAGTACTCGGGGTGCTGGGTGCTCAGTGCTCAGGGTGCTCAGTGGTCAGTACTCGGGGTGCTGTGTGCTGAGTGCTCAGAGTGCTCAGTGCTCAGTGCTCGGGGTGCCTGGTGCTCAGTGCTCGGGGCGCTGGGTGCTCAGTGCTCGGGGTGCTGGGTGCTCAGTACTCAGGGTGCTGGGTGCTCAGTGCTCAGGGTGCTCAGTGCTCAGTACTCAGTGCTCAGGGTGCTGGGTGTTCAGTACTGAGGGTGCTGGGTGCTCAGTACTCAGGGTGCTGGGTGCTCAGTGCTCAGGGTGCTGGGTGCTCAGTGCTCGGGGTGCTCAGTACTCAGGGTGCTGTGTGTTCAGTGCTCAGGGTACTGGGTGCTCAGTACTCAGGGTGATCTGTGCTCAGTACTCCGGGTGCTGGGTGCTCAGTGCTCGGGGTGCTCGGAGCTCAGTACTCAGGGTGATTGGTGCTCAGTACTCGGGGTGATCGGTGCTCAGTACTCAGAGTGCTGGGTGCTCAGTGCTCGGGGTGCTCTGTGGTCAGTACGTTGGGTGCTCACTACTCAGGGTGCTGGGTGCTCAGTGTTCAGTGTGCTGGGTGCTCAGTGCTCAGGGTGCTGGGTGCTCAGTGATCAGGGTGCTGGGTGCTCAGTACTCAGGGTGCTCAGGGCTCAGTACTCGGGGTGCTGGGTGCTCAGTGCTCAGGGTGCTCAGTGGTCAGTACTCGGGGTGCTGTGTGCTGAGTGCTCAGGGTGCTCAGTGCTCAGTGCTCGGGGTGCCGGGTGCTCAGTGCTCGGGGCGCTGGGTGCTCAGTGCTCGGGGTGCTGGGTGCGCAGTACTCAGGGTGCTGGGTGCTCAGTGCTCAGGGTGCTCAGTGCTCAGTACTCAGTGCTCAGGGTGCTGGATGTTCAGTACTCAGGGTGCTGGGTGCTCAGTGCTCGGGGTGCTCATTACTCAGGGTGCTGGGTGCTCAGTGCTCAGTACTCGGGTGCTGGGTGCTCAGTGCTCGTTGTGCTGGGTGCTCAGTGCTCAGTACTCAGGGTGCTGGGTGCTCAGTGCTCGTTGTGCTGGGTGCTCAGTGCTCAGTACTCAGGGTGCTGGGTGCTCAGTGCTCAGGGTGCTGTGTGCTCAGTGCTCAGGGTGCTGGGTGCTCAGTGCTCAGGGTGCTGGGTACTCAGTGCTCAGGGTGCTGGGTGCTCAGTGCTCGGGTTTCTCGGTGCTCAGTGCTCAAGGTGCTGGGTGCTCATTACTCAGGGTGCTCATTGCTCAGGGTGCTGGGTGCTCAGTGCTCAGGGTGCTCGGTGCTCGGGGCACTGGGTGCTCAGTGCTCAGGGTACTGGGTGCTCAGTACTCAGGGTGATCGGTGCTTAGTACTCAGGGTGCTGGGTGCTCAGTACTCCGGGTGCTGGGTGCTCAGTGCTCGGGGTGCTCGGAGCTCACTACTCAGGGTGCTGGGTGCTCAGTGCTCGGGGTGCTCGGTGCTCAGTACTCAGGGTGCTGGGTGCTCAGTGCTCGGGGTGCTCGGTGCTCAGTACGTTGGGTGCTCACTACTCAGGGTACTGGGTGCTCAGTGCTCAGGGTGCTGGGTGCTCGGTGCTCAGGGTGCTGGGTGCTCAGTACTCAGGGTGCTGGGTGCTCAGTGCTCGGGGTGCTGGGTGCTCAGTACTCAGGGTGCTGGGTGCTCAGTACTCAGGGTGCTGGGTGCTCAGTACTCGGGTGCTGGGTGCTCAGTGCTCAGGGTGCTGGGTTCTCAGTGCTCGGGGTGCTGGGTGCTCAGTGCTCAGTACTCAGGGTGCTGGGTGTACAGTGCTCAGGTGCTGGGTGCTCAGTGCTCAGTACTCAGGGTGCTGGGTGCTCAGTGCTAAGGGTGCTGGGTGCTCAGTGCTCAGGGTGCTGGGTGCTCAGTGCTCAGGGTGCTGGGTACTCAGTGCTCAGGGTGCTGGGTGCTCAGTACTCAGGGTGCTCAGTGCTCAGTACTCGGGGTTCTGGGTGCTCAGTGCTCAGGGTGCTCAGTGCTCAGTGCTCGGGGTGCTGGGTGCTCAGTGCTCGGGGCGCTGGGTGCTCAGTACTCAGGGTGCTGGGTGCTCAGTACTCAGGGTCCTGGGTGCTCAGTACTCGGGTGCTGGGTGCTCAGTGCTCAGGGTGCTGGGTGCTCAGTGCTCGGGGTGCTGGGTGCTCATTGCTCAGTACTCAGGGTGCTGGGTGTTCAGTGCTCGGGGTGCTGGGTGCTCAGTGCTCAGTACTCAGGGTGCTGGGTGCTCAGTGCTCAGGGTGCTGGGTGCTCAGTGCTCAGGGTGCTGGGTGCTCAGTACTCAGGGTGCTCAGGGCTCAGTACTCGGGGTGCTGGGTGCTCAGTGCTCAGGGTGCTCAGTGGTCAGTACTCGGGGTGCTGTGTGCTGAGTGCTCAGGGTGCTCAGTGCTCAGTGCTCGGGGTGCCGGGTGCTCAGTGCTCGGGGCGCTGGGTGCTCAGTGCTCGGGGTGCTGGGTGCTCAGTACTCAGGGTGCTGGGTGCTCAGTGCTCAGGGTGCTCAGTGCTCAGTACTCAGTGCTCAGGGTGCTGGGTGTTCAGTACTCAGGGTGCTGGGTGCTCAGTACTCAGGGTGCTGGGTGCTCAGTGCTCAGGGTGCTGGGTGCTCAGTGCTCGGGGTGCTCAGTACTCAGGGTGCTGTGTGTTCAGTGCTCAGGGTACTGGGTGCTCAGTACTCAGGGTGATCTGTGCTTAGTACTCAGGGTGCTGGGTGCTCAGTACTCCGGGTGCTGGGTGCTCAGTGCTCGGGGTGCTCGGAGCTCAGTACTCAGGGTGATGGGTGCTCAGTTCTCGGGGTGATCGGTGCTCAGTATTCAGAGTGCTGGGTGCTCAGTGCTCGGGGTGCTCGGTGCTCAGTACGTTGGGTGCTCACTACTCAGGGTTCTCGGTGCTCAGTGCTCAGTGTGCTGGGTGCTCAGTGCTCAGGGTGCTGGGTGCTCAGTGATCAGGGTGCTGGGTGCTCAGTACTCAGGGTGCTCAGGGCTCAGTACTCGGGGTGCTGGGTGCTCAGTGCTCAGGGTGCTCAGTGGTCAGTACTCGGGGTGCTGTGTGCTGAGTGCTCAGGGTGCTCAGCGCTCAGTGCTCGGGGTGCCGGGTGCTCAGTGCTCGGGGTGCTGGGTGCTCAGTGCTCGGGGTGCTGGGTGCGCAGTACTCAGGGTGCTGGGTGCTCAGTGCTCAGGGTGCTCAGTGCTCAGTACTCGGGGTTCTCGGTGCTCAGTGCTCAGGGTGCTCAGTGCTCAGTGCTCGGGGTGCTGGGTGCTCAGTGCTCGGGGCGCTGGGTGCTCAGTGCTCGGGGTGCTGGGTGCTCAGAACTAAGGGTGCTGGGTGCTCAGTGCTCAGGGTGCTGGGTGCTCAGTGCTCGGGGTGCTCAGTACTCAGGGTACTGTGTGTTCAGTGCTCAGGTTACTGGGTGCTCAGTACTCAGGGTGCTCGGTGCTTAGTACTCAGGGTGCTGGGTGCTCAGTACTCCGGGTGCTGGGTGCTCAGTGCTCGGGGTGCTCGGAGATCAGTACTCAGGGTGCTGGGTGCTCAGTTCTCGGGGTGATCGGTGCTCAGTACTCAGGGTGCTGGGTGCTCAGTGCTCGGGGTGCTCGGTGCTCAGTACATTGGGTGCTCACTACTCAGGTTGCTGGGTGCTCAGTGCTCAGTGTGCTGGGTGCTCAGTGCTCAGGGTGCTGGGTGCTCAGTGCTCAGGGTGCTGGGTGCTCAGTACTCAGGGTGCTGGGTGCTCAGTGCTCGGGGTGCTGGGTGCTCAGTGCTCAGGGTGCTGGGTGCTCAGTACTCAGTGTGCTGGGTGCTCAGTACTCGGGGTGCTGGGCGCTCAGTACGCAGGGTGCATGGTGCTCAGTACTCAGGGTGCTGGGTGCTCAGTACTCTCGTGCTGGGTGCTCAGTGCTCAGGGTGCTGGGTGCTCAGTGATCGGGGTGCTTGGTGCTCAGTGCTCGGGGTGCTCAGTGCTCAGTGTTCAAGGTGCTGGGTGCTCAGTACTCAGGGTGCTCATTGCTCAGGGTGCTGGGTGCTCAGTACTCAGGGTGCTGGGTGCTCAGTGCTCAGGGTGCTCGGTGCTCGGGGTGCTGGGTGCTCAGTGCTCGGGGTGCTCGGTGCTCAGTACTCAGGGTGCTGGGTGCTCAGTGCTCGGGGTGCTGGGTGCTCAGTGCTCAGTACTCAGGGTGCTGGGTGCTCAGTGCTCAGGGTGCTGTGTGCTCAGTGCTCAGGGTGCTGGGTGCTCAGTGCTCAGGCTGCTGGGTACACAGTACTCAGGGTGCTGGGTGCTCAGTGCTCGGGGTGCTATGTGCTCTGTGCTCGCGGTGCTGGGTGCTCAGTGCTCGGGGTGCTGGGTGCTCAGTGCTCAGGGTGCTATGAGCTCAGAGCTCACGGTGCTGGGTGCTCAGTGCTCGGGGTGCTCGGTGCTCAGTACTCAGGGTGCTGGGTGCTCAGTGCTCGAGGTGCTCAGTACTCAGGGTGCTGTGTGTTCAGTGCTCGGGGCGCTGGGTGCTCAGTACTCCGGGTGCTGGGTGCTCAGTGCTCAGGGTGCTCGGTGCTCGGGGCACTGGGTGCTCAGTGCTCAGGGTGCTCGGAGCTCAGTACTCAGGGTGCTGGGTGCTCAGTGCTCGGGGTGCTCGGTGCTCAGTACTCAGTGTGCTGGGTGCTCAGTACTCAGGGTGCTCATTGCTCAGGGTTCTGTGTGCTCTGTGCTCAGGGTGCTCAGTGCTCAGTACTCGGGGTGCTCAGTGCTCAGTACTCGGGGTTCTGGGTGCTCAGTGCTCAGGGTGCTCAGTGCTCAGTACTCGGTGTGCTGTGTGCTCAGTGCTCAGGGTGCTCAGTGCTCAGTGCTCGGGGTGCTGGGTGCTCAATGCTCGGGGTGCTGGGTGCTCAGTGCTCAGTACTCAGGGTGCTGGGTGCTCAGTGCTCAGGGTGCTGTGTGCTCAGTGCTCAGGGTGCTGGGTGCTCAGTGCTCAGGGTGCTGGGTGCTCAGTGCTCTGGGTGCTGGGTGCTCAGTGCTCGGGGTGCTGGGTGCTCAGTGCTCAGTGTGCTGGGTGCTCAGTACTCAGGGTGCTCAGTGCTCAGGGTGCTGGGTGCTCAGTGCTCGAGGTGCTCAGTACTCAGTACTCGGGGTTCTGTGTGCTCAGTGCTCAGGGTGCTCAGTGCTCAGTACTCGGGGTGCTCAGTGCTCAGTACTCGGGGTTCTGGGTGCTCAGTGCTCAGGGTGCTCAGTGCTCAGTACTCGGGGTGCTGTGTGCTCAGTGCTCAGGGTGCTCAGTGCTCAGTGCTCGGGGTGCTGGGTGCTCAGTGCTCGGGGCGCTGGGTGCTCAGTGCTCGGGGTGCTGGGTGCTCAGTACTCGGGGTGCGGGGTGCTCAGTGGTCAGGGTGCTCAGTGCTCAGTACTCAGTGCTCAGGATGCTCAGTGCTCAGTGCTCGGGGTGCTGGGTGCTCAGTGCTCGGGGTGCTCGGAGATCAGTACTCAGGGTGCTGGGTGCTCAGTTCCCGGGGTGATCGGTGCTCAGTACTCAGGGTGCTGGGTGCTCAGTGCTCGGGGTGCTCGGTGCTTAGTACGTTGGGTGCTCACTACTCAGGTTGCTGGTTGCTCAGTGCTCAGTGTGCTGGGTGCTCAGTACTCAGGGTGCTGGGTGCTCAGTTCTCGGGGTGATCGGTGCTCAGTACTCAGGGTGCTGGGTGCTCAGTGCTCGGGGTGCTCGGTGCTCAGTACGTTGGGTGCTCACTACTCAGGTTGCTGGGTGCTCAGTGCTCAGTGTGCTGGGTGCTCAGTGCTCAGGGTGCTGGGTGCTCAGTACTCAGGGTGCTGGGTGCTCAGTGCTCGGGCTGCTGGGTGCTCAGTGCTCAGGGTGCTGGGTGCTCAGTACTCAGGGTGCTGGGTGCTCAGTACTCGGGGTGCTGGGCGCTCAGTACTCAGGGTGCTGGGTGCTCAGTACTCAGGGTGCTGGGTGCTTAGTACTCTCGTGCTGGGTGCTCAGTGCTCAGGGTGCTGGGTGCTCAGTGATCGGGGTGCTGGGTGCTCAGTGCTCGGGGTGCTCGGTGCTCAGTGCTCAAGGTGCTGGGTGCTCAGTGCTCAGGGTGCTCGGTGCTCGGGGTGCTGGGTGCTCAGTGCTCGGGGTGCTCGGTGCTCAGTACTCAGGGTGCTGGGTGCTCAGTGCTCAGTGTGCTGTGTGCTCAGGGCTCAGGGTGCTGGGTGCTCAGTGCTCAGGCTGCTGGGTACTCAGTACTCAGGGTGCTGGGTGCTCAGTGCTCGGGGTGCTATGTGCTCATTGCTCGCGGTGCTGGGTGCTCAGTGCTCGGGGTGCTGGGTGCTCAGTGCTCGGGGTGCTATGTGCTCAGTGCTCGCGGTGCTGGGTGCTCAGTGCTCGGGGTGCTCGGTGCTCAGTACTCAGGGTGCTGAGTGCTCAGTGCTCGGGGTGCTGGGTGCTCAGTACTCAGGGTGCTCATTGCTCAGGGTGCTGGGTGCTCAGTGCTCAGGGTGCTCGGTGCTCGGGGCACTGGGTGCTCAGTGCTCAGGGTGCTCGGAGCTCAGTACTCAGGGTGCTGGCTGCTCAGTGCTCGGGGTGCTCGGTGCTCAGTACTCAGGGTGCTGAGTGCTCAGTGCTCGGGGTGCTCGGTGCTCAGTACGTTGGGTGCTCACTACTCAGGGTGCTGGGTACTCAGTGCTCAGGGTGCTGGGTGCTCGGTGCTCAGGGTGCTGGGTGCTCAGTACTCAGGGTGCTGGGTGCTCAGTGCTCGGGGTGCTGGGTGCTCAGTACTCAGTGTGCTGGGTGCTCAGTACTCAGGGTCCTGGGTGCTCAGTACTCGGGTGCTGGGTGCTCAGTGCTCAGGGTGCTGGGTGCTCAGTGCTCGGGGTGCTGGGTGCTCAGTACTCAGGGTGTTGGGTGCTTAGTACTCCGGGTCCTGGGTGCTCAGTACTCGGGTGCTGGGTGCTCAGTACTCAGGGTGCTGGGTGTTCAGTGCTCGGGGTTCTGGGTGCTCAGTGCTCAGTACTCAGGGTGCTGGGTGCTCAGTGCTCAGGGTGCTGGGTGCTCAGTGCTCAGGGTGCTGGGTGCTCAGTACTCAGGGTGCTGGGTGCTCAGTGCTCAGGGTGCTCAGTGCTCAGTACTCAGTGCTCAGGGTGCTGGGTGTTCAGTACTCAGGGTGCTGGGTGCTCAGTACTCAGGGTTCTGGGTGCTCAGTGCTCAGGGTGCTGGGTGCTCAGTGCTCGGGGTGCTCAGTACTCAGGGTGCTGTGTGTTCAGTGCTCAGGGTACTGGGTGCTCAGTACTCAGGGTGATCTGTGCTTAGTACTCAGGGTGCTGGGTGCTCAGTACTCCGGGTGCTGGGTGCTCAGTGCTCGGGGTGCTCGGAGCTCAGTACTCAGGGTGATGGGTGCTCAGTTCTCGGGGTGATCGGTGCTCAGTACTCAGAGTGCTGGGTGCTCAGTGCTCGGGGTGCTCGGTGCTCAGTACGTTGGGTGCTCACTACTCAGGGTTCTCGGTGCTCAGTGCTCAGTGTGCTGGGTGCTCAGTGCTCAGGGTGCTGGGTGCTCAGTGATCAGGGTGCTGGGTGCTCAGTACTCAGGGTGCTCAGGGCTAAGTACTCGGGGTGCTGGGTGCTCAGTGCTCAGGGTGCTCAGTGGTCAGTACTCGGGGTGCTGTGTGCTGAGTGCTCAGGGTGCTCAGTGCTCAGTGCTCGGGGTGCCGGGTGCTCAGTGCTCGGGGCGCTGGGTGCTCAGTGCTCGGGGTGCTGGGTGCGCAGTACTCAGGGTGCTGGGTGCTCAATGCTCAGGGTGCTCAGTGCTCAGTACTCAGTGCTCAGGGTGCTGGATGTTCAGTACTCAGGGTGCTGGGTGCTCAGTGCTCGGGGTGCTCATTACTCAGGGTGATGGGTGCTCAGTGCTCAGTACTCGGGTGCTGGGTGCTCAGTGCTCGTTGTGCTGGGTGCTCAGTGCTCAGTACTCAGGGTGCTGGGTGCTCAGTGCTCGTTGTGCTGGGTGCTCAGTGCTCAGTACTCAGGGTGCTGGGTGCTCAGTGCTCAGGGTGCTGTGTTGTCAGTGCTCAGGGTGCTGGGTGCTCAGTGCTCAGGGTGCTGGGTACTCAGTGCTCAGGGTGCTGGGTGCTCAGTACTCAGGGTGCTCATTGCTCAGGTTGCTGGGTGCTCAGTGCTCAGGGTGCTCGGTGCTCGGGGCACTGGGTGCTCAGTGCTCAGGGTACTGGGTCCTCAGTACTCAGGGTGATCGGTGCTTAGTACTCAGGGTGCTGGGTGCTCAGTACTCCGGGTGCTGTGTGCTCAGTGCTCGGGGTGCTCGGAGCTCACTACTCAGGGTGCTGGGTGCTCAGTGCTCAGTGTGCTGGGTGCTCAGTGCTCAGGGTGCTGGGTGCTCAGTGCTCAGGGTGCTGGGTGATCAGTATTCAGGGTGCTGGGTGCTCAGTGCTCGGGGTGCTGGGTGCTCAGTGCTCAGGGTGCTGGGTGCTCAGTACTCAGGGTGCTGGGTGCTCAGTACTCGGGGTGCAGGGTGCTCAGTGCTCGTTGTGCTGGGTGCTCAGTGCTCAGTACTCAGGGTGCTGGGTGCTCAGTGCTCGTTGTGCTGGGTGCTCAGTGCTCAGTACTCAGGGTGCTGGGTGCTCAGTACTCAGGGTGCTGGGTGCTCAGTACTCGGGTGCTGGGTGCTCAGTGCTCGTTGTGCTGGGTGCTCAGTGCTCAGTACTCAGGGTGCTGGGTGTACAGTGCTCAGGTGCTGGGTGCTCAGTGCTCAGTACTCAGGGTGCTGGGTGCTCAGTGCTAAGGGTGCTGGGTGCTCAGTGCTCAGGGTGCTGGTTGCTCAGTGCTCAGGGTGCTGGGTACTCAGTGCTCAGGGTGCTGGGTGCTCAGTACTCAGGGTGCTCAGTGCTCAGTACTCAGGGTACTGTGTGTTCAGTGCTCAGGTTACTGGGTGCTCAGTACTCAGGGTGCTCGGTGCTTAGTACTCAGGGTGCTGGGTGCTCAGTACTCCGGGTGCTGGGTGCTCAGTGCTCGGGGTGCTCGGAGATCAGTACTCAGGGTGCTGGGTGCTCAGTGCTCGGGGTGCTCGGTGCTCAGTACGTTGGGTGCTCACTACTCAGGTTGCTGGGTGCTCAGTGCTCAGTGTGCTGGGTGCTCAGTGCTCAGGGTGCTGGGTGCTCAGTGCTCAGGGGGCTGGGTGCTCAGTACTCAGGGTGCTGGGTGCTCAGTGCTCGGGGTGCTGGGTGCTCAGTGCTCAGGGTGCTGGGTGCTCAGTACTCAGTGTGCTGGGTGCTCAGTACTCGGGGTGCTGGGCGCTCAGTACGCAGGGTGCTGGGTGCTCAGTACTCAGGGTGCTGGGTGCTCAGTACTCTCGTGCTGGGTGCTCAGTGCTCAGGGTGCTGGGTGCTCAGTGATCGGGGTGCTGGGTGCTCAGTGCTCGGGGTGCTCAGTGCTCAGTGTTCAAGGTGCTGGGTGCTCAGTACTCAGGGTGCTCATTGCTCAGGGTGCTGGGTGCTCAGTACTCAGGGTGCTGGGTGCTCAGTGCTCAGGGTGCTCGGTGCTCGGGGTGCTGGGTGCTCAGTGCTCGGGGTGCTCGGTGCTCAGTACTCAGGGTGCTGGGTGCTCAGTGCTCGGGGTGCTGGGTGCTCAGTGCTCAGTACTCAGGGTGCTGGGTGCTCAGTGCTCAGGGTGCTGTGTGCTCAGTGCTCAGGGTGCTGGGTGCTCAGTGCTCAGGCTGATGGGTACACAGTACTCAGGGTTCTGGGTGCTCAGTGCTCGGGGTGCTATGTGCTCTGTGCTCGCGGTGCTGGGTGCTCAGTGCTCGGGGTGCTGGGTGCTCAGTGCTCGGGGTGCTATGTGCTCAGTGCTCACGGTGCTGGGTGCTCAGTGCTCGGGGTGCTCGGTGCTCAGTACTCAGGGTGCTGGGTGCTCAGTGCTCGAGGTGCTCAGTACTCAGGGTGCTGTGTGTTCAGTGCTCGGGGCGCTGGGTGCTCAGTACTCCGGGTGCTGGGTGCTCAGTGCTCAGGGTGCTCAGTGCTCGGGGCACTGGGTGCTCAGTGCTCAGGGTGCTCGGAGCTCAGTACTCAGGGTGCTGGGTGCTCAGTGCTCGGGGTGCTCGGAGCTCACTACTCAGGGTGCTGGGTGCTCAGTGCTCAGTGTGCTGGGTGCTCAGTGCTCAGGGTGCTGGGTGCTCAGTGCTCAGGGTGCTGGGTGCTCAGTATTCAGGGTGCTGGGTGCTCAGTGCTCGGGGTGCTGGGTGCTCAGTGCTCAGGGTGCTGGGTGCTCAGTACTCAGGGTGCTGGGTGCTCAGTACTCGGGGTGCTGGGTGCTCAGTGCTCGTTGTGCTGGGTGCTCAGTGCTCAGTACTCAGGGTGCTGGGTGCTCAGTGCTCGTTGTGCTGGGTGCTCAGTGCTCAGTACTCAGGGTGCTGGGTGCTCAGTACTCAGGGTGCTGGGTGCTCAGTACTCGGGTGCTGGGTGCTCAGTGCTCATTGTGCTGGGTGCTCAGTGCTCAGTACTCAGGGTGCTGGGTGTACAGTGCTCAGGTGCTGGGTGCTCAGTGCTCAGTACTCAGGGTGCTGGGTGCTCAGTGCTAAGGGTGCTGGGTGCTCAGTGCTCAGGGTGCTGGTTGCTCAGTGCTCAGGGTTCTGGGTACTCAGTGCTCAGGGTGCTGGGTGCTCAGTACTCAGGGTGCTCAGTGCTCAGTACTCAGGGTACTGTGTGTTCAGTGCTCAGGTTACTGGGTGCTCAGTACTCAGGGTGCTCGGTGCTTAGTACTCAGGGTGCTGGGTGCTCAGTACTCCGGGTGCTGGGTGCTCAGTGCTCGGGGTGCTCGGAGATCAGTACTCAGGGTGCTGGGTGCTCAGTGCTCGGGGTGCTCGGTGCTCAGTACGTTGGGTGCTCACTACTCAGGTTGCTGGGTGCTCAGTGCTCAGTGTGCTGGGTGCTCAGTGCTCAGGGTGCTGGGTGCTCAGTGCTCAGGGTGCTGGGTGCTCAGTACTCAGGGTGCTGGGTGCTCAGTGCTCGGGGTGCTGGGTGCTCAGTGCTCAGGGTGCTGGGTGCTCAGTACTCAGTGTGCTGGGTGCTCAGTATTAGGGGTGCTGGGCGCTCAGTACGCAGGGTGCTGGGTGCTCAGTACTCAGGGTGCTGGGTGCTCAGTACTCTCGTGCTGGGTGCTCAGTGCTCAGGGTGCTGGGTGCTCAGTGATCGGGGTGCTGGGTGCTCAGTGCTCGGGGTGCTCAGTGCTCAGTGTTCAAGGTGCTGGGTGCTCAGTACTCAGGGTGCTCATTGCTCAGGGTGCTGGGTGCTCAGTACTCAGGGTGCTGGGTGCTCAGTGCTCAGGGTGCTCGGTGCTCGGGGTGCTGGGTGCTCAGTGCTCGGGGTGCTCGGTGCTCAGTACTCAGGGTGCTGGGTGCTCAGTGCTCGGGGTGCTGGGTGCTCAGTGCTCAGTACTCAGGGTGCTGGGTGCTCAGTGCTCAGGGTGCTGTGTGCTCAGTGCTCAGGGTGCTGGGTGCTCAGTGCTCAGGCTGCTGGGTACACAGTACTCAGGGTGCTGGGTGCTCAGTGCTCGGGGTGCTATGTGCTCTGTGCTCGCGGTGCTGGGTGCTCAGTGCTCGGGGTGCTGGGTGCTCAGTGCTCGGGGTGCTATGTGCTCAGTGCTCAGGGTGCTGGGTGCTCAGTGCTTGGGGTGCTCGGTGCTCAGTATTCAGGGTGCTGGGTGCTCAGTGCTCGAGGTGCTCAGTACTCAGGGTGCTGTGTGTTCAGTGCTCGGGGCGCTGGGTGCTCAGTACTCCGGGTGCTGGGTGCTCAGTGCTCAGGGTGCTCGGTGCTCGGGGCACTGGGTGCTCAGTGCTCAGGGTGCTCGGAGCTCAGTACTCAGGGTGCTGGGTGCTCAGTGCTCGGGGTGCTCGGTGCTCAGTACTCAGTGTGCTGGGTGCTCAGTACTCAGGGTGCTCATTGCTCAGGGTGCTGGGTGCTCAGTGCTCAGGGTGCTCGGTGCTCGGGGCACTGGGTGCTCAGTGCTCAGGGTGCTCGGAGCTCAGTACTCAGGGTGCTGGGTGCTCAGTTCTCGGGGTGCTCGGTGCTCAGTACTCAGGGTGCTGGGTGCTCAGTGCTCGGGGTGCTCGGTGCTCAGTACGTTGGGTGCTCACTACTCAGGGTGCTGGGTACTCAGTGCTCAGGGTGCTGGGTGCTCGGTGCTCTGGGTGCTGTGTGCTCAGTACTCAGGGTGTTGGGTGCTCAGTGCTCGGGGTGCTGGGTGCTCAGTACTCAGGGTGCTGGGTGCTCAGTACTCAGGGTCCTGGGTGCTCAGTACTCGGGTGCTGGGTGCTCAGTGCTCAGGGTGCTGGGTGCTCAGTGCTCGGGGTGCTGGGTGCTCAGTGCTCAGTACTCAGGGTGCTGGGTGTTCAGTGCTCGGGATGCTGGGTGCTCAGTGCTCAGTACTCAGGATGTTGGGTGCTAAGTGCTCAGGGTGCTGGGTGCTCAGTGCTCAGGGTGCTGGGTGCTCAGTACACAGGGTGCTCAGGGCTCAGTACTCGGGGTGCTGGGTGCTCAGTGCTCAGGGTGCTCAGTGCTCAGTGCTCAGGGTGCCGGGTGCTCAGTGCTCGGGGCGCTGGGTGCTCAGTGCTCGGTGTGCTGGGTGCTCAGTACTCAGGGTGCTGGGTGCTCAGTACTCAGGGTGCTGGGTGCTCAGTGCTCAGGGTGCTGGGTGCTCAGTGCTCGGGGTGCTCAGTACTCAGGGTGCTGTGTGTTCAGTGCTCAGGGTACTGGGTGCTCAGTACTCAGGGTGATCGGTGCTTAGTACTCAGGGTGCTGGGTGCTCAGTACTCCGGGTGCTGGGTGCTCAGTGCTCGGGGTGCTCCGAGCTCAGTACTCAGGGTGATGGGTGCTCAGTTCTCGGGGTGATCGGTGCTCAGTACTCAGAGTGCTGGGTGCTCAGTGCTCGGGGTGCTCGGTGCTGAGTACATTGGGTGCTCACTACTCAGGGTGCTGGGTGCTCAGTGCTCAGGGTGCTGGGTGCTCAGTGCTCAGGGTGCTGGGTGCTCAGTGCTCAGGGTGCTGGGTGCACAGTATTCAGGGTGCTGGGTGCTCAGTGCTCGGGGTGCTGGGTGCTCAGTGCTCAGGGTGCTGGGTGCTCAGTACTCAGGGTGCTGGGTGCTCAGTACTCGGGGTGCTGGGCGCTCAGTACTCAGGGTGCTGGGTGCTCAGTACTCAGGGTGCTGGGTGCTCAGTACTCGGGTGCTGGGTGCTCAGTGCTCAGGGTGCTGGGTGCTCAGTGCTCGGGGTGCTGGGTGCTCAGTGCTCAGTACTCAGGGTGCTGGGTGCTCAGTGCTCGTTGTGCTGGGTGCTCAATGCTCAGTACTCAGGGTGCTGGGTGTTCAGTGCTCAGGGTGCTGTGTGCTCAGTGCTCAGGGTGCTGCGTGCTCAGTGCTCAGGGTGCTGGGTACTCAGTGCTCAGGGTGCTGGGTGCTCAGTACTCAGGGTGCTGGGTGCTCATTACTCAGGGTGCTGGGTGCTCAGTGCTCGGGTGCTGGGTGCTCAGTGCTCGCGGTGCTGGGTGCTCAGTGCTCGGGGTGCTATGTGCTCTGTGCTCGCGGTGCTGGGTGCTCAGTGCTCGGGGTGCTGGGTGCTCAGTGCTCGGGGTGCTATGTGCTCAGTGCTCGCGGTGCTGGGTGCTCAGTGCTCGGGGTGCTCGGTGCTCAGTACTCAGGGTGCTGGGTGCTCAGTGCTCGAGTTGCTCAGTACTCAGGGTGCTGTGTGTTCAGTGCTCGGGGCGCTGGGTGCTCAGTACTCCGGGTGCTGGGTGCTCAGTGCTCAGGGTGCTCGGTGCTTGGGGCACTGGGTGCTCAGTGCTCAGGGTGCTCGGAGCTCAGTACTCAGGGTGCTGGGTGCTCAGTGCTCGGGGTGCTCGGTGCTCAGTACTCAGGGTGCTGGGTGCTCAGTACTCAGGGTGCTCATTGCTCAGGGTGCTGGGTGCTCAGTGCTCATGGTGCTCGGTGCTCGGGGCACTGGGTGCTCAGTGCTCAGGGTGCTCGGAGCTCAGTACTCAGGGTGCTGGGTGCTCAGTTCTCGGGGTGCTCGGTGCTCAGTACTCAGGGTGCTGGGTGCTCAGTGCTCGGGGTGCTCGGTGCTCAGTACGTTGGGTGCTCACTACTCAGGGTGCTGGGTACTCAGTGGTCAGGGTGCTGGGTGATCGGTGCTCAGGGTGCTGGGTGCTCAGTACTCAGGGTCCTGGGTGCTCAGTACTCGGGTGCTGGGTGCTCAGTGCTCAGGGTGCTGGGTGCTCAGTGCTCGGGGTGCTGGGTGCTCAGTGCTCAGTACTCAGGGTGCTGGGTGTTCAGTGCTCGGGATGCTGGGTGCTCAGTGCTCAGTACTCAGGATGTTGGGTGCTAAGTGCTCAGGGTGCTGGGTGCTCAGTGCTCAGGGTGCTGGGTGCTCAGTACACAGGGTGCTCAGGGCTCAGTACTCGGGGTGCTGGGTGCTCAGTGCTCAGGGTGCTCAGTGCTCAGTGCTCAGGGTGCCGGGTGCTCAGTGCTCGGGGCGCTGGGTGCTCAGTGCTCGGTGTGCTGGGTGCTCAGTACTCAGGGTGCTGGGTGCTCAGTACTCAGGGTGCTGGGTGCTCAGTGCTCAGGGTGCTGGGTGCTCAGTGCTCGGGGTGCTCAGTACTCAGGGTGCTGTGTGTTCAGTGCTCAGGGTACTGGGTGCTCAGTACTCAGGGTGATCGGTGCTTAGTACTCAGGGTGCTGGGTGCTCAGTACTCCGGGTGCTGGGTGCTCAGTGCTCGGGGTGCTCCGAGCTCAGTACTCAGGGTGATGGGTGCTCAGTTCTCGGGGTGATCGGTGCTCAGTACTCAGAGTGCTGGGTGCTCAGTGCTCGGGGTGCTCGGTGCTGAGTACATTGGGTGCTCACTACTCAGGGTGCTGGGTGCTCAGTGCTCAGGGTGCTGGGTGCTCAGTGCTCAGGGTGCTGGGTGCTCAGTGCTCAGGGTGCTGGGTGCACAGTATTCAGGGTGCTGGGTGCTCAGTGCTCGGGGTGCTGGGTGCTCAGTGCTCAGGGTGCTGGGTGCTCAGTACTCAGGGTGCTGGGTGCTCAGTACTCGGGGTGCTGGGCGCTCAGTACTCAGGGTGCTGGGTGCTCAGTACTCAGGGTGCTGGGTGCTCAGTACTCGGGTGCTGGGTGCTCAGTGCTCAGGGTGCTGGGTGCTCAGTGCTCGGGGTGCTGGGTGCTCAGTGCTCAGTACTCAGGGTGCTGGGTGCTCAGTGCTCGTTGTGCTGGGTGCTCAATGCTCAGTACTCAGGGTGCTGGGTGTTCAGTGCTCAGGGTGCTGTGTGCTCAGTGCTCAGGGTGCTGCGTGCTCAGTGCTCAGGGTGCTGGGTACTCAGTGCTCAGGGTGCTGGGTGCTCAGTACTCAGGGTGCTGGGTGCTCATTACTCAGGGTGCTGGGTGCTCAGTGCTCGGGTGCTGGGTGCTCAGTGCTCGCGGTGCTGGGTGCTCAGTGCTCGGGGTGCTATGTGCTCTGTGCTCGCGGTGCTGGGTGCTCAGTGCTCGGGGTGCTGGGTGCTCAGTGCTCGGGGTGCTATGTGCTCAGTGCTCGCGGTGCTGGGTGCTCAGTGCTCGGGGTGCTCGGTGCTCAGTACTCAGGGTGCTGGGTGCTCAGTGCTCGAGTTGCTCAGTACTCAGGGTGCTGTGTGTTCAGTGCTCGGGGCGCTGGGTGCTCAGTACTCCGGGTGCTGGGTGCTCAGTGCTCAGGGTGCTCGGTGCTTGGGGCACTGGGTGCTCAGTGCTCAGGGTGCTCGGAGCTCAGTACTCAGGGTGCTGGGTGCTCAGTGCTCGGGGTGCTCGGTGCTCAGTACTCAGGGTGCTGGGTGCTCAGTACTCAGGGTGCTCATTGCTCAGGGTGCTGGGTGCTCAGTGCTCATGGTGCTCGGTGCTCGGGGCACTGGGTGCTCAGTGCTCAGGGTGCTCGGAGCTCAGTACTCAGGGTGCTGGGTGCTCAGTTCTCGGGGTGCTCGGTGCTCAGTACTCAGGGTGCTGGGTGCTCAGTGCTCGGGGTGCTCGGTGCTCAGTACGTTGGGTGCTCACTACTCAGGGTGCTGGGTACTCAGTGGTCAGGGTGCTGGGTGCTCGGTGCTCAGGGTGCTCATTGCTCAGTACTCGGGGTGCTGGGTGTTCAGTGCTCGGCGTGCTGGGTGCTCAGTGCTCAGTACTCAGGGTGCTGGGTGTTCCGTGCTCAGGGTGCTGTGTGCTCAGTGCTCAGGGTGCTGGGTGCTCAGTGCTCAGGGTGCTGGGTACTCAGTGCTCATGGTGCTGGGTGCTCAGTACTCAGGGTGCTGGGTGCTCATTACTCAGTGTGCTGGGTGCTCAGTGCTCGGGTGCTGGGTGCTCAGTGCTCGCGGTGCTGGGTGCTCAGTGCTCGAGGTGCTCAGTACTCAGGGTGCTGTGTGTTCAGTGCTCAGGGTGCTGGGTGCTCAGTACTCAGGGTGCTCGGTGCTTAGTACTCAGGGTGCTGGGTGCTCAGTACTCCGGGTGCTGGGTGCTCAGTGCTCAGGGTTCTCGGTGCTCAGTGCTCAAGGTGCTGGGTACTCAGTACTCATGGTGCTCATTGCTCAGGGTGCAGGGTGCTCAGTGCTCAGGGTGCTCGGTGCTCGGGGCACTGGGTGCTCAGTGCTCAGGGTGCTCAGAGCTCAGTACTCAGGGTGCTGGGTGCTCCGTGCTCGGGGTGCTCGGTGCTCAGTACTCAGGGTGCTGGGTGCTCAGTGCTCGGGGTGCTCGGTGCTCAGTACGTTGGGTGCTCACTACTCAGGGTGCTGGGTGCTCAGTGCTCAGGGCGCTGGGTGCTCGGTGCTCAGGGTGCTGGGTGCTCAGTACTCAGGGTGCTGGGTGCTCAGTGCTCAGGGTGCTGGGTACTCAGTGCTCAGTGTGCTGGGTGCTCAGTAGTCAGGGTGCTCATTGCTCAGTACTCGGGGTGCTGGGTGTTCAGTGCTCGGCGTGCTGGGTGCTCAGTGCTCAGTACTCAGGGTTCTGGGTGCTCAGTGCTCAGGGTGCTGGGTGCTCAGTGCTCAGGGTACTGGGTGCTCAGTGCTCAGGGCGCTGGGTACTCAGTGCTCAAGGTGCTGGGTGCTCAGTACTCAGGGTGCTCATTGCTCAGGGTGCTGGGTGCTCAGTGCTCAGGGTGCTCGGTGCTCGGGGCACTGGATGCTCAGTGCTCAGGGTGCTCAGAGCTCAGTACTCAGGGTGCTGGGTGCTCAGTGCTCGGGGTGCTCGGTGCTCAGTAATCAGGGTGCTGGGTGCTCAGTGCTCGGGGTGCTCGGTGCTCAGTACGTTGGGTGCTCACTACTCAGGGTGCTGTGTGCTCAGTGCTCAGGGTGCTGGGTTCTCGGTGCTCAGGGTGCTGGGTGCTCAGTACTCAGGGTGCTGGGTGCTCAGTGCTCAGGGTGCTGGGTACTCAGTGCTCAGGGTGCTGGGTGCTCAGTACTCAGGGTGCTGGGTGCTCAGTGCTCAGTACTCAGGGTGCTGGGTGCTCAGTGCTCAGGGTGCTGGGTGCTCAGAGCTCAGGGTGCTAGGTGCTCAGTGCTCAGGGTGCTGGGTACTCAGTGCTCAGGGTGCTGGGTGCTCAGTACTCAGGGTGCTCAGTGCTCAGTACTCGGGGTGCTGGGTGCTCAGTGCTCAGGGTGCTCAGTGCTCAGTACTCGGGGTGCTGTGTGCTCAGTGCTCAGGGTGCTCAGTGCTCAGTGCTCAGGGTGCTGGGTGCTCAGTGCTCGGGGCACTGGGTGCTCAGTGCTCAGGGTGCTGGGTGCTCAGTACTCAGGGTGCTGGGTGCTCAGTACTCGGGGTGCTGGGCGCTCAGTACTCAGGGTGCTGGGTGCTCAGTACTCAGGGTGCTGGGTGCTCAGTACTCGGGTGCTGGGTGCTCAGTGCTCAGGGTGCTGGGTGCTCAGTGCTCGGGGTGCTGGGTGCTCAGTGCTCAGTACTCAGGGTGCTTTGTGCTCAGTGCTCGTTGTGCTGGGTGCTCAGTGCTCAGTACTCAGGGTGCTGGGTGTTCAGTGCTCAGGGTGCTGTGTGCTCAGTGCTCAGGGTGCTGGGTGCTCAGTGCTCAGGGTGCTGGGTACTCAGTGCTCAGAGTGCTGGGTGCTCAGTACTCAGGGTGCTGGGTGCTCATTACTCAGGGTGCTGGGTGCTCAGTGCTCGGGTGCTGGGTGCTCAGTGCTCGCGGTGCTGGGTGCTCAGTGCTCGGTGTGCTATGTGCTCTGTGCTCGCGGTGCTGGGTGCTCAGTGCTCGGGGTGCTGGGTGCTCAGTGCTCGGGGTGCTATGTGCTCAGTGCTCGCGGTGCTGGGTGCTCAGTGCTCGGGGTGCTCGGTGCTCAGTACTCAGGGTGCTGGGTGCTCAGTGCTCGAGTTGCTCAGTACTCAGGGTGCTGTGTGTTCAGTGCTCGGGGCGCTGGGTGCTCAGTACTCCGGGTGCTGGGTGCTCAGTGCTCAGGGTGCTCGGTGCTTGGGGCACTGGGTGCTCAGTGCTCAGGGTGCTCGGAGCTCAGTACTCAGGGTGCTGGGTGCTCAGTGCTCGGGGTGCTCGGTGCTCAGTACTCAGGGTGCTGGGTGCTCAATACTCAGGGTGCTCATTGCTCAGGGTGCTGGGTGCTCAGTGCTCATGGTGCTCGGTGCTCGGGGCACTGGGTGCTCAGTGCTCAGGGTGCTCGGAGCTCAGTACTCAGGGTGCTGGGTGCTCAGTTCTCGGGGTGCTCGGTGCTCAGTACTCAGGGTGCTGGGTGCTCAGTGCTCGGGGTGCTCGGTGCTCAGTACGTTGGGTGCTCACTACTCAGGGTGCTGGGTACTCAGTGGTCAGGGTGCTGGGTGCTCGGTGCTCAGGGTGCTCATTGCTCAGTACTCGGGGTGCTGGGTGTTCAGTGCTCGGCGTGCTGGGTGCTCAGTGCTCAGTACTCAGGGTGCTGGGTGTTCCGTGCTCAGGGTGCTGTGTGCTCAGTGCTCAGGGTGCTGGGTGCTCAGTGCTCAGGGTGCTGGGTACTCAGTGCTCATGGTGCTGGGTGCTCAGTACTCAGGGTGCTGGGTGCTCATTACTCAGTGTGCTGGGTGCTCAGTGCTCGGGTGCTGGGTGCTCAGTGCTCGCGGTGCTGGGTGCTCAGTGCTCGAGGTGCTCAGTACTCAGGGTGCTGTGTGTTCAGTGCTCAGGGTGCTGGGTGCTCAGTACTCAGGGTGCTCGGTGCTTAGTACTCAGGGTGCTGGGTGCTCAGTACTCCGGGTGCTGGGTGCTCAGTGCTCAGGGTTCTCGGTGCTCAGTGCTCAAGGTGCTGGGTGCTCAGTACTCATGGTGCTCATTGCTCAGGGTGCAGGGTGCTCAGTGCTCAGGGTGCTCGGTGCTCGGGGCACTGGGTGCTCAGTGCTCAGGGTGCTCAGAGCTCAGTACTCAGGGTGCTGGGTGCTCCGTGCTCGGGGTGCTCGGTGCTCAGTACTCAGGGTGCTGGGTGCTCAGTGCTCGGGGTGCTCGGTGCTCAGTACGTTGGGTGCTCACTACTCAGGGTGCTGGGTGCTCAGTGCTCAGGGCGCTGGGTGCTCGGTGCTCAGGGTGCTGGGTGCTCAGTACTCAGGGTGCTGGGTGCTCAGTGCTCAGGGTGCTGGGTACTCAGTGCTCAGGGTGCTGGGTGCTCAGTAGTCAGGGTGCTCATTGCTCAGTACTCGGGGTGCTGGGTGTTCAGTGCTCGGCGTGCTGGGTGCTCAGTGCTCAGTACTCAGGGTTCTGGGTGCTCAGTGCTCAGGGTGCTGGGTGCTCAGTGCTCAGGGTGCTGGGTGCTCAGTGCTCAGGGCGCTGGGTACTCAGTGCTCAAGGTGCTGGGTGCTCAGTACTCAGGGTGCTCATTGCTCAGGGTGCTGGGTGCTCAGTGCTCAGGGTGCTCGGTGCTCGGGGCACTGGATGCTCAGTGCTCAGGGTGCTCAGAGCTCAGTACTCAGGGTGCTGGGTGCTCAGTGCTCGGGGTGCTCGGTGCTCAGTACTCAGGGTGCTGGGTGCTCAGTGCTCGGGGTGCTCGGTGCTCAGTACGTTGGGTGCTCACTACTCAGGGTGCTGTGTGCTCAGTGCTCAGGGTGCTGGGTTCTCGGTGCTCAGGGTGCTGGGTGCTCAGTACTCAGGGTGCTGGGTGCTCAGTGCTCAGGGTGCTGGGTACTCAGTGCTCAGGGTGCTGGGTGCTCAGTACTCAGGGTGCTGGGTGCTCAGTGCTCAGTACTCAGGGTGCTGGGTGCTCAGTGCTCAGGGTGCTGGGTGCTCAGAGCTCAGGGTGCTAGGTGCTCAGTGCTCAGGGTGCTGGGTACTCAGTGCTCAGGGTGCTGGGTGCTCAGTACTCAGGGTGCTCAGTGCTCAGTACTCGGGGTGCTGGGTGCTCAGTGCTCAGGGTGCTCAGTGCTCAGTACTCGGGGTGCTGTGTGCTCAGTGCTCAGGGTGCTCAGTGCTCAGTGCTCAGGGTGCTGGGTGCTCAGTGCTCGGGGCACTGGGTGCTCAGTGCTCAGGGTGCTGGGTGCTCAGTACTCAGGGTGCTGGGTGCTCAGTACTCGGGGTGCTGGGCGCTCAGTACTCAGGGTGCTGGGTGCTCAGTACTCAGGGTGCTGGGTGCTCAGTACTCGGGTGCTGGGTGCTCAGTGCTCAGGGTGCTGGGTGCTCAGTGCTCGGGGTGCTGGGTGCTCAGTGCTCAGTACTCAGGGTGCTTTGTGCTCAGTGCTCGTTGTGCTGGGTGCTCAGTGCTCATTACTCAGGGTGCTGGGTGCTCAGTGCTCGGGTGCTGGGTGCTCAGTGCTCGCGGTGCTGGGTGCTCAGTGCTCGGGTGCTTGGTGCTCAGTACTCAGGGTGCTGGGTGCTCAGTGCTCGAGGTGCTCAATACTCAGGGTGCTGTGTGTTCAGTGCTCAGGGTGCTGGGTGCTCAGTGCTCAGGGTGCTGGGTGCTCAGTGCTCAGGGTGCTGGGTGCTCAGTACTCAGGGTGCTCAGGGCTCAGTACTCGGGGTGCTGGGTGCTCAGTGCTCAGGGTGTTCAGTGCTCAGTGCTCAGGGTGCCGGGTGCTCAGTGCTCGGGGCGCTGGGTGCTCAGTGCTCGGGGCGCTGGGTGCTCAGTACTCAGGGTGCTGTGTGTTCAGTGCTCAGGGTGCTGGGTGCTCAGTACTCAGGGTGCTCGGTGCTTAGTACTCAGGGTGCTGGGTGCTCAGTACTCCGGGTGCTGGGTGCTCAGTGCTCAGGGTTCTCGGTGCTCAGTGCTCAAGGTGCTGGGTGCTCAGTACTCATGGTGCTCATTGCTCAGGGTGCTGGGTGCTCAGTGCTCAGGGTGCTCGGTGCTCGGGGCACTGGGTGCTCAGTGCTCAGGGTGCTCAGAGCTCAGTACTCAGGGTGCTGGGTGCTCCGTGCTCGGGGTGCTCGGTGCTCAGTACTCAGGGTGCTGGGTGCTCAGTGCTCGGGGTGCTCGGTGCTCAGTACGTTGGGTGCTCACTACTCAGGGTGCTGGGTGCTCAGTGCTCAGGGTGCTGGGTTCTCGGTGCTCAGGGTGCTGGGTGCTCAGTACTCAGGGTGCTGGGTGCTCAGTGCTCAGGGTGCTGGGTACTCAGTGCTCAGGGTGCTGGGTGCTCAGTACTCAGGGTGCTGGGTGCTCAGTGCTCAGTACTCAGGGTGCTGGGTGCTCAGTGCTCAGGGTGCTGGGTGCTCAGTGCTCAGGGTGCTAGGTGCTCAGTGCTCAGGGTGCTGGGTACTCAGTGCTCAGGGTGGTGGGTGCTCAGTACTCAGGGTGCTCAGTGCTCAGTACTCGGGGTGCTGGGTGCTCAGTGCTCAGGGTGCTCAGTGCTCAGTACTCGGGGTGCTGTGTGCTCAGTGCTCAGGGTGCTCAGTGCTCAGTGCTCAGGGTGCTGGGTGCTCAGTGCTCGGGGCGCTGGGTGCTCAGTGCTCAGGGTGCTGGGTGCTCAGTATTCAGGGTGCTGGGTGCTCAGTACTCGGGGTGCTGGGCGCTCAGTACTCAGGGTGCTGGGTGCTCAGTACTCATGGTGCTGGGTGCTCAGTACTCGGGTGCTGGGTGCTCAGTGCTCAGGGTGCTGGGTGCTCAGTGCTCGGGGTGCTGGGTGCTCAGTGCTCAGTACTCAGGGTGCTTTGTGCTCAGTGCGCGTTGTGCTGGGTGCTCAGTGCTCAGTACTCAGGGTGCTGGGTGTTCAGTGCTCAGGGTGCTGTGTGCTCAGTGCTCAGGGTGCTGGGTGCTCAGTGCTCAGGGTGCTGGGTACTCAGTGCTCAGGGTGCTGGGTGCTCAGTAGTCAGGGTGCTGGGTGCTCATTACTCAGGGTGCTGGGTGCTCAGTGCTCGCGGTGCTGGGTGCTCAGTGCTCGGGGAGCTCGGTGCTCAGTACTCAGGGTGCTGGGTGCTCAGTGCTCAGGGTGCTCATTGCTCAGTACTCGGGGTGCTGGGTGTTCAGTGCTCGGCGTGCTGGGTGCTCAGTGCTCAGTACTCAGGGTGCTGGGTGTTCCGTGCTCAGGGTGCTGTGTGCTCAGTGCTCAGGGTGCTGGGTGCTCAGTGCTCAGGGTGCTGGGTACTCAGTGCTCATGGTGCTGGGTGCTCAGTACTCAGGGTGCTGGGTGCTCATTACTCAGTGTGCTGGGTGCTCAGTGCTCGGGTGCTGGGTGCTCAGTGCTCGCGGTGCTGGGTGCTCAGTGCTCGAGGTGCTCAGTACTCAGGGTGCTGTGTGTTCAGTGCTCAGGGTGCTGGGTGCTCAGTACTCAGGGTGCTCGGTGCTTAGTACTCAGGGTGCTGGGTGCTCAGTACTCCGGGTGCTGGGTGCTCAGTGCTCAGGGTTCTCGGTGCTCAGTGCTCAAGGTGCTGGGTGCTCAGTACTCATGGTGCTCATTGCTCAGGGTGCAGGGTGCTCAGTGCTCAGGGTGCTCGGTGCTCGGGGCACTGGGTGCTCAGTGCTCAGGGTGCTCAGAGCTCAGTACTCAGGGTGCTGGGTGCTCAGTGCTCGGGGTGCTCGGTGCTCAGTACTCAGGGTGCTGGGTGCTCAGTACTCAGGGTCCTGGGTGCTCAGTACTCGGGTGCTGGGTGCTCAGTGCTCAGGGTGCTGGGTGCTCAGTGCTCGGGGTGCTGGGTGCTCAGTGCTCAGTACTCAGGGTGCTGGGTGTTCAGTGCTCGGGGTGCTGGGTGCTCAGTGCTCAGTACTCAGGGTGTTGGGTGCTAAGTGCTCAGGGTGCTGGGTGCTCAGTACTCAGGTTCCTGGGTGCTCAGTACTCGGGTGCTGGGTGCTCAGTGCTCAGGGTGCTGGGTGCTCAGTGCTCGGGGTGCTGGGTGCTCAGTGCTCAGTACCCAGGGTGCTGGGTGTTCAGTGCTCGGGGTGCTGGGTGCTCAGTGCTCAGTACTCAGGGTGTTGGGTGCTAAGTGCTCAGGGTGCTGCGTGCTCAGTGCTCAGGGTGCTGGGTGCTCAGTACTCAGGGTGCTCAGGGCTCAGTACTCGGGGTGCTGGGTGCTCAGTGCTCAGGGTGCTCAGTGCTCAGTGCTCAGGGTGCCGGGTGCTCAGTGCTCGGGGCGCTGTGTGCTCAGTGCTCGGTGTGCTGGGTGCTCAGTACTCAGGGTGCTGGGTGCTCAGTACTCAGGGTGCTGGGTGCTCAGTGCTCAGCGTTCTGGGTGCTCAGTGCTCGGGGTGCTAAGTACTCAGGGTGCTGTGTGTTCAGTGCTCAGGGTACTGGGTGCTCAGTACTCAGGGTGATCGGTGCTTAGTACTCAGGGTGCTGGGTGCTCAGTACTCCGGGTGCTGGGTGCTCAGTGCTCGGGGTGCTCCGAGCTCAGTACTCAGGGTGATGGGTGCTCAGTTCTCGGGGTGATCGGTGCTCAGTACTCAGAGTGCTGGGTGCTCAGTGCTCGGGGTGCTCGGTGCTTGGGGCACTGGGTGCTCAGTGCTCAGGGTGCTCGGAGCTCAGTACTCAGGGTGCTGGGTGCTCAGTGCTCGGGGTGCTCGGTGCTCAGTACTCAGGGTGCTGGGTGCTCAGTACTCAGGGTGCTCATTGCTCAGGGTGCTGGGTGCTCAGTGCTCATGGTGCTCGGTGCTCGGGGCACTGGGTGCTCAGTGCTCAGGGTGCTCGGAGCTCAGTACTCAGGGTGCTGGGTGCTCAGTTCTCGGGGTGCTCGGTGCTCAGTACTCAGGGTGCTGGGTGCTCAGTGCTCGGGTTGCTCGGTGCTCAGTACGTTGGGTGCTCACTACTCAGGGTGCTGGGTACTCAGTGGTCAGGGTGCTGGGTGCTCGGTGCTCAGGGTGCTCATTGCTCAGTACTCGGGGTGCTGGGTGTTCAGTGCTCGGCGTGCTGGGTGCTCAGTGCTCAGTACTCAGGGTGCTGGGTGTTCCGTGCTCAGGGTGCTGTGTGCTCAGTGCTCAGGGTGCTGGGTGCTCAGTGCTCAGGGTGCTGGGTACTCAGTGCTCATGGTGCTGGGTGCTCAGTACTCAGGGTGCTGGGTGCTCATTACTCAGTGTGCTGGGTGCTCAGTGCTCGGGTGCTGGGTGCTCAGTGCTCGCGGTGCTGGGTGCTCAGTGCTCGAGGTGCTCAGTACTCAGGGTGCTGTGTGTTCAGTGCTCAGGGTGCTGGGTGCTCAGTACTCAGGGTGCTCGGTGCTTAGTACTCAGGGTGCTGGGTGCTCAGTACTCCGGGTGCTGGGTGCTCAGTGCTCAGGGTTCTCGGTGCTCAGTGCTCAAGGTGCTGGGTGCTCAGTACTCATGGTGCTCATTGCTCAGGGTGCAGGGTGCTCAGTGCTCAGGGTGCTCGGTGCTCGGGGCACTGGGTGCTCAGTGCTCAGGGTGCTCAGAGCTCAGTACTCAGGGTGCTGGGTGCTCCGTGCTCGGGGTGCTCGGTGCTCAGTACTCAGGGTGCTGGGTGCTCAGTGCTCGGGGTGCTCGGTGCTCAGTATGTTGGGTGCTCACTACTCAGGGTGCTGGGTGCTCAGTGCTCAGGGCGCTGGGTGCTCGGTGCTCAGGGTGCTGGGTGCTCAGTACTCAGGGTGCTGGGTGCTCAGTGCTCAGGGTGCTGGGTACTCAGTGCTCAGGGTGCTGGGTGCTCAGTAGTCAGGGTGCTCATTGCTCAGTACTCGGGGTGCTGGGTGTTCAGTGCTCGGCGTGCTGGGTGCTCAGTGCTCAGTACTCAGGGTTCTGGGTGCTCAGTGCTCAGGGTGCTGGGTGCTCAGTGCTCAGGGTGCTGGGTGCTCAGTGCTCAGGGCGCTGGGTACTCAGTGCTCAAGGTGCTGGGTGCTCAGTACTCAGGGTGCTCATTGCTCAGGGTGCTGGGTGCTCAGTGCTCAGGGTGCTCGGTGCTCGGGGCACTGGATGCTCAGTGCTCAGGGTGCTCAGAGCTCAGTACTCAGGGTGCTGGGTGCTCAGTGCTCGGGGTGCTCGGTGCTCAGTACTCAGGGTGCTGGGTGCTCAGTGCTCGGGGTGCTCGGTGCTCAGTACGTTGGGTGCTCACTACTCAGGGTGCTGTGTGCTCAGTGCTCAGGGTGCTGGGTTCTCGGTGCTCAGGGTGCTGGGTGCTCAGTACTCAGGGTGCTGGGTGCTCAGTGCTCAGGGTGCTGGGTACTCAGTGCTCAGGGTGCTGGGTGCTCAGTACTCAGGGTGATGGGTGCTCAGTGCTCAGTACTCAGGGTGCTGGGTGCTCAGTGCTCAGGGTGCTGGGTGCTCAGAGCTCAGGGTGCTAGGTGCTCAGTGCTCAGGGTGCTGGGTACTCAGTGCTCAGGGTGCTGGGTGCTCAGTACTCAGGGTGCTCAGTGCTCAGTACTCGGGGTGCTGGGTGCTCAGTGCTCAGGGTGCTCAGTGCTCAGTACTCGGGGTGCTGTGTGCTCAGTGCTCAGGGTGCTCAGTGCTCAGTGCTCAGGGTGCTGGGTGCTCAGTGCTCGGGGCACTGGGTGCTCAGTGCTCAGGGTGCTGGGTGCTCAGTACTCAGGGTGCTGGGTGCTCAGTACTCGGGGTGCTGGGCGCTCAGTACTCAGGGTGCTGGGTGCTCAGTACTCAGGGTGCTGGGTGCTCAGTACTCGGGTGCTGGGTGCTCAGTGCTCAGGGTGCTGGGTGCTCAGTGCTCGGGGTGCTGGGTGCTCAGTGCTCAGTACTCAGGGTGCTTTGTGCTCAGTGCTCGTTGTGCTGGGTGCTCAGTGCTCAGTACTCAGGGTGCTGGGTGTTCAGTGCTCAGGGTGCTGTGTGCTCAGTGCTCAGGGTGCTGGGTGCTCAGTGCTCAGGGTGCTGGGTACTCAGTGCTCAGAGTGCTGGGTGCTCAGTACTCAGGGTGCTGGGTGCTCATTACTCAGGGTGCTGGGTGCTCAGTGCTCGGGTGCTGGGTGCTCAGTGCTCGCGGTGCTGGGTGCTCAGTGCTCGGGTGCTTGGTGCTCAGTACTCAGGGTGCTGGGTGCTCAGTGCTCGAGGTGCTCAATACTCAGGGTGCTGTGTGTTCAGTGCTCAGGGTGCTGGGTGCTCAGTGCTCAGGGTGCTGGGTGCTCAGTGCTCAGGGTGCTGGGTGCTCAGTACTCAGGGTGCTCAGGGCTCAGTACTCGGGGTGCTGGGTGCTCAGTGCTCAGGGTGCTCAGTGCTCAGTGCTCAGGGTGCCGGGTGCTCAGTGCTCGGGGCGCTGGGTGCTCAGTGCTCGGGGTGCTGGGTGCTCAGTACTCAGGGTGCTGTGTGTTCAGTGCTCAGGGTGCTGGGTGCTTAGTACTCAGGGTGCTCGGTGCTTAGTACTCAGGGTGCTGGGTGCTCAGTACTCCGGGTGCTGGGTGCTCAGTGCTCAGGGTTCTCGGTGCTCAGTGCTCAAGGTGCTGGGTGCTCAGTACTCATGGTGCTCATTGCTCAGGGTGCTGGGTGCTCAGTGCTCAGGGTGCTCGGTGCTCGGGGCACTGGGTGCTCAGTGCTCAGGGTGCTCAGAGCTCAGTACTCAGGGTGCTGGGTGCTCCGTGCTCGGGGTGCTCGGTGCTCAGTACTCAGGGTGCTGGGTGCTCAGTGCTCGGGGTGCTCGGTGCTCAGTACGTTGGGTGCTCACTACTCAGGGTGCTGGGTGCTCAGTGCTCAGGGTTCTGGGTTCTCGGTGCTCAGGGTGCTGGGTGCTCAGTACTCAGGGTGCTGGGTGCTCAGTGCTCAGGGTGCTGGGTACTCAGTGCTCAGGGTGCTGGGTGCTCAGTACTCAGGGTGCTGGGTGCTCAGTGCTCAGTACTCAGGGTGCTGGGTGCTCAGTGCTCAGGGTGCTGGGTGCTCAGTGCTCAGGGTGCTAGGTGCTCAGTGCTCAGGGTGCTGGGTACTCAGTGCTCAGGGTGGTGGGTGCTCAGTACTCAGGGTGCTCAGTGCTCAGTACTCGGGGTGCTGGGTGCTCAGTGCTCAGGGTGCTCAGTGCTCAGTACTCGGGGTGCTGTGTGCTCAGTGCTCAGGGTGCTCAGTGCTCAGTGCTCAGGGTGCTGGGTGCTCAGTGCTCAGGGCGCTGGGTGCTCAGTGCTCAGGGTGCTGGGTGCTCAGTATTCAGGGTGCTGGGTGCTCAGTACTCGGGGTGCTGGGCGCTCAGTACTCAGGGTGCTGGGTGCTCAGTACTCATGGTGCTGGGTGCTCAGTACTCGGGTGCTGGGTGCTCAGTGCTCAGGGTGCTGGGTGCTCAGTGCTCGGGGTGCTGGGTGCTCAGTGCTCAGTACTCAGGGTGCTTTGTGCTCAGTGCGCGTTGTGCTGGGTGCTCAGTGCTCAGTACTCAGGGTGCTGGGTGTTCAGTGCTCAGGGTGCTGTGTGCTCAGTGCTCAGGGTGCTGGGTGCTCAGTGCTCAGGGTGCTGGGTACTCAGTGCTCAGGGTGCTGGGTGCTCAGTAGTCAGGGTGCTGGGTGCTCATTACTCAGGGTGCTGGGTGCTCAGTGCTCGCGGTGCTGGGTGCTCAGTGCTCGGGGAGCTCGGTGCTCAGTACTCCGGGTGCTGGGTGCTCAGTGCTCGAGGTGCTCAATACTCAGGGTGCTGTGTGTTCAGTGCTCAGGGTGCTGGGTGCTCAGTACTCAGGGTGCTCGGTGCTTAGTACTCAGGGTGCTGGGTGCTCAGTACTCCGGGTGCTGGGTGCTCAGTGCTCGGGGTTCTCGGTGCTCAGTTCTCAAGGTGCTGGGTGCTCAGTACTCAGGGTGCTCATTGCTCAGGGTGCTGGGTGCTCAGTGCTCAGGGTGCTCGGTGCTCGGGGCACTGGGTGCTCAGTGCTCAGGGTGCTCAGAGCTCAGTACTCAGGGTGCTGGGTGCTCAGTGCTCGGGGTGCTCGGTGCTCAGTACTCAGGGTGCTGGGTGCTCAGTACTCAGGGTCCTGGGTGCTCAGTACTCGGGTGCTGGGTGCTCAGTGCTCAGGGTGCTGGGTGCTCAGTGCTCGGGGTGCTGGGTGCTCAGTGCTCAGTACTCAGGGTGCTGGGTGTTCAGTGCTCGGGGTGCTGGGTGCTCAGTGCTCAGTACTCAGGGTGTTGGGTGCTAAGTGCTCAGGGTGCTGGGTGCTCAGTACTCAGGGTCCTGGGTGCTCAGTACTCGGGTGCTGGGTGCTCAGTGCTCAGGGTGCTGGGTGCTCAGTGCTCGGGGTGCTGGGTGCTCAGTGCTCAGTACCCAGGGTGCTGGGTGTTCAGTGCTCGGGGTGCTGGGTGCTCAGTGCTCAGTACTCAGGGTGTTGGGTGCTAAGTGCTCAGGGTGCTGCGTGCTCAGTGCTCAGGGTGCTGGGTGCTCAGTACTCAGGGTGCTCAGGGCTCAGTACTCGGGGTGCTGGGTGCTCAGTGCTCAGGGTGCTCAGTGCTCAGTGCTCAGGGTGCCGGGTGCTCAGTGCTCGGGGCGCTGTGTGCTCAGTGCTCGGTGTGCTGGGTGCTCAGTACTCAGGGTGCTGGGTGCTCAGTACTCAGGGTGCTGGGTGCTCAGTGCTCAGCGTTCTGGGTGCTCAGTGCTTGGGGTGCTAAGTACTCAGGGTGCTGTGTGTTCAGTGCTCAGGGTACTGGGTGCTCAGTACTCAGGGTGATCGGTGCTTAGTACTCAGGGTGCTGGGTGCTCAGTACTCCGGGTGCTGGGTGCTCAGTGCTCGGGGTGCTCCGAGCTCAGTACTCAGGGTGATGGGTGCTCAGTTCTCGGGGTGATCGGTGCTCAGTACTCAGAGTGCTGGGTGCTCAGTGCTCGGGGTGCTCGGTGCTGAGTACATTGGGTGCTCACTACTCAGGGTGCTGGGTGCTCAGTGCTCAGTGTGCTGGGTGCTCAGTGCTCAGGGTGTTGGGTGCTCAGTGCTCAGGGTGCTGGGTGCTCAGTATTCAGGGTGCTGGGTGCTCAGTGCTCGGGGTGCTGGGTGCTCAGTGCTCAGGGTGCTGGGTGCTCAGTACTCAGGGTGCTGGGTGCTCAGTACTCGGGGTGCTGGGCGCTCAGTACTCAGGGTGCTGGGTGCTCAGTACTCAGGGTGCTGGGTGCTCAGTACTCGGGTGCTGGGTGCTCAGTGCTCAGGGTGCTGGGTGCTCAGTGCTCGGGGTGCTGGGTGCTCAGTGCTCAGTACTCAGGTTGCTGGGTGCTCAGTGCTCGTTGTGCTGGGTGCTCAGTGCTCAGTACTCAGGGTGCTGGGTGTTCAGTGCTCAGGGTGCTGTGTGCTCAGTGCTCAGGGTGCTGCGTGCTCAGTGCTCAGGGTGCTGGGTACTCAGTGCTCAGGGTGCTGGGTGCTCAGTACTCAGGGTGCTGGGTGCTCATTACTCAGGGTGCTGGGTGCTCAGTGCTCGGGTGCTGGGTGCTCAGTGCTCGAGGTGCTCAGTACTCAGGGTGCTGTGTGTTCAGTGCTCAGGGTGCTGGGTGCTCAGTACTCAGGGTGCTCGGTGCTTAGTACTCAGGGTGCTGGGTGCTCAGTGCTCAGGGTGCTGTGTGCTCAGTGCTCAGGGTGCTGGGTGCTCAGTGCTCAGGCTGCTGGGTACACAGTACTCAGGGTGCTGGGTGTTCAGTGCTCGGGGTGCTGGGTGCTCAGTACTCAGGGTGCTGGGTGCTCAGTACTCAGGGTCCTGGGTGCTCAGTACTCGGGTGCTGTGTGTGCAGTGCTCAGGGTACTGGGTGCTCAGTACTCAGGGTGATCGGTGCTTAGTACTCAGGGTGCTGGGTGCTCAGTACTCCGGGTGCTGGGTGCTCAGTGCTCGGGGTGCTCCAAGCTCAGTACTCAGTGTGATGGGTGCTCAATTCTCGGGGTGATCGGTGCTCAGTACTCAGAGTGCTGGGTGCTCAGTGCTCAGTACTCAGGGTGTTGGGTGCTAAGTGCTCAGGGTGCTGGGTGCTCAGTGCTCAGGGTGCTGGGTGCTCAGTACTCAGGGTGCTCAGGGCTCAGTACTCGGGGTGCTGGGTGCTCAGTGCTCAGGGTGCTCAGTGCTCAGTGCTCAGGGTGCCGGGTGCTCAGTGCTCGGGGCGCTGGGTGCTCAGTGCTCGGTGTGCTGGGTGCTCAGTACTCAGGGTGCTGGGTGCTCAGTACTCAGGGTGCTGGGTGGTCAGTGCTCAGGGTGCTGGGTGCTCAGTGCTCGGGGTGCTCAGTACTCAGGGTGCTGTGTGTTCAGTGCTCAGGGTACTGGGTGCTCAGTACTTAGGGTGATCGGTGCTTAGTTCTCAGGGTGCTGGGTGCTCAGTACTCCGGTTGCTGGGTGCTCAGTGCTCGGGGTGCTCCGAGCTCAGTACTCAGTGTGATGGGTGCTCAGTTCTCGGGGTGATCGGTGCTCAGTACTCAGAGTGCTGGGTGCTCAGTGCTCGGGGTGCTCGGTGCTGAGTACATTGGGTGCTCACTACTCAGGGTGCTGGGTGCTCAGTGCTCAGTGTGCTGGGTGCTCAGTGCTCAGGGTGCTGGGTGCTCAGTGCTCAGGGTGCTGGGTGCACAGTATTCAGGGTGCTGGGTGCTCAGTGCTCGGGGTGCTGGGTGCTCAGTGCTCAGGGTGCTGGGTGCTCAGTACTCAGGGTGCTGGGTGCTCAGTACTCGGGGTGCTGGGCGCTCAGTACTCCGCCTGCTGGGTGCTCAGTACTCAGGGTGCTGGGTGCTCAGTACTCGGGTGCTGGGTGCTCAGTGCTCAGGGTGCTGGGTGCTCAGTGCTCGGGGTGCTGGGTGCTCAGTGCTCAGTACTCAGGGTGCTGGGTGCTCAGTGCTCGTTGTGCTGGGTGCTCAGTGCTCAGTACTCAGGGTGCTGGGTGTTCAGTGCTCAGGGTGCTGTGTGCTCAGTGCTCAGGGTGCTGCGTGCTCAGTGCTCAGGGTGCTGGGTACTCAGTGCTCAGGGTGCTGGGTGCTCAATACTCAGGGTGCTGGGTGCTCATTACTCAGGGTGCTGGCTGCTCAGTGCTCGGGTGCTGGGTGCTCAGTGCTCGCGGTGCTGGGTGCTCAGTGCTCGAGGTGCTCAGTACTCAGGGTGCTGTGTGTTCAGTGCTCAGGGTGCTGGGTGCTCAGTACTCAGGGTGCTCGGTGCTTAGTACTCAGGGTGCTGGGTGTTCAGTGCTCAGGGTGCTGTGTGCTCAGTGCTCAGGGTGCTGCGTGCTCAGTGCTCAGGGTGCTGGGTACTCAGTGCTCAGGGTGCTGGGTGCTCAGTGCTCAGGCTGCTGGGTACACAGTACTCAGGGTGCTGGGTGCTCATTGCTCGTGGTGCTATGTGCTCTGTGCTCGCGGTGCTGGGTGCTCAGTGCTCGGGGTGCTGGGTGCTCAGTGCTCGGGGTGCTATGTGCTCAGTGCTCGCGGTGCTGGGTGCTCAGTGCTCGGGGTGCTCGGTGCTCAGTACTCAGGGTGCTGGGTGCTCAGTGATCGAGGTGCTCAGTACTCAGGGTGCTGTGTGTTCAGTGCTCGGGGCGCTGGGTGCTCAGTACTCCGGATGCTGGGTGCTCAGTGCTCAGGGTGCTCGGTGCTCGGGGCACTGGGTGCTCAGTGCTCAGGGTGCTCGGAGCTCAGTACTCAGGGTGCTGGGTGCTCAGTGCTCGGGGTGCTCGGTGCTCAGTACTCAGGGTGCTGGGTGCTCAGTACTCAGGGTGTTGGGTGCTCAGTGCTCGGGGTGCTGGGTGCTCAGTACTCAGGGTGCTGGGTGCTCAGTACTCAGGGTCCTGGGTGCTCAGTACTCGGGTGCTGGGTGCTCAGTGCTCAGGGTGCTGGGTGCTCAGTGCTCAGGGTGCTGGGTGCTCAGTGCTCAGTACTCAGGGTGCTGGGTGTTCAGTGCTCGGGGTGCTGGGTGCTCAGTGCTCAGTACTCAGGGTGTTGGGTGCTCAGTGCTCAGGGTGCTGGGTGCTCAGTGCTCAGGGTGCTGGGTGCTCAGTACTCAGGGTGCTCAGGGCTCAGTACTCGGGGTGCTGGGTGCTCAGTGCTCAGGGTGCTCAGTGCTCAGTGCTCAGGGTGCCGGGTGCTCAGTGCTCGGGGCGCTGGGTGCTCAGTGCTCGGGGTGCTGGGTGCTCAGTACTCAGGGTGCTGGGTGCTCAATGCTCTGGGTACTCAGTTCTCAGTACTCAGTGCTCAGGGTGCTCAGTGCTCAGTGCTCAGGGTGCTGGGTGTTCAGTACTCAGGGTGCTGGGTGCTCAGTACTCCGGGTGCTGGGTGCTCCGTGCTCGGGGTTCTCGGTGCTCAGTGCTCAAGGTGCTGGGTGCTCAGTACTCAGGGTGCTCATTGCTCAGGGTGCTGGGTGCTCAGTGCTCAGGGTGCTCGGTGCTCGGGGCACTGGGTGCTCAGTGCTCAGGGTGCTCAGAGCTCAGTACTCAGGGTGCTGGGTGCTCAGTGCTCGGGGTGCTCGGTGCTCAGTACTCAGGGTGCTGGGTGCTCAGTACTCAGGGTCCTGGGTGCTCAGTACTCGGGTGCTGGGTGCTCAGTGCTCAGGGTGCTGGGTGCTCAGTGCTCGGGGTGCTGGGTGCTCAGTGCTCAGTACTCAGGGTGCTGGGTGTTTAGTGCTCGGGGTGCTGGGTGCTCAGTGCTCAGTACTCAGGGTGTTGGGTGCTAAGTGCTCAGGGTGCTGGGTGCTCAGTACTCAGGGTCCTGGGTGCTCAGTACTCGGGTGCTGGGTGCTCAGTGCTCAGGGTGCTGGGTGCTCAGTGCTCGGGGTGCTGGGTGCTCAGTGCTCAGTACCCAGGGTGCTGGGTGTTCAGTGCTCGGGGTGCTGGGTGCTCAGTGCTCAGTACTCAGGGTGTTGGGTGCTAAGTGCTCAGGGTGCTGCGTGCTCAGTGCTCAGGGTGCTGGGTGCTCAGTACTCAGGGTGCTCAGGGCTCAGTACTCGGGGTGCTGGGTGCTCAGTGCTCAGGGTGCTCAGTGCTCAGTGCTCAGGGTGCCGGGTGCTCAGTGCTCGGGGCGCTGGGTGCTCAGTGCTCGGTGTGCTGGGTGCTCAGTACTCAGGGTGCTGGGTGCTCAGTACTCAGGGTGCTGGGTGCTCAGTGCTCAGCGTTCTGGGTGCTCAGTGCTCGGGGTGCTAAGTACTCAGGGTGCTGTGTGTTCAGTGCTCAGGGTACTGGGTGCTCAGTACTCAGGGTGATCGGTGCTTAGTACTCAGGGTGCTGGGTGCTCAGTACTCCGGGTGCTGGGTGCTCAGTGCTCGGGGTGCTCCGAGCTCAGTACTCAGGGTGATGGGTGCTCAGTTCTCGGGGTGATCGGTGCTCAGTACTCAGAGTGCTGGGTGCTCAGTGCTCGGGGTGCTCGGTGCTGAGTACATTGGGTGCTCACTACTCAGGGTGCTGGGTGCTCAGTGCTCAGTGTGCTGGGTGCTCAGTGCTCAGGGTGTTGGGTGCTCAGTGCTCAGGGTGCTGGGTGCTCAGTATTCAGGGTGCTGGGTGCTCAGTGCTCGGGGTGCTGGGTGCTCAGTGCTCAGGGTGCTGGGTGCTCAGGACTCAGGGTGCTGGGTGCTCAGTACTCGGGGTGCTGGGCGCTCAGTACTCAGGGTGCTGGGTGCTCAGTACGCAGGGTGCTGGGTGCTCAGTACTCGGGTGCTGGGTGCTTAGTGCTCAGGGTGCTGGGTGCTCAGTGCTCGGGGTGCTGGGTGCTCAGTGCTCAGTACTCAGGTTCCTGGGTGCTTAGTGCTCGTTGTGCTGGGTGCTCAGTGCTCAGTACTCAGGGTGCTGGGTGTTCAGTGCTCAGGGTGCTGTGTGCTCAGTGCTCAGGGTGCTGCGTGCTCAGTGCTCAGGGTGCTGGGTACTCAGTGCTCAGGGTGCTGGGTGCTCAGTACTCAGGGTGCTGGGTGCTCATTACTCAGGGTGCTGGGTGCTCAGTGCTCGGGTGCTGGGTGCTCAGTGCTCGAGGTGCTCAGTACTCAGGGTGCTGTGTGTTCAGTGCTCAGGGTGCTGGGTGCTCAGTACTCAGGGTGCTCGGTGCTTAGTACTCAGGGTGCTGGGTGCTCAGTGCTCAGGGTGCTGTGTGCTCAGTGCTCAGGGTGCTGGGTGCTCAGTGCTCAGGCTGCTGGGTACACAGTACTCAGGGTGCTGGGTGTTCAGTGCTCGGGGTGCTGGGTGCTCAGTACTCAGGGTGCTGGGTGCTCAGTACTCAGGGTCCTGGGTGCTCAGTACTCGGATGCTGTGTGTGCAGTGCTCAGGGTACTGGGTGCTCAGTACTCAGGGTGATCGGTGCTTAGTACTCAGGGTGCTGGGTGCTCAGTACTCCGGGTGCTGGGTGCTCAGTGCTCGGGGTGCTCCGAGCTCAGTACTCAGGGTGATGGGTGCTCAGTTCTCGGGGTGATCGGTGCTCAGTACTCAGAGTGCTGGGTGCTCAGTGCTCAGTACTCAGGGTGTTGGGTGCTAAGTGCTCAGGGTGCTGGGTGCTCAGTGCTCAGGGTGCTGGGTGCTCAGTACTCAGGGTGCTCAGGGCTCAGTACTCGGGGTGCTGGGTGCTCAGTGCTCAGGGTGCTCAGTGCTCAGTGCTCAGGGTGCCGGGTGCTCAGTGCTCGGGGCGCTGGGTGCTCAGTGCTCGGTGTGCTGGGTGCTCAGTACTCAGGGTGCTGGGTGCTCAGTACTCAGGGTGCTGGGTGCTCAGTGCTCAGGGTGCTGGGTGCTCAGTGCTCGGGGTGCTCAGTACTCAGGGTGCTGTGTGTTCAGTGCTCAGGGTACTGGGTGCTCAGTACTTAGGGTGATCGGTGCTTAGTACTCAGGGTGCTGGGTGCTCAGTACTCCGGGTGCTGGGTGCTCAGTGCTCGGGGTGCTCCGAGCTCAGTACTCAGGGTGATGGGTGCTCAGTTCTCGGGGTGATCGGTGCTCAGTACTCAGAGTGCTGGGTGCTCAGTGCTCGGGGTGCTCGGTGCTGAGTACATTGGGTGCTCACTACTCAGGGTGCTGGGTGCTCAGTGCTCAGTGTGCTGGGTGCTCAGTGCTCAGGGTGCTGGGTGCTCAGTGCTCAGGGTGCTGGGTGCACAGTATTCAGGGTGCTGGGTGCTCAGTGCTCGCTGTGCTGGGTGCTCAGTGCTCAGGGTGCTGGGTGCTCAGTACTCAGGGTGCTGGGTGCTCAGTACTCGGGGTGCTGGGCGCTCAGTACTCAGGGTGCTGGGTGCTCAGTACTCAGGGTGCTGGGTGCTCAGTACTCGGGTGCTGGGTGCTCAGTGCTCAGGGTGCTGGGTGCTCAGTGCTCGGGGTGCTGGGTGCTCAGTGCTCAGTACTCAGGGTGCTGGGTGCTCAGTGCTCGTTGTGCTGGGTGCTCAGTGCTCAGTACTCAGGGTGCTGGGTGTTCAGTGCTCAGGGTGCTGTGTGCTCAGTGCTCAGGGTGCTGCATGCTCAGTGCTCAGGGTGCTGGGTACTCAGTGCTCAGGGTGCTGGGTGCTCAGTACTCAGGGTGCTGGGTGCTCATTACTCAGGGTGCTGGCTGCTCAGTGCTCGGGTGCTGGGTGCTCAGTGCTCGCGGTGCTGGGTGCTCAGTGCTCAGGGTGCTGGGTGCTCAGTGCTCAGGCTGCTGGGTACACAGTACTCAGGGTGCTGGGTGCTCATTGCTCGTGGTGCTATGTGCTCTGTGCTCGCGGTGCTGGGTGCTCAGTGCTCGGGGTGCTGGGTGCTCAGTGCTCGGGGTGCTATGTGCTCAGTAATCGCGGTGCTGGGTGCTCAGTGCTCGGGGTGCTCGGTGCTCAGTACTCAGGGTGCTGGGTGCTCAGTGCTCGAGGTGCTCAGTACTCAGGGTGCTGTGTGTTCAGTGCTCGGGGCGCTGGGTGCTCAGTACTCCGGGTGCTGGGTGCTCAGTGCTCAGGGTGCTCGGTGCTCGGGGCACTGGGTGCTCAGTGCTCAGGGTGCTCGGAGCTCAGTACTCAGGGTGCTGGGTGCTCAGTGCTCGGGGTGCTCGGTGCTCAGTACTCAGGGTGCTGGGTGCTCAGTACTCAGGGTGCTCATTGCTCAGGGTGCTGGGTGCTCAGTGCTCAGGGTGCTCGGTGCTCGGGGCACTGGGTGCTCATTGCTCAGGGTGCTCGGAGCTCAGTACTCAGGGTGCTGGGTGCTCAGTTCTCGGGGTGCTCGGTGCTCAGTACTCAGGGTGCTGGGTGCACAGTGCTCGGGGTGCTCGGTGCTCAGTACGTTGGGTGCTCACTACTCAGGGTGCTGGGTACTCAGTGCTCAGGGTGCTGGGTGCTCGGTGCTCAGGGTGCTGGGTGCTCAGTACTCAGGGTGTTGGGTGCTCAGTGCTCAGGGTGCTGGGTGCTCAGTACTCAGGGTGCTGGGTGCTCAGTACTCAGGGTCCTGGGTGCTCAGTACTCGGGTGCTGGGTGCTCAGTGCTCAGGGTGCTGGGTGCTCAGTGCTCGGGGTGCTGGGTGCTCAGTGCTCAGTACTCAGTGTGCTGGGTGTTCAGTGCTCGGGGTGCTGGGTGCTCAGTGCTCAGTACTCAGGGTGTTGGGTGCTCAGTGCTCAGGGTGCTGGGTGCTCAGTGCTCAGGGTGCTGGGTGCTCAGTACTCAGGGTGCTCAGGGCTCAGTACTCGGGGTGCTGGGTGCTCAGTGCTCAGGGTGCTCAGTGCTCAGTGCTCTGGGTGCCGGGTGCTCAGTGCTCCGGGCGCTGGGTGCTCAGTGCTCGGGGTGCTGGGTGCTCAGTACTCAGGGTGCTGGGTGCTCAGTGCTCTGGGTACCCAGTGCTCAGTACTCAGTGCTCAGGGTGCTCAGTGCTCAGTGCTCAGGGTGCTGGGTGCTCAGTACTCAGGGTGCTGGGTGCTCAGTACTCAGGGTGCTGGGTGCTCAGTGCTCAGGGTGCTGGGTGCTCAGTGCTCGGGGTGCTCAGTACTCAGGGTGCTGTGTGTTCAGTGCTCAGGGTACTGGGTGCTCAGTACTCCGGTTGCTGGGTGCTCAGTGCTCGGGGTGCTCCGAGCTCAGTACTCAGGGTGATGGGTGCTCAGTTCTCGGGGTGATCGGTGCTCAGTACTCAGAGTGCTGGGTGCTGAGTGCTCGGAGTGCTCGGTGCTGAGTACATTGGGTGCTCACTACTCAGGTTGCTGGGTGCTCAGTGCTCAGTGTGCTGGGTGCTCAGTGCTCAGGGTGCTGGGTGCTCAGTGCTCAGGGTGCTGGGTGCTCAGTATTCAGGGTGCTGGGTGCTCAGTGCTCTGGGTGCTGGGTGCTCAGTGCTCAGGGTGCTGGGTGCTCAGTACTCAGGGTGCTGGGTGCTCAGTACTCGGGGTGCTGGGCGCTCAGTACTCAGGGTGCTGGGTGCTCAGTACTCAGGGTGCTGGGTGCTCAGTACTCGGGTGCTGGGTGCTCAGTGCTCAGGGTGCTGGGTGCTCAGTGCTCGGGGTGCTGGGTGCTCAGTGCTCAGTACTCAGGGTGCTGGGTGCTCAGTGCTCGTTGTGCTGGGTGCTCAGTGCTCAGTACTCAGGGTGCTGGGTGTTCAGTGCTCAGGGTGCTGTGTGCTCAGTGCTCAGGGTGCTGGGTGCTCAGTGCTCAGGGTGCTGGGTACTCAGTGCTCAGGGTGCTGGGTGCTCAGTACTCAGGGTGCTGGGTGCTCATTACTCAGGGTGCTGGGTGCTCAGTGCTCGGGTGCTGGGTGCTCAGTGCTCGCGGTGCAGGGTGCTCAGTGCTCGAGGTGCTCAGTACTCAGGGTGCTGTGTGTTCAGTGCTCAGGGTGCTGGGTGCTCAGTACTCAGGGTGCTCGGTGCTTAGTACTCAGGGTGCTTTGTGCTCAGTACTCCGGGTGCTGGGTGCTCAGTGCTCAGGGTTCTCGGTGCTCAGTGCTCAAGGTGCTGGGTGCTCAGTACTCATGGTGCTCATTGCTCAGGGTGCTGGGTGCTATGTGCTCGGGGTGCTCGGTGCTCAGTACTCAGGGTGCTGGGTGCTCAGTGCTCGGGGTGCTCGGTGCTCAGTACGTTGGGTGCTCACTACTCAGGGTGCTGGGTGCTCAGTGCTCAGGGTGCTGGGTGCTCGGTGCTCAGGGTGCTGGGTGCTCAGTACTCAGGGTGCTGGGTGCTCAGTGCTCAGGGTGCTGGGTACTCAGTGCTCAGGGTGCTGGGTGCTCAGTACTCAGGGAGCTCAGTGCTCAGTACTCGGGGTGCTGGGTGTTCAGTGCTCGGGGTGCTGGGTGCTCAGTGCTCAGTACTCAGGGTTCTGGGTGCTCAGTGCTCAGGGTGCTGGGTGCTCAGTGCTCAGGGTGCTGGGTGCTCAGTGCTCAGGGTGCTGGGTACTCAGTGCTCAAGGTGCTGGGTGCTCAGTACTCAGGGTGCTCATTGCTCAGGGTGCTGGGTCCTCAGTGCTCAGGGTGCTCGGTGCTCGGGGCACTGAGTGCTCAGTGCTCAGGGTGCTCAGAGCTCAGTACTCAGGGTGCTGGGTGCTCAGTGCTCGGGGTGCTCGGTGCTCAGTACTCAGGGTGCTGGGTGCTCAGTGCTCGGGGTGCTCGGTGCTCAGTACTCAGGGTGCTGGGTGCTCACTACTCAGGGTGCTGGGTGCTCAGTGCTCAGGGTGCTGGGTGCTCGGTGCTCAGGGTGCTGGGTGCTCAGTGCTCAGGGTGCTGGGTGCTCAGTGCTCAGGGTGCTAGGTGCTCAGTGCTCAGGGTGCTGGGTACTCAGTGCTCAGGGTGCTGGGTGCTCAGAACTCAGGGTGCTCAGTGCTCAGTACTCGGTGTGCTGGGTGCTCAGTGCTCAGGGTGCTCAGTGCTCAGTACTCGGGGTGCTGTGTGCTCAGTGCTCAGGGTGCTCAGTGCTCAGTGCTCAGGGTGCTGGGTGCTCAGTGCTCGGGGCGCTGGGTGCTCAGTGCTCAGGGTGCTGGGTGCTCAGTACTCAGGGTGCTGGGTGCTCAGTGCTCGGGGTGCTGGGTGCTCAGTGCTCAGTACTCAGGGTGCTGGGTGCTCAGTGCTCAGGGTGCTGGGTGCTCAGTACACAGGGTGCTGGGTTCTCGGTGCTCAGTACGCTGGATGCTCAGTACTCCGGGTGCTGGGTGCTCAGTGCTCGGGGTGCTCGGTGCTCAGTGCTCAAGGTGCTGGGTGCTCAGTACTCAGGGTGCTCATTGCTCAGGGTGCTGGGTGCTCAGAACTCAGGGTGCTGGGTGCTCAGTGCTCAATGTGCTCGGTGCTCGGGGCGCTGGGTGCTCGGGGTGCTCGGAGCTCAGTACTCAGGGTGCTGGTTGCTCAGTGCTCGGGGTGCTCGGTGCTCAGTACTCAGGGTGCTGGGTGCTCATTGCTCGCGGTGCTCGTTGCTCAGTACGTTGGGTGCTCACTACTCAGGGTGCTGGGTGCTCAGTGCTCAGGGTGCTGGTTGCTCAGTGCTCAGGGTGCTGGGTGCTCAGTGCTCAGTGTGCTGGTTGCTCAGTACTCAGGGTGCTCAGTGCTCAGTACTCGGGGTGCTTGGTGCTCAGTACTCAGGGTGCTCAGTGCTCAGTACTCGGGGTGCTGGGTGCTCAGTGCTCGGGGTGATTGGTGCTCAGTACTCAGGGTGCTCAGTGCTCAGTACTCCGGGTGCTGGGTGCTCAGTGCTCGGGGTGCTCGGTGCTCAGTGCTCAAGGTGCTGGGTGCTTAGTACTCAGGGTGCTCATTGCTCAGGGAGCTGGGTGCTCAGTGCTCGGGGTGCTGGGTGCTCAGTACTCGGGGTGCTGGGTGCTCAGTGCTCAGGGTGCTCAGTGCTCAGTACTCAGTGCTCAGGGTGCTCAGTGCTCAGTGCTCAGGGTGCTGGGTGTTCAGTACTCAGGGTGCTGGGTGCTCAGTACTCAGGGTGCTAGGTGCTCAGTGCTCAGGGTGCTGGGTGCTCAGTGCTCGGGGCGCTGGGTGCTCAGTGCTCGGGGTGCTCGGAGCTCAGTACTCAGGGTGCTGGGTGCTCAGTCCTCGGGGTGATCGGTGCTCAGTACTCAGGGTGCTGGGTGATCAGTACTCGGGGTGCTCGGTGCTCAGTACGTTGGGTGCTCACTACTCAGGGTGCTGGGTGCTCAGTGCTCAGGGTGCTGGGTGCTCAGTGCTCACTGTGCTGGGTGCTCAGTGCTCAGGGTGCTGGGTGCTCAGTACTCGGGGTGCTGGGTGCTCAGTACTCAGGGTGCTGGGTGCTCAGTACTCAGGGTGCTGGGTGCTCAGTACTCGGGTGCTTGGTGCTCAGTGCTCAGGGTGCTGGGTGCTCAGTGCTCAGGGTGCTGGGTGCTCAGTTCTCAGGGTGCTGGGTGCTCAGTACTCGGGTGCTGGGTGCTCAGTGCTCAGGGTGCTGGGTGCTCAGTGCTCGGGGTGCTGGGTGCTCAGTGCTCAGTACTCAGGGTGCTGGGTGCTCAGTGCTCGTTGTGCTGGGTGCTCAGTGCTCAGTACTCAGGGTGCTGGGTGTTCAGTGCTCAGGGTGCTGTGTGCTCAGTGCTCAGGGTGCTGGGTGCTCAGTGCTCAGGGTGCTGGGTACTCAGTGCTCAGGGTGCTGGGTGCTCAGTACTCAGGGTGCTGGGTGCTCATTACTCAGGGTGCTGGGTGCTCAGTGCTCGGGTGCTGGGTGCTCAGTGCTCGCGGTGCAGGGTGCTCAGTGCTCGAGGTGCTCAGTACTCAGGGTGCTGTGTGTTCAGTGCTCAGGGTGCTGGGTGCTCAGTACTCAGGGTGCTCGGTGCTTAGTACTCAGGGTGCTTTGTGCTCAGTACTCCGGGTGCTGGGTGCTCAGTGCTCAGGGTTCTCGGTGCTCAGTGCTCAAGGTGCTGGGTGCTCAGTACTCATGGTGCTCATTGCTCAGGGTGCTGGGTGCTCCGTGCTCGGGGTGCTCGGTGCTCAGTACTCAGGGTGCTGGGTGCTCAGTGCTCGGGGTGCTCGGTGCTCAGTACGTTGGGTGCTCACTACTCAGGGTGCTGGGTGCTCAGTGCTCAGGGTGCTGGGTGCTCGGTGCTCAGGGTGCTGGGTGCTCAGTACTCAGGGTGCTGGGTGCTCAGTGCTCAGGGTGCTGGGTACTCAGTGCTCAGGGTGCTGGGTGCTCAGTACTCAGGGAGCTCAGTGCTCAGTACTCGGGGTGCTGGGTGTTCAGTGCTCGGGGTGCTGGGTGCTCAGTGCTCAGTACTCAGGGTTCTGGGTGCTCAGTGCTCAGGGTGCTGGGTGCTCAGTGCTCAGGGTGCTGGGTGCTCAGTGCTCAGGGTGCTGGGTACTCAGTGCTCAAGGTGCTGGGTGCTCAGTACTCAGGGTGCTCATTGCTCAGGGTGCTGGGTCCTCAGTGCTCAGGGTGCTCGGTGCTCGGGGCACTGAGTGCTCAGTGCTCAGGGTGCTCAGAGCTCAGTACTCAGGGTGCTGGGTGCTCAGTGCTCGGGGTGCTCGGTGCTCAGTACTCAGGGTGCTGGGTGCTCAGTGCTCGGGGTGCTCGGTGCTCAGTACTCAGGGTGCTGGGTGCTCACTACTCAGGGTGCTGGGTGCTCAGTGCTCAGGGTGCTGGGTGCTCGGTGCTCAGGGTGCTGGGTGCTCAGTGCTCAGGGTGCTGGGTGCTCAGTGCTCAGGGTGCTAGGTGCTCAGTGCTCAGGGTGCTGGGTACTCAGTGCTCAGGGTGCTGGGTGCTCAGAACTCAGGGTGCTCAGTGCTCAGTACTCGGTGTGCTGGGTGCTCAGTGCTCAGGGTGCTCAGTGCTCAGTACTCGGGGTGCTGTGTGCTCAGTGCTCAGGGTGCTCAGTGCTCAGTGCTCAGGGTGCTGGGTGCTCAGTGCTCGGGGCGCTGGGTGCTCAGTGCTCAGGGTGCTGGGTGCTCAGTACTCAGGGTGCTGGGTGCTCAGTGCTCGGGGTGCTGGGTGCTCAGTGCTCAGTACTCAGGGTCCTGGGTGCTCAGTGCTCAGGGTGCTGGGTGCTCAGTACACAGGGTGCTGGGTTCTCGGTGCTCAGTACGCTGGGTGCTCAGTACTCCGGGTGCTGGGTGCTCAGTGCTCGGGGTGCTCGGTGCTCAGTGCTCAAGGTGCTGGGTGCTCAGTACTCAGGGTGCTCATTGCTCAGGGTGCTGGGTGCTCAGAACTCAGGGTGCTGGGTGCTCAGTGCTCAATGTGCTCGGTGCTCGGGGCGCTGGGTGCTCGGGGTGCTCGGAGCTCAGTACTCAGGGTGCTGGTTGCTCAGTGCTCGGGGTGCTCGGTGCTCAGTACTCAGGGTGCTGGGTGCTCATTGCTCGCGGTGCTCGTTGCTCAGTACGTTGGGTGCTCACTACTCAGGTTGCTGGGTGCTCAGTGCTCAGGGTGCTGGTTGCTCAGTGCTCAGGGTGCTGGGTGCTCAGTGCTCAGTGTGCTGGTTGCTCAGTACTCAGGGTGCTCAGTGCTCAGTACTCGGGGTGCTTGGTGCTCAGTACTCAGGGTGCTCAGTGCTCAGTACTCGGGGTGCTGGGTGCTCAGTGCTCGGGGTGATTGGTGCTCAGTACTCAGGGTGCTCAGTGCTCAGTACTCCGGGTGCTGGGTGCTCAGTGCTCGGGGTGCTCGGTGCTCAGTGCTCAAGGTGCTGGGTGCTTAGTACTCAGGGTGCTCATTGCTCAGGGAGCTGGGTGCTCAGTGCTCGGGGTGCTGGGTGCTCAGTACTCGGGGTGCTGGGTGCTCAGTGCTCAGGGTGCTCAGTGCTCAGTACTCAGTGCTCAGGGTGCTCAGTGCTCAGTGCTCAGGGTGCTGGGTGTTCAGTACTCAGGGTGCTGGGTGCTCAGTACTCAGGGTGCTAGGTGCTCAGTGCTCAGGGTGCTGGGTGCTCAGTGCTCGGGGCGCTGGGTGCTCAGTGCTCGGGGTGCTCGGAGCTCAGTACTCAGGGTGCTGGGTGCTCAGTCCTCGGGGTGATCGGTGCTCAGTACTCAGGGTGCTGGGTGATCAGTACTCGGGGTGCTCGGTGCTCAGTACGTTGGGTGCTCACTACTCAGGGTGCTGGGTGCTCAGTGCTCAGGGTGCTGGGTGCTCAGTGCTCACTGTGCTGGGTGCTCAGTGCTCAGGGTGCTGGGTGCTCAGTACTCGGGGTGCTGGGTGCTCAGTACTCAGGGTGCTGGGTGCTCAGTACTCAGGGTGCTGGGTGCTCAGTACTCGGGTGCTTGGTGCTCAGTGCTCAGGGTGCTGGGTGCTCAGTGCTCAGGGTGCTGGGTGCTCAGTTCTCAGGGTGCTGGGTGCTCAGTACTCGGGGTGCTGGGTGCTCAGTACTCAGGGTGCTGGGTGCACAGTACTCAGCGTGCTGGGTGCTCAGTACTCGGGTGCTGGGTGCTCAGTGCTCAGGGTGCTGGGTGCTCAGTGCTCGGGGTGCTGGGTGCTCAGTGCTCAGTACTCAGGGTGCTGGGTGCTCAGTGCTCGGGTGCTGCGTGCTCAGTGCTCAGTACTCAGGGTGCTGGGTGCTCAGTGCTCATGGTGCTGGGTGCTCAGTGCTCAGGGTGCTAGGTGCTCAGTGCTCGGGGTGCTGGGTGCTTAGTGCTCGGGGTGCCGGTGCTCAGTACTCGGGGTGCTCAGTGCTCAGTACTCAGGGCGCTGGGTGCTCAGTGCTCAGGGTGCTGGGTGCTCAGTACTCAGGGTGCTGGGTGCTCGGTGCTCAGTACGCTGGGTGCTCAGTGCTCAGGGTGCTGGGTGCTCAGTACTCAGGGTGCTGGGTGCTCAGTGCTCGGGGTGCTGGGTGCTCAGTGCTCAGTACTCAGGGTGCTGGGTGCTCAGTGCTCAGGGTGCTGGGTGCTCAGTGCTCGGGGTGCTCGGTGCTCAGTACGTTGGGTGCTCACTACTCAGGGTGCTGGGTGCTCAGTGCTCAGGGTGCTGGGTGCTCAGTGCTCAGGGTGCTGGGTGCTCAGTGCTCAGGGTGCTGGGTGCTCAGTACTCAGGGTGCTGGGTGCTCAGTGCTCGGGGTGCTCGGTGCTCAGTACGTTGGGTGCTCACTACTCAGGGTGCTGGGTGCTCAGTGCTCAGGGTGCTGGGTGCTCAGTGCTCAGGGTGCTGGGTGCTCAGTGCTCAGGGTGCTGGGTGCTCAGTACTCAGGGTGCTGGTTGCTCAGTGCTCGGGGTGCTGGGTGCTCAGTGCTCAGGGCGCTGGGTGCTCAGTACTCAGTTTGCTGGGTGCTCAGTACTCGGGGTGCTGGGTGCTCAGTACTCAGGGTGCTGGGTGCTCAGTACTCAGGGTGCTGGGTGCTTAGTACTCGGGTGCTGGGTGCTCAGTGCTCAGGGTGCTGGGTGCTCAGTGCTCGGGGTGCTGGGTGCTCAGTGCTCAGTACTCAGGGTGCTGGGTGCTCAGTGCTCGGGGTGCTGGGTGCTCAGTGCTCAGTACTCAGGGTGCTGGGTGCTCAGTGCTCAGGGTGCTGGGTGCTCAGTGCTCAGGGTGCTGGGTGCTCAGTGCTTAGGGTGCTGGGTACTCAGTGCTCAGGGTGCTGGGTGCTCAGTACTCAGGGTGCTGGGTGCTCAGTGCTCAGGGTGCTGGGTGCAGAGTGCTCGGGGTGCTGGGTGCTCAGTGCTCGGGGTGCTGGGTGGTCAGTGCTCGGGGTGCTCGGTGCTCAGTACTCAGGGTGCTGGGTGCTCAGTGCTCCAGGTGCTCAGTACTCAGGGTGCTGTATGTTCAGTGCTCAGGGTGCTGGGTGCTCGGTGCTCAGGTTGCTGGGTGCTCAGTACTCGGGATGCTGGGTGCTCAGTACTCAGGGTGCTGGGTGCTCATTGCTCGGGGTGCTGGGTCCTCAGTGCTACGGGTGCTGGGTGCTCAGTGCTCGGGGTGCTGGTTGCTCAGTGCTCGGGGCGCTGGGTGCTCAGTGCTCGGGGTGCTCGGTGCTCAGTACTCAGGGTGCTGGGTGCTCAGTGCTCAGGGTGCTCAGTGCTCAGTACTCAGGGTGCTGGGTGCACAGTGCTCGGGGTGCTCGGTGCTCAGTACGTTGGGTGCTCACTACTCAGGGTGCTGGGTACTCAGTGCTCAGGGTGCTGGGTGCTCGGTGCTCAGGGTGCTGGGTGCTCAGTACTCAGGGTGTTGGGTGCTCAGTGCTCAGGGTGCTGGGTGCTCAGTACTCAGGGTGCTGGGTGCTCAGTACTCAGGGTCCTGGGTGCTCAGTACTCGGGTGCTGGGTGCTCAGTGCTCAGGGTGCTGGGTGCTCAGTGCTCGGGGTGCTGGGTGCTCAGTGCTCAGTACTCAGTGTGCTGGGTGTTCAGTGCTCGGGGTGCTGGGTGCTCAGTGCTCAGTACTCAGGGTGTTGGGTGCTCAGTGCTCAGGGTGCTGGGTGCTCAGTGCTCAGGGTGCTGGGTGCTCAGTACTCAGGGTGCTCAGGGCTCAGTACTCGGGGTGCTGGGTGCTCAGTGCTCAGGGTGCTCAGTGCTCAGTGCTCTGGGTGCCGGGTGCTCAGTGCTCCGGGCGCTGGGTGCTCAGTGCTCGGGGTGCTGGGTGCTCAGTACTCAGGGTGCTGGGTGCTCAGTGCTCTGGGTACTCAGTGCTCAGTACTCAGTGCTCAGGGTGCTCAGTGCTCAGTGCTCAGGGTGCTGGGTGCTCAGTACTCAGGGTGCTGGGTGCTCAGTACTCAGGGTGCTGGGTGCTCAGTGCTCAGGGTGCTGGGTGCTCAGTGCTCGGGGTGCTCAGTACTCAGGGTGCTGTGTGTTCAGTGCTCAGGGTACTGGGTGCTCAGTACTCCGGTTGCTGGGTGCTCAGTGCTCGGGGTGCTCCGAGCTCAGTACTCAGGGTGATGGGTGCTCAGTTCTCGGGGTGATCGGTGCTCAGTACTCAGAGTGCTGGGTGCTGAGTGCTCGGAGTGCTCGGTGCTGAGTACATTGGGTGCTCACTACTCAGGTTGCTGGGTGCTCAGTGCTCAGTGTGCTGGGTGCTCAGTGCTCAGGGTGCTGGGTGCTCAGTGCTCAGGGTGCTGGGTGCTCAGTATTCAGGGTGCTGGGTGCTCAGTGCTCTGGGTGCTGGGTGCTCAGTGCTCAGGGTGCTGGGTGCTCAGTACTCAGGGTGCTCGGTGCTTAGTACTCAGGGTGCTTTGTGCTCAGTACTCCGGGTGCTGGGTGCTCAGTGCTCAGGGTTCTCGGTGCTCAGTGCTCAAGGTGCTGGGTGCTCAGTACTCATGGTGCTCATTGCTCAGGGTGCTGGGTGCTCCGTGCTCGGGGTGCTCGGTGCTCAGTACTCAGGGTGCTGGGTGCTCAGTGCTCGGGGTGCTCGGTGCTCAGTACGTTGGGTGCTCACTACTCAGGGTGCTGGGTGCTCAGTGCTCAGGGTGCTGGGTGCTCGGTGCTCAGGGTGCTGGGTGCTCAGTACTCAGGGTGCTGGGTGCTCAGTGCTCAGGGTGCTGGGTACTCAGTGCTCAGGGTGCTGGGTGCTCAGTACTCAGGGAGCTCAGTGCTCAGTACTCGGGGTGCTGGGTGTTCAGTGCTCGGGGTGCTGGGTGCTCAGTGCTCAGTACTCAGGGTTCTGGGTGCTCAGTGCTCAGGGTGCTGGGTGCTCAGTGCTCAGGGTGCTGGGTGCTCAGTGCTCAGGGTGCTGGGTACTCAGTGCTCAAGGTGCTGGGTGCTCAGTACTCAGGGTGCTCATTGCTGAGGGTGCTGGGTCCTCAGTGCTCAGGGTGCTCGGTGCTCGGGGCACTGAGTGCTCAGTGCTCAGGGTGCTCAGAGCTCAGTACTCAGGGTGCTGGGTGCTCAGTGCTCGGGGTGCTCGGTGCTCAGTACTCAGGGTGCTGGGTGCTCAGTGCTCGGGGTGCTCGGTGCTCAGTACTCAGGGTGCTGGGTGCTCACTACTCAGGGTGCTGGGTGCTCAGTGCTCAGGGTGCTGGGTGCTCGGTGCTCAGGGTGCTGGGTGCTCAGTGCTCAGGGTGCTGGGTGCTCAGTGCTCAGGGTGCTAGGTGCTCAGTGCTCAGGGTGCTGGGTACTCAGTGCTCAGGGTGCTGGGTGCTCAGAACTCAGGGTGCTCAGTGCTCAGTACTCGGTGTGCTGGGTGCTCAGTGCTCAGGGTGCTCAGTGCTCAGTACTCGGGGTGCTGTGTGCTCAGTGCTCAGGGTGCTCAGTGCTCAGTGCTCAGGGTGCTGGGTGCTCAGTGCTCGGGGCGCTGGGTGCTCAGTGCTCAGGGTGCTGGGTGCTCAGTACTCAGGGTGCTGGGTGCTCAGTGCTCGGGGTGCTGGGTGCTCAGTGCTCAGTACTCAGGGTGCTGGGTGCTCAGTGCTCAGGGTGCTGGGTGCTCAGTACACAGGGTGCTGGGTTCTCGGTGCTCAGTACGCTGGGTGCTCAGTACTCCGGGTGCTGGGTGCTCAGTGCTCGGGGTGCTCGGTGCTCAGTGCTCAAGGTGCTGGGTGCTCAGTACTCAGGGTGCTCATTGCTCAGGGTGCTGGGTGCTCAGAACTCAGGGTGCTGGGTGCTCAGTGCTCAATGTGCTCGGTGCTCGGGGCGCTGGGTGCTCGGGGTGCTCGGAGCTCAGTACTCAGGGTGCTGGTTGCTCAGTGCTCGGGGTGCTCGGTGCTCAGTACTCAGGGTGCTGGGTGCTCATTGCTCGCGGTGCTCGTTGCTCAGTACGTTGGGTGCTCACTACTCAGGGTGCTGGGTGCTCAGTGCTCAGGGTGCTGGTTGCTCAGTGCTCAGGGTGCTGGGTGCTCAGTGCTCAGTGTGCTGGTTGCTCAGTACTCAGGGTGCTCAGTGCTCAGTACTCGGGGTGCTTGGTGCTCAGTACTCAGGGTGCTCAGTGCTCAGTACTCGGGGTGCTGGGTGCTCAGTGCTCGGGGTGATTGGTGCTCAGTACTCAGGGTGCTCAGTGCTCAGTACTCCGGGTGCTGGGTGCTCAGTGCTCGGGGTGCTCGGTGCTCAGTGCTCAAGGTGCTGGGTGCTTAGTACTCAGGGTGCTCATTGCTCAGGGAGCTGGGTGCTCAGTGCTCGGGGTGCTGGGTGCTCAGTACTCGGGGTGCTGGGTGCTCAGTGCTCAGGGTGCTCAGTGCTCAGTACTCAGTGCTCAGGGTGCTCAGTGCTCAGTGCTCAGGGTGCTGGGTGTTCAGTACTCAGGGTGCTGGGTGCTCAGTACTCAGGGTGCTAGGTGCTCAGTGCTCAGGGTGCTGGGTGCTCAGTGCTCGGGGCGCTGGGTGCTCAGTGCTCGGGGTGCTCGGAGCTCAGTACTCAGGGTGCTGGGTGCTCAGTCCTCGGGGTGATCGGTGCTCAGTACTCAGGGTGCTGGGTGATCAGTACTCGGGGTGCTCGGTGCTCAGTACGTTGGGTGCTCACTACTCAGGGTGCTGGGTGCTCAGTGCTCAGGGTGCTGGGTGCTCAGTGCTCACTGTGCTGGGTGCTCAGTGCTCAGGGTGCTGGGTGCTCAGTACTCGGGGTGCTGGGTGCTCAGTACTCAGGGTGCTGGGTGCTCAGTACTCAGGGTGCTGGGTGCTCAGTACTCGGGTGCTTGGTGCTCAGTGCTCAGGGTGCTGGGTGCTCAGTGCTCAGGGTGCTGGGTGCTCAGTTCTCAGGGTGCTGGGTGCTCAGTACTCGGGGTGCTGGGTGCTCAGTACTCAGGGTGCTGGGTGCACAGTACTCAGCGTGCTGGGTGCTCAGTACTCGGGTGCTGGGTGCTCAGTGCTCAGGGTGCTGGGTGCTCAGTGCTCGGGGTGCTGGGTGCTCAGTGCTCAGTACTCAGGGTGCTGGGTGCTCAGTGCTCGGGTGCTGCGTGCTCAGTGCTCAGTACTCAGGGTGCTGGGTGCTCAGTGCTCATGGTGCTGGGTGCTCAGTGCTCAGGGTGCTAGGTGCTCAGTGCTCGGGGTGCTGGGTGCTTAGTGCTCGGGGTGCCGGTGCTCAGTACTCGGGGTGCTCAGTGCTCAGTACTCAGGGCGCTGGGTGCTCAGTGCTCAGGGTGCTGGGTGCTCAGTACTCAGGGTGCTGGGTGCTCGGTGCTCAGTACGCTGGGTGCTCAGTGCTCAGGGTGCTGGGTGCTCAGTACTCAGGGTGCTGGGTGCTCAGTGCTCGGGGTGCTGGGTGCTCAGTGCTCAGTACTCAGGGTGCTGGGTGCTCAGTGCTCAGGGTGCTGGGTGCTCAGTGCTCGGGGTGCTCGGTGCTCAGTACGTTGGGTGCTCACTACTCAGGGTGCTGGGTGCTCAGTGCTCAGGGTGCTGGGTGCTCAGTGCTCAGGGTGCTGGGTGCTCAGTGCTCAGGGTGCTGGGTGCTCAGTACTCAGGGTGCTGGGTGCTCAGTGCTCGGGGTGCTCGGTGCTCAGTACGTTGGGTGCTCACTACTCAGGGTGCTGGGTGCTCAGTGCTCAGGGTGCTGGGTGCTCAGTGCTCAGGGTGCTGGGTGCTCAGTGCTCAGGGTGCTGGGTGCTCAGTACTCAGGGTGCTGGTTGCTCAGTGCTCGGGGTGCTGGGTGCTCAGTGCTCAGGGCGCTGGGTGCTCAGTACTCAGGTTGCTGGGTGCTCAGTACTCGGGGTGCTGGGTGCTCAGTACTCAGGGTGCTGGGTGCTCAGTACTCAGGGTGCTGGGTGCTTAGTACTCGGGTGCTGGGTGCTCAGTGCTCAGGGTGCTGGGTGCTCAGTGCTCGGGGTGCTGGGTGCTCAGTGCTCAGTACTCAGGGTGCTGGGTGCTCAGTGCTCGGGGTGCTGGGTGCCCAGTGCTCAGTACTCAGGGTGCTGGGTGCTCAGTGCTCAGGGTGCTGGGTGCTCAGTGCTCAGGGTGCTGGGTGCTCAGTGCTTAGGGTGCTGGGTACTCAGTGCTCAGGGTGCTGGGTGCTCAGTACTCAGGGTGCTGGGTGCTCAGTGCTCAGGGTGCTGGGTGCAGAGTGCTCGGGGTGCTGGGTGCTCAGTGCTCGGGGTGCTGGGTGGTCAGTGCTCGGGGTGCTCGGTGCTCAGTACTCAGGGTGCTGGGTGCTCAGTGCTCCAGGTGCTCAGTACTCAGGGTGCTGTATGTTCAGTGCTCAGGGTGCTGGGTGCTCGGTGCTCAGGTTGCTGGGTGCTCAGTACTCGGGATGCTGGGTGCTCAGTACTCAGGGTGCTGGGTGCTCATTGCTCGGGGTGCTGGGTCCTCAGTGCTACGGGTGCTGGGTGCTCAGTGCTCGGGGTGCTGGTTGCTCAGTGCTCGGGGCGCTGGGTGCTCAGTGCTCGGGGTGCTCGGTGCTCAGTACTCAGGGTGCTGGGTGCTCAGTGCTCAGGGTGCTCGGTGCTCAGTACTCAGGGTGCTGGGTGCTCAGTGCTCAGTGTGCTCGGTGCTCAGTACGTTGGGTGCTCAGTACTCAGGGTGTTGGGTGCTCAGAGATCAGGGTGATCGGTGCTCAGTACTCAGGGTGGTCAGTACTCAGGGTGCTGGGTGCTCAGTGCTCAGGTTGCTCAGTACTCAGGGTGCTGGGTACTCAGTACTCAGGGTGCTGGGTGCTCAGTGCTCGAGGTGCTCAGTACTCAGGGTGCTGTATGTTCAGTGCTCAGGGTGCTGGGTGCTCAGTACTCAGGGTGCTTGGTGCTTAGTACTCAGGGTGCTGGGTGCTCAGTACTCCGGGTGCTGGGTGCTCAGTGCTCGGGGTGCTCGGTGCTCAGTACTCAGTGCTCAGGGTGCTCAGTGCTCAGTGCTCAGCGTGCTGGGTGCTCGGTGCTCAGTACGCTGGGTCCTCAGTACTCCGGGTGCTGGGTGCTCAGTGCTCGGGGTGCTCGGTGCTCAGTGCTCAAGGTGCTGGGTGCTCAGTACTCAGGGTGCTCATTGCTCAGGGTGCTGGGTGCTCAGTCCTCAGGGTGCTGGGTGCTCAGTGCTCAGGTTGCTCGGTGGTCGGGGCGCTGGGTGCTCGGGGTGCTCGGAGCTCAGTACTCAGGGTGCTGGGTGCTCAGTGCTCGGGGTGCTCGGTGCTCAGTACTCAGGGTGCTGGGTGCTCAGTGCTCGGGGTGCTCGGTGCTCAGTACGTTGGGTGCTCACTACTCAGGGTGCTGGGTGCTCAGTGCTCAGGGTGCTGGGTGCTCAGTGCTCAGGTTGCTGGGTGCTCAGTGCTCAGGGTGCTGGGTGCTCAGTACTCAGGGTGCTCAGTGCTCAGTACTCGGGGTGCTGGGTGCTCAGTGCTCAGGGTGCTGGGTGCTCAGTGCTCAGGGTGCTCGGTGCTCGGGGCACTGGGTGCTCAGTGCTCAGGGTGCTCAGAGCTCAGTACTCAGGGTGCTGGGTGCTCCGTGCTCGGGGTGCTCGGTGCTCAGTACTCAGGGTGCTGGGTGCTCAGTGCTCGGGGTGCTCGGTGCTCAGTACGTTGGGTGCTCACTACTCAGGGTGCTGGGTGCTCAGTGCTCAGGGTGCTGGGTGCTCGGTGCTCAGGGTGCTGGGTGCTCAGTACTCAGGGTGCTGGGTGCTCAGTGCTCAGGGTGCTGGGTACTCAGTGCTCAGGGTGCTGGGTGCTCAGTACTCAGGGAGCTCAGTGCTCAGTACTCGGGGTGCTGGGTGATCAGTGCTCGGGGTGCTGGGTGCTCAGTGCTCAGTACTCAGGGTTCTGGGTGCTCAGTGCTCAGGGTGCTGGGTGCTCAGTGCTCAGGGTGCTGGGTGCTCAGTGCTCAGGGTGCTGGGTACTCAGTGCTCAAGGTGCTGGGTGCTCAGTACTCAGGGTGCTCATTGCTCAGGGTGCTGGGTCCTCAGTGCTCAGGGTGCTCGGTGCTCAGGGCACTGAGTGCTCAGTGCTCAGGGTGCTCAGAGCTCAGTACTCAGGGTGCTGGGTGCTCAGTGCTCGGGGTGCTCGGTGCTCAGTACTCAGGGTGCTGGGTGCTCAGTGCTCGGGGTGCTCGGTGCTCTGTACGTTGGGTGCTCACTACTCAGGGTGCTGGGTGCTCAGTGCTCAGGGTGCTGGGTGCTCGGTGCTCAGGGTGCTGGGTGCTCAGTACTCAGGGTGCTGGGTGCTCAGTGCTCAGGGTGCTGGGTACTCAGTGCTCAGGGTGCTGGGTGCTCAGTACTCAGGGTGCTGGGTTCTCAGTGCTCAGTACTCAGGGTGCTGGGTGCTCAGTGCTCAGGGTGCTGGGTGCTCAGTGCTCAGGGTGCTAGGTGCTCAGTGCTCAGGGTGCTGGGTACTCAGTGCTCAGGGTGCTGGGTGCTCAGAACTCAGGGTGCTCAGTGCTCAGTACTCGGTGTGCTGGGTGCTCAGTGCTCAGGGTGCTCAGTGCTCAGTACTCGGGGTGCTGTGTGCTCAGTGCTCAGGGTGCTCAGTGCTCAGTGCTCAGGGTGCTGGGTGCTGGGTGCTCAGTGCTCGGGGCGCTGGGTGCTCAGTGCTCAGGGTGCTGGGTGCTCAGTACTCAGGTTGCTGGGTGCTCAGTACTCGGGGTGCTGGGCGCTCAGTACTCAGGGTGCTGGGTGCTCAGTACTCAGGGTGCTGGGTGCTCAGTACTCGGGTGCTGGGTGCTCAGTGCTCAGGGTGCTGGGTGCTCAGTGCTCGGGGTGCTGGGTGCTCAGTGCTCAGTACTCAGGGTGCTGGGTGCTCAGTGCTCGTTGTGCTGGGTGCTCAGTGCTCAGTACTCAGGGTGCTGGGTGTTCAGTGCTCAGGGTGCTGTGTGGTCAGTGCTCAGTGTGCTGGGTGCTCAGTGCTCAGGGTGCTGGGTACTCAGTGCTCAGGGTGCTGGGTGCTCAGTACTCAGGGTGCTGGGTGCTCATTACTCAGGGTGCTGGGTGCTCAGTGCTCGGGTGCTGGGTGCTCAGTGCTCGCGGTGCTGGGTGCTCAGTGCTCAGGGTGCTCAGAGCTCAGTACTCAGGGTGCTGGGTGCTCAGTGCTCGGGGTGCTCGGTGCTCAGTACTCAGGGTGCTGGGTGCTCAGTGCTCGGGGTGCTCGGTGCTCAGTACGTTGGGTGCTCACTACTCAGGTTGCTGGGTGCTCAGTGCTCAGGGTGCTGGGTGCTCGGTGCTCAGGGTGCTGGGTGCTCAGTACTCAGGGTGCTGGGTGCTCAGTACTCGGGGTGCTGGATGCTCAGTACTCAGGGTGCTGGGTGCACAGTACTCAGGGTGCTGGGTGCTCAGTACTCGGGTGCTGGGTGCTCAGTGCTCAGGGTGCTGGGTGCTCAGTGCTCGCGGTGCTGGGTGCTCAGTGCTCAGTACTCAGGGTGCTGGGTGCTCAGTGCTCGGGGTGCTGGGTGCTCAGTGCTCAGTACTCAGGGTGCTGGGTGCTCAGTGCTCAGGGTGCTGGGTGCTCAGTGCTCAGGGTGCTAGGTGCTCGGTGCTCGGGGTGCTGGGTGCTTAGTGCTCGGGGTGCCGGTGCTCAGTACTCGGGGTGCTCAGTGCTCAGTACTCAGGGCGCTGGGTGCTCAGTGCTCAGGGTGCTGGGTGCTCAGTACTCAGGGTGCTGGGTGCTCGGTGCTCAGTACGCTGGGTGCTCAGTGCTCAGGGTGCTGGGTGCTCAGTACTCAGGGTGCTGGGTGCTCAGTGCTCGGGGTGCTGGGTGCTCAGTGCTCAGTACTCAGGGTGCTGGGTGCCCAGTGCTCAGGGTGCTGGGTGCTCAGTACTCAGGGTGCTGGGTGCTCGGTGCTCAGTACGCTGGGTACTCAGTGCTCAGGGTGCTGGGTGCTCAGTACTCAGGGTGCTGGGTGCTCAGTACTCAGGGTGCTCATTGCTCAGGGTGCTGGGTGCTCAGTACTCAGGGTGCTGGGTGCTCAGTGCTCGGGGTGCTGGGTGCTCAGTGCTCAGTACTCAGGGTGCTGGGTGCCCAGTGCTCAGGGTGCTGGGTGCTCAGTACTCAGGGTGCTGGGTGCTCGGTGCTCAGTACGCTGGGTACTCAGTGCTCAGGGTGCTGGGTGCTCAGTACTCAGGGTGCTGGGTGCTCAGTACTCAGGGTGCTCATTGCTCAGGGTGCTGGGTGCTCAGTACTCAGGGTGCTGGGTGCTCAGTGCTCAGGGTGCTGTGTGCTCAGTGCTCAGGGTGGTGGATGCTCAGTGCTTAGGGTGCTGGGTACTCAGCGCTCAGGGTGCTGGGTGCTCAGTACTCAGGGTGCTGGGTGCTCAGTGCTCAGGGTGCTGGGTGCTCAGTGCTCGGGGTGCTGGGTGCTCAGTGCTCGGGGTGCTGGGTGGTCAGTACTCAGGGTGCTGGGTGCTCAGTGCTCGAGGTGCTCAGTACTCAGGGTGCTGTATGTTCAGTGCTCAGGGTGCTGGGTGCTCAGTACTCAGCGTGCTTGGTGATTAGTACTCAGGGTGCTGGGTGCTCAGTACTCCGGGTGCTAGGTGCTCAGTGCTCGGGGTGCTCGGTGCTCAGTACTCAGTGCTCAGGGTGCTCAGTGCTCAGTGCTCAGGGTGCTGGGTGCTCGGTGCTCAGTACGCTGGGTGCTCAGTACTCCGGGTGCTGGGTGCTCAGTGCTCGGGGTGCTCGGTGCTCAGTGCTCAAGGTGCTGGGTGCTCAGTACTCAGGGTGCTCATTGCTCAGGGTGCTGGGTGCTCAGTCCTCAGGGTGCTGGGTGCTCAGTGCTCAGGTTGCTCGGTGGTCGGGGCGCTGGGTGCTCGGGGTGCTCGGAGCTCAGTACTCAGGGTGCTGGGTGCTCAGTGCTCGGGGTGCTCGGTGCTCAGTACTCAGGGTGCTGGGTGCTCAGTGCTCGGGGTGCTCGGTGCTCAGTACGTTGGGTGCTCACTACTCAGGGTGCTGGGTGCTCAGTGCTCAGGGTGCTGGGTGCTCAGTGCTCAGGTTGCTGGGTGCTCAGTGCTCAGGGTGCTGGGTGCTCAGTACTCAGGGTGCTCAGTGCTCAGTACTCGGGGTGCTGGGTGCTCAGTGCTCAGGGTGCTGGGTGCTCAGTGCTCAGGGTGCTAGGTGCTCGGTGCTCGGGGTGCTGGGTGCTTAGTGCTCGGGGTGCCGGTGCTCAGTACTCGGGGTGCTCAGTGCTCAGTACTCTGGGCGCTGGGTGCTCAGTGCTCAGGGTGCTGGGTGCTCGGTGCTCAGTACGCTGGGTGCTCAGTGCTCAGGGTGCTCAGTGCTCAGTGCGCTGGGTGCTCAGTGCTCAGGGTGCTGGGTACTCAGTACTCAGGGTGCTGGGTGCTCAGTGCTCGGGGTGCTGGGTGCTCAGTGCTCAGTACTCAGGTTGCTGGGTGCTCAGTGCTCAGGGTGCTGGGTGCTCAGTACACAGGGTGCTGGGTGCTCGGTGCTCAGTACGCTGGGTGCTCAGTACTCCGGGTGCTGGGTGCTCAGTGCTCGGGGTGCTCGGTGCTCAGTGCTCAAGGTGCTGGGTGCTCAGTACTCAGGGTGCTCATTGCTCAGGGTGCTGGGTGCTCAGAACTCAGGGTGCTGGGTGCTCAGTGCTCAATGTGCTCGGTGCTCGGGGCGCTGGGTGCTCGGGGTGCTCGGAGCTCAGTACTCAGGGTGCTGGTTGCTCAGTGCTCGGGGTGCTCGGTGCTCAGTACTCAGGGTGCTGGGTGCTCATTGCTCGCGGTGCTCGTTGCTCAGTACGTTGGGTGCTCACTACTCAGGGTGCTGGGTGCTCAGTGCTCAGGGTGCTGGTTGCTCAGTGCTCAGGGTGCTGGGTGCTCAGTGCTCAGTGTGCTGGTTGCTCAGTACTCAGGGTGCTCAGTGCTCAGTACTCGTGGTGCTTGGTGCTCAGTACTCAGGGTGCTCAGTGCTCAGTACTCCGGGTGCTGGGTGCTCAGTGCTCGGGGTGCTCGGTGCTCAGTGCTCAAGGTGCTGGGTGCTTAGTACTCAGGGTGCTCATTGCTCAGGGTGCTGGGTGCTCAGTACTCCGGGTGCTGGGTGCTCAGTGCTCAATGTGCTCGGTGCTCGGGGCGCTGGGTGCTCGGGGTGCTCGGAGCTCAGTACTCAGGGTGCTGGTTGCTCAGTGCTCGGGGTGCTCGGTGCTCAGTACTCAGGGTGCTAGGTGCTCAGTGCTCGGGGTGCTCGGTGCTCAGTACGTTGGGTGCTCACTACTCAGGGTGCTGGGTGCTCAGTGCTCAGGTTGCTGGGTGCTCAGTGCTCAGGGAGCTGGGTGCTCAGTGCTCGGGGTGCTGGGTGCTCAGTACTCGGGGTGCTGGGTGCTCAGTGCTCAGGGTGCTCAGTGCTCAGTACTCAGTGCTCAGGGTGCTCAGTGCTCAGTGCTCAGGGTGCTGGGTGTTCAGTACTCAGGGTGCTGGGTGCTCAGTACTCAGGGTGCTAGGTGCTCAGTGCTCAGGGTGCTGGGTGCTCAGTGCTCGGGGCGCTGGGTGCTCAGTGCTCGGGGTGCTCGGAGCTCAGTACTCAGGGTGCTGGGTGCTCAGTCCTCGGGGTGATCGGTGCTCAGTACTCAGGGTGCTGGGTGATCAGTGCTCGGGGTGCTCGGTGCTCAGTACGTTGGGTGCTCACTACTCAGGGTGCTGGGTGCTCAGTGCTCAGGGTGCTCAGTGCTCAGTGCTCAGGGTGCTGGGTGTTCAGTACTCAGGGTGCTGGGTGCTCAGTACTCAGGGTGCTAGGTGCTCAGTGCTCAGGGTGCTGGGTGCTCAGTGCTCGGGGCGCTGGGTGCTCAGTGCTCGGGGTGCTCGGAGCTCAGTACTCAGGGTGCTGGGTGCTCAGTCCTCGGGGTGATCGGTGCTCAGTACTCAGGGTGCTGGGTGATCAGTGCTCGGGGTGCTCGGTGCTCAGTACGTTGGGTGCTCACTACTCAGGGTGCTGGGTGCTCAGTGCTCAGGGTGCTGGGTGCTCAGTGCTCACTGTGCTGGGTGCTCAGTGCTCAGGGTGCTGGGTGCTCAGTACTCGGGGTGCTGGGTGCTCAGTACTCAGGGTGCTGGGTGCTCAGTACTCAGGGTGCTGGGTGCTCAGTACTCGGGTGCTTGGTGCTCAGTGCTCAGGGTGCTGGGTGCTCAGTGCTCAGGGTGCTGGGTGCTCAGTTCTCAGGGTGCTGGGTGCTCAGTACTCGGGGTGCTGGGTGCTCAGTACTCAGGGTGCTGGGTGCACAGTACTCAGGGTGCTGGGTGCTCAGTACTCGGGTGCTGGGTGCTCAGTGCTCAGGGTGCTGTGTGCTCAGTGCTCGGCGTGCTGGGTGCTCAGTGCTCAGTACTCAGGGTGCTGGGTGCTCAGTGCTCGGGTGCTGCGTGCTCAGTGCTCAGTACTCAGGGTGCTGGGTGCTCAGTGCTCATGGTGCTGGGTGCTCAGTGCTCAGGGTGCTAGGTGCTCGGTGCTCGGGGTGCTGGGTGCTTAGTGCTCGGGGTGCCGGTGCTCAGTACTCGGGGTGCTCAGTGCTCAGTACTCAGGGCGCTGGGTGCTCAGTGCTCAGGGTGCTGGGTGCTCAGTACTCAGGGTGCTGGGTGCTCGGTGCTCAGTACGCTGGGTGCTCAGTGCTCAGGGTGCTGGGTGCTCAGTACTCAGGGTGCTGGGTGCTCAGTGCTCGGGGTGCTGGGTGCTCAGTGCTCAGTACTCAGGGTGCTGGGTGCTCAGTGCTCAGGGTGCTGGGTGCTCAGTGCTCGGGGTGCTCGGTGCTCAGTACGTTGGGTGCTCACTACTCAGGGTGCTGGGTGCTCAGTGCTCAGGGTGCTGGGTGCTCAGTGCTCAGGGTGCTGGGTGCTCAGTGCTCAGGGTGCTGGGTGCTCAGTACTCAGGGTGCTGGGTGCTCAGTGCTCGGGGTGCTCGGTGCTCAGTACGTTGGGTGCTCACTACTCAGGGTGCTGGGTGCTCAGTGCTCAGGGTGCTGGGTGCTCAGTGCTCAGGGTGCTGGGTGCTCAGTGCTCAGGGTGCTGGGTGCTCAGTACTCAGGGTGCTGGTTGCTCAGTGCTCGGGGTGCTGGGTGCTCAGTGCTCAGGGCGCTGGGTGCTCATTACTCAGGTTGCTGGGTGCTCAGTACTCGGGGTGCTGGGTGCTCAGTACTCAGGGTGCTGGGTGCTCAGTACTCAGGGTGCTGGGTGCTTAGTACTCGGGTGCTGGGTGCTCAGTGCTCAGGGTGCTGGGTGCTCAGTGCTCGGGGTGCTGGGTGCTCAGTGCTCAGTACTCAGGGTGCTGGGTGCTCAGTGCTCGGGGTGCTGGGTGCTCAGTGCTCAGTACTCAGGGTGCTGGGTGCTCAGTGCTCAGGGTGCTGGGTGCTCAGTGCTCAGGGTGCTGGGTGCTCAGTGCTTAGGGTGCTGGGTACTCAGTGCTCAGGGTGCTGGGTGCTCAGTACTCAGGGTGGTGGGTGCTCAGTGCTCAGGGTGCTGGGTGCAGAGTGCTCGGGGTGCTGTGTGCTCAGTGCTCGGGGTGCTGGGTGGTCAGTGCTCGGGGTGCTCGGTGCTCAGTACTCAGGGTGCTGGGTGCTCAGTGCTCCAGGTGCTCAGTACTCAGGGTGCTGTATGTTCAGTGCTCAGGGTGCTGGGTGCTCGGTGCTCAGGTTGCTGGGTGCTCAGTACTCGGGATGCTGGGTGCTCAGTACTCAGGGTGCTGGGTGCTCATTGCTCGGGGTGCTGGGTCCTCAGTGCTACGGGTGCTGGGTGCTCAGTGCTCGGGGTGCTGGGTGCTCAGTGCTCGGGGCGCTGGGTGCTCAGTGCTCAGGGTGCTCGGTGCTCAGTACTCAGGGTGCTGGGTGCTCAGTGCTCAGTGTGCTCGGTGCTCAGTACGTTGGGTGCTCAGTACTCAGGGTGTTGGGTGCTCAGAGATCAGGGTGATCGGTGCTCAGTACTCAGGGTGGTCAGTACTCAGGGTGCTGGGTGCTCAGTGCTCAGGTTGCTCAGTACTCAGGGTGCTGGGTACTCAGTACTCAGGGTGCTGGGTGCTCAGTGCTCGAGGTGCTCAGTACTCAGGGTGCTGTATGTTCAGTGCTCAGGGTGCTGGGTGCTCAGTACTCAGGGTGCTTGGTGCTTAGTACTCAGGGTGCTGGGTGCTCAGTACTCCGGGTGTTGGGTGCTCAGTGCTCGGGGTGCTCGGTGCTCAGTACTCAGTGCTCAGGGTGCTCAGTGCTCAGTGCTCAGCGTGCTGGGTGCTCAGTGCTCAGTACGCTGGGTGTTCAGTACTCCGGGTGCTGGGTGCTCAGTGCTCGGGGTGCTCGGTGCTCAGTGCTCAAAGTGCTGGGTGCTCAGTACTCAGGGTGCTCATTGCTCAGGGTGCTGGGTGCTCAGTCCTCAGGGTGCTGGGTGCTCAGTGCTCAGGTTGCTCGGTGGTCGGGGCGCTGGGTGCTCGGGGTGCTCGGAGCTCAGTACTCAGGGTGCTGGGTGCTCAGTGCTCGGGGTGCTCGGTGCTCAGTACTCAGGGTGCTGGGTGCTCAGTGCTCGGGGTGCTCGGTGCTCAGTACGTTGGGTGCTCACTACTCAGGGTGCTGGGTGCTCAGTGCTCAGGGTGCTGGGTGCTCAGTGCTCAGGTTGCTGGGTGCTCAGTGCTCAGGGTGCTGGGTGCTCAGTACTCAGGGTGCTCAGTGCTCAGTACTCGGGGTGCTGGGTGTTCAGTACTCAGGGTGCTGGGTGCTCAGTACTCAGGGTGCTAGGTGCTCAGTGCTCAGGGTGCTGGGTGCTCAGTGCTCAGGGTGCTGTGTGCTCAGTACTCAGGGTGCTCAGTGCTCAGTGCTCAGGGTGCTGGGTGTTCAGTACTCAGGGTGCTGGGTGCTTAGTACTCAGGGTGCTAGGTGCTCAGTGCTCAGGGTCCTGGGTGCTCAGTGCTCGGGGCGCTGGGTGCTCAGTGCTCGGGGTGCTCAGAGCTCAGTACTCAGGGTGCTGGGTGCTCAGTCCTCGGGGTTATCGGTGCTCAGTACTCAGGGTGCTGGGTGATCAGTGCTCGGGGTGCTCGGTGCTCAGTACGTTGGGTGCTCACTACTCAGGGTGCTGGGTGCTCAGTGCTCAGGGTGCTGGGTGCTCAGTGCTCACTGTGCTGGGTGCTCAGTGCTCAGGGTGCTTGGTGCTCAGTACTCGGGGTGCTGGGTGATCAGTACTCAGGGTGCTGGGTGCTCAGTACTCAGGGTGCTGGGTGCTCAGTACTCGGGTGCTTGGTGCTCAGTGCTCATGGTGCTGGGTGCTCAGTGCTCAGGGTGCTGGGTGCTCAGTTCTCAGGGTGCTGGGTGCTCAGTACTCGGGGTGCTGGGTGCTCAGTACTTAGGGTGCTGGGTGCACAGTACTCAGGGTGCTGGGTGCTCAGTACTCGGGTGCTGGGTGCTCAGTGCTCAGGGTGCTGGGTGCTCAGTGCTCGGGGTGCTGGGTGCTCAGTGCTCAGTACTCAGGGTGCTGGGTGCTCAGTGCTCGGGTGCTGCGTGCTCAGTGCTCAGTACTCAGGGTGCTGGGTGCTCAGTGCTCATGGTGCTGGGTGCTCAGTGCTCAGGGTGCTAGGTGCTCGGTGCTCGGGGTGCTGGGTGCTTAGTGCTCGGGGTGCCGGTGCTCAGTACTCGGGGTGCTCAGTGCTCAGTACTCAGGGCGCTGGGTGCTCAGTGCTCAGGGTGCTGGGTGCTCAGTACTCAGGGTGCTGGGTGCTCGGTGCTCAGTACGCTGGGTGCTCAGTGCTCAGGGTGCTGGGTGCTCAGTACTCAGGGTGCTGGGTGCTCAGTGCTCGGGGTGCTGGGTGCTCAGTGCTCAGTACTCAGGGTGCTGGGTGCTCAGTGCTCAGGGTGCTGGGTGCTCAGTGCTCGGGGTGCTCGGTGCTCAGTACGTTGGGTGCTCACTACTCAGGGTGCTGGGTGCTCAGTGCTCAGGGTGCTGGGTGCTCAGTGCTCAGGGTGCTGGGTGCTCAGTGCTCAGGGTGCTGGGTGCTCAGTACTCAGGGTGCTGGGTGCTCAGTGCTCGGGGTGCTCGGTGCTCAGTACGTTGGGTGCTCACTACTCAGGGTGCTGGGTGCTCAGTGCTCAGGGTTCTGGGTGCTCAGTGCTCAGGGTGCTGGGTGCTCAGTGCTCAGGGTGCTGGGTGCTCAGTACTCAGGGTGCTGGTTGCTCAGTGCTCGGGGTGCTGGGTGCTCAGTGCTCAGGGCGCTGGGTGCTCAGTACTCAGGTTGCTGGGTGCTCAGTACTCGGGGTGCTGGGTGCTCAGTACTCAGGGTGCTGGGTGCTCAGTACTCAGGGTGCTGGGTGCTTAGTACTCGCGTGCTGGGTGCTCAGTGCTCAGGGTGCTGGGTGCTCAGTGCTCGGGGTGCTGGGTGCTCAGTGCTCAGTACTCAGGGTGCTGGGTGCTCAGGGCTCGGGGTGCTGGGTGCTCAGTGCTCAGTACTCAGGGTGCTGGGTGCTCAGTGATCAGGGTGCTGGGTGCTCAGTGCTCAGGGTGCTGGGTGCTCAGTGCTTAGGGTGCTGGGTACTCAGTGCTCAGGGTGCTGGGTGCTCAGTACTCAGGGTGCTGGGTGCTCAGTGCTCAGGGTGCTGGGTGCAGAGTGCTCGGGGTGCTGGGTGCTCAGTGCTCGGGGTGCTGGGTGGTCAGTGCTCGGGGTGCTCGGTGCTCAGTACTCAGGGTGCTGGGTGCTCAGTGCTCAGGGTGCTCGGTGCTCAGTACTCAGGGTGCTGGGTGCTCAGTGCTCCGTGTGCTCGGTGCTCAGTACGTTGGGTGCTCAGTACTCAGGGTGTTGGGTGCTCAGAGATCAGGGTGATCGGTGCTCAGTACTCAGGGTGGTCAGTACTCAGGGTGCTGGGTGCTCAGTGCTCAGGTTGCTCAGTACTCAGGGTGCTGGGTACTCAGTACTCAGGGTGCTGGGTGCTCAGTGCTCGAGGTGCTCAGTACTCAGGGTGCTGTATGTTCAGTGCTCAGGGTGCTGGGTGCTCAGTACTCAGGGTGCTTGGTGCTTAGTACTCAGGGTGCTGGGTGCTCAGTACTCCGGGTGCTGGGTGCTCAGTGCTCGGGGTGCTCGGTGCTCAGTACTCAGTGCTCAGGGTGCTCAGTGCTCAGTGCTCAGCGTGCTGGGTGCTCGGTGCTCAGTACGCTGGGTGCTCAGTACTCCGGGTGCTGGGTGCTAAGTGCTCGGGGTGCTCGGTGCTCAGTGCTCAAGGTGCTGGGTGCTCAGTACTCAGGGTGCTCATTGCTCAGGGTGCTGGGTGCTCAGTCCTCAGGGTGCTGGGTGCTCAGTGCTCAGGTTGCTCGGTGGTCGGGGCGCTGGGTGCTCGGGGTGCTCGGAGCTCAGTACTCAGGGTTCTGGGTGCTCAGTGCTCGGGGTGCTCGGTGCTCAGTACTCAGGGTGCTGGGTGCTCAGTGCTCGGGGTGCTCGGTGCTCAGTACGTTGGGTGCTCACTACTCAGGGTGCTGGGTGCTCAGTGCTCAGGGTGCTGGGTGCTCAGTGCTCAGGTTGCTGGGTGCTCAGTGCTCAGGGTGCTGGGTGCTCAGTACTCAGGGTGCTCAGTGCTCAGTACTCGCGGTGCTGGGTGCTCAGTGCTCAGGGTGCTGGGTGCTCAGTGCTCAGGGTGCTAGGTGCTCGGTGCTCGGGGTGCTGGGTGCTTAGTGCTCGGGGTGCCGGTGCTCAGTACTCGGGGTGCTCAGTGCTCAGTACTCTGGGCGCTGGGTGCTCAGTGCTCAGGGTGCTGGGTGCTCGGTGCTCAGTACGCTGGGTGCTCAGTGCTCAGGGTGCTCAGTGCTCAGTGCGCTGGGTGCTCAGTGCTCAGGGTGCTGGGTGCTCAGTACTCAGGGTGCTGGGTGCTCAGTGCTCGGGGTGCTGGGTGCTCAGTGCTCAGGGTGCTGGGTGTTCAGTACTCAGGGTGCTGGGTGCTCAGTACTCAGGGTGCTAGGTGCTCAGTGCTCAGGGTGCTGGGTGCTCAGTGCTCGGGGCGCTGGGTGCTCAGTGCTCGGGGTGCTCGGAGCTCAGTACTCAGGGTGCTGGGTGCTCAGTCCTCGGGGTGATCGTTGCTCAGTACTCAGGGTGCTGGGTGATCAGTGCTCGGGGTGCTCGGTGCTCAGTACGTTGGGTGCTCACTACTCAGGGTGCTGGGTGCTCAGTGCTCAGGGTGCTGGGTGCTCAGTGCTCAGGGTGCTGGGTGCTCAGTGCTCAGGGTGCTGGGTGCTCAGTACTCGGGGTGCTTTGTGCTCAGTACTCAGGGTGCTGGGTGCTCAGTACTCAGGGTGCTGGGTGCTCAGTACTCATGTGCTTGGTGCTCAGTGCTCAGGGTGCTGGGTGCTCAGTGCTCAGGGTGCTGGGTGCTCTGTTCTCAGGGTGCTGGGTGCTCAGTACTCGGGGTGCTGGGTGCTCAGTACTCAGGGTGCTGGGTGCACAGTACTCAGGGTGCTGGGTGCTCAGTGCTCAGGGTGCTGGGTGCTCAGTACTCAGGGTGCTGGGTGCTCGGTGCTCAGTACGCTGGGTGCTCAGTGCTCAGGGTGCTGGGTGCTCAGTACTCAGGGTGCTGGGTGCTCAGTGCTCGGGGTGCTGGGTGCTCAGTGCTCATTACTCAGGGTGCTGGGTGCTCAGTGCTCAGGGTGCTGGGTGCTCAGTGCTCGGGGTGCTCGGTGCTCAGTACGTTGGGTGCTCACTACTCAGGTTGCTGGGTGCTCAGTGCTCAGGGTGCTGGGTGCTCAGTGCTCAGGGTGCTGGGTGCTCAGTGCTCAGGGTGCTGGGTGCTCAGTACTCAGGGTGCTGGGTGCTCAGTGCTCGGGGTGCTCGGTGCTCAGTACATTGGGTGCTCACTACTCAGGGTGCTGGGTGCTCAGTGCTCAGGGTTCTGGGTGCTCAGTGCTCAGGGTGCTGGGTGCTCAGTGCTCAGGGTGCTGGGTGCTCAGTACTCAGGGTGCTGGTTGCTCAGTGCTCGGGGTGCTGGGTGCTCAGTGCTCAGGGCGCTGGGTGCTCAGTACTCAGGTTGCTGGGTGCTCAGTACTCGGGGTGCAGGGTGCTCAGTACTCAGGGTGCTGGGTGCTCAGTACTCAGGGTGCTGGGTGCTTAGTACTCGCGTGCTGGGTGCTCAGTGCTCAGGGTGCTGGGTGCTCAGTGCTCGGGGTGCTGGGTGCTCAGTGCTCAGTACTCAGGGTGCTGGGTGCTCAGGGCTCGGGGTGCTGGGTGCTCAGTGCTCAGTACTCAGGGTGCTGGGTGCTCAGTGCTCAGGGTGCTGGGTGCTCAGTGCTCAGGGTGCTGGGTGCTCAGTGCTTAGGGTGCTGGGTACTCAGTGCTCAGGGTGCTGGGTGCTCAGTACTCAGGGTGCTGGGTGCTCAGTGCTCAGGGTGCTGGGTGCAGAGTGCTCGGGGTGCTGGGTGCTCAGTGCTCGGGGTGCTGGGTGGTCAGTGCTCGGGGTGCTCGGTGCTCAGTGCTCAGGGTGCTGGGTGCTCAGTGCTCCAGGTGCTCAGTACTCAGGGTGCTGTATGTTCAGTGCTCAGGATGCTGGGTGCTCGGTGCTCAGGTTGCTGGGTGCTCAGTACTCGGGATGCTGGGTGCTCAGTACTCAGGGTGCTGGGTGCTCATTGCTCGGGGTGCTGGGTCCTCAGTGCTACGGGTGCTGGGTGCTCAGTGCTCGGGGTGCTGGGTGCTCAGTGCTCGGGGCGCTGGGTGCTCAGTGCTCGGGGTGCTCGGTGCTCAGTACTCAGGGTGCTGGGTGCTCAGTGCTCAGGGTGCTCGGTGCTCAGTACTCAGGGTGCTGGGTGCTCAGTGCTCAGTGTGCTCGGTGCTCAGTACGTTGGGTGCTCAGTACTCAGGGTGTTGGGTGCTCAGAGATCAGGGTGATCGGTGCTCAGTACTCAGGGTGGTCAGTTCTCAGGGTGCTGGGTGCTCAGTGCTCAGGTTGCTCAGTACTCAGGGTGCTGGGTACTCAGTACTCAGGGTGCTGGGTGCTCAGTGCTCGAGGTGCTCAGTACTCAGGGTGCTGTACGTTCAGTGCTCAGGGTGCTGGGTGCTCAGTACTCAGGGTGCTTGGTGCTTAGTACTCAGGGTGCTGGGTGCTCAGTACTCCGGGTGCTGGGTGCTCAGTGCTCGGGGTGCTCGGTGCTCAGTACTCAGTGCTCAGGGTGCTCAGTGCTCAGTGCTCAGCGTGCTGGGTGCTCGGTGATCAGTACGCTGGGTGCTCAGTACTCCGGGTGCTGGGTGCTAAGTGCTCGGGGTGCTCGGTGCTCAGTGCTCAAGGTGCTGGGTGCTCAGTACTCAGGGTGCTCATTGCTCAGGGTGCTGGGTGCTCAGTCCTCAGGGTGCTGGGTGCTCAGTGCTCAGGTTGTTCGGTGGTCAGGGCGCTGGGTGCTCGGGGTGCTCGGAGCTCAGTACTCAGGGTTCTGGGTGCTCAGTGCTCGGGGTGCTCGGTGCTCAGTACTCAGGGTGCTGGGTGCTCAGTGCTCGGGGTGCTCGGTGCTCAGTACGTTGGGTGCTCACTACTCAGGGTGCTGGGTGCTCAGTGCTCAGGGTGCTGGGTGCTCAGTGCTCAGGTTGCTGGGTGCTCAGTGCTCAGGGTGCTGGGTGCTCAGTACTCAGGGTGCTCAGTGCTCAGTACTCGCGGTGCTGGGTGCTCAGTGCTCAGGGTGCTGGGTGCTCAGTGCTCAGGGTGCTAGGTGCTCGGTGCTCGGGGTGCTGGGTGCTTAGTGCTCGGGGTGCCGGTGCTCAGTACTCGGGGTGCTCAGTGCTCAGTACTCTGGGCGCTGGGTGCTCAGTGCTCAGGGTGCTGGGTGCTCGGTGCTCAGTACGCTGGGTGCTCAGTGCTCAGGGTGCTCAGTGCTCAGTGCGCTGGGTGCTCAGTGCTCAGGGTGCTGGGTGCTCAGTACTCAGGGTGCTGGGTGCTCAGTGCTCGGGGTGCTGGGTGCTCAGTGCTCAGGGTGCTGGGTGTTCAGTACTCAGGGTGCTGGGTGCTCAGTACTCAGGGTGCTAGGTGCTCAGTGCTCAGGGTGCTGGGTGCTCAGTGCTCGGGGCGCTGGGTGCTCAGTGCTCGGGGTGCTCGGAGCTCAGTACTCAGGGTGCTGGGTGCTCAGTCCTCGGGGTGATCGTTGCTCAGTACTCAGGGTGCTGGGTGATCAGTGCTCGGGGTGCTCGGTGCTCAGTACGTTGGGTGCTCACTACTCAGGGTGCTGGGTGCTCAGTGCTCAGGGTGCTGGGTGCTCAGTGCTCAGGGTGCTGGGTGCTCAGTGCTCAGGGTGCTGGGTGCTCAGTACTCGGGGTGCTTTGTGCTCAGTACTCAGGGTGCTGGGTGCTCAGTACTCAGGGTGCTGGGTGCTCAGTACTCGGGTGCTTGGTGCTCAGTGCTCAGGGTGCTGGGTGCTCAGTGCTCAGGGTGCTGGGTGCTCAGTTCTCAGGGTGCTGGGTGCTCAGTACTCGGGGTGCTGGGTGCTCAGTACTCAGGGTGCTGGGTGCACAGTACTCAGGGTGCTGGGTGCTCAGTACTCGGGTGCTGGGTGCTCAGTGCTCAGGGTGCTGGGTGCTCAGTGCTCGGGGTGCTGGGTGCTCAGTGCTCAGTACTCAGGGTGCTGCGTGCTCAGTGCTCAGTACTCAGGGTGCTGGGTGCTCAGTACTCAGGGTGCTGGGTGCTCAGTGCTCGGGGTGCTGGCTGCTCAGTGCTCAGGGTGCTGGGTGTTCAGTACTCAGGGTGCTGGGTGCTCAGTACTCAGGGTGCTAGGTGCTCAGTGCTCAGGGTGCTGGGTGCTCAGTGCTCGGGGCGCTGGGTGCTCAGTGCTCGGGGTGCTCGGAGCTCAGTACTCAGGGTGCTGGGTGCTCAGTCCTCGGGGTGATCGTTGCTCAGTACTCAGGGTGCTGGGTGATCAGTGCTCGGGGTGCTCGGTGCTCAGTACGTTGGGTGCTCACTACTCAGGGTGCTGGGTGCTCAGTGCTAAGGGTGCTGGGTGCTCAGTGCTCAGGGTGCTGGGTGCTCAGTGCTCAGGGTGCTGGGTGCTCAGTACTCGGGGTGCTTTGTGCTCAGTACTCATGGTGCTGGGTGCTCAGTACTCAGGGTGCTGGGTGCTCAGTACTCGGGTGCTTGGTGCTCAGTGCTCAGGGTGCTGGGTGCTCAGTGCTCAGGGTGCTGGGTGCTCAGTTCTCAGGGTGCTGGGTGCTCAGTACTCGGGGTGCTGGGTGCTCAGTACTCAGGGTGCTGGGTGCACAGTACTCAGGGTGCTGGGTGCTCAGTACTCGGGTGCTGGGTGCTCAGTGCTCAGGGTGCTGGGTGCTCAGTGCTCGGGGTGCTGGGTGCTCAGTGCTCAGTACTCAGGGTGCTGCGTGCTCAGTGCTCAGTACTCAGGGTGCTGGGTGCTCAGTGCTCATGGTGCTGGGTGCTCAGTGCTCAGGGTGCTAGGTGCTCGGTGCTCGGGGTGCTGGGTGCTTAGTGCTCGGGGTGCCGGTGCTCAGTACTCGGGGTGCTCAGTGCTCAGTACTCAGGGCGCTGGGTGCTCAGTGCTCAGGGTGCTGGGTGCTCAGTACTCAGGGTGCTGGGTGCTCGGTGCTCAGTACGCTGGGTGCTCAGTGCTCAGGGTGCTGGGTGCTCAGTACTCAGGGTGCTGGGTGCTCAGTGCTCGGGGTGCTGGGTGCTCAGTGCTCAGTACTCAGGTTGCTGGGTGCTCAGTGCTCAGGGTGCTGGGTGCTCAGTGCTCGGGGTGCTCGGTGCTCAGTACGTTGGGTGCTCACTACTCAGGGTGCTGGGTGCTCAGTGCTCAGGGTGCTGGGTGCTCAGTGCTCAGGGTGCTGGGTGCTCAGTGCTCAGGGTGCTGGGTGCTCAGTACTCAGGGTGCTGGGTGCTCAGTGCTCGGGGTGCTCGGTGCTCAGTACGTTGGGTGCTCACTACTCAGGGTGCTGGGTGCTCAGTGCTCAGGGTGCTGGGTGCTCAGTGCTCAGGGTGCTGGGTGCTCAGTGCTCAGGGTGCTGGGTGCTCAGTACTCAGGGTGCTGGTTGCTCAGTGCTCGTGGTGCTGGGTGCTCAGTGCTCAGGGCGCTGGGTGCTCAGTACTCAGGTTGCTGGGTGCTCAGTACTCAGGGTGCTGGGTGCTCAGTACTCAGGGTGCTGGGTGCTCAGTACTCAGGGTGCTGGGTGCTTAGTACTCGGGTGCTGGGTGCTCAGTGCTCAGGGTGCTGGGTGCTCAGTGCTCGGGGTGCTGGGTGCTCAGTGCTCAGTACTCAGGGTGCTGGGTGCTCAGTGTTCGGGGTGCTGGGTGCTCAGTGCTCAGTACTCAGGGTGCTGGGTGCTCAGTGCTCAGGGTGCTGGGTGATCAGTGCTCAGGGTGCTGGGTGCTCAGTGCTCGGTGTGCTGGGTGCTCAGTGCTCGGGGTGCTGGGTGGTCAGTGCTCGGGGTGCTCGGTGCTCAGTACTCAGGGTGCTGGGTGCTCAGTGCTCCAGGTGCTCAGTACTCAGGGTGCTGTATGTTCAGTGCTCAGGGTGCTGGGTGCTCGGTGCTCAGGTTGCTGGGTGCTCAGTACTCGGGATGCTGGGTACTCAGTACTCAGGGTGCTGGGTGCTCATTGCTCGGGGTGCTGGGTCCTCAGTGCTACGGGTGCTGGGTGCTCAGTGCTCGGGGTGCTGGGTGCTCAGTGCTCGGGGCGCTGGGTGCTCAGTGCTCGGGGTGTTCGGTGCTCAGTACTCAGGGTGCTGGGTGCTCAGTGCTCAGGGTGCTCGGTGCTCAGTACTCAGGGTGCTGGGTGCTCAGTGCTCAGTGTGCTCGGTGCTCAGTACGTTGGGTGCTCAGTACTCAGGGTGTTGGGTGCTCAGAGATCAGGGTGATCGGTGCTCAGTACTCAGGGTGGTCAGAACTCAGGGTGCTGGGTGCTCAGTGCTCAGGTTGCTCAGTACTCAGGGTGCTGGGTACTCAGTACTCAGGGTGCTGTGTGCTCAGTGCTCGGGGTGCTGGGTGCTCAGTACTCTGGGTGCTGGGTGCTCATTGCTCAGGGTGCTGGGCGCTCAGTACTCAGGGTGCTGGGTGCTCAGTACTCAGGGTGCTCAGTGCTCGGGGAGCTCGGTGCTCAGTACTCAGGGTGCTGGGTGCTCAGTACTCAGTGCTTGGGGTCCTGGGTGCTCAGCGCTCTGGGTGCTTAGTGCACAGTACTCAGGGTGCTGGGTGCTCAGTATTCAGGGTGCTCAGTGCTCGGGGTGCTGGGTGCTCATTACTCAGGGTGCTGGGTGCTCAGTACTCAGGGTGCTGGGTGCTCATTCTCGTGGTGCTGGGTGCTCAGTGCTCGGGGTGCTGGGTGCTCAGTACTCGGGGTGCTGGGTGCTCAGTGCTCAGCATGCTGGGTGCTCAGTACTCAGGGTGCTCGGTTCTCAGTACTCAGGGTGCTGGGTGCTCATTCTCGGGGTGCTGGGTGCTCAGTGTTCAGGGTGCTGGGTGCTCAGTGCTCAGGGTCCTCTATGCTCAGTACTCAGGGTGCTCAGTACTCAGCGTGCTTTGTGCTCAGTGCTCAGGGTGCTGGGTGCTCAGTACTCAGGGTGCTGTGTGCTCAGTACTCACGGTGCTGGGTGCTCAGTACTCGGGGTGCTGGGTGCTCATTACTCAGGGTGCTGGGTGCTCAGTGCTCAGGGTGCTCGCTGCTCAGTACTCTTTTTGCTGGGTGCTCAGTACTCAGGGTGCTGGGTGCTCAGTGCTCGGGGTGCTCGGTGCTCAGTGCTCAGGATGCTCGGTGCTCAGTACTTTTGGTGCTGGGTGCTCAGTACTCAGGGTGCTGTGTGCTCAGTGCTCGGGGTGCTCGGTGCTCAGTACTCAGGGTGCTGGGTGCTCAGTGCTCAGGATGCTGGGTGCTCAGTACTCAGGGTGCTCAGTACTCAGTACTCAGGGTGCTGGGTGCTCAGTGCTTGGGGTGCTGGGTGCTCAGTGCTCAGGGAGCTGGGTGCTCAGTGCTCGGGGTGCTGGGTGCTCAGTACTCGGAGTGCTCGGTGCTCAGTACTCAGGGTGCTGGGTGCTAAGTGCTCAGGTGCTGGGTGCTAAGTACTCAGGTTGCTGGGTGCTCAGTACTCAGGTTGCACAGTACTCAGGGTGCTGGGTGCTCAGTGCTTGGGGTGCTGGGTGCTCAGTACTCAGGGTGCTCAGTACTCAGGATGCTGGGTGCTCAGTACTCAGGGTGCTGGGTGCTCAGTACTCAGGGTGCTGGGTGCTCATTCCTCAGGGTGCTAAGTGCTCAGGGTGCTGGGTGCTCAGTGCTCAGGGAGCTCGGTGCTCAGTACTCAGGGTGCTGAGTGCTCAGTACTGAGGGTGCTGGGTGCTCAGTACTCAGGGTGCTGGGTGCTCAGTGCTCGGGGTGCTGGGTGCTCAGTACTCAGGGTGCTGGGTGCTCAGTGCTCAAGGTGCTGGGTGCTCAGTCCTCGGGGTGCTCCGTGCTCAGTGCTCAGTGTGCTGGGTGCTCAGTACTCAGGGTGCTCGGTGCTCAGTACTAAGGGTGCTCAGTGCTCAGTACTCAGGGTGCTCAGTGCTCAGTGCTCGGGGTGCTGGGTGCTCAGTATTCAGGGTGCTGGGTGCTCAGTACTCAGGGTGCTGGGTGCTCAGTGCTCAGTACTCAGCGTGCTGGGTGCTCAGTGCTCGGGGTGCTGGGTCCTCAGTGCTCAGGGTGCTGGGTGCTCAGTACTCAGGGTGCTGGGTGCTCAGTGCTCGGAGTGCTGGGTCCTCAGTGCTCAGGGTGCTCAGAGCTCAGTGCTCGGGGTGCTGGGTGATCAGTGCTCGGGGTGCTGGGTGCTCAGTGCTCAGGGTGCTGGTTGCTTAGTACTCAGTGTGCTCAGTGCTCAGGGTGCTGGGTGCTCAGAATTCAGGGTGCTTGGTGCTCAGTACTCAGGGTGCTGGGTGCTCAGAACTCAGGGTGCTTGGTGTTCAGTACTCAGGGTGCTGGGTGCTCAGTGCTCAGGTTGCTCGGTGCTCAGTACTCATGGTGCTGGGTGCTCATTCTCGGGATGCTGGGTGCTCAGTGCTCGGGGTGCTGGGGGCTCAGTACTCAGGGTGCTGGGTGCTCAGTGCTCAGGGTGCTGGGTGCTCAGTGCTCAGGGTGCTCGGTGCTTAGTACTCATGGTGCTTGGTGCTCGGGGTGCTGGGTGCTCAGTGCTCGGTGTGCTGGGTGCTCAGTGCTCGGGGTGCTGGGTGCTGAGTGCTCGGTGTGCTGGGTGCTCAGTGCTCGGGGTGCTGGGTGCTCAGTGCTCGGGGTGCTGGGTGCTCAGTACTCAGGGTGCTCGGTGCTCAGTGCTCAGGGTGCTGGTTGCTCATTGCTCAGGGTGCTGGGTGCTCAGTACTCAGGGTGCTGGGTGCTCGGTGCTCAGTACACTGGGTGCTCAGTACTCAGGGTGCTGGGTGCTCAGTACTCAGGGTGCTCGGTGCTCAATACTCAGGGTGCAGGGTGCTCAGTTCTCGGGGTGCTCGGTGCTCAGTACTCAGGGTGCTAGGTGCTCAGTGCTCGGGGTGCTCGGTGCTCAGTACGTTGGGTGCTCACTACTCAGGGTGCTGGGTGCTCAGTGCTCAGGTTGCTGGGTGCTCAGTGCTCAGGGCGCTGGGTGCTCAGTGCTCGGGGTGCTGGGTGCTCAGTACTCGGGGTGCTGGGTGCTCAGTGCTCAGGGTGCTCAGTGCTCAGTACTCAGTGCACAGGGTGCTCAGTACTCAGTGCTCAGGGTGCTGGGTGTTCAGTACTCAGGGTGCTGGGTGCTCAGTACTCAGGGTGCTAGGTGCTCAGTGCTCAGGGTGCTGGGTGCTCAGTGCTCGGGGCGCTGGGTGCTCAGTGCTCGGGGTGCTCGGAGCTCAGTACTCAGGGTGCTGGGTGCTCAGTCCTCGGGGTGATCGTTGCTCAGTACTCATGGTGCTGGGTGATCAGTGCTCGGGGTGCTCAGTGCTCAGTACGTTGGGTGCTCACTACTCAGGGTGCTGGGTGCTCAGTGCTCAGGGTGCTGGGTGCTCAGTGCTCAGGGTGCTGGGTGCTCAGTGCTCAGGGTGCTGGGTGCTCAGTACTCGGGGTGCTTTGTGCTCAGTACTCAGGGTGCTGGGTGCTCAGTACTCAGGGTGCTGGGTGCTCAGTACTCGGGTGCTTGGTGCTCAGTGCTCAGGGTGCTGGGTGCTCAGTGCTCAGGGTGCTGGGTGCTCAGTTCTCAGGGTGCTGGGTGCTCAGTACTCGGGGTGCTGGGTGCTCAGTACTCAGGGTGCTGGGTGCACAGTACTCAGGGTGCTGGGTGCTCAGTACTCGGGTGCTGGGTGCTCAGTGCTCAGGGTGCTGGGTGCTCAGTGCTCGGGGTGCTGGGTGCTCAGTGCTCAGTACTCAGGGTGCTGGGTGCTCAGTGCTCGGGTGCTGCGTGCTCAGTGCTCAGTACTCAGGGTGCTGGGTGCTCAGTGCTCATGGTGCTGGGTGCTCAGTGCTCAGGGTGCTAGGTGCTCGGTGCTCGGGGTGCTGGGTGCTTAGTGCTCGGGGTGCCGGTGCTCAGTACTCGGGGTGCTCAGTGCTCAGTACTCAGGGCGCTGGGTGCACAGTGCTCAGGGTGCTGGGTGCTCAGTACTCAGGGTGCTGGGTGCTCAGTGCTCGGGGTGCTGGGTGCTCAGTGCTCAGTACTCAGGGTGCTGGGTGCTCAGTGCTCAGGGTGCTGGGTGCTCAGTGCTCGGGGTGCTCGGTGCTCAGTACGTTGGGTGCTCACTACTCAGGGTGCTGGGTGCTCAGTGCTCAGGGTGCTGGGTGCTCAGTGCTCAGGGTGCTGGGTGCTCAGTGCTCAGGGTGCTGGGTGCTCAGTGCTCAGGGTGCTGGGTGCTCTGTGCTCAGGGTGCTGGGTGCTCAGTACTCAGGGTGCTGGGTGCTCAGTGCTCAGGGTGCTCGGTGCTCAGTACGTTGGGTGCTCACTACTCAGGGTGCTGGGTGCTCAGTGCTCAGGGTGCTGGGTGCTTAGTGCTCAGGGTGCTGGGTGCTCAGTGCTCAGGGTGCTGGGTGCTCAATACTCAGGGTGCTGGTTGCTCAGTGCTCGGGGTGCTGGGTGCTCAGTGCTCAGGGCGCTGGGTGCTCAGTACTCAGGTTGCTGGGTGCTCAGTACTCGGGGTGCTGGGTGCTCAGTACTCAGGGTGCTGGGTGCTCAGTACTCAGGGTGCTGGGTGCTTAGTACTCGGGTGCTGGGTGCTCAGTGCTCAGGGTGCTGGGTGCTCAGTGCTCGGGGTGCTGGGTGCTCAGTGCTCAGTACTCAGGGTGCTGGGTGCTCAGTGCTCGGGGTGCTGGGTGCTCAGTGCTCAGTACTGAGGGTGCTGGGTGCTCAGTGCTCAGGGTGCTGGGTGCTCAGTGCTCAGGGTGCTGGGTGCTCAGTGCTTAGGGTGCTGGGTACTCAGTGCTCAGGGTGCTGGGTGCTCAGTACTCAGGGTACTGGGTGCTCAGTGCTCAGGGTGCTGGGTGCTCAGTGCTCGGGGTGCTGGGTGCTCAGTGCTCGGGGTGCTGGGTGGTCAGTGCTCGGGGTGCTCGGTGCTCAGTACTCAGGGTGCTGGGTGCTCAGTGCTCCAGGTGCTCAGTACTCAGGGTGCTGTATGTTCAGTGCTCAGGGTGCTGGGTGCTCGGTGCTCAGGTTGCTGGGTGCTCAGTACTCGGGATGCTGGGTGCTCAGTACTCAGGGTGCTGGGTTCTCATTGCTGGGGTGCTGGGTCCTCAGTGCTACGGGTGCTGGGTGCTCAGTGCTCGGGGTGCTGGGTGCTCAGTGCTCGGGGCGCTGGGTGCTCAGTACTCGGGGTGCTCGGTGCTCAGTACTCAGGGTGCTGGGTGCTCAGTGCTCAGTGTGCTCGGTGCTCAGTACGTTGGGTGCTCAGTACTCAGGGTGTTGGGTGCTCAGAGATCAGGGTGATCGGTGCTCAGTACTCAGGGTGGTCAGTACTCAGGGTGCTGGGTGCTCAGTGCTCAGGTTGCTCAGTACTCAGGGTGCTGGGTACTCAGTACTCAGGGTGCTGTGTGCTCAGTGCTCGGGGTGCTGGGTGCTCAGTACTCTGGGTGCTGGGTGCTCATTGCTCAGGGTGCTGTGCGCTCAGTACTCAGGGTGCTGGGTGCTCAGTACTCAGGGTGCTCAGTGCTCGGGGAGCTCGGTGCTCAGTACTCAGGGTGCTGGGTGCTCAGTACTCAGTGCTTGGGGTCCTGGGTGCTCAGCGCTCTGGGTGCTTAGTGCACAGTACTCAGGGTGCTGGGTGCTCAGTATTCAGGGTGCTCAGTGCTCGGGGTGCTGGGTGCTCATTACTCAGGGTGCTGGGTGCTCAGTACTCAGGGTGCTGGGTGCTCATTCTCGTGGTGCTGGGTGCTCAGTGCTCGGGGTGCTGGGTGCTCAGTACTCGGGGTGCTGGGTGCTTAGTGCTCAGCATGCTGGGTGCTCAGTACTCAGGGTGCTCGGTTCTCAGTACTCAGGGTGCTGGGTGCTCATTCTCGGGGTGCTGGGTGCTCAGTGTTCAGGGTGCTGGGTGCTCAGTGCTCAGGGTCCTCTATGCTCAGTACTCAGGGTGCTCAGTACTCAGCGTGCTTTGTGCTCAGTGCTCAGGGTGCTGGGTGCTCAGTACTCAGGGTGCTGTGTGCTCAGTACTCACGGTGCTGGGTGCTCAGTACTCGGGGTGTTGGGTGCTCATTACTCAGGGTGCTGGGTGCTCAGTGCACAGGGTGCTCGCTGCTCAGTACACTTTTTGCTGGGTGCTCAGTACTCAGGGTGCTGGGTGCTCAGTGCTCGGGGTGCTCGGTGCTCAGTGCTCAGGATGCTCGGTGCTCAGTACTTTTCGTGCTGGGTGCTCAGTACTCAGGGTGCTGTGTGCTCAGTGCTCGGGGTGCTCGGTGCTCAGTACTCAGGGTGCTGGGTGCTCAGTGCTCAGGATGCTGGGTGCTCAGTACTCAGGGTGCTCAGTACTCAGTACTCAGGGTGCTGGGTGCTCAGTGCTTGGGGTGCTGGGTGCTCAGTGCTCAGGGAGCTGGGTGCTCAGTGCTCGGGGTGCTGGGTGCTCAGTACTCGGAGTGCTCGGTGCTCAGTACTCAGGGTGCTGGGTGCTAAGTGCTCAGATGCTGGGTGCTAAGTACTCAGGTTGATGGGTGCTCAGTACTCAGGTTGCACAGTACTCAGGGTGCTGGGTGCTCAGTGCTTGGGGTGCTGGGTGCTCAGTACTCAGGGTGCTCAGTACTCAGGTTGCTGGGTGCTCAGTACTCAGGGTGCTGGGTGCTCAGTACTCAGGGTGCTGGGTGCTCATTCCTCAGGGTGCTAAGTGCTCAGGGTGCTGGGTGCTCAGTGCTCAGGGAGGTCGGTGCTCAGTACTCAGGGTGCTGAGTGCTCAGTACTCAGGGTGCTGGGTGCTCAGTACTCAGGGTGCTGGGTGCTCAGTGCTCGGGGTGTTGGGTGCTCAGTGCTCAGGGTGCTCAGTGCTCAGTACTCAGGGTGCTGGGTGCTCAGTACTCAGGGTGCTGGGTGCTCAGTGCTCGGGGTGCTGGGTGCTCAGTACTCAGGGTGCTGGGTGCTCAGTGCTCAAGGTGCTGGGTGCTCAGTCCTCGGGGTGCTCCGTGCTCAGTGTGCTGGGTGCTCAGTACTCAGGGTGCTCGGTGCTCAGTACTAAGGGTGCTCAGTGCTCAGTACTCAGGGTGCTCAGTGCTCAGTGCTCGGGGTGCTGGGTGCTCAGTATTCAGGGTGCTGGGTGCTCAGTACTCAGGGTGCTGGGTGCTCAGTGCTCAGTACTCAGCGTGCTGGGTGCTCAGTGCTCGGGGTGCTGGGTCCTCAGTGCTCAGGGTGCTGGGTGCTCAGTACTCAGGGTGCTGGGTGCTCAGTGCTCGGGGTGCTGGGTCCTCAGTGCTCAGGGTGCTCAGAGCTCAGTGCTCGGGGTGCTGGGTGATCAGTGCTCAGGGTGCTGGGTGCTCAGTGCTCAGGGTGCTGGTTGCTTAGTACTCAGTGTGCTCAGTGCTCAGGGTGCTGGGTGCTCAGAACTCAGGGTGCTTGGTGCTCAGTACTCAGGGTGCTGGGTGCTCAGAACTCAGGGTGCTTGGTGCTCAGTACTCAGGGTGCTGGGTGCTCAGTGCTCAGGTTGCTCGGTGCTCAGTACTCATGGTGCTGGGTGCTCATTCTCGGGATGCTGGGTGCTCAGTGCTCGGGGTGCTGGGGGCTCAGTACTCAGGGTGCTGGGTGCTCAGTGCTCAGGGTGCTGGGTGCTCAGTGCTCAGGGTGCTCGGTGCTTAGTACTCATGGTGCTTGGTGCTCGGGGTGCTGGGTGCTCAGTGCTCGGTGTGCTGGGTGCTCAGTGCTCGGGGTGCTGGGTGCTGAGTGCTCGGTGTGCTGGGTGCTCAGTGCTCGGGGTGCTGGGTGCTCAGTGCTCGGGGTGCTGGGTGCTCAGTACTCAGGGTGCTCGGTGCTCAGTGCTCAGGGTGCTGGTTGCTCAGTGCTCAGGGTGCTGGGTGCTCAGTACTCAGGGTGCTGGGTGCTCGGTGCTCAGTACACTGGGTGCTCAGTACTCAGGGTGCTGGGTGCTCAGTACTCAGGGTGCTCGGTGCTCAATACTCAGGGTGCTGGGTGCTCAGTTCTCGGGGTGCTGGGTGCTCATTAATCAGGGTGCTGGGTGGTCAGTACTCAGGGTGCTCAGTGCTTGGGGTGCTGGGTGCTCAGTTCTCAGGGTGCTCAGTGCTTGGGGTGCAGGGTGCTCAGTACTCAGGGTGCTGGTTGCTCAGTGCTCAGGGTGCTGGGTGCTGAGTACTCAGGGTGCTGGGTGCTCAGTACTCAGGATGCTGGGTGCTCAGTGCTCGGGGTGCTGGGTGCTCAGTGCTCAGGGTGCTCAGTGCTCAGTGCTCAGTACTCAGGGTGCTTGGTGCTCAGTACTCAGGGTGCTGGGTGCTCAGTGCTCGGGGTACCTGGTGCTCAGTGCTCGGGGTGCTCGGTGCTCAGTACTCAGGGTGCTGAGTGCTCAGTGCTCAGGGTGCTGGGTGCTCAGTGCTCAGGGTGCTGGGTGCTCAGTACTCAGGGTGCTGGGTGCTCAGTGCTCAGCGTGCTTGATGCTCAGTACTAAGGGTGCAGGGTGCTCAGTGCTCAGGGTGCTGGGTGCTCAGTGCTCGGGGTGCTGGGTGCTCCGTACTCAGGGTGCTGGGTGCTCAGTACTCGGGGTGCTGGGTGCTCAGTGCTCAGCGTGCTGGGTGCTCAGTACTCAGGGTGCTCGGTGCTCAGTACTCAGGGTGCTGGGTTCTCAGTACTCAGGGTGCTGGGTGCACAGTGCTAGGGGTGCTGGGTGCTCAGTGCTCGGGGTCTGGGTGCTCAGTACTCAGGGTGCTGGGTGCTCAGTACTCAGGGTGCTCTGTGCTCAGTGCTCAGGGAGCTGGGTGCTCAGTGCTCTGGGTGCTGTGTGCTCCGTGCTCAGGGTGCTGGGTGCTCAGTGCTCAGGGTGCTGGGTGCTCAGTGATCGGGGTGATGGGTGCTGAGTGCTCAGGGTGCTGGGTGCTCAGTGCTCGGGGTGCTCGGTGCTTAGTGCTCAGGGTCCTGGGTGCTCAATACTCAGGGTGCTGGGTGCTTAGTACTCAGGGTGCTCAGTGCTCAGTACACAGGGTGCTGGGTGCTCAGTGCTCGGGGTGCTGGGTGCTCAGTGCTCAGTACTCAGGGTGCTGGGTGCTCAGTGCTCAGGGTGCTGGGTGCTCAGTACTCAGCGTGCTTTGTGCTCAGTACTCAGGGTGCTGGGTGCTCAGTGCTCAGGGTGCTGGGTGCTCAGTGCTCAGGGTGCTGGGTGCTCAGTGCTCGGGGAGCTCGGTGCTCAGAACTCAGGGTGCTGGGTGCTCAGGACTCAGGGTGCTGGGTGCTCGGGGCTCAGTACACTGGGTGCTCAGTACTCAGGGTGCTGGGTGCTCAGTACTCAGGGTGCTCGGTGCTCATTACTCAGGGTGCTGGGTGCTCAGTTCTCGCGGTGCTGGGTGCTCATTAATCAGGGTGCTGGGTGCTCAGTACTCAGGGTGCTCAGTGCTTGGGGTGCTGGGTGCTCAGTTCTCAGGGTGCTCAGTGCTTGGGGTGCAGGGTGCTCAGTACTCAGGGTGCTGGTTGCTCAGTGCTCAGGGTGCTGGGTGCTGAGTACTCAGGGTGCTGGGTGCTCAGTACTCAGGGTGCTGGGTGCTCAGTGCTCGCGGTGCTGGGTGCTCAGTGCTCGGGTTGCTGGGTGCTCAGTGCTCGGGGTGCTGGGTGCTCAGTGCTCCGGGTGCTCGGTGCTCAGTGCTCGGGGTGCTGGGTGCTCAGTACTCGGGGTGCTCAGTGCTCAGTACTCATGGTGCTCGGTGCTCAGTACTCAGGGTGCTGGGTGCTCAGTGCTCGGGGTGCTGGGTGCTCAGTACTCAGGGTGCTCAGTACTCAGGGTGCTGGGTGCTCAGTGCTCGGGATGCTGGGTGCTCAGTGCTCAGGGTGATCGGTGCTCAGTACTCAGGGTGCTGGGTGCTCAGTACTCGGGGTGCTGGGTGCTCAGTACACAGGGTGCTGGGTGCTCAGTCCTCAGGGTGCTCAGTGCTCAGGGTGCTGGGTGCTCAGTACTCAGGGTGCTGAGTGCTCAGTACTCAGGGTGCTGGGTGCTCAGTACTCAGGGTGCTGGGTGCTCAGTGCTCGGGGTGTTGGGTGCTCAGTGTTCAGGTGCTCAGTGCTCATTACTCAGGGTGCTGGGTGCTCAGTACTCAGTGCTCAGGATGCTGGGTGCTCAGTGCTCAGGGTGCTGGGTGCTCAGTGCTCAGGGTGCTCAGTGCTCAGTGCTCAGTACTCAGGGTGCTTGGTGCTCAGTACTCAGGGTGCTGGGTGCTCAGTGCTCGGGGTACCTGGTGCTCAGTGCTCGGGGTGCTCGGTGCTCAGTACTCAGGGTGCTGGGTGCTCAGTGCTCAGCGTGCTTGATGCTCAGTACTAAGGGTGCTGGGTGCTCAATGCTCAGGGTGCTGGGTGCTCAGTGCTCGGGGTGCTGGGTGCTCCGTACTCAGGGTGCTGGGTGCTCAGTACTCGGGGTGCTGGGTGCTCAGTGCTCAGCGTGCTGGGTGCTCAGTACTCAGGGTGCTCGGTGCTCAGTACTCAGGGTGCTGTGTTCTCAGTACTCAGGGTGCTGGGTGCACAGTGCTAGGGGTGCTGGGTGCTCAGTGCTCGGGGTCTGGGTGCTCAGTACTCAGGGTGCTGGGTGCTCAGTACTCAGGGTGCTCTGTGCTCAGTGCTCAGGGTGCTGGGTGCTCAGTGCTCTGGGTGCTGGGTGCTCCATGCTCAGGGTGCTGGGTGCTCAGTGCTCAGGGTGCTGGGTGCTCAGTGATCGGGGTGATGGGTGCTGAGTGCTCAGGGTGCTGGGTGCTCAGTACTCGGGGTGCTCGGTGGTCAGTGCTCAGGTTCCTGGGTGCTCAGTACTCAGGGTGCTGGGTGCTTAGTACTCAGGGTGCTCAGTGCTCAGTACACAGGGTGCTGGGTGCTCAGTGCTCGGGGTGCTGGGTGCTCAGTGCTCAGTACTCAGGGTGCTGGGTGCTCAGTGCTCAGGGTGCTGGGTGCTCAGTACTCAGCGTGCTGGGTGCTCAGTACTCAGGGTGCTGGGTGCTCAGTGCTCAGGGTGCTGGGTGCTCAGTGCTCAGGGTGCTGGGTGCTCAGTGCTCAGGGAGCTCGGTGCTCAGAACTCAGGGTGCTGGGTCCTCAGTGCTCAGGGTGCTCAGAGCTCAGTGTTCGGGGTGCTGGGTGCTCAGTGCTCGGGGTGCTGGGTGCTAAGTGCTCAGGGTGCTCTTTGCTTAGTACTCAGTGTGCTCAGTGCTCAGGTTGCTGGGTGCTCAGAACTCAGGGTGCTGGGTGCTCTGTACTCAGTGTGCTGGGTGCTCGTTGCTCAGTACGCTGGGTGCTCAGTACTCAGGGTGCTGGGTGCTCAGTACTCAGGGTGCTCGGTGCTCAGTACTCAGGGTGCTCGGTGCTCAGTACTCAGGGTGCTGGGTGCTCAGTACTCAGGGTGCTGGGTGCTCAGTCCTCAGGGTGCTCTGTGCTCAGGGTGCTGGGTGCTCAGTACTCAGGGTGCTGAGTGCTCAGTACTCAGGGTGCTGGGTGCTCAGTACTCAGGGTGCTGGGTGCTCAGTGCTCGGGGTGTTGGGTGCTCAGTGCTCAGGGTGCTCAGTGCTCATTACTCAGGGTGCTGGGTTCTCAGTACTCAGTGCTCAGGATGCTAGGTGCTCAGTGCTCAGGGTGCTGGGTGCTCAGTGCTCAGGGTGCTCAGTGCTCAGTGCTCAGTACTCAGGGTGCTTGGTGCTCAGTACTCAGGGTGCTGGGTGCTCAGTGCTCGGGGTACCTGGTGCTCAGTGCTCGGGGTGCTGGTTGCTCAGTACTCAGGGTGATCGGTGCTCAGTACTCAGGGTGCTGGGTGCTCAGTGCTCAGGGTGCTGGGTGCCCAGTGCTCGGGGAGCTCGTTGCTCAGAACTCAGGGTGCTGGGTGCTCAGTACTCAGGGTGCTGGGTGCTCATTCTCGGGGTGCTGGGTGCTCAGTACTCGGGGTGCTGGGTTCTCAGTACTCAGGGTGCTGGGGGCTCAGTACTCAGGGTGCTGGGTGCTCAGTACTCAGGGTGCTCGGTTCTCAGTACTCAGTGTGCTGGGTGCTCATTCTCGGGGTGCTGGGTGCTCAGTGCTCGGGGTGCTGGTTGCTCAGTACTCAGGGTGCTGGGGGCTCAGTACTCAGGTTGCTGGGTGCTCAGTGCTCAGGGTGATGTGTTCTCAGTACTCAGGGTGCTGGGTGCTCAGTGCTCGGGGTGCTGTGTGCTCAGTTCTCGGGGTGCTCAGTACTCAGTGTGCTGGGTGCTCAGTACTCAGGGTGCTGGGTGCTCAGTGCTCGGGGTGCTCGGTGCTCAGTACTCGGGGTGCTGGGTGCTCAGTACTCGGTGTGCTGGGTGCTCAGTGCTCAGGGTGCTGGGTGCTCAGTGCTCGGGGTGCTGGGTGCTCAGTCCTGAGGGTGCTGGCTACTCAGTGCTCAGGGTGCTGGGTGCTCAGTACTCAGGGTGCTAGGTGCTCAGTACTCAGGGTGCTCAGTGCTCAGTACTCAGCGTGCTGGGTGCTCAGTGCTCAGGGTTCTGGGTACTCAATGCTCAGGGTGCTGGGTGCTCAGTGCTCAGGGTGCTGGGTGCTCAGTGCTCAGGGTGCTGTGTGATCAGTGCTCGGGGTCCTGGGTACTCAGTGCTTGGGGTGCTGGGTGCTCAGTGCTCAGGGTGCTGGGTGCTCAGTGCTAAGGGTGCTGGGTGCTCAGTTCTCAGGGTGCTGGGTGCTCAGTACTCAGGGTGCGGGGTGCTCAGTGCTCAGGGTGCTGGGTGCTCAGTCCTCAGTGTGCTGGGTGCTCAGTACTCAGGGAGTTCGGTGCTCAGTTCTCAGGGTGCTCAGTGCTCAATACTCAGGGTGCTGGTTGCTCAGTGCTCGGGGTGCTCGGTGCTCAGTACTCAGGGTGCTGGGTGCTCAGTACTCAGGGTTCTGGGTGCTCAGTACTCAGGGTGCTTGGTGCTCAGTACTCAGGGTGCTGGGTTCTCAGTGCTCAGGGTGCTGGGTGCTCAGTACTCAGGGTGCTGGGTGCTCAGTCCTCAGGGTGCTCAGTACTCAGGATGCTCGGTGCTCAGTGCTCAGTCCTCAGGGTGCTCAGTACTCAGGATGCTGGGTGCTCAGTGCTCGGGGTGCTGGGTGCTCAGTACTCAGGGTGCTGGGTGCTCAGTACTCGGGGTGCTGGGTGCTCAGTACTCAGGGTGCTGGGTGCTCAGTGCTCGGGGTGCTGGGTGCTTAGTGCTCAGGGTGATCGGTGCAAAGTGCTCATGGTGCTGCGTGCTCAGTCCTCCGGGTGCTCTGTGCTCAGGGTGCTGGGTGCTCAGTGCTCGGGGTGCTCGGTGCTCAGTGCTCAGGGTGCTGGGTGCTCAGTGCTCGGGGTGCTGGGTGCTCAGGGCTGTGGTGCTGGGTGCTCAGTGCTCAGTGCTCAGGGTGCTGGGTGCTCAGTGCTCAGTGCTCAGGGTGCTGGTTGCTCAGTACTCAGGGTGCTGGGTGCTCAGTACTCAGGGTGCTGGGTGCTCAGTGCTCAGGGTGCTCTGTGCTCAGTACTCAGGATGCTGGGTGCTCAGTGCTCGGGGTGCTGCGTGCTCAGTGCTCAGGGTGCTGGGTGCTCAGTGCTCAGGGTGCAGGGTGCTCAGTACTCAGGGTGCTGGGTGCTCAGTGCTCAGGGTGCTGGGTGCTCAGTCCTCGGGGTGCTCCGTGCTCAGTGATCAGGGTGCTGGGTGCTCAGTACTCAGGGTGCTCGGTGCTCAGTACTCAAGGTGCTGGGTGCTCAGTGCTCAGGGTGCTGGGTGCTCAGTCCTCGGGGTGCTCCGTGCTCAGTGATCAGGGTGCTGGGTGCTCAGTACTCAGGGTGCTCGGTGCTCAGTACTCAGGGTGCTGGGTGCTCAGTGCTCAGGGTGCTGGGTGCTCAGTACTCAGAGTGCTCAGTGCTCAGTAATCGGGTTGCTTGGTGCTTAGTACTCAGGGTGCTCAGTGCTCAGTACTCGGGGTGCTGGGTGCTCAGTGCTCAGGGTGCTCAGTGCTCAGTGCTCGGGGTGCTGGGTGCTCAGTGCTCGGGGCGCTGGGTGCTCAGTACTCGGGGTGCTGGGTGCTCAGTGCTCAGGGTGCTCATTGCTCAGTACTCAGTGCTCTGGGTGCTCAGTGCTCAGTGCTCAGGGTTCTGGGTGTTCAGTACTCAGGGTGCTGGGTGCTCAGTACTCAGGGTGCTGGGTGCTCAGTGCTCAGGGTGCTGGGTGCTCAGTACTCTGGGTGTTGGGTGCTCAGTACTCAGGGTGCTTTGTGCTCCGTGCTCAGGGTGCTGGGTGCTCAGTGCTCAGGGTGCTGGGTGCTCAGTGCTCAGGCTGCTGGGTGCTCAGTACTCAGGGTGCTGGGTGCTTAGTGCTCGAGGTGCTCGGTGCTCAGTACTCAAGGTGCTGGGTGCTCAGTGCTCAGGGTGCTGGGTGCTCAGTCCTCGGGGTGCTCCGTGCTCAGGGTGCTGGGTGCTCAGTGCTCAGGGTGCTGGGTGCTCAGTGCTCGGGGTGCTGGGTGCTGAGTGCTCAGGGTGCTGGGTGCTCAGTGCTCGGGGTGCTCGGTGCTCAGTGCTCAGGGTGCTGGGTGCTCAGTACTCAGGGTGCTGGGTGCTCAGTACTCAGCGTGCTGCGTACTCAGTACTCAGGGTGCTGGGTGCTCAGTGCTCAGGGTGCTGGGTGCTCAGTGCTCGGGGTGCTGGGTGCTCAGTACTCAGCGTGCTGCGTGCTCAGTACTCAGGGTGCTGGGTGCTCAGTCCTCAGGGTGCTGGGTGCTCAGTGCTCGGGGTGCTGGGTGCTCAGTGCTCAGGGTGATCGGTGCTCAGTACTCAGGGTGCTAGGTGCTCAGTCCTCAGGGTGCTCAGTGCTCAGGGTGCTGGGTGCTCAGTGCTCGGGGTGCTCGGTGCTCAGTACTCAGGGTGCTGAGTGCTCAGTAGTCAGGGTGCTGGGTGCTCAGTACTCATGTTGCTGGGTGCTCAGTGCTCGGGGTGCTGGGAGCTCAGTACTCAGGGTGCTGGGTGCTCGGTGCTCAGTACGCTGGGTGCTCAGTACTCAGGGTGCTGGCTGCTCAGTACTCAGGGTGCTCGGTGCTCAGTAATCAGGGTGCTGGGTGCTCAGTGCTCGGGGTGCTGGGTGCTCATTACTCAGGGTGCTGGGTGCTCAGTACTCAGGGTGCTCAGTGCTCGGGGTGCTGGGTGCTCAGTGCTCGGGGTGCTGGGTGCTCAGTGCTCAGGGTGCGGTGTCCTCAGTACTCAGGGTGCTGGGTGATCAGTACTCGGGTCCTGGGTGCTCAGTGCTCAGGGTGCTGGGTGCTCAGTGCTCGGGGTGCTGGGTGCTCAGTGCTCGGGGTGCTGGGTGGTCAGTGCTCGGGGTGCTCGGTGCTCAGTACTCAGGGTGCTGGGTGCTCAGTGCTCCAGGTGCTCAGTACTCAGGGTGCTGTATGTTCAGTGCTCAGGGTGCTGGGTGCTCGGTGCTCAGGTTGCTGGGTGCTCAGTACTCGGGATGCTGGGTGCTCAGTACTCAGGGTGCTGGGTGCTCATTGCTCGGGGTGCTGGGTCCTCAGTGCTACGGGTGCTGGGTGCTCAGTGCTCGGGGTGCTGGGTTCTCAGTGCTCGGGGCGCTGGGTGCTCAGTGCTCGGGGTGCTCGGTGCTCAGTACTCAGGGTGCTGGGTGCTCAGTGCTCAGGGTGCTCGGTGCTCAGTACTCAGGGTGCTGGGTGCTCAGTGCTCAGTGTGCTCGGTGCTCAGTACGTTGGGTGCTCAGTACTCAGGGTGTTGGGTGCTCAGAGATCAGGGTGATCGGTGCTCAGTACTCAGGGTGGTCAGTACTCAGGGTGCTGGGTGCTCAGTACTCAGGGTGCTGGGTGCTCAGTGCTCATGGTGATCGGTGCTCAGTCCTCAGGGTGCTCAGAACTCAGGGTGCTGGGTGCTCAGTGCTCAGGTTGCTCAGTACTCAGGGTGCTGGGTACTCAGTACTCAGGGTGCTGTGTGCTCAGTGCTCGGGGTGCTGGGTGCTCAGTACTCTGGGTGCTGGGTGCTCATTGCTCAGGGTGCTGGGCGCTCAGTACTCAGGGTGCTGGGTGCTCAGTACTCAGGGTGCTCAGTGCTCGGGGAGCTCGGTGCTCAGTACTCAGGGTGCTGGGTGCTCAGTACTCAGTGCTTGGGGTCCTGGGTGCTCAGCGCTCTGGTTGCTTAGTGCACAGTACTCAGGGTGCTTTGTGCTCAGTATTCAGGGTGCTCAGTGCTCGGGGTGCTAGGTGCTCATTACTCAGGGTGCTGGGTGCTCAGTACTCAGGGTGCTGGGTGCTCATTCTCGTGGTGCTGGGTGCTCAGTGCTCGGGGTGCTGGGTGCTCAGTACTCGGGGTGCTGGGTGCTCAGTGCTCAGCATGCTGGGTGCTCAGTACTCAGGGTGCTCGGTTCTCAGTACTCAGGGTGCTGGGTGCTCATTCTCGGGGTGCTGGGTGCTCAGTGTTCAGGGTGCTGGGTGCTCAGTGCTCAGGGTGCTCGCTGCTCAGTACTCTTTTTGCTGGGTGCTCAGTACTCAGGGTGCTGGGTGCTCAGTGCTCGGGGTGCTCGGTGCTCAGTGCTCAGGATGCTCGGTGCTCAGTACTTTTGGTGCTGGGTGCTCAGTACTCAGGGTGCTGTGTGCTCAGTGCTCGGGGTGCTCGGTGCACAGTACTCAGGGTGCTGGGTGCTCAGTGCTCAGGATGCTGGGTGCTCAGTACTCAGGGTGCTCAGTACTCAGTACTCAGGGTGCTGGGTGCTCAGTGCTTGGGGTGCTGGGTGCTCAGTGCTCAGGGAGCTGGGTGCTCAGTGCTCGGGGTGCTGGGTGCTCAGTACTCGGAGTGCTCGGTGCTCAGTACTCAGGGTGCTGGGTGCTAAGTGCTCAGGTGCTGGGTGCTAGGTACTCAGGTTGCTGGGTGCTCAGTACTCAGGTTGCACAGTACTCAGGGTGCTGGGTGCTCAGTGCTTGAGGTGCTGGGTGCTCAGTACTCAGGGTGCTCAGTACTCAGGATGCTGGGTGCTCAGTACTCAGGGTGCTGGGTGCTCAGTACTCAGGGTGCTGGGTGCTCATTCCTCAGGGTGCTAAGTGCTCAGGGTGCTGGGTGCTCAGTGCTCAGGGAGCTCGGTGCTCAGTACTCAGGGTGCTGAGTGCTCAGTACTCAGGGTGCTGGGTGCTCAGTACTCAGGGTGCTGGGTGCTCAGTGCTCGGGGTGTTGGGTGCTCAGTGCTCAGGGTGCTCAGTGCTCAGTACTCAGGGTGCTGGGTGCTCAGTACTCAGGGTGCTGGGTGCTCAGTGCTCGGGGTGCTGGGTGCTCAGTACTCAGGGTGCTGGGTGCTCAGTGCTCAAGGTGCTGGGTGCTCAGTCCTCGGGGTGCTCCGTGCTCAGTGCTCAGTGTGCTGGGTGCTCAGTACTCAGGGTGCTCGGTGCTCAGTACTAAGGGTGCTCAGTGCTCAGTACTCAGGGTGCTCAGTGCTCAGTGCTCTGGGTGCTGGGTGCTCAGTATTCAGGGTGCTGGGTGCTCAGTACTCAGGGTGCTGGGTGCTCAGTGCTCAGTACTCAGCGTGCTGGGTGCTCAGTGCTCGGGGTGCTGGGTCCTCAGTGCTCAGGGTGCTGGGTGCTCAGTACTCAGGGTGCTGGGTGCTCAGTGCTCGGGGTGCTGGGTCCTCAGTGCTCAGGGTGCTCAGAGCTCAGTGCTCGGGGTGCTGGGTGATCAGTGCTCGGGGTGCTGGGTGCTCAGTGCTCAGGGTGCTGGTTGCTTAGTACTCAGTGTGCTCAGTGCTCAGGGTGCTGGGTGCTCAGAACTCAGGGTGCTTGGTGCTCAGTACTCAGGGTGCTGGGTGCTCAGAACTCAGGGTGCTTGGTGCTCAGTACTCAGGGTGCTGAGTGCTCAGTGCTCAGGTTGCTCGGTGCTCAGTACTCATGGTGCTGGGTGCTCATTCTCGGGATGCTGGGTGCTCAGTGCTCGGGGTGCTGGGGGCTCAGTACTCAGGGTGCTGGGTGCTCAGTGCTCAGGGTGCTGGGTGCTCAGTGCTCAGGGTGCTCGGTGCTTAGTACTCATGGTGCTTGGTGCTCGGGGTGCTGGGTGCTCAGTGCTCGGTGCGCTGGGTGCTCAGTGCTCGGGGTGCTGGGTGCTGAGTGCTCGGTGTGCTGGGTGCTCAGTGCTCGGGGTGCTGGGTGCTCATTGCTCGGGGTGCTGGGTGCTCAGTACTCAGGGTGCTCGGTGCTCAGTGCTCAGGGTGCTGGTTGCTCAGTGCTCAGGGTGCTGGGTGCTCAGTACTCAGGGAGCTGGGTGCTCGGTGCTCAGTACACTGGGTGCTCAGTACTCAGGGTGCTGGGTGCTCAGTACTCAGGGTGCTCGGTGCTCAATACTCAGGGTGCTGGGTGCTCAGTTCTCGGGGTGCTGGGTGCTCATTAATCAGGGTGCTGGGTGGTCAGTACTCAGGGTGCTCAGTGCTTGGGGTGCTGGGTGCTCAGTTCTCAGGGTGCTCAGTGCTAGGGGTGCAGGGTGCTCAGTACTCAGGGTGCTGGTTGCTCAGTGCTCAGGGTGCTGGGTGCTGAGTACTCAGGGTGCTGGGTGCTCAGTACTCAGGATGCTGGGTGCTCAGTGCTCGGGGTGCTGGGTGCTCAGTGCTCGGTTTGCTGGGTTCTCAGTGCTCGGGGTGCTGGGTGCTCAGTGCTCGGGGTGCTCAGTGCTCGGGGTGCTGGGTGCTCAGTACTCGGGGTGCTCAGTGCTCAGTACTCATGGTGCTCGGTGCTCAGTACTCAGGGTGCTGGGTGCTCAGTGCTCGGGGTGCTGGGTGCTCAGTACTCAGGGTGCTCAGTACTCAGGGTGCTGGGTGCTCAGTGCTCGGGATGCTGGGTGCTCAGTGCTCAGGGTGATCGGTGCTCAGTACTCAGGGTGCTGGGTGCTCAGCCCTCAGGGTGCTCAGTGCTCAGGGTGCTGGGTGCTCAGTACTCAGGGTGCTGAGTGCTCAGTACTCAGGGTGCTGGGTGCTCAGTACTCAGGGTGCTGGGTGCTCAGTGCTCGGGGTGTTGGGTGCTCAGTGTTCAGTGTGCTCAGTGCTCATTACTCAGGGTGCTGGGTGCTCAGTACTCAGTGCTCAGGATGCTGGGTGCTCAGTGCTCAGGGTGCTGGGTGCTCAGTGCTCAGGGTGCTCAGTGCTCAGTGCTCAGTACTCAGGGTGCTTGGTGCTCAGTACTCAGGGTGCTGGGTGCTCAGTGCTCGGGGTACCTGGTGCTCAGTGCTCGGGGTGCTCGGTGCTCAGTACTCAGGGTGCTGAGTGCTCAGTGCTCAGGGTGCTGGGTGCTCAGTGCTCAGGGTGCTGGGTGCTCAGTACTCAGGGTGCTGGGTGCTCAGTGCTCAGCGTGCTTGATGCTCAGTACTAAGGGTGCTGGGTGCTCAGTGCTCAGGGTGCTGGGTGCTCAGTGCTCGGGGTGCTGGGTGCTCCGTACTCAGGGTGCTGGGTGCTCAGTACTCGGGGTGCTGGGTGCTCAGTGCTCAGCGTGCTGGGTGCTCAGTACTCAGGGTGCTCAGTGCTCAGTACTCAGGGTGCTGGGTTCTCAGTACTCAGGGTGCTGGGTGCACAGTGCTAGGGGTGCTGGGTGCTCAGTGCTCGGGGTCTGGGTGCTCAGTACTCAGGGTGCTGGGTGCTCAGTACTCAGGGTGCTCTGTGCTCAGTGCTCAGGGAGCTGGGTGCTCAGTGCTCTGGGTGCTGTGTGCTCCGTGCTCAGGGTGCTGGGTGCTCAGTGCTCAGGGTGCTGGGTGCTCAGTGATCGGGGTGATGGGTGCTGAGTGCTCAGGGTGCTGGGTGCTCAGTGCTCGGGGTGCTCGGTGCTCAGTGCTCAGGGTCCTGGGTGCTCAATACTCAGGGTGCTGGGTGCTTAGTACTCAGGGTGCTCAGTGCTCAGTACACAGGGTGCTGGGTGCTCAGTGCTCGGGGTGCTGGGTGCTCAGTGCTCAGTACTCAGGGTGCTGGGTGCTCAGTGCTCAGGGTGCTGGGTGCTCAGTACTCAGCGTGCTGGGTGCTCAGTACTCAGGGTGCTGGGTGCTCAGTGCTCAGGGTGCTGGGTGCTCAGTGCTCAGGGTGCTGGGTGCTCAGTGCTCGGGGAGCTCGGTGCTCAGAACTCAGGGTGCTGGGTGCTCAGTACTCAGGGTGCTGGGTGCTCGGGGCTCAGTACACTGGGTGCTCAGTACTCAGGTTGCTGGGTGCTCAGTACTCAGGGTGCTCGGTGCTCAATACTCAGGGTGCTGGGTGCTCAGTTCTTGGGGTGCTGGGTGCTCATTAATCAGGGTGCTGGGTGCTCAGTACTCAGGGTGCTCAGTGCTTGGGGTGCTGGGTGCTCAGTTCTCAGGGTGCTCAGTGCTTGGGGTGCAGGGTGCTCAGTACTCAGGGTGCTGGTTGCTCAGTGCTCAGGGTGCTGGGTGCTGAGTACTCAGGGTGCTGGGTGCTCAGTACTCAGGGTGCTGGGTGCTCAGTGCTCGCGGTGCTGGGTGCTCAGTGCTCGGGTTGCTGGGTGCTCAGTGCTCGGGGTGCTGGGTGCTCAGTGCTCCGGGTGCTCGGTGCTCAGTGCTCGGGGTGCTGGGTGCTCAGTACTCAGGGTGCTCAGTGCTCAGTACTCATGGTGCTCGGTGCTCAGTACTCAGGGTGCTGGGTGCTCAGTGCTCGGGGTGCTGGGTGCTCAGTACTCAGGGTGCTCAGTACTCAGGGTGCTGGGTGCTCAGTGCTCGGGATGCTGGGTGCTCAGTGCTCAGGGTGATCGGTGCTCAGTACTCAGGGTGCTGGGTGCTCAGTACTCGGGGTGCTGGGTGCTCAGTACACAGGGTGCTGGGTGCTCAGTCCTCAGGGTGCTCAGTGCTCAGGGTGCTGGGTGCTCAGTACTCAGGGTGCTGAGTGCTCAGTACTCAGGGTGCTGGGTGCTCAGTACTCAGGGTGCTGGGTGCTCAGTGCTCGGGGTGTTGGGTGCTCAGTGTTCAGGTGCTCAGTGCTCATTACTCAGGGTGCTGGGTGCTCAGTACTCAGTGCTCAGGATGCTGGGTGCTCAGTGCTCAGGGTGCTGGGTGCTCAGTGCTCAGGGTGCTCAGTGCTCAGTGCTCAGTACTCAGGGTGCTTGGTGCTCAGTACTCAGGGTGCTGGGTGCTCAGTGCTCGGGGTACCTGGTGCTCAGTGCTCGGGGTGCTCGGTGCTCAGTACTCAGGGTGCTGGGTGCTCAGTGTTCAGCGTGCTTGATGCTCAGTACTAAGGGTGCTGGGTGCTCAGTGCTCAGGGTGCTGGGTGCTCAGTGCTCGGGGTGCTGGGTGCTCCGTACTCAGGGTGCTGGGTGCTCAGTACTCGGGGTGCTGGGTGCTCAGTGCTCAGCGTGCTGGGTGCTCAGTACTCAGGGTGCTCGGTGCTCAGTACTCAGGGTGCTGGGTTCTCAGTACTCAGGGTGCTGGGTGCACAGTGCTAGGGGTGCTGGGTGCTCAGTGCTCGGGGTCTGGGTGCTCAGTACTCAGGGTGCTGGGTGCTCAGTACTCAGGGTGCTCTGTGCTCAGTGCTCAGGGTGCTGGGTGCTCAGTGCTCTGGGTGCTGGGTGCTCCGTGCTCAGGGTGCTGGGTGCTCAGTGCTCAGGGTGCTGGGTGCTCAGTGATCGGGGTGATGGGTGCTGAGTGCTCAGGGTGCTGGGTGCTCAGTACTCGGGGTGCTCGGTGCTCAGTGCTCAGGGTCCTGGGTGTTCAGTACTCAGGGTGCTGGGTGCTTAGTACTCAGGGTGCTCAGTGCTCAGTACACAGGGTGCTGGGTGCTCAGTGCTCGGGGTGCTGGGTGCTCAGTGCTCAGTACTCAGGGTGCTGGGTGCTCAGTGCTCAGGGTGCTGGGTGCTCAGTACTCAGCGTGCTGGGTGCTCAGTACTCAGGGTGCTGGGTGCTCAGTGCTCAGGGTGCTGGGTGCTCAGTGCTCAGGGTGCTGGGTGCTCAGTGCTAGGGGAGCTCGGTGCTCAGAACTCAGGGTGCTGGGTCCTCAGTGCTCAGGGTGCTCAGAGCTCAGTGTTCGGGGTGCTGGGTGCTCAGTGCTCGGGGTGCTGGGTGCTAAGTGCTCAGGGTGCTCTTTGCTTAGTACTCAGTGTGCTCAGTGCTCAGGTTGCTGGGTGCTCAGAACTCAGGGTGCTTGGTGCTCAGTACTCAGGGTGCTGGGTGCTCAGTACTCAGGGTGCTTGGTTCTCAGTACTCAGGGTGCTGGGTGCTCAGTGCTCAGGGTGCTCGGTGCTCAGTACTCATGGTGTTGGGTGCTCTTTCTCGGGGTGCTGGGTGCTCAGTGCTGGGGGTGCTGGGGGCTCAGTTCTCGGGGTGCTCAGTACTCAGTGTGCTGGGTGCTCAGTACTCAGGGTGCTGGGTGCTCAGTGCTCAGTACTCAGGGTGCTGGGTGCTCAGTACTCAGGGTGCTCGGTGCTCAATACTCAGGGTGCTGGGTGCTCAGTTCTCGGGGTGCTGAGTGCTCATTAATCAGGGTGCTGGGTGCTCAGTACTCAGGGTGCTCAGTGCTTGGGGTGCTGGGTGCTGAGTGCTCGGTGTGCTGGGTGCTCAGTGCTCGGGGTGCTGGGTGCTCAGTGCTCGGGGTGCTGGGTGCTCAGTACTCAGGGTGCTCGGTGCTCAGTACTCAGGGTGCTGGGTGCTCAGTGCTCAGGGTGCTGGGTGCTCAGTACTCAGGGTGCTGGGTGCTCAGTACTCAGGGTGCTCGGTGCTCAATACTCAGGGTGCTGGGTGCTCAGTTCTCGGGGTGCTGAGTGCTCATTAATCAGGGTGCTGGGTGCTCAGTACTCAGGGTGCTCAGTGCTTGGGGTGCTGGGTGCTCAGTTCTCAGGGTGCTCAGTGCTTGGGGTGCAGGGTGCTCAGTACTCAGGGTGCTGGTTGCTCAGTGCTCAGGGTGCTGGGTGCTGAGTACTCAGGGTGCTGGGTGCTCAGTACTCAGGGTGCTGGGTGCTCAGTGCTCGCGGTGCTGGGTGCTCAGTGCTCGGGTTGCTGGGTGCTCAGTGCTCGGGGTGCTGGGTGCTCAGTGCTCGGGGTGCTCAGTGCTCAGTACTCATGGTGCTCAGTGCTCAGTACTCAGGGTGCTGGGTGCCCAGTGCTCGGGGTGCTGGGTGCTCAGTACTCAGGGTGCTCAGTATTCAGGGTGCTGGGTGCTCAGTGCTCGGGATGCTGGGTGCTCAGTGCTCAGGGTGATCGGTGCTCAGTACTCAGGGTGCTGGGTGCTCAGTGTGCTGGGTGCTCAGTACTCAGGGTGCTGGGTGCTCAATACTCAGGGTGCTGGGTGCTCAGTGCTCGGGGTACCTGGTGCTCAGTGCTCGGGGTGCTGGTTGCTCAGTACTCAGGGTGATCGGTGCTCAGTACTCAGGGTGCTGGGTGCTCAGTGCTCAGGGTGCTGGGTGCCCAGTGCTCGGGGAGCTCGTTGCTCAGAACTCAGGGTGCTGGGTGCTCAGTACTCAGGGTGCTGGTTGCTCATTCTCGGGGTGCTGGGTGCTCAGTACTCGGGGTGCTGGGTTCTCAGTACTCAGGGTGCTGGGGGCTCAGTACTCAGGGTGCTGGGTGCTCAGTACTCAGGGTGCTCGGTTCTCAGTACTCAGTGTGCTGGGTGCTCATTCTCGGGGTGCTGGGGGCTCAGTACTCAGGTTGCTGGGTGCTCAGTACTCAGGGTGATGTGTTCTCAGTACTCAGGGTGCTGGGTGCTCAGTGCTCGGGGTGCTGTGTGCTCAGTTCTCGGGGTGCTCAGTACTCAGTGTGCTGGGTGCTCAGTACTCAGGGTGCTGGGTGCTCAGTACTCAGGGTGCTCAGTACTCAGCGTGCTGGGTGCTTTGTGCTCAGGGTTCTGGGTACTCAATGCTCAGGGTGCTGGGTGCTCAGTGCTCAGGGTGCTGGGTGCTCAGTGCTCAGGGTGCTGGGTGATCAGTGCTCGGGGTGCTGGGTGCTCAGTGCTGAGGGTGCTGGCTACTCAGTACTCAGTGTGCTGGGTGCTCAGTACTCGGGGTGCTCGGTGCTCAGTACTCGGGGTGCTGGGTGCTCAGTACTCGGGGTGCTGGGTGCTCAGTGCTCAGGGTGCTGGGTGCTCAGTGCTCGGGGTGCTGGGTGCTCAGTGCTGAGGGTGCTGGCTACTCAGTGCTCAGGGTGCTGGGTGCTCAGTACTCAGGGTGCTAGGTGCTCAGTACTCAGGGTGCTCAGTGCTCAGTACTCAGCGTGCTGGGTGCTTTGTGCTCAGGGTTCTGGGTACTCAATGCTCAGGGTGCTGGGTGCTCAGTGCTCAGGGTGCTGGGTGCTCAGTGCTCAGGGTGCTGGGTGATCAGTGCTCGGGGTTCTGGGTACTCAGTGCTTGGGGTGCTGGGTGCTCAGTGCTCAGGGTGCTGGGTGCTCAGTGCTAAGGGTGCTGGGTGCTCAGTACTCAGGGTGCTGGGTGCTCAGTACTCAGGGTGCGGGGTGCTCAGTGCTCAGGGTGCTGGGTGCTCAGTCCTCAGTGTGCTGGGTGCTCAGTACTCAGGGAGTTCGGTGCTCAGTTCTCAGGGTGCTCAGTGCTCAATACTCAGGGTGCTGGTTGCTCAGTGCTCGGGGTGCTCGGTGCTCAGTACTCAGGGTGCTGGGTGCTCAGTACTCAGGGTGATGGGTGCTCAGTACTCAGGGTGCTGGGTGCTCAGTACTCAGGGTGCTGGGTTCTCAGTGCTCAGGGTGCTGGGTGCTCAGTACTCAGGGTGCTGGGTGATCAGTACTCAGGGTGCTCCGTGCTCAGTACTCAGGGTGCTGGGTGCTCAGTGCTCAGGGTGCTGGGTACTCAGTACTCAGGGTGCTGGGTGCTCAGTACTCAGGTTGCTGGGTGCTCAGTGCTCAGGGTGCTGGGTGCTCAGTGCTCAGGGTGCTGGGTGCTCAGTGCTCAGGGTGCTGGGTGCTCAGTCCTCAGGGTGCTCAGTACTCAGGATGCTCGGTGCTCAGTGCTCAGTCCTCAGGGTGCTCAGTACTCAGGATGCTGGGTGCTCAGTGCTCGGGGTGCTGGGTGCTCAGTACTCAGGGTGCTGGGTGCTCAGTACTCGGGGTGCTGGGTGCTCAGTACTCAGGGTGCTGGGTGCTCAGTGCTCGGGGTGCTGGGTGCTTAGTGCTCAGGGTGATCGGTGCAAAGTGCTCATGGTGCTGCATGCTCAGTCCTCCGGGTGCTCTGTGCTCAGGGTGCTGGGTGCTCAGTGCTCGGGGTGCTCGGTGCTCAGTGCTCAGGGTGCTGGGTGCTCAGTGCTTGGGGTGCTGGGTGCTCAGGGCTGTGGTGCTGGGTGCTCAGTGCTCAGTGCTCAGGGTGCTGGGTGCTCAGTGCTCAGTGCTCAGGGTGCTGGTTGCACAGTACTCAGGGTGCTGGGTGCTCAGTACTCAGGGTGCTGGGTGCTCAGTGCTCAGGGTGCTCTGTGCTCAGTACTCAGGATGCTGGGTGCTCAGTGCTCGGGGTGCTGCGTGCTCAGTGCTCAGGGTGCTGGGTGCTCAGTGCTCAGGGTGCAGGGTGCTCAGTACTCAGGGTGCTGGGTGCTCAGTGCTCGGGGTGCTCGGTGCTCAGTACTCAAGGTGCTGGGTGCTCAGTGCTCAGGGTGCTGGGTGCTCAGTCCTCGGGGTGCTCCGTGCTCAGTGATCAGGGTGCTGGGTGCTCAGTACTCAGGGTGCTCGGTGCTCAGTACTCAGGGTGCTGGGTGCTCAGTGCTCAGGGTGCTTGGTGCTCAGTACTCAGCGTGCTCAGTGCTCAGTAATCGGGTTGCTTGGTGCTTAGTACTCAGGGTGCTCAGTGCTCAGTACTCGGGGTGCTGGGTGCTCAGTGCTCAGGGTGCTCAGTGCTCAGTGCTCGGGGTGCTGGGTGCTCAGTGCTCGGGGCGCTGGGTGCTCAGTGCTCGGGGTGCTGGGTGCTCAGTACTCGGGGTGCTGGGTGCTCAGTGCTCAGGGTGCTCATTGCTCAGTACTCAGTGCTCTGGGTGCTCAGTGCTCAGTGCTCAGGGTGCTGGGTGTTCAGTACTCAGGGTGCTGGGTGCTCAGTACTCAGGGTGCTGGGTGCTCAGTGCTCAGGGTGCTGGGTGCTCAGTACTCTGGGTGTTGGGTGCTCAGTACTCAGGGTGCTTTGTGCTCCGTGCTCAGGGTGCTGGGTGCTCAGTGCTCAGGGTGCTGGGTGCTCAGTCCTCGGGGTGCTCCGTGCTCAGGGTGCTGGGTGCTCAGTGCTCAGGGTGCTGGGTGCTCAGTGCTCGGGGTGCTGGGTGCTGAGTGCTCAGGGTGCTGGGTGCTCAGTGCTCGGGGTGCTCGGTGCTCAGTGCTCAGGGTCCTGGGTGCTCAGTACTCAGGGTGCTGGGTGCTCAGTACTCAGCGTGCTGCGTACTCAGTACTCAGGGTGCTGGGTGCTCAGTGCTCAGGGTGCTGGGTGCTCAGTACTCAGGGTGCTGGGTGCTCAGTACTCAGGGTGCTGGGTGCTCAGTGCTCGGGGTGTTGGGTGCTCAGTGTTCAGGTGCTCAGTGCTCATTACTCAGGGTGCTGGGTGCTCAGTACTCAGTGCTCAGGATGCTGGGTGCTCAGTGCTCAGGGTGCTGGGTGCTCAGTGCTCAGGGTGCTCAGTGCTCAGTGCTCAGTACTCAGGGTGCTGGGTGCTCAGTACTCAGTGCTCAGGATGCTGGGTGCTCAGTGCTCAGGGTGCTGGGTGATCAGTGCTCGGGGTGCTGGGTGCTCAGTGCTGAGGGTGCTGGCTACTCAGTACTCAGTGTGCTGGGTGCTCAGTACTCGGGGTGCTCGGTGCTCAGTACTCGGGGTGCTGGGTGCTCAGTACTCGGGGTGCTGGGTGCTCAGTGCTCAGGGTGCTGGGTGCTCAGTGCTCGGGGTGCTGGGTGCTCAGTGCTGAGGGTGCTGGCTACTCAGTGCTCAGGGTGCTGGGTGCTCAGTACTCAGGGTGCTAGGTGCTCAGTACTCAGGGTGCTCAGTGCTCAGTACTCAGCGTGCTGGGTGCTTTGTGCTCAGGGTTCTGGGTACTCAATGCTCAGGGTGCTGGGTGCTCAGTGCTCAGGGTGCTGGGTGCTCAGTGCTCAGGGTGCTGGGTGATCAGTGCTCGGGGTCCTGGGTACTCAGTGCTTGGGGTGCTGGGTGCTCAGTGCTCAGGGTGCTGGGTGCTCAGTGCTAAGGGTGCTGGGTGCTCAGTACTCAGGGTGCTGGGTGCTCAGTACTCAGGGTGCGGGGTGCTCAGTGCTCAGGGTGCTGGGTGCTCAGTCCTCAGTGTGCTGGGTGCTCAGTACTCAGGGAGTTCGGTGCTCAGTTCTCAGGGTGCTCAGTGCTCAATACTCAGGGTGCTGGTTGCTCAGTGCTCGGGGTGCTCGGTGCTCAGTACTCAGGGTGCTGGGTGCTCAGTACTCAGGGTGCTGGGTGCTCAGTACTCAGGGTGCTGGGTGCTCAGTACTCAGGGTGCTGGGTTCTCAGTGCTCAGGGTGCTGGGTGCTCAGTACTCAGGGTGCTGGGTGCTCAGTACTCAGGGTGCTCCGTGCTCAGTACTCAGGGTGCTGGGTGCTCAGTGCTCAGGGTGCTGGGTACTCAGTACTCAGGGTGCTGGGTGCTCAGTACTCAGGTTGCTGGGTGCTCAGTGCTCAGGGTGCTGGGTGCTCAGTGCTCAGGGTGCTGGGTGCTCAGTGCTCAGGGTGCTGGGTGCTCAGTCCTCAGGGTGCTCAGTACTCAGGATGCTCGGTGCTCAGTGCTCAGTCCTCAGGGTGCTCAGTACTCAGGATGCTGGGTGCTCAGTGCTCGGGGTGCTGGGTGCTCAGTACTCAGGGTGCTGGGTGCTCAGTACTCGGCGTGCTGGGTGCTCAGTACTCAGGGTGCTGGGTGCTCAGTGCTCGGGGTGCTGGGTGCTTAGTGCTCAGGGTGATCGGTGCAAAGTGCTCATGGTGCTGCGTGCTCAGTCCTCCGGGTGCTCTGTGCTCAGGGTGCTGGGTGCTCAGTGCTCGGGGTGCTCGGTGCTCAGTGCTCAGGGTGCTGGGTGCTCAGTGCTTGGGGTGCTGGGTGCTCAGGGCTGTGGTGCTGGGTGCTCAGTGCTCAGTGCTCAGGGTGCTGGGTGCTCAGTGCTCAGTGCTCAGGGTGCTGGTTGCACAGTACTCAGGGTGCTGGGTGCTCAGTACTCTGGGTGCTGGGTGCTCAGTGCTCAGGGTGCTCTGTGCTCAGTACTCAGGATGCTGGGTGCTCAGTGCTCGGGGTGCTGCGTGCTCAGTGCTCAGGGTGCTGGGTGCTCAGTGCTCAGGGTGCAGGGTGCTCAGTACTCAGGGTGCTGGGTGCTCAGTGCTCGGGGTGCTCGGTGCTCAGTACTCAAGGTGCTGGGTGCTCAGTACTCAGGGTGCTGGGTGCTCAGTGCTCAGAGTGCTCAGTGCTCAGTAATCGGGTTGCTTGGTGCTTAGTACTCAGGGTGCTCAGTGCTCAGTACTCGGGGTGCTGGGAGCTCAGTGCTCAGGGTGCTCAGTGCTCAGTGCTCGGGGTTCTGGGTGCTCAGTGCTCGGGGCGCTGGGTGCTCAGTGCTCGGGGTGCTGGGTGCTCAGTACTCGGGGTGCTGGGTGCTCAGTGCTCAGGGTGCTCATTGCTCAGTACTCAGTGCTCTGGGTGCTCAGTGCTCAGTGCTCAGGGTGCTGGGTGTTCAGTACTCAGGGTGCTGGGTGCTCAGTACTCAGGGTGCTGGGTGCTCAGTGCTCAGGGTGCTGGGTGCTCAGTACTCTGGGTGTTGGGTGCTCAGTACTCAGGGTGCTTTGTGCTCCGTGCTCAGGGTGCTGGGTGCTCAGTGCTCAGGGTGCTGGGTGCTCAGTCCTCGGGGTGCTCCGTGCTCAGGGTGCTGGGTGCTCAGTGCTCAGGGTGGTGCGTGCTCAGTGCTCGGGGTGCTGGGTGCTGAGTGCTCAGGGTGCTGGGTGCTCAGTGCTCGGGGTGCTCGGTGCTCAGTGCTCAGGGTCCTGGGTGCTCAGTACTCAGGGTGCTGGGTGCTCAGTACTCAGCGTGCTGCGTACTCAGTACTCAGGGTGCTTTGTGCTCAGTGCTCAGGGTGCTGGGTGCTCAGTACTCAGGGTGCTGGGTGCTCAGTACTCAGGGTGCTGGGTGCTCAGTGCTCGGGGTGTTGGGTGCTCAGTGTTCAGGTGCTCAGTGCTCATTACTCAGGGTGCTGGGTGCTCAGTACTCAGTGCTCAGGATGCTGGGTGCTCAGTGCTCAGGGTGCTGGGTGCTCAGTGCTCAGGGTGCTCAGTGCTCAGTGCTCAGTACTCAGGGTGCTTGGTGCTCAGTACTCAGGGTGCTGGGTGCTCAGTGCTCGGGGTACCTGGTGCTCAGTGCTCGGGGTGCTCGGTGCTCAGTACTCAGGGTGCTGGGTGCTCAGTGCTCAGCGTGCTTGATGCTCAGTACTAAGGGTGCTGGGTGCTCAGTGCTCGGGGTGCTGGGTGCTCAGTACTCAGGATGCTCGGTGCTCAGTGCTCAGTAATCAGGGTGCTCAGTACTCAGGGTGCTGGGTGCTCAGTGCTCGGGGTGCTGGGTGCTCCGTACTCAGGGTGCTGGGTGCTCAGTACTCGGGGTGCTGGGTGCTCAGTGCTCAGCGTGCTGGGTGCTCAGTACTCAGGGTGCTCGGTGCTCAGTACTCAGGGTGCTGGGTTCTCAGTACTCAGGGTGCTGGGTGCACAGTGCTAGGGGTGCTGGGTGCTCAGTGCTCGGGGTCTGGGTGCTCAGTACTCAGGGTGCTCTGTGCTCAGTGCTCAGGGTGCTGGGTGCTCAGTGCTCTGGGTGCTGGGTGCTCCGTGCTCAGGGTGCTGGGTGCTCAGTGCTCAGGGTGCTGGGTGCTCAGTGATCGGGGTGATGGGTGCTGAGTGCTCAGGGTGCTGGGTGCTCAGTACTCGGGGTGCTCGGTGCTCAGTGCTCAGGGTCCTGGGTGCTCAGTACTCAGGGTGCTGGGTGCTTAGTACTCAGGGTGCTCAGTGCTCAGTACACAGGGTGCTGGGTGCTCAGTGCTCGGGGTGCTGGGTGCTCAGTGCTCAGTACTCAGGGTGCTGGGTGCTCAGTGCTCAGGGTGCTGGGTGCTCAGTACTCAGCGTGCTGGGTGCTCAGTACTCAGGGTGCTGGGTGCTCAGTGCTCAGGGTGCTGGGTGCTCAGTGCTCAGGGTGCTGGGTGCTCAGTGCTCGGGGAGCTCGGTGCTCAGAACTCAGGGTGCTGGGTCCTCAGTGCTCAGGGTGCTCAGAGCTCAGTGTTCGGGGTGCTGGGTGCTAAGTGCTCAGGGTGCTCTTTGCTTAGTACTCAGTGTGCTCAGTGCTCAGGTTGCTGGGTGCTCAGAACTCAGGGTGCTTGGTGCTCAGTACTCAGGGTGCTGGGTGCTCAGTACTCAGGGTGCTTGGTGCTCAGTACTCACGGTGCTGGGTGCTCAGTGCTCAGGGTGCTCGGTGCTCAGTACTCATGGTGTTGGGTGCTCTTTCTCGGGGTGCTGGGTGCTCAGTGCTGGGGGTGCTGGGGGCTCAGTTCTCGGGGTGCTCAGTACTCAGTGTGCTGGGTGCTCAGTACTCAGGGTGCTGGGTGCTCAGTGCTCAGTACTCAGGGTGCTGGGTGCTCAGTACTCAGGGTGCTCTGTGCTCAATACTCAGGGTGCTGGGTGCTCAGTACTCAGGGTGCTGGGTGCTCAGTTCTCGGGGTGCTGAGTGCTCATTAATCAGGGTGCTTGGTGCTCAGTACTCAGGGTGCTCAGTGCTTGGGGTGCTGGGTGCTGAGTGCTCGGTGTGCTGGGTGCTCAGTGCTCGGGGTGCTGGGTGCTCAGTACTCAGGGTGCTGGGTGCTCAGTACTCAGGGTGCTCGGTGCTCAATACTCAGGGTGCTGGGTGCTCAGTTCTCGGGGTGCTGAGTGCTCATTAATCAGGGTGCTGGGTGCTCAGTACTCAGGGTGCTCAGTGCTTGGGGTGCTGGGTGCTCAGTTCTCAGGGTGCTCAGTGCTTGGGGTGCAGGGTGCTCAGTACTCAGGGTGCTGGTTGCTCAGTGCTCAGGGTGCTGGGTGCTGAGTACTCAGGGTGCTGGGTGCTCAGTACTCAGGGTGCTGGGTGCTCAGTGCTCGCGGTGCTGGGTGCTCAGTGCTCGGGTTGCTGGGTGCTCAGTGCTCGGGGTGCTGGGTGCTCAGTGCTCGGGGTGCTCAGTGCTCAGTACTCATGGTGCTCAGTGCTCAGTACTCAGGGTGCTGGGTGCCCAGTGCTCGGGGTGCTGGGTGCTCAGTACTCAGGGTGCTCAGTATTCAGGGTGCTGGGTGCTCAGTGCTCGGGATGCTGGGTGCTCAGTGCTCAGGGTGATCGGTGCTCAGTACTCAGGGTGCTGGGTGCTCAGTACTCAGGGTGCTGGGTGCTCAGTACTCAGGGTGCTGGGTGCTCAGTCCTCAGGGTGCTCTGTGCTCAGGGTGCTGGGTGCTCAGTACTCAGGGTGCTGAGTGCTCAGTACTCAGGGTGCTGGGTGCTCAGTACTCAGGGTGCTGGGTGCTCAGTGCTCGGGGTGTTGGGTGCTCAGTGCTCAGGGTGCTCAGTGCTCATTACTCAGGGTGCTGGGTTCTCAGTACTCAGTGCTCAGGATGCTAGGTGCTCAGTGCTCAGGGTGCTGGGTGCTCAGTGCTCAGGGTGCTCAGTGCTCAGTGCTCAGTACTCAGGGTGCTTGGTGCTCAGTACTCAGGGTGCTGGGTGCTCAGTGCTCGGGGTACCTGGTGCTCAGTGCTCGGGGTGCTGGTTGCTCAGTACTCAGGGTGATCGGTGCTCAGTACTCAGGGTGCTGGGTGCTCAGTGCTCAGGGTGCTGGGTGCCCAGTGCTCGGGGAGCTCGTTGCTCAGAACTCAGGGTGCTGGGTGCTCAGTACTCAGGGTGCTGGGTGCTCATTCTCGGGGTGCTGGGTGCTCAGTACTCGGGGTGCTGGGTTCTCAGTACTCAGGGTGCTGGGGGCTCAGTACTCAGGGTGCTGGGTGCTCAGTACTCAGGGTGCTCGGTTCTCAGTACTCAGTGTGCTGGGTGCTCATTCTCGGGGTGCTGGGTGCTCAGTGCTCGGGGTGCTGGGTGCTCAGTACTCAGGGTGCTGGGGGCTCAGTACTCAGGTTGCTGGGTGCTCAGTACTCAGGGTGATGTGTTCTCAGTACTCAGGGTGCTGGGTGCTCTGTGCTCGGGGTGCTGTGTGCTCAGTTCTCGGGGTGCTCAGTACTCAGTGTGCTGGGTGCTCAGTACTCAGGGTGCTGGGTGCTCAGTGCTCGGGGTGCTCGGTGCTCAGTACTCGGGGTGCTGGGTGCTCAGTACTCGGGGTGCTGGGTGCTCAGTGCTCAGGGTGCTGGGTGCTCAGTGCTCGGGGTGCTGGGTGCTCAGTGCTGAGGGTGCTGGCTACTCAGTGCTCAGGGTGCTGGGTGCTCAGTACTCAGGGTGCTAGGTGCTCAGTACTCAGGGTGCTCAGTGCTCAGTACTCAGCGTGCTGGGTGCTCAGTGCTCAGGGTTCTGGGTACTCAATGCTCAGGGTGCTGGGTGCTCAGTGCTCAGGGTGCTGGGTGCTCAGTGCTAAGGGTGCTGGGTGATCAGTGCTCGGGGTCCTGGGTACTCAGTGCTTGGGGTGCTGGGTGCTCAGTGCTCAGGGTGCTGGGTGCTCAGTGCTAAGGGTGCTGGGTGCTCAGTACTCAGGGTGCTGGGTGCTCAGTACTCAGGGTGCGGGGTGCTCAGTGCTCAGGGTGCTGGGTGCTCAGTCCTCAGTGTGCTGGGTGCTCAGTACTCACGGAGTTCGGTGCTCAGTTCTCAGGGTGCTCAGTGCTCAATACTCAGGGTGCTGGTTGCTCATTGCTCGGGGTGCTCGGTGCTCAGTACTCAGGGTGCTGGGTGCTCAGTACTCAGGGTGCTGGGTGCTCAGTACTCAGGGTGCTGGGTGCTCAGTACTCAGGGTGCTGGGTTCTCAGTGCTCAGGGTGCTGGGTGCTCAGTACTCAGGGTGCTGGGTGCTCAGTACTCAGGGTGCTCCGTGCTCAGTACTCAGGGTGCTGGGTGCTCAGTGCTCAGGTTGCTGGGTACTCAGTACTCAGGGTGCTGGGTGCTCAGTACTCAGGTTGCTGGGTGCTCAGTGCTCAGGGTGCTGGGTGCTCAGTGCTCAGGGTGCTGGGTGCTCAGTGCTCAGGGTGCTGGGTGCTCAGTCCTCAGGGTGCTCAGTACTCAGGGTGCTGGGTGCTCAGTACTCGGGGTGCTGGGTGCTCAGTACTCAGGGTGCTGGGTGCTCAGTGCTCGGGGTGCTGGGTGCTTAGTGCTCAGGGTGATCGGTGCAAAGTGCTCATGGTGCTGTGTGCTCAGTCCTCCGGGTGCTCTGTGCTCAGGGTGCTGGGTGCTCAGTGCTCGGGGTGCTCGGTGCTCAGTGCTCAGGGTGCTGGGTGCTCAGTGCTCGGGGTGCTGGGTGCTCAGGGCTGTGGTGCTGGGTGCTCAGTGCTCAGTGCTCAGGGTGCTGGGTGCTCAGTGCTCAGTGCTCAGGGTGCTGGTTGCTCAGTACTCAGGGTGCTGGGTGCTCAGTACTCAGGGTGCTGGGTGCTCAGTGCTCAGGGTGCTCTGTGCTCAGTACTCAGGATGCTGGGTGCTCAGTGCTCGGGGTGCTGCGTGCTCAGTGCTCAGGGTGCTGGGTGCTCAGTGCTCAGGGTGCAGGGTGCTCAGTACTCAGGATGCTGGGTGCTCAGTGCTCGGGGTGCTCCGTGCTCAGTACTCAAGGTGCTGGGTGCTCAGTGCTCAGGGTGCTGGGTGCTCAGTCCTCGGGGTGCTCCGTGTTCAGTGATCAGGGTGCTGGGTGCTCAGTACTCAGGGTGCTCGGTGCTCAGTACTCAGGGTGCTGGGTGCTCAGTGCTCAGGGTGCTGGGTGCTCAGTACTCAGAGTGCTCAGTGCTCAGTAATCGGGTTGCTTGGTGCTTAGTACTCAGGGTGCTCAGTGCTCAGTACTCGGGGTGCTGGGTGCTCAGTGCTCAGGGTGCTCAGTGCTCAGTGCTCGGGGTGCTGGGTGCTCAGTGCTCGGGGCGCTGGGTGCTCAGTGCTCGGGGTGCTGGGTGCTCAGTACTCGGGGTGCTGGGTGCTCAGTGCTCAGGGTGCTCATTGCTCAGTACTCAGTGCTCTGGGTGCTCAGTGCTCAGTGCTCAGGGTGCTGGGTGTTCAGTACTCAGGGTGCTGGGTGCTCAGTACTCAGGGTGCTGGGTGCTCAGTGCTCAGGGTGCTGGGTGCTCAGTACTCTGGGTGTTGGGTGCTCAGTACTCAGGGTGCTTTGTGCTCCGTGCTCAGGGTGCTGGGTGCTCAGTGCTCAGGGTGCTGGGTGCTCAGTGCTCAGGGTGCTGGGTGCTCAGTACTCAGGGTGCTGGGTGCTTAGTGCTCGAGGTGCTCGGTGCTCAGTACTCAAGGTGCTGGGTGCTCAGTGCTCAGGGTGCTGGGTGCTCAGTCCTCGGGGTGCTCCGTGCTCAGGGTGCTGGGTGCTCAGTGCTCAGGGTGCTGGGTGCTCAGTGCTCGGGGTGCTGGGTGCTGAGTGCTCAGGGTGCTGGGTGCTCAGTGCTCGGGGTGCTCGGTGCTCAGTGCTCAGGGTCCTGGGTGCTCAGTACTCAGGGTGCTGGGTGCTCAGTACTCAGCGTGCTGCGTACTCAGTACTCAGGGTGCTGGGTGCTCAGTGCTCAGGGTGCTGGGTGCTCAGTGCTCGGGGTGCTGGGTGCTCAGTACTCAGCGTGCTGCGTGCTCAGTACTCAGGGTGCTGGGTGCTCAGTCCTCAGGGTGCTGGGTGCTCAGTGCTCGGTGTGCTGGGTGCTCATTGCTCAGGGTGATCGGTGCTCAGTACTCAGGGTGCTGGGTGCTCAGTACTCAGGGTGCTAGGTGCTCAGTCCTCAGGGTGCTCAGTGCTCAGGGTGCTGGGTGCTCAGTGCTCGGGGTGCTGGGTGCTCATTACTCAGGGTGCTGGGTGCTCAGTACTCAGGGTGCTCAGTGCTCGGGGTGCTGGGTGCTCAGTGCTCGGGGTGCTGGGTGCTCAGTGCTCAGGGTGCGGTGTCCTCAGTACTCAGGGTGCTGGGTGATCAGTACTCGGGTCCTGGGTGCTCAGTGCTCAGGGTGCTGGGTGCTCAGTGCTCGGGGTGCTGGGTGCTCAGTGCTCCAGGTGCTCAGTACTCAGGGTGCTGTATGTTCAGTGCTCAGGGTGCTGGGTGCTCGGTGCTCAGGTTGCTGGGTGCTCAGTACTCGGGATGCTGGGTGCTCAGTACTCAGGGTGCTGGGTGCTCAGTGCTCCAGGTGCTCAGTACTCAGGGTGCTGTATGTTCAGTGCTCAGGGTGCTGGGTGCTCGGTGCTCAGGTTGCTGGGTGCTCAGTACTCGGGATGCTGGGTGCTCAGTACTCAGGGTGCTGGGTGCTCATTGCTCGGGGTGCTGGGTCCTCAGTGCTACGGGTGCTGGGTGCTCAGTGCTCGGGGTGCTGGGTGCTCAGTGCTCGGGGCGCTGGGTGCTCAGTGCTCGGGGTGCTCAGTGCTCAGTACTCAGGGTGCTGGGTGCTCAGTGCTCAGGGTGCTCGGTGCTCAGTACTCAGGGTGCTGGGTGCTCAGTGCTCAGTGTGCTCGGTGCTCAGTACGTTGGGTGCTCAGTACTCAGGGTGTTGGGTGCTCAGAGATCAGGGTGATCGGTGCTCAGTACTCAGGGTGGTCAGTACTCAGGGTGCTGGGTGCTCAGTACTCAGGGTGCTGGGTGCTCAGTGCTCATGGTGATCGGTGCTCAGTCCTCAGGGTGCTCAGAACTCAGGGTGCTGGGTGCTCAGTGCTCAGGTTGCTCAGTACTCAGGGTGCTGGGTACTCAGTACTCAGGGTGCTGTGTGCTCAGTGCTCGGGGTGCTGGGTGCTCAGTACTCTGGGTGCTGGGTGCTCATTGCTCAGGGTGCTGGGCGCTCAGTACTCAGGGTGCTGGGTGCTCAGTACTCAGGGTGCTCAGTGCTCGGGGAGCTCGGTGCTCAGTACTCAGGGTGCTGGGTGCTCAGTACTCAGTGCTTGGGGTCCTGGGTGCTCAGCGCTCTGGGTGCTTAGTGCACAGTACTCAGGGTGCTGGGTGCTCAGTATTAAGGGTGCTCAGTGCTCGGGGTGCTGGGTGCTCATTACTCAGGGTGCTGGGTGCTCAGTACTCAGGGTGCTGGGTGCTCATTCTCGTGGTGCTGGGTGCTCAGTGCTCGGGGTGCTGGGTGCTCAGTACTCGGGGTGCTGGGTGCTCAGTGCTCAGCATGCTGGGTGCTCAGTACTCAGGGTGCTCGGTTCTCAGTACTCAGGGTGCTGGGTGCTCATTCTCGGGGGCTGGGTGCTCAGTGTTCAGGGTGCTGGGTGCTCAGTGCTCAGGGTCCTCTATGCTCAGTACTCAGGGTGCTCAGTACTCAGCGTGCTTTGTGCTCAGTGCTCAGGGTGCTGGGTGCTCAGTACTCAGGGTGCTGTGTGCTCAGTACTCACGGTGCTGGGTGCTCAGTACTCGGGGTGCTGGGTGCTCATTACTCAGGGTGCTGGGTGCTCAGTGCTCAGGGTGCTCGCTGCTCAGTACTCTTTTTGCTGGGTGCTCAGTACTCAGGGTGCTGGGTGCTCAGTGCTCGGGTGCTCGGTGCTCAGTGCTCAGGATGCTCGGTGCTCAGTACTTTTGGTGCTGGGTGCTCAGTACTCAGGGTGCTGTGTGCTCAGTGCTCGGGGTGCTCGGTGCTCAGTACTCAGGGTGCTGGGTGCTCAGTGCTCAGGATGCTGGGTGCTCAGTACTCAGGGTGCTCAGTACTCAGTACTCAGGGTGCTGGGTGCTCAGTGCTTGGGGTGCTGGGTGCTCAGTGCTCAGGGAGCTGGGTGCTCAGTGCTCTGGGTGCTGGGTGCTCAGTACTCGGAGTGCTCGGTGCTCAGTACTCAGGGTGCTGGGTGCTAAGTGCTCAGGTGCTGGGTGCTAAGTACTCAGGTTCCTGGGTGCTCAGTACTCAGGTTGCACAGTACTCAGGGTGCTGGGTGCTCAGTGCTTGGGGTGCTGGGTGCTCAGTACTCAGGGTGCTCAGTACTCAGGATGCTGGGTGCTCAGTACTCAGGGTGCTGGGTGCTCATTACTCAGGGTGCTGGGTGCTCATTCCTCAGGGTGCTAAGTGCTCAGGGTGCTGGGTGCTCAGTGCTCAGGGAGATCGGTGCTCAGTACTCAGGGTGCTGAGTGCTCAGTACTCAGGGTGCTGGGTGCTCAGTACTCAGGGTGCTGGGTGCTCAGTGCTCGGGGTGCTGGGTGCTCAGTACTCAGGGTGCTGGGTGCTCAGTGCTCAAGGTGCTGGGTGCTCAGTCCTCGGGGTGCTCCGTGCTCAGTGCTCAGTGTGCTGGGTGCTCAGTACTCAGGGTGCTCGGTGCTCAGTACTAAGGGTGCTCAGTGCTCAGTACTCAGGGTGCTCAATGCTCAGTGCTCGGGGTGCTGGGTGCTCAGTATTCAGGGTGCTGGGTGCTCAGTACTCAGGGTGCTGGGTGCTCAGTGCTCAGTACTCAGCGTGCTGGGTGCTCAGTGCTCGGGGTGCTGGGTCCTCAGTGCTCAGGGTGCTGGGTGCTCAGTACTCAGGGTGCTGGGTGCTCAGTGCTCGGGGTGCTGGGTCCTCAGTGCTCAGGGTGCTCAGATCTCAGTGCTCGGGGTGCTGGGTGATCAGTGCTCGGGGTGCTGGGTGCTCAGTGCTCAGGGTGCTGGTTGCTTAGTACTCAGTGTGCTCAGTGCTCAGGGTGCTGGGTGCTCAGAACTCAGGGTGCTTGGTGCTCAGTACTCAGGGTGCTGGGTGCTCAGAACTCAGGGTGCTTGGTGCTCAGTACTCAGGGTGCTGGGTGCTCAGTGCTCAGGTTGCTCGGTGCTCAGTACTCATGGTGCTGGGTGCTCATTCTCGGGATGCTGGGTGCTCAGTGCTCGGGGTGCTGGGGGCTCAGTACTCAGGGTGCTGGGTGCTCAGTGCTCAGCATGCTGGGTGCTCAGTACTCAGGTTGCTCGGTTCTCAGTACTCAGGGTGCTGGGTGCTCATTCTCGGGGGCTGGGTGCTCAGTGTTCAGGGTGCTGGGTGCTCAGTGCTCAGGGTCCTCTATGCTCAGTACTCAGGGTGCTCAGTACTCAGCGTGCTTTGTGCTCAGTGCTCAGGGTGCTGGGTGCTCAGTACTCAGGGTGCTGTGTGCTCAGTACTCACGGTGCTGGGTGCTCAGTACTCGGGGTGCTGGGTGCTCATTACTCAGGGTGCTGGGTGCTCAGTGCTCAGGGTGCTCGCTGCTCAGTACTCTTTTTGCTGGGTGCTCAGTACTCAGGGTGCTGGGTGCTCAGTGCTCGGGGTGCTCGGTGCTCAGTGCTCAGGATGCTCGGTGCTCAGTACTTTTGGTGCTGGGTGCTCAGTACTCAGGGTGCTGTGTGCTCAGTGCTCGGGGTGCTCGGTGCTCAGTACTCAGGGTGCTGGGTGCTCAGTGCTCAGGATGCTGGGTGCTCAGTACTCAGGGTGCTCAGTACTCAGTACTCAGGGTGCTGGGTGCTCAGTGCTTGGGGTGCTGGGTGCTCAGTGCTCAGGGAGCTGGGTGCTCAGTGCTCGGGGTGCTGGGTGCTCAGTACTCGGAGTGCTCGGTGCTCAGTACTCAGGGTGCTGGGTGCTAAGTGCTCAGGTGCTGGGTGCTAAGTACTCAGGTTCCTGGGTGCTCAGTACTCAGGTTGCACAGTACTCAGGGTGCTGGGTGCTCAGTGCTTGGGGTGCTGGGTGCTCAGTACTCAGGGTGCTCAGTACTCAGGATGCTGGGTGCTCAGTACTCAGGGTGCTGGGCGCTCAGTACTCAGGGTGCTGGGTGCTCATTCCTCAGGGTGCTAAGTGCTCAGGGTGCTGGGTGCTCAGTGCTCAGGGAGCTCGGTGCTCAGTACTCAGGGTGCTGAGTGCTCAGTACTCAGGGTGCTGGGTGCTCAGTACTCAGGGTGCTGGGTGCTCAGTGCTCGGGGTGCTTGGTGCTCAGTACTCAGGGTGCTGGGTGCTCAGTGCTCAAGGTGCTGGGTGCTCAGTCCTCGGGGTGCTCCGTGCTCAGTGCTCAGTGTGCTGGGTGCTCAGTACTCAGGGTGCTCGGTGCTCAGTACTAAGGGTGCTCAGTGCTCAGTACTCAGGGTGCTCAGTGCTCAGTGCTCGGGGTGCTGGGTGCTCAGTATTCAGGGTGCTGGGTGCTCAGTACTCAGGGTGCTGGGTGCTCAGTGCTCAGTACTCAGCGTGCTGGGTGCTCAGTGCTCGGGGTGCTGGGTCCTCAGTGCTCAGGGTGCTCAGAGCTCAGTGCTCGGGGTGCTGGGTGATCAGTGCTCGGGGTGCTGGGTGCTCAGTGCTCAGGGTGCTGGTTGATTAGTACTCAGTGTGCTCAGTGCTCAGGGTGCTGGGTGCTCAGAACTCAGGGTGCTTGGTGCTCAGTACTCAGGGTGCTGGGTGCTCAGAACTCAGGGTGCTTGGTGCTCAGTACTCAGGGTGCTGGGTGCTCAGTGCTCAGGTTGCTCGGTGCTCAGTACTCATGGTGCTGGGTGCTCATTCTCGGGATGCTGGGTGCTCAGTGCTCGGGGTGCTGGGGGCTCAGTACTCAGGGTGCTGGGTGCTCAGTGCTCAGGGTGCTGGGTGCTCAGTGCTCAGGGTGCTCGGTGCTTAGTACTCATGGTGCTTGGTGCTCGGGGTGCTGGGTGCTCAGTGCTCGGTGTGCTGGGTGCTCAGTGCTCGGGGTGCTGGGTGCTGAGTGCTCAGTGTGCTGGGTGCTCAGTGCTCGGGGTGCTGGGTGCTCAGTGCTCGGGGTGCTGGGTGCTCAGTACTCAGGGTGCTCGGTGCTCAGTGCTCAGGGTGCTGGTTGCTCAGTGCTCAGGGTGCTGGGTGCTCAGTACTCAGGGTGCTGGGTGCTCGGTGCTCAGTACACTGGGTGCTCAGTACTCAGGGTGCTGGGTGCTCAGTACTCAGGGTGCTCGGTGCTCAATACTCAGGGTGCTGGGTGCTCAGTTCTCGGGGTGCTGGGTGCTCATTAATCAGGGTGCTGGGTGGTCAGTACTCAGGGTGCTCAGTGCTTGGGATGCTGGGTGCTCAGTTCTCAGGGTGCTCAGTGCTAGGGGTGCAGGGTGCTCAGTACTCAGGGTGCTGGTTGCTCAGTGCTCAGGGTGCTGGGTGCTGAGTACTCAGGGTGCTGGGTGCTCAGTACTCAGGATGCTGGGTGCTCAGTGCTCGGGGTGCTGGGTGCTCAGTGCTCGGGTTGCTGGGTTCTCAGTGCTCGGGGTGCTGGGTGCTCAGTGCTCGGGGTGCTCGGTGCTCAGTGCTCGGGGTGCTGGGTGCTCAGTACTCGGGGTGCTCAGTGCTCAGTACTCATGGTGCTCGGTGCTCAGTACTCAGGGTGCTGGGTGCTCAGTGCTCGGGGTGCTGGGTGCTCAGTACTCAGGGTGCTCAGTACTCAGGGTGCTGGGTGCTCAGTGCTCGGGATGCTGGGTGCTCAGTGCTCAGGGTGATCGGTGCTCAGTACTCAGGGTGCTGGGTGCTCAGTACTCGGGGTGCTGGGTGCTCAGTACTCAGGGTGCTGGGTGCTCAGTCCTCAGGGTGCTCAGTGCTCAGGGTGCTGGGTGCTCAGTACTCAGGGTGCTGAGTGCTCAGTACTCAGGGTGCTGGGTGCTCAGTACTCAGGGTGCTGGGTGCTCAGTGCTCGGTGTGTTGGGTGCTCAGTGTTCAGTGTGCTCAGTGTTCATTACTCAGGGTGCTGGGTGCTCAGTACTCAGTGCTCAGGATGCTGGGTGCTCAGTGCTCAGGGTGCTGGGTGCTCAGTGCTCAGGGTGCTCAGTGCTCAGTGCTCAGTACTCAGGGTGCTTGGTGCTCAGTACTCAGGGTGCTGGGTGCTCAGTGCTCGGGGTACCTGGTGCTCAGTGCTCGGGGTGCTCGGTGCTCAGTACTCAGGGTGCTGAGTGCTCAGTGCTCAGGGTGCTGGGTGCTCAGTGCTCAGGGTGCTGGGTGCTCAGTACTCAGGGTGCTGGGTGCTCAGTGCTCAGCGTGCTTGATGCTCAGTACTAAGGGTGCTGGGTGCTCAGTGCTCAGGGTGCTGGGTGCTCAGTGCTCGGGGTGCTGGGTGCTCCGTACTCAGGGTGCTGGGTGCTCAGTACTCGGGGTGCTGGGTGCTCAGTGCTCAGCGTGCTGGGTGCTCAGTACTCAGGGTGCTCGGTGCTCAGTACTCAGGGTGCTGGGTTCTCAGTACTCAGGGTGCTGGGTGCACTGTGCTAGGGGTGCTGGGTGCTCAGTGCTCGGGGTCTGGGTGCTCAGTACTCAGGGTGCTGGGTGCTCAGTACTCAGGGTGCTCTGTGCTCAGTGCTCAGGGAGCTGGGTGCTCAGTGCTCTGGGTGCTGTGTGCTCCGTGCTCAGGGTGCTGGGTGCTCAGTGCTCAGGGTGCTGGGTGCTCAGTGATCGGGGTGATGGGTGCTGAGTGCTCAGGGTGCTGGGTGCTCAGTGCTCGGGGTGCTCAGTGCTCAGTGCTCAGGGTCCTGGGTGCTCAATACTCAGGGTGCTGGGTGCTTAGTACTCAGGGTGCTCAGTGCTCAGTACACAGGGTGCTGGGTGCTCAGTGCTCGGGGTGCTGGGTGCTCAGTGCTCAGTACTCAGGGTGCTGGGTGCTCAGTGCTCAGGGTGCTGGGTGCTCAGTACTCAGCGTGCTGGGTGCTCAGTACTCAGGGTGCTGGGTGCTCAGTGCTCAGGGTGCTGGGTGCTCAGTGCTCAGGGTGCTGGGTGCTCAGTGCTCGGGGAGCTCGGTGCTCAGAACTCAGGGTGCTGGGTGCTCAGTACTCAGGGTGCTGGGTGCTCGGGGCTCAGTACACTGGGTGCTCAGTACTCAGGGTGCTGGGTGCTCAGTACTCAGGGTGCTCGGTGCTCAATACTCAGGGTGCTGGGTGCTCAGTTCTCGGGGTGCTGGGTGCTCATTAATCAGGGTGCTGGGTGCTCAGTACTCAGGGTGCTCAGTGCTTGGGGTGCTGGGTGCTCAGTTCTCAGGGTGCTCAGTGCTTGGGGTGCAGGGTGCTCAGTACTCAGGGTGCTGGTTGCTCACTGCTCAGGGTGCTTTGTGCTGAGTACTCAGGGTGCTGGGTGCTCAGTACTCAGGGTGCTGGGTGCTCAGTGCTCGCGGTGCTGGGTGCTCAGTGCTCGGGTTGCTGGGTGCTCAGTGCTCGGGGTGCTGGGTGCTCAGTGCTCCGGGTGCTCGGTGCTCAGTGCTCGGGGTGCTGGGTGCTCAGTACTCGGGGTGCTCAGTGCTCAGTACTCATGGTGCTCGGTGCTCAGTACTCAGGGTGCTGGGTGCTCAGTGCTCGGGGAGCTGGGTGCTCAGTACTCAGGGTGCTCAGTACTCAGGGTGCTGGGTGCTCAGTGCTCGGGATGCTGGGTGCTCAGTGCTCAGGGTGATCGGTGCTCAGTACTCAGGGTGCTGGGTGCTCAGTACTCGGGGTGCTGGGTGCTCAGTACACAGGGTGCTGGGTGCTCAGTCCTCAGGGTGCTCAGTGCTCAGGGTGCTGGGTGCTCAGTACTCAGGGTGCTGAGTGCTCAGTACTCAGGGTGCTGGGTGCTCAGTACTCAGGGTGCTGGGTGCTCAGTGCTCGGGGTGTTGGGTGCTCAGTGTTCAGGTTCTCAGTGCTCATTACTCAGGGTGCTGGGTGCTCAGTACTCAGTGCTCAGGATGCTGGGTGCTCAGTGCTCAGGGTGCTGGGTGCTCAGTGCTCAGGGTGCTCAGTGCTCAGTGCTCAGTACTCAGGGTGCTTGGTGCTCAGTACTCAGGGTGCTGGGTGCTCAGTGCTCGGGGTACCTGGTGCTCAGTGCTCGGTGTGCTCGGTGCTCAGTACTCAGGGTGCTGGGTGCTCAGTGCTCAGCGTGCTTGATGCTCAGTACTAAGGGTGCTGGGTGCTCAGTGCTCAGGGTGCTGGGTGCTCAGTGCTCGGGGTGCTGGGTGCTCCGTACTCAGGGTGCTGGGTGCTCAGTACTCGGGGTGCTGGGTGCTTAGTGCTCAGCGTGCTGGGTGCTCAGTACTCAGGGTGCTCGGTGCTCAGTACTCAGGGTGCTGGGTTCTCAGTACTCAGGGTGCTGGGTGCACAGTGCTAGGGGTGCTGGGTGCTCAGTGCTCGGGGTCTGGGTGCTCAGTACTCAGGGTGCTGGGTGCTCAGTACTCAGGGTGCTCTGTGCTCAGTGCTCAGGGTGCTGGGTGCTCAGTGCTCTGGGTGCTGGGTGCTCCGTGCTCAGGGTGCTGGGTGCTCAGTGCTCAGGGTGCTGGGTGCTCAGTGATCGGGGTGATGGGTGCTGAGTGCTCAGGGTGCTGGGTGCTCAGTACTCGGGGTGCTCGGTGCTCAGTGCTCAGGGTCCTGGGTGCTCAGTACTCAGGGTGCTGGGTGCTTAGTACTCAGGGTGCTCAGTGCTCAGTACACAGGGTGCTGGGTGCTCAGTGCTCGGGGTGCTGGGTGCTCAGTGCTCAGTACTCTGGGTGCTGGGTGCTCAGTGCTCAGGGTGCTGGGTGCTCAGTACTCAGCGTGCTGGGTGCTCAGTACTCAGGGTGCTGGGTGCTCAGTGCTCAGGGTGCTGGGTGCTCAGTGCTCAGGGTGCTGGGTGCTCAGTGCTCGGGGAGCTCGGTGCTCAGAACTCAGGGTGCTCTTTGCTTAGTACTCAGTGTGCTCAGTGCTCAGGTTGCTGGGTGCTCAGTACTCAGGGTGCTGGGTGCTCAGTGCTCAGGGTGCTCGGTGCTCAGTACTCATGGTGTTGGGTGCTCTTTCTCGGGGTGCTGGGTGCTCAGTGCTGGGGGTGCTGGGGGCTCAGTTCTCGGGGTGCTCAGTACTCAGTGTGCTGGGTGCTCAGTACTCAGGGTGCTGGGTGCTCAGTGCTCAGTACTCAGGGTGCTGGGTGCTCAGTACTCAGGGTGCTCGGTGCTCAATACTCAGGGTGCTGGGTGCTCAGTTCTCGGGGTGCTGAGTGCTCATTAATCAGGGTGCTGGGTGCTCAGTACTCGGGGTGCTCAGTGCTTGGGGTGCTGGGTGCTGAGTGCTCGGTGTGCTGGGTGCTCAGTGCTCGGGGTGCTGGGTGCTCAGTGCTCGGGGTGCTGGGTGCTCAGTACTCAGGGTGCTCGGTGCTCAGTACTCAGGGTGCTGGGTGCTCAGTGCTCAGGGTGCTGGGTGCTCAGTACTCAGGGTGCTGGGTGCTCAGTACTCAGGGTGCTCAGTGCTCAATACTCAGGGTGCTGGGTGCTCAGTTCTCGGGGTGCTGAGTGCTCATTAATCAGGGTGCTGGGTGCTCAGTACTCAGGGTGCTCAGTGCTTGGGGTGCTGGGTGCTCAGTTCTCAGGGTGCTCAGTGCTTGGGGTGCAGGGTGCTCAGTACTCAGGGTGCTGGTTGCTCAGTGCTCAGGGTGCTGGGTGCTGAGTACTCAGGGTGCTGGGTGCTCAGTACTCAGGGTGCTGGGTGCTCAGTGCTCGCGGTGCTGGGTGCTCAGTGCTCGGGTTGCTGGGTGCTCAGTGCTCGGGGTGCTGGGTGCTCAGTGCTCGGGGTGCTCAGTGCTCAGTACTCATGGTGCTCAGTGCTCAGTACTCAGGGTGCTGGGTGCCCAGTGCTCGGGGTGCTGGGTGCTCAGTACTCAGGGTGCTCAGTATTCATGGTGCTGGGTGCTCAGTGCTCGGGATGCTGGGTGCTCAGTGCTCAGGGTGATCGGTGCTCAGTAATCAGGGTGCTGGGTGCTCAGTACTCAGGGTGCTGGGTGCTCAGTACTCAGGGTGCTGGGTGCTCAGTCCTCAGGGTGCTCTGTGCTCAGGGTGCTGGGTGCTCAGTACTCAGGGTGCTGAGTGCTCAGTACTCAGGGTGCTGGGTGCTCAGTACTCAGGGTGCTGGGTGCTCAGTGCTCGGGGTGTTGGGTGCTCAGTGCTCAGGGTGCTCAGTGCTCATTACTCAGGGTGCTGGGTTCTCAGTAATCAGTGCTCAGGATGCTAGGTGCTCAGTGCTCAGGGTGCTGGGTGCTCAGTGCTCAGGGTGCTCAGTGCTCAGTGCGCAGTACTCAGGGTGCTTGGTGCTCAGTACTCAGGGTGCTGGGTGCTCAGTGCTCGGGGTACCTGGTGCTCAGTGCTCGGGGTGCTGGTTGCTCAGTACTCAGGGTGATCGGTGCTCAGTACTCAGGGTGCTGGGTGCTCAGTGCTCAGGGTGCTGGGTGCCCAGTGCTCGGGGAGCTCGTTGCTCAGAACTCAGGGTGCTGGGTGCTCAGTACTCAGGGTGCTGGGTGCTCAATCTCGGGGTGCTGGGTGCTCAGTACTCGGGGTGCTGGGTTCTCAGTACTCAGGGTGCTGGGGGCTCAGTACTCAGGGTGCTGGGTGCTCAGTACTCAGGGTGCTCGGTTCTCAGTACTCAGTGTGCTGGGTGCTCATTCTCGGGGTGCTGGGTGCTCAGTGCTCGGGGTGCTGGGTGCTCAGTACTCAGGGTGCTGGGGGCTCAGTACTCAGGTTGCTGGGTGCTCAGTACTCAGGGTGATGTGTTCTCAGTACTCAGGGTGCTGGGTGCTCAGTGCTCGGGGTGCTGTGTGCTCAGTTCTCGGGGTGCTCAGTACTCAGTGTGCTGGGTGCGCAGTACTCAGGGTGCTGGGTGCTCAGTGCTCGGGGTGCTCGGTGCTCAGTACTCGGGGTGCGGGGTGCTCAGTACTCGGGGTGCTGGGTGCTCAGTGCTCAGGGTGCTGGGTGCTCAGTGCTCGGGTTGCTGGGTGCTCAGTGCTGAGGGTGCTGGCTACTCAGTGCTCAGGGTGCTGGGTGCTCAGTACTCAGGGTGCTAGGTGCTCAGTACTCAGGGTGCTCAGTGCTCAGTACTCAGCGTGCTGGGTGCTCAGTGCTCAGGGTTCTGGGTACTCAATGCTCAGGGTGCTGGGTGCTCAGTGCTCAGGGTGCTGGGTGCTCAGTGCTCAGGGTGCTGGGTGATCAGTGCTCGGGGTCCTGGGTACTCAGTGCTTGGGGTGCTGGGTGCTCAGTGCTCAGGGTGCTGGGTGCTCAGTGCTAAGGGTGCTGGGTGCTCAGTACTCAGGGTGCTGGGTGCTCAGTACTCAGGGTGCGGGGTGCTCAGTGCTCAGGGTGCTGGGTGCTCAGTCCTCAGTGTGCTGGGTGCTCAGTACTCAGGGAGTTCGGTGCTCAGTTCTCAGGGTGCTCAGTGCTCAATACTCAGGGTGCTGGTTGCTCAGTGCTCGGGGTGCTCGGTGCTCAGTACTCAGGGTGCTGGGTGCTCAGTACTCAGGGTGCTGGGTGCTCAGTACTCAGGGTGCTGGGTGCTCAGTACTCAGGGTGCTGGGTTCTCAGTGCTCAGGGTGCTGGGTGCTCAGTACTCAGGGTGCTGGGTGCTCAGTACTCAGGGTGCTCCGTGCTCAGTACTCAGGGTGCTGGGTGCTCAGTGCTCAGGGTGCTGGGTACTCAGTACTCAGGGTGCTGGGTGCTCAGTACTCAGGTTGCTGGGTGCTCAGTGCTCAGGGTGCTGGGTGCTCAGTGCTCAGGGTGCTGGGTGCTCAGTGCTCAGTGTGCTGGGTGCTCAGTCCTCAGGGTGCTCAGTACTCAGGATGCTCGGTGCTCAGTGCTCAGTCCTCAGGGTGCTCAGTACTCAGGATGCTGGGTGCTCAGTGCTCGGGGTGCTGGGTGCTCAGTACTCAGGGTGCTGGGTGCTCAGTACTCGGGGTGCTGGGTGCTCAGTACTCAGGGTGCTGGGTGCTCAGTGCTCGGGGTGCTGGGTGCTTAGTGCTCAGGGTGATCGGTGCAAAGTGCTCATGGTGCTGCGTGCTCAGTCCTCCGGGTGCTCTGTGCTCAGGGTGCTGGGTGCTCAGTGCTCGGGGTGCTCGGTGCTCAGTGCTCAGGGTGCTGGGTGCTCAGTGCTCGGGGTGCTGGGTGCTCAGGGCTGTGGTGCTGGGTGCTCAGTGCTCAGTGCTCAGGGTGCTGGGTGCTCAGTGCTCAGTGCTCAGGGTGCTGGTTGCTCAGTACTCAGGGTGCTGGGTGCTCAGTACTCAGGGTGCTGGGTGCTCAGTGCTCAGGGTGCTCTGTGCTCAGTACTCAGGATGCTGGGTGCTCAGTGCTCGGGGTGCTGCGTGCTCAGTGCTCAGGGTGCTGGGTGCTCAGTGCTCAGGGTGCAGGGTGCTCAGTACTCAGGGTGCTGGGTGCTCAGTGCTCGGGGTGCTCGGTGCTCAGTACTCAAGGTGCTGGGTGCTCAGTGCTCAGGGTGCTGGGTGCTCAGTCCTCGGGGTGCTCCGTGCTCAGTGATCAGGGTGCTGGGTGCTCAGTACTCAGGGTGCTCGGTGCTCAGTACTCAGGGTGCTGGGTGCTCAGTGCTCAGGGTGCTGGGTGCTCAGTACTCAGAGTGCTCAGTGCTCAGTAATCGGGTTGCTTGGTGCTTAGTACTCAGGGTGCTCAGTGCTCAGTACTCGGGGTGCTGGGTGCTCAGTGCTCAGGGTGCTCAGTGCTCAGTGCTCGGGGTGCTGGGTGCTCAGTGCTCGGGGCGCTGGGTGCTCAGTGCTCGGGGTGCTGGGTGCTCAGTACTCGGGGTGCTGGGTGCTCAGTGCTCAGGGTGCTCATTGCTCAGTACTCAGTGCTCTGGGTGCTCAGTGCTCAGTGCTCAGGGTGCTGGGTGTTCAGTACTCAGGGTGCTGGGTGCTCAGTACTCAGGGTGCTGGGTGCTCAGTGCTCAGGGTGCTGGGTGCTCAGTACTCTGGGTGTTGGGTGCTCAGTACTCAGGGTGCTTTGTGCTCCGTGCTCAGGGTGCTGGGTGCTCAGTGCTCAGGGTGCTGGGTGCTCAGTGCTCAGGGTGCTGGGTGCTCAGTACTCAGGGTGCTGGGTGCTTAGTGCTCGAGGTGCTCGGTGCTCAGTACTCAAGGTGCTGGGTGCTCAGTGATCAGGGTGCTGGGTGCTCAGTCCTCGGGGTGCTCCGTGCTCAGGGTGCTGGGTGCTCAGTGCTCAGGGTGCTGGGTGCTCAGTGCTCGGGGTGCTGGGTGCTGAGTGCTCAGGGTGCTGGGTGCTCAGTGCTCGGGGTGCTCGGTGCTCAGTGCTCAGGGTCCTGGGTGCTCAGTACTCAGGGTGCTGGGTGCTCAGTACTCAGCGTGCTGTGTACTCAGTACTCAGGGTGCTGGGTGCTCAGTGCTCAGGGTGCTGGGTGCTCAGTGCTCGGGGTGCTGGGTGCTCAGTACTCAGCGTGCTGCGTGCTCAGTACTCAGGGTGCTGGGTGCTCAGTACTCAGGGTGCTGGGTGCTCAGTGCTCGGGGTGCTGGGTGCTCAGTGCTCAGGGTGATCGGTGCTCAGTACTCAGGGTGCTGGGTGCTCAGTACTCAGGGTGCTAGGTGCTCAGTCCTCAGGGTGCTCAGTGCTCAGGGTGCTGGGTGCTCAGTGCTCGGGGTGCTCGGTGCTCAGTACTCAGGGTGCTGAGTGCTCAGTACTCAGGGTGCTGGGTGCTCAGTACTCATGTTGCTGGGTGCTCAGTGCTCGGGGTGCTGGGAGCTCAGTACTCAGCGTGCTGCGTGCTCAGTACTCAGGGTGCTGGGTGCTCAATACTAAGTGCTCGGGGTCCTGGGTGCTGAGTGCTCAGGGTGCTGGGTGCTCAGTGCTCTGGGTGCTGGGTGCTCAGTACTCAGGGTGCTGGGTGCTCAGTACTCAGGGTGCTGGGTGCTCAGTACTCAGGGTGCTGGGTGCTCAGTGCTCAGGGTGCTGGATCCTCAGTACTCAGGGTGCTGGGTGCTCAGTACTCAGTGTGCTGGGTGCTCAGTGCTCAGGGTGCTGGGTGCTCAGTGCTCAGGGTGCTGGGTGCTCAGTACTCAGGGTGCTGGGTGCTCAGTCCTCAGGGTGATCGGTGCTCAGTACTCAGGGTGCTTAGTACTCAGGGTGCTGGGTGCTCAGTGCTCAGGGTGCTGGGTGCTCAGTACTCAGGGTGCTGGGTGCTCAGTGCTCAGGGTGCTGGGTGCTCAGTGCTCAGGCTGCTGGGTGCTCAGTACTCAGGGTGCTGGGTGCTCAGTGCTCGGGGTGCTGGGTGCTCAGTGCTCAGGGTGATCGTTGCTCAGTACTCAGGGTGCTGGGTGCTCAGTGCTCAGGGTGCTGTGTGCTCAGTCCTCAGGGTGCTCAGTGCTCAGGGTGCTGGGTGCTCAGTGCTCGGGGTGCTCGGTGCTCAGAACTCAGGGTGCTGAGTGCTCAGTACTCAGAGTGCTGGATTCTCAGTACTCATGGTGCTGGGTGCTCAGTACTCAGGGGACTGGGTGCTCAGTGCTCAGGGTGCTGGGTGCTCAGTGCTCAGGGCGCTGGGTGCTCAGTGCTCGGGGTGCTGTGTGCTCAGTGCTCGGGGTGCTGGGTGCTCAGTACTCAGGGTGCTCAGTGCTCAGTACTCGGGTTGCTTGGTGCTCAGTACTCAGGGTGCTCAGTGCTCAGTACTCGGGGTGCTGGGTGCTCAGTGCTCAGGGTGCTCAGTGCTCAGTGCTCGGGGTGCTGTGTGCTCAGTGCTCGGGGCGCTGGGTGCTCAGTGCTTGGGGTGCTGGGTGCTCAGTACTCGGGGTGCTGGGTGCTCAGTGCTCAGGGTGCTCATTGCTCAGTACTCAGTGCTCAGGGTGCTCAGTGCTCAGTGCTCAGGGTGCTGGGTGTTCAGTACTCAGTGTGCGGGGTGCTCAGTACTCAGGGTGCTGGGTGCTCAGTGCTCAGGGTGCTGGGTGCTCAGTACTCTGGGTGTTGGGTGCTCAGTACTCAGGGTGCTTTGTGCTCCGTGCTCGGGGTGCTGGGTGCTCAGTGCTCAGGGTGCTGGGTGCTCAGTGCTCAGGGTGCTGGGTGCTCAGTACTCAGGGTGCTGGGTGCTTAGTGCTCGAGGGGCTCGGTGATCAGTACTCAAGGTGCTGGGTGCTCAGTGCTCAGGGTGCTGGGTGCTCAGTCCTCGGGGTGCTCCGTGCTCAGGGTGCTGGGTGCTCAGTGCTCAGGGTGCTGGGTGCTCAGTGCTCGGGGTGCTGGGTGCTGAGTGCTCAGGGTGCTGGGTGCTCAGTGCTCGGGGTGCTCGGTGCTCAGTGCTCAGGGTCCTGGGTGCTCAGTACTCAGGGTGCTGGGTGCTCAGTGCTCAAGGTGCTGGGTGCTCAGTGCTCGGGGTGCTGGGTGCTCAGTGCTCAGGGTGTTCGGTGCTCAGTACTCAGGGTGCTGGGTGCTCAGTGCTCAGGGTGCTGGGTGCTCAGTCCTCAGGGTGCTCACTGCTCAGGGTGCTGGGTGCTCAGTGCTCGGGGTGCTCGGTGCTCAGTACTCAGGGTGCTGAGTGCTCAGTACTCAGGGTTCTGGGTGCTCAGTACTCATGGTGCTGGGTGCTCAGTGCTCGGGGTGCTGGGTGCTGAGTGCTCAGGGTTCTGGGTGCTCAGTGCTCGGGGTGCTCGGTGCTCAGTACTCAGGGTCCTGGGTGCTCAGTACTCAGGGTGCTGGGTGCTCAGTGCTCAGGGTGCTGGGTGCTCAGTGCTCAGGGTGCTGGGTGCTCAGTGCTCAGGTTGATCGGTGCTCAGTACTCAGGGTGCTGGGTGCTCAGTGCTCAGGGTGCTGGGTGCTCAGTCCTCAGGGTGCTCAGGGCTCAGGGTGCTGGGTGCTCAGTGCTCGGGGTGCTCGGTGCTCAGTACTCAGGGTGCTGAGTGCTCAGTACTCAGGGTGCTGGGTGCTCAGTACTCATGGTGCTGGATGCTCAGTGCTCGGGGTGCTGGGTGCTCAGTACTCAGCGTGCTGCGTGCTCAGTACTCAGGGTGCTGGGTGCTCAATACTCAGTGCTCGGGGTCCTGGGTGCTGAGTGCTCAGGGTGCTGGGTGCTCAGTGCTCTGGTTGCTGGGTGCTCAGTACTCAGGGTGCTGGGTGCTCAGTACTCAGGGTGCTGGGTGCTCAGTGCTCAGGGTGCTGGGTGATCAGTACTCAGGGTGCTGGGTGCTCAGTACTCAGGGTGCTCAGTGCTCAGTACTCAGGGTGCTGGGTGCTCAGTGCTCAGGGTGCTGGGTACTCAGTACTCAGGGTGCTGGGTGCTCAGTACTCAGGGTGCTGGGTGCTCAGTGCTCAGGGTGCTGGGTGCTCAGTGCTCAGGGTGCTGGGTGCTCAGTACTCAGGGTGCTGGGTGCTCAGTGCTCAGGGTGCTGGGTACTCAGTACTCATGGTGCTGGGTGCTCAGTACTCAGGGGACTGGGTGCTCAGTGCTCAGGGTGCTGGGTGCTCAGTGCTCAGGGCGCTGGGTGCTCAGTGCTCGGGGTGCTGGGTGCTCAGTGCTCGGGCTACTGGGTGGTCAGTGCTCAGTGCTCAAGGTGCTGGGTGCTCAGTGCTCAGTGCTCAGGGTGCTGGGTGCTCAGTACTCAGGGTGCTGGGTGCTCAGTTCTCGGGGTGCTGGGTGCTCAGTGCTCAGGGTGCTGGGTGCTCAGTGCTCAGGGTGCTGGGTGCTCAGTACTCAGGGTGCTGGGTGCTCAGTGCTCGGGGTGCTCGGTGCTCAGTACTCAAGGTGCTGGGTGCTCAGTGCTCAGGGTGCTGGGTGCTCAGTCCTCGGGGTGCTCCGTGCTCAGTGCTCAGGGTGCTGGGTGCTCTGTACTCAGGGTGCTGGGTGCTCAGTGCTCGGGGAGCTCGGTGCTCAGTACTCAAGGTACTGGGTGCTCAGTGCTCAGGGTGCTGGGTGCTCAGTCCTCGGGGTGCTCCGTGCTCAGTGATCAGGGTGCTGGGTGCTCAGTACTCAGGGTGCTCGGTGTTCAGTACTCAGGGTTCTCAGTGCTCAGTACTCAGGGTGCTGGGTGCTCAGTGCTCAGGGTGCTGGGTGCTCAGTACTCAGGGTGCTCAGTGCTCAGTACACGGGGTGCTTGTTGCTCAGCACTCAGGTTGCTCAGTGCTCAGTGCGCGGGGTGCTGGGTGCTCAGTACTCAGGGTGCTCTGTGCTCAGTACTAAGGGTGCTCAGTGCTCAGTACTCAGGTTGCTCAGTGCTCAGTGCTTGGGGTGCTGGGTGCTCAGTACTCAGGGTGCTGGGTGCTCAGTACTCATGGTGCTGGGTGCTCATTCTCGGGGTACTGGGTGCTCAGTACTCAGGTTGCTCAGTACTCTGGGTGCTCGGGGTTCAGTACTCATGGTGCTGGGTGCTCAGTACTCAGGGTGCTCGGTGCTCAGTTCTCAGGGTGCTCGGTGCTCAGTGTTTGGGGTGCTGGGTGCTCAGTACTCAGGGTGCTTGGTGCTCAGTTCTCAGGGTGCTGTCTACTCAGTGCTCAGTGTGCTGGGTGCTCAGTACTCAGTGCTCAGGATGCTGGGTGCTCAGTGCTAAGGGTGCTTGGTGCTCAGTGCTCAGGGTGGTCAGTGCTCAGTGCTCAGTACTCAGGGTGCTTTGTGCTCAGTACTCAGGGTGCTGGGTGCTCAGTGCTCGGGTTACCCGGTGCTCAGTGCTCGGGTTGCTCGGTGCTCAGTACTCAGGGTGCTGAGTGCTCAGTGCTCAGGGTGCTGGGTGCTCAGTGCTCAGGGTGCTGGGTGCTCAGTGCTCAGCGTGCTTGATGCTCAGTACTCAGGGTGCTGGGTGCTCAGTGCTCAGGGTGCTGGGTGCTCAGTGCTCGGGGTGCTGGGTGCTCATTACTCAGGGTGCTGGGTGCTCAGTGCTCAGGGTGCTGGGTGCTCAGTACTCAGGGTGCTGGGTGCTCAGTGCTCAGCGTGCTGGGTGCTCAGTACTCAGGGTGCTCGGTGCTCAGTGCTTGGGGTGCTGGGTGCTCAGTACTCAGGGTGCTGGGTTCTCAGTACTCAGGGTGCTGGGTGCACAGTGCTAGGGGTGCTGGGTCCTCAGTGCTCGGGGTCTGGGTGCTCAGTACTCAGGGTGCTGGGTGCTCAGTACTCAGGGTGCTGGGTGCTCAGTGCTCAGGGTGCTGGGTGCTCAGTACTCAGGGTGCTGCGTGCTCAGTGCTCAGGGTGATCGGTGCTCAGTACTCAGGTTGCTCAGTACTCAGGATGCTGGGTGCTCAGTGCTCAGGGTGCTGGTTGCTCAGTACTCAGGGTGCTGGGTGCTCAGTGCTCGGGCTGCTGGGTGGTCAGTGCTCAGTGCTCAAGATGCTGGGTGCTCAGTGCTCAGTGCTCAGGGTGCTGGGTGCTCAGTACTCAGGGTGCTGGGTGCTCAGTGCTCAGCGTGCTGGGTGCTCAGTCCTCAGGGTGCTCAGTGCTCAGGGTGCTGGGTGCTCAGTGCTCGGGGTGCTTGGTGCTCAGTACTCAGGGTGCTGAGTGCTCAGTACTCAGGGTGCTGGGTGCTCAGTACTCATGGTGCTGGGTGCTCAGTGCTCGGGGTGCTGGGTGCTCAGTGCTCAGGGTGCTGGGTGCTCAGTGCTCGGGGTGCTGGGTGCTGAGTGCTCAGGGTGCTGGGTGCTCAGTGCTCGGGGTGCTCGGTGCTCAGTGCTCAGGGTCCTGGGTGCTCAGTACTCAGGGTGCTGGGTGCTCAGTGCTCAAGGTGCTGGGTGCTCAGTGCTCGGGGTGCTGGGTGCTCAGTGCTCAGGGTGATCGGTGCTCAGTACTCAGGGTGCTGGGTGCTCAGTGCTCAGGGTGCTGGGTGCTCAGTCCTCAGTGTGCTCAGGGCTCAGGGTGCTGGGTGCTCAGTGCTCGGGGTGCTCGGTGCTCAGTACTCAGGGTGCTGAGTGCTCAGTACTCAGGGTTCTGGGTGCTCAGTACTCATGGTGCTGGGTGCTCAGTGCTCGGGGTGCTGGGTGCTGAGTGCTCAGGGTTCTGGGTGCTCAGTGCTCGGGGTGCTCGGTGCTCAGTACTCAGGTTCCTGGGTGCTCAGTACTCAGGGTGCTGGGTGCTCAGTGCTCAGGGTGATCGGTGCTCAGTACTCAGGGTGCTGGGTGCTCAGTGCTCAGGGTGCTGGGTGCTCAGTCCTCAGGGTGCTCAGGGCTCAGGGTGCTGGGTGCTCAGTGCTCGGGGTGCTCGGTGCTCAGTACTCAGGGTGCTGAGTGCTCAGTACTCAGGGTGCTGGGTGCTCAGTACTCATGGTGCTGGATGCTCAGTGCTCGGGGTGCTGGGTGCTCAGTACTCAGCGTGCTGCGTGCTCAGTACTCAGGGTGCTGGGTGCTCAATACTCAGTGCTCGGGGTCCTGGGTGCTGAGTGCTCAGGGTGCTGGGTGCTCAGTGCTCTGGTTGCTGGGTGCTCAGTACTCAGGGTGCTGGGTGCTCAGTACTCAGGGTGCTGGGTGCTCAGTGCTCAGGGTGCTGGGTGATCAGTACTCAGGGTGCTGGGTGCTCAGTACTCAGGGTGCTCAGTGCTCAGTACTCAGGGTGCTGGGTGCTCAGTGCTCAGGGTGCTGGGTACTCAGTACTCAGGGTGCTGGGTGCTCAGTACTCAGGGTGCTGGGTGCTCAGTGCTCAGGGTGCTGGGTGCTCAGTGCTCAGGGTGCTGGGTGCTCAGTACTCAGGGTGCTGGGTGCTCAGTGCTCAGGGTGATCGGTGCTCAGTACTCAGGTTGCTCAGTACTCAGGATCCTGGGTGCTCAGTGCTCAGGGTGCTGGGTGCTCAGTCCTCAGGGTTCTGGGTGCTCAGTGCTCGGTGTGCTGGGTGCACAGTGCTCAGGGTGCTGGGTGCTCAGTCCTCAGGGTGCTCAGTGCTCAGGGTGCTGGGTGCTCAGTGCTCGGGGTGCTCGGTGCTCAGTACTCAGGGTGCTGAGTGCTCGGTACTCAGGGTGCTGGGTGCTCAGTACTCATGGTGCTGGGTGCTCAGTACTCAGGGGACTGGGTGCTCAGTGCTCAGGGTGCTGGGTGCTCAGTGCTCAGGGCGCTGGGGGCTCAGTGCTCGGGGTGCTGGGTGCTCAGTGCTCGGGCTGCTGGGTGGTCAGTGCTCAGTGCTCAAGGTGCTGGGTGCTCAGTGCTCAGTGCTCAGGGTGCTGGGTGCTCAGAACTCAGGGTGCTGGGTGCTCAGTTCTCGGGGTGCTGGGTGCTCAGTGCTCAGGGTGCTGGGTGCTCAGTGCTCAGGGTGCTGGGTGCTCAGTACTCAGGGTGCTGGGTGCTCAGTGCTCGGGGTGCTCGGTGCTCAGTACTCAAGGTGCTGGGTGCTCAGTGCTCAGGGTGCTGGGTGCTCAGTCCTCGGGGTGCTCCTTGCTCAGTGCTCAGGGTGCTGGGTGCTCTGTACTCAGGGTGCTGGGTGCTCAGTGCTCGGGGAGCTCGGTGCTCAGTACTCAAGGTACTGGGTGCTCAGTGCTCAGGGTGCTGGGTGCTCAGTCCTCGGGGTGCTCCGTGCTCAGTGATCAGGGTGCTGGGTGCTCAGTACTCAGGGTGCTCGGTGTTCAGTACTCAGGGTTCTCAGTGCTCAGTACACGGGGTGCTTGTTGCTCAGCACTCAGGTTGCTCAGTGCTCAGTGCGCGGGGTGCTGGGTGCTCAGTACTCAGGGTGCTCGGTGCTCAGTACTAAGGGTGCTCAGTGCTCAGTACTCAGGTTGCTCAGTGCTCAGTGCTCAGGGTGCTGGGTGCTCAGTACTCAGGGTGCTGGGTGCTCAGTACTCATGGTGCTGCGTGCTCATTCTCGGGGTACTGGGTGCTCAGTACTCAGGTTGCTCAGTACTCTGGGTGCTCGGGGTTCAGTACTCATGGTGCTGGGTGCTCAGTACTCAGGGTGCTCGGTGCTCAGTTCTCAGGGTGCTCGGTGCTCAGTGTTTGGGGTGCTGGGTGCTCAGTACTCAGGGTGCTTGGTGCTCAGTTCTCAGGGTGCTGGCTACTCAGTGCTCAGTGTGCTGGGTGCTCAGTACTCAGTGCTCAGGATGCTGGGTGCTCAGTGCTAAGTGTGCTGGGTGCTCAGTGCTCAGGGTGGTCAGTGCTCAGTGCTCAGTACTCAGGGTGCTTTGTGCTCAGTACTCAGGGTGCTGGGTGCTCAGTGCTCGGGTTACCCGGTGCTCAGTGCTCTGGTTGCTGGGTGCTCAGTACTCAGGGTGCTGGGTGCTCAGTACTCAGGGTGCTGGGTGCTCAGTGCTCAGGGTGCTGGGTGATCAGTACTCAGGGTGCTGGGTGCTCAGTGCTCAGGGTGCTGGGTGCTCAGTACTCAGGGTGCTGGGTGCTCAGTGCTCAGGGTGATCGGTGCTCAGTACTCAGGTTGCTCAGTACTCAGGATGCTGGGTGCTCAGTGCTCAGGGTGCTGGGTGCTCAGTCCTCAGGGTTCTGGGTGCTCAGTGCTCGGTGTGCTGGGTGCACAGTGCTCAGGGTGCTGGGTGCTCAGTCCTCAGGGTGCTCAGTGCTCAGGGTGCTGGGTGCTCAGTGCTCGGGGTGCTCGGTGCTCAGTACTCAGGGTGCTGAGTGCTCGGTACTCTGGGTGCTGGGTGCTCAGTACTCATGGTGCTGGGTGCTCAGTACTCAGGGGACTGGGTGCTCAGTACTCAGGGTGCTGGGTACTCAGTACTCAGGGTGCTGGGTGCTCAGTACTCAGGGTGCTGGGTGCTCAGTGCTCAGGGTGCTGGGTGCTCAGTGCTCAGGGTGCTGGGTGCTCAGTACTCAGGGTGCTGGGTGCTCAGTGCTCAGGGTGCTGGGTACTCAGTACTCATGGTGCTGGGTGCTCAGTACTCAGGGGACTGGGTGCTCAGTGCTCAGGGTGCTGGGTGCTCAGTGCTCAGGGCGCTGGGTGCTCAGTGCTCGGGGTGCTGGGTGCTCAGTGCTCGGGCTACTGGGTGGTCAGTGCTCAGTGCTCAAGGTGCTGGGTGCTCAGTGCTCAGTGCTCAGGGTGCTGGGTGCTCAGTACTCAGGGTGCTGGGTGCTCAGTTCTCGGGGTGCTGGGTGCTCAGTGCTCAGGGTGCTGGGTGCTCAGTGCTCAGGGTGCTGGGTGCTCAGTACTCAGGGTGCTGGGTGCTCAGTGCTCGGGGTGCTCGGTGCTCAGTACTCAAGGTGCTGGGTGCTCAGTGCTCAGGGTGCTGGGTGCTCAGTCCTCGGGGTGCTCCGTGCTCAGTGCTCAGGGTGCTGGGTGCTCTGTACTCAGGGTGCTGGGTGCTCAGTGCTCGGGGAGCTCGGTGCTCAGTACTCAAGGTACTGGGTGCTCAGTGCTCAGGGTGCTGGGTGCTCAGTCCTCGGGGTGCTCCGTGCTCAGTGATCAGGGTGCTGGGTGCTCAGTACTCAGGGTGCTCGGTGTTCAGTACTCAGGGTTCTCAGTGCTCAGTACTCAGGGTGCTGGGTGCTCAGTGCTCAGGGTGCTGGGTGCTCAGTACTCAGGGTGCTCAGTGCTCAGTACACGGGGTGCTTGTTGCTCAGCACTCAGGTTGCTCAGTGCTCAGTGCGCGGGGTGCTGGGTGCTCAGTACTCAGGGTGCTCTGTGCTCAGTACTAAGGGTGCTCAGTGCTCAGTACTCAGGTTGCTCAGTGCTCAGTGCTTGGGGTGCTGGGTGCTCAGTACTCAGGGTGCTGGGTGCTCAGTACTCATGGTGCTGGGTGCTCATTCTCGGGGTACTGGGTGCTCAGTACTCAGGTTGCTCAGTACTCTGGGTGCTCGGGGTTCAGTACTCATGGTGCTGGGTGCTCAGTACTCAGGGTGCTCGGTGCTCAGTTCTCAGGGTGCTCGGTGCTCAGTGTTTGGGGTGCTGGGTGCTCAGTACTCAGGGTGCTTGGTGCTCAGTTCTCAGGGTGCTGTCTACTCAGTGCTCAGTGTGCTGGGTGCTCAGTACTCAGTGCTCAGGATGCTGGGTGCTCAGTGCTAAGGGTGCTTGGTGCTCAGTGCTCAGGGTGGTCAGTGCTCAGTGCTCAGTACTCAGGGTGCTTTGTGCTCAGTACTCAGGGTGCTGGGTGCTCAGTGCTCGGGTTACCCGGTGCTCAGTGCTCGGGTTGCTCGGTGCTCAGTACTCAGGGTGCTGAGTGCTCAGTGCTCAGGGTGCTGGGTGCTCAGTGCTCAGGGTGCTGGGTGCTCAGTGCTCAGCGTGCTTGATGCTCAGTACTCAGGGTGCTGGGTGCTCAGTGCTCAGGGTGCTGGGTGCTCAGTGCTCGGGGTGCTGGGTGCTCATTACTCAGGGTGCTGGGTGCTCAGTGCTCAGGGTGCTGGGTGCTCAGTACTCAGGGTGCTGGGTGCTCAGTGCTCAGCGTGCTGGGTGCTCAGTACTCAGGGTGCTCGGTGCTCAGTGCTTGGGGTGCTGGGTGCTCAGTACTCAGGGTGCTGGGTTCTCAGTACTCAGGGTGCTGGGTGCACAGTGCTAGGGGTGCTGGGTCCTCAGTGCTCGGGGTCTGGGTGCTCAGTACTCAGGGTGCTGGGTGCTCAGTACTCAGGGTGCTGGGTGCTCAGTGCTCAGGGTGCTGGGTGCTCAGTACTCAGGGTGCTGCGTGCTCAGTGCTCAGGGTGATCGGTGCTCAGTACTCAGGTTGCTCAGTACTCAGGATGCTGGGTGCTCAGTGCTCAGGGTGCTGGTTGCTCAGTACTCAGGGTGCTGGGTGCTCAGTGCTCGGGCTGCTGGGTGGTCAGTGCTCAGTGCTCAAGATGCTGGGTGCTCAGTGCTCAGTGCTCAGGGTGCTGGGTGCTCAGTACTCAGGGTGCTGGGTGCTCAGTGATCAGGGTGCTGGGTGCTCAGTCCTCAGGGTGCTCAGTGCTCAGGGTGCTGGGTGCTCAGTGCTCGGGGTGCTTGGTGCTCAGTACTCAGGGTGCTGAGTGCTCAGTACTCAGGGTGCTGGGTGCTCAGTACTCATGGTGCTGGGGGCTCAGTGCTCGGGGTGCTGGGTGCTCAGTGCTCAGGGTGCTGGGTGCTCAGTGCTCGGGGTGCTGGGTGCTGAGTGCTCAGGGTGCTGGGTGCTCAGTGCTCGGGGTGCTCGGTGCTCAGTGCTCAGGGTCCTGGGTGCTCAGTACTCAGGGTGCTGGGTGCTCAGTGCTCAAGGTGCTGGGTGCTCAGTGCTCGGGGTGCTGGGTGCTCAGTGCTCAGGGTGATCGGTGCTCAGTACTCAGGGTGCTGGGTGCTCAGTGCTCAGGGTGCTGGGTGCTCAGTCCTCAGTGTGCTCAGGGCTCAGGGTGCTGGGTGCTCACTGCTCGGGGTGCTCGGTGCTCAGTACTCAGGGTGCTGAGTGCTCAGTACTCAGGGTTCTGGGTGCTCAGTACTCATGGTGCTGGGTGCTCAGTGCTCGGGGTGCTGGGTGCTGAGTGCTCAGGGTTCTGGGTGCTCAGTGCTCGGGGTGCTCGGTGCTCAGTACTCAGGTTCCTGGGTGCTCAGTACTCAGGGTGCTGGGTGCTCAGTGCTCAGGGTGATCGGTGCTCAGTACTCAGGGTGCTGGGTGCTCAGTGCTCAGGGTGCTGGGTGCTCAGTCCTCAGGGTGCTCAGGGCTCAGGGTGCTGGGTGCTCAGTGCTCGGGGTGCTCGGTGCTCAGTACTCAGGGTGCTGAGTGCTCAGTACTCAGGGTGCTGGGTGCTCAGTACTCATGGTGCTGGATGCTCAGTGCTCGGGGTGCTGGGTGCTCAGTACTCAGCGTGCTGCGTGCTCAGTACTCAGGGTGCTGGGTGCTCAATACTCAGTGCTCGGGGTCCTGGGTGCTGAGTGCTCAGGGTGCTGGGTGCTCAGTGCTCCGGGTGCTGGGTGCTCAGTACTCAGGGTGCTGGGTGCTCAGTACTCAGGGTGCTGGGTGCTCAGTGCTCAGGGTGCTGGGTGATCAGTACTCAGGGTGCTGGGTGCTCAGTACTCAGGGTGCTCAGTGCTCAGTACTCAGGGTGCTGGGTGCTCAGTGCTCAGGGTGCTGGGTACTCAGTACTCAGGGTGCTGGGTGCTCAGTACTCAGGGTGCTGGGTGCTCAGTGCTCAGGGTGCTGGGTGCTCAGTGCTCAGGGTGCTGGGTGCTCAGTACTCAGGGTGCTGGGTGCTCAGTGCTCAGGGTGATCGGTGCTCAGTACTCAGGTTGCTCAGTACTCAGGATGCTGGGTGCTCAGTGCTCAGGGTGCTGGGTGCTCAGTCCTCAGGGTTCTGGGTGCTCAGTGCTCGGTGTGCTGGGTGCACAGTGCTCAGGGTGCTGGGTGCTCAGTCCTCAGGGTGCTCAGTGCTCAGGGTGCTGGGTGCTCAGTGCTCGGGGTGCTCGGTGCTCAGTACTCAGGGTGCTGAGTGCTCGGTACTCAGGGTGCTGGGTGCTCAGTACTCATGGTGCTGGGTGCTCAGTACTCAGGGGACTGGGTGCTCAGTGCTCAGGGTGCTGGGTGCTCAGTGCTCAGGGCGCTGGGGGCTCAGTGCTCGGGGTGCTGGGTGCTCAGTGCTCGGGCTGCTGGGTGGTCAGTGCTCAGTGCTCAAGGTGCTGGGTGCTCAGTGCTCAGTGCTCAGGGTGCTGGGTGCTCAGAACTCAGGGTGCTGGGTGCTCAGTTCTCGGGGTGCTGGGTGCTCAGTGCTCAGGGTGCTGGGTGCTCAGTGCTCAGGGTGCTGGGTGCTCAGTACTCAGGGTGCTGGGTGCTCAGTGCTCGGGGTGCTCGGTGCTCAGTACTCAAGGTGCTGGGTGCTCAGTGCTCAGGGTGCTGGGTGCTCAGTCCTCGGGGTGCTCCTTGCTCAGTGCTCAGGGTGCTGGGTGCTCTGTACTCAGGGTGCTGGGTGCTCAGTGCTCGGGGAGCTCGGTGCTCAGTACTCAAGGTACTGGGTGCTCAGTGCTCAGGGTGCTGGGTGCTCAGTCCTCGGGGTGCTCCGTGCTCAGTGATCAGGGTGCTGGGTGCTCAGTACTCAGGGTGCTCGGTGTTCAGTACTCAGGGTTCTCAGTGCTCAGTACTCAGGGTGCTGGGTGCTCAGTGCTCAGGGTGCTGGGTGCTCAGTACTCAGGGTGCTCAGTGCTCAGTACACGGGGTGCTTGTTGCTCAGCACTCAGGTTGCTCAGTGCTCAGTGCGCGGGGTGCTGGGTGCTCAGTACTCAGGGTGCTCGGTGCTCAGTACTAAGGGTGCTCAGTGCTCAGTACTCAGGTTGCTCAGTGCTCAGTGCTCAGGGTGCTGGGTGCTCAGTACTCAGGGTGCTGGGTGCTCAGTACTCATGGTGCTGCGTGCTCATTCTCGGGGTACTGGGTGCTCAGTACTCAGGTTGCTCAGTACTCTGGGTGCTCGGGGTTCAGTACTCATGGTGCTGGGTGCTCAGTACTCAGGGTGCTCGGTGCTCAGTTCTCAGGGTGCTCGGTGCTCAGTGTTTGGGGTGCTGGGTGCTCAGTACTCAGGGTGCTTGGTGCTCAGTTCTCAGGGTGCTGGCTACTCAGTGCTCAGTGTGCTGGGTGCTCAGTACTCAGTGCTCAGGATGCTGGGTGCTCAGTGCTAAGTGTGCTGGGTGCTCAGTGCTCAGGGTGGTCAGTGCTCAGTGCTCAGTACTCAGGGTGCTTTGTGCTCAGTACTCAGGGTGCTGGGTGCTCAGTGCTCGGGTTACCCGGTGCTCAGTGCTCTGGTTGCTGGGTGCTCAGTACTCAGGGTGCTGGGTGCTCAGTACTCAGGGTGCTGGGTGCTCAGTGCTCAGGGTGCTGGGTGATCAGTACTCAGGGTGCTGGGTGCTCAGTGCTCAGGGTGCTGGGTGCTCAGTACTCAGGGTGCTGGGTGCTCAGTGCTCAGGGTGATCGGTGCTCAGTACTCAGGTTGCTCAGTACTCAGGATGCTGGGTGCTCAGTGCTCAGGGTGCTGGGTGCTCAGTCCTCAGGGTTCTGGGTGCTCAGTGCTCGGTGTGCTGGGTGCACAGTGCTCAGGGTGCTGGGTGCTCAGTCCTCAGGGTGCTCAGTGCTCAGGGTGCTGGGTGCTCAGTGCTCGGGGTGCTCGGTGCTCAGTACTCAGGGTGCTGAGTGCTCGGTACTCTGGGTGCTGGGTGCTCAGTACTCATGGTGCTGGGTGCTCAGTACTCAGGGGACTGGGTGCTCAGTGCTCAGGGTGCTGGGTGCTCAGTGCTCAGGGCGCTGGGTGCTCAGTGCTCGGGGTGCTGGGTGCTCAGTGCTCGGGCTGCTGGGTGGTCAGTGCTCAGTGCTCAAGGTGCTGGGTGCTCAGTGCTCAGTGCTCAGGGTGCTGGGTGCTCAGAACTCAGGGTGCTGGGTGCTCAGTTCTCGGGGTGCTGGGTGCTCAGTGCTCAGGGTGCTGGGTGCTCAGTGCTCAGCGTGCTGGGTGCTCAGTACTCAGGGTGCTGGGTGCTCAGTGCTCGGGGTGCTCGGTGCTCAGTACTCAAGGTGCTGGGTGCTCAGTGCTCAGGGTGCTGGGTGCTCAGTCCTCGGGGTGCTCCTTGCTCAGTGCTCAGGGTGCTGGGTGCTCTGTACTCAGGGTGCTGGGTGCTCAGTGCTCGGGGAGCTCGGTGCTCAGTACTCAAGGTACTGGGTGCTCAGTGCTCAGGGTGCTGGGTGCTCAGTCCTCGGGGTGCTCCGTGCTCAGTGATCAGGGTGCTGGGTGCTCAGTACTCAGGGTGCTCGGTGTTCAGTACTCAGGGTTCTCAGTGCTCAGTACTCAGGGTGCTGGGTGCTCAGTGCTCAGGGTGCTGGGTGCTCAGTACTCAGGGTGCTCAGTGCTCAGTACACGGGGTGCTTGTTGCTCAGCACTCAGGTTGCTCAGTGCTCAGTGCGCGGGGTGCTGGGTGCTCAGTACTCAGGGTGCTCGGTGCTCAGTACTAAGGGTGCTCAGTGCTCAGTACTCAGGTTGCTCAGTGCTCAGTGCTTGGGGTGCTGGGTGCTCAGTACTCAGGGTGCTGGGTGCTCAGTACTCATGGTGCTGCGTGCTCATTCTCGGGGTACTGGGTGCTCAGTACTCAGGTTGCTCAGTACTCTGGGTGCTCGGGGTTCAGTACTCATGGTGCTGGGTGCTCAGTACTCAGGGTGCTCGGTGCTCAGGTCTCAGGGTGCTCGGTGCTCAGTGTTTGGGGTGCTGGGTGCTCAGTACTCAGGGTGCTTGGTGCTCAGTTCTCAGGGTGCTGGCTACTCAGTGCTCAGTGTGCTGGGTGCTCAGTACTCAGTGCTCAGGATGCTGGGTGCTCAGTGCTAAGGGTGCTGGGTGCTCAGTGCTCAGGGTGGTCAGTGCTCAGTGCTCAGTACTCAGGGTGCTTTTTGCTCAGTACTCAGGGTGCTGGGTGCTCAGTGCTCGGGTTACCCGGTGCTCAGTGCTCGGGTTGCTCGGTGCTCAGTACTCAGGGTGCTGAGTGCTCAGTGCTCAGGGTGCTGGGTGCTCAGTGCTCAGGGTGCTGGGTGCTCAGTGCTCAGCGTGCTTGATGCTCAGTACTCAGGGTGCTGGGTGCTCAGTGCTCAGGGTGCTGGGTGCTCAGTGCTCGGGGTGCTGGGTGCTCATTACTCAGGGTGCTGGGTGCTCAGTGCTCAGGGTGCTGGGTGCTCAGTACTCAGGGTGCTGGGTGCTCAGTGCTCAGCGTGCTGGGTGCTCAGTACTCAGGGTGCTCGGTGCTCAGTGCTTGGGGTGCTGGGTGCTCAGTACTCAGGGTGCTGGGTTCTCAGTACTCAGGGTGCTGGGTGCACAGTGCTAGGGGTGCTGGGTCCTCAGTGCTCGGGGTCTGGGTGCTCAGTACTCAGGGTGCTGGGTGCTCAGTACTCAGGGTGCTGGGTGCTCAGTGCTCAGGGTGCTGGGTGCTCAGTACTCAGGGTGCTGCGTGCTCAGTGCTCAGGGTGATCGGTGCTCAGTACTCAGGTTGCTCAGTACTCAGGATGCTGGGTGCTCAGTGCTCAGGGTGCTGGTTGCTCAGTACTCAGGGTGCTGGGTGCTCAGTGCTCGGGCTGCTGGGTGGTCAGTGCTCAGTGCTCAAGATGCTGGGTGCTCAGTGCTCAGTGCTCAGGGTGCTGGGTGCTCAGTACTCAGGGTGCTGGGTGCTCAGTGCTCAGGGTGCTGGGTGCTCAGTCCTCAGGGTGCTCAGTGCTCAGGGTGCTGGGTGCTCAGTGCTCGGGGTGCTCGGTGCTCAGTACTCAGGGTGCTGAGTGCTCAGTACTCAGGGTGCTTGGTGCTCAGTACTCATGGTGCTGGGTGCTCAGTGCTCGGGGTGCTGGGTGCTCAGTACTCAGCGTGCTGCGTGCTCAGTACTCAGGGTGCTGGGTGCTCAATACTCAGTGCTCGGGGTCCTGGGTGCTGAGTGCTCAGGGTGCTGGGTGCTCAGTGCTCTGGGTGCTGGGTGCTCAGTACTCAGGGTGCTGGGTGCCCAGTACTCAGGGTGCTGGGTGCTCAGTGCTCAGGGTGGTGGGTGCTCAGTACTCAGGGTGCTGGGTGCTCAGTACTCAGGGTGCTCGGTGCTCAGTACTCAGGGTGCTGGGTGCTCAGTGCTCAGGGTGCTGGGTACTCAGTACTCAGGGTGCTGGGTGCTCAGTACTCAGGGTGCTGGGTGCTCAGTGCTCAGGGTGCTGGGTGCTCAGTGCTCAGGGTGCTGGTTGCTCAGTACTCAGGGTGCTGGGTGCTCAGTGCTCAGGGTGATCGGTGCTCAGTACTCAGGGTGCTCAGTACTCAGGGTGCTGGGTGCTCAGTGCTCAGGGTGCTGGGTGCTCAGTACTCAGGGTGCTGGGTGCTGAGTGCTCGGGGTGCTGGGTGCTCAGTGCTCAGGGTGATCGGTGCTCAGTACTCAGGGTGCTAGGTGCTCAGTGCTCAGGGTGCTGGGTGCTCAGTCCTCAGGGTGCTCAGTGCTCAGGGTGCTGGGTGCTCAGTGCTCGGGGTGCTCGGTGCTCAGTACTCAGGGTACTGAGTGCACAGTACTCAGGGTGCTGGGTGCTCAGTACTCATGGTGCTGGGTGCTCAGTACTCAGGGGACTGGGTGCTCAGTGCTCAGGGTGCTGGGTGCTCAGTGCTCGGGGTGCTGGGTGCTCAGTACTCAGGGTGCTCGGTGCTCAGTACTAAGGGTGCTCAGTGCTCAGTACTCAGGTTGCTCAGTGCTCACTGCTTGGGGTGCTGGGTGCTCAGTACTCAGGGTGCTGGGTGCTCAGTACTCAGGGTGCTGGGTGCTCAGTGCTCAGTACTCAGCTTGCTGGGTGCTCAGTGCTCGGGATGCTGGGTCCTCAGTGCTCAGGGTGCTGGGTGCTCAGTACTCAGTGTGCTGGGTGCTCAGTGCTCGGGGTGCTGGGTCCTCAGTGCTCAGGGTGCTCAATGCTCAGTGGTCGGGGTGCTGGGTGCTCAGTGCTCGGGGTGCTGGGTGCTCAGTGCTCAGGGTGCTGGTTGCTCAGTACTCTGTGTGCTCAGTGCTCAGGGTGCTGGGTGCTCAGAACTCAGGGTGCTGGGTGCGCAGTACTCAGGGTGCTGGGTGCTCCGAACTCAGGGTGCTTGGTGCTCATTCCTCAGGGTGCTGGGTGCTCAGTGCTCAGGGTGCTCGGTGCTCAGTACTCATGGTGCTGGGTGCTCATTCTCGGGATGCTGGGTGCTCAGTACTCAGGTTACTCAGTACTCTGGGTGCTCGGGGCTCAGTACTCATGGTGCTGGGTGCTCAGTACTCAGGGTGCTCGGTGCTCAGTTCTCAGGGTGCTCGGTGCTCAGTGTTTGGGGTGCTGGGTGCTCAGTACTCAGGGTGCTTGGTGCTCAGTGCTCAGGGTGCTCGGTGCTCAGTACTCAGGGTGCTGGGTGCTCAGTGCTCAGGGTGCTGGGTACTCAGTACTCAGGGTGCTGGGTGCTCAGTACTCAGGGTGCTGGGTGCTCAGTGCTCAGGGTGCTGGGTGCTCAGTGCTCAGGGTGCTGGGTGCTCAGTGCTCAGGGTGCTGGGTGCTCAGTGCTCGGGGAGCTGGGTGCTCAGTGCTCAGGGTGATCGGTGCTCAGTACTCAGGGTGCTGGGTGCTCAGTGCTCAGGGTGCTGGGTGCTCAGTCCTCAGGGTGCTCAGTGCTCAGGGTGCTGGGTGCTCAGTGCTCGGGGTGCTCGGTGCTCAGTACTCAGGGTGCTGAGTGCTCAGTACTCAGGGTGCTGGGTGCTCAGTACTCATGGTGCTGGGTGCTCAGTACTCAGGGGACTGGGTGCTCAGTGCTCAGGCTGCTGGGTGCTCAGTGCTCAGGGCGCTGGGTGCTCAGTGCTCAGGGTGCTGGGTGCTCAGTGCTCGGGGTGCTGGGTGCTCAGTGCTCAGGGTGATCGGTGCTCAGTACTCAGGGTGCTAGGTGCTCAGTGCTCAGGGTGCTGGGTGCTCAGTCCTCAGGGTGCTCAGTGCTCTGGGTGCTGGGTGCTCAGTGCTCGGGGTGCTCGGTGCTCAGTACTCAGGGTGCTGAGTGCACAGTACTCAGGGTGCTGGGTGCTCAGTACTCATGGTGCTGGGTGCTCAGTACTCAGGGGACTGGGTGCTCAGTGCTCAGGGTGCTGGGTGCTCAGTGCTCAAGGCACTGGGTGCTCAGTGCTCGGGGTGCTGGGTGCTCAGTACTCAGGGTGCTCGGTGCTCAGTACTAAGGGTGCCCAGTGCTCAGTACTCAGGTTGCTCAGTGCTCACTGCTTGGGGTGCTGGGTGCTCAGTACTCAGGGTGCTGGGTGCTCAGTACTCAGGGTGCTGGGTGCTCAGTGCTCAGTACTCAGCGTGCTGGGTGCTCAGTGCTCGGGATGCTGGGTCCTCATTGCTCAGGGTGCTGGGTGCTCAGTACTCAGGGTGCTGGGTGCTCAGTGCTCGGGGTGCTGGGTCCTCAGTGCTCAGGGTGCTCAATGCTCAGTGGTCGGGGTGCTGGGTGCTCAGTGCTCGGGGTGCTGGGTGCTCAGTGCTCAGGGTGTTGGTTGCTCAGTACTCTGTGTGCTCAGTGCTCAGGGTGCTGGGTGCTCAGAACTCAGGGTGCTGGGTGCGCAGTACTCAGGGTGCTGGGTGCTCAGAACTCAGGGTGCTTGGTGCTCATTCCTCAGGGTGCTGGGTGCTCAGTGCTCAGGGTGCTCGGTGCTCAGTACTCATGGTGCTGGGTGCTCATTCTCGGGATGCTGGGTGCTCAGTACTCAGGTTACTCAGTACTCTGGGTGCTCGGGGCTCAGTACTCATGGTGCTGGGTGCTCAGTACTCAGGGTGCTCGGTGCTCAGTTCTCAGGGTGCTCGGTGCTCAGTGTTTGGGGTGCTGGGTGCTCAGTACTCAGGGTGCTTGGTGCTCAGTGCTCAGGGTGCTCGGTGCTCAGTACACAGGGTGCTGGGTACTCAGTACTCAGGGTGCTGGGTGCTCAGTGCTCGGGGAGCTGGGTGCTCAGTGCTCAGGGTGATCGGTGCTCAGTACTCAGGGTGCTGGGTGCTCAGTGCTCAGGGTGCTGGGTGCTCAGTCCTCAGGGTGCTCAGTGCTCAGGGTGCTGGGTGCTCAGTGCTCGGGGTGCTCGGTGCTCAGTACTCAGGGTGCTGAGTGCTCAGTACTCAGGGTGCTGGGTGCTCAGTACTCATGGTGCTGGGTGCTCAGTACTCAGGGGACTGGGTGTTCAGTGCTCAGGCTGCTGGGTGCTCAGTGCTCAGGGCGCTGGGTGCTCAGTGCTCAGGGTGCTGGGTGCTCAGTGCTCAGGGTGCTGGGTGCTCAGTACTCAGGGTGCTGGGTGCTCAGTGCTCGGGGTGCTCGGTGCTCAGTACTCAAGGTGCTGGGTGCTCAGTACTCAGGGGACTGGGTGCTCAGTGCTCAGGCTGCTGGGTGCTCAGTGCTCAAGGTGCTGGGTGCTCAGTGCTCAGTCCTCAGGGTGCTGGGTGCTCAGTACTCAGGGTGCTCGGTGCTCAGTTCTCAGGGTGCTCGGTGCTCAGTGTTTGGGGTGCTGGGTGCTCAGTACTCAGGGTGCTTGGTGCTCAGTGCTCAGGGTGCTCGGTGCTCAGTACTCAGGGTGCTGGGTGCTCAGTGCTCAGGGTGCTGGGTACTCAGTACTCAGGGTGCTGGGTGCTCAGTACTCAGGGTGCTGGGTGCTCAGTGCTCAGGGTGCTGGGTGCTCAGTGCTCAGGGTGCTGGGTGCTCAGTGCTCAGGGTGCTGGGTGCTCAGTGCTCGGGGAGCTGGGTGCTCAGTGCTCAGGGTGATCGGTGCTCAGTACTCAGGGTGCTGGGTGCTCAGTGCTCAGGGTGCTGGGTGCTCAGTCCTCAGGGTGCTCAGTGCTCAGGGTGCTGGGTGCTCAGTGCTCGGGGTGCTCGGTGCTCAGTACTCAGGGTGCTGAGTGCTCAGTACTCAGGGTGCTGGGTGCTCAGTACTCATGGTGCTGGGTGCTCAGTACTCAGGGGACTGGGTGCTCAGTGCTCAGGCTGCTGGGTGCTCAGTGCTCAGGGCGCTGGGTGCTCAGTGCTCAGGGTGCTGGGTGCTCAGTGCTCGGGGTGCTGGGTGCTCAGTGCTCAGGGTGATCGGTGCTCAGTACTCAGGGTGCTAGGTGCTCAGTGCTCAGGGTGCTGGGTGCTCAGTCCTCAGGGTGCTCAGTGCTCAGGGTGCTGGGTGCTCAGTGCTCGGGGTGCTCGGTGCTCAGTACTCAGGGTGCTGAGTGCACAGTACTCAGGGTGCTGGGTGCTCAGTACTCATGGTGCTGGGTGCTCAGTACTCAGGGGACTGGGTGCTCAGTGCTCAGGGTGCTGGGTGCTCAGTGCTCAAGGCACTGGGTGCTCAGTGCTCGGGGTGCTGGGTGCTCAGTACTCAGGGTGCTCGGTGCTCAGTACTAAGGGTGCCCAGTGCTCAGTACTCAGGTTGCTCAGTGCTCACTGCTTGGGGTGCTGGGTGCTCAGTACTCAGGGTGCTGGGTGCTCAGTACTCAGGGTGCTGGGTGCTCAGTGCTCAGTACTCAGCGTGCTGGGTGCTCAGTGCTCGGGATGCTGGGTCCTCATTGCTCAGGGTGCTGGGTGCTCAGTACTCAGGGTGCTGGGTGCTCAGTGCTCGGGGTGCTGGGTCCTCAGTGCTCAGGGTGCTCAATGCTCAGTGGTCGGGGTGCTGGGTGCTCAGTGCTCGGGGTGCTGGGTGCTCAGTGCTCAGGGTGTTGGTTGCTCAGTACTCTGTGTGCTCAGTGCTCAGGGTGCTGGGTGCTCAGAACTCAGGGTGCTGGGTGCGCAGTACTCAGGGTGCTGGGTGCTCAGAACTCAGGGTGCTTGGTGCTCATTCCTCAGGGTGCTGGGTGCTCAGTGCTCAGGGTGCTCGGTGCTCAGTACTCATGGTGCTGGGTGCTCATTCTCGGGATGCTGGGTGCTCAGTACTCAGGTTACTCAGTACTCTGGGTGCTCGGGGCTCAGTACTCATGGTGCTGGGTGCTCAGTACTCAGGGTGCTCGGTGCTCAGTTCTCAGGGTGCTCGGTGCTCAGTGTTTGGGGTGCTGGGTGCTCAGTACTCAGGGTGCTTGGTGCTCAGTGCTCAGGGTGCTCGGTGCTCAGTACACAGGGTGCTGGGTACTCAGTACTCAGGGTGCTGGGTGCTCAGTGCTCGGGGAGCTGGGTGCTCAGTGCTCAGGGTGATCGGTGCTCAGTACTCAGGGTGCTGGGTGCTCAGTGCTCAGGGTGCTGGGTGCTCAGTCCTCAGGGTGCTCAGTGCTCAGGGTGCTGGGTGCTCAGTGCTCGGGGTGCTCGGTGCTCAGTACTCAGGGTGCTGAGTGCTCAGTACTCAGGGTGCTGGGTGCTCAGTACTCATGGTGCTGGGTGCTCAGTACTCAGGGGACTGGGTGTTCAGTGCTCAGGCTGCTGGGTGCTCAGTGCTCAGGGCGCTGGGTGCTCAGTGCTCAGGGTGCTGGGTGCTCAGTGCTCAGGGTGCTGGGTGCTCAGTACTCAGGGTGCTGGGTGCTCAGTGCTCGGGGTGCTCGGTGCTCAGTACTCAAGGTGCTGGGTGCTCAGTACTCAGGGGACTGGGTGCTCAGTGCTCAGGCTGCTGGGTGCTCAGTGCTCAAGGTGCTGGGTGCTCAGTGCTCAGTCCTCAGGGTGCTGGGTGCTAAGTACTCAGGGTGCTGGGTGCTCAGTACTCAGGGTGCTGGGTGCTCAGTTCTCAGGGTGCTGGGTGCTCAGTACTCTGGGTGTTGGGTGCTCAGTACTCAGGGTGCTGGGTGCTCAGTTCTCGGGTTGCTGGGTGCTCAGTGCTCAGGGTGCTGGGTGCTCAGTGCTCAGGGTGCTGGGTGCTCAGTACTCAGGGTGCTGGGTGCTCAGTGCTCGGGGTGCTCGGTGCTCAGTACTCAAGGTGCTGGGTGCTCAGTGCTCAGGGTGCTGGGTGCTCAGTCCTCGGGGTGCTCCGTGCTCAGTGCTCAGGGTGCTCGGTGCTCAGTCCTCAGGGTGCTCAGTACTCAGGGTGCTGGGTGCTCAGTGCTCGGGGTGCTCGGTGCTCAGTACTCAGGGTGCTGAGTGCTCAGTACTCAGGGTGCTGGGTGCTCAGTACTCATGGTGCTGGGTGCTCAGTACTCAGGGGACTGGGTGCTCAGTGCTCAGGCTGCTGGGTGCTCAGCGCTCAGGGTGCTGGGTGCTCAGTACTCATGGTGCTGGGTGCTCAGTACTCAGGGGACTGGGTGCTCAGTGCTCAGGCTGCTGGGTGCTCAGTGCTCAGGGCGATGGGTGCTCAGTGCTCAGGGTGCTGGGTGCTCAGTGCTCAGGGTGCTGGGTGCTCAGTACTCAGGGTGCTGGGTGCTCAGTGCTCGGGGTGCTCGGTGCTCAGTACTCAAGGTGCTGGGTGCTCAGTACTCAGGGTGCTCGGTGCTCAGTACTAAGGGTGCTCAGTGCTCAGTACTCAGGTTGCTCAGTGCTCACTGCTTGGGGTGCTGGGTGCTCAGTACTCAGGGTGCTGGGTGCTCAGTACTCAGGGTGCTGGGTGCTCAGTGCTCAGTACTCAGCGTGCTGGGTGCTCAGTGCTCGGGATGCTGGGTCCTCATTGCTCAGGGTGCTGGGTGCTCAGTACTCAGGGTGCTGGGTGCTCAGTGCTCGGGGTGCTGGGTCCTCAGTGCTCAGGGTGCTCAATGCTCAGTGGTCGGGGTGCTGGGTGCTCAGTGCTCGGGGTGCTGGGTGCTCAGTGCTCAGGGTGCTGGTTGCTCAGTACTCTGTGTGCTCAGTGCTCAGGGTGCTGGGTGCTCAGAACTCAGGGTGCTGGGTGCGCAGTACTCAGGGTGCTGGGTGCTCAGAACTCAGGGTGCTTGGTGCTCATTCCTCAGGGTGCTGGGTGCTCAGTGCTCAGGGTGCTCGGTGCTCAGTACTCATGGTGCTGGGTGCTCATTCTCGGGATGCTGGGTGCTCAGTACTCAGGTTACTCAGTACTCTGTGTGCTCAGGGCTCAGTACTCATGGTGCTGGGTGCTCAGTACTCAGGGTGCTCGGTGCTCAGTTCTCAGGGTGCTCGGTGCTCAGTGTTTGGGGTGCTGGGTGCTCAGTACTCAGGGTGCTTGGTGCTCAGTGCTCAGGGTGCTCGGTGCTCAGTACACAGGGTGCTGGGTACTCAGTACTCAGGGTGCTGGGTGCTCAGTGCTCGGGGAGCTGGGTGCTCAGTGCTCAGGGTGATCGGTGCTCAGTACTCAGGGTGCTGGGTGCTCAGTGCACAGGGTGCTGGGTGCTCAGTCCTCAGGGTGCTCAGTGCTCAGGGTGCTGGGTGCTCAGTGCTCGGGGTGCTCGGTGCTCAGTACTCAGGGTGCTGAGTGCTCAGTACTCAGGGTGCTGGGTGCTCAGTACTCATGGTGCTGGGTGCTCAGTACTCAGGGGACTGGGTGCTCAGTGCTCAGGCTGCTGGGTGCTCAGTGCTCAGGGCGCTGGGTGCTCAGTGCTCAGGGTGCTGGGTGCTCAGTGCTCAGGGTGCTGGGTGCTCAGTACTCAGGGTGCTGGGTGCTCAGTGCTCGGGGTGCTCGGTGCTCAGTACTCAAGGTGCTGGGTGCTCAGTACTCAGGGGACTGGGTGCTCAGTGCTCAGGCTGCTGGGTGCTCAGTGCTCAAGGTGCTGGGTGCTCAGTGCTCAGTCCTCAGGGTGCTGGGTGCTAAGTACTCAGGGTGCTGGGTGCTCAGTACTCAGGGTGCTGGGTGCTCAGTTCTCAGGGTGCTGGGTGCTCAGTAATCTGGGTGTTGGGTGCTCAGTACTCAGGGTGCTGGGTGCTCAGTTCTCGGGGTGCTGGGTGCTCAGTGCTCAGGGTGCTGGGTGCTCAGTGCTCAGGGTGCTGGGTGCTCAGTACTCAGGGTGCTGGGTGCTCAGTGCTCGGGGTGCTCGGTGCTCAGTACTCAAGGTGCTGGGTGCTCAGTGCTCAGGGTGCTGGGTGCTCAGTCCTCGGGGTGCTCCGTGCTCAGTGCTCAGGGTGCTCGGTGCTCAGTCCTCAGGGTGCTCAGTACTCAGGGTGCTGGGTGCTCAGTGCTCGGGGTGCTCGGTGCTCAGTACTCATGGTGCTGGGTGCTCAGTACTCAGGGGACTGGGTGCTCAGTGCTCAGGCTGCTGGGTGCTCAGTGCTCAGGGTGCTGGGTGCTCAGTACTCAGGGTGCTGGGTGCTCAGTACTCAGGGGACTGGGTGCTCAGTGCTCAGGCTGCTGGGTGCTCAGTGCTCAGGGCGCTGGGTGCTCAGTGCTCAGGGTGCTGGGTGCTCAGTGCTCAGGGTGCTGGGTGCTCAGTACTCAGGGTGCTGGGTGCTCAGTGCTCGGGGTGCTCGGTGCTCAGTACTCAAGGTGCTGGGTGCTCAGTACTCAGGGGACTGGGTGCTCAGTGCTCAGGCTGCTGGGTGCTCAGTGCTCAAGGTGCTGGGTGCTCAGTGCTCAGTCCTCAGGGTGCTGGGTGCTAAGTACTCAGGGTGCTGGGTGCTCAGTACTCAGGGTGCTGGGTGCTCAGTTCTCAGGGTGCTGGGTGCTCAGTACTCTGGGTGTTGGGTGCTCAGTACTCAGGGTGCTGGGTGCTCAGTTCTCGGGGTGCTGGGTGCTCAGTGCTCAGGGTGCTGGGTGCTCAGTGCTCAGGGTGCTGGGTGCTCAGTACTCAGGGTGCTGGGTGCTCAGTGCTCGGGGTGCTCGGTGCTCAGTACTCAAGGTGCTGGGTGCTCAGTGCTCAGGGTGCTGGGTGCTCAGTCCTCGGGGTGCTCCGTGCTCAGTGCTCAGGGTGCTGGGTGCTCAGTACTCAGGGTGCTGGGTGCTCAGTGCTCGGGGTGCTCGGTGCTCAGTACTCAAGGTGCTGGGTGCTCAGTGCTCAGGGTGCTGGGTGCTCAGTACTCAGGGTGCTGGGTGCTCAGTGCTCGGGGTGCTGGGTCCTCAGTGCTCAGGGTGCTCAATGCTCAGTGGTCGGGGTGCTGGGTGCTCAGTGCTCGGGGTGCTGGGTGCTCAGTGCTCAGGGTGCTGGTTGCTCAGTACTCTGTGTGCTCAGTGCTCAGGGTGCTGGGTGCTCAGAACTCAGGGTGCTGGGTGCGCAGTACTCAGGGTGCTGGGTGCTCAGAACTCAGGGTGCTTGGTGCTCATTCCTCAGGGTGCTGGGTGCTCAGTGCTCAGGGTGCTCGGTGCTCAGTACTCATGGTGCTGGGTGCTCATTCTCGGGATGCTGGGTGCTCAGTACTCAGGTTACTCAGTACTCTGGGTGCTCGGGGCTCAGTAATCATGGTGCTGGGTGCTCAGTACTCAGGGTGCTCGGTGCTCAGTTCTCAGGGTGCTCGGTGCTCAGTGTTTGGGGTGCTGGGTGCTCAGTACTCAGGGTGCTTGGTGCTCAGTGCTCAGGGTGCTCGGTGCTCAGTACTCAGGGTGCTGGGTGCTCAGTGCTCAGGGTGCTGGGTACTCAGTACTCAGGGTGCTGGGTGCTCAGTACTCAGGGTGCTGGGTGCTCAGTGCTCAGGGTGCTGGGTGCTCAGTGCTCAGGGTGCTGGGTGCTCAGTGCTCAGGGTGCTGGGTGCTCAGTGCTCGGGGAGCTGGGTGCTCAGTGCTCAGGGTGATCGGTGCTCAGTACTCAGGGTGCTGGGTGCTCAGTGCTCAGGGTGCTGGGTGCTCAGTCCTCAGGGTGCTCAGTGCTCAGGGTGCTGGGTGCTCAGTGCTCGGGGTGCTCGGTGCTCAGTACTCAGGGTGCTGAGTGCTCAGTACTCAGGGTGCTGGGTGCTCAGTACTCATGGTGCTGGGTGCTCAGTACTCAGGGGACTGGGTGCTCAGTGCTCAGGCTGCTGGGTGCTCAGTGCTCAGGGCGCTGGGTGCTCAGTGCTCAGGGTGCTGGGTGCTCAGTGCTCGGGGTGCTGGGTGGTCAGTGCTCAGTGCTCAAGGTGCTGGGTGCTCAGTGCTCAGTCCTCAGGGTGCTGGGTGCTAAGTACTCAGGGTGCTGGGTGCTCAGTACTCAGGGTGCTGGGTGCTCAGTTCTCAGGGTGCTGGGTGCTCAGTACTCTGGGTGTTGGGTGCTCAGTACTCAGGGTGCTGGGTGCTCAGTTCTCGGGGTGCTGGGTGCTCAGTGCTCAGGGTGCTGGGTGCTCAGTGCTCAGGGTGCTGGGTGCTCAGTACTCAGGGTGCTGGGTGCTCAGTGCTCGGGGTGCTCGGTGCACAGTACTCAAGGTGCTGGGTGCTCAGTGCTCAGGGTGCTGGGTGCTCAGTCCTCGGGGTGCTCCGTGCTCAGTGCTCAGGGTGCTGGGTGCTCAGTACTCAGGGTGCTGGGTGCTCAGTGCTCGGGGTGCTCGGTGCTCAGTACTCAAGGTGCTGGGTGCTCAGTGCTCAGGGTGCTGGGTGCTCAGTCCTCGGGGTGCTCCGTGCTCCGTGATCAGGGTGCTGGGTGCTCAGTACTCAGGGTGCTCAGTGTTCAGTACTCAGGGTTCTCAGTGCTCAGTACTCATGGTGCTGGGTGCTCAGTGCTCAGGGTGCTGGGTGCTCAGTACTCAGGGTGCTCAGTGCTCAGTACTCGGGGTGCTGGGTGCTCAGTGCTCAGTACTCAGCGTGCTGGGTGCTCAGTGCTCGGGGTGCTGGGTCCTCAGTGCTCAGGGTGCTGGGTGCTCAGTGCTCAGGGTGCTGGGTGCTCAGTCCTCGGGGTGCTCAGTGCTCGGTGTGCTGGGTGCTCAGTACTAAGGGTGCTCAGTGCTCAGTACTCAGGTTGCTCAGTGCTCAGTGCTTGGGGTGCTGGGTGCTCAGTACTCAGGGTGCTGGGTGCTCAGTACTCAGGGTGCTGGGTGCTCAGTGCTCAGTACTCAGCGTGCTGGGTGCTCAGTGATCGGGGTGCTGGGTCCTCAGTGCTCAGGGTGCTGGGTGCCCAGTACTCAGGGTGCTGGGTGCTCAGAGCTCGGGGTGCTGGGTCCTCAGTGCTCAGGGTGCTGGGTGCTCAGTGCTCGGGGTGCTGGGTGCTCAGTACTCAGGGTGCTCAGTGCTCAGTACTCGGGTTGCTTGTTGCTCAGTACTCAGGGTGCTCAGTGCTCAGTACTCGGGGTGCTGGGTGCTCAGTGCTCAGGGTGCTCAGTGCTCAGTGCTCGGGGTGCTGTGTGCTCAGTGCTCGGGGCGCTGGGTGCTCAGTGCTCGGCGTGCTGGGTGCTCAGTACTCGGGGTGCTGGGTGCTCAGTGCTCAGGGTGCTCATTGCTCAGTACTCAGTGCTCAGGGTGCTCAGTGCTCAGTGCTCAGGGTGCTGGGTGTTCAGTACTCAGGGTGCTGGGTGCTCAGTACTCAGGGTGCTGGGTGCTCAGTGCTCAGGGTGCTGGGTGCACAGTACTCTGGGTGTTGGGTGCTCAGTACTCAGGGTGCTTTGTGCTCCGTGCTCGGGGTGCTGGGTGCTCAGTGCTCAGGGTGCTGCGTGCTCAGTTCTCAGGGTGCTGGGTGCTCAGTACTCAGGTTGCTGGGTGCTTAGTGCTCGAGGTGCTCGGTGCTCAGTACTCAAGGTGCTGGGTGCTCAGTGCTCAGGGTGCTGGGTGCTCAGTCCTCGGGGTGCTCCGTGCTCAGGGTGCTGGGTGCTCAGTGCTCAGGGTGCTGGGTGCTCAGTGCACGGGGTGCTGGGTGCTGAGTGCTCAGGGTGCTGGGTGCTCAGTGCTCGGGGTGCTTGGTGCACAGTGCTCAGGGTCCTGGGTGCTCAGTACTCAGGGTGCTGGGTGCTCAGTGCTCAGGGTGCTGGGTGCTCAGTGCTCGGGGTGCTGGGTGCTCAGTGCTCAGGGTGATCGGTGCTCAGTACTCAGGGTGCTGGGTGCTCAGTCCTCAGGGTGCTCAGTGCTCAGGGTGCTGGGTGCTCAGTGCTCGGGGTGCTCGGTGCTCAGTACTCAGGGTGCTGAGTGCTCAGTACTCAGGGTGCTGGGTGCTCAGTACTCATGGTGCTGGGTGCTCAGTGCTCGGGGTGCTCGGTGCTCAGTACTCAGGGTGCTGAGTGCTCAGTACTCAGGGTGCTGGGTGCTCAGTACTCATGGTGCTGGGTGCTCAGTGCTCGGGGTGCTGGGTGCTCAGTACTCAGCGTGCTGCGTGCTCAGTACTCAGGGTGCTGGGTGCTCAATACTCAGTGCTCGGGGTCCTGGGTGCTGAGTGCTCAGGGTGCTGGGTGCTCAGTGCTCTGGGTGCTGGGTGCTCAGTACTCAGGGTGCTGGGTGCTCAGTACTCAGGGTGCTGGGTGCTCAGTGCTCAGGGTGGTGGGTGCTCAGTACTCAGGGTGCTGGGTGCTCAGTACTCAGGGTGCTCGGTGCTCAGTACTCAGGGTGCTGGGTGCTCAGTGCTCAGGGTGCTGGGTACTCAGTACTCAGGGTGCTGGGTGCTCAGTACTTAGGGTGCTGGGTGCTCAGTGCTCAGGGTGCTGGGTGCTCAGTGCTCAGGGTGCTGGGTGCTCAGTACTCAGGGTGCTGGGTGCTCAGTGCTCAGGGTGATCGGTGCTCAGTACTCAGGGTGCTCAGTACTCAGGGTGCTGGGTGCTCAGTGCTCAGGGTGCTGGGTGCTCAGTACTCAGGGTGCTGGGTGCTCAGTGCTCGGGGTGCTGGGTGCTCAGTGCTCAGGGTGATCGGTGCTCAGTACTCAGGGTGCTAGGTGCTCAGTGCTCAGGGTACTGGGTGCTCAGTCCTCGGGGTGCTCCGTGCTCAGTGCTCAGGGTGCTGGGTGCTCAGTGCTCGGGGAGCTGGGTGCTCAGTGCTCAGGGTGATCGGTGCTCAGTACTCAGGGTGCTGGGTGCTCAGTGCTCAGGGTGCTGGGTGCTCAGTCCTCAGGGTGCTCAGTGCTCAGGGTGCTGGGTGCTCAGTGCTCGGGGTGCTCGGTGCTCAGTACTCAGGGTGCTGAGTGCTCAGTACTCAGGGTGCTGGGTGCTCAGTACTCATGGTGCTGGGTGCTCAGTACTCAGGGGACTGGGTGCTCAGTGCTCAGGCTGCTGGGTGCTCAGTGCTCAGGGCGCTGGGTGCTCAGTGCTCAGGGTGCTGGGTGCTCAGTGCTCGGGGTGCTGGGTGGTCAGTGCTCAGTGCTCAAGGTGCTGGGTGCTCAGTGCTCAGTCCTCAGGGTGCTGGGTGCTAAGTACTCAGGGTGCTGGGTGCTCAGTACTCAGGGTGCTGGGTGCTCAGTTCTCAGGGTGCTGGGTGCTCAGTACTCTGGGTGTTGGGTGCTCAGTACTCAGGGTGCTGGGTGCTCAGTTCTCGGGGTGCTGGGTGCTCAGTGCTCAGGGTGCTGGGTGCTCAGTGCTCAGGGTGCTGGGTGCTCAGTACTCAGGGTGCTGGGTGCTCAGTGCTCGGGGTGCTCGGTGCTCAGTACTCAAGGTGCTGGGTGCTCAGTGCTCAGGGTGCTGGGTGCTCAGTCCTCGGGGTGCTCCGTGCTCACTGCTCAGGGTGCTGGGTGCTCAGTACTCAGGGTGCTGGGTGCTCAGTGCTCGGGGTGCTCGGTGCTCAGTACTCAAGGTGCTGGGTGCTCAGTGCTCAGGGTGCTGGGTGCTCAGTCCTCGGGGTGCTCCGTGCTCCGTGATCAGGGTGCTGGGTGCTCAGTACTCAGGGTGCTCAGTGTTCAGTACTCAGGGTTCTCAGTGCTCAGTACTCATGGTGCTGGGTGCTCAGTGCTCAGGGTCCTGGGTGCTCAGTACTCAGGGTGCTCAGTGCTCAGTACTCAGGGTGCTGGATGCTCAGTGCTCAGTACTCAGCGTGCTGGGTGCTCAGTGCTCGGGGTGCTGGGTCCTCAGTGCTCAGGGTGCTGGGTGCTCAGTGCTCAGGGTGCTGGGTGCTCAGTCCTCGGGGTGCTCAGTGCTCAGTGCTCGGGGTGCTGGGTGCTCAGTACTAAGGGTGCTCAGTGCTCAGTACTCAGGTTGCTCAGTGCTCAGTGCTTGGGGTGCTGGGTGCTCAGTACTCAGGGTGCTGGGTGCTCAGTACTCAGGGTGCTGGGTGCTCAGTGCTCAGTACTCAGCGTGCTGGGTGCTCAGTGCTCGGGGTGCTGGGTCCTCAGTGCTCAGGGTGCTGGGTGCCCAGTACTCAGGGTGCTGGGTGCTCAGAGCTCGGGGTGCTGGGTCCTCAGTGCTCAGGGTGCTGGGTGCTCAGTGCTCGGGGTGCTGGGTGCTCAGTACTCAGGGTGCTCAGTGCTCAGTACTCGGGTTGCTTGTTGCTCAGTACTCAGGGTGCTCAGTGCTCAGTACTCGGGGTGCTGGGTGCTCAGTGCTCAGGGTGCTCAGTGCTCAGTGCTCGGGGTGCTGTGTGCTCAGTGCTCGGGGCGCTGGGTGCTCAGTGCTCGGGGTGCTGGGTGCTCAGTACTCGGGGTGCTGGGTGCTCAGTGCTCAGGGTGCTCATTGCTCAGTACTCAGTGCTCAGGGTGCTCAGTGCTCAGTGCTCAGGGTGCTGGGTGTTCAGTACTCAGGGTGCTGGGTGCTCAGTACTCAGGGTGCTGGGTGCTCAGTGCTCAGGGTGCTGGGTGCACAGTACTCTGGGTGTTGGGTGCTCAGTACTCAGGGTGCTTTGTGCTCCGTGCTCAGGGTGCTGGGTGCTCAGTGCTCAGGGTGCTGGGTGCTCAGTTCTCAGGGTGCTGGGTGCTCAGTACTCAGGGTGCTGGGTGCTTAGTGCTCGAGGTGCTCGGTGCTCAGTACTCAAGGTGCTGGGTGCTCAGTGCTCAGGGTGCTGGGTGCTCAGTCCTCGGGGTGCTCCGTGCTCAGGGTGCTGGGTGCTCAGTGCTCAGGGTGCTGGGTGCTCAGTGCACGGGGTGCTGGGTGCTGAGTGCTCAGGGTGCTGGGTGCTCAGTGCTCGGGATGCTTGGTGCACAGTGCTCAGGGTCCTGGGTGCTCAGTACTCAGGGTGCTGGGTGCTCAGTGCTCAGGGTGCTGGGTGCTCAGTGCTCGGGGTGCTGGGTGCTCAGTGCTCAGGGTGATCGGTGCTCAGTACTCAGGGGGCTGGGTGCTCAGTGCTCAGGGTGCTGGGTGCTCAGTCCTCAGGGTGCTCAGTGCTCAGGGTGCTGGGTGCTCAGTGCTCGGGGTGCTCGGTGCTCAGTACTCAGGGTGCTGAGGGCTCAGTACTCAGGGTGCTGGGTGCTCAGTACTCATGGTGCTGGGTGCTCAGTGCTCGGGGTGCTGGGTGCTCAGTACTCAGCGTGCTGCGTGCTCAGTACTCAGGGTGCTGGGTGCTCAATACTCAGTGCTCGGGGTCCTGGGTGCTGAGTGCTCAGGGTGCTGGGTGCTCAGTGCTCTGGGTGCTGGGTGCTCAGTACTCAGGGTGCTGGGTGCTCAGTACTCAGGGTGCTGGGTGCTCAGTGCTCAGGGTGGTGGGTGCTCAGTACTCAGGGTGCTGGGTGCTCAGTACTCAGGGTGCTCGGTGCTCAGTACTCAGGGTGCTAGGTGCTCAGTGCTCAGGGTGCTGGGTACTCAGTACTCAGGGTGCTGGGTGCTCAGTACTTAGGGTGCTGGGTGCTCAGTGCTCAGGGTGCTGGGTGCTCAGTGCTCAGGGTGCTGGGTGCTCAGTACTCAGGGTGCTGGGTGCTCAGTGCTCAGGGTGATCGGTGCTCAGTACTCAGGGTGCTCAGTACTCAGGGTGCTGGGTGCTCAGTGCTCAGGGTGCTGGGTGCTCAGTACTCAGGGTGCTGGGTGCTCAGTGCTCGGGGTGCTGGGAGCTCAGTGCTCAGGGTGATCGGTGCTCAGTACTCAGGGTGCTAGGTGCTCAGTGCTCAGGGTGCTGGGTGCTCAGTCCTCAGGGTGCTCAGTGCTCAGGGTGCTGGGTGCTCAGTGCTCGGGGTGCTCGGTGCTCAGTACTCAGGGTGCTGAGTGCTCAGTACTCAGGGTGCTGGGTGCTCAGTACTCATGGTGCTGGGTGCTCAGTACTCAGGGGACTGGGTGCTCAGTGCTCAGGGTGCTGGGTGCTCAGTGCTCAAGGCACTGGGTGCTCAGTGCTCGGGGTGCTGGGTGCTCAGTACTCAGGGTGCTCGGTGCTCAGTACTAAGGGGGCTCAGTGCTCAGTACTCAGGTTGCTCAGTGCTCACTGCTTGGGTTGCTGGGTGCTCAGTACTCAGGGTGCTGGGTGCTCAGTACTCAGGGTGCTGGGTGCTCAGTGCTCAGTACTCAGCGTGCTGGGTGCTCAGTGCTCGGGATGCTGGGTCCTCAGTGCTCAGGGTGCTGGGTGCTCAGTACTCAGGGTGCTGGGTGCTCAGTGCTCGGGGTGCTGGGTCCTCAGTGCTCAGGGTGCTCAATGCTCAGTGGTCGGGGTGCTGGGTGCTCAGTGCTCGGGGTGCTGGGTGCTCAGTGCTCAGGGTGCTGGTTGCTCAGTACTCTGTGTGCTCAGTGCTCAGGGTGCTGGGTGCTCAGAACTCAGGGTGCTGGGTGCGCAGTACTCAGGGTGCTGGGTGCTCAGTACTCAGGGTGCTTGGTGCTCATTACTCAGGGTGCTGGGTGCTCAGTGCTCAGGTTACTCAGTACTCTGGGTGCTCGGGGCTCAGTACTCATGGTGCTGGGTGCTCAGAACTCAGGGTGCTCGGTGCTCAGTTCTCAGGGTGCTCGGTGCTCAGTGTTTGGGGTGCTGGGTGCTCAGTACTCAGCGTGCTGGGTGCTCAGTGCTCAGGGTGCTGGCTGCTCAGTGCTCAGGGTGCTGGGTGCTCAGTACTCAGTGCTCAGGATGCTGGGTGCTCAGTGCTCAGGGTGCTGGGTGCTCAGTGCTCAGGGTGGTCAGTGCTCAGTGCTCAGTACTCAGGGTGCTTGGTGCTCAATACTCAGGGTGCTGGGTGCTCTGTGCTCGGGTTACCCGGTGCTCAGTGCTCGGGTTGCTCGGTGCTCAGTACTCAAGGTGCTGAGTGCTCAGTGCTCGGGGTGCTCGGTGATCAGTACTCAGGGTGCTGGGTGCTCAGTGCTCAGGGTGCTGAGTACTCAGTACTCAGGGTGCTGGGTGCTCAGTGCTCAGGGTGCTGGGTGCTCAGTGCTCAGGGTGCTGGGTGCTCAGTGCTCGGGGTGCTGGGTGCTCAGTGCTCGGGGTGCTGGGTGCTCAGTGCTCAGGGTGCTGGGTGCTCAGTCCTCAGGGTGCTGGGTGCACATTACTCAGGGTGCTGGGTGCTCAGTGCACAGGGTGCTGGGTGCTCAGTCCTCAGGGTGCTGGGTGCTCAGTACTCAGGGTGTTCGGTGCTTAGTACTCAGGGTGCTCAGTGCTCAGTACTCAGGGTGCTGGTTGCTCAGTGCTCGGGGTACTCAGTGCTCAGTACTCAGGGTGCTGGGTGCTCAGTACTCAGGGTGCTGGGTGCTCCGTACTCAGGGTGCTGGGTGCTCAGTACTCAGGGTGCTGGATGCTCAGTACTCAGGGTGCTGGGTGCTCAGTGCTCAGGGTGCTGGGTGCTCAGTACTCAGGGTGCTGGGTGCTCAGTACTCAGGGTGCTCGGTGCTCAGTACTCAGGGTGCTGGGTGCTCAGTGCTCAGGGTGCTTTGTACTCAGTACTCAGAGTTCTGGGTGCTCAGTACTCAGGGTGCTGGGTGCTCAGTGCTCAGGGTGCTGGGTGCTCAGTGCTCAGGGTGCTGTGTGCTCAGTACTAAGGGTGCTGGGTGCTCAGGGTGATCGGTGCTCAGTACTCACGGTGCTCAGTACTCAGGGTGCTGGGTGCTCAGTGCTCAGGGTGCTGGGTGCTCAGTACTCAGGGTGCTCAGTGCTCAGGGTGCTGGGTGCTCAGGGTGCTGGGTGCTCAGTGCTCGGGGTGCTGGGTGCTCAGTGCTCAGTGCTCAGGGTGCTGGGTGCTCAGTGCTCAGGGTGCTGTGTGCTCAGTGCTCAGTACTCAGCGTGCTGGGTGCTCAGTGCTCAGAGTGTTGGGTGCTCAGTATTCAGGGTGCTGGGTGCTCAGTGCTCAGGGTGCTCAGTGCTCAGGGTGCTCAGTGCTCAGGGTGCTGGGTGCTCAGGGTGCTGGGTGCTCAGTGCTCGGTGTGCTGGGTGCTCATTGCTCAGTGCTCAGGGTGCTGGGTGCTCAGTGCTCAGTGCTCAGGGTGCTGGGTGTTCAGTACTCAGGGTGCTCGGTGCTCAGTGCTCAGGGTGCTAGGTGCTCAGTACTCAGGGTGCTGGGTGCTCAGTGCTCGGGGTGCTGGGTGCTCAGTGCTCAGGGTGATCATTGCTCAGTACTCAGTGTGCTGGGTACTCAGTACTCAGTGTGCTGGGTGCTCAGTGCTCAGGGTGCTGGGTGCTCAGTACTCAGGGTGCTGGGTGCTCAGTACTCAGGGTGCTCCGTGCTCAGTACTCAGGGTGCTGGGTGCTCAGTGCTCAGGGTGCTTTGTACTCAGTACTCAGTGTTCTGGGTGCTCAGTACTCAGGGTGCTGGGTGCTCAATGCTCAGGGTGCTGGGTGCTCAGTGCTCAGGGTACTGGGTGCTCAGTACTCAGGGTGCTGGGTGCTCAGTGCTCAGGGTGATCGGTGCTCAGTACTCAGGGTGCTCAGTACTCAGGGTGTTGGGTGCTCAGTACTCAGGGTGCTGGGTGCTCAGTGCTCAGGTTGCTGGGTGCTCAGTGCTATGGGTGCTGGGTGCTCAGTGCTCAGGGAGCTGGGTGCTCAGTGCTCAGGGTGCTGGGTGATCAGTGATCGGGGTGATGGGTGCTGAGTGCTCAGGGTGCTGGGTGCTCAGTGCTCGTGGTGCTCGGTGCTCAGTGCTCAGGGTCCTGGGTGCTCAGTACTCAGGGTGCTGGGTGCTTATTAATCATGGTGCTCAGTGCTCAGTACACAGGGTGCTGGGTGCTCAGTGCTCGGGGTGCTGGGAGCTCAGTGCTCAGTACTCAGGGTGCTGGGTGCTCAGTGCTCAGGGTGCTGAGTGCTCAGTACTCAGCATGCTGGGTGCTCAGTACTCAGGGTGCTGGGTGCTCAGTGCTCAGGGTGCTGGGTGCTCAGTGCTCAGGGTTCTGGGTGCTCAGTGCTCGGGGAGCTCGGTGCTCAGTACTCAGGGTGCTGGGTGCTCAGTACTCAGTGCTCGGGGTCCTGGGTGCTCCGTGCTCGGGGTGCTGGGTGCTCATTCTCGGGGTGCTGGGTGCTCAGTGCTCGGGGTGCTGGGTGCTCAGTACTCAGGGTGCTGGGGGCTCAGTACTCAGGGTGCTGGGTGCTCAGTACTCAGGGTGCTCGGTTCTCAGTACTCAGGGTGCTGGGTGCTCATTCTCGGGGTGCTGGTTGCTCAGTGCTCGGGGTGCTGGGTGCTCAGTACTCAGGGTGCTGGGGGCTCAGTACTCAGGGTGCTGGGTGCTCAGTACTCAGGGTGATCTGTTCTCAGTACTCAGGGTGCTGGATGCTCAGTGCTCGGGGTGCTGGGTGCTCAGTACTCGGGGTGCTCAGTACTCAGGGTACTGGGTGCTCAGTACTCAGGGTGCTGGGTGCTCAGTGCTCGGGGTGCTCGGTGCTCAGTACTCGGGGTGCTGGGTGCTCAGTACTCGGGGTGCTGGGTGCTCAGTGCTCAGGGTGCTGGGTGCTCAGTGCTTGGGGTGCTGGGTGCTCAGTGCTGAGGTTGCTGGCTGCTCAGTGCTCAGGGTGCTGGGTGCTCAGTACTCAGGGTGCTAGGTGCTCAGTACTCAGGGTGCTCAGTGCTCAGTACTCAGCGTGCTGGGTGCTGAGTGCTCAGGGTCCTCGGTGCTCAGTACTCAGGGTGCTCAGTGCTCAGTACTCAGCGTGCTTTGTGCTCAGTGCTCAGGGTGCTGGGTGCTCAGTACTCAGGGTGCTGGGTGCTCAGTACTCAGGGTGCTGGGTGCTCAGTACTCAGGGTGCTGGGTGCTCAGTGCTCGGGGTGCTCGGTGATCAGTACTCAGGGTGCTGGGTGCTCAGTGCTCAGGGTGCTGAGTACTCAGTACTCAGGGTGCTGGGTGCTCAGTGCTCAGGGTGCTGGGTGCTCAGTGCTCAGGGTGCTGGGTGCTCAGTGCTCGGGGTGCTGGGTGCTCAGTGCTCGGGGTGCTGGGTGCTCAGTGCTCGGGGTGCTGGGTGCTCAGTTCTCAGGGTGCTGGGTGCTCAGTACTCAGGGTGCTGGGTGCTCATTACTCAGGGTGCTGGGTGCTCAGTGCTCAGGGTGCTGGGTGCTCAGTACTCAGGGTGCTGGGTGCTCAGTACTCAGGGTGCTGGGTGCTCAGTGCTCAGGGTGCTGGGTGCTCAGTACTCAGGGTGCTGGGTGCTCAGTACTCAGGGTGCTGTGTGCTCTGTGCTCAGGGTGCTTTGTACTCAGTACTCAGGGTTCTGGGTGCTCATAACTCAGGGTGCTGGGTGCTCAGTGCTCAGGGTGCTGGGTGCTCAGTGCTCAGGGTGCTGGGTGCTCAGTACTCAGGGTGCTGGGTGCTCAGTGCTCAGGGTGCTGGGTGCTAAGTACTCAGGGTGCTGGGTGCTCAGTGCTCGGGGTGCTGGGTGCTCAGTGCTCAGGGTGATCGGTGCTCAGTACCCAGGGTGCTGGGTGCTCAGTGCTCAGGGTGCTGGGTGCTCAGTCCTCAGGGTGCTCAGTGCTCAGGGTGCTGGGTGCTCAGTGCTCGGGGTGCTCGGTGCTCAGTACTCAGGGTGCTGAGTGCTCAGTACTCAGGGTGCTGGGTGCTCAGTACTCATGGTGCTGGGTGCTCAGTACACAGGGGGCTGGGTGCTCAGTGCTAAGGGTGCTGGGTGCTCAGTGCTCAGGGTGCTGGGTGCTCAGTGCTCGGGGTGCTGGGTGCTCAGTGCTCGGGGTGCTGGGTGGTCAGTGCTCAGTGCTCAGGGTGCTGGGTGCTCAGTGCTCAGTGCTCAGGGTGCTCGGTGCTCAGTACTCAGGGTGCTCGGTGCTCAGTACTCAGCGTGCTGGGTGCTCAGTACTCAGGGTGCTGGGTGCTCAGTACTCAGGGTGCTGGGTGCTCTTTGCTCAGGGTGCTGGGTGCTCAGTGCTCGGGGTGCTGGGTGCTCAGTACTCGGGGTGCTCAGTACTCAGGGTACTGGGTGCTGAGTACTCACTGTGCTGGGTGCTCAGAGCTCGGGGTGCTCGGTGCTCAGTACTCGAGGTGCTGTGTGCTCAGTACTCGGGGTGCTGGGTGCTCAGTGCTCAGGGTGCTGGGTGCTCAGTGCTCGGGGTGCTGGGTGCTCAGTGCTGAGGGGGCTGGCTGCTCAGTGCTCAGGGTGCTGGGTGCTCAGTACTCAGGGTGCTAGGTGCTCAGTACTCAGGGTGCTCAGTGCTCAGTACTCAGCGTGCTGGGTGCTCAGTGCTCAGGGTCCTCGGTGCTCAGTACTCAGGGTGTTCAGTGCTCAGTACTCAGCGTGCTTTGTGCTCAGTGCTCAGTGTGCTGGGTGCTCAGTTCTCAGGGTGCTGGGTGCTCAGTATTCAGGGTTCTGGGTGCTCAGTACTCAGGGTGCTGGGTGCTCAGTGCTCGGGGTGCTCAGTGATCAGTACTCAGGGTGCTGGGTGCTCAGTGCTCAGGGTGCTGAGTACTCAGTACTCAGGGTGCTGGGTGCTCATTGCTCAGGGTGCTGGGTGCTCAGTGCTCAGGGTGCTGGGTGCTCAGTGCTCGGGGTGCTGGGTGCTCAGTGCTCGGGGTGCTGGGTGCTCAGTGCTCAGGGTGCTGGGTGCTCAGTACTCAGGGTGCTGGGTGCACATTACTCAGGGTGCTGGGTGCTCAGTGCTCAGGGTGATGGGTGCTCAGTCCTCAGGGTGCTGGGTGCTCAGTACTCAGGGTGTTGGGTGCTCAGTACTCAGGGTGCTGGATGCTCAGTACTCAGGGTGCTGAGTGCTCAGTGCTCAGGGTGCTGGGTGCTCAGTACTCAGGGTGCTGGGTGCTCAGTACTCAGGGTGCTGGGTGCTCATTCTCGGGGTGCTGGTTGCTCAGTGCTCGGGGTGCTGGGTGCTCAGTACTCAGGGTGCTGGGGGCTCAGTACTCAGGGTGCTGGGTGCTCAGTACTCAGGGTGATCTGTTCTCAGTACTCAGGGTGCTGGGTGCTCAGTGCTCGGGGTGCTGGGTGCTCAGTACTCGGGGTGCTCAGTACTCAGGGTACTGGGTGCTCAGTACTCAGGGTGCTGGGTGCTCAGTGCTCGGGGTGCTCGGTGCTCAGTACTCGGGGTGCTGGGTGCTCAGTACTCGGGGTGCTGGGTGCTCAGTGCTCAGGGTGCTGGGTGCTCAGTGCTTGGGGTGCTGGGTGCTCAGTGCTGAGGGTGCTGGCTGCTCAGTGCTCAGGGTGCTGGGTGCTCAGTACTCAGGGTGCTAGGTGCTCAGTACTCAGGGTGCTCAGTGCTCAGTACTCAGCGTGCTGGGTGCTGAGTGCTCACGGTCCTCGGTGCTCAGTACTCAGGGTGCTCAGTGCTCAGTACTCAGCGTGCTTTGTGCTCAGTGCTCAGGGTGCTGGGTGCTCAGTACTCAGGGTGCTGGGTGCTCAGTACTCAGGGTGCTGGGTGCTCAGTACTCAGGGTGCTGGGTGCTCAGTGCTCGGGGTGCTCGGTGATCAGTACTCAGGGTGCTGGGTGCTCAGTGCTCAGGGTGCTGAGTACTCAGTACTCAGGGTGCTGGTTGCTCAGTGCTCAGGGTGCTGGGTGCTCAGTGCTCAGGGTGCTGGGTGCTCAGTGCTCGGGGTGCTGGGTGCTCAGTGCTCGGGGTGCTGGGTGCTCAGTGCTCGGGGTGCTGGGTGCTCAGTTCTCAGGGTGCTGGGTGCTCAGTACTCAGGGTGCTGGGTGCTCATTACTCAGGGTGCTGGGTGCTCAGTGCTCAGGGTGCTGGGTGCTCAGTACTCAGGGTGCTGGGTGCTCAGTACTCAGGGTGCTGGGTGCTCAGTGCTCAGGGTGCTGGGTGCTCAGTACTCAGGGTGCTGGGTGCTCAATACTCAGGGTGCTGGGTGCTCTGTGCTCAGGGTGCTTTGTACTCAGTACTCAGGGTTCTGGGTGCTCATAACTCAGGGTGCTGGGTGCTCAGTGCTCAGGGTGCTGGGTGCTCAGTGCTCAGGGTGCTGGGTGCTCAGTACTCAGGGTGCTGGGTGCTCAGTGCTCAGGGTGATCGTTGCTCAGTACTCAGTGTGCTCAGTACTCAGGGTGCTGGGTGCTCAGTGCTCAGGGTGCTGGGTGCTCAGTACTCAGGGTGCTGGGTGCTCAGTGCTCGGGGTGCTGGGTGCTCAGTGCTCAGGGTGCTGGGTGCTCAGTACTCAGGGTGCTGGGTGCTCAGTACTCAGGGTGCTGGGTGCTCAGTGCTCAGGGTGCTTTGTACTCAGTACTCAGGGTTCTGGGTGCTCATAACTCAGGGTGCTGGGTGCTCAGTGCTCAGGGTGCTGGGTGCTCAGTGCTCAGGGTGCTGGGTGCTCAGTACTCAGGGTGCTGGGTGCTCAGTGCTCAGGGTGATCGTTGCTCAGTCCTCAGGGTGCTCAGTATTCAGGGTGCTGGGTGCTCAGTGCTCAGGGTGCTGGGTGCTAAGTACTCAGGGTGCTGGGTGCTCAGTGCTCGGGGTGCTGGGTGCTCAGTGCTCAGGGTGATCGGTGCTCAGTACTCAGGGTGCTGGGTGCTCAGTGCTCAGGGTGCTGGGTGCTCAGTGCTCGGGGTGCTCGGTGCTCAGTACTCAGGGTGCTGAGTGCTCAGTACTCAGGGTGCTGGGTGCTCAGTACTCATGGTGCTGGGTGCTCAGTACACAGCGGGCTGGGTGCTCAGTGCTAAGGGTGCTGGGTGCTCAGTGCTCAGGGTGCTGGGTGCTCAGTGCTCGGGGTGCTGGGTGCTCAGTGCTCGGGGTGCTGGGTGGTCAGTGCTCAGTGCTCAGGGTGCTGGGTGCTCAGTGCTCAGTGCTCAGGGTGCTCGGTGCTCAGTACTCAGGGTGCTCGGTGCTCAGTACTCAGCGTGCTGGGTGCTCAGTACTCAGGGTGCTGGGTGCTCAGTACTCAGGGTGCTGGGTGCTCAGTGCTCAGGGTGCTGGGTGCTCAGTGCTCGGGGTGCTGGGTGCTCAGTACTCGGGGTGCTCAGTACTCAGGGTACTGGGTGCTCAGTACTCACTGTGCTGGGTGCTCAGAGCTCGGGGTGCTCGGTGCTCAGTACTCGAGGTGCTGTGTGCTCAGTACTCGGGGTGCTGGGTGCTCAGTGCTCAGGGTGCTGGGTGCTCAGTGCTCGGGGTGCTGGGTGCTCAGTGCTGAGGGGGCTGGCTGCTCAGTGCTCAGGGTGCTGGGTGCTCAGTACTCAGGGTGCTAGGTGCTCAGTACTCAGGGTGCTCAGTGCTCAGTACTCAGCGTGCTGGGTGCTCAGTGCTCAGGGTCCTCGGTGCTCAGTACTCAGGGTGTTCAGTGCTCAGTACTCAGCGTGCTTTGTGCTCAGTGCTCAGTGTGCTGGGTGCTCAGTACTCAGGGTGCTGGGTGCTCAGTATTCAGGGTGCTGGGTGCTCAGTACTCAGGGTGCTGGGTGCTCAGTGCTCGGGGTGCTCAGTGATCAGTACTCAGGGTGCTGGGTGCTCAGTGCTCAGGGTGCTGAGTACTCAGTACTCAGGGTGCTGGGTGCTCATTGCTCAGGGTGCTGGGTGCTCAGTGCTCAGGGTGCTGGGTGCTCAGTGCTCGGGGTGCTGGGTGCTCAGTGCTCGGGGTGCTGGGTGCTCAGTGCTCAGGGTGCTGGGTGCTCAGTACTCAGGGTGCTGGGTGCACATTACTCAGGGTGCTGGGTGCTCAGTGCTCAGGGTGATGGGTGCTCAGTCCTCAGGGTGCTGGGTGCTCAGTACTCAGGGTGTTGGGTGCTCAGTACTCAGGGTGCTGGATGCTCAGTACTCAGGGTGCTGAGTGCTCAGTGCTCAGGGTGCTGGGTGCTCAGTACTCAGGGTGCTGGGTGCTCAGTACTCAGGGTGCTGGGTGCTCATTCTCGGGGTGCTGGTTGCTCAGTGCTCGGGGTGCTGGGTGCTCAGTACTCAGGGTGCTGGGGGCTCAGTACTCAGGGTGCTGGGTGCTCAGTACTCAGGGTGATCTGTTCTCAGTACTCAGGGTGCTGGGTGCTCAGTGCTCGGGGTGCTGGGTGCTCAGTACTCGGGGTGCTCAGTACTCAGGGTACTGGGTGCTCAGTACTCAGGGTGCTGGGTGCTCAGTGCTCGGGGTGCTCGGTGCTCAGTACTCGGGGTGCTGGGTGCTCAGTACTCGGGGTGCTGGGTGCTCAGTGCTCAGGGTGCTGGGTGCTCAGTGCTTGGGGTGCTGGGTGCTCAGTGCTGAGGGTGCTGGCTGCTCAGTGCTCAGGGTGCTGGGTGCTCAGTACTCAGGGTGCTAGGTGCTCAGTACTCAGGGTGCTCAGTGCTCAGTACTCAGCGTGCTGGGTGCTGAGTGCTCACGGTCCTCGGTGCTCAGTACTCAGGGTGCTCAGTGCTCAGTACTCAGCGTGCTTTGTGCTCAGTGCTCAGGGTGCTGGGTGCTCAGTACTCAGGGTGCTGGGTGCTCAGTACTCAGGGTGCTGGGTGCTCAGTACTCAGGGTGCTGGGTGCTCAGTGCTCGGGGTGCTCGGTGATCAGTACTCAGGGTGCTGGGTGTTCAGTGCTCAGGGTGCTGAGTACTCAGTACTCAGGGTGCTGGGTGCTCAGTGCTCAGGGTGCTGGGTGCTCAGTGCTCAGGGTGCTGGGTGCTCAGTGCTCGGGGTGCTGGGTGCTCAGTGCTCGGGGTGCTGGGTGCTCAGTGCTCGGGGTGCTGGGTGCTCAGTTCTCAGGGTGCTGGGTGCTCAGTACTCAGGGTGCTGGGTGCTCATTACTCAGGGTGCTGGGTGCTCAGTGCTCAGGGTGCTGGGTGCTCAGTACTCAGGGTGCTGGGTGCTCAGTACTCAGGGTGCTGGGTGCTCAGTGCTCAGGGTGCTGGGTGCTCAGTACTCAGGGTGCTGGGTGCTCAGTACTCAGGGTGCTGGGTGCTCTGTGCTCAGGGTGCTTTGTACTCAGTACTCAGGGTTCTGGGTGCTCATAACTCAGGGTGCTGGGTGCTCAGTGCTCAGGGTGCTGGGTGCTCAGTGCTCAGGGTGCTGGGTACTCAGTACTCAGGGTGCTGGGTGCTCAGTGCTCAGGGTGATCGTTGCTCAGTACTCAGTGTGCTCAGTACTCAGGGTGCTGGGTGCTCAGTGCTCAGGGTGCTGGGTGCTCAGTACTCAGGGTGCTGGGTGCTCAGTGCTCGGGGTGCTGGGTGCTCAGTGCTCAGGGTGCTGGGTGCTCAGTACTCAGGGTGCTGGGTGCTCAGTACTCAGGGTGCTGGGTGCTCAGTGCTCAGGGTGCTTTGTACTCAGTACTCAGGGTTCTGGGTGCTCATAACTCAGGGTGCTGGGTGCTCAGTGCTCAGGGTGCTGGGTGCTCAGTGCTCAGGGTGCTGGGTGCTCAGTACTCAGGGTGCTGGGTGCTCAGTGCTCAGGGTGATCGTTGCTCAGTCCTCAGGGTGCTCAGTATTCAGGGTGCTGGGTGCTCAGTGCTCAGGGTGCTGGGTGCTAAGTACTCAGGGTGCTGGGTGCTCAGTGCTCGGGGTGCTGGGTGCTCAGTGCTCAGGGTGATCGGTGCTCAGTACTCAGGGTGCTGGGTGCTCAGTGCTCAGGGTGCTGGGTGCTCAGTGCTCGGGGTGCTCGGTGCTCAGTACTCAGGGTGCTGAGTGCTCAGTACTCAGGGTGCTGGGTGCTCAGTACTCATGGTGCTGGGTGCTCAGTACACAGCGGGCTGGGTGCTCAGTGCTAAGGGTGCTGGGTGCTCAGTGCTCAGGGTGCTGGGTGCTCAGTGCTCGGGGTGCTGGGTGCTCAGTGCTCGGGGTGCTGGGTGGTCAGTGCTCAGTGCTCAGGGTGCTGGGTGCTCAGTGCTCAGTGCTCAGGGTGCTCGGTGCTCAGTACTCAGGGTGCTCGGTGCTCAGTACTCAGCGTGCTGGGTGCTCAGTACTCAGGGTGCTGGGTGCTCAGTACTCAGGGTGCTGGGTGCTCAGTGCTCAGGGTGCTGGGTGCTCAGTGCTCGGGGTGCTGGGTGCTCAGTACTCGGGGTGCTCAGTACTCAGGGTACTGGGTGCTCAGTACTCACTGTGCTGGGTGCTCAGAGCTCGGGGTGCTCGGATCTCAGTACTCGAGGTGCTGTGTGCTCAGTACTCGGGGTGCTGGGTGCTCAGTGCTCAGGGTGCTGGGTGCTCAGTGCTCGGGGTGCTGGGTGCTCAGTGCTGAGGGGGCTGGCTGCTCAGTGCTCAGGGTGCTGGGTGCTCAGTACTCAGGGTGCTAGGTGCTCAGTACTCAGGGTGCTCAGTGCTCAGTACTCAGCGTGCTGGGTGCTCAGTGCTCAGGGTCCTCGGTGCTCAGTACTCAGGGTGTTCAGTGCTCAGTACTCAGCGTGCTTTGTGCTCAGTGCTCAGTGTGCTGGGTGCTCAGTACTCAGGGTGCTGGGTGCTCAGTATTCAGGGTGCTGGGTGCTCAGTACTCAGGGTGCTGGGTGCTCAGTGCTCGGGGTGCTCGGTGATCAGTACTCAGGGTGCTGGGTGCTCAGTGCTCAGGGTGCTGAGTACTCAGTACTCAGGGTGCTGGGTGCTCAGTGCTCAGGGTGCTGGGTGCTCAGTGCTCAGGGTGCTGGGTGCTCAGTGCTCGGGGTGCTGGGTGCTCAGTGCTCGGGGTGCTGGGTGCTCAGTGCTCAGGGTGCTGGGTGCTCAGTACTCAGGGTGCTGGGTGCACATTACTCAGGGTGCTGGGTGCTCAGTGCTCAGGGTGATGGGTGCTCAGTCCTCAGGGTGCTGGGTGCTCAGTACTCAGGGTGTTCGGTGCTTAGTACTCAGGGTGCTCAGTGCTCAGTACTCAAGGTGCTGGTTGCTCAGTGCTCGGGGTGCTCGGTGCTCAGTACTCAGGGTGCTGGGTGCTCAGTACTCAGGGTGCTGGGTGCTCCGTACTCAGGGTGCTGGGTGCTCAGTACTCAGGGTGCTGGATGCTCAGTACTCAGGGTGCTGGGTGCTCAGTGCTCAGGGTGCTGGGTGCTCAGTACTCAGGGTGCTGGGTGCTCAGTACTCAGGGTGCTCAGTGCTCAGTACTCAGGGTGCTGGGTGCTCAGTGCTCAGGGTGCTGGGTGCTCAGTGCTCAGGGTGCTGGGTGCTCAGTGTTCGGGGTGCTGGGTTCTCAGTGCTCGGGGTGCTGGGTGCTCAGTGCTCGGGGTGCTGGGTGCTCAGTGCTCAGGGTGCTGGGTGCTCAGTACTCAGGGTGCTGGGTGCTCATTACTCAGGGTGCTGGGTGCTCAGTGCTCAGGGTGCTGGGTGCTCAGTACTCAGGGTGCTGGGTGCTCAGTACTCAGGGTGCTGGGTGCTCAGTGCTCAGGGTGCTGGGTGCTCAGTACTCAGGGTGCTGGGTGCTCAGTACTCAGGGTGCTGGGTACTCTGTGCTCAGGGTGCTTTGTACTCAGTACTCAGGGTTCTGGGTGCTCATAACTCAGGGTGCTGGGTGCTCAGTGCTCAGGGTGCTGGGTGCTCAGTGCTCAGGGTGCTGGGTGCTCAGTACTCAGGGTGCTGGGTGCTCAGTGCTCAGGGTGATCGTTGCTCAGTACTCAGGGTGCTCAGTACTCAGGGTGCTGGGTGCTCAGTGCTCAGGGTGCTGGGTGCTCAGTACTCAGGGTGCTGGGTGCTCAGTGCTCGGGGTGCTGGGTGCTCAGTGCTCAGGGTGCTGGGTGCTCAGTACTCAGGGTGCTGGGTGCTCAGTACTCAGGGTGCTGGGTGTTCAGTGCTCAGGGTGCTTTGTACTCAGTACTCAGGGTTCTGGGTGCTCATAACTCAGGGTGCTGGGTGCTCAGTGCTCAGGGTGCTGGGTGCTCAGTGCTCAGGGTGCTGGGTGCTCCGTACTCAGGGTGCTGGGTGCTCAGTGCTCAGGGTGATCGTTGCTCAGTACTCAGGGTGCTCAGTACTCAGGGTGCTGGGTGCTCAGTGCTCAGGGTGCTGGGTGCTCAGTACTCAGGGTGCTGGGTGCTCAGTGCTCGGGGTGCTGGGTGCTCAGTGCTCAGGGTGATCGGTGCTCAGTACTCAGGGTGCTGGGTGCTCAGTGCTCAGGGTGCTGGGTGCTCAGTCCTCAGGGTGCTCAGTGCTCAGGGTGCTGGGTGCTCAGTGCTCGGGTGCTCGGTGCTCAGTACTCAGGGTGCTGAGTGCTCAGTACTCAGGGTGCTGGGTGCTCAGTACTCATGGTGCTGGGTGCTCAGTACTCAGGGGGCTGGGTGCTCAGTGCTAAGGGTGCTGGGTGCTCAGTGCTCAGGGTGCTGGGTGATCAATGCTCGGGGTGCTGGGTGCTCAGTGCTCGGGGTGCTGGGTGGTCAGTGCTCAGTGCTCAGGGTGCTGGGTGCTCAGTGCTCAGTGCTCAGGGTGCTCGGTGCTCAGTACTCAGCGTGCTCGGTGCTCAGTACTCAGCGTGCTGGGTGCTCAGTACTCAGGGTGCTGGGTGCTCAGTACTCAGGGTGCTGGGTGCTCAGTGCTCAGGGTGCTGGGTGCTCAGTGCTCGGGGTGCTGGGTGCTCAGTACTCGGGGTGCTCAGTACTCAGGGTACTGGGTGCTCAGTACTCACTGTGCTGGGTGCTCAGAGCTCGGGGTGCTCGGTGCTCAGTACTCAGGGTGCTGTGTGCTCAGTACTCGGGGTGCTGGGTGCTCAGTGCTCAGGGTGCTGGGTGCTCAGTGCTCGGGGTGCTGGGTGCTCAGTGCTGAGGGTGCTGGCTGCTCAGTGCTCAGGGTGCTGGGTGCTCAGTACTCAGGGTGCTAGGTGCTCAGTACTCAGGGTGCTCAGTGCTCAGTACTCAGCGTGCTGGGTGCTCAGTGCTCAGGGTCCTCGGTGCTCAGTACTCAGGGTGTTCAGTGCTCAGTACTCAGCGTGCTTTGTGCTCAGTGCTCAGGGTGCTGGGTGCTCAGTACTCAGGGTGCTGGGTGCTCAGTATTCAGGGTGCTGGGTGCTCAGTACTCAGGGTGCTGGGTGCTCAGTGCTCGGGGTGCTCGGTGATCAGTACTCAGGGTGCTGGGTGCTCAGTGCTCAGGGTGCTGAGTACTCAGTACTCAGGGTGCTGGGTGCTCAGTGCTCAGGGTGCTGGGTGCTCAGTGCTCAGGGTGCTGGGTGCTCAGTGCTCGGGGTGCTGGGTGCTCAGTGCTCGGGGTGCTGGGTGCTCAGTGCTCAGGGTGCTGGGTGCACATTACTCAGGGTGTTGGGTGCTCAGTGCTCAGGGTGATGGGTGCTCAGTCCTCAGGGTGCTGGGTGCTCAGTACTCAGGGTGTTCGGTGCTTAGTACTCAGGGTGCTCAGTGCTCAGTACTCAGGGTGCTGGTTGCTCAGTGCTCGGGGTGCTCGGTGCTCAGTACTCAGGGTGCTGGGTGCTCAGTACTCAGGGTGCTGGGTGCTCCGTACTCAGGGTGCTGGGTGCTCAGTACTCAGGGTGCTGGATGCTCAGTACTCAGCGTGCTGGGTGCTCAGTGCTCAGAGTGCTGGGTGCTCAGTACTCAGGGTGCTGGGTGCTCAGTACTCAGGGTGCTCGGTGCTCAGTACTCAGGTTGCTGGGTGCTCAGTGCTCAGGGTGCTTTGTACTCAGTACTCAGGGTTCTGGGTGCTCAGTACTCAGGGTGCTGGGTGCTCAGTGCTCAGGGTGCTGGGTGCTCAGTGCTCAGGGTGCTGTGTGCTCAGTACTCAGGGTGCTGGGTGCTCAGGGTGATCAGTGCTCAGTACTCAGGGTGCTCACAACTCAGGGTGCTGGGTGCTCAGTGCTCAGGGTGCTGGGTGCTCAGTACTCAGGGTGCTCAGTGCTCAGGGTGCTGGGTGCTCAGGGAGCTGGGTGCTCAGTGCTCGGGGTGCTGGGTGCTCAGTGCTCAGTGCTCAGGGTGCTGGGTGCTCAGTGCTCAGGGTGCTGTGTGCTCAGTGCTCAGTACTCAGCGTGCTGGGTGCTCAGTGCTCAGAGTGTTGGGTGCTCAGTACTCAGGGTGCTGGGTGCTCAGTGCTCAGTGCTCAGGGTGCTCAGTGCTCAGGGTGCTCAGTGCTCAGGGTGCTGGGTGCTCAGGGTGCTGGGTGCTCAGTGCTCGGGGTGCTGGGTGCTCATTGCTCAGTGCTCAGGGTGCTGGGTGCTCAGTGCTCAGTGCTCAGGGTGCTGGGTGTTCAGTACTCAGGTTGCTCGGTGCTCAGTGCTCAGGGTGCTAGGTGCTCAGTACTCAGGGTGCTGGGTGCTCAGTGCTCGGGGTGCTGGGTGCTCAGTGCTCAGGGTGATCAGTGCTCAGTACTCAGGGTGCTGGGTACTCAGTACTCAGGGTGCTGGGTGCTCAGTGCTCAGGGTGCTGGGTGCTCAGTACTCAGGGTGCTGGGTGCTCAGTACTCAGGGTGCTGGGTGCTCAGTGCTCGGGGTGCTGGGTGCTCAGTGCTCAGGGTGCTGGGTGATCAGTGCTCAGGGTGCTGGGTGCTCAGTAGTCAGGGTGCTGGGTGCTCAGTGCTCGGGGTGCTCGGTGCTCAGTACTCAAGGTGCTGGGTGCTCAGTTCTCAGGGTGCGGGGTGCTCAGTCCTCGGGGTGCTCCATGCTCAGTGCTCAGGGTGCGGGGTGCTCAGTCCTCGGGGTGCTCCATGCTCAGTGCTCGGGGTGCTGGGTGCTCAGTGCTCGGGGTGCTGGGTGCTCAGTGCTCAGTACTCAGGGTGCTGGGTGCTCAGTACTCAGCATGCTGGGTGCTCAGTACTCAGGGTGCTGGGGGCTCAGTACTCAGGGTGCTGGGGGCTCAGTACTCAGGGTGCTGGGTGCTCAGTACTCAGGGTGATCTGTTCTCAGTACTCAGGGTGCTGGGTGCTCAGTGCTCGGGGTGCTGGGGGCTCAGTACTCAGGGTGCTGGGGGCTCAGTACTCAGGGTGCTGGGTGCTCAGTACTCAGGGTGATCTGTTCTCAGTACTCAGGGTGCTGGGTGCTCAGTGCTCGGGGTGCTGGGTGCTCAGTCCTCGGGGTGCTCAGTACTCAGTGTACTGGGTGCTCAGTACTCAGGGTGCTGGGTGCTCAGTGCTCAGGGTGCTCGGTGCTAAGTACTCGGGGTGCTGGGTGCTCAGTACTCGGGGTGCTGGGTGCTCAGTGCTCAGGGTGCTGGGTGCTCAGTGCTCGGGGTGCTGGGTGCTCAGTGCTGAGTGTGCTGGCTGCTCAGTGCTCAGGGTGCTGGGTGCTCAGTACTCAGTGTGCTAGGTGCTCAGTACTCAGGGTGCTCAGTGCTCAGTACTCAGGGTGCTAGGTGCTTAGTCCTCAGTGTGCTCAGTGCTCAGGGTGCTGGGTGCTCAGTGCTCGGGGTGCTCGGTGCTCAGTACTCAGGGTGCTGAGTGCTCAGTACTCAGGGTGCTGGGTGCTCAGTACTCATGTTGCTGGGTGCTCAGTGCTCGGGGTGCTGGGAGCTCAGTACTCAGCGTGCTGCGTGCTCAGTACTCAGGGTGCTGGGTGCTCAATACTCAGTGCTCGGGGTCCTGGGTGCTGAGTGCTCAGGGTGCTGGGTGCTCAGTGCTCTGGGTGCTGGGTGCTCAGTACTCAGGGTGCTGGGTGCTCAGTACTCAGGGTGCTGGGTGCTCAGTACTCAGGGTGCTGGGTGCTCAGTGCTCAGGGTGCAGGATCCTCAGTACTCAGGGTGCTGGGTGCTCAGTACTCAGTGTGCTGGGTGCTCAGTGCTCAGGGTGCTGGGTGCTCAGTGCTCAGGGTGCTGGGTGCTCAGTACTCAGGGTGCTGGGTGCTCAGTGCTCAGTGTGATCGGTGCTCAGTACTCAGGGTGCTTAGTACTCAGGGTGCTGGGTGCTCAGTGCTCAGGGTGCTGGGTGCTCAGTACTCAGGGTGCTGGGTGCTCAGTGCTCGGGGTGCTGGGTGCTCAGTGCTCAGGGTGATCGGTGCTCAGTACTCAGGGTGCTGGGTGCTCAATGCTCAGGGTGCTGGGAGCTCAGTCCTCAGGGTGCTCAGTGCTCAGGGTGCTGGGTGCTCAGTGCTCGGGGTGCTCGGTGCTCAGTACTCAGGGTGCTGAGTGCTCAGTACTCAGGGTGCTGGGTTCTCAGTACTCATGGTGCTGGGTGCTCAGTACTCAGGGGACTGGGTGCTCAGTGCTCAGGGTGCTGGGTGCTCAGTGCTCAGGGCGCTGGGTGCTCAGTGCTCGAGGTGCTGTGTGCTCAGTGCTCGGGGTGCTGGGTGCTCAGTACTCAGGGTGCTCAGTGCTCAGTACTCGGGTTGCTGGGTGCTCAGTACTCAGGGTGCTCAGTGCTCAGTACTCGGGGTGATGGGTGCTCAGTGCTCAGGGTGCTCAGTGCTCAGTGCTCGGGGTGCTGTGTGCTCAGTGCTCGGGGCGCTGGGTGCTCAGTGCTCGGGTTGCTGGGTGCTCAGTACACGGGGTGCTGGGTGCTCAGTGCTCAGGGTGCTCATTGCTCAGTACTCAGTGCTCAGGGTGCTCAGTGCTCAGTGCTCAGGGTGCTGGGTGTTCAGTACTCAGGGTGCGGGGTGCTCAGTACTCAGGGTGCTGGGTGCTCAGTACTCAGGGTGCTGGGTGCTCAGTACTCTGGGTGTTGGGTGCTCAGTACTCAGGGTGCTTTGTGCTCCGTGCTCGGGGTGCTGGGTGCTCAGTGCTTAGGGTGCTGGGTGCTCAGTGCTCAGGGTGCTGGGTGCTCAGTACTCAGCGTGCAGTGTGCTCCGTGCTCAGGGTGCTCGGTGCTCAGTACTCAGGGTGCTCATTGCTCAGGGTGCTGGGTGCTCAGTACTCAGTGTGCTGGGTGCTCAGTACTCAGGGTGCTCAGTGCTCAGTACTCAGGGTGCTCAGTGCTCAGTACTCAGGGTGCTCAGTGCTCAGGGTGCTGGGTGCTCAGTGCTCGGGGTGCTGGGTGCTCAGTGCTCACGGTGCTGTGTGCTCAGTACTCAGGGTGCTCAGTACTCAGGGTGCTCAGTGCTCAGTACTCAGGGTGCTCAGTCCTCAGGGTGCTAAGTGCTCAGGGTGCTCGGTGCTCAGTGCTCAGGTTGCTGGGTGCTCAATACTCAGGGTGCTGGGTGCTCAGTACTCAGGGTGCTCAGTGCTCAGTAATCAGGGTGCTCAGTGCTCAGGGTGCTGGGTGCTCAGTTCTCGGGGTGCTGGGTGCTCATTAATCAGGGTGCTCAGTGCTCAGTACTCAGCGTGCTGGGTGCTCCGTGCTCAGGGTGCTCGGTGCTCAGTACTCAGGGTGCTCAGTGCTCAGTACTCAGTGTGCTGGGTGCTCAGTGCTCAGGGTGCTGGGTGCTCAGTACTCAGGGTGCTTTGTGCTTAGTACTCAGGGTGCTCGGTCCTCAGTGCTCAGGGTGCTGGGTGCTCAGTACTCAGGGTGCTGGGTGCTCAGTGGTCAGGGTGCTCAGTGCTCAGCACTCAGGGTGCTCGGTGCTCAGTGCTCAGGGTGCTCAGTGCTCAGTACTCAGGGTGCTCAGTGCTCTGGGTGCTGGGTGCTCAGTGCTCAGGGTGCTGGGTGCTCAGTGCTCAGGGTGCTGGGTGCTCAGTACTCAGGGTGCTCAGTGCTCAGGGTGCTGGGTGCTCAGTGCTCGGGGTGCTGGGTACTCAGTGCTCAGTACACAGGGTGCTGAGTGCTCAGTGCTCGGGGTGCTGGGTGCTCAGTGCTCATTACTCAGAGTGCTGGGTGCTCAGTGCTCAGGGTGCTGGGTGCTCAGTACTCAGGGTGCTGGGTGCTCAGTGCTCAGGATGCTGGGTGCTCAGTACTCAGGGTGCTGGGTCCTCAGTGCTCAGGGTGCTGGGTGCTCAATGCTCAGGGTGCTCAGTACTCAGGGTGCTGTGTGTTCAGTGCTCAGGGTACTGGGTGCTCAGTACTCAGGGTGCTCGGTGCTTAGTACTCAGGGTGCTTTGTGCTCAGTACTCCGGGTGCTCATTGCTCAGGGTGCTGGGTGCTCAGTACTCAGGGTGCTGGGTGCTCAGTACTCAGGGTGCTCAGTGCTCAGTACTCAGGGTGCTCATTGCTCAGTACTCAGGGTGCTCAGTGCTCCGGGTGCTGGGTGCTCAGTGCTCGGGGTGCTGGGTGCTCAGTGCTCACGGTGCTGTGTGCTCAGTACTCAGGATGCTCAGTACTCAGGGTGCTTGGTGCTCAGTGTTCAGGGTGCTCGGTGCTCAGTGCTCAGGTTGCTGGGTGCTCAATACTCAGGGTGCTGGGTGCTCAGTACTCAGGGTGCTCAGTGCTCAGTACTCAGGGTGCTCAGTGCTCAGGGTGCTGGGTGCTCAGTGCTCGGGGTGCTGGGTGCTCAGTGCTCGGGGTGCTGGTTGCTCAGTAGTCAGGGTGCTCGGTGCTCAGTACTCAGGGTGCTGGGTGCTCAGTGCTCAGGGTGCTGGGTGCTCAGTACTCAGGGTGCTGGGTGTTCGGTGCTCAGTACACTGGGTGCTCAGTACTCAGGGTGCTGGGTGCTCAGTACTCAGGGTGCTCGGTGCTCAATACTCAGGGTGCTGGGTGCTCAGTTCTCGGGGTGCTGGGTGCTCATTAATCAGGGTGCTGGGTGCTCAGTACTCAGGGTGCTCAGTGCTTGGGGTGCTGGGTGCTCAGTTCTCAGGGTGCTCAGTGCTTGGGGTGCAGGGTGCTCAGTACTCAGGGTGCTGGTTGCTCAGTGCTCAGGGTGCTGGGTGCTGAGTACTCAGGGTGCTGGGTTCTCAGGACTCAGGGTGCTGGGTGCTCAGTGCTCGGGGTGCTGGGTGCTCAGTGCTCGGGTTGCTGGGTGCTTAGTGCTCGGGGTGCTGGGTGCTCAGTGCTCAGGGTGCTGGGTGCTCAGTGCTCAGGGTGCTGGGTGCTCAGTGCTCGGGGTGCTGGGTGCTCAGTGCTCGGTGTCCTCGGTGCTCAGTTCTCGGGGTGGTGGGTGCTCAGTACTCGGGGAGCTCAGTGCTCAGTACTCAGGGTGCTGGGTGCTCAGTGCTCAGGGTGCTGGGTGCTCAGTGCTCGGGGTGCTGGGTGCTCGGTGCTCAGGTTGCTGGGTGCTCAGTACTCGGGGTGCTGGGTGCTCAGTACTCAGGGTGCTGGGTGCTCATTGCTCGGGGTGCTGGGTCCTCAGTGCTACGGGTGCTGGGTGCTCAGTGCTCGGGGTGCTGGGTGCTCAGTGCTCGGGGCGATGGGTGCTCAGTGCTCGGGGTGCTCGGTGCTCAGTACTCAGGGTGCTGGGTCCTCAGTGCTCAGGGTGCTCGGTGCTCAGTACTCAGGGTGCTGGGTGCTCAGTGCTCAGTGTGCTCGGTGCTCAGTACGTTGGGTGCTCAGTACTCAGGGTGTTGGGTGCTCAGTGCTCAGGGTGATCGGTGCTCAGTACTCAGGGTGCTCAGTACTCAGGGTGCTGGGTGCTCAGTACTCAGGGTGCTGGGTGCTCATTCTCGTGGTGCTGGGTGCTCAGTGCTCGAGGTGCTGGGTGCTCAGTACTCGGGGTGCTGGGTGCTCAGTGCTCAGCGTGCTGCGTTCTCAGTACTCAGGGTGCTCGGTTCTCAGTACTCAGGGTGCTGGGTGCTCATTCTCGGTGTGCTGGGTGCTCAGTGCTCAGGGTGCTGGGTGCTCAGTGCTCAGGGTCCTCTACGCTCAGTACTCAGGGTGCTCAGTACTCAGTGTGCTTTGTGCTCAGTGCTCAGGGTGCTGGGTGCTCAGTACTCAGGGTGTTGGGTGCTCAGTGCTCGGGGTGCTGGGTGCTCAGTACTCGGGGTGCTGGGTGCTCATTACTCAGGGTGCTGGGTGCTCAGTGCTCAGGGTGCTCGCAGCTCAGTACACTTTTTGCTGGGTGCTCAGTACTCAGGGTGCTGGGTGCTCAGTGCTCGGGGTGCTCGGTGCTCAGTGCTCAGGATGCTCGGTGCTCAGTACTTTTGGTGCTGGGTGCTCAGTACTCAGGGTGCTGCGTGCTCAGTGCTCGGGGTGCTCGGGGTGCTCGGTGCTCAGTACTCAGGGTGCTGGGTGCTCAGTGCTCAGGATGCTGGGTGCTCAGTACTCAGGGTGCTCAGTACTCAGTACTCAGGGTGCTGGGTGCTCAGTGCTCGGGGTGCTGGGTGCTCAGTGCTCAGGGTGCAGGGTGCTCAGTGCTCGGGGTGCTGGGTGCTCAGTACTCGGAGTGCTCGGTGCTCAGTACTCAGGGTGCTGGGTGCTAAGTGCTCAGGTGCTGGGTGCTAAGTACTCAGGTTGCTGGGTGCTCAGTACTCAGGTTGCACAGTACTCAGGATGCTGGGTGCTCAGTGCTCGGGGTGCTGGGTGCTCAGTACTCAGGGTGCTCAGTACTCAGGATGCTGGGTGCTCAGTACTCAGGGTGCTGGGTGCTCAGTACTCAGGGTGCTGGGTGCTCAGTCCTCAGGGTGCTAAGTGCTCAGGGTGCTGGGTGCTCAGTCCTCAGGGTGCTGGGTGCTCAGTGCTCAGGATGCTCGGTGCTCAGTGCTCAGGGTGCTGGGTGCTCAGTACTCACGGTGCTGGGTGCTCAGTGCTCGGGGTGCTGGGGGCTCAGTACTCAGGGTGCTGGGTGCTCAGTGCTCAGGGTGCTGGGTGCTCAGGGCTCAGGGTGCTCGGTGCTTAGTACTCATGGTGCTCGGTGCTCGGGGTGCTGGGTGCTCAGTGCTCGGTGTGCTGGGTGCTCAGTGCTCGGGGTGCTGGGTGCTGAGTGCTCGGTGTGCTGGGTGCTCAGTGCTCGGGGTGCTGGGTGCTCAGTGCTCGGGGTGCTGGGTGCTCAGTACTCAGGGTGCTCGGTGCTCAGTACTCAGGGTGCTGGGTGCTCAGTGCTCAGGGTGCTGGGTGCTCAGTACTCAGGGTGCTGGGTGCTCGGTGCTCAGTACACTGGGTGCTCAGTACTCAGGGTGCTGGGTGCTCAGTACTCAGGGTGCTCGGTGATCAATACTCAGGGTGCTGGGTGCTCAGTTCTCGGGGTGCTGGGTGCTCATTAATCAGGGTGCTCAGTGCTCAGTACTCAGCGTGCTGGGTGCTCAGTGCTCAGGGTGCTCGGTGCTCAGTACTCAGGGTGCTCAGTGCTCAGTACTCAGTGTGCTGCGTGCTCAGTGCTCAGGGTGCTGGGTGCTCAGTACTCAGGGTGCTTTGTGCTTAGTACTCAGGGTGCTCGGTCCTCAGTGCTCAGGGTGCTGGGTGCTCAGTACTCAGGGTGCTGGGTGCTCAGTGGTCAGGGTGCTCAGTGCTCAGCACTCAGGGTGCTCGGTGCTCAGTGCTCAGGGTGCTCAGTGCTCAGTACTCAGGGTGCTCAGTGCTCTGGGTGCTGGGTGCTCAGTGCTCAGGGTGCTGGGTGCTCAGTGCTCAGGGTGCTGGGTGCTCAGTGCTCGGGGTGCTGGGTGCTCGGTGCTCAGGTTGCTGGGTGCTCAGTACTCGGGGTGCTGGGTGCTCAGTACTCAGGGTGCTGGGTGCTCATTGCTCGGGGTGCTGGGTCCTCAGTGCTACGGGTGCTGGGTGCTCAGTGCTCGGGGTGCTGGGTGCTCAGTGCTCGGGGTGCTCGGTGCTCAGTGCTCAGGATGCTCGGTGCTCAGTACTTTTGGTGCTGGGTGCTCAGTGCTCAGGATGCTGGGTGCTCAGTACTCAGGGTGCTCAGTACTCAGTACTCAGGGTGCTGGGTGCTCAGTGCTTGGGGTGCTGGGTGCTCAGTGCTCAGGGTGCTGGGTGCTCAGTGCTCGGGGTGCTGGGTGCTCAGTACTCGGAGTGCTCGGTGCTCAGTACTCAGGGTGCTGGGTGCTAAGTGCTCAGGTGCTGGGTGCTAAGTACTCAGGTTGCTGGGTGCTCAGTACTCAGGTTGCACAGTACTCAGGATGCTGGGTGCTCAGTGCTCGGGGTGCTGGGTGCTCAGTACTCACTGTGCTCAGTACTCAGGATGCTGGGTGCTCAGTACTCAGGGTGCTGGGTGCTCAGTACTCAGGGTGCTGGGTGCTCAGTCCTCAGGGTTCTAAGTGCTCAGGGTGCTGGGTGCTCAGTGCTCAGGTTGCTGGGTGCTCAATACTCAGGGTGCTGGGTGCTCAGTACTCAGGGTGCTCAGTGCTCAGTAATCAGGGTGCTCAGTGCTCAGGGTGCTGGGTGCTCAGTTCTCGGGGTGCTGGGTGCTCATTAATCAGGGTGCTCAGTGCTCAGTACTCAGCGTGCTGGGTGTTCCGTGCTCAGGGTGCTCGGTGCTCAGTACTCAAGGTGCTCAGTGCTCAGTACTCAGTGTGCTGGGTGCTCAGTGCTCAGGGTGCTGGGTGCTCAGTACTCAGGGTGCTTTGTGCTTAGTACTCAGGGTGCTCGGTCCTCAGTGCTCAGGGTGCTGGGTGCTCAGTACTCAGGGTGCTGGGTGCTCAGTGGTCAGGGTGCTCAGTGCTCAGCACTCAGGGTGCTCGGTGCTCAGTGCTCAGGGTGCTCAGTGCTCAGTACTCAGGGTGCTCAGTGCTCTGGGTGCTGGGTGCTCAGTGCTCAGGGTGCTGGGTGCTCAGTGCTCAGGGTGCTGGGTGCTCAGTACTCAGGGTGCTCAGTGCTCAGGGTGCTGGGTGCTCAGTGCTCGGGGTGCTGGGTACTCAGTGCTCAGTACACAGGGTGCTGAGTGCTCAGTGCTCGGGGTGCTGGGTGCTCAGTGCTCATTACTCAGGGTGCTGGGTGCTCAGTGCTCAGGGTGCTGGGTGCTCAGTACTCAGGGTGCTGGGTGCTCAGTGCTCCGGGTGCTGGGTGCTCAGTACTCAGGGTGCTGGGTCCTCAGTGCTCAGGGTGCTGGGTGCTCAATGCTCGGGGTGCTCAGTACTCAGGGTGCTGTGTGTTCAGTGCTCAGGGTACTGGGTGCTCAGTACTCAGGGTGCTCGGTGCTTAGTACTCAGGGTGCTGGGTGCTCAGTACTCCGGGTGCTCATTGCTCAGGGTGCCGGGTGCTCAGTACTCAGTGTGCTGGGTGCTCAGTACTCAGGGTGCTCAGTGCTCAGTACTCAGGGTGCTCAGTGCTCAGTACTCAGGGTGCTCAGTGCTCAGGGTGCTGGGTGCTCAGTGCTCGGGGTGCTGGGTGCTCAGTGCTCACGGTGCTGTGTGCTCAGTACTCAGGGTGCTCAGTACTCAGGGTGCTCAGTGCTCAGTACTCAGGGTGCTCAGTGCTCAGTGTGCTGGGTGCTCAGTGCTCGGGGTGCTGGGTGCTGAGTGCTCGGTGTGCTGGGTGCTCAGTGCTCGGGGTGCTGGGTGCTCTGTGCTCGGGGTGCTGGGTGCTCAGTACTCAGGGTGCTCGGTGCTCAGTACTCAGGGTGCTGGGTGCTCAGTGCTCAGGGTGCTGGGTGCTCAGTACTCAGGGTGCTGGGTGCTCGGTGCTCAGTACACTGGGTGCTCAGTACTCAGGGTGCTGGGTGCTCAGTACTCAGGGTGCTCGGTGCTCAATACTCAGGGTGCTGGGTGCTCAGTTCTCGGGGTGCTGGGTGCTCATTAATCAGGGTGCTCAGTGCTCAGTACTCAGCGTGCTGGGTGCTCAGTGCTCAGGGTGCTCGGTGCTCAGTACTCAGGGTGCTCAGTGCTCAGTACTCAGTGTGCTGGGTGCTCAGTGCTCAGGGTGCTGGGTGCTCAGTACTCAGGGTGCTTTGTGCTTAGTACTCAGGGTGCTCGGTCCTCAGTGCTCAGGGTGCTGGGTGCTCAGTACTCAGGGTGCTGGGTGCTCAGTGGTCAGGGTGCTCAGTGCTCAGCACTCAGGGTGCTCGGTGCTCAGTGCTCAGGGTGCTCCGTGCTCAGTACACAGGGTGCTCAGTGCTCTGGGTGCTGGGTGCTCAGTGCTCAGGGTGCTGGGTGCTCAGTGCTCAGGGTGCTGGGTGCTCAGTGCTCGGGGTGCTGGGTGCTCGGTGCTCAGGTTGCTGGGTGCTCAGTACTCGGGGTGCTGGGTGCTCAGTACTCAGGGTGCTGGGTGCTCATTGCTCGGGGTGCTGGGTCCTCAGTGCTACGGGTGCTGGGTGCTCAGTGCTCGGGGTGCTGGGTGCTCAGTTCTCGGGGTGCTCGGTGCTCAGTGCTTAGGATGCTCGGTGCTCAGTACTTTTGGTGCTGGGTGCTCAGTACTCAGGGTGCTGCGTGCTCAGTGCTCGGGGTGCTCGGTGCTCAGTACTCAGGGTGCTGGGTGCTCAGTGCTCAGGATGCTGGGTGCTCAGTACTCAGGGTGCTCAGTACTCAGTACTCAGGGTGCTGGGTGCTCAGTGCTTGGGGTGCTGGGTGCTCAGTGCTCAGGGTGCTGGGTGCTCAGTGCTCGGGGTGCTGGGTGCTCAGTACTCGGAGTGCTCGGTGCTCAGTACTCAGGGTGCTGGGTGCTAAGTGCTCAGGTGCTGGGTGCTAAGTACTCAGGTTGCTGGGTGCTCAGTACTCAGGTTGCACAGTACTCAGGATGCTGGGTGCTCAGTGCTCGGGGTGCTGGGTGCTCAGTACTCACTGTGCTCAGTACTCAGGATGCTGGGTGCTCAGTACTCAGGGTGCTGGGTGCTCAGTACTCAGGGTGCTGGGTGCTCAGTCCTCAGGGTGCTAAGTGCTCAGGGTGCTGGGTGCTCAGTGCTCAGGGTGCTGGGTGCTCTGTGCTCAGGGTGCTCGGTGCTCAGTGCTCAGGTTGCTGGGTGCTCAATACTCAGGGTGCTGGGTGCTCAGTACTCAGGGTGCTCAGTGCTCAGTAATCAGGGTGCTCAGTGCTCAGGGTGCTGGGTGCTCAGTTCTCGGGGTGCTGGGTGCTCATTAATCAGGGTGCTCAGTGCTCAGTACTCAGCGTGCTGGGTGCTCCGTGCTCAGGGTGCTCGGTGCTCAGTACTCAGGGTGCTCAGTGCTCAGTACTCAGTGTGCTGGGTGCTCAGTGCTCAGGGTGCTGGGTGCTCAGTACTCAGGGTGCTTTGTGCTTAGTACTCAGGGTGCTCGGTCCTCAGTGCTCAGGGTGCTGGGTGCTCAGTACTCAGGGTGCTGGGTGCTCAGTGGTCAGGGTGCTCAGTGCTCAGCACTCAGGGTGCTCGGTGCTCAGTGCTCAGTACTCAGGGTGCTCAGTGCTCTGGGTGCTGGGTGCTCAGTGCTCAGGGTGCTGGGTGCTCAGTGCTCAGGGTGCTGGGTGCTCAGTACTCAGGGTGCTCAGTGCTCAGGGTGCTGGGTGCTCAGTGCTCGGGGTGCTGGGTACTCAGTGCTCAGTACACAGGGTGCTGGGTGCTCAGTGCTCATTACTCAGGGTGCTGGGTGCTCAGTGCTCAGGGTGCTGGGTGCTCAGTACTCAGGGTGCTGGGTGCTCAGTGCTCAGGGTGCTGGGTGCTCAGTACTCAGGGTGCTGGGTCCTCAGTGCTCAGGGTGCTGGGTGCTCAATGCTCGGGGTGCTCAGTACTCAGGGTGCTGTGTGTTCAGTGCTCAGGGTACTGGGTGCTCTGTACTCAGGGTGCTCGGTGCTTAGTACTCAGGGTGCTGGGTGCTCAGTACTCCGGGTGCTCATTGCTCAGGGTGCTGGGTGCTCAGTACTCAGTGTGCTGGGTGCTCAGTACTCAGGGTGCTCAGTGCTCAGTACTCAGGGTGCTCAGTGCTCAGTACTCAGGGTGCTCAGTGCTCAGGGTGCTGGGTGCTCAGTGCTCGGGGTGCTGGGTGCTCAGTTCTCACGGTGCTGTGTGCTCAGTACTCAGGGTGCTCAGTACTCAGGGTGCTTGGTGCTCAGTGCTCATGGTGCTCGGTGCTCAGTGCTCAGGTTGCTGGGTGCTCAATACTCAGGGTGCTGGGTGCTCAGTACTCAGGGTGCTCAGTGCTCAGTACTCAGGGTGCTCAGTGCTCAGGGTGCTGGGTGCTCAGTGCTCGGGGTGCTGGGTGCTCAGTGCTCGGGGTGCTGGGTGCTCAGTACTCAGGGTGCTCGGTGCTCAGTACTCAGGGTGCTGGGTGCTCAGTGCTCAGGGGGCTGGGTGCTCAGTACTCAGGGTGCTCAGTGCTCAGTACTCAGGGTGCTCAGTGCTCAGGGTGCTGGGTGCTCAGTGCTCGGGGTGCTGGGTGCTCAGTGCTCGGGGTGCTGGGTGCTCAGTTCTCGGGGTGCTGGTTGCTCAGTGCTCAGGGTGCTGGGTGCTGAGTACTCAGGGTGCTGGGTGCTCAGTACTCAGGGTGCTGGGTGCTCAGTGCTCGGGGTGCTGGGTGCTCAGTGCTCGGGTTGCTGGGTGCTTAGTGCTCGGTGTGCTGGGTGCTCAGTGCTCAGGGTGCTGGGTGCTCAGTGCTCAGGGTGCTGGGTGCTCAGTGCTCGGGGTGCTGGGTGCTCAGTGCTCGGTGTCCTCGGTGGTCAGTGCTCGGGGTGGTGGGTGCTCAGTACTCGGGGAGCTCAGTGCTCAGTACTCAGGGTGCTGGGTGCTCAGTGCTCAGGGTGCTGGGTGCTCAGTGCTCGGGGTGCTGGGTGCTCGGTGCTCAGGTTGCTGGGTGTTCAGTACTCGGGGTGCTGGGTGCTCAGTACTCAGGGTGCTGGGTGCTCATTGCTCGGGGTGCTGGGTCCTCAGTGCTACGGGTGCTGGGTGCTCAGTGCTCGGGGTGCTGGGTGCTCAGTGCTCGGGGTGCTGGGTGCTCATTGCTCGGGGTGCTCGGTGCTCAGTACTCAGGGTGCTGGGTGCTCAGTGCTCAGGGTGCTCGGTGCTCAGTACTCAGGGTGCTGGGTGCTCAGTGCTCAGTGTGCTCAGTGCTCAGTACGTTGGGTGCTCAGTACTCAGGGTGTTGGGTGCTCAGTGCTCAGGGTGATCGGTGCTCAGTACTCAGGGTGCTCAGTACTCAGGGTGCTGGGTGCTCAGGGCTCGGGGTGCTGGGAGCTCAGTACTCAGGGTGCTGGGTGCTCAGTGCTCGGTGTGCTGGGTGCTGAGTGCTCAGGGTGCTGGGTGCTCAGTACTCGGGGTGCTCGGTGCTCAGTACTCAGGGTGCTGGGTGCTCAGTACTCAGGGTGCTGGGTGCTCAGTGATCAGGGTGCTCTCTGCTCAGTACTCAGGGTGCTGGGTGCTAAGTGCTCAGGGTGCTGGGTGCTCAGTACTCAGGGTGCTGGGTGCTCAGTGCTCATGGTGATCGGTGCTCAGTCCTCAGGGTGCTCAGTACTCAGGGTGCTGTGTGCTCAGTGCTCGTGGTGCTGGGTGCTCAGTACTCAGGGTGCTGGGTGCTCAGTGCTCAGGGTGCTGGGTGCTCAGTACTCAGGGTGCTGGGTGCTCAGTACTCTGGGTGCTCAGTGCTCGGGGAGCTCGGTGCTCAGTACTCAGGGTGCTGGGTGCTCAGTACTCAGGGTGCTGGGTGCTGATTCTCGTGGTGATGGGTGCTCAGTGCTCGGGGTGCTGGGTGCTCAGTACTCGGGGTGCTGGGTGCTCAGTGCTCAGCGTGCTGGGTGCTCAGTACTCAGGGTGCTCGGTTCTCAGTACTCAGGGTGCTGGGTGCTCATTCTCGGGGTGCTGGGTGCTCAGTGCTCAGGGTGCTGGGTGCTCAGTGCTCAGGGTCCTCTATGCTCAGTACTCAAGGTGGTCAGTACTCAGCGTGCTTTGTGCTCAGTGCTCAGGGTGCTGGGTGCTCAGTACTCAGGGTGCTGGGTGCTCAGTACTCACGGTGCTGGGTGCTCAGTACTCGGGGTGCTGGGTGCTCATTACTCAGGGTGCTGGGTGCTCAGTACTCACGGTGCTGGGTGCTCAGTACTCGGGGTGCTGGGTGCTCAGTACTCAGGGTGCTGGGTGCTCAGTCCTCAGGGTGCTCAGTGCTCAGGGTGCTGGGTGCTCAGTAATCAGGGTGCTGAGTGCTCAGTACTCAGGGTGCTGGGTGCTCAGTACTCAGGGTGCTGGGTGCTCAGTGCTCGGGGTGTTGGGTGCTCAGTGTTCAGGGTGCTCAGTGCTCATTACTCAGGGTGCTTGGTGCTCAGTACTCAGTGCTCAGGATGCTGGGTGCTCAGTGCTCAGGGTGCTGGGTGCTCAGTGCTCAGGGTGCTCAGTGCTCAGTGCTCAGTACTCAGGGTGCTTGGTGCTCAGTACTCAGGGTGCTGGGTGCTCAGTGCTCGGGGTACCTGGTGCTCAGTGCTCGGGGTGCTTGGTGCTCAGTACTCAGGGTGCTGAGTGCTCAGTGCTCAGGGTGCTGGGTGCTCAGTGCTCAGGGTGCTGGGTGCTCAGTACTCAGGGTGCTGGGTGCTCAGTGCTCAGCGAGCTTGATGCTCAGTACTAAGGGTGCTGGGTGCTCAGTGCTCAGGGTGCTGGGTGCTCAGTGCTCGGGGTGCTGGGTGCTCCGTACTCAGGGTGCTGGGTGCTCAGTACTCGGGGTGCTGGGTGCTCAGTGCTCAGCGTGCTGGGTGCTCAGTACTCAGGGTGCTCGGTGCTCAGTACTCAGGGTGCTGGGTTCTCAGTACTCAGGGTGCTGGGTGCACAGTGCTAGGGGTGCTGGGTGCTCAGTGCTCGGGGTCTGGGTGCTCAGTACTCAGGGTGCTGGGTGCTCAGTACTCAGGGTGCTCTGTGCTCAGTGCTCAGGGTGCTGGGTGCTCAGTGCTCTGGGTACTGGGTGCTCCGTGCTCAGGGTGCTGGGTGCTCAGTGCTCAGGGTGCTGGGTGCTCAGTGATCGGCGTGATGGGTGCTGAGTGCTCAGGGTGCTGGGTGCTCAGTGCTCGGGGTGCTCGGTGCTCAGGGTCCTGGGTGCTCAGTACTCAGGGTGCTGGGTGCTTAGTACTCAGGGTGCTCAGTGCTCAGTACACAGGGTGCTGGGTGCTCAGTGCTCGGGGTGCTGGGTGCTCAGTGCTCAGTACTCAGGGTGCTGGGTGCTCAGTGCTCAGGGTGCTGGGTGCTCAGTACTCCGCGTGCTGGGTGCTCAGTACTCAGGGTGCTGGGTGCTCAGTGCTCAGGGTGCTGGGTGCTCAGTGCTCAGGGTGCTGGGTGCTCAGTGCTCGGGCAGCTCGGTGCTCAGAACTCAGGGTGCTGGGTGCTCAGTACTCAGGGTGCTGGGTGCTCGGTGCTCAGTACACTGGGTGCTCAGTACTCAGGGTGCTGGGTGCTCAGTACTCAGGGTGCTCGGTGCTCAATACTCAGGGTGCTGGGTGCTCAGTTCTCGGGGTGCTGGGTGCTCATTAATCAGGGTGCTGGGTGATCAGTACTCAGGGTGCTCAGTGCTTGGGGTGCTGGGTGCTCAGTTCTCAGGGTGCTCAGTGCTTGGGGTGCAGGGTGCTCAGTACTCAGGGTGCTGGTTGCTCAGTGCTCAGGGTGCTGGGTGCTGAGTACTCAGGGTGCTGGGTGCTCAGTACTCAGGGTGCTGGGTTCTCAGTACTCATGGTGCTGGGTGCTCAGTACTCAGGGGACTGGGTGCTCAGTGCTCAGGGTGCTGGGTGCTCAGTGCTCAGGGCGCTAGGTGCTCAGTGCTCGGGGTGCTGGGTGCTCAGTGCTCGGGGTGCTGGTTGCTCAGTACTCAGGGTGCTCAGTGCTCAGTACTCGGGTTGCTTGGTGCTCAGTACTCAGGGTGCTCAGTGCTCAGTACTCGGGGTGCTGGGTGCTCAGTGCTCAGGGTGCTCAGTGCTCAGTGCTCCGGGTGCTGTGTGCTCAGTGCTCGGGGCGCTGGGTGCTCAGTGCTCAGGGTGCTGGGTGCTCAGTACTCGGGGTGCTGGGTGCTCAGTGCTCAGGGTGCTCATTGCTCAGTACTCAGTGCTCAGGGTGCTCAGTGCTCAGTGCTCAGGGTGCTGGGTGTTCAGTACTCAGGGTGCTGGGTGCTCAGTACTCATGGTGCTGGGTGCTCAGTGCTCAGGGTGCTGGGTGCTCAGTACTCTGGGTGTTGGGTGTTCAGTACTCAGGGTGCTTTGTGCTCCGTGCTCGGGGTGCTGGGTGCTCAGTGCTCAGGGTGCTGGGTGCTCAGTGCTCAGGGTCCTGGGTGCTCAGTGCTCAGGGTGCTGGGTGCTCAGTGCTCGGGGTGCTGGGTGCTCAGTACTCAGCGTGCTGCGTGCTCAGTACTCAGGGTGCTGGGTGCTCAGTGCTCAGGGTGCTGGGTGCTCAGTGCTCGGGGTGCTGGGTGCTCAGTGCTCAGGGTGATCGGTGCTCAGTACTCAGGGTGCTGGGTGCTCAGTACTCAGGGAACTAGGTGCTCAGTCCTCAGGGTGCTCAGTGCTCAGGGTGCTGGGTGCTCAGTGCTCGGGTGCTTGGTGCTCAGTACTCAGGGTGCTGAGTGCTCAGTACTCAGGGTGCTGGGTGCTCAGTACTCATGGTGCTGGGTGCTCAGTGCTCGGGGTGCTGGGTGCTCAGTACTCAGCGTGCTGCATGCTCAGTACTCAGGGTGCTGGGTGCTCAATACTCAGTGCTCGGGGTCCTGGGTGCTGAGTGCTCAGGGTGCTGGGTGCTCAGTGCTCTGGGTGCTGGGTGCTGAGTACTCAGGGTGCTGGGTGCTCAGTACTCAGGGTGCTGGGTGCTCAGTACTCAGGGTGCTGGGTGCTCAGTGCTCAGGGTGCTGGATCCTCAGTACTCAGGGTGCTGGGTGCTCAGGACTCAGGTTGCTGGGTGCTCAGTGCTCAGGGTCCTGGGTGCTCAGTGCTCAGGGTGCTGGGTGCTCAGTACTCAGGGTGCTGGGTGCACAGTGCTCAGGGTGATCGGTGCTCAGTACTCAGTGTGCTCAGTACTCAGGGTGCTGGGTGCTCAGTGCTCAGGGTGCTGGGTGCTCAGTACTCAGGGTGCTGGGTGCTCAGTGCTCGGGGTGCTGGGTGCTCAGTGCTCAGGGTGATCGGTGCTCAGTACTCAGGGTGCTGGGTGCTCAGTGCTCAGGGTGCTGGGTGCTCAGTCCTTAGGGTGCTCAGTGCTCAGGGTGCTGGGTTCTCAGTGCTCGGGGTGCTCGGTGCTCAGTACACAGGGGGCTGAGTGCTCAGTACTCAGGGTGCTGGGTTCTCAGTACTCATGGTGCTGGGTGCTCAGTACTCAGGGGACTGGGTGCTCAGTGCTCAGGGTGCTCAGTGCTCAGTGCTCAGTACTCAGGGTGCTTGGTGCTCAGTACTCAGGGTGCTGGGTGCTCAGTGCTCGGGGTACCTGGTGCTCAGTGCTCGGGGTGCTTGGTGCTCAGTACTCAGGGTGCTGAGTGCTCAGTGCTCAGGGTGCTGGGTGCTCAGTGCTCAGGGTGCTGGGTGCTCAGTACTCAGGGTGCTGGGTGCTCAGTGCTCAGCGAGCTTGATGCTCAGTACTAAGGGTGCTGGGTGCTCAGTGCTCAGGGTGCTGGGTGCTCAGTGCTCGGGGTGCTGGGTGCTCCGTACTCAGGGTGCTGGGTGCTCAGTACTCGGGGTGCTGGGTGCTCAGTGCTCAGCGTGCTGGGTGCTCAGTACTCAGGGTGCTCGGTGCTCAGTACTCAGGGTGCTGGGTTCTCAGTACTCAGGGTGCTGGGTGCACAGTGCTAGGGGTGCTGGGTGCTCAGTGCTCGGGGTCTGGGTGCTCAGTACTCAGGGTGCTGGGTGCTCAGTACTCAGGGTGCTCTGTGCTCAGTGCTCAGGGTGCTGGGTGCTCAGTGCTCTGGGTGCTGGGTGCTCCGTGCTCAGGGTGCTGGGTGCTCAGTGCTCAGGGTGCTGGGTGCTCAGTGATCGGCGTGATGGGTGCTGAGTGCTCAGGGTGCTGGGTGCTCAGTGCTCGGGGTGCTCGTTGCTCAGGGTCCTGGGTGCTCAGTACTCAGGGTGCTGGGTGCTTAGTACTCAGGGTGCTCAGTGCTCAGTACACAGGGTGCTGGGTGCTCAGTGCTCGGGGTGCTGGGTGCTCAGTGCTCAGTACTCAGGGTGCTGGGTGCTCAGTGCTCAGGGTGCTGGGTGCTCAGTACTCCGCGTGCTGGGTGCTCAGTACTCAGGGTGCTGGGTGCTCAGTGCTCAGGGTGCTGGGTGCTCAGTGCTCAGGGTGCTGGGTGCTCAGTGCTCGGGCAGCTCGGTGCTCAGAACTCAGGGTGCTGGGTGCTCAGTACTCAGGGTGCTGGGTGCTCGGTGCTCAGTACACTGGGTGCTCAGTACTCAGGGTGCTGGGTGCTCAGTACTCAGGGTGCTCGGTGCTCAATACTCAGGGTGCTGGGTGCTCAGTTCTCGGGGTGCTGGGTGCTCATTAATCAGGGTGCTGGGTGATCAGTACTCAGGGTGCTCAGTGCTTGGGGTGCTGGGTGCTCAGTTCTCAGGGTGCTCAGTGCTTGGGGTGCAGGGTGCTCAGTACTCAGGGTGCTGGTTGCTCAGTGCTCAGGGTGCTGGGTGCTGAGTACTCAGGGTGCTGGGTGCTCAGTACTCAGGGTGCTGGGTTCTCAGTACTCATGGTGCTGGGTGCTCAGTACTCAGGGGACTGGGTGCTCAGTGCTCAGGGTGCTGGGTGCTCAGTGCTCAGGGCGCTAGGTGCTCAGTGCTCGGGGTGCTGGGTGCTCAGTGCTCGGGGTGCTGGTTGCTCAGTACTCAGGGTGCTCAGTGCTCAGTACTCGGGTTGCTTGGTGCTCAGTACTCAGGGTGCTCAGTGCTCAGTACTCGGGGTGCTGGGTGCTCAGTGCTCAGGGTGCTCAGTGCTCAGTGCTCCGGGTGCTGTGTGCTCAGTGCTCGGGGCGCTGGGTGCTCAGTGCTCAGGGTGCTGGGTGCTCAGTACTCGGGGTGCTGGGTGCTCAGTGCTCAGGGTGCTCATTGCTCAGTACTCAGTGCTCAGGGTGCTCAGTGCTCAGTGCTCAGGGTGCTGGGTGTTCAGTACTCAGGGTGCTGGGTGCTCAGTACTCATGGTGCTGGGTGCTCAGTGCTCAGGGTGCTGGGTGCTCAGTACTCTGGGTGTTGGGTGTTCAGTACTCAGGGTGCTTTGTGCTCCGTGCTCGGGGTGCTGGGTGCTCAGTGCTCAGGGTGCTGGGTGCTCAGTGCTCAGGGTGCTGGGTGTTCAGTACTCGGGGTGCTGGGTGCTCAGTACTCAGGGTGCTGGGTGCTCATTGCTCGGGGTGCTGGGTCCTCAGTGCTACGGGTGCTGGGTGCTCAGTGCTCAGGGTGCTGGGTGCTCAGTACTCAGGGTGCTCAGTGCTCAGGGTGCTGGGTGCTCAGTGCTCGGGGTGCTGGGTACTCAGTGCTCAGTACACAGGGTGCTGGGTGCTCAGTGCTCATTACTCAGGGTGCTGGGTGCTCAGTGCTCAGGGTGCTGGGTGCTCAGTACTCAGGGTGCTGGGTGCTCAGTGCTCAGGGTGCTGGGTGCTCAGTGCTCTGGGTGCTGGGTGCTCAGTGCTCAGGGTGCTGGGTGCTCAGTGCTCAGGGTGCTGGGTGCTCAGTACTCAGGGTGCTCAGTGCTCAGGGTGCTGGGTGCTCAGTGCTCGGGGTGCTGGGTACTCAGTGCTCAGGGTGCTGGGTGTTCAGTACTCGGGGTGCTGGGTGCTCAGTACTCAGGGTGCTGGGTGCTCAGTGCTCTGGGTGCTGGGTGCTCAGTGCTCAGGGTGCTGGGTGCTCAGTGCTCAGGGTGCTGGGTGCTCAGTACTCAGGGTGCTCAGTGCTCAGGGTGCTGGGTGCTCAGTGCTCGGGGTGCTGGGTACTCAGTGCTCAGTACACAGGGTGCTGGGTGCTCAGTGCTCATTACTCAGGGTGCTGGGTGCTCAGTGCTCAGGGTGCTGGGTGCTCAGTACTCAGGGTGCTGGGTGCTCAGTGCTCAGGGTGCTGGGTGCTCAGTACTCAGGGTGCTGGGTCCTCAGTGCTCAGGGTGCTGGGTGCTCAATGCTCGGGGTGCTCAGTACTCAGGGTGCTGTGTGTTCAGTGCTCAGGGTACTGGGTGCTCTGTACTCAGGGTGCTCGGTGCTTAGTACTCAGGGTGCTGGGTGCTCAGTACTCCGGGTGCTCATTGCTCAGGGTGCTGGGTGCTCAGTACTCAGTGTGCTGGGTGCTCAGTACTCAGGGTGCTCAGTGCTCAGTACTCAGGGTGCTCAGTGCTCAGTACTCAGGGTGCTCAGTGCTCAGGGTGCTGGGTGCTCAGTGCTCGGGGTGCTGGGTGCTCAGTGCTCACGGTGCTGTGTGCTCAGTACTCAGGGTGCTCAGTACTCAGGGTGCTTGGTGCTCAGTGCTCATGGTGCTCGGTTCTCAGTGCTCAGGTTGCTGGGTGCTCAATACTCAGGGTGCTGGGTGCTCAGTACTCAGGGTGCTCAGTGCTCAGTACTCAGGGTGCTCAGTGCTCAGGGTGCTGGGTGCTCAGTGCTCGGGGTGCTGGGTGCTCAGTGCTCGGGGTGCTGGGTGCTCAGTACTCAGGGTGCTCGGTGCTCAGTACTCAGGGTGCTGGGTGCTCAGTGCTCAGGGGGCTGGGTGCTCAGTACTCAGGGTGCTCAGTGCTCAGTACTCAGGGTGCTCAGTGCTCAGGGTGCTGGGTGCTCAGTGCTCGGGGTGCTGGGTGCTCAGTGCTCGGGGTGCTGGGTGCTCAGTTCTCGGGGTGCTGGTTGCTCAGTGCTCAGGGTGCTGGGTGCTGAGTACTCAGGGTGCTGGGTGCTCAGTACTCAGGGTGCTGGGTGCTCAGTGCTCGGGGTGCTGGGTGCTCAGTGCTCGGGTTGCTGGGTGCTTAGTGCTCGGTGTGCTGGGTGCTCAGTGCTCAGGGTGCTGGGTGCTCAGTGCTCAGGGTGCTGGGTGCTCAGTGCTCGGGGTGCTGGGTGCTCAGTGCTCGGTGTCCTCGGTGGTCAGTGCTCGGGGTGGTGGGTGCTCAGTACTCGGGGTGCTCAGTGCTCAGTACTCAGGGTGCTGGGTGCTCAGTGCTCAGGGTGCTGGGTGCTCAGTGCTCGGGGTGCTGGGTGCTCGGTGCTCAGGTTGCTGGGTGTTCAGTACTCGGGGTGCTGGGTGCTCAGTACTCAGGGTGCTGGGTGCTCATTGCTCGGGGTGCTGGGTCCTCAGTGCTACGGGTGCTGGGTGCTCAGTGCTCGGGGTGCTGGGTGCTCAGTGCTCGGGGTGCTGGGTGCTCATTGCTCGGGGTGCTCGGTGCTCAGTACTCAGGGTGCTGGGTGCTCAGTGCTCAGGGTGCTCGGTGCTCAGTACTCAGGGTGCTGGGTGCTCAGTGCTCAGTGTGCTCAGTGCTCAGTACGTTGGGTGCTCAGTACTCAGGGTGTTGGGTGCTCAGTGCTCAGGGTGATCGGTGCTCAGTACTCAGGGTGCTCAGTACTCAGGGTGCTGGGTGCTCAGGGCTCGGGGTGCTGGGAGCTCAGTACTCAGGGTGCTGGGTGCTCAGTGCTCGGTGTGCTGGGTGCTGAGTGCTCAGGGTGCTGGGTGCTCAGTACTCGGGGTGCTCGGTGCTCAGTACTCAGGGTGCTGGGTGCTCAGTACTCAGGGTGCTGGGTGCTCAGTGATCAGGGTGCTCTCTGCTCAGTACTCAGGGTGCTGGGTGCTCAGTACTCAGGGTGCTGGGTGCTCAGTACTCAGGGTGCTGGGTGCTCAGTGCTCATGGTGATCGGTGCTCAGTCCTCAGGGTGCTCAGTACTCAGGGTGCTGTGTGCTCAGTGCTCGTGGTGCTGGGTGCTCAGTACTCAGGGTGCTGGGTGCTCAGTGCTCAGGGTGCTGGGTGCTCAGTACTCAGGGTGCTGGGTGCTCAGTACTCTGGGTGCTCAGTGCTCGGGGAGCTCGGTGCTCAGTACTCAGGGTGCTGGGTGCTCAGTACTCAGGGTGCTGGGTGCTGATTCTCGTGGTGATGGGTGCTCAGTGCTCGGGGTGCTGGGTGCTCAGTACTCGGGGTGCTGGGTGCTCAGTGCTCAGCGTGCTGGGTGCTCAGTACTCAGGGTGCTCGGTTCTCAGTACTCAGGGTGCTGGGTGCTCATTCTCGGGGTGCTGGGTGCTCAGTGCTCAGGGTGCTGGGTGCTCAGTGCTCAGGGTCCTCTATGCTCAGTACTCAAGGTGCTCAGTACTCAGCGTGCTTTGTGCTCAGTGCTCAGGGTGCTTGGTGCTCAGTACTCAGGGTGCTGGGTGCTCAGTACTCACGGTGCTGGGTGCTCAGTACTCGGGGTGCTGGGTGCTCATTACTCAGGGTGCTGGGTGCTCAGTACTCACGGTGCTGGGTGCTCAGTACTCGGGGTGCTGGGTGCTCAGTACTCAGGGTGCTGGGTGCTCAGTCCTCAGGGTGCTCAGTGCTCAGGGTGCTGGGTGCTCAGTAATCAGGGTGCTGAGTGCTCAGTACTCAGGGTGCTGGGTGCTCAGTACTCAGGGTGCTGGGTGCTCAGTGCTCGGGGTGTTGGGTGCTCAGTGTTCAGGGTGCTCAGTGCTCATTACTCAGGGTGCTTGGTGCTCAGTACTCAGTGCTCAGGATGCTGGGTGCTCAGTGCTCAGGGTGCTGGGTGCTCAGTGCTCAGGGTGCTCAGTGCTCAGTGCTCAGTACTCAGGGTGCTTGGTGCTCAGTACTCAGGGTGCTGGGTGCTCAGTGCTCGGGGTACCTGGTGCTCAGTGCTCGGGGTGCTTGGTGCTCAGTACTCAGGGTGCTGAGTGCTCAGTGCTCAGGGTGCTGGGTGCTCAGTGCTCAGGGTGCTGGGTGCTCAGTACTCAGGGTGCTGGGTGCTCAGTGCTCAGCAAGCTTGATGCTCAGTACTAAGGGTGCTGGGTGCTCAGTGCTCAGGGTGCTGGGTGCTCAGTGCTCGGGGTGCTGGGTGCTCCGTACTCAGGGTGCTGGGTGCTCAGTACTCGGGGTGCTGGGTGCTCAGTGCTCAGCGTGCTGGGTGCTCAGTACTCAGGGTGCTCGGTGCTCAGTACTCAGGGTGCTGGGTTCTCAGTACTCAGGGTGCTGGGTGCACAGTGCTAGGGGTGCTGGGTGCTCAGTGCTCGGGGTCTGGGTGCTCAGTACTCAGGGTGCTGGGTGCTCAGTACTCAGGGTGCTCTGTGCTCAGTGCTCAGGGTGCTGGGTGCTCAGTGCTCTGGGTGCTGGGTGCTCCGTGCTCAGGGTGCTGGGTGCTCAGTGCTCAGGGTGCTGGGTGCTCAGTGATCGGCGTGATGGGTGCTGAGTGCTCAGGGTGCTGGGTGCTCAGTGCTCGGGGTGCTCGGTGCTCAGGGTCCTGGGTGCTCAGTACTCAGGGTGCTGGGTGCTTAGTACTCAGGGTGCTCAGTGCTCAGTACACAGGGTGCTGGGTGCTCAGTGCTCGGGGTGCTGGGTGCTCAGTGCTCAGTACTCAGGGTGCTGGGTGCTCAGTGCTCAGGGTGCTGGGTGCTCAGTACTCCGCGTGCTGGGTGCTCAGTACTCAGGGTGCTGGGTGCTCAGTGCTCAGGGTGCTGGGTGCTCAGTGCTCAGGGTGCTGGGTGCTCAGTGCTCGGGCAGCTCGGTGCTCAGAACTCAGGGTGCTGGGTGCTCAGTACTCAGGGTGCTGGGTGCTCGGTGCTCAGTACACTGGGTGCTCAGTACTCAGGGTGCTGGGTGCTCAGTACTCAGGGTGCTCGGTGCTCAATACTCAGGGTGCTGGGTGCTCAGTTCTCGGGGTGCTGGGTGCTCATTAATCAGGGTGCTGGGTGATCAGTACTCAGGGTGCTCAGTGCTTGGGGTGCTGGGTGCTCAGTTCTCAGGGTGCACAGTGCTTGGGGTGCAGGGTGCTCAGTACTCAGGGTGCTGGTTGCTCAGTGCTCAGGGTGCTGGGTGCTGAGTACTCAGGGTGCTGGGTGCTCAGTACTCAGGGTGCTGGGTTCTCAGTACTCATGGTGCTGGGTGCTCAGTACTCAGGGGACTGGGTGCTCAGTGCTCAGGGTGCTGGGTGCTCAGTGCTCAGGGCGCTAGGTGCTCAGTGCTCGGGGTGCTGGGTGCTCAGTGCTCGGGGTGCTGGTTGCTCAGTACTCAGGGTGCTCAGTGCTCAGTACTCGGGTTGCTTGGTGCTCAGTACTCAGGGTGCTCAGTGCTCAGTACTCGGGGTGCTGGGTGCTCAGTGCTCAGGGTGCTCAGTGCTCAGTGCTCCGGGTGCTGTGTGCTCAGTGCTCGGGGCGCTGGGTGCTCAGTGCTCAGGGTGCTGGGTGCTCAGTACTCGGGGTGCTGGGTGCTCAGTGCTCAGGGTGCTCATTGCTCAGTACTCAGTGCTCAGGGTGCTCAGTGCTCAGTGCTCAGGGTGCTGGGTGTTCAGTACTCAGGGTGCTGGGTGCTCAGTACTCATGGTGCTGGGTGCTCAGTGCTCAGGGTGCTGGGTGCTCAGTACTCTGGGTGTTGGGTGTTCAGTACTCAGGGTGCTTTGTGCTCCGTGCTCGGGGTGCTGGGTGCTCAGTGCTCAGGGTGCTGGGTGCTCAGTGCTCAGGGTGCTGGGTGCTCAGTGCTCAGGGTGCTGGGTGCTCAGTGCTCGGGGTGCTGGGTGCTCAGTACTCAGCGTGCTGCGTGCTCAGTACTCAGGGTGCTGGGTGCTCAGTGCTCAGGGTGCTGGGTGCTCAGTGCTCGGGGTGCTGGGTGCTCAGTGCTCAGGGTGATCGGTGCTCAGTACTCAGGGTGCTGGGTGCTCAGTACTCAGGGAACTAGGTGCTCAGTCCTCAGGGTGCTCAGTGCTCAGGGTGCTGGGTGCTCAGTGCTCGGGGTGCTGGGTGCTCAGTACTCAGCGTGCTGCGTGCTCAGTACTCAGGGTGCTGGGTGCTCAATACTCAGTGCTCGGGGTCCTGGGTGCTGAGTGCTCAGGGTGCTGGGTGCTCAGTGCTCTGGGTGCTGGGTGCTGAGTACTCAGGGTGCTGGGTGCTCAGTACTCAGGGTGCTGGGTGCTCAGTACTCAGGGTGCTGGGTGCTCAGTGCTCAGGGTGCTGGATCCTCAGTACTCAGGGTGCTGGGTGCTCAGGACTCAGGTTGCTGGGTGCTCAGTGCTCAGGGTCCTGGGTGCTCAGTGCTCAGGGTGCTGGGTGCTCAGTACTCAGGGTGCTGGGTGCACAGTGCTCAGGGTGATCGGTGCTCAGTACTCAGTGTGCTCAGTACTCAGGGTGCTGGGTGCTCAGTGCTCAGGGTGCTGGGTGCTCAGTACTCAGGGTGCTGGGTGCTCAGTGCTCGGGGTGCTGGGTGCTCAGTGCTCAGGGTGATCGGTGCTCAGTACTCAGGGTGCTGGGTGCTCAGTGCTCAGGGTGCTGGGTGCTCAGTCCTTAGGGTGCTCAGTGCTCAGGGTGCTGGGTTCTCAGTGCTCGGGGTGCTCGGTGCTCAGTACACAGGGGGCTGAGTGCTCAGTACTCAGGGTGCTGGGTTCTCAGTACTCATGGTGCTGGGTGCTCAGTACTCAGGGGACTGGGTGCTCAGTGCTCAGGGTGCTCAGTGCTCAGTGCTCAGTACTCAGGGTGCTTGGTGCTCAGTACTCAGGGTGCTGGGTGCTCAGTGCTCGGGGTACCTGGTGCTCAGTGCTCGGGGTGCTTGGTGCTCAGTACTCAGGGTGCTGAGTGCTCAGTGCTCAGGGTGCTGGGTGCTCAGTGCTCAGGGTGCTGGGTGCTCAGTACTCAGGGTGCTGGGTGCTCAGTGCTCAGCGAGCTTGATGCTCAGTACTAAGGGTGCTGGGTGCTCAGTGCTCAGGGTGCTGGGTGCTCAGTGCTCGGGGTGCTGGGTGCTCCGTACTCAGGGTGCTGGGTGCTCAGTACTCGGGGTGCTGGGTGCTCAGTGCTCAGCGTGCTGGGTGCTCAGTACTCAGGGTGCTCGGTGCTCAGTACTCAGGGTGCTGGGTTCTCAGTACTCAGGGTGCTGGGTGCACAGTGCTAGGGGTGCTGGGTGCTCAGTGCTCGGGGTCTGGGTGCTCAGTACTCAGGGTGCTGGGTGCTCAGTACTCAGGGTGCTCTGTGCTCAGTGCTCAGGGTGCTGGGTGCTCAGTGCTCTGGGTGCTGGGTGCTCCGTGCTCAGGGTGCTGGGTGCTCAGTGCTCAGGGTGCTGGGTGCTCAGTGATCGGCGTGATGGGTGCTGAGTGCTCAGGGTGCTGGGTGCTCAGTGCTCGGGGTGCTCGGTGCTCAGGGTCCTGGGTGCTCAGTACTCAGGGTGCTGGGTGCTTAGTACTCAGGGTGCTCAGTGCTCAGTACACAGGGTGCTGGGTGCTCAGTGCTCGGGGTGCTGGGTGCTCAGTGCTCAGTACTCAGGGTGCTGGGTGCTCAGTGCTCAGGGTGCTGGGTGCTCAGTACTCCGCGTGCTGGGTGCTCAGTACTCAGGGTGCTGGGTGCTCAGTGCTCAGGGTGCTGGGTGCTCAGTGCTCAGGGTGCTGGGTGCTCAGTGCTCGGGCAGCTCGGTGCTCAGAACTCAGGGTGCTGGGTGCTCAGTACTCAGGGTGCTGGGTGCTCGGTGCTCAGTACACTGGGTGCTCAGTACTCAGGGTGCTGGGTGCTCAGTACTCAGGGTGCTCGGTGCTCAATACTCAGGGTGCTGGGTGCTCAGTTCTCGGGGTGCTGGGTGCTCATTAATCAGGGTGCTGGGTGATCAGTACTCAGGGTGCTCAGTGCTTGGGGTGCTGGGTGCTCAGTTCTCAGGGTGCTCAGTGCTTGGGGTGCAGGGTGCTCAGTACTCAGGGTGCTGGTTGCTCAGTGCTCAGGGTGCTGGGTGCTGAGTACTCAGGGTGCTGGGTGCTCAGTACTCAGGGTGCTGGGTTCTCAGTACTCATGGTGCTGGGTGCTCAGTACTCAGGGGACTGGGTGCTCAGTGCTCAGGGTGCTGGGTGCTCAGTGCTCAGGGCGCTAGGTGCTCAGTGCTCGGGGTGCTGGGTGCTCAGTGCTCGGGGTGCTGGTTGCTCAGTACTCAGGGTGCTCAGTGCTCAGTACTCGGGTTGCTTGGTGCTCAGTACTCAGGGTGCTCAGTGCTCAGTACTCGGGGTGCTGGGTGCTCAGTGCTCAGGGTGCTCAGTGCTCAGTGCTCCGGGTGCTGTGTGCTCAGTGCTCGGGGCGCTGGGTGCTCAGTGCTCAGGGTGCTGGGTGCTCAGTACTCGGGGTGCTGGGTGCTCAGTGCTCAGGGTGCTCATTGCTCAGTACTCAGTGCTCAGGGTGCTCAGTGCTCAGTGCTCAGGGTGCTTTGTGTTCAGTACTCAGGGTGCTGGGTGCTCAGTACTCATGGTGCTGGGTGCTCAGTGCTCAGGGTGCTGGGTGCTCAGTACTCTGGGTGTTGGGTGTTCAGTACTCAGGGTGCTTTGTGCTCCGTGCTCGGGGTGCTGGGTGCTCAGTGCTCAGGGTGCTGGGTGCTCAGTGCTCAGGGTGCTGGGTGCTCAGTGCTCAGGGTGCTGGGTGCTCAGTGCTCGGGGTGCTGGGTGCTCAGTACTCAGCGTGCTGCGTGCTCAGTACTCAGGGTGCTGGGTGCTCAGTGCTCAGGGTGCTGGGTGCTCAGTGCTCGGGGTGCTGGGTGCTCAGTGCTCAGGGTGATCGGTGCTCAGTACTCAGGGTGCTGGGTGCTCAGTACTCAGGGAACTAGGTGCTCAGTCCTCAGGGTGCTCAGTGCTCAGGGTGCTGGGTGCTCAGTGCTCGGGTGCTTGGTGCTCAGTACTCAGGGTGCTGAGTGCTCAGTACTCAGGGTGCTGGGTGCTCAGTACTCATGGTGCTGGGTGCTCAGTGCTCGGGGTGCTGGGTGCTCAGTACTCAGCGTGCTGCGTGCTCAGTACTCAGGGTGCTGGGTGCTCAATACTCAGTGCTCGGGGTCCTGGGTGCTGAGTGCTCAGGGTGCTGGGTGCTCAGTGCTCTGGGTGCTGGGTGCTGAGTACTCAGGGTGCTGGGTGCTCAGTACTCAGGGTGCTGGGTGCTCAGTACTCAGGGTGCTGGGTGCTCAGTGCTCAGGGTGCTGGATCCTCAGTACTCAGGGTGCTGGGTGCTCAGGACTCAGGTTGCTGGGTGCTCAGTGCTCAGGGTCCTGGGTGCTCAGTGCTCAGGGTGCTGGGTGCTCAGTACTCAGGGTGCTGGGTGCACAGTGCTCAGGGTGATCGGTGCTCAGTACTCAGTGTGCTCAGTACTCAGGGTGCTGGGTGCTCAGTGCTCAGGGTGCTGGGTGCTCAGTACTCAGGGTGCTGGGTGCTCAGTGCTCGGGGTGCTGGGTGCTCAGTGCTCAGGGTGATCGGTGCTCAGTACTCAGGGTGCTGGGTGCTCAGTGCTCAGGGTGCTGGGTGCTCAGTCCTTAGGGTGCTCAGTGCTCAGGGTGCTGGGTTCTCAGTGCTCGGGGTGCTCGGTGCTCAGTACACAGGGGGCTGAGTGCTCAGTACTCAGGGTGCTGGGTTCTCAGTACTCATGGTGCTGGGTGCTCAGTACTCAGGGGACTGGGTGCTCAGTGCTCAGGGTGCTGGGTGGTCAGTGCTCAGGGCGCTAGGTGCTCAGTGCTCAGGGTGCTGGGTGCTCAGTGCTCGGGGTGCTGGGTGCTCAGTCCTCAGGGTTCTCAGTGCTCAGGGTGCTGGGTGCTCAGTACTCAGGGTGCTTTGTGCTCAGTACTCAGGGGGCTGGGTGCTCAGTGCTCAGGGTGCTGGGTGCTCAGTGCTCAGGGCGCTGGGTGCTCAGTGCTCGGGGTGCTGGGTGCTCAGTGCTCAGGGTGCTGGGTGCTCAGTGCTCAGTGCTCAGGGTGCTGGGTGCTCAGTGCTCAGTGCTCAGGGTGCTGGGTGCTCAGTACTCAGGGTGCTGGGTGCTCAGTACTCAGGGTACTGGGTGCTCAGTTCTCAGGGTGCTGGGTGCTCATTACTCTGGGTGTTGGGTGCTCAGTACTCAGGGTGCTGGGTGCTCAGTGCTCGGGGTGCTGGGTGCTCAGTGCTCAGGGTGCTGGGTGCTCAGTGCTCAGGGTGCTGGGTGCTCAGTGCTCGGGGTGCTGGGTGCTCAGTGCTCGGTGTCCTCGGTGGTCAGTGCTCGGGGTGGTGGGTGCTCAGTACTCGGGGAGCTCAGTGCTCAGTACTCAGGGTGCTGGGTGCTCAGTGCTCAGGGTGCTGGGTGCTCAGTGCTCGGGGTGCTGGGTGCTCGGTGCTCAGGTTGCTGGGTGTTCAGTACTCGGGGTGCTGGGTGCTCAGTACTCAGGGTGCTGGGTGCTCATTGCTCGGGGTGCTGGGTCCTCAGTGCTACGGGTGCTGGGTGCTCAGTGCTCGGGGTGTTGGTGCTCAGTGCTCGGGGTGCTGGGTGCTCATTGCTCGGGGTGCTCGGTGCTCAGTACTCAGGGTGCTGGGTGCTCAGTGCTCAGGGTGCTCGGTGCTCAGTACTCAGGGTGCTGGGTGCTCAGTGCTCAGTGTGCTCAGTGCTCAGTACGTTGGGTGCTCAGTACTCAGGGTGTTGGGTGCTCAGTGCTCAGGGTGATCGGTGCTCAGTACTCAGGGTGCTCAGTACTCAGGGTGCTGGGTGCTCAGGGCGCGGGGTGCTGGGAGCTCAGTACTCAGGGTGCTGGGTGCTCAGTGCTCGGTGTGCTGGGTGCTGAGTGCTCAGGGTGCTGGGTGCTCAGTACTCGGGGTGCTCGGTGCTCAGTACTCAGGGTGCTGGGTGCTCAGTACTCAGGGTGCTGGGTGCTCAGTGATCAGGGTGCTCTCTGCTCAGTACTCAGGGTGCTGGGTGCTCAGTGCTCAGGGTGCTGGGTGCTCAGTACTCAGGGTGCTGGGTGCTCAGTGCTCATGGTGATCGGTGCTCAGTCCTCAGGGTGCTCAGTACTCAGGGTGCTGTGTGCTCAGTGCTCGTGGTGCTGGGTGCTCAGTACTCAGGGTGCTGGGTGCTCAGTGCTCAGGGTGCTGGGTGCTCAGTACTCAGGGTGCTGGGTGCTCAGTACTCTGGGTGCTCAGTGCTCGGGGAGCTCGGTGCTCAGTACTCAGGGTGCTGGGTGCTCAGTACTCAGGGTGCTGGGTGCTGATTCTCGTGGTGATGGGTGCTCAGTGCTCGGGGTGCTGGGTGCTCAGTACTCGGGGTGCTGGGTGCTCAGTGCTCAGCGTGCTGGGTGCTCAGTACTCAGGGTGCTCGGTTCTCAGTACTCAGGGTGCTGGGTGCTCATTCTCGGGGTGCTGGGTGCTCAGTGCTCAGGGTGCTGGGTGCTCAGTGCTCAGGGTCCTCTATGCTCAGTACTCAAGGTGCTCAGTACTCAGCGTGCTTTGTGCTCAGTGCTCAGGGTGCTGGGTGCTCAGTACTCAGGGTGCTGGGTGCTCAGTACTCACGGTGCTGGGTGCTCAGTACTCGGGGTGCTGGGTGCTCATTACTCAGGGTGCTGGGTGCTCAGTACTCACGGTGCTGGGTGCTCAGTACTCGGGGTGCTGGGTGCTCAGTACTCAGGGTGCTGGGTGCTCAGTCCTCAGGGTGCTCAGTGCTCAGGGTGCTGGGTGCTCAGTAATCAGGGTGCTGAGTGCTCAGTACTCAGGGTGCTGGGTGCTCAGTACTCAGGGTGCTGGGTGCTCAGTGCTCGGGGTGTTGGGTGCTCAGTGTTCAGGGTGCTCAGTGCTCATTACTCAGGGTGCTTGGTGCTCAGTACTCAGTGCTCAGGATGCTGGGTGCTCAGTGCTCAGGGTGCTGGGTGCTCAGTGCTCAGGGTGCTCAGTGCTCAGTGCTCAGTACTCAGGGTGCTTGGTGCTCAGTACTCAGGGTGCTGGGTGCTCAGTGCTCGGGGTACCTGGTGCTCAGTGCTCGGGGTGCTTGGTGCTCAGTACTCAGGGTGCTGAGTGCTCAGTGCTCAGGGTGCTGGGTGCTCAGTGCTCAGGGTGCTGGGTGCTCAGTACTCAGGGTGCTGGGTGCTCAGTGCTCAGCGAGCTTGATGCTCAGTACTAAGGGTGCTGGGTGCTCAGTGCTCAGGGTGCTGGGTGCTCAGTGCTCGGGGTGCTGGGTGCTCCGTACTCAGGGTGCTGGGTGCTCAGTACTCGGGGTGCTGGGTGCTCAGTGCTCAGCGTGCTGGGTGCTCAGTACTCAGGGTGCTCGGTGCTCAGTACTCAGGGTGCTGGGTTCTCAGTACTCAGGGTGCTGGGTGCACAGTGCTGGGGTGCTGGGTGCTCAGTGCTCGGGGTCTGGGTGCTCAGTACTCAGGGTGCTGGGTGCTCAGTACTCAGGGTGCTCTGTGCTCAGTGCTCAGGGTGCTGGGTGCTCAGTGCTCTGGGTGCTGGGTGCTCCGTGCTCAGGGTGCTGGGTGCTCAGTGCTCAGGGTGCTGGGTGCTCAGTGATCGGCGTGATGGGTGCTGAGTGCTCAGGGTGCTGGGTGCTCAGTGCTCGGGGTGCTCGGTGCTCAGGGTCCTGGGTGCTCAGTACTCAGGGTGCTGGGTGCTTAGTACTCAGGGTGCTCAGTGCTCAGTACACAGGGTGCTGGGTGCTCAGTGCTCGGGGTGCTGGGTGCTCAGTGCTCAGTACTCAGGGTGCTGGGTGCTCAGTGCTCAGGGTGCTGGGTGCTCAGTACTCCGCGTGCTGGGTGCTCAGTACTCAGGGTGCTGGGTGCTCAGTGCTCAGGGTGCTGGGTGCTCAGTGCTCAGGGTGCTGGGTGCTCAGTGCTCGGGCAGCTCGGTGCTCAGAACTCAGGGTGCTGGGTGCTCAGTGCTCGGGGTGCTGGTTGCTCAGTACTCAGGGTGCTCAGTGCTCAGTACTCGGGTTGCTTGGTGCTCAGTACTCAGGGTGCTCAGTGCTCAGTACTCGGGGTGCTGGGTGCTCAGTGCTCAGGGTGCTCAGTGCTCAGTGCTCCGGGTGCTGTGTGCTCAGTGCTCGGGGCGCTGGGTGCTCAGTGCTCAGGGTGCTGGGTGCTCAGTACTCGGGGTGCTGGGTGCTCAGTGCTCAGGGTGCTCATTGCTCAGTACTCAGTGCTCAGGGTGCTCAGTGCTCAGTGCTCAGGGTGCTGGGTGTTCAGTACTCAGGGTGCTGGGTGCTCAGTACTCATGGTGCTGGGTGCTCAGTGCTCAGGGTGCTGGGTGCTCAGTACTCTGGGTGTTGGGTGTTCAGTACTCAGGGTGCTTTGTGCTCCGTGCTCGGGGTGCTGGGTGCTCAGTGCTCAGGGTGCTGGGTGCTCAGTGCTCAGGGTGCTGGGTGCTCAGTGCTCAGGGTGCTGGGTGCTCAGTGCTCGGGGTGCTGGGTGCTCAGTACTCAGCGTGCTGCGTGCTCAGTACTCAGGGTGCTGGGTGCTCAGTGCTCAGGGTGCTGGGTGCTCAGTGCTCGGGGTGCTGGGTGCTCAGTGCTCAGGGTGATCGGTGCTCAGTACTCAGGGTGCTGGGTGCTCAGTACTCAGGGAACTAGGTGCTCAGTCCTCAGGGTGCTCAGTGCTCAGGGTGCTGGGTGCTCAGTGCTCGGGTGCTTGGTGCTCAGTACTCAGGGTGCTGAGTGCTCAGTACTCAGGGTGCTGGGTGCTCAGTACTCATGGTGCTGGGTGCTCAGTGCTCGGGGTGCTGGGTGCTCAGTACTCAGCGTGCTGCGTGCTCAGTACTCAGGGTGCTGGGTGCTCAATACTCAGTGCTCGGGGTCCTGGGTGCTGAGTGCTCAGGGTGCTGGGTGCTCAGTGCTCTGGGTGCTGGGTGCTGAGTACTCAGGGTGCTGGGTGCTCAGTACTCAGGGTGCTGGGTGCTCAGTACTCAGGGTGCTGGGTGCTCAGTGCTCAGGGTGCTGGATCCTCAGTACTCAGGGTGCTGGGTGCTCAGGACTCAGGTTGCTGGGTGCTCAGTGCTCAGGGTCCTGGGTGCTCAGTGCTCAGGGTGCTGGGTGCTCAGTACTCAGTGTGCTGGGTGCACAGTGCTCAGGGTGATCGGTGCTCAGTACTCAGTGTGCTCAGTACTCAGGGTGCTGGGTGCTCAGTGCTCAGGGTGCTGGGTGCTCAGTACTCAGGGTACTGGGTGCTCAGTGCTCGGGGTGCTGGGTGCTCAGTGCTCAGGGTGATCGGTGCTCAGTACTCAGGGTGCTGGGTGCTCAGTGCTCAGGGTGCTGGGTGCTCAGTCCTTAGGGTGCTCAGTGCTCAGGGTGCTGGGTTCTCAGTGCTCGGGGTGCTCGGTGCTCAGTACACAGGGGGCTGAGTGCTCAGTACTCAGGGTGCTGGGTTCTCAGTACTCATGGTGCTGGGTGCTCAGTACTCAGGGGACTGGGTGCTCAGTGCTCAGGGTGCTCAGTGCTCAGTGCTCAGTACTCAGGGTGCTTGGTGCTCAGTACTCAGGGTGCTGGGTGCTCAGTACTCATGGTGCTGGGTGCTCAGTACTCAGGGGACTGGGTGCTCAGTGCTCAGGGTGCTGGGTGGTCAGTGCTCAGGGCGCTAGGTGCTCAGTGCTCAGGGTGCTGGGTGCTCAGTGCTCGGGGTGCTGGGTGCTCAGTCCTCAGGGTTCTCAGTGCTCAGGGTGCTGGGTGCTCAGTACTCAGGGTGCTTTGTGCTCAGTACTCAGGGGGCTGGTTGCTCAGTGCTCAGGGTGCTGGGTGCTCAGTGCTCAGGGCGCTGGGTGCTCAGTGCTCGGGGTGCTGGGTGCTCAGTGCTCAGGGTGCTGGGTGCTCAGTGCTCAGTGCTCAGGGTGCTGGGTGCTCAGTGCTCAGTGCTCAGGGTGCTGGGTGCTCAGTACTCAGGGTGCTGGGTGCTCAGTACTCAGGGTACTGGGTGCTCAGTTCTCAGGGTGCTGGGTGCTCATTACTCTGGGTGTTGGGTGCTCAGTACTCAGGGTGCTGGGTGCTCAGTGCTCGGGGTGCTGGGTGCTCAGTGCTCAGGGTGCTGGGTGCTCAGTGCTCAGGGTGCTGGGTGCTCAGTACTCTGGGTGCTCGGTGCTCAGTACTCGGGGTGCTCGGTGCTCAGTACTCAAGGTGCTGGGTTCTCAGTGCTCAGGGTGCTGTGTGCTCAGTACTCAGGGTGCTCAGTGCTCAGTCCTCGGGGTGCTGGGTGCTCAGTACTCAGGGTGGTCAGTGCTCAGTACTCGGGGTGCTGGGTGCTCAGTGCTCAGTGTGCTCAGTGCTCAGTGGTCGGGGTGCTGGGTGCTCAGTGCTCGGGGCGCTGGGTGCTCAGTGCTCGGGGTGCTGTGTGCTCAGTACTCAGGGTGCTGTGTGCTCAGTGCTCAGTACTCTGCGTGCTGGGTGCTCAGTGCTCAGAGTGTTGGGTGCTCAGTACTCAGGGTGCTGGGTGCTCAGTGCTCAGTGCTCAAGGTGCTCAGTGCTCAGGGTGCTCAGTGCTCAGGGTGCTGTGTGCTCAGTACTCGGGGTGCTGGGTGCTCAGTGCTAAGTGCTCAGGGTGCTGGGTGCTCAGTGCTCGGGGTGCTGGGTGCTCAGTACTCAGCGTGCTGCGTGCTCAGTACTCAAGGTGCTGGGTGCTCAATACTCAGTGCTCGGGGTCCTGGGTGCTGAATGCTCAGGGTGCTGGGTGCTCAGTGCTCTGGGTGCTGGGTGCTGAGTACTCAGGGTGCTGGGTGCTCAGTACTCAGGGTGCTGGGTGCTCAGTACTCAGGGTGCTGGGTGCTCAGTGCTCAGGGTGCTGGATCCTCAGTACTCAGGGTGCTGGGTGCTCAGTACTCAGGTTGCTGGGTGCTCAGTGCTCAGGGTCCTGGGTGCTCAGTGCTCAGGGTGCTGGGTGCTCAGTACTCAGGGTGCTGGGTGCACAGTGCTCAGGGTGATCGGTGCTCAGTACTCAGTGTGCTCAGTACTCAGGGTGCTGGGTGCTCAGTGCTCAGGGTGCTGGGTGCTCAGTACTCAGGGTGCTGGGTGCTCAGTGCTCGGGGTGCTGGGTGCTCAGTGCTCAGGGTGATCGGTGCTCAGTACTCAGGGTGCTGGGTGCTCAGTGCTCAGGGTGCTGGGTGCTCAGTCCTTAGGGTGCTCAGTGCTCAGGGTGCTGGGTGCTCAGTGCTCGGGGTGCTCGGTGCTCAGTACACAGGGGGCTGAGTGCTCAGTACTCAGGGTTCTGGGTTCTCAGTACTCATGGTGCTGGGTGCTCAGTACTCAGGGGACTGGGTGCTCAGTGCTCAGGGTGCTGGGTGGTCAGTGCTCAGGGCACTAGGTGCTCAGTGCTCAGGGTGCTGGGTGCTCAGTGCTCGGGGTGCTGGGTGCTCAGTCCTCAGGGTTCTCAGTGCTCAGGGTGCTGGGTGCTCAGTACTCAGGGTGCTGGGTGCTCAGTACTCAGGGGGCTGGGTGCTCAGTGCTCAGGGTGCTGGGTGCTCAGTGCTCAGGGCGCTGTGTGCTCAGTGCTCGGGGTGCTGGGTGCTCAGTGCTCAGGGTGCTGGGTGCTCAGTGCTCAGTGCTCAGGGTGCTGGGTGCTCAGTGCTCAGTGCTCAGGGTGCTGGGTGCTCAGTACTCAGGGTGCTGGGTGCTCAGTACTCAGGGTACTGGGTGCTCAGTGCTCGGGGTGCTGGGTGCTCAGTGCTCAGGGTGCTGGGTGCTCAGTGCTCAGTGCTCAGGGTGCTGGGTGCTCAGTGCTCAGTGCTCAGGGTGCTGGGTGCTCAGTACTCAGGGTGCTGGGTGCTCAGTTCTCAGGGTGCTGGGTGCTCATTACTCTGGGTGTTGGGTGCTCAGTACTCAGGGTGCTGGGTGCTCAGTGCTCGGGGTGCTGGGTGCTCAGTGCTCAGGGTGCTGGGTGCTCAGTGCTCAGGGTGCTGGGTGCTCAGTACTCTGGGTGCTCGGTGCTCAGTACTCGGGGTGCTCGGTGCTCAGTACTCAAGGTGCTGGGTTCTCAGTGCTCAGGGTGCTGGGTGCTCAGTACTCAGGGTGCTGAGTGCTCAGTGCTCAGGGTGCTGGGTGCTCAGTGCTCAGGGTGCTGGGTGCTCAGTACTCAGGGTGCTGGGTGCTCAGTGCTCAGCGAGCTTGATGCTCAGTACTAAGGGTGCTGGGTGCTCAGTGCTCAGGGTGCTGGGTGCTCAGTGCTCGGGGTGCTGGGTGCTCCGTACTCAGGGTGCTGGGTGCTCAGTACTCGGGGTGCTGGGTGCTCAGTGCTCAGCGTGCTGGGTGCTCAGTACTCAGGGTGCTCGGTGCTCAGTACTCAGGGTGCTGGGTTCTCAGTACTCAGGGTGCTGGGTGCACAGTGCTAGGGGTGCTGGGTGCTCAGTGCTCGGGGTCTGGGTGCTCAGTACTCAGGGTGCTGGGTGCTCAGTACTCAGGGTGCTCTGTGCTCAGTGCTTAGGGTGCTGGGTGCTCAGTGCTCTGGGTGCTGGGTGCTCCGTGCTCAGGGTGCTGGGTGCTCAGTGCTCAGGGTGCTGGGTGCTCAGTGATCGGCGTGATGGGTGCTGAGTGCTCAGGGTGCTGGGTGCTCAGTGCTCGGGGTGCTCGGTGCTCAGGGTCCTGGGTGCTCAGTACTCAGGGTGCTGGGTGCTTAGTACTCAGGGTGCTCAGTGCTCAGTACACAGGGTGCTGGGTGCTCAGTGCTCGGGGTGCTGGGTGCTCAGTGCTCAGTACTCAGGGTGCTGGGTGCTCAGTGCTCAGGGTGCTGGGTGCTCAGTACTCCGCGTGCTGGGTGCTCAGTACTCAGGGTGCTGGGTGCTCAGTGCTCAGGGTGCTGGGTGCTCAGTGCTCAGGGTGCTGGGTGCTCAGTGCTCGGGCAGCTCGGTGCTCAGAACTCAGGGTGCTGGGTGCTCAGTACTCAGGGTGCTGGGTGCTCGGTGCTCAGTACACTGGGTGCTCAGTACTCAGGGTGCTGGGTGCTCAGTACTCAGGGTGCTCGGTGCTCAATACTCAGGGTGCTGGGTGCTCAGTTCTCGGGGTGCTGGGTGCTCATTAATCAGGGTGCTGGGTGATCAGTACTCAGGGTGCTCAGTGCTTGGGGTGCTGGGTGCTCAGTTCTCAGGGTGCTCAGTGCTTGGGGTGCAGGGTGCTCAGTACTCAGGGTGCTGGTTGCTCAGTGCTCAGGGTGCTGGGTGCTGAGTACTCAGGGTGCTGGGTGCTCAGTACTCAGGGTGCTGGGTTCTCAGTACTCATGGTGCTGGGTGCTCAGTACTCAGGGGACTGGGTGCTCAGTGCTCAGGGTGCTGGGTGCTCAGTGCTCAGGGCGCTAGGTGCTCAGTGCTCGGGGTGCTGGGTGCTCAGTGCTCGGGGTGCTGGTTGCTCAGTACTCAGGGTGCTCAGTGCTCAGTACTCGGGTTGCTTGGTGCTCAGTACTCAGGGTGCTCAGTGCTCAGTACTCGGGGTGCTGGGTGCTCAGTGCTCAGGGTGCTCAGTTCTCAGTGCTCCGGGTGCTGTGTGCTCAGTGCTCGGGGCGCTGGGTGCTCAGTGCTCAGGGTGCTGGGTGCTCAGTACTCGGGGTGCTGGGTGCTCAGTGCTCAGGGTGCTCATTGCTCAGTACTCAGTGCTCAGGGTGCTCAGTGCTCAGTGCTCAGTGTGCTGGGTGTTCAGTACTCAGGGTGCTGGGTGCTCAGTACTCATGGTGCTGGGTGCTCAGTGCTCAGGGTGCTGGGTGCTCAGTACTCTGGGTGTTGGGTGTTCAGTACTCAGGGTGCTTTGTGCTCCGTGCTCGGGGTGCTGGGTGCTCAGTGCTCAGGGTGCTGGGTGCTCAGTGCTCAGGGTGCTGGGTGCTCAGTGCTCAGGGTGCTGGGTGCTCAGTGCTCGGGGTGCTGGGTGCTCAGTACTCAGCGTGCTGCGTGCTCAGTGCTCAGGGTGCTGGGTGCTCAGTGCTCAGGGTGCTGGGTGCTCAGTGCTCGGGGTGCTGGGTGCTCAGTGCTCAGGGTGATCGGTGCTCAGTACTCAGGGTGCTGGGTGCTCAGTACTCAGGGAACTAGGTGCTCAGTCCTCAGGGTGCTCAGTGCTCAGGGTGCTGGGTGCTCAGTGCTCGGGTGCTTGGTGCTCAGTACTCAGGGTGCTGAGTGCTCAGTACTCAGGGTGCTGGGTGCTCAGTACTCATGGTGCTGGGTGCTCAGTGCTCGGGGTGCTGGGTGCTCAGTACTCAGCGTGCTGCGTGCTCAGTACTCAGGGTGCTGGGTGCTCAATACTCAGTGCTCGGGGTCCTGGGTGCTGAGTGCTCAGGGTGCTGGGTGCTCAGTGCTCTGGGTGCTGGGTGCTGAGTACTCAGGGTGCTGGGTGCTCAGTACTCAGGGTGCTGGGTGCTCAGTACTCAGGGTGCTGGGTGCTCAGTGCTCAGGGTGCTGGATCCTCAGTACTCAGGGTGCTGGGTGCTCAGGACTCAGGTTGCTGGGTGCTCAGTTCTCAGGGTCCTGGGTGCTCAGTGCTCAGGGTGCTGGGTGCTCAGTACTCAGGGTGCTGGGTGCACAGTGCTCAGGGTGATCGGTGCTCAGTACTCAGTGTGCTCAGTACTCAGGGTGCTGGGTGCTCAGTGCTCAGGGTGCTGGGTGCTCAGTACTCAGGGTGCTGGGTGCTCAGTGCTCGGGGTGCTGGGTGCTCAGTGCTCAGGGTGATCGGTGCTCAGTACTCAGGGTGCTGGGTGCTCAGTGCTCAGGGTGCTGGGTGCTCAGTCCTTAGGGTGCTCAGTGCTCAGGGTGCTGGGTTCTCAGTGCTCGGGGTGCTCGGTGCTCAGTACACAGGGGGCTGAGTGCTCAGTACTCAGGGTGCTGGGTTCTCAGTACTCATGGTGCTGGGTGCTCAGTACTCAGGGGACTGGGTGCTCAGTGCTCAGGGTGCTGGGTGGTCAGTGCTCAGGGCGCTAGGTGCTCAGTGCTCAGGGTGCTGGGTGCTCAGTGCTCGGGGTGCTGGGTGCTCAGTCCTCAGGGTTCTCAGTGCTCAGGGTGCTGGGTGCTCAGTACTCAGGGTGCTTTGTGCTCAGTACTCAGGGGGCTGGGTGCTCAGTGCTCAGGGTGCTGGGTGCTCAGTGCTCAGGGCGCTGGGTGCTCAGTGCTCGGGGTGCTGGGTGCTCAGTGCTCAGGGTGCTGGGTGCTCAGTGCTCAGTGCTCAGGGTGCTGGGTGCTCAGTGCTCAGTGCTCAGGGTGCTGGGTGCTCAGTACTCAGGGTGCTGGGTGCTCAGTACTCAGGGTACTGGGTGCTCAGTTCTCAGGGTGCTGGGTGCTCATTACTCTGGGTGTTGGGTGCTCAGTACTCAGGGTGCTGGGTGCTCAGTGCTCGGGGTGCTGGGTGCTCAGTACTCAGGGTGCTGGGTGCTCAGTACTCGGGGTGCTGGGTGCTCAGTGCTAAGTGCTCAGGGTGCTGGGTGCTCAGTGCTCGGGGTGCTGGGTGCTCAGTACTCAGCGTGCTGCGTGCTCATTACTCAAGGTGCTGGGTGCTCAATACTCAGTGCTCGGGGTCCTGGGTGCTGAATGCTCAGGGTGCTGGGTGCTCAGTGCTCTGGGTGCTGGGTGCTGAGTACTCAGGGTGCTGGGTGCTCAGTACTCAGGGTGCTGGGTGCTCAGTACTCAGGGTGCTGGGTGCTCAGTGCTCAGGGTGCTGGATCCTCAGTACTCAGGGTGCTGGGTGCTCAGTACTCAGGTTGCTGGGTGCTCAGTGCTCAGGGTCCTGGGTGCTCAGTGCTCAGGGTGCTGGGTGCTCAGTACTCAGGGTGCTGGGTGCACAGTGCTCAGGGTGATCGGTGCTCAGTACTCAGTGTGCTCAGTACTCAGGGTGCTGGGTGCTCAGTGCTCAGGGTGCTGGGTGCTCAGTACTCAGGGTGCTGGGTGCTCAGTGCTCGGGGTGCTGGGTGCTCAGTGCTCAGGGTGATCGGTGCTCAGTACTCAGGGTGCTGGGTGCTCAGTGCTCAGGGTGCTGGGTGCTCAGTCCTTAGGGTGCTCAGTGCTCAGGGTGCTGGGTGCTCAGTGCTCGGGGTGCTCGGTGCTCAGTACACAGGGGGCTGAGTGCTCAGTACTCAGGGTGCTGGGTTCTCAGTACTCATGGTGCTGGGTGCTCAGTACTCAGGGGACTGGGTGCTCAGTGCTCAGGGTGCTGGGTGGTCAGTGCTCAGGGCACTAGGTGCTCAGTGCTCAGGGTGCTGGGTGCTCAGTGCTCGGGGTGCTGGGTGCTCAGTCCTCAGGGTTCTCAGTGCTCAGGGTGCTGGGTGCTCAGTACTCAGGGTGCTGGGTGCTCAGTACTCAGGGGGCTGGGTGCTCAGTGCTCAGGGTGCTGGGTGCTCAGTGCTCAGGGCGCTGTGTGCTCAGTGCTCGGGGTGCTGGGTGCTCAGTGCTCAGGGTGCTGGGTGCTCAGTGCTCAGTGCTCAGGGTGCTGGGTGCTCAGTGCTCAGTGCTCAGGGTGCTGGGTGCTCAGTACTCAGGGTGCTGGGTGCTCAGTACTCAGGGTACTGGGTGCTCAGTGCTCGGGGTGCTGGGTGCTCAGTGCTCAGGGTGCTGGGTGCTCAGTGCTCAGTGCTCAGGGTGCTGGGTGCTCAGTGCTCAGTGCTCAGGGTGCTGGGTGCTCAGTACTCAGGGTGCTGGGTGCTCAGTTCTCAGGGTGCTGGGTGCTCATTACTCTGGGTGTTGGGTGCTCAGTACTCAGGGTGCTGGGTGCTCAGTGCTCGGGGTGCTGGGTGCTCAGTGCTCAGGGTGCTGGGTGCTCAGTGCTCAGGGTGCTGGGTGCTCAGTACTCTGGGTGCTCGGTGCTCAGTACTCGGGGTGCTCGGTGCTCAGTACTCAAGGTGCTGGGTTCTCAGTGCTCAGGGTGCTGGGTGCTCAGTACTCAGGGTGATCGGTGCAAAGTGCTCATGGTGCTGGGTGCTCAGTCCTCCGGGTGCTCTGTGCTCAGGGTGCTGGGTGCTCAGTGCTCGGGGTGCTCGGTGCTCAGTACTCAGGGTGCTGAGTGCTCAGTACTCAGGGTGCTGGGTGCTCAGTACTCACGGTGCTGGGTCCTCAGTGCTCAGGGTGCTGGGTGCTCAGTGCTCAGGGTGCTGGGTGCTCAGTGCTCGGGGTGCTGGGTGCTCAGGGCTGTGGTGCTGGGTGCTCAGTGCTCAGTGCTCAGGGTGCTGGGTGCTCAGTGCTCAGTGCTCAGGGTGCTGGTTGCTCAGTACTCAGGGTGCTGGGTGCTCAGTACTCAGGGTGCTGGGTGCTCAGTGCTCAGGGTGCTCTGTGCTCAGTACTCAGGATGCTGGGTGCTCAGTGCTCGGGGTGCTGCGTGCTCAGTGCTCAGGGTGCTGGGTGCTCAGTGCTCAGGGTGCAGGGTGCTCAGTACTCAGGGTGCGGGGTGCTCAGTGCTCAGGGTGCTCGGTGCTCAGTACTCAAGGTGCTGGGTGCTCAGTGCTCAGGGTGCTGGGTGCTCAGTCCTCGGGGTGCTCCGTGCTCAGTGATCAGGGTGCTGGGTGCTCAGTACTCAGGGTGCTCGGTGCTCAGTACTCAGGGTTCTCAGTGCTCAGTACTCAGGGTGCTGGGTGCTCAGTGCTCAGGGTGCTGGGTGCTCAGTACTCAGAGTGCTCAGTGCTCAGTAATCGGGTTGCTTGCTGCTCAGTACTCAGGGTGCTCAGTGCTCAGTACTCGGGGTGCTTGGTGCTCAGTGCTCAGGGTGCTCAGTGCTCAGTGCTCGGGGTGCTGGGTGCTCAGTGCTCGGGGCGCTGGGTGATCAGTGCTCGGGGTGCTGGGTGCTCAGTACTCGGGGTGCTGGGTGCTCAGTGCTCAGGGTGCTCATTGCCCAGTACTCAGTGCTCAGGGTGCTCAGTGCTCAGTGCTCAGGGTGCTGGGTGTTCAGTACTCAGGGTGCTGGGTGCTCAGTACTCAGGGTGCTGGGTGCTCAGTGCTCAGGGTGCTGGGTGCTCAGTACTCTGGGTGTTGGGTGCTCAGTACTCAGGGTGCTTTGTGCTCCGTGCTCAGGGTGCTGGGTGCTCAGTGCTCAGGGTGCTGGGTGCTCAGTGCTCAGGGTGCTGGGTGCTCAGTACTCAGGGTGCTGGGTGCTTAGTGCTCGAGGTGCTCAGTGCTCAGTACTCAAGGTGCTGGGTGCTCAGTGCTCAGAGTGCTGGGTGCTCAGTCCTCGGGGTGCTCCGTGCTCAGGGTGCTGGGTGCTCAGTGCTCAGGGTGCTGGGTGCTCAGTGCTCGGGGTGCTGGGTGCTGAGTGCTCAGGGTGCTGGGTGCTCAGTGCTCGGGGTGCTCGGTGCTCAGTGCTCAGTGTCCTGGGTGCTCAGTACTCAGGGTGCTGGGTGCTCAGTACTCAGCGTGCTGCGTGCTCAGTACTCAGGGTGCTGGGTGCTCAGTGCTCAGGGTGCTGGGTGCTCAGTGCTCGGGGTGCTGGGTGCTCAGTACTCAGCGTGCTGCATGCTCAGTACTCAGGGTGCTGGGTGCTCAGTGCTCAGGGTGCTGGGTGCTCAGTGCTCGGGGTGCTGGGTCCTCAGTGCTCAGGGTGATCGGAGCTCAGTACTCAGGGTGCTGTGTGCTCAGTACTCAGGGTGCTAGGTGCTCAGTCCTCAGGGTGCTCAGTGCTCAGGGTGCTGGGTGCTCAGTGCTCGGGGTGCTCGGTGCTCAGTACTCAGGGTGCTGAGTGCTCAGTACTCAGGGTGCTGGGTGCTCAGTACTCATGGTGCTGGGTGCTCAGTGCTCGGGGTGCTGGGTGCTCAGTACTCAGCGTGCTGCGTGCTCAGTACTCAGGGTGCTGGGTGCTCAATACTCAGTGCTCGGGGTCCTGGGTGCTGAGTGCTCAGGGTGCTGGGTGCTCAGTGCTCTGTGTGCTGGGTGCTGAGTACTCAGGGTGCTGGGTGCTCAGTACTCAGGGTGCTGGGTGCTCAGTACTCAGGGTGCTGGGTGCTCAGTGCTCAGGGTGCTGGATCCTCAGTACTCAGGGTGCTGGGTGCTCAGTGCTCAGGGTGATCGGTGCTCAGTACTCAGGGTGCTCAGTACTCAGGGTGCTGGGTGCTCAGTACTCAGTGTGCTGGGTGCTCAGTGCTCAGGGTGATCGGTGCTCAGTACTCAGGGTGCTCAGTACTCAGGGTGCTGGGTGCTCAGTGCTCCGGGTGCTGGGTGCTCAGTACTCAGGGTGCTGGGTGCTCAGTGCTCGGGGTGCTGGGTGCTCAGTGCTCAGGGTGATCGGTGCTCAGGACTCAGGGTGCTGGGTGCTCAGTGCTCAGGGTGCTGTGTGCTCAGTCCTCAGGGTGCTCAGTGCTCAGGGTGCTGGGTGCTCAGTGCTCGGGGTGCTCGGTGCTCAGTACTCAGGGTGCTGAGTGCTCAGTACTCAGGGTGCTGGGTTCTCAGTACTCATGGTGCTGGGTGCTCAGTACTCAGGGGACTGGGTGCTCAGTGCTCAGGGTGCTGGGTGCTCAGTGCTCAGGGCGCTAGGTGCTCAGTGCTCGGGGTGCTGGGTGCTCAGTGCTCGGGGTGCTGGGTGCTCAGTGCTCAGGGTGCTCAGTGCTCAGTGCTCGGGGTGCTGTGTGCTCAGTGCTCGGGGCGCTGGGTGCTCAGTGCTCAGGGTGCTGGGTGCTCAGTACTCGGGGTGCTGGGTGCTCAGTGCTCAGGGTGCTCATTGCTCAGTACTCAGTGCTCAGGGTGCTCAGTGCTCAGTACTCAGGGTGCTGGGTGCTCAGTGCTCAGGGCGCTGGGCGCTCAGTACTCTGGGTGTTGGGTGTTCAGTACTCAGGGTGCTTTGTGCTCCGTGCTCGGGGTGCTAGGTGCTCAGTGCTCAGGGTGCTGGGTGCTCAGTGCTCAGGGTGCTGGGTGCTCAGTTCTCAGGGTGCTGGGTGCTCAGTGCTCGGGGTGCTGGGTGCTCAGTACTCAGCGTGCTGCGTGCTCAGTACTCAGGGTTCTGGGTGCTCAGTGCTCAGGGTGCTGGGTGCTCAGTGCTCGGGGTGCTGGGTGCTCAGTGCTCAGGGTGCTAGGTGCTCAGTCCTCAGGGTGCTCAGTGCTCAGGGTGCTGGGTGCTCAGTGCTCGGGGTGCTCGGTGCTCAGTACTCAGGGTGCTGGGTGCTCAGTACTCAGGGTGCTAGGTGCTCAGTCCTCAGGGTGCTCAGTGCTCAGGGTGCTGGGTGCTCAGTGCTCGGGGTGCTCGGTGCTCAGTACTCAGGGTGCTGAGTGCTCAGTACTCAGGGTGCTGTTTGCTCAGTGCTCGGGGTGCTTGGTGCTCAGTACTCAGGGTGCTGGGTGCTCAATACTCAGTGCTCGGGGTCCTGGGTGCTGAGTGCTCAGGGTGCTGGGTGCTCAGTGCTCTGGGTGCTGGGTGCTGAGTACTCAGGATGCTGGGTGCTCAGTACTCAGGGTGCTGGGTGCTCAGTACTCAGGGTGCTGGGTGCTCAGTGCTCAGGGTGCTGGATCCTCAGTACTCAGGGTGCTGGGTGCTCAGTACTCAGGGTGCTGGGTGCTCAGTGCTCAGGGTCCTGGGTGCTCAGTGCTCAGGATGCTGGGTGCTCAGTACTCAGGGTGCTGGGTGCTCAGTGCTCAGGGTGATCGGTGCTCAGTACTCAGGGTGCTGGGTGCTCAGTACTCAGGGTGATCGGTGCTCAGTACTCAGGGTGCTCAGTACTCAGGGTGCTGGGTGCTCAGTGCTCAGGGTGCTGGGTGCTCAGTACTCAGGGTTCTGGGTGCTCAGTGCTCAGGGTGCTGGGTGCTCAGTACTCAGGGTGCTCAGTGCTCAGGGTGCTGGGTGCTCAGTGCTCAGGGTGATCGGTGCTCAGTACTCAGGGTGCTCAGTACTCAGGGTGCTGGGTGCTCAGTGCTCAGGGTGCTGGGTGCTCAGTACTCAGGGTTCTGGGTGCTCAGTGCTCGGGGTGCTGGGTGCTCAGTGCTCAGGGTGATCGGTGCTCAGTACTCAGGGTGCTGGGTGCTCAGTGCTCAGGGTGCTGGGTGCTCAGTCCTCAGGGTGCTCAGTGCTCAGGGTGCTGGGTGCTCTGTGCTCGGGGTGCTCGGTGCTCAGTACACAGGGGGCTGAGTGCTCAGTACTCAGGGTGCTGGGTTCTCAGTACTCATGGTGCTGGGTGCTCAGTACTCAGGGGACTGGGTGCTCAGTGCTCAGGGTGCTGGGTGCTCAGTGCTCAGGGCGCTAGGTGCTCAGTGCTCGTGGTGCTGGGTGCTCAGTACTCAGGGTGCTCAGTGCTCAGTACTCGGGTTGCTCGGTGCTCAGTACTCAGGGTTCTCAGTGCTCAGGGTGCTGGGTGCTCAGTACTCAGGGTGCTCAGTGCTCAGTCCTCGGGGTGCTGGGTGCTCAGTACTCAGGGTGGTCAGTGCTCAGTACTCGGGGTGCTGGGTGCTCAGTGCTCAGTGTGCTCAGTGCTCAGTGCTCGGGGTGCTGGGTGCTCAGTGCTCGGGGCGCTGGGTGCTCAGTGCTCGGGGTGCTGTGTGCTCAGTACTCAGGGTGCTGTGTGCTCAGTGCTCAGTACTCTGCGTGCTGGGTGCTCAGTGCTCAGAGTGTTGGGTGCTCAGTACTCAGGGTGCTGGGTGCTCAGTGCTCAGTGCTCAAGGTGCTCAGTGCTCAGGGTGCTCAGTGCTCAGGGTGCTGGGTGCTCAGTACTCGGGTTGCTGGGTGCTCAGTGCTCAGTGCTCAGGGTGCTGGGTGCTCAGTGCTCGGGGTGCTGGGTGCTCAGTGCTCAGGGTGATCAGTGCTCAGTACTCAGGGTGCTGGGTGCTCAGAGCTCAGGGTGCTGGGTGCTCAGTCCTCAGGGTGCTCAGTACTCAGGATGCTCGGTGCTGAGTGCTCAGTACTCAGGGTGCTCAGTACTCAGGGTGCTGGGTGCTCAGTGCTCGGGATGCTGGGTGCTCAGTACTCAGGGTGCTGGGTGCTCAGTACTCGGGGTGCTGGGTGCTCAGTACTCAGGGTGCTGGGTGCTCAGTGCTCGGGGTGCTGGGTGCTTAGTGCTCAGGGTGATTGGTGCAAAGTGCTCATGGTGCTGGGTGCTCAGTCCTCCGGGTGCTCTGTGCTCAGGGTGCTGGGTGCTCAGTGCTCGGGGTGCTCGGTGCTCAGTACTCAGGGTGCCGAGTGCTCAGTACTCAGGGTGCTGGGTGCTCAGTACTCAGGGTGCTGGGTCCTCAGTGCTCAGGGTGCTGGGTGCTCAGTGCTCAGGGTGCTGGGTGCTCAGTGCTCGGGGTGCTGGGTGCTCAGGGCTGTGGTGCTGGGTGCTCAGTGCTCAGTGCTCAGGGTGCTGGGTGCTCAGTGCTCAGTGCTCAGGGTGCTGGTTGCTCAGTACTCAGGGTGCTGGGTGCTCAGTACTCAGGGTGCTGGGTGCTCAGTGCTCAGGGTGCTCTGTGCTCAGTACTCAGGATGCTGGGTGCTCAGTGCTCGGGGTGCTGCGTGCTCAGTGCTCAGGGTGCTGGGTGCTCAGTGCTCAGGGTGCAGGGTGCTCAGTACTCAGGGTGCTGGGTGCTCAGTGCTCGGGGTGCTCGGTGCTCAGTACTCAAGGTGCTGGGTGCTCAGTGCTCAGGGTGCTGGGTGCTCAGTCCTCGGTGTGCTCCGTGCTCAGTGATCAGGGTGCTGGGTGCTCAGTACTCAGGGTGCTCGGTTCTCAGTACTCAGGGTTCTCAGTGCTCAGTACTCAGGGTGCTGGGTGCTCAGTGCTCAGGGTGCTGGGTGCTCAGTACTCAGAGTGCTCCGTGCTCAGTAATCGGGTTGCTTGCTGCTCAGTACTCAGGGTGCTCAGTGCTCAGTACTCGGGGTGCTGGGTGCTCAATGCTCAGGGTGCTCAGTGCTCAGTGCTCGGGGTGCTGGGTGCTCAGTGCTCGGGGCGCTGGGTGATCAGTGCTCGGGGTGCTGGGTGCTCAGTACTCGGGGTGCTGGGTTCTCAGTGCTCAAGGTGCTCATTGCCCAGTACTCAGTGCTCAGGGTGCTCAGTGCTCAGTGCTCAGGGTGCTCGGTGTTCAGTACTCAGGGTGCTGGGTGCTCAGTACTCAGGGTGCTGGGTGCTCAGTGCTCAGGGTGCTGGGTGCTCAGTACTCTGGGTGTTGGGTGCTCAGTACTCAGGGTGCTTTGTGCTCCGTGCTCAGGGTGCTGGGTGCTCAGTGCTCAGGGTGCTGGGTGCTCAGTGCTCAGGGTGCTGGGTGCTCAGTACTCAGGGTGCTGGGTGCTTAGTGCTCGAGGTGCTCGGTGCTCAGTACTCAAGGTGCTGGGTGCTCAGTGCTCAGGGTGCTGGGTGCTCAGTCCTCGGGGTGCTCCGTGCTCAGGGTGCTGGGTGCTCAGTGCTCAGGATGCTGGGTGCTCAGTGCTCGGGGTGCTGGGTGCTGAGTGCTCAGGGTGCTGGGTGCTCAGTGCTCGGGGTGCTCGGTGCTCAGTGCTCAGGGTCCTGGGTGCTCAGTACTCAGGGTGCTGGGTGCTCAGTACTCAGCGTGCTGCGTGCTCAGTACTCAGGGTGCTGGGTGCTCAGTGCTCAGGGTGCTGGGTGCTCAGTGCTCGGGGTGCTGGGTGCTCAGTACTCAGCGTGCTGCGTGCTCAGTACTCAGGGTGCTGGGTGCTCAGTGCTCAGGGTGCTGGGTGCTCAGTGCTCGGGGTGCTGGGTGCTCAGTGCTCAGGGTGATCGGTGCTCAGTACTCAGGGTGCTGTGTGCTCAGTACTCAGGGTGCTAGGTGCTCAGTCCTCAGGGTGCTCAGTGCTCAGGGTGCTGGGTGCTCAGTGCTCGGGGTGCTCGGTGCTCAGTACTCAGGGTGCTGAGTGCTCAGTACTCAGGGTGCTGGGTGCTCAGTACTCATGGTGCTGGGTGCTCAGTGCTCGGGGTGCTGGGTGCTCAGTACTCAGCGTGCTGCGTGCTCAGTACTCAGGGTGCTGGGTGCTCAATACTCAGTGCTCGGGGTCCTGAGTGCTGAGTGCTCAGGGTGCTGGGTGCTCAGTGCTCTGGGTGCTGGGTGCTGAGTACTCAGGGTGCTGGGTGCTCAGTACTCAGGGTGCTGGGTGCTCAGTACTCAGGGTGCTGGGTGCTCAGTGCTCAGGGTTCTGGATCCTCAGTACTCAGGGTGCTGGGTGCTCAGTACTCAGGGTGCTGGGTGCTCAGTACTCAGGGTGCTGGGTGCTCAGTGCTCAGGGTGATCGGTGCTCAGTACTCAGGGTGCTCAGTACTCAGGGTGCTGGGTGCTCAGTACTCAGGGTGCTGGGTGCTCAGTGCTCAGGGTGATCGGTGCTCAGTACTCAGGGTGCTCAGTACTCAGGGTGCTGGGTGCTCAGTGCTCCGGGTGCTGGGTGCTCAGTACTCAGGGTGCTGGGTGCTCAGTGCTCGGGGTGCTGGGTGCTCAGTGCTCAGGGTGATCGGTGCTCAGTACTCAGGGTGCTGGGTGCTCAGTGCTCAGGGTGCTGTGTGCTCAGTCCTCAGGGTGCTCAGTGCTCAGGGTGCTGGGTGCTCAGTGCTCAGGGCGCTAGGTGCTCAGTGCTCGGGGTGCTGGGTGCTCAGTGCTCGGGGTGCTGGGTGCTCAGTGCTCAGGGTGCTCAGTGCTCAGTGCTCGGGGTGCTGTGTGCTCAGTGCTCGGGGCGCTGGGTGCTCAGTGCTCAGGGTGCTGGGTGCTCAGTACTCGGGGTGCTGGGTGCTCAGTGCTCAGGGTGCTCATTGCTCAGTACTCAGTGCTCAGGGTGCTCAGTGCTCAGTGCTCAGGGTGCTGGGTGTTCAGTACTCAGGGTGCTGGGTGCTCAGTACTCAGGGTGCTGGGTGCTCAGTGCTCAGGGTGCTGGGTGCTCAGTACTCTGGGTGTTGGGTGTTCAGTACTCAGGGTGCTTTGTGCTCCGTGCTCGGGGTGCTGGGTGCTCAGTGCTCAGGGTGCTGGGTGCTCAGTGCTCAGGGTGCTGGGTGCTCAGTGCTCAGGGTGCTGGGTGCTCAGTGCTCGGGGTGCTGGGTGCTCAGTACTCAGCGTGCTGCGTGCTCAGTACTCAGGGTGCTGGGTGCTCAGTGCTCAGGGTGCTGGGTGCTCAGTGCTCGGGGTGCTGGGTGCTCAGTGCTCAGGGTTATCGGTGCTCAGTACTCAGGGTGCTGGGTGCTCAGTACTCAGGGTGCTAGGTGCTCAGTCCTCAGGGTGCTCAGTGCTCAGGGTGCTGGGTGCTCAGTGCTCGGGGTGCTCGGTGCTCAGTACTCAGGGTGCTGAGTGCTCAGTACTCAGGGTGCTGGGTGCTCAGTACTCATGGTGCTGGGTGCTCAGTGCTCGGGGTGCTGGGTGCTCAGTACTCAGCGTGCTGCGTGCTCAGTACTCAGGGTGCTGGGTGCTCAATACTCAGTGCTCGGGGTCCTGGGTGCTGAGTGCTCAGGGTGCTGGGTGCTCAGTGCTCTGGGTGCTGGGTGCTGAGTACTCAGGATGCTCGGTGCTCAGTACTCAGGGTGCTGGGTGCTCAGTACTCAGGGTGCTGGGTGCTCAGTGCTCAGGGTGCTGGATCCTCAGTACTCAGGGTGCTGGGTGCTCAGTACTCAGGGTGCTGGGTGCTCAGTGCTCAGGGTCCTGGGTGCTCAGTGCTCAGGATGCTGGGTGCTCAGTACTCAGGGTGCTGGGTGCTCAGTGCTCAGGGTGATCGGTGCTCAGTACTCAGGGTGCTCAGTACTCAGGGTGCTGGGTGCTCAGTGCTCAGGGTGCTGGGTGCTCAGTACTCAGGGTTCTGGGTGCTCAGTGCTCGGGGTGCTGGGTGCTCAGTGCTCAGGGTGATCGGTGCTCAGTACTCAGGGTGCTGGGTGCTCAGTGCTCAGGGTGCTGGGTGCTCAGTCCTCAGGGTGCTCAGTGCTCAGGGTGCTGGGTGCTCAGTGCTCGGGGTGCTCGGTGCTCAGTACACAGGGGGCTGAGTGCTCAGTACTCAGGGTGCTGGGTTCTCAGTACTCATGGTGCTGGGTGCTCAGTACTCAGGGGACTGGGTGCTCAGTGCTCAGGGTGCTGGGTGCTCAGTGCTCAGGGCGCTAGGTGCTCAGTGCTCGTGGTGCTGGGTGCTCAGTACTCAGGGTGCTCAGTGCTCAGTACTCGGGTTGCTTGGTGCTCAGTACTCAGGGTGCTCAGTGCTCAGTACTCGGGGTGCTGGGTGCTCAGTGCTCAGGGTGCTCAGTGCTCGGGGTGCTGTGTGCTCAGTGCTCGGGGTGCTGGGTGCTCAGTGCTCGGGGTGCTGGGTGCTCTGTACTCGGGGTGCTGGGTGCTCAGTGCTCAGGGTGCTCATTGCTCAGTACTCAGTGCTCAGGGTGCTCAGTGCTCAGGGTGCTGGGTGTTCAGTACTCAGGGTGCTGGGTGCTCAGTACTCAGGGTGCTGGGTGCTCAGTGCTCAGGGTGCTGGGTGCTCAGTACTCTGGGTGTTGGGTGCTCAGTACTCAGGGTGCTTTGTGCTCCGTGCTCGGGGTGCTGGGTGCTCAGTGCTCAGGGTGCTGGGTGCTCAGTGCTCAGGGTGCTGGGTGCTTAGTACTCAGGGTGCTGGGTGCTTAGTGCTCTAGGGGCTCGGTGCTCAGTACTCAAGGTGCTGGGTGCTCAGTGCTCAGGGTGCTGGGTGCTCAGTCCTCGGGGTGCTCCGTGCTCAGGGTGCTGGGTGCTCAGTGCTCAGGGTGCTGGGTGCTCAGTGCTCGGCGTGCTGGGTGCTGAGTGCTCAGGGTGCTGGGTGCTCAGTGCTCGGGGTGCTCGGTGCTCAGTGCTCAGGGTCCTGGGTGCTCAGTACTCAGGGTGCTGGGTGCTCAGTGCTCAGGGTGCTGGGTGCTCTGTGCTCGGGGTGCTGGGTGCTCAGTGCTCAGGGTGATCGGTGCTCAGTACTCAGGGTGCTGGGTGCTCAGTGCTCAGGGTGCTGGGTGCTCAGTCCTCAGGGTGCTCAGGGCTCAGGGTGCTGGGTGCTCAGTGCTCGGGGTGCTCGGTGCTCAGTACTCAGGGTGCTGAGTGCTCAGTACTCAGGGTGCTGGGTGCTCAGTACTCATGGTGCTGGGTGCTCAGTACTCAGGGTGCTGGGTGCACAGTGCTCAGGGTGCTGGGTGCTCAGTACTCAGGGTGCTGGGTGCTCAGTACTCAGGGTGCTGGGTGCTCAGTGCTCAGGGTGATCGGTGCTCAGTACTCAGGGTGCTGGGTGCTCAGTGCTCAGGGTGCTGGGTGCTCAGGCCTCAGGGTGCTCAGTGCTCAGGGTGCTGGGTGCTCAGTGCTCGGGGTGCTCGGTGCTCAGTACTCAGGGTGCTGAGTGCTCGGTACTCAGGGTGCTGGGTGCTCAGTACTCATGGTGCTGGGTGCTCAGTACTCAGGGGACTGGGTGCTCAGTGCTCAGGGTGCTGGGTGCTCAGTGCTCAGGGCGCTGGGTGCTCAGTGCTCGGGGTGCTGGGTGCTCAGTGCTCGGGGTGCTGGGTGGTCAGTGCTCAGTGCTCAAGGTGCTGGGTGCTCAGTCCTCAGTGCTCAGGGTGCTGGGTGCTCAGTACTCAGGGTGCTGGGTGCTCAGTACTCAGGGTGCTGGGTGCTCAGTTCTCGGGGTGCTGGGTGCTTAGTGCTCAGGGTGCTGGGTGCTCAGTGCTCAGGGTGCTGGGTGCTCAGTACTCAGGGTGCTGGGTGCTCAGTGCTCGGGGTGCTCGATGCTCAGTACTCAAGGTGCTGGGTGCTCAGTGCTCAGGGTGCTGGGTGCTCAGTCCTCGGGGTGCTCCGTGCTCAGTGATCACCGTGCTGGGTGCTCAGTACTCAGGGTGCTCGGTGTTCAGTACTCAGGGTTCTCAGTGCTCAGTACTCAGTGTGCTGGGTGCTCAGTGCTCAGGGTGCTGGGTGCTCAGTACTCAGGGTGCTCAGTGCTCAGTACTCGGGGTGCTTGTTGCTCAGCACTCAGGTTGCTCAGTGCTCAGTGCTCGGGGTGCTGGGTGCTCAGTACTCAGGGTGCTCGGTGCTCAGTACTAAGGGTGCTCAGTGCTCAGTACTCAGGTTGCTCAGTGCTCAGTGCTTGGGGTGCTGGGTGCTCAGTACTCAGGGTCCTGGGTGCTCAGTACTCAGGGTGCTGGGTGCTCAGTGCTCAGTACTCAGCGTGCTGGGTGCTCAGTGCTCGGGGTGCTGGGTCCTCAGTGCTCAGGGTGCTGGGTGCTCAGTGCTCAGTGCTCAGGGTGCTGGTTGCTCAGTACTCAGGGTGCTGGGTGCTCAGTACTCAGGGTGCTGGGTGCTCAGTGCTCAGGGTGCTCTGTGCTCAGTACTCAGGATGCTGGGTGCTCAGTGCTCGGGGTGCTGCGTGCTCAGTGCTCAGGGTGCTGGGTGCTCAGTGCTCAGGGTGCAGGGTGCTCAGTACTCAGGGTGCTGGGTGCTCAGTGCTCGGGGTGCTCGGTGCTCAGTACTCAAGGTGCTGGGTGCTCAGTGCTCAGGGTGCTGGGTGCTCAGTCCTCGGGGTGCTCCGTGCTCAGTGATCAGGGTGCTGGGTGCTCAGTACTCAGGGTGCTCGGTGCTCAGTACTCAGGGTTCTCAGTGCTCAGTACTCAGGGTGCTGGGTGCTCAGTGCTCAGGGTGCTGGGTGCTCAGTATTCAGAGTGCTCAGTGCTCAGTAATCGGGTTGCTTGCTGCTCAGTACTCAGGGTGCTCAGTGCTCAGTACTCAAGGTGCTGGGTGCTCAGTGCTCAGGGTGCTGGGTGCTCAGTCCTCGGGGTGCTCCGTGCTCAGTGATCAGGGTGCTGGGTGCTCAGTACTCAGGGTGCTCGGTGCTCAGTACTCAGGGTTCTCAGTGCTCAGTACTCGGGGTGCTGGGTGCTCAGTGCTCGGGGCGCTGGGTGATCAGTGCTCGGGGTGCTGGGTGCTCAGTACTCGGGGTGCTGGGTGCTCAGTGCTCAGGGTGCTCATTGCCCAGTACTCAGTGCTCAGGGTGCTCAGTGCTCAGTGCTCAGGGTGCTGGGTGTTCAGTACTCAGGGTGCTGGGTGCTCAGTACTCAGGGTGCTGGGTGCTCAGTGCTCAGGGTGCTGGGTGCTCAGTACTCTGGGTGTTGGGTGCTCAGTACTCAGGGTGCTTTGTGCTCCGTGCTCAGGGTGCTGGGTGCTCAGTGCTCAGGGTGCTGGGTGCTCAGTTCTCAGGGTGCTGGGTGCTCAGTACTCAGGGTGCTGGGTGCTTAGTGCTCGAGGTGCTCGGTGCTCAGTACTCAAGGTGCTGGGTGCTCAGTGCTCAGGGTGCTGGGTGCTCAGTCCTCGGGGTGCTCCGTGCTCAGGGTGCTGGGTGCTCAGTGCTCAGGGTGCTGGGTGCTCAGTGCTCGGGGTGCTGGGTGCTGAGTGCTCAGGGTGCTGGGTGCTCAGTGCTCGGGGTGCTCGGTGCTCAGTGCTCAGGGTCCTGGGTGCTCAGTACTCAGGGTGCTGGGTGCTCAGTACTCAGCGTGCTGCGTGCTCAGTACTCAGGGTGCTGGGTGCTCAGTGCTCAGGGTGCTGGGTGCTCAGTGCTCGGGGTGCTGGGTGCTCAGTACTCAGCGTGCTGCGTGCTCAGTACTCAGGGTGCTGGGTGCTCAGTGCTCAGGGTGCTGGGTGCTCAGTGCTCGGGGTGCTGGGTGCTCAGTGCTCAGGGTGCTGGGTGCTCAGTGCTCGGGGTGCTCGGTGCTCAGTACTCAGGGTGCTGAGTGCTCAGTACTCAGGGTGCTGGGTGCTCAGTACTCATGGTGCTGGGTGCTCAGTGCTCTGGGTGCTGGGTGCTCAGTACTCAGCGTGCTGCGTGCTCAGTACTCAGGGTGCTGGGTGCTCAATACTCAGTGCTCGGGGTCCTGGGTGCTGAGTGCTCAGGGTGCTGGGTGCTCAGTGCTCTGGGTGCTGGGTGCTGAGTACTCAGGGTGCTGGGTGCTCAGTACTCAGGGTGCTGGGTGCTCAGTACTCAGGGTGCTGGGTGCTCAGTGCTCAGGGTGCTGGATCCTCAGTACTCAGGGTGCTGGGTGCTCAGTACTCAGGGTGCTGGGTGCTCAGTACTCAGGGTGCTGGGTGCTCAGTGCTCAGGGTGATCGGTGCTCAGTACTCAGGGTGCTCAGTACTCAGGGTGCTGGGTGCTCAGTACTCAGGGTGCTGGGTGCTCAGTGCTCAGGGTGATCGGTGCTCAGTACTCAGGGTGCTCAGTACTCAGGGTGCTGGGTGCTCAGTGCTCCGGGTGCTGTGTGCTCAGTACTCAGGGTGCTGGGTGCTCAGTGCTCGGGGTGCTGGGTGCTCAGTGCTCAGGGTGATCGGTGCTCAGTACTCAGGGTGCTGGGTGCTCAGTGCTCAGGGTGCTGTGTGCTCAGTCCTCAGGGTGCTCAGTGCTCAGGGTGCTGGGTGCTCAGTGCTCGGGGTGCTCGGTGCTCAGTACTCAGGGTGCTGAGTGCTCAGTACTCAGGGTGCTGGGTTCTCAGTACTCATGGTGCTGGGTGCTCAGTACTCAGGGGACTGGGTGCTCAGTGCTCAGGGTGCTGGGTGCTCAGTGCTCAGGGCGCTAGGTGCTCAGTGCTCGGGGTGCTGGGTGCTCAGTGCTCGTGGTGCTGGGTGCTCAGTGCTCAGGGTGCTCAGTGCTCAGTGCTCGGGGTGCTGTGTGCTCAGTGCTCGGGGCGCTGGGTGCTCAGTGCTCAGGGTGCTGGGTGCTCAGTACTCGGGGTGCTGGGTGCTCAGTGCTCAGGGTGCTCATTGCTCAGTACTCAGTGCTCAGGGTGCTCAGTGCTCAGTGCTCAGGGTGCTGGGTGTTCAGTACTCAGGGTGCTGGGTGCTCAGTATTCAGGGTGCTGGGTGCTCAGTGCTCAGGGTGCTGGGTGCTCAGTACTCTGGGTGTTGGGTGTTCAGTACTCACGGTGCTTTGTGCTCCGTGCTCGGGGTGCTGGGTGCTCAGTGCTCAGGGTGCTGGGTGCTCAGTGCTCAGGGTGCTGGGTGCTCAGTGCTCAGGGTGCTGGGTGCTCAGTGCTCGGGGTGCTGGGTGCTCAGTACTCAGCGTGCTGCGTGCTCAGTACTCAGGGTGCTGGGTGCTCAGTGCTCAGGGTGCTGGGTGCTCAGTGCTCGGGGTGCTGGGTGCTCAGTGCTCAGGGTGATCGGTGCTCAGTACTCAGGGTGCTGGGTGCTCAGTACTCAGGGTGCTAGGTGCTCAGTCCTCAGGGTGCTCAGTGCTCAGGGTGCTGGGTGCTCAGTGCTCGGGGTGCTCGGTGCTCAGTACTCAGGGTGCTGAGTGCTCAGTACTCAGGGTGCTGGGTGCTCAGTACTCATGGTGCTGGGTGCTCAGTGCTCGGGGTGCTGGGTGCTCAGTACTCAGCGTGCTGCGTGCTCAGTACTCAGGGTGCTGGGTGCTCAATACTCAGTGCTCGGGGTCCTGGGTGCTGAGTGCTCAGGGTGCTGGGTGCTCAGTGCTCTGGGTGCTGGGTGCTGAGTACTCAGGATGCTGGGTGCTCAGTACTCAGGGTGCTGGGTGCTCAGTACTCAGGGTGCTGGGTGCTCAGTGCTCAGGGTGCTGGATCCTCAGTACTCAGGGTGCTGGGTGCTCAGTACTCAGGGTGCTGGGTGCTCAGTGCTCAGGGTCCTGGGTGCTCAGTGCTCAGGATGCTGGGTGCTCAGTACTCAGGGTGCTGGGTGCTCAGTGCTCAGGGTGATCGGTGCTCAGTACTCAGGGTGCTCAGTACTCAGGGTGCTGGGTGCTCAGTGCTCAGGGTGCTGGGTGCTCAGTACTCAGGGTTCTGGGTGCTCAGTGCTCGGGGTGCTGGGTGCTCAGTGCTCAGGGTGATCGGTGCTCAGTACTCAGGGTGCTGGGTGCTCAGTGCTCAGGGTGCTGGGTGCTCAGTCCTCAGGGTGCTCAGTGCTCAGGGTGCTGGGTGCTCAGTGCTCGGGGTGCTCGGTGCTCTGTACACAGGGGGCTGAGTGCTCAGTACTCAGGGTGCTGGGTTCTCAGTACTCATGGTGCTGGGTGCTCAGTACTCAGGGGACTGGGTGCTCAGTGCTCAGGGTGCTGGGTGCTCAGTGCTCAGGGCGCTAGGTGCTCAGTGCTCGTGGTGCTGGGTGCTCAGTACTCAGGGTGCTCAGTGCTCAGTACTCGGGTTGCTTGGTGCTCAGTACTCAGGGTGCTCAGTGCTCAGTACTCGGGGTGCTGGGTGCTCAGTGCTCAGGGTGCTCAGTGCTCAGTGCTCGGGGTGCTGTGTGCTCAGTGCTCGGGGCGCTGGGTGCTCAGTGCTCGGGGTGCTGGGTGCTCTGTACTCGGGGTGCTGGGTGCTCAGTGCTCAGGGTGCTCATTGCTCAGTACTCAGTGCTCAGGGTGCTCAGTGCTCAGTGCTCAGGGTGCTGGGTGTTCAGTACTCAGGGTGCTGGGTGCTCAGTACTCAGGGTGCTGGGTGCTCAGTGCTCAGGGTGCTGGGTGCTCAGTACTCTGGGTGTTGGGTGCTCAGTACTCAGGGTGCTTTGTGCTCCGTGCTCGGGGTGCTGGGTGCTCAGTGCTCAGGGTGCTGGGTGCTCAGTGCTCAGGGTGCTGGGTGCTTAGTACTCAGGGTGCTGGGTGCTTAGTGCTCGAGGGGCTCGGTGCTCAGTACTCAAGGTGCTGGGTGCTCAGTGCTCAGGGTGCTGGGTGCTCAGTCCTCGGGGTGCTCCGTGCTCAGGGTGCTGGGTGCTCAGTGCTCAGGGTGCTGGGTGCTCAGTGCTCGGGGTGCTGGGTGCTGAGTGCTCATGGTGCTGGGTGCTCAGTGCTCGGGGTGCTCGGTGCTCAGTGCTCGGGGTCCTGGGTGCTCAGTACTCAGGGTGCTGGGTGCTCAGTGCTCAGGGTGCTGGGTGCTCTGTGCTCGGGGTGCTGGGTGCTCAGTGCTCAGGGTGATCGGTGCTCAGTACTCAGGGTGCTGGGTGCTCAGCCCTCAGGGTGCTGGGTGCTCAGTCCTCAGGGTGCTCAGGGCTCAGGGTGCTGGGTGCTCAGTGCTCGGGGTGCTCGGTGCTCAGTACTCAGGGTGCTGAGTGCTCAGTACTCAGGGTGCTGGGTGCTCAGTACTCATGGTGCTGGGTGCTCAGTACTCAGGGTGCTCGGTGCTCAGTACTCAGGGTGCTGGGTGCTCAGTGCTCAGGGTGCTGGGTACTCAGTACTCAGGGTGCTGGGTGCTCAGTACTCAGGGTGCTGGGTGCTCAGTGCTCAGGGTGCTGGGTGCTCAGTGCTCAGGGTGCTGGGTGCTCAGTACTCAGGGTGCTGGATGCTCAGTGCTCAGGGTGATCGGTGCTCAGTACTCAGGGTGCTCAGTACTCAGGATGCTGGGTGCTCAGTGCTCAGGGTGCTGGGTGCTCAGTACTCAGGGTGCTGGGTGCTCAGTGCTCGGGGTGCTGGGTGCTCAGTGCTCAGGGTGATCGGTGCTCAGTACTCAGGGTGCTGGGTGCTCAGTGCTCAGGGTGCTGGGTGCTCAGGCCTCAGGGTGCTCAGTGCTCAGGGTGCTGGGTGCTCAGTGCACGGGGTGCTCGGTGCTCAGTACTCAGGGTGCTGGGTGCTCAGTACTCATGGTGCTGGGTGCTCAGTACTCAGGGGACTGGGTGCTCAGTGCTCAGGGTGCTGGGTGCTCAGTGCTCAGGGCGCTGGGTGCTCAGTGCTCGGGGTGCTGGGTGCTCAGTGCTCGGGGTGCTGGGTGGTCAGTGCTCAGTGCTCAAGGTGCTGGGTGCTCAGTCCTCAGTGCTCAGGGTGCTGGGTGCTCAGTACTCAGGGTGCTGGGTGTTCAGTACTCAGGGTGCTGGGTGCTCAGTTCTCGGGGTGCTCGGTGCTTAGTGCTCAGGGTGCTGGGTGCTCAGTGCTCAGGGTGCTGGGTGCTCAGTACTCAGGGTGCTGGGTGCTCAGTGCTCGGGGTGCTCGGTGCTCAGTACTCAAGGTGCTGGGTGCTCAGTGCTCAGGGTGCTGGGTGCTCAGTCCTCGGGGTGCTCCGTGCTCAGTGATCACCGTGCTGGGTGCTCAGTACTCAGGGTGCTCGGTGTTCAGTACTCAGGGTTCTCAGTGCTCAGTACTCAGTGTGCTGGTTGCTCAGTGCTCAGGGTGCTGGGTGCTCAGTACTCAGGGTGCTCAGTGCTCAGTACTCGGGGTGCTTGTTGCTCAGCACTCAGGTTGCTCAGTGCTCAGTGCTCGGGGTGCTGGGTGCTCAGTACTCAGGGTGCTCGGTGCTCAGTACTAAGTGTGCTCAGTGCTCAGTACTCAGGTTGCTCAGTGCTCAGTGCTTGGGGTGCTGGGTGCTCAGTACTCAGGGTCCTGGGTGCTCAGTACTCAGGGTGCTGGGTGCTCAGTGCTCAGTACTCAGCGTGCTGGGTGCTCAGTGCTCGGGGTGCAGGGTCCTCAGTGCTCAGGGTGCTGGGTGCTCAGTACTCAGCGTGCTGGGTGCTCAGTGCTCGGGGTGCAGGGTCCTCAGTGCTCAGGGTGCTGGGTGCTCAGTACTCAGGGTGCTGGGTGCCCATTCTCGGGGTACTGGGTGCTCAGGACTCAGGTTGCTCAGTACTCTGGGTGCTCGGGGCTCAGTACTCATGGTGCTGGGTGCTCAGTACTCAGGGTGCTCGGTGCTCAGTTCTCAGGGTGCTCGGTGCTCAGTGTTTGGGGTGCTGGGTGCTCAGTACTCAGGGTGCTTGGTGCTCAGTGCTCAGGGTGCTGGCTGCTCAGTGCTCAGGGTGCTGGGTGCTCAGTACTCAGTGCTCAGGATGCTGGGTGCTCAGTGCTCAGGGTGCTGGGTGCTCAGTGCTCAGGGTGGTCAGTGCTCAGTGCTCAGTACTCAGGGTGCTTGGTGCTCAGTACTCAGGGTGCTGGGTGCTCAGTGCTCGGGTTACCCGGTGCTCAGTGCTCGGGTTGCTCGGTGCTCAGTACTCAGGGTGCTGAGTGCTCAGTGCTCAGGGTGCTGGGTGCTCAGTGCTCAGGGTGCTGGGTGCTCAGTGCTCTGCGTGCTTGATGCTCAGTACTCAGGGTGCTGAGTGCTCAGTGCTCAGGGTGCTTGATGCTCAGTGCTCAGGGTGCTGGGTGCTCAGTGCTCTGGGTGCTTGGTGCTCAGTGCTCAGGGTGCTGGGTGCTCAGTGCTCAGGGTGCTGGGTGCTCAGTGATCGGGGTGATGGGTGCTGAGTGCTCAGGGTGCTGGGTGCTCAGTGCTCGGGGTGCTCGGTGCTCAGTGCTCAGGGTCCTGGGTGCTCAGTACTCAGGGTGCTGGGTGCTTAGTACTCAGGGTGCTCAGTGCTCAGTACACAGGGTGCTGGGTGCTCAGTGCTCGGGGTGCTGGGTGCTCAGTGCTCAGTACTCAGGGTGCTGGGTGCTCAGTGCTCAGGGTGCTGAGTGCTCAGTACTCAGCGTGCTGGGTGCTCAGTACTCAGGGTGCTGGGTGCTCAGTGCTCAGGGTGCTGGGTGCTCCGTGCTCAGGGTGCTGGGTGCTCAGTGCTCGGGGAGCTCGGTGCTCAGTACTCAGGGTGCTGGGTGCTCAGTACTCAGTGCTCGGGGTCCTGGGTGCTCCGTCCTCGGGGTGCTGGGTGCTCAGTACTCAGGGTGCTGGGTGCTCATTCTCGGGGTGCTGGGTGCTCAGTGCTCGGGGTGCTGGGTGCTCAGTACTCAGGGTGCTGGGGGCTCAGTACTCAGGGTGCTGGGTGCTCAGTACTCAGGGTGCTCGGTTCTCAGTACTCAGGGTGCTGGGTGCTCATTCTCGGGGTGCTGGGTGCTCAGTGCTCGGGTTGCTGGGTGCTCAGTACTCAGGGTGCTGGGGGCTCAGTACTCAGGGTGATGGGTGCTCAGTACTCAGGGTGATCTGTTCTCAGTACTTAGGCTGCTGGGTGCTCAGTGCTCGGGGTGCTGGGTGCTCAGTGCTCAGGGTGATCGGTGCTCAGTACTCAGGGTGCTGGGTGCTCAGTGCTCAGGGTGCTGGGTGCTCAGTCCTCAGGTTGCTCAGTGCTCAGGGTGCTGGGTGCTCAGTGCTCGGGGTGCTCGGTGCTCAGTACTCAGTGTGCTGAGTGCTCAGTACTCAGGGTGCTGGGTGCTCAGTACTCGGGGTGCTGGGTGCTCAGTGCTCAGCGTGCTGGGTGCTCAATACTCAGGGTGCTGGGTGCTCAGTGCTCAGGGTGCTGGGTGCTCAGTGCTCAGGGTGCTGGGTGCTCAGTACTCAGTGCTCAGGATGCTGGGTGCTCAGTGCTCGGGCTGCTGGGTGCTCAGTGCTCAGGGTGCTGGGTGCTCAGTGCTAGGGGTGCTGGGTCCTCAGTGCTCGGGGTCTGGGTGCTCAGTACTCAGGGTGCTGGGTGCTCAGTACTCAGGGTGCTGGGTGCTCAGTGCTCAGGGTGCTGGGTGCTCAGTGCTCTGGGTGCTGGGTGCTCAGTGCTCAGGGTGCTGGGTGCTCAGTGCTCAGGGTGCTGGGTGCTCAGTGATCGGGGTGATGGGTGCTGATTGCTCAGGGTGCTGGGTGCTCAGTGCTCGGGGTGCTCGGTGCTCAGTGCTCAGGGTCCTGGGTGCTCAGTACTCAGGGTGCTGGGTGCTTAGTACTCAGGGTGCTCAGTGCTCAGTACACAGGGTGCTGGATGCTCAGTGCTCGGGGTGCTGGGTGCTCAGTGCTCAGTACTCAGGGTGCTGGGTGCTCAGTGCTCAGGGTGCTGGGTGCTCAGTGCTCGGGGTGCTGGGTGCTCAGTGCTCAGGGTGATCGGTGCTCAGTACTCAGGGTGCTGGGTGCTCAGTGCTCAGGGTGCTGGGTGCTCAGTCCTCAGGGTGCTCAGTGCTCAGGGTGCTGGGTGCTCAGTGCTCGGGGTGCTCGGTGCTCAATACTCAGGGTGCTGTGTGCTCAGTACTCAGGGTGCTGGGTGCTCAGTACTCATGGTGCTGGGTGCTCAGTGCTCAGGGCGCTGGGTGCTCAGTGCTCGGGGTGCTGGGTGCTCAGTGTTCAGGGTGCTGGGTGCTCAGTGCTCAGGGCGCTGGGTGCTCAGTGCTCGGGGTGCTGGGTGCTCAGTGCTCGGGGTGCTGGGTGGTCAGTGCTCAGTGCTAAAGGTGCTGGGTGCTCAGTGCTCAGTGCTTAGGGTGCTGGGTGCTAAGTACTCAGGGTGCTGGGTGCTCAGTACTCAGGGTGCTGGGTGCTCAGTTCTCAGGGTGCTGGGTGCTCAGTACTCAGGGTGCTGGGTGCTCAGTACTCAGGGTGCTGGGTGCTCATTCTCGGGGTGCTGGGTGCTCAGTGCTCGGGGTGCTGGGTGCTCAGTACTCAGGGTGCTGGGGGCTCAGTACTCAGGGTGCTGGGTGCTCAGTACTCAGGGTGCTCGTTTCTCAGTACTCAGGGTGCTGTGTGCTCATTCTCGGGGTGCTGGGTGCTCAGTGCTCGGGTTGCTGGCTGCTCAGTACTCAGGGTGCTGGGGGCTCAGTACTCAGGGTGCTGGGTGCTCAGTACTCAGGGTGATCTGTTCTCAGTACTTAGGCTGCTGGGTGCTCAGTGATCGGGGTGCTGTGTGCTCAGTGCTCAGGGTGATCGGTGCTCAGTACTCAGGGTGCTGGGTGCTCAGTGCTCAGGGTCCTGGGTGCTCAGTCCTCAGGTTGCTCAGTGCTCAGGGTGCTGGGTGCTCAGTGCTCGGGGTGCTCGCTGCTCAGTACTCAGGGTGCTGAGTGCTCAGTACTCAGGGTGCTGGGTGCTCAGTACTCGGGGTGCTGGGTGCTCAGTGCTCAGCGTGCTGGGTGCTCAGTACTCAGGGTGCTCGGTGCTCAGTGCTTGGGGTGCTGGGTGCTCAGTACTCAGGGTGCTGGGTGCTCAGTGCTCAGGGTGCTGGGTGCTCAGTGCTCAGGGTGCTGGGTGCTCAGTACTCAGTGCTCAGGATGCTGGGTGCTCAGTGCTCGGGCTGCTGGGTGCTCAGTGCTCAGGGTGCTGGGTGCTCAGTGCTAGGGGTGATGGGTCCTCAGTGCTCGGGGTCTGGGTGCTCAGTACTCAGGGTGCTGGGTGCTCAGTGCTCAGGGTGCTGGGTGCTCAGTACTCAGGGTGCTGGGTGCTCAGTACTCAGGGTGCTCGGTGCTCAGTACTCAGGGTGCTGGGTGCTCAGTGCTCAGGGTGCTGGGTACTCAGTACTCAGGGTGCTGGGTGCTCAGTACTCAGGGTGCTGGGTGCTCAGTGCTCAGGGTGCTGGGTGCTCAGTGCTCAGGGTGCTGGGTGCTCAGTACTCAGGGTGCTGGGTGCTCAGTGCTCAGGGTGATCGGTGCTCAGTACTCAGGGTGCTCAGTACTCAGGATGCTGGGTGCTCATTGCTCAGGGTGCTGGGTGCTCAGTACTCAGGGTGCTGGGTGCTCAGTGCTCGGGGTGCTGGGAGCTCAGTGCTCAGCGTGATCGGTGCTCAGTACTCAGGGTGCTGGGTGCTCAGTGCTCAGGGTGATGGGTGCTCAGGCCTCAGGGTGCTCATTGCTCAGGGTGCTGGGTGCTCAGTGCTCGGGGTGCTCGGCGCTCAGTACTCAGGGTGCTGAGTGCTCGGTACTCAGGGTGCTGGGTGCTCAGTACTCATGGTGCTGGGTGCTCAGTACTCAGGGGACTGGGTGCTCAGTGCTCAGGGTGCTGGGTGCTCAGTGCTCAGGGCGCTGGGTGCTGAGTGCTCGGGGTGCTGGGTGCTCAGTGCTCGGGGAGCTGGGTGGTCAGTGCTCAGTGCTCAAGGTGCTGGGTGCTCAGTGCTCAGTGCTCAGGGTGCTGGGTGCTCAGTACTCAGGGTGCTGGGTGCTCAGTACTCAGGGTGCTGGGTGCTCAGTTCTCGGGGTGCTGGGTGCTTAGTGCTCAGTGTGCTGGGTGCTCAGTGCTCAGGGTGCTGGGTGCTCAGTACTCAGGGTGCTGGGTGCTCAGTGCTCGGGGTGCTCGGTGCTCAGTACTCAAGGTGCTGGGTGCTCAGTGCTCAGGGTGCTGGGTGCTCAGTCCTCGGGGTGCTCCGTGCTCAGTGCTCAGGGTGCTCGGTGCTCAGTACTCAGGGTGCTGGGTGCTCAGTGCTCAGGGTGCCGGGTGCTCAGTCCTCGGGGTGCTCCGTGCTCAGTGATCACCGTGCTGGGTGCTCAGTACTCAGGGTGCTCGGTGTTCAGTACTCAGGGTTCTCAGTGCTCAGTACTCAGGGTGCTGCGTGCTCAGTGCTCAGGGTGCTGGGTGCTCAGTACTCAGGGTGCTCAGTGCTCAGTACTCGGGGTGCTTTTTGCTCAGCACTCAGGTTGCTCAGTGCTCAGTGCTCGGGGTGCTGGGTGCTCAGTACTCAGGGTGCTCGGTGCTCAGTACTAAGGGTGCTCAGTGCTCAGTACTCAGGTTGCTCAGTGCTCAGTGCTTGGGGTGCTGGGTGCTCAGTACTCAGGGTGCTGGGTGCTCAGTACTCAGGGTGCTGGGTGCTCAGTGCTCAGTACTCAGCGTGCTGGGTGCTCAGTGCTCGGGGTGCTGGGTCCTCAGTGCTCAGGGTGCTGGGTGCTCAGTACTCAGGGTGCTGGGTGCTCAGTGCTCGGGGTGCTGGGTCCTCAGTGCTCAGGGTGCTCAGTGCTCAGTGGTCGGGGTGCTGGGTGCTCAGTGCTCGGGGTGCTGGGTGCTCAGTGCTCAGGGTGCTGGTTGCTCAGTACTCAGTGTGCTCAGTGCTCAGGGTTCTGGGTGCTCAGAACTCAGGGTGCTGGGTGCGCAGTACTCAGGGTGCTGGGTGCTCAGAACTCAGGGTGCTTGATGCTCAGTACTCAGGGTGCTGGGTGCTCATTCTCGGGGTACTGGGTGCTCAGGACTCAGGTTGCTCAGTACTCTGGGTGCTCGGGGCTCAGTACTCATGGTGCTGGGTGCTCAGTACTCAGGGTGCTCGGTGCTCAGTTCTCAGGGTGCTCGGTGCTCAGTGTTTGGGGTGCTGGGTGCTCAGTACTCAGGGTGCTTGGTGCACAGTGCTCAGGGTGCTGGCTGCTCAGTGCTCAGGGTGCTGGGTGCTCAGTACTCAGTGCTCAGGATGCTGGGTGCTCAGTGCTCAGGGTGCTGGGTGCTCAGTGCTCAGGGTGGTCAGTGCTCAGTGCTCAGTACTCAGGGTGCTTGGTGCTCAGTACTCAGGGTGCTGGGTGCTCAGTGCTCGGGTTACCCGGTGCTCAGTGCTCAGGTTGCTCGGTGCTCAGTACTCAGGGTGCTGAGTGCTCAATGCTCAGGGTGCTGGGTGCTCAGTGCTCAGGGTGCTGGGTTCTCAGTGCTCAGCGTGCTTGATGCTCAGTACTCAGGGTGCTGGGTGCTCAGTGCTCAGGGTGCTTGATGCTCAGTGCTCAGGGTGCTAGGTGCTCAGTGCTCTGGGTGCTTGGTGCTCAGTGCTCAGGGTGCTGGGTGCTCAGTGCTCAGGGTGCTGGGTGCTCAGTGATCGGGGTGATGGGTGCTGAGTGCTCAGGGTGCTGGGTGCTCAGTGCTCTGGGTGCTTGGTGCTCAGTGCTCAGGGTGCTGGGTGCTCAGTACTCAGGGTGCTGGGTGCTCAGTGCTCAGGGTGCTGGGTGCTCCGTGCTCAGGGTGCTGGGTGCTCAGTGCTCGGGGAGCTCGGTGCTCAGTACTCAGGGTGCTGGGTGCTCAGTACTCAGTGCTCGGGGTCCTGGGTGCTCCGTGCTCGGGGTGCTGGGTGCTCAGTACTCAGGGTGCTGGGTGCTCATTCTCGGGGTGCTGGGTGCTCAGTACTCAGTGCTCGGGGTCCTGGGTGCTCCGTGCTCGGGGTGCTGGGTGCTCAGTACTCAGGGTGCTGGGTGCTCATTCTCGGGGTGCTGGGTGCTCAGTGCTCGGGGTGCTGGGTGCTCAGTACTCAGTGTGCTGGGGGCTCAGTACTCCGGGTGCTGGGTGCTCAGTACTCAGGGTGCTCGGTTCTCAGTACTCAGGGTGCTGGGTGCTCATTCTCGGGGTGCTGGGTGCTCAGTGCTCGGGTTGCTGGGTGCTCAGTACTCAGGGTGCTGGGGCCTCAGTACTCAGGGTGCTGGGTGCTCAGTACTCAGGGTGATCTGTTCTCAGTACTTAGGCTGCTGGGTGCTCAGTGCTCGGGGTGCTGGGTGCTCAGTGCTCAGGGTGATCGGTGCTCAGTACTCAGGGTGCTGGGTGCTCAGTGCTCAGGGTGCTGGGTGCTCAGTCCTCAGGTTGCTCAGTGCTCAGGGTGCTGGGTGCTCAGTGCTCGGGGTGCTCGGTGCTCAGTACTCAGGGTGCTGAGTGCTCAGTAGTCAGGGTGCTGGGTGCTCAGTACTCGGGGTGCTGGGTGCTCAGTGCTCAGCGTGCTGGGTGCTCAGTACTCAGGGTGCTCGGTGCTCAGTGCTTGGGGTGCTGGGTGCTCAGTACTCAGGGTGCTGGGTGCTCAGTGCTCAGGGTGCTGGGTGCTCAGTGCTCAGGGTGCTGGGTGCTCAGTACTCAGTGCTCAGGATGCTAGGTGCTCAGTGCTCGGGCTGCTGGGTGCTCAGTGCTCAGGGTGCTGGGTGCTCAGTGCTAGGGGTGCTGGGTCCTCAGTGCTCGGGGTCTGGGTGCTCAGTACTCAGGGTGCTGGGAGCTCAGTACTCAGGGTGCTGAGTGCTCAGTGCTCAGGGTGCTGGGTGCTCAGTGATCTGGGTGCTGGGTGCTCAGTGCTCAGGGTGCTGGGTGCTCAGTGCTCAGGGTGCTGGGTGCTCAGTGATCGGGGTGATGGGTGCTGATTGCTCAGGGTGCTGGGTGCTCAGTGCTCGGGGTGCTCGGTGCTCAGTGCTCAGGGTCCTGGGTGCTCAGTACTCAGGGTGCTGGGTGCTTAGTACTCAGGGTGCTCAGTGCTCAGTACACAGGGTGCTGGATGCTCAGTGCTCGGGGTGCTGGGTGCTCAGTGCTCAGTACTCAGGGTGCTGGGTGCTCAGTGCTCAGGGTGCTGGGTGCTCAGTGCTCGGGGTGCTGGGTGCTCAGTGCTCAGGTTGATCGGTGCTCAGTACTCAGGGTGCTGGGTGCTCAGTGCTCAGGGTGCTGGGTGCTCAGTCCTCAGGGTGCTCAGTGCTCAGGGTGCTGGGTGCTCAGTGCTCGGGGTGCTCGGTGCTCAATACTCAGGGTGCTGTGTGCTCAGTACTCAGGGTGCTGGGTGCTCAGTACTCATGGTGCTGGGTGCTCAGTGCTCAGGGCGCTGGGTGCTCAGTGCTCGGGGTGCTGGGTGCTCAGTGCTCAGGGTCCTGGGTGCTCAGTGCTCAGGGCGCTGGGTGCTCAGTGCTCGGGGTGCTGGGTGCTCAGTGCTCGGGGTGCTGGGTGGTCAGTGCTCAGTGCTCAAGGTGCTGGGTGCTCAGTGCTCAGTGCTCAGGGTGCTGGGTGCTAAGTACTCAGGGTGCTGGGTGCTCAGTACTCAGGGTGCTGGGTGCTCAGTTCTCAGGGTGCTGGGTGCTCAGTACTCAGGGTGCTGGGTGCTCAGTACTCAGGGTGCTGGGTGCTCATTCTCGGGGTGCTGGGTGCTCAGTGCTCGGGGTGCTGGGTGCTCAGTACTCAGGGTGCTGGGGGCTCAGTACTCAGGGTGCTGGGTGCTCAGTACGCAGGGTGCTCGGTTCTCAGTACTCAGGGTGCTGGGTGCTCATTCTCGGGTTGCTGGGTGCTCAGTGCTCGGGTTGCTGGGTGCTCAGTACTCAGGGTGCTGGGGGCTCAGTACTCAGGGTGCTGGGTGCTCAGTACTCAGGGTGATCTGTTCTCAGTACTTAGGCTGCTGGGTGCTCAGTGCTCGGGGTGCTGGGTGCTCAGTGCTCAGGGTGATCGGTGCTCAGTACTCAGGGTGCTGGGTGCTCAGTGCTCAGGGTGCTGGGTGCTCAGTCCTCAGGTTGCTCAGTGCTCAGGGTGCTGGGTGCTCAGTGCTCGGGGTGCTCGGTGCTCAGTACTCAGGGTGCTGAGTGCTCAGTACTCAGGGTGCTGGGTGCTCAGTACTCGGGGTGCTGGGTGCTCAGTGCTCAGCGTGCTGGGTGCTCAGTACTCAGGGTGCTCGGTGCTCAGTGCTTGGGGTGCTGGGTGCTCAGTACTCAGGGTGCTGGGTGCTCAGTGCTCAGGGTGCTGGGTGCTCAGTGCTCAGGGTGCTGGGTGCTCAGTACTCAGTGCTCAGGATGCTGGGTGCTCAGTGCTCGGGCTGCTGGGTGCTCAGTGCTCAGGGTGCTGGGTGCTCAGTGCTCGGGGTGCTCGGTGCTCAGTGCTCAGGGTCCTGGGTGCTCAGTACTCAGGGTGCTGGGTGCTTAGTACTCAGGGTGGTCAGTGCTCAGTACACAGGGTGCTGGGTGCTCAGTGCTCGGGGTGCTGGGTGCTCAGTGCTCAGTACTCAGGGTGCTGGGTGCTCAGTGCTCAGGGTGCTGAGTGCTCAGTACTCAGCGTGCTGGGTGCTCAGTACTCAGGGTGCTGGGTGCTCAGTGCTCAGGGTGCTGGGTGCTCCGTGCTCAGGGTGCTGGGTGCTCAGTGCTCGGGGAGCTCGGTGCTCAGTACTCAGGGTGCTGGGTGCTCAGTACTCAGTGCTCGGGGTCCTGGGTGCTCCGTGCTCGGGGTGCTGGGTGCTCAGTACTCAGGGTGCTGGGTGCTCATTCTCGGGGTGCTGGGTGCTCAGTGCTCGGGGTGCTGGGTGCTCAGTACTCAGGGTGCTGGGGGCTCAGTACTCAGGGTGTTGGGTGCTCAGTACTCAGGGTGCTCGGTTCTCAGTACTCAGGGTGCTGGGTGCTCATTCTCGGGGTGCTGGGTGCTCAGTGCTCGGGTTGCTGGGTGCTCAGTACTCAGGGTGCTGGGGGCTCAGTACTCAGGGTGCTGGGTGCTCAGTACTCAGGGTGATCTGTTCTCAGTACTTAGGCTGCTGGGTGCTCAGTGCTCGGGGTGCTGGGTGCTCAGTGCTCAGGGTGATCGGTGCTCAGTACTCAGGGTGCTGGGTGCTCAGTGCTCAGGGTGCTGGGTGCTCAGTCCTCAGGTTGCTCAGTGCTCAGGGTGCTGGGTGCTCAGTGCTCGGGGTGCTCGGTGCTCAGTACTCAGGGTTCTGTGTGCTCAGTACTCAGGGTGCTGGGTGCTCAGTACTCGGGGTGCTGGGTGCTCAGTGCTCAGCGTGCTGGGTGCTCAGTACTCAGGGTGCTCGGTGCTCAGTGCTTGGGGTGCTGGGTGCTCAGTACTCAGGGTGCTGGGTGCTCAGTGCTCAGGGTGCTGGGTGCTCAGTGCTCAGGGTGCTGGGTGCTCAGTACTCAGTGCTCAGGATGCTGGGTGCTCAGTGCTCGGGCTGCTGGGTGCTCAGTGCTCAGGGTGCTGGGTGCTCAGTGCTAGGGGTGCTGGGTCCTCAGTGCTCGGGGTCTGGCTGCTCAGTACTCAGGGTGCTGGGTGCTCAGTACTCAGGGTGCTGGGTGCTCAGTGTTCAGGGTGCTGGGTGCTCAGTGCTCTGGGTGCTGGGTGCTCAGTGCTCAGGGTGCTGGGTGCTCAGTGCTCAGGGTGCTGGGTGCTCATTGATCGGGGTGATAGGTTCTGATTGCTCAGGGTGCTGGGTGCTCAGTGCTCGGGGTGCTCGGTGCTCAGTGCTCAGGGTCCTGGGTGCTCAGTACTCAGGGTGCTGGGTGCTTAGTACTCAGGGTGCTCAGTGCTCAGTACACAGGGTGCTGGATGCTCAGTGCTCGGGGTGCTGGGTGCTCAGTGCTCAGTACTCAGGGTGCTGGGTGCTCAGTGCTCAGGGTGCTGGGTGCTCAGTGCTCGGGGTGCTGGGTGCTCAGTGCTCAGGGTGATCGGTGCTCAGTACTCAGGGTGCTGGGTGCTCAGTGCTCAGGGTGCTGGGTGCTCAGTCCTCAGGGTGCTCAGTGCTCAGGGTGCTGGGTGCTCAGTGCTCGGGGTGCTCGGTGCTCAATACTCAGGGTGCTGTGTGCTCAGTACTCAGGGTGCTGGGTGCTCAGTACTCATTGTGCTGGGTGCTCAGTGCTCAGGGCGCTGGGTGCTCAGTGCTCGGGGTGCTGGGTGCTCAGTGCACAGGGTGCTGGGTGCTCAGTGCTCAGGGCGCTCGGTGCTCAGTGCTCGGGGTGCTGGGTGCTCAGTGCTCGGGGTGCTGGGTGGTCAGTGCACAGTGCTCAAGGTGCTGGGTGCTCAGTGCTCAGTGCTCAGGGTGCTGGGTGCTAAGTACTCAGGGTGCTGTGTGCTCAGTACTCAGGGTGCTGGGTGCTCAGTACTCAGGGTGCTGGGTGCTCATTCTCGGGGTGCTGGGTGCTCAGTGCTCGGGGTGCTGGGTGCTCAGTACTCAGGGTGCTGGGGGCTCAGTACTCAGGGTGCTAGGTGCTTAGTAATCACGGTGCTCAGTGCTCAGTACACAGGGTGCTGGGTGCTCAGTGCTCGGGGTGCTGGGTGCTCAGTGCTCAGTACTCAGGGTGCTGGGTGCTCAGTGCTCAGGGTGCTGAGTGCTCAGTACTCAGCGTGCTGGGTGCTCAGTACTCAGGGTGCTGGGTGTTCAGTGCTCAGGGTGCTGGGTGCTCAGTGCTCAGGGTGCTGGGTGCTCAGTGCTCGGGGAGCTCGGTGCTCAGTACTCAGGGTGCTGGGTGCTCAGTACTCAGTGTTCGGGGTACTGGGTGCTCCGTGCTCGGGGTGATCTGTTCTCAGTACTCAGGGTGCTGGGTGCTCAGTGCTCGGGGTGCTCGGTGCTCAGGGTGCTGGGTGCTCAGTCCTCAGGGTGCTCAGTGCTCAGGGTGCTGGGTGCTCAGTGCTCGGGGTGCTCGGTGCTCAGGGTGCTGGGTGCTCAGTCCTCAGGGTGCTCAGTGCTCAGGGTGCTGGGTGCTCAGTGCTCGGGGTGCTCGGTGCTCAGGGTGCTGGGTGCTCAGTCCTCAGGGTGCTCAGTGCTCAGGGTGCTGGGTGCTCAGTGCTCGGGGTGCTCGGTGCTCAGTACTCAGGGTGCTGGGTACTCAGTACTCATGGTGCTGGGTTCTCAGTGCTCAGGGTGCTGGGTGCTCAGTACTCAGGGTGCTCAGTGCTCAGTACTCGGGGTGCTGGGTGCTCAGTACTCAGGGCGCTCAGTGCTCAGTACTCGGGGTGCTGGGTGCTCAGTGCTCAGTGTGCTCAGTGCTCAGTGCTCGGGGTGCTGGGTGCTCAGTGCTCGGGGCGCTGGGTGCTCAGTGCTCGGGGTGCTGGGTGCTCAGTACTCAGGGTGCTGTGTGCTCAGTGCTCAGTACTCAGCGTGCTGGGTGCTCAGTGCTCAGAGTGTTGGGTGCTCAGTACTCAGGGTGCTGGGTGCTCAGTGCTCAGTGCTCAGGGTGCTCAGTGCTCAGGGTGCTCAGTGCTCAGGGTGCTGGGTGCTCAGGGTGCTGGGTGCTCAGTGCTCGGCGTGCTGGGTGCTCAGTGCTCAGTGCTCAGGGTGCTGGGTGCTCAGTGCTGAGTGCTCAAGGTGCTGGGTGTTCAGTACTCAGGGTGCTCGGTGCTCAGTGCTCAGGGTGCTGGGTGCTCAGTACTCAGGGTGCTGGGTGCTCAGTGCTCGGGGTGCTGGGTGCTCAGTGCTCAGGGTGATCAGTGCTCAGTACTCAGGGTGCTGGGTTCTCAGTGCTCTGGGTGCTGGGTGCTCAGTCCTCAGAGTGCTCAGTACTCAGGATGCTCTGTGCTCAGTGCTCAGTACTCAGGGTGCTCAGTACTCAGGGTGCTGGGTGCTCAGTGCTCGGGGTGCTGGGTGCTCAGTACTCAGGGTGCTGGGTGCTCAGTACTCGGGGTGCTGGGTGCTCAGTACTCAGGGTGCTGGGTGCTCAGTGCTCGGGGTGCTGGGTGCTCACTGCTCAGAGTGATCTGTGCTCAGTGCTCAGAGTGCTGGGTGCTCAGTCCTCCGGGTGCTCAGTGCTCAGGGTGCTGGGTGCTCATTGCTCGGTGTGCTCGGTGCTCAGTACTCAGGCTGCTGAGTGCTCAGTACTCAGGGTGCTGGGTGCTCAGTACTCAGGTAGCTGGTTGCTCAGTACTCAGGGTGCTGGGTGCTCAGTGCTCAGGGTGCTGGGTGCTCAGTGCTCGGGGTGCTGATTGCTCAGGGCTGTGGTGCTGGGTGCTCAGTGCTCAGTGCTCAGGGTGCTGGGTGCTCAGTGCTCAGTGCTCAGGGTGCTGGTTGCTCAGTACTCAGGGTGCTGGGTGCTCAGTACTCAGGGTGCTGGGTGCTCAGTGCTCAGGGTGCTCTGTGCTCAGTACTCAGGGTGCTGGTTGCTGAGTGCTTGGGGTGCTGCGTGCTCAGTGCTCAGGGAGCTGGGTGCTCAGTGCTCAGGGTGCTGGGTGCTCAGTACTCAGGGTGCTGGGTGCTCAGTGCTCGTTGTGCTCGGTGCTCAGTACTCAAGGTGCTGGGGGCTCAGTGCTCAGGGTGCTGGGTGCTCAGTCCTCGGGGTGCTCCGTGCTCAGTGATCAGGGTGCTGGGTGCTCAGTACTCAGGGTGCTCGGTGCTCAGTACTCAGGGTTTTCAGTGCTCAGTACTCAGGGTGCTGGGTGCTCAGTGCTCAGGGTGCTGGGTGCTCAGTACTCAGGGTGCTCAGTGCTCAGTACTCGGGGTGCTTGGTGCTCAGTACTCAGGGTGCTCAGTGCTCAGTACTCGGGGTGCTTGGTGCTCAGTGCTCAGGGTGCTCAGTGCTCAGTGCTCGGGGTGCTGGGTGCTCAGTGCTCGGGGCGCTGGGTGCTCAGTGCTCGGGGTGCTGGGTGCTCAGTACTCGGTGTGCTGGGTGCTCAGTGCTCAGGGTGCTCAGTGCTCAGTACTCAGTGCTCAGGGTGCTCAGTGCTCAGTGCTCAGGGTGCTGGGTGTTCAGTACTCAGGGTGCTGGGTGCTCAGTACTCAGGGTGCTGGGTGCTCAGTGCTCAGGGTGCTGGGAGCTCAGTAGTCTGGGTGTTGGGTGCTCAGTACTCAGGGTGCTGGGTGCTCCGTGCTCAGGGTGCTGGGTGCTCAGTGCTCAGGGTTCTGGGTGCTCAGTGCTCAGGGTGCTGGGTGCTCAGTACTCAGGGTGCTGGGTGCTTAGTGCTCGAGGTGCTCGGTGCTCAGTACTCAAGGTGCTGGGTGCTCAGTGCTCAGGGTGCTGGGTGCTCAGTACTCGGGGTGCTCCGTGCTCATGGTGCTGGGTGCTCAGTGCTCAGGGTGCTGGGTGCTCAGTGCTCGGGGTGCTGGGTGCTGAGTGCTCAGGGTGCTGGGTGCTCAGTGCTCGGGGTGCTCGGTGCTCAGTGCTCGGGGTGCTGGGTGCTGAGTGCTCAGGGTGCTGGGTGCTCAGTGCTCGGGGTGCTCGGTGCTCAGTGCTCAGGGTGCTCAGTGCTCAGTACACAGGGTGCTGGGTGCTCAGTGCTCGGGGTGCTGGGTGCTCAGTGCTCAGTACTCAGGGTGCTGCCTGCTCAGTGCTCAGGGTGCTGGGTGCTCAGTACTCAGCGTGCTGGGTGCTCAGTACTCAGGGTGCTGGGTGCTCAGTGCTCAGGGTGCTGGGTGCTCAGTGCACATGGTGCTGGGTGCTCAGTGATCGGGGTGCTGGGTGCTCAGTACTCAGGGTGCTCAGTGCTCGGTTAGCTCGGTGCTCAGTACTCAGGGTGCTGGGTGCTCAGTACTCAGTGCTCGGGGTCCTGGGTGCTCCGTGCTCGGGGTGCTGGGTGCTCAGTGCTCTGTGTGCTGGGTGCTCAGTACTCAGGGTGCTGGGTGCTCAGTACTCAGTGTGCTGGGTGCTCAGTGCTCAGGGTGCTGTGTGCTCAGTACTCAGGGTGCTGGGTGCTCAGTACTCAGGGTGCTCGGTGCTCAGTACTCAGGGTGCTGGGTCCTCAGTGCTCAGGGTGCTGGGTACTCAGTACTCAGGGTGCTGGGTGCTCAGTACTCAGGGTGCTGGGTGCTCAGTGCTCAGGGTGCTGGTTGCTCAGTGCTCAGGGTGCTGGGTGCTCAGTACTCAGGGTGCTGGGTGCTCAGTGCTCAGGGTGATCGGTGCTCAGTACTCAGGGTGCTCAGTACTCAGGGTGCTGGGTGCTCAGTGCTCAGGGTGCTGGGTGCTCAGTACTCAGGTTGCTGGGTGCTCAGTGCTCGGGGTGCTGGGTGCTCAGTGCTCAGGGTGATCGGTGCTCAGTACTCAGGGTGCTGGGTGCTCAGTGCTCAGGGAGCTGGGTGCTCAGTCCTCAGGGTGCTCAGTGCTCAGGGTGCTGGGTGCTCAGTACTCATGGTCCTGGGTGCTCAGTACTCAGGGGGCTGGGTGCTCAGTGCTCAGTGTGCTGGGTGCTCAGTGCTCAGGGCGCTGGGTGCTCAGTGCTTGGGGTGCTGGGTGCTCAGTGCTCGGGGTGCTGGGTGGTCAGTGCTCAGTGCTCAAGGTGCTGGGTGCTCAGTGCTCAGTGCTCAGGGTGCTGGGTGCTCAGTACTCAGGGTGCTGGGTGCTCAGTACTCAGGGTGCTGGGTGCTCAGTTCTCAGGGTGCTGGCTGATCAGTACTCTGGGTGTTTGGTGCGCAGTACTCAGGGTGCTCAGTGCTCAGTACTCGGGGTGCTGGGTGCTCAGTGCTCAGTGTGCTCAGTGCTCAGTGCTCAGGGTGCTGGGTGCTCAGTGCTCGGGGCGCTGGGTGCTCAGTGCTCGGGGTGCTGGGTGCTCAGTACTCAGGGTGCTGTGTGCTCAGTGCTCAGTACTCAGCGTGCTGGGTGCTCAGTGCTCAGAGTGTTGGGTGCTCAGTACTCAGGGTGCTTGGTGCTCAGTGCTCAGTGCTCAGGGTGCTCAGTGCTCAGGGTGCTCAGTGCTCAGGGTGCTGGGTGCTCAGGGTGCTGGGTGCTCAGTGCTCGGGGTGCTGGGTGCTCAGTTCTCAGTGCTCAGGGTGCTGGGTGCTCAGTGCTCAGTGCTCAGGGTGCTGGGTGTTCAGTACTCAGGGTGCTCGGTGCTCAGTGCTCAGGGTGCTAGGTGCTCAGTACTCAGGGTGCTGGGTGGTCAGTGCTAGGGGTGCTGGGTGCTCAGTACTCAGGGTGCTGGGTGCTCAGTACTCAGGGTGCTGGGTGCTCAGTGCTCAGGGTCCTGGGTGCTCAGTACTCAGGGTGCTCGGTGCTCAGTACTCAGGGTGCTCGGTGCTAAGTACTCAGGGTGCTGGGTGCTCAGTACTCAGGGTGCTGGGTGCTCAGTACTCAGGGTGCTGGGTGCTCAGTGCTCAGGGTGCTGGGTGCTCAGTGCTCTGGGTGCTGGGTGCTCAGTGCTCAGGGTGCTGGGTGCTCAGTGCTCAGGGTGCTGGGTGTTCAGTGATCGGGGTGATGGGTGCTGAGTGCTCAGGGTGCTGAGTGCTCAGTGCTCGGGGTGCTCGGTGCTCAGTGCTCAGGGTCCTGGGTGCTCAGTACTCAGGGTGCTAGGTGCTTAGTAATCAGGGTGCTCAGTGCTCAGTACACAGGGTGCTGGGTGCTCAGTGCTCGGGGTGCTGGGTGCTCAGTGCTCAGTACTCAGGGTGCTGGGTGCTCAGTGCTCAGGGTGCTGAGTGCTCAGTACTCAGCGTGCTGGGTGCTCAGTACTCAGGGTGCTGGGTGTTCAGTGCTCAGGGTGCTGGGTGCTCAGTGCTCAGGGTGCAGGGTGCTCAGTGCTCGGGGAGCTCGGTGCTCAGTACTCAGGGTGCTGGGTGCTCAGTACTCAGTGTTCGGGGTACTGGGTGCTCCGTGCTCGGGGTGATCTGTTCTCAGTACTCAGGGTGCTGGGTGCTCAGTGCTCGGGGTGCTCGGTGCTCAGGGTGCTGGGTGCTCAGACCTCAGGGTGCTCAGTGCTCAGGGTGCTGGGTGCTCAGTGCTCGGGGTGCTCGGTGCTCAGGGTGCTGGTTGCTCAGTCCTCAGGGTGCTCAGTGCTCAGGGTGCTGGGTGCTCAGTGCTCGGGGTGCTCGGTGCTCAGTACTCAGGGTGCTGGGTACTCAGTACTCATGGTGCTGGGTTCTCAGTGCTCAGGGTGCTGGGTGCTCAGTACTCAGGGTGCTCAGTGCTCAGTACTCGGGGTGCTGGGTGCTCAGTACTCAGGGCGCTCAGTGCTCAGTACTCGGGGTGCTGGGTGCTCAGTGCTCAGTGTGCTCAGTGCTCAGTGCTCGGGGTGCTGGGTGCTCAGTGCTCGGGGCGCTGGGTGCTCAGTGCTCGGGGTACTGGGTGCTCAGTACTCAGGGTGCTGTGTGCTCAGTGCTCAGTACTCAGCGTGCTGGGTGCTCAGTGCTCAGAGTGTTGGGTGCTCAGTACTCAGGGTGCTGGGTGCTCAGTGCTCAGTGCTCAGGGTGCTCAGTGCTCAGGGTGCTCAGTGCTCAGGGTGCTGGGTGCTCAGGGTGCTGGGTGCTCAGTGCTCGGGGTGCTGGGTGCTCAGTGCTCAGTGCTCAGGGTGCTGGGTGCTCAGTGCTGAGTGCTCAAGGTGCTGGGTGTTCAGTACTCAAGGTGCTCGGTGCTCAGTGCTCAGGGTGCTGGGTGCTCAGTACTCAGGGTGCTGGGTGCTCAGTGCTCGGGGTGCTGGGTGCTCAGTGCTCAGGGTGATCAGTGCTCAGTACTCCGGGTGCTGGGTTCTCAGTGCTCTGGGTGCTGGGTGCTCAGTCCTCAGAGTGCTCAGTACTCAGGATGCTCTGTGCTCAGTGCTCAGTACTCAGGGTGCTCAGTACTCAGGGTGCTGGGTGCTCAGTGCTCGGGGTGCTGGGTGCTCAGTACTCAGGGTGCTGGGTGCTCAGTACTCGGGGTGCTGGGTGCTCTGTACTCAGGGTGCTGGGTGCTCAGTGCTCGGGGTGCTGGGTGCTCACTGCTCAGAGTGATCTGTGCTCAGTGCTCAGAGTGCTGGGTGCTCAGTCCTCCGGGTGCTCAGTGCTCAGGGTGCTGGGTGCTCATTGCTCGGTGTGCTCGGTGCTCAGTACTCAGGCTGCTGAGTGCTCAGTACTCAGGGTGCTGGGTGCTCAGTACTCAGGTAGCTGGTTGCTCAGTACTCAGGGTGCTGGGTGCTCAGTGCTCAGGGTGCTGGGTGCTCAGTGCTCGGGGTTCTGATTGCTCAGGGCTGTGGTGCTGGATGCTCAGTGCTCAGTGCTCAGGGTGCTGGGTGCTCAGTGCTCAGGGTGCTGGTTGCTCAGTACTCAGGGTGCTGGGTGCTCAGTACTCAGGGTGCTGGGTGCTCAGTGCTCAGGGTGCTCTGTGCTCAGTACTCAGGGTGCTGGTTGCTGAGTGCTTGGGGTGCTGCGTGCTCAGTGCTCAGGGAGCTGGGTGCTCAGTGCTCAGGGTGCTGGGTGGTCAGTACTCAGGGTGCTGGGTGCTCAGTGCTCATTGTGCTCGGTGCTCAGTACTCAAGGTGCTGGGTGCTCAGTGCTCAGGGTGCTGGGTGCTCAGTCCTCGGGGTGCTCCATGCTCAGTGATCAGGGTGCTGGGTGCTCAGTACTCAGGGTGCTCGGTGCTCAGTACTCAGGGTTTTCAGTGCTCAGTACTCAGGGTGCTGGGTGCTCAGTGCTCAGGGTGCTGGGTGCTCAGTACTCAGGGTGCTCAGTGCTCAGTACTCGGGGTGCTTGGTGCTCAGTACTCAGGGTGCTCAGTGCTCAGTACTCGGGGTGCTTGGTGCTCAGTGCTCAGGGTGCTCAGTGCTCAGTGCTCGGGGTGCTGGGTGCTCAGTGCTCGGGGCGCTGGGTGCTCAGTGCTCGGGGTGCTGGGTGCTCAGTACTCGGGGTGCTGGGTGCTCAGTGCTCAGGGTGCTCAGTGCTCAGTACTCAGTGCTCAGGGTGCTCAGTGCTCAGTGCTCAGGGTGCTGGGTGTTCAGTACTCAGGGTGCTGGGTGCTCAGTACTCAGGGTGCTGGGTGCTCAGTGCTCAGGGTGCTGGGAGCTCAGTAGTCTGGGTGTTGGGTGCTCAGTACTCAGGGTGCTGGGTGCTCAGTACTCAGTGTGCTGGGTGCTCAGTGCTCAGGGTGCTGTGTGCTCAGTACTCAGGGTGCTGGGTGCTCAGTACTCAGGGTGCTCGGTGCTCAGTACTCAGGGTGCTGGGTCCTCAGTGCTCAGGGTGCTGGGTACTCAGTACTCAGGGTGCTGGGTGCTCAGTACTCAGGGTGCTGGGTGCTCAGTGCTCAGGGTGCTGGTTGCTCAGTGCTCAGGGTGCTGGGTGCTCAGTACTCAGGGTGCTGGGTGCTCAGTGCTCAGGGTGATCGGTGCTCAGTACTCAGGGTGCTCAGTACTCAGGGTGCTGGGTGCTCAGTGCTCAGGGTGCTGGGTGCTCAGTACTCAGGGTGCTGGGTGCTCAGTGCTCGGGGTGCTGGGTGCTCAGTGCTCAGGGTGATCGGTGCTCAGTACTCAGGGTGCTGGGTGCTCAGTGCTCAGGGAGCTGGGGTGCTCAGTCCTCAGGGTGCTCAGTGCTCAGGGTGCTGTGTGCTCAGTACTCATGGTGCTGGGTGCTCAGTACTCAGGGGGCTGGGTGCTCAGTGCTCAGTGTGCTGGGTGCTCAGTGCTCAGGGCGCTGGGTGCTCAGTGCTCGGGGTGCTGGGTGGTCAGTGCTCAGTGCTCAAGGTGCTGGGTGCTCAGTGCTCAGTGCTCAGGGTGCTGGGTGCTCAGTACTCAGGGTGCTGGGTGCTCAGTACTCAGGGTGCTGGGTGCTCAGTTCTCAGGGTGCTGGGTGATCAGTACTCTGGGTGTTGGGTGCGCAGTACTCAGGGTGCTCAGTGCTCAGTACTCGGGGTGCTGGGTGCTCAGTGCTCAGTGTGCTCAGTGCTCAGTGCTCAGGGTGCTGGGTGCTCAGTGCTCGGGGCGCTGGGTGCTCAGTGCTCGGGGTGCTGGGTGCTCAGTACTCAGGGTGCTGTGTGCTCAGTGCTCAGTACTCAGCGTGCTGGGTGCTCAGTGCTCAGAGTGTTGGGTGCTCAGTACTCAGGGTGCTGGGTGCTCAGTGCTCAGTGCTCAGGGTGCTCAGTGCTCAGGGTGCTCAGTGCTCAGGGTGCTGGGTGCTCAGGGTGCTGGGTGCTCAGTGCTCGGGGTGCTGGGTGCTCAGTTCTCAGTGCTCAGGGTGCTGGGTGCTCAGTGCTCAGTGCTCAGGGTGCTGGGTGTTCAGTACTCAGGGTGCTCGGTGCTCAGTGCTCAGGGTGCTAGGTGCTCAGTACTCAGGTTGCTGGGTGCTCAGTGCTAGGGGTGCTGGGTGCTCAGTACTCAGGGTGCTGGGTGCTCAGGGTGCTGGGTGCTCAGACCTCAGGGTGCTCAGTGCTCAGGGTGCTGGGTGCTCAGTGCTCGGGGTGCTCGGTGCTCAGGGTGCTGGGTGCTCAGACCTCAGGGTGCTCAGTGCTCAGGGTGCTGGGTGCTCAGTGCTCGGGGTGCTCGGTGCTCAGGGTGCTGGTTGCTCAGTCCTCAGGGTGCTCAGTGCTCAGGGTGCTGGGTGCTCAGTGCTCGGGGTGCTCGGTGCTCAGTACTCAGGGTGCTGGGTACTCAGTACTCATGGTGCTGGGTTCTCAGTGCTCAGGGTGCTGGGTGCTCAGTACTCAGGGTGCTCAGTGCTCAGTACTCGGGGTGCTGGGTGCTCAGTACTCAGGGCGCTCAGTGCTCAGTACTCGGGGGTGCTGGGTGCTCAGTGCTCAGTGTGCTCAGTGCTCAGTGCTCGGGGTGCTGGGTGCTCAGTGCTCGGGGCGCTGGGTGCTCAGTGCTCGGGGTGCTGGGTGCTCAGTACTCAGGGTGCTGTGTGCTCAGTGCTCAGTACTCAGCGTGCTGGGTGCTCAGTGCTCAGAGTGTTGGGTGCTCAGTACTCAGGGTGCTGGGTGCTCAGTGCTCAGTGCTCAGGGTGCTCAGTGCTCAGGGTGCTCAGTGCTCAGGGTGCTGGGTGCTCAGGGTGCTGGGTGCTCAGTGCTCGGGGTGCTGGGTGCTCAGTGCTCAGTGCTCAGGGTGCTGGGTGCTCAGTGCTGAGTGCTCAAGGTGCTGGGTGTTCAGTACTCAAGGTGCTCGGTGCTCAGTGCTCAGGGTGCTGGGTGCTCAGTACTCAGGGTGCTGGGTGCTCAGTGCTCGGGGTGCTGGGTGCTCAGTGCTCAGGGTGATCAGTGCTCAGTACTCCGGGTGCTGGGTTCTCAGTGCTCTGGGTGCTGGGTGCTCAGTCCTCAGAGTGCTCAGTACTCAGGATGCTCTGTGCTCAGTGCTCAGTACTCAGGGTGCTCAGTACTCAGGGTGCTGGGTGCTCAGTGCTCGGGGTGCTGGGTGCTCAGTACTCAGGGTGCTGGGTGCTCAGTACTCGGGGTGCTGGGTGCTCTGTACTCAGGGTGCTGGGTGCTCAGTGCTCGGGGTGCTGGGTGCTCACTGCTCAGAGTGATCTGTGCTCAGTGCTCAGAGTGCTGGGTGCTCAGTCCTCCGGGTGCTCAGTGGCTCAGGGGGTGTGCTGGGGTGCTCATTGCTCGGTGTGCTCGGTGCTCAGTACTCAGGCTGCTGAGTGCTCAGTACTCAGGGTGCTGGGTGCTCAGTACTCAGGTAGCTGGTTGCTCAGTACTCAGGGTGCTGGGTGCTCAGTGCTCAGGGTGCTGGGTGCTCAGTGCTCGGGGTGCTGATTGCTCAGGGCTGTGGTGCTGGATGCTCAGTGCTCAGTGCTCAGGGTGCTGGGTGCTCAGTGCTCAGGGTGCTGGTTGCTCAGTACTCAGGGTGCTGGGTGCTCAGTACTCAGGGTGCTGGGTGCTCAGTGCTCAGGGTGCTCTGTGCTCAGTACTCAGGGTGCTGGTTGCTGAGTGCTTGGGGTGCTGCGTGCTCAGTGCTCAGGGAGCTGGGTGCTCAGTGCTCAGGGTGCTGGGTGGTCAGTACTCAGGGTGCTGGGTGCTCAGTGCTCATTGTGCTCGGTGCTCAGTACTCAAGGTGCTGGGTGCTCAGTGCTCAGGGTGCTGGGTGCTCAGTCCTCGGGGTGCTCCATGCTCAGTGATCAGGGTGCTGGGTGCTCAGTACTCAGGGTGCTCGGTGCTCAGTACTCAGGGTTTTCAGTGCTCAGTACTCAGGGTGCTGGGTGCTCAGTGCTCAGGGTGCTGGGTGCTCAGTACTCAGGGGTGCTCAGTGCTCAGTACTCGGGGTGCTTGGTGCTCAGTACTCAGGGTGCTCAGTGCTCAGTACTCGGGGTGCTTGGTGCTCAGTGCTCAGGGTGCTCAGTGCTCAGTGCTCGGGGTGCTGGGTGCTCAGTGCTCGGGGCGCTGGGTGCTCAGTGCTCGGGGTGCTGGGTGCTCAGTACTCGGGGTGCTGGGTGCTCAGTGCTCAGGGTGCTCAGTGCTCAGTACTCAGTGCTCAGGGTGCTCAGTGCTCAGTGCTCAGGGTGCTGGGTGTTCAGTACTCAGGGTGCTGGGTGCTCAGTACTCAGGGTGCTGGGTGCTCAGTGCTCAGGGTGCTGGGAGCTCAGTAGTCTGGGTGTTGGGTGCTCAGTACTCAGGGTGCTGGGTGCTCAGTACTCAGTGTGCTGGGTGCTCAGTGCTCAGGGTGCTGTGTGCTCAGTACTCAGGGTGCTGGGTGCTCAGTACTCAGGGTGCTCGGTGCTCAGTACTCAGGGTGCTGGGTCCTCAGTGCTCAGGGTGCTGGGTACTCAGTACTCAGGGTGCTGGGTGCTCAGTACTCAGGGTGCTGGGTGCTCAGTGCTCAGGGTGCTGGTTGCTCAGTGCTCAGGGTGCTGGGTGCTCAGTACTCAGGGTGCTGGGTGCTCAGTGCTCAGGGTGATCGGTGCTCAGTACTCAGGGTGCTCAGTACTCAGGGTGCTGGGTGCTCAGTGCTCAGGGTGCTGGGTGCTCAGTACTCAGGGTGCTGGGTGCTCAGTGCTCGGGGTGCTGGGTGCTCAGTGCTCAGGGTGATCGGTGCTCAGTACTCAGGGTGCTGGGTGCTCAGTGCTCAGGGAGCTGGGTGCTCAGTCCTCAGGGTGCTCAGTGCTCAGGGTGCTGTGTGCTCAGTACTCATGGTGCTGGGTGCTCAGTACTCAGGGGGCTGGGTGCTCAGTGCTCAGTGTGCTGGGTGCTCAGTGCTCAGGGCGCTGGGTGCTCAGTGCTCGGGGTGCTGGGTGGTCAGTGCTCAGTGCTCAAGGTGCTGGGTGCTCAGTGCTCAGTGCTCAGGGTGCTGGGTGCTCAGTACTCAGGGTGCTGGGTGCTCAGTACTCAGGGTGCTGGGTGCTCAGTTCTCAGGGTGCTGGGTGATCAGTACTCTGGGTGTTGGGTGCGCAGTACTCAGGGTGCTCAGTGCTCAGTACTCGGGGTGCTGGGTGCTCAGTGCTCAGTGTGCTCAGTGCTCAGTGCTCAGGGTGCTGGGTGCTCAGTGCTCGGGGCGCTGGGTGCTCAGTGCTCGGGGTGCTGGGTGCTCAGTACTCAGGGTGCTGTGTGCTCAGTGCTCAGTACTCAGCGTGCTGGGTGCTCAGTGCTCAGAGTGTTGGGTGCTCAGTACTCAGGGTGCTGGGTGCTCAGTGCTCAGTGCTCAGGGTGCTCAGTGCTCAGGGTGCTCAGTGCTCAGGGTGCTGGGTGCTCAGGGTGCTGGGTGCTCAGTGCTCGGGGTGCTGGGTGCTCAGTTCTCAGTGCTCAGGGTGCTGGGTGCTCAGTGCTCAGTGCTCAGGGTGCTGGGTGTTCAGTACTCAGGGTGCTCGGTGCTCAGTGCTCAGGGTGCTAGGTGCTCAGTACTCAGGTTGCTGGGTGCTCAGTGCTAGGGGTGCTGGGTGCTCAGTACTCAGGGTGCTGGGTGCTCAGTACTCAGGGTGCTGGGTGCTCAGTGCTCGGGGTGCTGGGTGCTCAGTGCTCAGGGTGATCAGTGCTCAGTACTCCGGGTGCTGGGTTCTCAGTGCTCTGGGTGCTGGGTGCTCAGTCCTCAGAGTGCTCAGTACTCAGGATGCTCTGTGCTCAGTGCTCAGTACTCAGGGTGCTCAGTACTCAGGGTGCTGGGTGCTCAGTGCTCGGGGTGCTGGGTGCTCAGTACTCAGGGTGCTGGGTGCTCAGTACTCGGGGTGCTGGGTGCTCAATACTCAGGGTGCTGGGTGCTCAGTGCTCGGGGTGCTGGGTGCTCACTGCTCAGAGTGATCTGTGCTCAGTGCTCAGAGTGCTGGGTGCTCAGTCCTCCGGGTGCTCAGTGCTCAGGGTGCTGGGTGCTCATTGCTCGGTGTGCTCGGTGCTCAGTACTCAGGCTGCTGAGTGCTCAGTACTCAGGGTGCTGGGTGCTCAGTACTCAGGTAGCTGGTTGCTCAGTACTCAGGGTGCTGGGTGCTCAGTGCTCAGGGTGCTGGGTGCTCAGTGCTCGGGGTGCTGATTGCTCAGGGCTGTGGTGCTGGATGCTCAGTGCTCAGTGCTCAGGGTGC